>NC_141691.1:1968236112-1969704445 GCF_964263255.1 Lissotriton vulgaris | reverse complement strand
GCCATCTTCAAAGGTTCCTAATCTCCTGACCTAAGCTCCAAGCACATTGACCCATCAACATTGAACATCTCCTTCTACTAAGTGTCCCACTCTCCAGTAGAAGCAAAAACTGGCAGCACATGATGTGAACACAGGTCTTATATCACTTATCAAACATATCCAATTATATCAGACTGACAAAGGGTACTGCACTGAGAGACATTCAAATGAAATGGGGATGGGCAGCTCCCCCAATCCTACTCTGTTTTTCATATATTTCTGGTATATCGGAAGTGACGTCAAGACTGCTAATTTGTGCACCTGAATGTTAAACTATCATCCCTATTATACTTCGCTTTTCGTTCATGATACCGTTTTGATGTCAATAACGCCGGAATTCTTGCAAAGGCAACCAACAGGAGGACATGACTTTTGTAGACATTGGGATCTTAGCCTAAGCTTGGCCAGAAACAAGGCCATCTTTTTAAACAAAAGCAACTATACATCTTAATTGTATGTTAATCAAATTAGGATAGAGACGATGAAGGGCTATGGGGCCAATTCACAAAAGCATTCATGAGTGCATGAAGCAATTCTCTACAACTTACAACTTCACGCACTCATAAATGACTTTCTCCATTGGGGGATTTTAAATGTAATGTATGTGACCCTCCCCAGGAACCTGCGCCTTCCCAGGAACTTGAAGTTTTAAAACCTAGATGCCTGCTCAAGGAGGGGCTCAATTTCATACATTCGACCAAGGGTGAGGAGCTCAGTGAGCTCTTGGATTCTCACAACCTGTTTTTTCTTTGAAAAAATTGGTGAATTTCCCCCACCCCCATAATTTGCCCGACTTTTAAAGGGAGGGGCTGTATGTTGTTTAGTGACTTTATTTTTGTCTCAGCCCAATTATACTTATTGATTTCTTATTTTCATATTATTTTTAGTCCTTTTAGCAACCACAATCCCTTAACCCTCACTTTGGACGTTCCCATGGCCCCCCTGATCACAGCAGGGGAAGGCTCTTATGAGGCTTTCCATTTTTGACCGGCGTAGAATGTTGCAAAGGTCCCTGTTGGACCCCCCACTCCTTCAAAGCTTCCCTTTTTACAAATTGCATGCATGAGTTTGAAATTTGTCTGGACTTAGATGCAGGGGGTGTGGAGGTTCTGGAAGCCATCAAAGGGATTGCCCTTGGGGCTCCCAAATGAATTTCCACAACTGCCTCCAGTTGCCCGGGCTTGCAAAAACCCAAATGGTTTGAAAGAAACGGCTTGAGAATGTTGCAGCAGCTGAAGGTTGCTTTGAAGCAGACACCAAGGGATGGGCATTTGATTGCAGGCTGTGGGCAGGCCTATAAGCAGGCCCAATCTGTTTGCAAGTATAACCTGCAAGAGATAGCCTGGGAGGATCTACGTCAAGCATGTGAAACATGGAATATTTCTCTTTTCTGGAATGTGGTTAACAGGCCCTGCTTCTCCGATGGCTCTGACCCAGTCATAAGCCACCACATTGTGGAACCCCTTTGAAGGTGTCTATAATCATGGGGTATGTGGGGGCCACATAATTCTGGTTGAGGAGGCCATAGCTTGCGACCTAGTGGTCTTTATCCTAGAAGAAGTCATGCAGGGCATTATGGCCTTGTCTGGCAATAAGATGGCATCCAAAAAGATTTATTTCAGGCTGATGTGGAGGTTTGGGCTCCACTTTTGACTCAGGTGCTGAATGCGGCAGCCCAGAGGGGATGCAGCCCTCTTGGTCTATACCTGTTATTGTTCATATCTTCAAGAAGGGCGATAAGACGTCCAATATGGTCTCAGGTCAGCAAGGTTTACTTCAGATCAATGCCTAAACCTTCATCTAATCCTAAATAGGTATACGGTTGCCCGGTCTGAATCTCTGCATTTAGCATTTATGGACTTAACGTCTGCATTTGACAGGTAAACCGGGCAAAACCTTTGGCTCTGCTTAGTAAGTTGGGAGTTGACCCAAGTATTGGGGCTCTCCTTGCCAATCGCCATTCAAAGTCATCTGCTCAGTGCATCTTTCCCAAGGTGCTGCTTGCACTAGCTCATTTCCTACCAGCTACAGTGTCCGCCAAGGGTGCATTGTTACCCTTTTTTGTTTACCCTATACTTGAAAGGGCTTGAGTTCACTTTATTATCAGTCTCGGCAGACTGCCCTATGGTTGGACCTCGACCCTTGAGAGTTTTATACCATGTAGATGATGCAGTACTGATGGCCTGTATCGCACGGGGCGCTGGATCTACTCTTGCCCCGTTATGTCTGATTTATGGGGAACTTAGATTGGTTGGTCAACTTTTCTAAGTCTTAAGTGATGGTAGTGGACCCGAAATTTACAAGCAGTAAGGCTTTTAAGGTGGCTGCGGTTAATCAGGACCAGTTTTCAGCATTACGCTTTCTGCCTCATTTGAGACCCCTAGATGCTGCATTTCGGATTCTGATAGTGTCCTGGGGCTCCGTCTAACCAGGACCAGAGCCAGTGCTGTGCTACAACCTCTCCCCCAGGTAGCTCCTCACCCGGGGTGCCACTTATCACTTTATCAAAGTAGCCTGGCGAATTCACTTAACTTGGACCATTCAGTGCAGACCACTGGATAGCTGAGTTATGGCTTACAAAAATGAACGTCTTATAACTTATTTTCTGTACATTTTAGAACAAATGCAACTACAGCATATTATTGGATTTGTCAGTACAATTCTCCTAAATCCTTGAATTATATTTTTCGGTTGTCCCTTGCAGTAGTTATGCATTCATAAATAAAAAGTCCGATTTCTCCAACACCAGGGCCATAAAACTGCTTCTATAGGGACCCTGCTTATATCTACATGACCCACAAGGAATGCTTGTATCTCTTTCACATGGGATTAAGCCCTCTCACATTCAAGTTGAGGATCTTCACCTGGCCTCATTCACACCCCGGATCAGTCATGATTCATCTGTGTTGGTTTTTCCCCCTTAATAACCCGAGCTATCCCCTGGCACCACTCAATCACTGTGCATTTTGGGACAAGTAAAGTAGTATATACATTTGTGAATGGGAAACATCTAAAATGAGAGTAGGTTGGAAATATTCTGGTAATATTCATATATAACTAGTAGACATAGACAGGATTTCTGAGTGTTCAGCTTCTTTGGACCATTGGAAATATTGCAGGATGTCCTTTTTAAATTATTTTGCAAAGGTTTGCCATTATAGAGTACCCATGAATCCACCTTCTACAATACCCAACCACACCTAAAAAGATCTGTACATGGGAGATGGTTGTCGTGCGTGGTGATTTATGGTTGGCTTCAATCCCTTCCATTCATCAGTGGCTCTTTCTCACTGAGATTTCATGACCTAAATAATGCACACAGGGGAGACAAAATTGCAGTTTCCCTTTAGAAACCTTGCACCCGTCTTATTCAAATAGAACAGATAGAACAGAGTCTTGTTTGTAGTGGTCTAAAGTGACAGTAGCAAGCAGCAGGTAGTCAGCATACTGAATTTAAGTAGAGTTCTTAGGAAGTACCAAGCTGTTCAGACCTTTATTTAAACCTTGAGAAAAGGTTGAAGGAGACTGAGTAAATCCTTGAGGAAGTCGGAACCACACAAATTGAGACCCACTGAGCGAGAGCGCAAAGAGAAATTGACTCTTTTTGGATGGGTAAAGAGAAGACCGCAGGAAACAAATTTACGATGTTAAACCATTGGGCATTTGTGGGAGTACATGAGAGGAAGTTTATAGGTTTGGGTACTAAATGGAAAATAGGGATAACCACATTATTTATTAGCCTTACATTACGAATAAAGCTGTACACATTGTTTGTTCACACTTTTTTGCATGGGAAGAATAGGAGTATATGTCTATGAATTTTAAGAATATATTGTCTATTATCTCGTTGCTTCTGTAATTCTATTATTGTGAAGATCGATTTATGACTGTTTTGCTTATATGGTTGATTTACTTAACCGAATAAAAGCTTCAACTGAATAGGAGTATTAGATCTGCTAACAATCATAACCAAATCACTGCTTGATAAGAGCTGCATTGATTGGTTGACTTACTGCTTTGGCTTCTGGCTTTTGAGTATACTGTGAAATATGAGCCAACTTCTAAATGTGGTTGATATGTATCTTTACCATTTCCATTGATGAGATGATATTATTGACCGCTGTGAACTATAACATGAAGGGTACCTGAGCAAGCAATCCTAACAAATCTTTAGATATTTCATGCTTATCGGTAACAGGTTGACAATTCATTACACAGAACAAGGCAAGGACCTCATCTCATCTAACTTGCTCTGTGGCACATTGAGGCAGCTCCATCAAGTGTACAGAAAACAGTACAATACAACTTACACCCAATTTCACAAACCAATATGTTAGCCATTGAGGTAGGGCTTAAAAGAAAAGCACGCTTGTCTGTGATGGGACGACGGGTTATAGAAACAGGATAAGAAATGTTGTAGGGAACGTGTTGATTTGAAATACTGACTGCGTCTGTGTGAGGTAAAAACGTGAAATTCAGAAGTTTTCAGGGCAGACCAGCTTGCACCAGTATTGATAAGGCAAGTGGTGGGTTTTCCATCTATCATATAATCAACATAGGGGCATTTCTGATCTAGGGCAATAAGGGTCTTTAGGGTAGAGTTGCATCTCTCGAGCTGTCGTAGTATTCAGAATATGAATTTTGAGTACCCTGGTTAAATTTGGATGGGTCATTAATGTGGGACAAATTTAAAACAGCATTAGGACAATCTCTCTTTAAGTGCCAATTGTTTGCAGGCAAAACGTGATCCTCCTGCTTCCGAGGCTTCTCCTCTGCCTCTCTTGTTTCCGCTCCCCATTTGACCTCCCCCTGTTATCCACTCTGCTCCCCTCTTGTGTGATATACCTGTCCCCTCCTCGTCACATTCTGTTAAATATCCTGTAATTTTTAAGAACTCATTTTAGATTCGTCTTTGCTTCCCTGTGATGTCAGACAATTTGCAACGATTACTAATTCAGCCAGATTTTTAGTTTGCCATCCAATACAAATAGTAATTAGTAGATTTCACACAATCTCTGCAGAAAAGCAGCACAGAGAGCCTTCTCTGCCAAATGGGCAATGGCCAAATACCTTTCAAACACATCCTTGAGCCTGTCTAGGTAATCTGCTGGTGATTCAACTTTATTATGTTTACAATTCAAAATCTTAGATCAATCTGTCGTCACTGGGCACACATTCGCAACCACATTCAATACGGTATCCATCGTCATGTTCAGGGTCCCATCGGTCTCTGGGTCCTGGCTCAGCCAATCTAACTCTTCAGCTAATTGATCTTTTACTACACTTGGTATAACCAGATCCAACAACTGATTCATGTCCGCCCAGTTAGCTCTTTATACATCAAACACACACTGCACTTTTCCATGGAACTGTGTAGCGTTCATCGAATGTTGGCAAACTGTCTCAGGCCCTATGAAGAGTGACTCTTCCAATGGGACTGGAATAGTCTCTTCAGTGACAGAGGGGGTAAAAAGAGATCTTTATTGCTTGTTTCGCTAGAGTGAGGGGAGCAGTCTGCCCTCTATCTTTAATTCTTGTTCGAGCCAGTCGATCAGCGGTCTGAAATTGATCAGGTGATAGTGGGGCTGTGCACACTAGGATCCCTATGCTTAGCGGGGAGGGACACACACACACTCAGTCTCAACTGCTCCTCAATAAAGGAGTCTGAACCGGATGTATGACGTTACAATGCCTACTTTTACCATGCACGCCTTTACAACGCGGTTTTTACATCGCATGCCTTTACAACGCATTGTGCTTTGGGGCGCTGGATAGTGAATAGTTTAATTTACTATTCCAACTCCAGTCCCCGTGGATAGTAGGGAAGGTGTTGGATAGTAAATGAAACCTATTCCCTATCCTAGAGCGCCCCCCAGCGCAATGCGTTGTAATGGTTTGCGTTTTAAAGTTGCGTCGTACAGGCACTGCATTGTAAAAGTTGCGTTGTAAAGGTTGTTTACCGCCTGAACCATGTCTAAATATTTTTCACGCCCATCTACCGCTTACAACTCCGCACATTTGCGCATTACCTCAACACTGTCCCTAGGGTGGCTTACTTGGTATTCCAGTTTCTACTGCATCTGATTCAAATGAAAGACTTTGGACTCATATTTGCTTTTGCTTGCATCCTCAATTAGACCAATAAATAAATCTAGGCTCCTTCTCCTTCATTCATACATGGGCAGCCAGAAGGTGTCTGTCGGCCTTGTGCGCAATATGTGATATTGGGTTCCTCAATTATTTCTCACACTGATCCTGTGAAGGGAGAATGGAAAGGTGCCCTTGTAATCAGCCTTTCTTCAGTTATGTTGCTGGCTAGCAAAGTGGCCAATATGGCTGGATTACAGACCCTTTTCCCCTCTTTAAGTATCTTTGCTTTGGGTCATGGCATTCTTACCAGTGTTCTCTGTCCCCAAACAATTCTCTAGACCCCACAAGCTCGATATTGTGAATTGTGCACACACACACACACACACACACGCAGACACACACGTGCGTACACACACACACACGCCCCCCCTTCCCCCTTCCCATCTACGCTTTAGAACTCCTCCCATTCCTATCCACCAAACCAGTCTATTGTCCCATTGGCTGCTACCCAGCCAATATGTCTGTGCACTTTTAACACATTACAAACATTGCCAGATAGTACATGCAAAAACCAAGCAATGCATCAAATAATAAACATGATTAAACCTTACCTAAATTTAGTTCATCGTGCTTACAATTTCCGGCCGAATCACAAAACAAGGCTATGCTTCCTTGAACTGTCAGGCAAAGGACCTATTCCGAGTTCATCGGAATCAAAGAGCTAGTGATCACACCTCATATATAACGATACCACAGGGTTCATTATTTATTGGCTGCGATAAATAATACTTATCACAAGTTTTAGGGAGTAACTTGTGGATTTGGTGCATGTGCACAAAAATCTGTATGATACGGGTAATACCATGCGTATTTTCCCAGTTATATTTGGGCATGTTTGACCTGATGACATTTACAAAAGGGTGAGATATTAAATACAACCAGTGATAACTGAATGCATCCAATAACACCCAACTAGTAATTCTAATCACTATGCAAACAGGAGTTTGTGCAGGGGCTGGAAAACACTGACCCACTCATAATCAGGGCCTAAATATGTGATGTCCAAAACTGGAATACAAGATGGCAGTACATTTAAAATGTGTATCAATGTGCAATAATGCAAAGCTTTTAAATGAATTCAGACATATTATCACAAGCAGCTGTGCTTAGATAAGTGGGAACCACATAACAATGGATTAAAAGATAAATATATTATAGATCACACAACAGAGGTACTAAAGGAGACAATGAGGGAGTGGATACAGTTTTTTTTAAGCTGGACCTTCCAGGCATTGGTTGTGGCTCTTGAAAGCACTTTTGAATGCGAGCAGGGATATCATGGCTTAAGCTCAGTGAGAAACTGTGAGACATTGGTTGAGGAGTGATGCTCTACTCAAGAAGCAGCCACAATCCTTGTCAGGGTGAAGTCAAAAGAAAATCCTAAATTAACCTGTGCTCAACCCTCTGGTAGCTTGGCACAGAGCAGTCAGGCTTCACTTAGAAGCAATGTGTAAATATTTTCTGCTGCAATTCACACAGTAATAACAAAACAGAAGAAAAATCCAACACCAATTTAGATAAAGTAAAATGTAATAAATAATTTATGACCCAAATGAACGAAATCCAATCAGTAGAAGTGGAGATACGCAATTTGTAAAAATGCAAGTGAAAATGACGCCAAAAAGCACAAAGGGCCAACTGTGGTTATCTGGTCACGCCAGACTGGGACAAAGTCACAAGTTCAGGCTGACCTCGATGGAGCGAGGGCCTGATACAGGGACAGGCCTGCTGAACAAAAGCAGCTAAAATTCTGATTACAGAGCATTATGAGGTCCTGTGTCAAGGATCGCGCAGCTTAGGCGATGTGAAGTCCTGGTCTTGTGATGTGTAGTACAGCAACATTCCGGGAACTCTCAAGGCTGCGATGCGAGATACTGCATCATGGCTGAGGATGCAGTTGATGAGGAACTTACAATGCAGAGTCCTGCATTGTCGTCCAGGATGACGTTGACCAGGGGTCTGCAATGAGAAGATTTGAATCAAGGATGCGTCACGCAGCAGCAGTTATTGGGAGGTTGCATAGCAAAGCCATGCCCCAAGGATGTGTAGAGCAATGCAGAGTTCTGTGATGTGATGCATCGCACTGTGGTTCCAATGCAAAGTTTTGGGGATGCGATGCGTCCTGCCGCGTCGGATCTGCTGGGACCACTGCTGGGCTGGAAGAGCATCTGCAGGCCAACTTCCAAAGGTCGAGGCCTGGGGTGGCACCACTTGGGAGGTCAGGACTCACAGCTGGTAAAAGGATGTTGGAGCCTGTTCTGTCCATGAACCTCTGATCAGTAGGCCAGCCAGTTAGCCGTTGGAGTCACTCTGGTGGTCCTGAGTTCAAGATGCAGGTCCAGTTCTGCTCAATCAGGCAAGACGGCAGCAGGGCAGTACAACAGTGCAGCAGAAAGGTAGTCCTTCTTGCAGCAAAGAAGTTCTTTTTCTGAGTTTTGCACAGGTCCAGATGTGTACTGAAGAGCTGGGTCAGTCTGAGGGTTCTTTATACCTGGTTATTACTTAGTAGCAGAAGGTTCTAAAGGTCTCCACCCCCCCTGAAGTGTTAGGCATTATTTTCCTCCCTGCCCTTGCCCCAGCTTGTCTGGGGACACAAAAGACTAGTGACAAAGCCTTTCTAAGTGGGTTCAGGCAGAACCCCTGTGATGTGCAAGTGCGGTAGGTGACAGCTCCTCCCCATCGTTAAGTCAGAGTGGCCCATCTTGCCAACACCTAGCCTCCCTTTGTCTCACTCTCTGGGAAAAATACACAAAGCCCAACTGCTAGCTACACCTAGTCATGTGACCCAGGGACAAGCTCCAGGCTCCAAATGGTTAGGACAAGAAAATGCCAACTTTCTAAAAGTTGCATTAATAAAATTGTAACATAAAATCTAATTTTACAGTTAAATAGGGCTTATATTTACAATTCTTTAGACCCCAAACTTGACCTGTCTAATCGCTCCCAATTGAAAGTTTCCATGTATTCCATGCACTAAGGGACCCCAATGTTAATCTATGGGAGAAGTAGGCCTTGCAGTAGTTGAAAAACAAATGTAAGAGTTGTTCGCTACCAGGACATGTAAAAATTTAAAAGTATGTGTCCAACTCTTTTAAAAAAATGCAACCTGCCCTATGAACAATTTAGAGCGTACCCTAAGGGAGACTTACCTGTATTAAAAAGGAAGGTTTAGGCCTGGTAAAAGGTTTATTTTGCCAGGTTGAAATGGCAGTTTAAAACTGCATAGAGAGGCTGCAATTGCTGCCTGAGCCATGTTTTACAAGGCTACTTAAAGGGGTGAAACAACCAGTGCAGCAGGCCCTCTACTAGCATTTAATTTACAGGCCCTGGGTAAACCGGTTATCACTTTACTAGGGGCTTACAAGTAAATTAAATGTGTTAATCGGGCGCAAGCCAATCCTACCATATTTAGGGGAGAGAGTACACGCAATTTAGCACTGGTTAACAGTGGTAATGTGCACAGAGCCCTAAGATCAACAAATAAGAGATCAGCAAAAATATAGGAGGGGTAAAGGCAAAATATCTGTGTTAAGACCACCCCAAGGCTAACAGGTCTAACAGAAATAATTGTTAATACAGGGGTGCCTTAAGGACAAAATATCTGAAGCTAGAATGTGGCCCAGGTTGGTTGTAGTTAACTAGATGTTGTTGGTGCTGTGACTAGAAAGATAGGTTTTAGGCCATGGACTGAGCGAACAATTACTTTGGACACCACCTTTCAAGACGCCCCCTGCTTACACGATCCGGACAGTCCCATATAGCCATAATAGTTATATAATAAAAAAGTTAGGAAGTTTTCTTCCACTAAGTATTGTACTTTTCTTTGAACTGTTTTGAGCAGCAGCAGACTATCATCATATGCCATCACTATCCTCCGTCCAATGCTCATTGACAACTACATTTCAAAGGATTTCCATCCACTTTGTGCAGTGATCGTTTAATCTCATGTGCTGATCTTCATCCAAACCGCTCATGCTGCAACTGCTTGAAATAAACTCAACGTTTATTGAGCGGATTGGCATTATGTACCAACTTGGTTAAAGCACCTGGCTGTCGTTTGCTTTGAAGTGTGATACTGTACAAAACTCTAAAATAAATGAATATTAATCCCATGCATGCAAAAAGAAGGCCTGATTTAGATATTGGCTGACGAGTTACTCAGCCACAATGGTGACGGATATCCCATTTGCCGAAATATAAATCCCATAGATATAAATCATGCCCAGAGTTTTTCTATCCTAAGGAGGGTACTTCATATCTTATCCCTGGTAGACATTTAAATCACATCAACTTGCTAGGATGACTCAATACATCAACATTATAGATAAAAATGTAGGGTCTTATTCACTAAAGCCTTTATGAATACTGTGAGTAGTCATAATGAGTGCTTATATACATACTCTTACACACCTTTGTGAATCGGCCTAGAGACATGCAATGCCATATTAATAAAAGAGAAAAGAGGGCATAGTCCTTTCTATTTCCTCTTATTCAATATCAATATTTCCTGAATATTCCCTTACTTTTCTCATTGTAGAGGTTTTGAAGCATTTAGAAGATCAGTGTCTAAAAGGATTTTGTAGATCAGAGGCATTTCCCTCTTAGAGGCTGCCCTCTTTAATATAGTTTGGGCAAGGTTGAGTAAGCATTGTTGACACTTAGCTCATGTGCAGGCCAGGGATGGTCTATTTAAAAAGCCTCCATGCACAATCATGCCAGCGTTGACACCAAAGGCAAGCCCGTCTGCACCAGTCCGTGCTCTAGAAACGGCTGGATTATTCCCACGCATAATTGTCCTCCCCAGGAAGCAGCTCCTATCACGAGCAATTGAATCTCATCTTCCACTTGGTAAGGAGTGTTTCCTCAATGAATGTCAATTTAACTTTGATCCTCCCTCTGCAATTCAGTGTAATTGTCATGCAAACCATGATAATAGACCAATAGAGATTATTATTATTACGGCATTAGTGCAGAATTCTTCTGTGAATGACTAAAAAGATCATTTAACTGGAGAGCGTACAGAAAAAGTAAAATTGATCCAGGGTCATTTGCAAGCAGCTATATTAAATGTACACTCACTAAGCAAGCATTTTGACCTGATGTTAATTTTTCTTCTTATGGAAATGTGGAATAAGGACACTCCGCGACTTGATATTTATTTGGCTTTCCCTCCCTCTTATAAACCCATGACTGGGTTGGGAAACAAGGAGGGGCACTTGCAGCATGCTTGATTTAGGGTCCTTTTCAGTGGAAGAATCTTTAGCCTTTTCTGCCTTCCCTTCAGCAGCACCTTTTTAGAGGTATTAGCTTATCACCCTCTGGGATGTTCACCAAATCTTGTTCAAACCTTTGCATCTTACATTTCCTCTCTTGACCTGAACGTCTCTAAGTTTGTTGCGCTTGGGGATTTTAATTTTAGCTGCTGTAATTCCTCTCAACTTTCTTCCATCCTGTGAATAATTATGGCTAAACAACTATTATTAAACCCCCCCATGCTGCAGGGCATTTATTAGAACTGATACTGCCACCCAGGGATTTTATCTCAGATATTAGAGGCTTGCCGGTTACTTATGCATATTACCTTTCACTTATGTTTCCACTAGAATATGAGGTGGGTGAGTGTCAGGGTTAGAAAGGAGTTTCACCATCTTCATCATCGTAGAAAGATTGTGTCACCCAAATGCAGACAATATACGAAAAAGATAAAAATTATGGAGACCCATAAGGTATTACAAAATACATTAAAAAGAGTCAACAGAAGGTTAGCATCATTCAAATTCTGTCATTGCGCCAGTGGCTAACCTGGAGTACATACCCGTCCCCCAATCCAAGATAGCAGAGGGTGATACTTTGAGGTTGAGGTGGTAAGGGATAGTATATACCCAGTGCTACCTAGAACTCTCTGCCTGGCAACTGTGCGTTTTGTTAGGTAAAACCTTTTTTGGCTATTTGGGGTAGTTCGTACTTAGGCCTCCATAACCTTTTGTCCACATAGGCTATCCATACCAAATGTGCATGCTTTTGACCAAAATCATGGTGATTCTAAAGGTACCCAGGGTTCTTGGAGTCTCTTGGAGGGGACTGAGGAAGTAACCAACATTTTGCTAAATTTTTAGTTTTGTAGAAGAAAAAAATAGGAAAAAAGTGCTCTGGATAAAACAATCTATTGGTTTACATAAAAATGGCATCAACAAACGATTTGATGTGCTAAAGTCACCATCTTCCCAGATTTCAGGAACATAGAGAGCTTAATCAATACACATGATTTTTTTACCACAGTTATGGCATTTTTAAAAGAGGTAGCCTATTTTTCTAATTTTTGTGCTTCAAACCTACTTCTAGTTTGTGGTGGAAACCAGTGTGAAACCGATGGGTGATCCAGGGGAGCTATAGATTTTTGAAAGGTTGACAAAATTCCAAATTCAGCAAAGGGGTCATATGTGTAGATCCCTCTAGGTTTTCCTAGAAATAAGGAAAAGTATGAAAAAGCATTCGTTTTAGACAATGTTTTTCTCTGTAATTTTTTGTTACAAAGGCAAATTTACAAAAGAAATGTACCTTTACATTTGCTAGACTCTTCTGGTTGTGGGGCTATATACAGGTTGTACTTTCTCCAAGCTTCCGATTTACAGAGAGTCAAAAACTAAGCTGCATCTTACAATGGATTTTCATTGTGTGATATGTGTATAGATAGACCAATTCATATGGTTTAATATGTAGAATGAAAAATAGGTATCAAGGTAACCTATGTATTCTAAAATGGGCACATGATATGGAGTTTAGGAGCAGTGGTTATTTGTACATCTCTGAATTTGAGGGTACCTGTACGAGCATATGATTTTGAGGATATTTTTCAAAATGTCTTCTTTCTGAGACACACTGGCTTACATTTGTAAGATACAAATACAGAAAAATCTAATTGGTCATAATAAATATGCTCCCGCTTGACTATTCATCAAAATGGTGCCCCACTTGTGTTGGTAGGCCTAGTGCCCGTGACAGGAAATGGCTTAAAACGCAAAATGGATACATGACATTTTTCCACTCAAAACTGACTAATTTTTTGCAAAGTGGGCAGCTGTGAATTTTGGGCCCTAGATTAGCCAGCACCTAGGGAAACCTAGAAAACTTGTGCATTTTTTATAGATAGATACCTAGGGGAATCCAGGATGTGGTGACTAGTGTGGCTCTCACCAGGCTGGTTTACAGAGAATCTCTGACTAAAAAACACAGTCCTCACATTTCTGTGATTGAATGTTCTGGAAACTGTGGGGAGCCACAGACTTCCTTCTACCTAGATTTCCCCTCAGTCTTCTGATAGTAATGAAACCTCACTTGTGTGAGTAGGCCAAGTGGCCACAAAAGGAAATGTCACAAAACTCAACATGGATACATCACACTTTTCCATTAAAAACTGGCCCATATTTGCAAAGCGGGTAGCTGGGGGATTTGGGGTCTAGCTCGGACAGAACCCTGGAAAGCCTAGCACACCTGTGCATTTTCAAAAACTAGACATCCAGGAGATTTAAGAGTGGCATGCCTAGCATGAATGCAACAAATATTTCATACCCACAATGCCATGCAAGCCTAACATTTCTAATTTTCCTTGCATTTCTGTGAGGTGTAGCAATTTTATCAGTGCAAGTGGGGGAATGCTGGGTGGTAGGAATTTTGTGGAATATGCTGATTCTGAAAGTTTATGTAACAGAACTTCAAGGAAAAAGTACACTTTTAGGCAAAGTTGTTTCCAGGGCATTGTGGGTAAGAAGCCTTACCGGATACATGTGAGGCATACTACCCTGGACTTGGCCGGATGACTAGTTTTCAGAAACGTCTGGGTTTGGTAGGTTTCCCCAGGTGACATCTGAGCCGAGCCTGAAAAGTGCAGCCATTCAGCATAGAAGTAGGATGATATTGGGACTTAGCCCAACTCTATAACCAAATGTATTAAAAAAACATCATAAATCAGAATTGCTCTTCTTGCCATAAAGATGAGGACGCTTTAGTCCCCAGGAGGGCAGAGAGGTTGAGGCTAGACTCGATGTGTGGGCAGGCCACACCCACACATTGTAGCAATAAAAAAACACCCTGGTCTCTAGTGGGCTTTCGTCTCCCCCCCTGCCCCCCCCCCACAGGGGAAGATTGAAGTGAAAGATAAAGACCTCTTATCAGCCACCTGGAGTGGGGCAGAAAGATAGTTGGAGGTCATTTGAGGAGTGGGGTTAAGCCGGCCACTCCCTCCAAAATCATCCCGTGTGTCAAGTGGTCTTTCTGACAACTCCCAGAGCCAGATTGGAGGTAACACACTCCAATGTGCCCTAAGAGGAGCAGAACGATATTTTGACCTAGGGGCAGTAGTAAGCATTACCCATTTCCAATGGTGGCTTCTCTCCTCTCCAAATATAATCCCTGTTTGTTTAGTGGTCTTTCTGCCCCCTGGCAAATCGGAGGGAAATGCCTCCAATCTGCCCCGATGGCGAGCACAAAGACTGCTTTGGGTTATATGGTTGGGTGGGGGCTAGGCCTAATGCCTGGGTGGGCTACTCCCACCCATTTGTGGCCCTATTAAAAATCCCTGATGTCTGGTGGATATTCTGCCTCCCCCCCGCCCCCCCAATGCAGATTGGAGGTTAGAACCTCCAAGCAGCCCAGGGTGGGCAGACAGACTTTAGGACCCAGGGGAAGTGGGAGTACTAGCCCATTGCTGGAGAGCAGCTCACTCATTCTAAATATAGCCCTTGCTGTTCTAGTGGGCTTTCTGCTCCTGCTGGGTGCAGATTGGAAGAAGACACCTAGAATCTACCCGTGACAGACAGACTGCTGAGGTAAATATGGGTGGGTGGGTCTATGCCCAATGCCTGAGTGGGCTGGACCCACCCATGTATGGTCCTATGAAATAATCTGTGGTGTCTAGTGGGTTTTCTGCTCCCCCAACCCATCCCCAGGGAGTATATTGGAGGTTAAAACCTTCTATCTGCCCCTCAAGGCAGAAAGACGTTTGGGCCCAAGAAAGAGGCAGGAGCACTAGCTCACTGTTGGGAGGCTGCTCCCCCCTCAAATATATATAGTGTCTAGTGGGCTTTCTGTCTCCCACTGGGGGAAGACTGGAGGAAGACACCTCCAACCTGCCCCTGAAGGAGGGCAGAACAGTGTTGGAGATAAAAGGGTGGGTGGGGGTTAGGCCTTATGTCTGGGTGGGCGCCTCTGCCCATTTATGGCCTCATAAAATAATCCCTGGTGTCTAGTGGACTTTCTGCTCCCCACCCCGCCCCCGAGAAAGACTGGAGGTTAAAACCTCCAATCTGCCTCCCAAGTAGGGAGGAAAGACGTTTTGGGCCCAGAGGGAGGAGGAGAACAAGCCCATTGTGAGGGACAGCTCCCCCCCACAAAAAATAGTCCCTGGTGTCTAGTGGTGTGGATCCCTGAATTAGAGATCACCCTCCTGCAACACTCCCCAAGCCGGGATCCACTAGGGAAAGGTACCATTGGAAAGGGGAGATTCTCCCCTTTCCAATAATACCTCTCCAGTCTGAATCGATGCTTGGGGGTGGGCGGGGTGCTGAGATATCACCACCGTGCACCGATGCAGTAAAAATGAAATGAGCCGATCGGCTCATTTCACTTTTGCTTTCATTTTAAAGATGTCAGCATGCCATGCCCTCTGATCATCATTTCAATAAAAGAAAAACAGCCTTGGGTACTGAGGAAGTTCTTCCCCAGCTCCCACGGCTGGTTTTAGCATAAGGAAATCTCTCTGGTGCCCACAAGTGTGACTACGGCACAGAGCCATTCTCAGTACACAAGGACTAATTTATAGCTATTCCCTTTAGGTTCCCTTTTGATGTTTACTGGTTTGTCTTTCTACAACTACACTTTTACGAAGTGTTAATATAAAGTACTCTATATACCTGTATGTAATATATATTGTTTTTCATGGCAGGTGGAGGACCAGAACAGAAAAAGTGGTGGTATCCTCTGAAGACTGCAAGTTTGCTCCAGTGTTTTATATTTCCCTGCCATTTTTTCTTGTTTCCCTCAGAGTCTTTGGTGTAGTGCTTGTTTGCAATTACGCATTTGGCTCCAAGGCACAAATGGTGTTGGCCACCATAGACAACTCCTGCAAGTGAGCTTAATCTCCTGTACCCTCTCATTCAGACATCAAATAAATATTAGACAGCATTTCTTCTTTAGAGCTGTGCTTAGGTGTTGAGCATTGCCCTGGTCTATTTCAAGATAATGTTCAGAAGAACAAGAACAATGTTACTACCTGGGTCATCCCTAAAGTAGTTCTGCTAGTCGCAATTACATCAGACATCCCTTAGCCCCTTGGTATATGCCAGAGCTTGCAACAATAAACACCTATGCACACAATTACAAAGAAAATGGAATACCAACTATTCTGCAACAGACAAATCCAAGCCTTAAACTTGTATGTTCAAAATATTACTCTGACAGACTTTTATAAAGCTATAATGCCTCAAGATTTTTTTTTACTTTCATTAAAGAATTTTCCAATTCTAGTTGCTCTCAAAATAGAGTTTCTGCAGGTCATTGCTTGTGCAATGTTTTCTTCACTGTGTATTTAAAACATTCAAATGATCTATCCATCGATTTATAGAGCAACTCCTGTATTGTTCTAAAAAATATAGTCCACATGTCCGATATATTACCTGCAGGGATTTTATCCGAATTTTATTGTCCAACTTCAGAAAATATGCTACCTCATCTGAAATCATTAAATCAGGCTTACCTGATGACCCTTGCCAAGCTAGAATTTTTTACAAATTGGCTTCTGGCTTCGATTGTCAATCCAAGAACACAAACGTAGCACTAGGGTGTATACAGTCAGGTCAGCGCTCACTCAACAGTCTACAAACACACGTAGACCTGACTGCAAGCCACTAAAAGCGCTTTACTCATGAGTGGGAAAGTGTGGTATTTAAATAAATTCAGCAATTTTAATACCACACATGTAATTTACAGGCTCACGTGCACATGTGGTTTGCACCACATTTGACTCACATCACGTAAAGTGAAGGTGCGTTTACAAGAACACCTGAGCACCTTAAAAGCCGTGAAATTGACAACTCGCCTCTTCCAACATTTTCAGGAAAGAAACACAACTTCGGGGATCTGAAGTGGACTGTGCTTGAGAGGGTGACGGGTGAAACATAATATTGACAGCATTTTGGCCAGAAAAGAGGCAAGGTGGATTCTTTCTGAGAAAAGATCCGCAGGGTGGTGGATGAGGGGGGAGAGCGGCTCTTGTGCTCCTTGACCTCTCCGCCGTGTTTGACACCGTGAACCATACTATTCTGGTGCAGCGGCTGGAGGACATAGGGGTTGGGGGGTCTGCTCTGTCCGTCCTGTCCTCCTTCCTAGAAGCAAGAGAGCAAAGAATGTTCTGGGACGATGTGAAATCGGATAGTTTCCACCTTCCATGTGGCGTTCCGCAAGGGTCTGCTCTCTCCCCAACACTGTTTAACCTCTATGTCACCCCTCTGGCCTATTTCGTCAGGATGCATGGTTTTGCTTTGGTCTCGTATGCCGATGACACCCAACTCGTCATCTCCGTCATCAACCGGCCTGAGACCACAGCGATTAGGTTTCATACCTGCCTCACTGAGATTATGGCCTGGATGAGTCAGAATTACTTGAAAATAAACACAGACAAAACAGAGGTGATGGAGTTCGGGACAGGCCAGCCGATATGGAATCGGTCTTGGTGGCCTACAGCAGCCGGAGACTGCCCTTGTCCAGTAGAGAAGGTTAGAAACCTGGGGATCATCTTTGATGAAAAACTGAACTTTTGACACCCAGGTTAATAGCCTTATCTCGTTGTGTTTTTTTTCTCTTAAAAACTTTGAGAAAAATCTTCCCATATATTCCGCAAGAGCTACAAAAGACAGTGATGGTTGCCCTCTTTCTATCCAAACTGGATTATTGTAATGCTCTATTTTTGGGAATCGATAAACGACAGCTGCAAAAATTGTAATCTTTACAAATTGCTGCAGCGAGACTCCTACTGGCCATCCCTAGAGGACAGTCAACTTCGGCCGGCACTAAATCACTTCACTGGCTACCTATTAAACAACGTATTTAGTTCAAAACCTTAACTCTTGTGTATAAGGCAGTCCTTGGGGGTGGCGTTGAGGATCTTCAAAATCTTTTCTAACCATATGTCCCTTCCAGTGATCTCAGATCGGCCAACTTAGGCCTTATTAAAACCACTAAAATGAGGCGGGTCAGATGGGGGGCAGAGCAATCACAGACTGCGCGGCAATGCTCTGGAACAAACTGCCGCTTTCTCTGAAGCGTCAACCCAATCTCCAGCTTTTCAGGAGGAGTCTTAAAACTTGGCTGTTCACAGCCACACAGGCCTGAATCACAACGGTCCTTTTCCGCCCACACGTCACACCGCCAAGACGCCTCGGCAATCGAGCGCTATACAAACATATAAACATAAACATAAAAACGGTGAATGGGAATTCTGACATTAGACTTGAGAGAGTTTTAAATGGGCAACACAATTAGTGCATCTGATTATTGTAACATGCGCTATATTTAATGTGTATACACTTTTAGGTGATGCTGACGACCGCAGTCATCACTGGGACATGCGACCATTTGGTGCGTGATTCCCCGAAGAGTGGGTTGCAGGTACAAGGGAGGACAGCAATCACTCGGTAATTATGCATGTTTTAGAGCAGTTTTGAGATAATCCCGAAGTGCATTTGGAAGTAAGGTTTAATTTACATTTGGCACGTTCTTCTTTTTAATGTCATACAACCACAAGTCGGTGTGAGTTTCAAGTGAGGTGAATAGCGGTTACCCTGGCAGCCCTGATGAAGTTGCATAAATAGGTGGCAATGAAACATGTTGGCTTTCTGCTTTGGAAAATGGTTCAAAATAAACCAGTTTTTTAATTGAGGATGCTCATGGCACCCAATTAAATTTATGTTTAGCAAGTGAGTTGTACCCCATTTTAAATACTGAGAATTGCATTTCTGTTCTCACGGGGACCAGTGGGCACTCTAGTGACACAAGCACTGATACATGTGTTTGCATGGCAGGTTGTTTACCATAATAGAACATCGAACATGGCAGAACAAAAGGCGAATGTATTTTAACATTTATGCACAACGTATTTTATGACCGATTGGTATTCCTCCTGTAACTTGAGAAACAGGTATGCCCTTTTATAAATAAAAAATGGAGGGACAATAAAAAAAATGGAGGAATATTGCAGAAGGAATGAGGGATAAAATCCAATAATTTAGGTTTATTAACCTCATTTCTTAATATTCAGGTCATAGATGACTGTGCATTTAAACCGTGTTTGACTAAAATTGGCATGTTACTAAGTCAAAACCGGTGATTGGAGAACCAGGCCGCTTTTGAAAAAATACAAATAGGTGTGTATATGAGGAAGAATGAGAGATTGATGGTTTAAGTATGAATGCTAGTTTTTTAACCTTTTGAGTTAGAATTCAAGTTGACGGATATAGGAACACTTATGATGATTATGACGTGCATTTGAAATGACATAAGACACAGTTTGTTTTGAATTGTACATTTTATTAGACATGTGTGAATAAAGTGAACATATTGGATAGTATATGTTTCCCTTTTAATAGGTCTGATGATTGATTAAAGGAGAGGAGAGAAAAATAGTTTTTGGTTCTATAGAAGGTGGTTTCGTTATTTTAACCACCCAAACGCGTCGGCGCCCTGGTTGTCATTAAATTTGTATTGCACTGAACACAGTCTTGATAAAGATTGATGATTTACATGATGTTCTGTTGATATATGTTTACGAATTAATGTATTTAATTACAAATTCCATTGTCTTTTGGAAAGCCCTTTCCGTTTAAAAAAAAAAACATATGAAATGTGTATTATCCATGTTTTTAGCAATGGTTTGATATATATGTATGAATCAGATTCTTTTTCATTAAATGGTATTTTACATTTTTCGATATCCAGTTCAGTTTTGTGTCTGTAAATTAGAGTGGGAAATAAGTGAGTATATGGGGAATGGTTCCGTATAAGTGTGCCAAAAGTGCCAGACATTGCACGTGTTGCCGTATAAAATGTGCAATGAATGATTCTGGGTTAGGGAGGGATTACAGCTCTCATTCTACTCAACAGACCAAAGTCAATCTACTATACCAACTCAAAATTAGGACTCATTTACTATTCGTTTTTTATTTTTAATGGCAAGGACATATTTGAGAAATCATTTGCTATATGACAACTAAACTAAAGTGGCTAACTTGGGAAAATCCAAAAAGGCATGTATGAGAAGACGAAAGAGTACTATAAGAGTGCTACTTAATATACTCCAATATGCCTCTGTGGAGAGGCATGTGGCTGCTTTCAGAATAACTATTTTCTGTTTGATGAAGAGATTAGAAGCAACTGAGAGGCAGAGAGAAAGGTGCCTGCTTCGCCGCCAGTTATGCCAATCCTGTGACGGGCTGGTGTTAAGAGCAAGTACTTTGGTGTGGCAAGTAGGAACTATATATAGCATTTCATATTGTGATAAAGATACATTGATATTTTGCTTGTGGTGTGGAATGGGAAATAATATTTGATTTATATTCAGGTACTGAATCTCACCCAACTTAATTTACAAGTTTTGGATAACATCAGCAAAATGTCTGTTGAATTTAAACACATACATTTAGAAATCAGTCAAGATAAAATTGAGACCTGCCTGTTACGGAAAAGCAAGCAAGCAACAGTACATTATATAAGAATAGTCACTATTCTCCTATCCTCAGGTGGACTACACTATGTGAAAAATTGGTGAGAGTGAAAATAAATTGATTAACTGAAGGTGATTATTTGAAAGTACAGGAGATGATACAAAGGTATTTCAGACAGACAGGATATCCAAAAAGGATTCTGAAACAAGCAGTTACTAGAATACAAGTCACAAACAAGAAAGAAGTCCTCTTCTACAAAAGAGAAAAAGGAAAAATAGGAATTAGACATCACAACCCCCAGAATTATGACAATAGTCACTGTAGATGTAAATAATATTTTCCAGACACTGCATAAACATTGGAAGATGTTGCATAGTGATCCAGTCATTGGTGGAAAGATGGGCTTGACACCACAGATAACGTATTGGAGAGCCCCCTCCCTAGAAAATAATTTAGTGCACAGTCATTAAATCACTAAAAAGGGAAACAAACTTGGATACAAGAGGAAGAAGGCTTTTATAAATGTGGAAATTGTAAATCCTGTATGAACAGTATAAGTAGAAAGATCTTCAACTCCAATTGTGAGCATATTACAAAATAGATATCTTGTAACTGAGAATATGTTTATATCCTAGAGTGTCATTACAAACTGTAATATGTGGCAGGTATGATATTTCCAGTAAGAAAATAGATCCTGGAAGGCCTAGAAGTAATCTGAAACAAGGACCAAACCTACCCTTTGGCTAGACATTTTCAAGAACACCATGGATGCCAGAGTGATCAATTACAATATTTTGATATTATCAAATTGAGAGAACTCAAAGAGGTGGTGACGGGGTAAAGAGGCTGGAATCAAAGTGACACCCCACAGGACTGAATAGAGAAGAGTAATTGTGGGTACATATTTAATAATATTTGAAGTGTTTCCAAAGAACGGAATCAACAATTATAGAATTTAAAATGAATTAGATTTCATGATGTGCTAAAGATAATTGTGTTGTGTTACATTGTTTGAACTGAGAGTCAGGTGGATAAAATGTATGTGTCACAGCTAGATCTCTGCCACAACATGATTTTGCTGTTTTTTTTCTAAAGGCCAAATAGGACAAGAAAAACAGACTGAATTAGAAACGACACCTATGAATGAAAAAAAGACCAGTGTAGTTTTGTTTTTGATCGTCACATGAAGTTTGTTGTGAGCAAGGTTTAAAGTGAACTGAAGCCAAATAGTACAAGAAACACACCCTGACTAAGGACAGACAGCAATGAAGCTTTGATTGAAAGAGACTATGAATTCTCACTGGCGTTAAAGTGTAATATTTTGCAAAGGTTTGTCCACAGGGGAGATATGGTGATGTGTAAAACCCAATTCAACATGACCCAGATGTGCAATAATAAAATGCTTTTAATACAATGGGAAAAATATTTGCTGGACTAATTCAGGAGTTTAAATTGGGACAATAAATATTGTTTATCCAATTATTGCTTTCCTTTTGGAGGTTCCAAAGAAACATAATACATTATTTTAATGGAGGACAGGTATGTAGATTGTTTCTTTTTACACTTTTGGTAGTCACATGCAATTTAAAAACGGAAATGAATTGAAAGCTCTTATGTTGTGAACAAGGTTCCAAGTGAACCTAAGAAAGTATGTATTAATGAAGAACTGTTAATATGCTGCCTGTGTATGTTTTGTCCTAGTAGGAGAAGGGAACTGTTGCAATGCAATATATGAAAAAATATATTTAAATGCACATTTCTAAAATATGAATACAATTTAATTATTTCATAAATAACATAAACATCTCTGAAATAGTTATACTAGTCAAACAACAAAACAAACCACCAAAACAAAGGTCATTAAAATGCTAAATATACTTTATTGTTTACAGTCTCGCAAATAATACAAATTATACATAATCTGATGAGGTGTGAGATTTACTCCTATTACCTCAGCCAACAAACATTGGGTACAGTGCATTAAGATTAAAGGGGTTGCAAGTTTTTTATTTTAACTCCAGGATCACAAACAGTATGGAAAAAGCATACATTGGAGAGTTGTGGCATTGTATTAAATATTTTAATATTTTAACTCAAGTCTCACATACAAAGGGGTGAGTGCTGAGGGAGGTGCCCTTTACTAATCTGACTCCAATCCAACTGAATTGTGGAAAATGCCTAAATAAAACGTGAGAGATGTATTATTCTAATTCAGCACAATTTCAGGAAGCATGCATGATTCCATGAAGTAGGATTTTATATTCTAACTCCAATCAAAATAAAATTGGAAAAACTGTATATATTGAAAGGGGTGTGATTTACTGTTCTGAGTTTAGTGTCTAGTCAAAAAAAGGATTAATGTGCGTAAAGAGGAATTGATTTACTATTCTAATTTTAGTCCTACAAACAGTGGGAAAGGTGCATAAATCGGGGAAATTGGGTTGTGAATTACTAATCCAACTGCAATCTAAGTACAAACGAGGAAAGTGCATAGATGAAAGAGTGAGATTTACTACTTTAACTCCAGTATCCAGCACAACTTTCAAATAGTGAGTAATATAAAGAAGGTGATATTTATTATTCTAACTCCAACCTCATAAACACTGGAGAAAGAGTATTAGTGTAGAATTGGGAGAGGGTCAGACATTTACTGTTCTAAGAGAAATACGTGTAACAAACATTATTTAACTTTCAGGAAAGCGTGGAGGTGGGTTTAAAATTAATTTATGTTTGTATATAATATACTTTAATTTTAAAACAAATACACTAAAATTATGACATAGTAAACTAAATAAAATAAAATGCAAACTACAAAAAATGTAAGTATTATACAACATAAAGTTAATGTATAATATATTGTAAATGTAAATATTTCTTTTATATACAGATGTATCCTATTTGTTTATAATTTAATTACAACTGAGCCACGAAGACAACATTTTAAAAACAAAAAAACCTAGAATTATTTAAATGAAAATAGCATTAATGCGCTATCCACCCAAGCTATCATTAAAACACTTGACCTGCAATTTAACCACTGAAAAAAAGTATACAGCCAAAATATATTTATTCCACATTTTAAAAAATTACATTTTTTAAATGTATAAATCAAAAACATTTTTTAAAGTGTTTAAAAAACGATTTTCTTCTACAAAAGTGTATAGGTAGCCCTGCGGGGTCGATTTGCTGCGCTATATTAAGTTCTGATAACATAACAAGTCAGTGACCCTTAAAGCAGCATCTCCCACTTGGATGTTTGCTATATCCATGTTTTAGCGAGTGTGAAACCCCAACATGTAGTATTGGGAAGGCTGTGCCTGTCTTGGTACAACTGAAGTTGGTGTAAAATATAATTATTATATAAATACATTTATTCCAAAGATTTACAATAATATAATGTATTTAAAATAATATAAAACATTACCCATCCAACCTGCAAAATAACCAACAACCTCAATAAAGAAATGAAACTTTAAGAACTAAAAAAAAATCACTTGTCAAAACAATTATTTCATTAAAAACATATTTCATTTTAATAAACATTAAAATTACATTGAAAATAATACAGCAATTTTTTTAGTAAGCAATATTTTTAAATATCAACATTGCTGTCAAAAACAAAAATAAGATATACTTACCATTGATATTGTGTTCCTCAAAATGTTTGCTGTCACGTTATTTTCACTATGATGTCAAGGCCAAACAATATTTTGAAGTCAAGATTCAGGTACCATGCTGCATTTAGGGTTAAAAGGTATGCAGGAACATTTGCATATTTTGTTTGTGAGGGAGGTAGGTTAGAGTAAAGGTGCCAATTAGTCTTCAACAAGAGAATATTTAGCTTCTAAGTGAAGTTACAGGGAAATCTTTGGATTTTCACATTGGGTAAATCCTAGTTTGAAGGAGAGACCAGTCTTTAGGTGGACAAGGAGAGATTAGCACTTTCATGGATTACAGGATGAACAAAGGAAGTCTCAATGAATGGGGAGGTTTTTCCTAATTCTTGGAACACAGGAGGAGAAAGTGTGTTTCAGTATCCATTATTTGTGAATCTTTAGAACTTAAAGCCTGGTCATAAACTGTGAGTAGTGCAGGTGGCGTTTGAACTCTCACAATTGATGGTCTGAACTCCAGCCCTTATAGATTACAAAGCAGGTTTTACAATGGATATGTGCCTAATATCCCCTGAGGGGTGATCAATTGATGGCTATAGGATAGATTTAAAGAGGCTGGTTAGAATAATATCCAGACAGCATATAAACATGAGGATGTCCCTGATCAATATCACTTCTAGGTACAATTGATTATCAACAGTTTTCGTTTATGATAAGTTATCTCCTTTTAGCTTACCAATACTCCAATTGGTTCCACAGCAATGTTAACCATAGGCATGAGTGTTGAACGTTGAAGGGTGTTGCATGTGGCAAGGAGGGGTGGAAACCTGGAAGAGTGTATTTGAGAAAACTATTTTCTACCACAAACGTCAATGATCCTAAAAGCAGCATTTATCACCTGGATGCTTTCCGTCTCTATGCTACAACAAGTGTGGCACCCCTACCGGTAGGTTTATAGAAGACAATACATATCATGGTACACTTGAAGTTAGTTAGCAATTGCTGTCTGAAAGATATGCAGGTAGTAGTACATTAAATTGAGAGTTCATCAGGGCCATTTTAGATCTGAGTGAAGCCCTTATCCTGTCTCTAACGAAGAGATGATTTATGTGAGGAGGGGGGCTTTGAAAGTGTATCAGAGACTCGAAAGGTAATTCATTGATGATGAAGGTACATAGGAGATTGCCTTTGTCAAAGGTACTTTTAACAGCATAGAATGCTGGTCAGGGACTGGATTGTGATTTCTGGTGGGTGTGCTGTTTGTGTTGATGTGAAAGACCTTGCTGTGGACGTTAGTGAATTATGGGAAGGAGGTTTGTGAGATGGAGACTTTTATGTGGATTGTAGTCATCAAGTGTGTTCTCTGCTCCTTGCAGATGTTCTTGCCCACAACTCTTTCAGCCTGCAACAAGGTAAAACATGTCAGCCACCACAGAGATTTTGTGTTATAGAGGACACAAATGCTCGATGGCATATAAGATGTAAGGAAGAAGAAAAGCTAAATTGTGTCGTGCTCACCCAGAGTGACCTGCATTGCAAACAGCCATTTTAGAAGCAGGCATGGGCAGGCACTGACATAAGGTAGGCAGAATGAAGACATAAGTAGATAGGAGGTCAAATACAGTGGACCACAGAGTAACAGAGGAGCTCAAGCTCCAAAGTGGCTCCACACTGGACTATAACACTTTTATATGCAGTTTTGCAGCTACTAGCAATCACAAGCTCAGACCATGTAGTCTGCTATTGCACAATTAGGAGCAGCAAACAATGAGGACGACCTTGATACGATCAGGAAAGGCAGGCACTAAAATAAAGCAGACATTCATGTTAGAAGATGCAGGAAGGTTTGATGCAAGATGCTTCAGTACCCTTCAGAAACTTCCTTCAGAACCTGGTCCCATAAACCTTTGTCATAATGAATCAAACCATAGTACATTAGTTGAAAATGGACCTCCCATCCTCAGCCACCATGATTTCATGGTAATGAAAGAAACAAATGTATCCACTGATCAGGGGCGTCTCTAGGGTCATGGCAGCCCTGGGCAGGGAGCCTAGGTAGGGGGCCCTGAAAGAGGGGGTCCGGGCAGGGCAGAGCGCGGAGGCCAGTGAAGAGGGTGGGGGGTGGTGGGGGGGGGGGGTCAGGGTGTTTGGTAATGGAACAGAGCTGGAGGCCGCCAAATCACTGCCAGGGGCCGCCACCCAACTATGTAACCAACCTCAGAGGATTATTATATTAGGGATATATATTGGCGTGGCGGCCCTGTGCAGGCGCACAGCTTGCACATGCCCACATGCCTAAGGCCGCCCCTGCACTGATTCTTCTAAGAGGGCATGCCCATGGTCCTGCGTGCACAGTGCCTGTTTACAATCATCATCTGGCTTCTTAGGAGGTACCTTGTCTCTTATATCCCAAATGTTACCATTTCAATTGGGACATCGAACTGAAATTCCGATTCACCCTTGAACATAGTAAACATAATTTTCCATCTGAGGTTTACACCTGCTTTAGGGAGCTCAGATCATGCATGCATTGCAATGTGGACCCATGTCATTTGTGAATTAGACCATAACACTTGGTGTTCTCAAATTCCTTGAGTAAACTGTTCCATGTATTCATGTCTGTGATCCTGAGAGTTCACAGCACATGCATTCTTTGGGCATTGGAAGAACTCACTTTTAGATGGTTTAAGGGCATCCGTTGCTGCAAGCTCACTATTCTCACACAGTCCAAAATGCATGTACTTCTCTCAGCACTGGCAGTGGTAGAGGTGATGCTGTTTCTGCCATGCAGTTATAGCAAAAAAACAGTGTGACAGCAGTAGAAAATAGCTAAATGAATAGCTTTGTCATTTACAATGCCAATAGCTTTAACTTTCGCAAATGTGACACCTATAGCATTTGTAATGCAATATGTGTTGTATTTACGTGACTTAGATGTATTGCTATTACAAATACCAATGGCTTTTTTAAATTTATTTTTTAATAATTAATACTTAAATAAAAGTTATTGTAATTTATAATGGTAATAGCTTAAACTTTTGTAAATAACTTTTGTGAAGATTGTGTTCAGTGTATTTTATTGTGATGAAAATCCAATAACAGAAGTGAAATATTAACATCTTTTTGTGAAATTTGTAATAAAGCTTGAAACATTGAGAGAACATATTTGAACCAGTTGTTGTTGAATGGTTGCACAGATTGATGCTGTAGTGGCGCTGAGTGATGTTGTGGTGGCGACGAGTGATGCTGTGGCGTTCATTAATTGCTTGCAAACTAACGAGGATCAGCTGAAAAAAGAAGCTCTATTTAAACAAAGACACAACTTTTTCCCCCATGTAGAGTTATTATATTGGGGGCTGCTTACCTTACACGCGTCCTGGGGAAGTTCACAAGTCCTTCCTTTTGCTTCTTCCCTCGTCCCTGGCCAAGCAGCAGCCTCAAAGTGAAGAAGGCGGGTGTTGAGCAGGAGCACTGGCTGCAACCGGAGTTGAGGTAGCGCCTCTGTGTGCTGCAGCCTGCAGAGGCAGAGGTTGTGAGGGCTGCCCAATTATTGAAAAAGACCCCCAAAAAACTGCAAACACTATAAAGATGACACTGCGTCCAGTGAAGAAAAAAATAATCTCTCACGTCATAATTCGGCCGAAAGTCTTATCAGACACACTTTAAGTTCCTCACACGTGTCCCTACACTAGTCACTTTTGTCAGAGGGACCCCCACCATTGTGTCTGGATTATTCATCCCACACAATACTAAACCCGTGAAGAAAATAAATAAACGCATCTGTGCTTTGAACGATTAGCTGAAAAAAAAAGCTCCAGAGAAATGGCGATGCCATAGCATCTCGAGACACACGTGGAAAGAACCTAGCCTATGTGCATTTGTCATCATTAAGTGCTTTTATGAGGCTATTCGGGTTAGAAATGGGAAATACATTGGGTGTTCCCTCGTCAATAAGGAGTTAGACTCTGGTTAATGTGAATAGGGAAGCTTTGTAAATAGACTGCTTACTCCTACATATTAGCAACATGTGAAGGAGATTAGGGGGCGTTTTCTTCCTGAAAAGCACATGTGGAGAGCATCATTAGTGTATTCATTATGAAAACATCAGCCGGGAAGAGCCGGAGGGTAGGAGCCTCTCCTGCTTTGCGTAGAAGTCTGCAATGCTTCTCGCCCTCTTGGAGCTGCGTTGGACACCCCTGGGTCGAGTGCAACACAGGAGCTCCCAGCAGGGGGGACAGGGAAGAGACGGAGGGTAGGAGCCTCTCCTGCTTTAGGTAGACGTCTGCCATGCTTCTCGCCCTCTTGGAGCTGCGCTGGACACCCCTGGGTCGAGTGCAACACAGGAGCTCCCAGTAGGGAGGGGCAGGGAAGTGCCAGAGGGTAGGAGCCTCTCCTGCTTTGGGTAGAAGTCTGCCATGCTTCTAGCCCTCTTGGAGCTGCGTTGGACACCCCTGGGTCGAGTGCAACACAGGAGCTCCCAGCCGGGGGGGGGGGGGGCAGGTAAGTACCGGAGGGTAGGAGCCTCTCCTGCTTTGGGTAGAAATCTGCCATGCTTCTCGCCCTCTTGGAGCTGCATTGGACACCCCTGGGTCGAGTGCAACACAGGAGCTCTCAGCAGGGGTGGGGGGGGGGCAGGGAATTGCCGGAGGGTAGGAGCCTCTCCTGCTTTGGGTAGAAGTCTGCCATGCTTCTCGGCCTCTTGGAGCTGCGTTGGACACCCCTGGGTCGAGTGCAACACAGGAACTCCCAGCGGGGGGGGGGCAGGTAAGAGCCGGAGGATAGGAGCCTCTCCTGCTTTGGGTAGAAGTCTGCCATGCTTCTCGCCCTCTTGGAGCTGCGTTGGACACCCCTGGGTCGAGTGCAACACAGGAGCTCTCAGCAGGGGGGGGCAGGGAAGTGCCGGAGGGTAGGAGCCTCTCCTGCTTTGGGTAGAAGTCTGCCATGCTTCTCACCCTCTTGGAGCTGCGTTGGACACCCCTGGGTCGAGTGCAACACAGGAGCTCTCAGCAGGGGGGGGGGGGGGGCAGGAAAGTGCCGGAGGGTAGGAGCCTCTCCTGCTTTGGGTAGAAGTCTGCCATGCTTCTCGCCCTCTTGGAGCTGCGTTGGACACCCCTGGGTCGAGTGCAACACAGGAGCTCTCAGCAGGGGGGGGGGGGCAGGGAAGTGCCGGATGGTAGGAGCCTCTCCTACTTTGGGTAGAAGTCTGCCATGCTTCTCGTCCTCTTGGAGCTGCGTTGGACACCCCTGGGTTGAGTGCAACACAGGAGCTCTCAGCAGGGGGTGGGGGCAGGGAAGTGCCGGAGGGCAGGAGCCTCTCCTGCTTTCGGTAGAAGTCTGCCCGCCCCAGGCGCTCTGCCCTGGCCCTGCTGGCTGCACCCTCGGGTGGAGTGGTGGAAGGAACCCCACAGTTGGCTGCGAATAGAAAGAAACCATCTCATCACCGATGTTGCCATCCTGGGGTGGGCGCTCCTTCCTGGGACAAGCTTGGACACGCGTCCCTCATGGCCTCGGGTCCAAAGAGCTGAGGCTGGGAGAAGCTTCCACTGTGAGTTTTCAAGAATGACCCTGGATGTGAACCGAGGTGAGCTGGGGCCTCTTATGTCGCCCTCACTCAACAAAACAGAAGCACTTCAACAAAAGCTCCAGAATAGGCCGATACAACGCAGCAGAATGGCTACAGTTTCAGACTATGAAGTTGGGAAGCCTGGTTCGAGTCTTGGCATCCTGTGGTTCTGAATGACTCACTTCTATCCCGTGCCTAAAAATGAAGGTGCCCGGCTTGGGTAATGCGCCTCCATGTCTTCCGCGTCTGTTAGCGCTATATAGAACAGCAGAAGTAACAAGCAGCATGCGTTGCCCGGCTCCTTGCGCATGCGCCTTCATGTTTACATCAGACAACAAGCTAATGACAAATATAGGCGGAGAGTGGGCGGTGCTTCTATTTCATACTCCAATATAGCATGGCTCGCAGAGCAGCACATGCACTGCTCAGGCTCGACCTAATAAATGGATGGATGAATGATTGGAGAGGAACGTGCACAAAGTCATTAACGCCCCAGGCCCCCTTTACACTTGATGAAGTCATAAGCAATTCAAAGCCCACCAGGGTTTTAGAGTTATAGCAGTAAAGCATTAAGACACAGACATGGGTGAAAAACGGGAGATGTAAAATTACTTCAGTGGAAAGTTACAACAACAAAAAAAAGGCGCAGGCCTGACTTTGTCAATAAAACTTGAAATAGCCACGGAAGACTGTGTGAGCCATGAATAGGTACACAAAATTCCTCCACAAAGCTCATACAATTGCACCATGGCCCACGGAATTGTAACAGCCACTGTGAGTCAGAAAGTGTCCCTTCAGCTAGAAGTTTTTCCCATAAGCCATGAAATTGCCCCCACTTACACATATAACGAGGGGAAAACTATAGGGGAGAAAGGGAGATGGGAGTTAAGAGGAACAAAATAGAGCAAAAACTACAATAAGGCCAGGAAGAGGTGATAAATGTGAGCAAAAGAGGCAAAATAAAATGAACGAATTACCAGACAGACCATAAGCAACACACACAGACCACATGACTCTATTCCTTTCCTCGGACACAAGAAATGAATGCACACATTAACACAACAACTCTGTGAAAAAAGCTCAAATATCGAACATCTACACAGAGATTAACCCTGTTTACCCCAAGAACACCTTGAAACAGCACACAGCACCGACCCCCCCCCCCCCCCACACACACACACTGCAGGCATATACATCTCCTAATACACCATACACGAATGAATGGATGCGAACACACCATAACATTCACTCACAGAAATCACCAAATGCGAAAATACACATTCATGCAGCCACCGTTAAAGGCACATATACACTAATCAAACCCACATTTTCAAATGCGCACACACATGCCACTTAATGCACACAAACACCATCAAATGCACAAACGCAAATTATGTTACACAAACACGCACACACATACATCAAGTCCACACACTTGTTTGTTATTTTGTCATTGGGATAGAAGCAAAGACGAACCCACAGAGCTGACACACTCATGAAACACTTGCATTTTCACAGTACGTGTCCTTTAGGGAGGACACACAAAACAGCAGCAGAGACAATACGTCCCAACGAAGACCTTAAAAACCGGAAGCTGACAACTTTCCAAGCAGCAGTCGGTATTGTGCACCGTGGGCGCAGCATCCGCAGAGCAGACACACAATAATAAGCAGTATACATTGATAATTTAACAACGTGTATGACTGAGTGCAAAAATACAACCGAAGCAGCATCATGCATTCCCCATGCACTAACTAGTCTTGTCTTCTGCTCCGACCCAGCCCTTCCCTCCCTCCCCTTCCGAGCCCCGCTGCCCCCTGCATCCCCCCTGCCCTGCCTATGCTCCTCTGCTGTCCCGTCCCGATCGCCTGCTAAAGAAACAAGTACAACAAGTTTCGTATGGGCCAGGTGCAAGGAGGCGCATTGCTGCTTTGGCTGGAGCGTCTGGTCACTGCGCATGCGCGTTTGAGCCAGTTCCTTTGGGCGGGACTTCCGTCTTCGGAAGTACCGCGCACGCGCCCACAGAGTGCCTGAGAGCGGGGCTCCCATGCCCGAGGGAGAGCCCCGGCTACAGAAGTCCCGAATGGCGGTAAGTGGGGCTTAGTTCTAGGGGGGAGGGGGTGCGCTTGTGTGTGTGTGTATGTGTGCGATGGCGGCGGCGGGGGGAGGGGGGTCTTTGTATGTTTCCGTGCGTGTGTGTAGGTGCGCTGGTGTGTGTGTGGGGGGGTCTCTGTGTGTGCGTGTAGGTGCGCTAGTGTGTGTGTAGGTGCGGCGGTGACGGGGGTGTGTGTGTGTCTGTGCCTGTGTATGCGTGTGGCTGTGTATGCGTGTGGCTGTGTATGTGCGCATGCGTGAGTGTGGGTGCGCGTGCACGCAGTCAAATCCAGCACAAGAGAAGTGCGTGGCACCCTCTTGTCCCTCATTCCCCCGAGACGGGCAGCTATAAGTCTCCAGCTGGACGCATCCTTCGGATGCAGTACCAGCGAGACCTAAAAATGGTAACAACTAACCTTTCTTCAACAAAGTGTAAAATTGACAGAAAAACATAAAATGCAAGGTGCTTTGAGCTGAATGATCACCACAGAGACAAGGTACAAACGTAGGGACCCTGTTGGGGGAAGGCAGCCAGAAAGTGCACAGTGCAGAGAATAAATCTAATGAGCAAACATCTATGATGATGACTGCACATCCATGTTAGATAAAGTTCAATGCTAGTGGTCGTACAGATCCTCAAGTGCGCCTGAACAATTGGTATGTCCACCTCAGTGGCGGTTGATGACATTAAAAAACGGTATGACACACAGACAAGCTCACATACATTCATTCAAAGGAGTTTATAAAGCGCCTGGTGACGCCATCACAGCGTGTCCCCGCGCTGTGGAAAGAAGTCAAGTGCAGAGTAGTGAGTTACAGGGAAAACAGGTGGGTTTTTAAGCTTTTCCTGAAGGCGGTCTCCGAGTCCGCTAGTCTGATCTCCATCGGGAGAGCGTTCCATTCCCTGGCGGCCATAACCCGAAAAGAGCGGCCACCCATTCTGGCCTTCCTGATACGGGGTACTGTGAGCAAGCCAGTTCCCCCAGAGCGAAGAGTTCTCTTGGGCTCATAGGGAATGGCTAAGTCATTCATATAGGGAGGAGCTTTTTGGGAGATGATCCTATGGCACATTAATAGTGCTTTAAATAGAACTCTTTTTTTTATGGGTAGCCAATGGAGGGTATCTAGAGCAGGTTTGGATGAAGCTCTCTTGGGAAGTCTGAGGACTAGACGTGCTGCTGTGTTCTGGAGGACTTGAAGTCTCCTGATGTTATTTTGCGATGTTCCAAGCAGAAGCACATTCCCATAGTCTATCCTAGAAATCACTAGAGCCTGTGTCATAGTGCGCCTCGCTTCAAGAGGAAGGAGATCAAGGGTACGGTTAAGGGTCTTCAAGACCCCATAGCATTTACCGACCACCCTGTTCACGTGGCAGTCGTAGGAGAGTTTGGGGTCAACCCAAATCCCCAGATTCTTGGCTGCTTCACAGGGGGTGGGTAGCGGCCCCAGACATGAAGGCCACCACTCCTTGGTCCAGCTCGTATCCCTGCCTCCCATAACCAGAACCTCTGTTTTCGAGCCATTGAGCTTCAGGCAGTGTTGGGTCATCCAACCTGCCAGAGCCTGCATGCAAGATTTGAAGTTATTTGCAGAAACAGAGGGGGCTTGGGATAGGGAGATGAGAAGTTGAGTATCGTCGGCATATGAAACTAATTCAATGCCGAACGATTGAACCACTTCAGCCAAAGGGGCCATATACAGGTTGAACAGGGTAGGGCTCAGGGCAGAGCCCTGAGGTACCCCCTGTTCCAAGGCAATGCTGTCAGAGAGAAAAGCACCTCTCTGAACCTGAAAGCAGCGATTGGTGAGGAAAGCCTTCAGCCAGCCCAATGCTTCCTGGATGACCCCGGCTTTGTTCAGACACTGTAGCAAGATGGAGTGTGCTACAGTGTCGAACGCCGCACTTAGGTCCAGCATTATAAGTGCCATGGTCTGTCCTGCATCTACACCTGCCCGTAGGGTTTCGGTCGCTCTCAGTAGGGCGGTTTCGGTAGAATAACCTGACCTGAATCCTGATTGGGAGCTATGAAATGCACCGTTAGATTCTAGATGGGCCATGAGTTGGCTATTAGCTATTTTCTCAGCCACCTTCGCTAAGTAGGGTAGCAGCGAGATGGGCCGAAGGTTTTCCAGAGTAGAGGAGTCTTGCCGGTGGCAGTGGCAGGCTCTATCCGCTCGCGCTGTCAAATCTTACAGCTCACTTTGCTTAGCGCTGATTACAGCGTGCTTTTAATACACACACACATACAGTCGCAATCCTAAACACACTCACACAAACGCACACAATCAATCACACAGCGAGTCAGGACGGCAAAATACAAAATGGCTTCTCTTACCTTGCAGCGCATCCTCATGCTCTCCAGTCAGAGCAACGGATCGTGTCTCTGGCTCCTCCGAGGAGGAGGTGATGTTGGAAGGCATACTGCACCTAATCCAATCCTGGCGCTGCTCAGAGCAACATCTGGATTGGCTGGAGCAGGCTGTCTCAGTGCTCCAAAAGGCCCTGTGCCTGCTCTTCAACCCAGCTGACTAATGTAAATGTGTTTGTATTTATATAGCGCCTTCTACCCAGAGGTCTCGTAGCGCTGTATTCATAACGCTGTCTGTGGAACCCTTCCTGGCTTTCCTGTGAGATGTCCACTCCTGGGCACCACCAAGGTGAAGCCAGGCATCCAAGCGCTGCTGGGGCCGTTGTGGAGATTAAGCAAGCTATTGCCCAGAGACACAGAGTGAGACCCATGATTAGCCTAGGCACCGAGGCGAGAATTATCAGGTCCGGGGAGATTGAGTCCAAGAGCCGCCAATTGAACCCTGGTCCCGGGCAAGACTTCTGCATCAGGGTCTGCCGCTCTAACCATTGAGCCACGCTTCTCCACTAAGACAGCTGGGTTGGAGAGCTTGACTGCGCATCTCGAATTGGCCGTAGCATGGTAATCAACCAGCCAAACCTACATGCGCAATTCACACTGAAGTGCCACTCATCATTGCAGCCAATCACTTGCCAACAATGACACACTGGCCCCGCCTCCACACTCTACTCCGTTCGGCAGAAAGCTGGAAAAGTAAAATGGTAATAAAATAATTTTTATTACCATTTAATTTTTTCAGCTTTCTAGCAGTAGCGGGGGGGGGGCAATTTCATCTGCTCGTATAAAGGCACCGCTATTGGTCAGCCTCTCTTCGTATTCTCTCATCCAGGCAGCCAGCTAAAAGATGTCCTTCACAGAAGTAAGGGAGGTCTGTTGTGCTGCCAGGAGAAGTAAACAGATCTTCCCTTCCTGATTTAAGGAAGGTATTATAAATGCATCTTATCCAGGGGATGGATAAACATCTGTAAAGCTTTGAACAGTCAGCAAGCAACAGTCATATTAAATGAGGTCTTACACTCTTAGACAAAATTGTAAAACACAAGAGAATTGGTTGCATTTCTATGAAATCATTAATGTATCCAGTTCCTACCTCTGAATGACATACAAAGGAGCTAGGGATTCTGACAATAGATAGAACCTTTTATTAAAGCGGTTCGCAATAGTTTCAAGACACTCCTGGTCACTAATGCCCCACACCTCAGCCCCATTGGATGCCACAGCACAGCATTTATCTTTGTAGAGAGCTGTGAGCTCCCGATGGGCTTCTGACCTAATCTATGAGCAAAGTTAAGAACCGCCTCAACAGCTTTGGAAAAGGCAGTGGCTCTGCTGGACTTCAAGTGACCCCATGTAAGATGCCTATCAATTCCTAAATAGAAGAATGAGGGTACAGTACTAACCTTAGAGCTGTTGACTACAAAGGCAGTGCTATCCTTTATCCCTGCAATATAGGTCATTATATGTGGCTTGGCCTGATTGACCCTTAGATCTAAGCTAGTAATGAAGTGACAGAAAGGGTACAGCAAGCGTTGGAGACCAATTGCTGTCCTGGCTATTAGGACAGTATCATCAGCGTAAATTAGTGTAGGAATGCTGCGATCACCTATACGGGGGCAGTCTGCCCTAAACTCCAGTAACTGTTCCACTAGGCCGTGTACATACAGTGAGAAAAGAAACGGGGGCAGGACGCAGCCCTGGCGCACACCCCAGGGCAGACTAAAGGCTGTTGTCTCCACCCCCAGGACATATCGCACTCTGGCAGTGACATCGTTATGGAGATCTCTAAGATAATTGATGGCATACTGATTGACCTCTATGTATGTCAAAAGGCTCCAGAGTTTAGACCTGTAAACACAATCAAAAGCAGAGCTCAGGTCCATGAAAGCCGGGAACTGCTTGCCCTTCTTGACCACTGTGTATTTGCTTTTTAACAGATATAGATTAAGAGACTACTCCACAGTTCCAAGGCCTGGGCGCAAGCCAAATTGGACCTCTGAAATTATGTTGTTTGTTGGCCCATGACTGAAGGCGATCCAGCAAGATATATGCATTGATTTTGGTGGTCAAATTAATCAGAGTAATGGGGCGATAGCATTGGGGGATCACCTTTTGAAGACTGGTTTGATAGTGGCATGGAACCAGCTCTCAGGCCGGCCAATAAAAAGGGCAACATTGAGCATGTTGGTCAGAAGTGGAGCCCACAGTTGGGTGTTGGCTTTATACATATCTGAAGGGATCCCATGTGGGCCAGGAGCATGCCCAACTGGGCAACTGGCTATTGCCAGCAAGACCTCAGTCAAATCAGTCTCCGGATCAGCAGAAACCATTGTCAGGGGCCAAGATGGTGTAGAGAAACATGAACACAGCCCGGAGGGAGGGATGGAGTGATAGTGTTGTGATCCTGGTCGGAAATATTCTCCATATCAAGGTTAGCATAGAGCTTCATTAAATGGATGACCCAGATGTCAGAAGGAACCCAGAATCAATACCAGGGTCCTTAACTTTCTCAAAATAATTATGATTTACTGTTGACCAGAATGCTTTGCTGTCTCTAAGCTCTAACTTGCATGCAGTAGGCATTCTTCCTTGCTCTAAGGGTGTTTTGATACATGGTTCTAAAGCTTTGAACCTCATCATAAACACTCGGGTCTTCTTCAGAGCAGCTAACAGCTGGTTATGCGCCTTGGTCCAATTTATATCAGACCACTTAGCAGGTGGTCTACTACCTGATTTAACTGGGACCAGAAATAGATCATAGGCCCCACCACAGATCCTGTCAAAGCTCTTGTGGAGCTTGGTGCCACATTCCGTCTTGTGTCATCAACTAAACAGTTCATGAAGTCGGGTAAAGACGAGGCCACCAGCTGCGATAAAAAGGTAGTTTTGCCCATCTGCAATCAGCTCTTACCCGACGGTTCCTAGAATTTGATACGGGATGGGGTTGGTTCACACCGGGTCTATTGGTAATGATAGAGGCATGCAGTGAGGGGGCCAGAAGTCTATGGTCACTAAGTGGCAAATCATCAAGACTCTATTCCTGAATTGAGTCCCTCAGTGACAGAGAAAAATAATAAAATCTATGTGGCTCGGAGAACCCCTCCCGACATAAGTGGGTATCTTGGCTGGTGCTAGGCTAACAGAGTCATGGGAGAAGATTAACTTAAATGTGGCCAGCAATATATTAATCACATCTCCTAAGAGGCAGTGAGTAAAATGTGTAAGGGGTTCCCAGTTTCATCCACCAGACCGCAAGCATTGACTGAGGAAAACTGGCACAGTCTTAGATTGAAGTTCCCCAATAATTCAACAACATAGCCCCCTTGAGCAGCTGGTGCTCCCTTCAATATCTTTAATCAGTGAGCATTCTAAGTTGGTTATAGCACTAACAAATACATTATTGATTAACCCCTTCGATGCTCATGACGAGCTCATCTCGTCATGAGGTACACCTCTTGTGTGCTCATGACGAGCTCAGCTCGTCATGACCACACCCGTTTGTATTGCTGTCCAGCACCGAAGATAAATATCTGCAGCATCCATATGGTAATAGCATACAAGTAGTTTGGCACTGGGGCAGGATAAGCTGGTAGTACACAGAGCCACAAGAAGACCAAGTCATCTGGGTGTGGACTGTGAGGGAGATAACAGTAATAAGACCCTGCTTAGCCCTGCCCATAATTATTGCTTCCCTGCAACAGCTGGTGTAAAATAGGTGGAGTACCCATCCATCGAAACAGAGTCTGTAAGCCAAGTCTCTTGTAGGCAAATGACCCCATATCGTTTAATGAAATTAGGCCAATCCAGTCTACCGCACTTGCTTGCCAGACCCTCGACATTCCATGAAGCTGATAAAAATGCCTGGCTTTTATCCACTCCAATGTCCCGATTGGAAATAGACCTGTCACGGATAGGCAAAGGAAACGTGGAATCTTCGACAGGGTTTGGTGATCAACGCTTCCCTGGCACACAGCAAGTATCATGGTGGGTCACCATGCAACAAAATCAGTCCAGTCGGTCCAGATGCAGGTGGGGGAAAAGTTGTTGAAAGTAGGGGAGGGATTACCAGTGAGCGGTGGAGTAAGCAAACAAGCCTGAGGTTTGTAAAAATATCCCAATGGCAATGCCTCAATTACTGTTGTTTCAGGCCCAGCAATGTTCAATTTGGTCAAAATGACCTTTGCCACCCTTTTATCTCAGAAGTTGATGATAATACAATCAGAGCCATCAGGTTTGGGGGTGTTTCCTACCCATAAAACTCTACTGGCATGATTAATCTGGCTGTGGCAAGGTCCTCCCAGTCTGCTATTAGTCCAGTGCATTACCTTGTTGATTAGTTGAGGGGGAACGTTTTTCAATATAATCACAAGGGATTTGCCTGGGACAGGAGATAAAGCGCGGGCACCTTTGAGGGCGAGGGGAAAAAAGAGGTCAGCTAGTGTTACTGTTGACCCGGGACCCTATATGCTGGGCTCGCACCTTGCTTCTAGCTCCAGAAGCATCTTGCATGCCTCACCTGGGTGCAATTGTAGGCCTTTCTAGGCTATGACCTCCGTCTCTTCCCAGGAGAGTGTCAGCCAGACTGATTGGGGCCTTGGATGCATAGTTGGAGCTGAACTAGTGATATTGCCTATAGAACCAGGAGGCAGAGAACTTGCAGAGCGATGTACCAGAAAGACATCTCTCAGGTTAGCCAATGCCTCCTCCACCTTCCCCAAGCGAATCAAACTCAGGCCCAGCACATTTGTAAAGGAGGACATGACGCTCCTACACACTTCCCCGGCTAGGCTCACTAGAGACACCATTCTGTGGTTTGAGAGAAAAGTGCTAAGTTCAGAGGTTGGAGGAGGGAGAGGGCTGGGTGTCACGGCTGGGGGCTCTGGACATTATCTCTTTGATTTGACCCCTCTATCCACCCTCTTCCTCTTGCTCCCTAAGCTCTTTGTCTTCCCTGGAATGGGTGGGAATGATAGTAATGATTGCTCCATCCCAGAGTGGTCACTCAGCTCTGAAATTATGATGTCAACCAAAACAGTTGCACCAGGAGGAGGCACCGTGTAGCGTAGTTAGCACAAGTGAGGCAATTTGCCGGCGTGTTGAGCTCGGGGCGGGGGGCACTAAGTTGCTTGGGACAAACTCTGGCAGGGAAGACAGGGACAGGCGCCACTCTGTAAGATCAGTTTCCCTGCTAATGACCCCTAATGCTCGCTGCAAGAATCCATCCAGAGAAGCGCCTGGTGCTTGTTTAGTAGAAACAGCCCTGCATTTCTTCATGATGGACAACCACAAAGTAAAGCAGGATTAATTGGGGGGGGGCAATAAAAGACAGTCAATGCAGGTTCAAGGAGTCAGATAAGTAGAGCAAGAATGAGATGCTCCTTACCTGAGGTGCCAGATGAAAGGGGGTTGGCCCAGCCCAGCCTCCTACAGGCGACGACAGGCGCAGACAGGTCCGGTCTTGGCCCGGGTGCATCCCGTGTTGCGGGAAGTGGATGCTCTAATGAGCCTTTGGGTAGTCTCTGGCCTCTTAGGCACACTGCAGTCCGCAAGATGAAGTCCCACCCCAGGAACATCACCAGAAGTGCAGGCAAGGAATCGCTTGCCAGGAAAGCCGGCACTGTGAGAAGCATCCGCTCTAATGAGCATTTAGGTAGTCTCTGGCCCAGCCTCCTAGGCACAAGGCAGACTGGGGGTCGAAGTCCCACCCCAGCACTGCAGAAACACCACCAGAAGTGCTGGCAGGGAGCCGCTTTCCAGTAAAGTCTTAATAAGAAGGAAACACATACTGCAAAGTTCTGTAAACCTCTGGGCGTTACAGCACCAAAGGCTAGATCAATTATAGGAATGGGAGTAGCTTCCACTGTTTGGAAGAAATATTGTAATTCACTCCAGTTCACTGCTCAGCTTTTCGGCCTTACAATATGGAAGTAACACTGGATTCCAAGCATAGCTACACTTGCCCAATAACCCACACAGTTGAAATGTGCTTCAGTGAAAAAATGTTTAATTATAACTAACCACAATCCTTGTCAGGGTGAAATACAAAAGTCACTAAATTAACCTGTGCTTAACCCTCAGGTAGCTTGGCAAAAAGCATTCAGGCTTAACCTAAAGGCAAAGAGTAAACTATTTATGCAGCACTTCAAACAGTGATAGAGTGATAACACAACACAGAGAAAATCCCACAGCAATTTTGAAAAATAGAGTACACTTTAATAAATAATTTGATAGCAAAACAACAAAAATCCAATAAGTAGAACTGGAAATATGCAATGTTAAAGATTCAAGTGAAAATAGTGCCAAAAAGTGTCACTCACGGCTATCTGGTCATGAGAGACCTGGTGAAAGTCACAAGTTCAGGCCGACTGTGATGTAGCACAGACCAGATACGGGGACCAGGTTAGTCCTTCTGAAAGAGTTGCCTTCGAAGTCCTGTGCAACAAGTTCCATTCACAGCGGAAGGGGACACGAGGAGCAGGGAGAGTGTTGAGGATTGTCGTCAATGGAGTGCCCCACGAGCTGCTGATACTGTAACGTGAAGTGCAGATCTCGCTCTCCTGCGCATCTTTGGCAGTCGCTGAAGCGTGAAGGGTTGGGTTTGCCAGAATTTTGGGTTGTCGGGTGGCACAGGTGGCAAGATCTTGGCACAAACTGGCCTATTAGCGAAGAGCCCACAAACATCAGGGAAGCTTCACTGAGGCGTCTTTGAGGGTCCTGGATCTTAGTGCCAAAAATGATGATGCCTGCAATATGCTTACTGTTAAAGACAAACACTAAGTCCCCGCTCTCTTCCAAGGTGGACTCCTGGGCAGCTATTGCCAAATAGACAACAAAACAAGTACTGTAAATGTCCAGCCAACATTCATAAAAATTGAAGAGGGACATCCATAGACAAATAAAAGAATATCCCAGCAATGCTTTTAACCAAAGCACCTGACACCGAGACTTAGTACTCCCCATGCAGTACTCACTCAAATGACTAATATCTGTTCATGTGGTCCCTGCTCCAAGGATTCCAGTCTCCACATAGAAGGGGGTATGCACTCCGATGAAAACGCCTCTCAGATCAAGACCAATGCACAAAATTGCCACAACTATATGACTACTCAGGTGGCAAAAACAAAAAACATAAAATTATCCTAAAAACATCATAACTTAATTGAAGAAGTCCCATGAAGAGAAAATGAAACTCCTGTAGCCTCAGACACAGGCATCAGGTGGCCTCAGATATACTCATATGTCTGTCTGGAACCGAAGCAGACCAGAAGGATACTCCTCCTTTTTGAAACCAGTCTACAAATCGTCTTGACAGAACGGAAACACGAGGTCTCACAAAATAAAACATCCCCAAAGGAGGCCCCAATAGAAAAGAAACAGGCTCACATGTGGGTTTCTCTGAAAAAGCAATGTCCACATATGACCTCCCTTAAAACAAAATAAGCAAGACATTTCCAGAATAGAAGTAGTACCCAATGCCCGAAAACACGGGTCTAAATGCGGTGGTCTGCTCAGATTTGATGTGGCCCGCGGGTGCCACTGAATGGAAACGCAGACTAACACACCCTAGTAGAAGGAAGAGTGACCCAAGTGGAACAGGGAAAGGACAGAGACTGCACACTGCCACAGAAAGTGAACACAAATGCTGCATGCATGGCTGTAGGGCAAGAAAAATCACCAGGAAACCAAAACATAATACTTACTGCCACTTAAAAGGAACACAAAAACCAGTTACAGAGCTAGTGCAGAAGGGAATCCTACCACATTATCCTGGTGAAAGAAACTCAGTACAGCAACAAAGGACTAGAGCCCCTGAGTCATTGGCACTATGACTTTGCACAGCAAACTACAGAATACACTCATGTTGGCAAACGACTCTGGCTCAGACCCTCTACAAGTTTCCACAAAGCACTGACCCTGTCGACGGAAAATACTGGGTCTCATAAAACCAACCAGAGGCTAGAGGTATGCACAGAACTAACTACACGCCACCAACTCACAATACCTCCCTGCTTCGCTTAAGAAATATGGTGGCAGCAGGCCCTCGTGTAGCGCTACTTCTGGAATCCCTAATCTTCGAGATAGAATTCACCACAGCTAAGTTCTTCTTAGGAAGTGCTACCAGAATCTGGAACTCTGTACCTCTGGGGTTACCTACCACCAGAAGCGGCTCCTCCGTTATGGCAGAGGAGCCTCACCTCCCTGCTCAGAGCGAGGAGATTAAAAATATTAGAATAAAATTATTTATTATCATTTTATTTTTCCCTGGCTGAGCTGAGTGGCCCGGGTCCAGGGTGGGGCGGGGCCATTGTCTAAGATGGCAGCAGGGGGAGGAGGAGAGTTGTGTGTGCACTTTAAGTGCACATGTCGGTTTGGCTAGCAGTTTTAGGACCACCAAACCGACACGCTCACTTACATTTCCCCAACCCAGCTGTGTTGAATTTCCGGATTGAGAAAAGTCACAAACTCCCAGTGCCTGAGCGAGCTTAGTTGAACCTGCTTAGGCCAATCCCGGCACTGATCTTATGCTGGGTAATAGCATGGGAGCAGCATCAAGATTGGGTGGGTAGCCTGGGAGCCTGTGCAGTGCGATGCCATCATGAAAGAAGCTGGATTCCGGCGACAGCAGAGGCAGGTAAGTCATGTTTTTTTCTATATTAATTCCTACAGCTTCCCCGGCACTCTGCCCTTGCCTCACCAATGTGTTTTCTTAGCAGCCACCACTGCCTACCACCACATTGATTCCGCTCTTTAAGTCCAAATTGAAAAACACTCTTTTAAAAAAAATATTTCAATCAATCTCTTTTCAATACTGCTCACTCAAACGGTTTGTTCTGAACACTTTCACTTTCTGCGGGGGTGCAGTGGGCTGAGATTTTGCATTTGTTTATGTCTTCTCACTCTATAATTCCTCTGCTATTGAAAATGTGTCAGTCACATGCTAATTTTATTGTACTGCGCTCTAACACCTTCATGTCCGTGCTTTATAAAACTGCAATGATAGAGACATTTATCACTACAATACCCTATTGCTCGTCATCTATCTTGCTGACCCTAGAAAGGTGTGTACTGAACTTTGCTGGGATCACAGGGTAGCATATTTATTAGTACATGAGTTCCACGCCTCGACCCTTACTACATGAATGGCTCAGCAGGATCGATAGTTGAGGGTGACTGAGCAGAAAGAAGATGTTAGATGGCAGAGGGGGGAATTGAACTCAAGAAGACAAACTGAGCAGGACGCTGCAAGGCACAGTTGTATAGCAAAGGTTACTAAGAAAGGAGAAATGGTGACCCAGAATGATGTCTAGCAATAGAACTGCTAGACAGTCAGTGCTTAACTTGAGCCAGTGGTTTCTGGTGCTTGGCACCGGCACTTGTGACAGTTGGCCACAAGGTGGCACTCTGACTAGTTTAGAGATGATCACAACAGTCAACTATTAATTCAATATTCATTAAAAATGACGATCATCTGCAATCCCAAGCCATTCTTATGGCTTTGGAGGCCTAGAATAGTCTAATTTGTCACACTTGTAGGAGTGTGCTGGTTAGTAATTGTGTTGATGCTGTCAGTGGCAGCATGTGTGGTGCAAGCTGCACTGGCCTCCTGGTGAGAGCCCTAGCAATTTTGGGGTGCAGATTAAGCACTGCTTACACCTAATTAACATATTTAATTTACTTACAAGTCCCTGGTAAAGTGGTACTACCTGTGCCCTGTGCTACTAGTTGATGCTGCAACAGTGGGCCAAATATGCTGTAAAAACAATGTTTTATACCAAGGCCAAGCCACCTCAATCCGTATATGAAAACCACCAACCAGACAATATACATTTTAATCAAAATGTAGGTAGGTAGGTGAGGTAGGTAAGGTAAGGTACATTGAATTTTTATTTTGTTATAACAAATATGTCGTTTGAATTCTTGCTGGAAAAGGAAGATTCTTTGGCCCCTCCCACTTTGCTAGCCGCAGTTGTTCTATTGGTGTTCAAACGTACTATTTCTTACATCTGCCACTTTCGTGACACCCATAGTTGTTTGTAAATCACATAAATCCAGTCATACACAGACCCATGACACCTGAAAGGAACATATCACTGAATAATGGTGTGGTGAAAGGCCATCAATCAAGCAACTTGAGCAGTATAAATAGATTCCTTACCAGATAAGACATGGACTTTTCAATAGCCTAAAACATTACGACCAATCCGAGCAGGCCATATCCACCTTCCCCCAGACTTTCATCAACATATATTTACGATCACTGAAACATAAACTGAAAGTAACTTACATTCCCAGGGCCCGTATTTCAGAAATATAAATTTTCTTTAAAATGTGCATCTAACACCTAATTTCTGTCCATGACAAAAATTCAGGGACAGAGCAATACATCAACCTTTTGCCTCCTGCGCACTAAAATCGATTTTCTATATATCTGTCATCTTCGCAGACTGTACTTAAGTTTTAGAAAAGTAGATGTTCTTCAGCTGAAGTCATCTCACTTTTTATGGTTCTAAATGAGTTTCTGAAAAACAAAAATGCTTCGAATTTCCTCAAAACCAGCTCCTGCACCTGCCAGGGAAAGCTGTTTTTCACAACCCAGCCCAGCGGTTCACCTGCCGTCCCTCCTGATTTAGGAGACAGGCTGCTGCCGCTTGGACTTCGCCAGCCATTCATTTTGGCTGCAATACTGAGGGGTTTTCCATCCAACTTTTAAAAGCTGTTAGGAGGATACTTTTTAATTAATATTTTGGAGCAGCCACAACTTCAGACTAAAGTGTAATGGCAAAGATGAATTAAGATTGTGAGAGTTAACACGTAAAAGTGATCAATTTATTAAGAAAAATGCTGATATGGTGTGTACTTTCTTTTCCCTTTGATCTAAAAGGACGGCGATGAGAATGATACACACAAGAGTGCCTGGACCTCCAGTACTTTATTTGTAAACAAAAGTGCCATTGTCCTTGTCCGAAGGCCACTGTAGCTTGCACCACCCCTTGCCTTCACTAGTGCTGCCAAGGACAGTACCATCACAGCTAACACTGACTATACATCCCACCGAAGCTATTCTTATAGCTTTGAGTGGCAGGTACCACTGATTTTAATGTATATTTAACTATTAATCAATTTCACAAAATAGTGCTCTTCACAAAATTGGCAAACAGCGCTACCAAGTGGCAGGCTTTTATAAGAGCGGGTATTGACAGTAAGGTTACAGTATCGAGCACCGGAATCCACCAGCTCAAAATAAGCACTGGGTGTAAGCAAATTCACGCCTAAAGGAGAGCACAAGCACTTTAGCATTGGTTAACAGTGTTAAAGTGTGCAGAGTCCTAAAGGCCAACAAAGACCTGGCATCTTTTGGCGTAGTTCCCCTGTCTTTTTGCTTTCTCACCTCTGGTTTTGAAACAGTTTTGCTGGTTTAGTGTCTCTGCACACTTTCTCACTGCTGATCAGTGTAAAAGTGAAAGTGATCCTATGGTAAATTATGTCTATGGATTGGTGTTTCCATGTTTGACTTATTTGATTTACTGCTAAGTCCCTAATATAGTGCACTGTGTGTTCCCAGAGCCCATAAATCCAATGCTGCTCGTGGGCCTACAGCACTGGTTGTTACACCCACACAACCAGCACTTCAAAGGGTTCTCGGACCTACCAATGCAGTGTCTGTGCGCAGTTGTGACTGCCATGTCAACCTGGCAAGTGCACCCACTTCAAAGGCCCTAAACCTTCCCTTTTTTTAAAAGTAAGGCACCTCTCGCGTAAGCCCAGAATACCCCCATGGGCAGGGTGCAGTGTATGTGAAAGGTAGGACATGTAAGAGTGTGTGTGACATGTCCTGATAGTAAAAAACCGTTTATTTCATTTTTCACCAAGGAAAGGCTATCTGTACCATCAGATAGAATAGGGGATACTTTGTAACCTCTTACAAGTATAACTTCCCATTGGGACAATAGAGATAAATGGAGATTGGGCTCTCTGAACTCAGAATTTAATCACACATCTTTTAGTAAAGATGATTTTTAAATGAGTTGTTTAAAAATGCCACTTTTAGAAAGAAGGCATTTTCTTGCTTAACCATGCAGTGTGCCCCTGCTGGGTTGTAGATTGACTGTCAGAGGCTGAGGGGCATGCATTCACTGTAGACAGCAACTTGTGGGAGGGGTTAAGGTGTGTCCTGCCTTTCTTGGATGAGTCAGGCTGGGCTGAATAGACCTGGTCTGCATTTAGAGTAGTGAAAGGAGATTTCCCTGCACCTGAGTAGGCTTGGTCTGCCTTACACAATGCTGTCTCCACTTCCTGCTAGTAATCTGGGCCAGAGAGGACAGAACTGCTTTGGACTAAGCACAGAGACCCTCTGCCACAGGAGAACAAAGGAAAATGTGGTCTAAATATTCTGACCCAGACCCCAGATCTTTAGAACTCTTTTGGACTCAGAAACCTGCCAAGAAGAAGAGCTGGAGAAGCTGTGAGGAGGAACTACCACTTTGTAGTGTGCTTTACTGTGTTGCCTTGCAGTGGCTGCTTCTGTCGTGGGCAGAGAAAGGACTGGACTGAACTTTCTGCAAATTCTTTGTTTGAGTTTCTCCAGGAGCTTGAAGTAGAGTATGCACCCTGCTCAAGAAACCTCAGCAACAGCAAAGACTTCAAGTTCATCTGCTACCAGCACTGGGAACTGTGTGTTTTGTGCTGCAACAGAGGAAAAAGCAAACGGATACTGTCAACAACATATCTACCCGCTCTGTGTCCGGAAGACAGAGCTGCACTTTGCACCGCAACCCTGGTCTCACCAACGATGCCACCCGAAGCCACCACCGAGCAGCTACTTGCACATCAACCTGTGGGCACCACACCTCGCACCGCCTCGCTTCATGACGCTGCCCTGGTATCCCTGACGATGCTGCTTCACGCCGCCATCAAAACCGCTGCTTGCATCATAGTTTGAGGGCAACGCTCGTAAGTTACACAATGCACATCCCACATCGTAGCCTTGGCCTACCGATGCCGGTGCCATCCACTCCAGCTCGTCAGCTGACGACAGCGCCTCCGCACCAAGGACGCCGCTGCTTGCACGGCGACCTGCCAGCACTGCAACGAGCGCCACATCACTTCCCACTGCAACTCTGATCTCATCGATGTAGCTGGATGACTGTCACCGAGCCGCTGCCTGCATCTCAACCTGAGGGCACCACACCACTGAACTTCGCACCGCAGCCCCAATGCCTGCTAGAACTCCCGATGACAACCAAGAAGAGTTAGAGCTACAACGCATGTGACTTCAAGGGTCTGATGACTTCTGCATCGACCTCCGGAACCGACGCCTGCCGAGGCCATCTCTTCGTAGCTCAACAAGAGGTCACCGACGCCCTGCATTTCTAAAAGATTCTGTTTTACAGATTTTTCCGACCATGTAGCTGTCCCCTAATGCCATTTTCAATCAGAACTGTTTGGATTTGTTGTTCACTATGCCATGATAGCCCCGTACGGAGCTATCAACTTCAAGGAACTGTAGTGGGTCCTGGGCTCCCTGTGCCGCTGGATTCAAGCAAAACCCCAAAACCGGTCCTAGGTTGCTTGTTTCCAGTCCAGCGAGGACCTGGTTTGGTAGTTCAGGCTGGATTGTTCCCATTGGGCACAGGGTCAAGACTGCTTTGTATATGGCCAGGTCTAAAATGGGGTGGCATTGTGCGCAAAGAAATGATGGATTTAACCCAGATCTCTTGACTGGGGGTGAATGTTTTGATTTGTTCTGAATTCTTTCCATCAATTGTGTGTCTTTTGCTATTAGAAAGAATGGATTTTCTTGCTTAACCATTCTGTGTGCCTCTGCTGGATTGTGGATTGACTATCTGGCTTTGAAGTGACAGGGGCTGGGATGTGCATTCACTGTAGACAGCTACGGGGAGTTTAGGTGTGTCCTACCTTTCCTAGATGAGTCAGGGCTGGACTGAATAGACCTGTGATGCATTTAGAGTAGTGGGAAAAGATTTCCTTGCACCTAAATAGGCCTGGTCTGCCTTACACAATGCTGTCTCCACCTCCGCCCATGAATCTGGGGCAGAGAGAACAGAACTGGCTTGGACTAAGCACATAGACTCTCTGCCACAGGAGAACAAAGGAAAATGTGGTATAAATATTGGGGCCCAGACCCCAGATCTTTAGAACTTTTTTGGACTCAGAAACCTGCCAAGAAGAAGAGCTGGATGAGCTTTGAGGAGGAACTACCACTTTGCTGTGAGCTTTGCTGTGTTGGCCTGCAGCAGCTAGTCCAGTCTTAGGCAGAGAAAGGACTGGAATGAACTTTTTGCAACTTCTTTGTTTGAGTTTCTCCAAGGGCTTGAAGTAGAGCTTGTCCCCTGTTCAAGAAGTCTCAGGAACAGTAAAGACTTCAAGTTCATCTGCTACCAGCACTGGGAACTGTGTGTTTTGTGCTGCAACAGAAGGAAGAGCAACCTGACGCCAACCACAACGCTGCTACCGGCTCCGTGTCTGGAAGGCACCGCAGAGGGCACTGGTGCACTTCGCACCGCAACCCTGCTCTCACCAAGCTGCTGCTTGAACTGTGACTTGTGGGCATCGCACTCTGCTCCACCTCGCTTCATGCCGCCACCCTGGTATCCCTGACGACGACGCTCCATGCTGACCTCAACGCTGCTCCTTGCACCATTGTTCGAGGGGACCGCTCGTAGGTTACAAAACGCACTGCCCTCGTTCCGCACCGCAGCGTTGGCTTACAGATGCCAGTGCCATTGACTCCAGTTTGTCAGCCAACGACAGCTTCTCCGCACCAACGACGCCACTGCATGCAGCGTGACCCTACCAGCCACGCAACAAGCACCACATCACTTCGCACTCCAGCCTTGCTCTGACTGACGCGGCTGGACAACCGTCACAAACCGCTGTCTGCACCGGGACCTAAGGGCACCGCACGTTGCACCGCTGCACTTCGCACGGCAGCCACAATGCCTGACCAACGACGGCTTTCAACTTCAACCACGAGGAGGTTTATTTATTTATTTGTTTATCTAGAGTTTTATATAGCGCTGTCTAGACCCAGAGGTATCAGAGCGCTTTACAGAAATGACAAAATAAGTGGAAAATCATAAGAGGCAGAGAAGGAAAAGGGGGACAAGAAAAGAAGTCAGAGAATAGGTGAGAGGAGAGAAGGGAACCTGAGTGGGTAGGGAGTAAAGGCAGTCTAGCGAAAAAGAGAAAAGCATTTGAGGGTCGTAAGGGGGAGTCAAGGAGGGAAGACGGAATGGGCAAAGGTCAGACAAGATGGCGGGGAGGGAGTAACGTCAGTCAGTCGAAAAGATAAAATGTTTGACTCAAAAATCAAGGTATCATAGCGCATAACATAGGGTCAAGGTACAGTAATTTAAAGACATAAGTTGCACCGATTAACCAAGAAGAGTGGAAAATCATAGGGGGGGAGAGAAGGTAGAGGGGGACAAAAGTAGTGTTCTGAGAGAGGGTGAGGGTAGAGGAGGGAACCGGGGGGGTGGGGATGGAGTTAAGGCAAACCACAAGGAGGGAGAAAAATGTTTGAGGATCATCAGGGGGAGGCCGGAGGAAGGGGGAAAGGACAGAGATCAAACAAAATGGTGGGTCCGGGTCCTGGGAATCGACAGTGGCCAGTGACAAAATGGCGGTCTGAGCAAAAGTAAAAAAAGTCCACAACCATATATAGGACCCGGGGAGCTGGATTTAAATGCAAGAAAGTCAAAGGGGGGACACAGTTACAAAATCAAAGGCAGGTGGAAGGCAACGAGGCAGCAGCGAGGACTGGCAGACAGCCGATGAAGACAGCGCTGCGCCAAGGCTGGTCCCATCATCAGCCATCTGCGGTGACTCGCTCCAAGGAAGGGAGCAGAGGGAGAGGACAGCAGCAGCGGCGGGACGAGGAATGTCAAGCCACGATCTCTAGCTGGGTAGGTGACGGCCGCAGGAGAACCCGGGCCGGACTCCTCGATAGCCGAACCAAGCGGCTCCACTGGTAATCGGCCAAGTTGTCTCGATGTCCTAGAAGAATGGAATCACACCTTAGAGCAATCCAACGCCATCCAGCGCCATCCGAAGGTGCCAGAACTGTGCAGAGGCTGGACAGTCATCAGGAATCTGTGATTAAGCTCCGAGCGGAGGCAGCAGAGGTGGAAAAAGAAGCATCAGAGGGATGAGGTAAGCCATGTTCCGATGTCCGGCTGGGTAGGTGATGGCCACGGGAGAAACCCAGGCCAGTCTCCTCTTTAGCCGAACCAAGCGGCTCCACCGGCATCGACCAAGTTTTCTCAGTGTCCGCTGTGGTCTAACTGTTTTCTCTCGAGGGGTTTGTTTCTTCCACGGTGGCCCGGGATCTGCAAACCAAGTTCTCTTTCTGAAAGCTGTCTGTGTCTCAGTGCCTCGACCTCTGGAACAGATGAATGCCAACATCGGCTCCTCATAGCTCAACGAGAGGTCGTTGATGCCCTGCATTTCTAAAAGGTGCTGTTTTTCGGCTCTTTCCGAACCCGTAGCTGGCCTGCGATCCCACATTCAGCCAGAACTGTTTGGATTGGTTGTTCACGATGCTGTGATAACTCTGGACGGGGCTATTGACTTCAAGGAACTGTATTGGAAGTCTATTTTTGTTTATTGATATTTCTGAGAATTGTTTGGCTTATTTTTATCGTTTTTGGTCTTGTTTTGCAGAGATAAAATATTGGATATTTTTCTAAAATTGGTCTGTCGTCCTTTTGTAGTGTTTTTACTGTATCACTGTTCGTTATGTGCAAATGCTTTACACACTGTCTCTGAGATAAGCCTGCCTGCTCGTGCCAAGCTAACAAGGGAGTGAGCAGGGGTTATTTTTGGAGTATAACTCCCTTACCCTGACTAAGAAGAAGGGTCCCTACTTGAACAGGGTAACAACCTACCAACTAGAGGCCTACATTTCTAATATGGGTTCAGAAAATAGTAGGGTGAATGCAAAACATTTGGGGAAGACACTGCAGAAAGGGCAATGTCCCACATAAGTGCACTAAAATTGCTCACTGAAGAAGAAACAGTCACCCACACAGATGCTTTAAACCGGTCAAAGGGACCTGGTCACAGTCATTTACCTCAATTTGATGGACAATCCTTCTCTGTAAGAGGTGTTTAGGAAAACCTTCAAAGATTTGTCAAAACTGTAGCAATCTTCTCATGCCAGAGCACTCAGCCATACTGGCAAATGTATTTGCCGCAGTTTGATAACCAAATACGACAGCTCTGAATAGCAGGTCAGAATTCTAGCTACCGGTTTTTTAAATAACTCCTCGGCACAGAGATTCATGTCAGAGGTAAGAGCAAAAATCCCAGACTGTTCTGATTAACAGCATATGGTTGTCTTGCAAAAGGCAGATTGCCATCTTAGCCTGTATGCTACACGTGATCTGTGGTTAGTGACACCCAAATGTGCCAAGAGTGTTTTGTGTCCTACACTCTGAGATGACGCAAAAGCTGTTAGTACCCTCCCAACTTTATCAACTGGTAAACAGTTCAGCCCAGTAGATTTCAAATCCATTCCAGAAAGCTTTATCAACTGTATGTGAAGAGGGTAAGCTGGACAGTGGGTTCTCTTGGTCTGCTCCTCATGAAAAGAAGTGATAATTGCTTGATTCTTTCGCAAATGGGATCTCAATGCATTCCCTCTTCTCTCTTTCTGACTTTTGTGAAGTTTTGCTTTAAAGCTATCAAAATTATGGGAGGTGTGAGTTAAAAAACAGATCTCAGGGCACTGGTTTCAATTAAAATGGTATTTGCTTAAACTTGCTCCTTGTATCTTACTTTCAGTTGATTATTATTATTATTATTGCATTTATTGAGCGCACAGCTACCCGGAGGTTTCCCGGCGCTTGCCTTGGGAACCCGTCCTGGCTTTTCCCTGTGAGATAGCCCCTACAGGGCATCCCCAAGGTGAAAGCCAGGCATCCCGCCGCAGGGGGCCGTTGTGGAGATTAAGCAAGCTTAATGCCCAGAGTTTCAGAGTGAGAACCCATGATTAGAGCAGGCACCGAAGCGAGAATTATCGAGTCCGTGGACATTTGAGCTCAAGACCCTGCCGCGTCGGGAATTGAACCCTGGTCCCGGGTCTGACCTCAGCTTCCGGGTCTGCCTGCTCTACACCGTGAGCCACACTTCTCCACTTCTCCAGTTGATACCCACATCATACCCACCATCTGGAAATTACTGAATAATTCCCTCTCCTCGGGCATTGTTCCTCTTCCATGGAAGCAAGCCATGGTGAAAGCCCTCTTAAAAAACCAAATTTGGACCAAGATATCCCAGCCATCTACCGACCAATTTCCCTGCTGCCGTGGATGAGCAAAATCCTTGAAAAATACATAAACACTGTGATAACGAACTACCTGGAGTTTAATAACATTTTAGACCCCACCCAGACCGGCTTCCATCCCCTTCATGGGACTGAAACTGCCCTGGTTGCCGTAACAGAGGAGGCTAGGAAGATCTTGGATAATGGAGGCTCTGCTGCCATTATCCTCCTTGACTTAAGTGCTGCCTTCGACACAGTGAATCATAACATCTTATTGCACAGACTCAGCAGCAGGGGAATCATGGGCCTGGCACTAACCTGGATTAAATCCTTCCTGTCCAATCGCTCTTTCCGGGTTTTTAAGGGTAACAATACATCATCCAGTAAACCCCAGACTACCCTAAAAATATTGCAAATCATTCAAAACTGTGCCGCAAGAACCCTCCTTCAAATCCCCTGCCGTTCCTCTGTCAAAACCAGACTCAGGGACCTACACTGGCTCCCAATCAGGGAAAGGATCCAGTTCAAAGCAATGTACATTGTGCATCGATCCTTTGGGGGGATAGGTGCCACCATCAACCAACCCCTGATGACCGCCTACCAACCAACTAGACACCTCAGATCAAGTTCGGCCTTTCTGGCCCTAACACCTAAGATAAAGAGGGCCAGATGTGGAGGCCGCTCCTTTTCTTACAACGCGGCCGGGCTCTGGAACTTCCTTCCCCTCCAACTTAGATCTGAGCCCAAATTGCTTGTTTTCCGCAAACTTCTGAAAACCTGGCTGTTTAATAAATCTGATTAGCTTATGGCTGCTGCTAACCAAGTGTGACGTCTGGAGCGCTAGAACGCCTGATGGTAGCTATTGCTCTATATAAATGGTCTTTTCATTTCATTTCATTTAACATGTGACACACAATGTCCCATTGTTAAGAAAGTCACACAACAAAAATTGGAAGCTGACATAGGACGCCAGGTGTTGATTCCATTCACCAAATCATCTGAGATTCAAATGAATAGTAGAACATCAAGTATTTTAGAGATTTGGGTCTGCAGTCAAAGGCTGCCAGTGAGGTCAAGGGAGGCTTCTATGGATAATAGATATAAAACAAAGAAAATGGGGACATACAGTGCATCTTTTATCCATTTATAAATCTATTAATTATGGGAAATTTGAGAAGAAGTCAATCTTCCTCAAATGGTGGACAGATGACATTCCATGACAGGCCTCTCTTAAAAAAAAGTTTGGGTACACCAAGTTTGTGGGTATTAACACACTTTTTCCAAACTCTTTTACACCGTGGTCATGGTAAAATATGCATTCCTGTCAAGGGCAGGAGTAAATCCCTAACCAGAGCAGCAACTGAAAGAGTTAGGTGGAGGTGTAGACAAAAGGGTTTCTATTTCCGTGCGGACAGAAATGAGCAAGTGTACAAGTGCCCATGAGAAAATGCCACTGAACAGTCACAACTAAGAATTCATTAAAGTTTTCCAGGTGTATGCCTGGAAACCTATGGCTGCCCAGGTTTATAGACATGCACTCAGAAATATTTGTGAATGTGTAAAACGCCTACATCTACATGCTTGCACAGGAGTCAACTCCCCAGTGTAGGTGTAGGCACTTTTTTTAAAGAACTGAAAACTATGGACTCGCCCAATCAGCACTGTGTATGTTAACCCAAGCAGGAACAAGCAGATAGAGATCACATACAGGTTTTTATTCTTGTGCATTATTTTCAGATTTTGGTGCTAGAAATCTTTATAAATGTATTAATAAAGCTCAGTGGGTTAAGCAATTACCGTGCTCACAAGTTCCAATCCCTGCATGATCAACTAATTATTAATACTTCCATTTTTAATGGTATAATGTACTGATGGGATTAGCTAGAGCTAGTATTTCACTTCACCAAGGTTTGCATACCCCACACAAAAGATTAATGGTGTGCATGTCACTTTACCAATAATCAGCAAGCTCGCTCTCCTCTAAGTGGTCAGGTTATTTCTGGAAAGTTTCTAGTAGCAGTTACTACTGTATCTAGCAAATATTAACTAAGTTGCATCAGGTGAACTTCGCCTCCTTTCAGTGACCCACTCTAAGCAGCTTCATAAAAATGCATCAGTAAACTCGTTTCACAGGCACTATCTTTTAAATAAACCTCTACTCAACCTCCTGAACAGCACTATACTGGCTCACAAGCAGGAGAGGACAAACAGCAAGCAAGGTCTGTGGACACCAAAGCCTGTCTGGAAAGTACAAGTGGGTGAAACCGACCAGAAAGCACATGAAAATGACTCAATAGGAGGCGCAATGACAGCTAGACATGCAGAATGCTCCACCAGGTGGTTAGATCAAGGAGATGCCACAGTTGTCACTGTTGGAGCTCCAGTAGTGAATATGTGGGGCTGTATGAATCATGAACACTTACATGGCACGGGGATGCAGCAGCCATGTTTGTCAGGTACGGAGAAGCCTTCCTACTCAGGCACCGTTGTGGGCTTACCTCAGGCGGGAGCTAAATGCCTGCTTACTGTCCTCAGACTATTTCCGATTAGCCTGTGAAGAACATTCCTGGTGAAACATTGTCTTACAGTTCCATAACAAACTTTCAAATTGTTTTCAAACTTTATCTGTTATTCAGTTTTGGACAAGGGCAGTCACTACAAATTTAATTTATGTAATGGTCCTGCGTCTTCTGGGCCCCTGGAGACCACTTACAAACATGTACACTCACTGACCAGAGCTAACACACAATCTACACTAACTGTTGCAAATCATAATTAAATTCAGGATCAACGCTTAAAAAAAATGTATCTTGCTACAGTCGGTCAAAAGAAATGTTACTTTTCAAAGGTCTCTCTTGTCAACTTCTTCTGCATCAGGCACAGGTAGCTAATCTATTCCAGTTGATCCATTTGCATTCTGGCACTTGTAGTCTTGCTTTTTACAGGATGAATTTAGGATGCAAGTGCCAGGATACAAAAATTAAGAAACTAGCGTTGGGTGAGCTACTTATGCGGAACACTGGAGAAACATAAGAGTTCTAAAGTCAGTGTAAATATCAATGGATAATTGTAAGTCATGGATGGATTTTTAAATATTGTATGAAAATAGGTGTGCAGTTCTGAGGAAAGGATGGTCCTAACTTAATAAGATTCTATCAGTAACCGATCCAGATCACTGTGAAATCCTTTTCAGGATGCAAAGCCCCTCAACAATCAGAGTGGCAGAATTACTTGTTTTTTTCCTTTTTATACTTTTTATTCTGCAGTCTGATGGCATCCTGGTTGTGGTGTGAAAAGAGTCACGAGAGAGAGTGAGCCATTCCTTGACTATTGCATAAAAATGTGTGCTGTTCCATTAAAAGGGGGTCCTAAATAAATGAGATTCTATCAGTAGGCCCCACAGGTCACTGGAGAGATTCCTTTCAGGATGCCCAGACCCTCACCCACTGAAGTGGCATGCTTCATCATCAGGTCGTGCTATTCATTGGGTGGGAGATGCAATACTCAATGGGCCCCACAAGGGGGCGCTTTGCCAGAGAACCTTTCTCAACGTCAATGTTAATCTCAAAGTCAATAGTCAGTCCAAACTCAGATATTTGGCCTTGCCTTTTTAAGCAAGTGAATAGATGGTAGATTGGGATGGGAAATACATTAACTATCAATGTCCCAAATAATTTTATTTCTAAAGGTTATCCGTGTTAAGGTTAAAAACAAGAAAGTGGACTTATGGGATATCAATGATCCCAGAGTTCCAAAATGTGGTCAACATGTTTCTTGTTGTTAATGCCCAGGAGGCGTTCGTGGTTATTCTTCGGGATGTTCAATCACCCTAATTTACTTTGTAGGTCAGCAAATGTGGGCAATGGGTGTCTGTAGAAAAGTGGGTTTCTGTTGCAGTAACCCCCACAAATTTTTTACCAGATTTCTGATGCACTTGGACTTGATGTGCCCTGGGCCCCTGCCAATTAGGTTCCAGAGCCTGTGTTCTTTCCCAAAATGGTTCATTTGTACCCACAATTGGCCCATATCTGGCCACAGGTAAGCTCCTTGTAAAAGTTACTATGGGTATCAAGGTCACTCTGACCAGGGAAGACCTCAAAGGGCTGCAACACCTAGTGTGCCACCCTTTGGGGCCCGGTACCTTAACATCCACACACTGCCATTGCAGGCTGCGTGTTTTGGTGCAGAAAAAAGTGAAGAGACGACAAAGCACAGCCCTGTATGCCATGCCTGCAACCCACAGCCTGTGGCCTAGGTAAGTCACCCCTCTAGCAGGGTGCATTACACCACAGGTGAGGGAACAGTTGCAAGATCACTGTACCCTTACAGTGTCTAAGTCCATTCTTAGACATTGTAAGGGCAGTAAAGCCATGAAGAGTATATGGTCTGGGAGTTGTTCACTACAAACTTTGCAGCACCATAATGGCTTCACTGAAAACTGGGAAGTTTGGTAGCAAACTTCTCAGCACATTAAACCCACACTGATGCCAGTGTGTGTTTCAAGTTCAAGTTTAATGTTTATTGGTTGATTAATTAAAATCATCACAATCCCCCCTACATAAAATAAGTGAGATTCATATACTCAAACAGCAAGAAGTATCATTGTGCAAGCGATCATATTACATCTGTACTCTGTCTCCCATACATTTCAAGTGTATAAAATTCTGTTATTATAAAATCATTCTAAAACTATGTTTAGATCAGGTTACAGCCGAAAAGTTAAAATTATATACCAACCAGATAAAAATATGGGGATATGTTACATGCAATTATGGTTAAAGATCATCCGCTTGCAATAGACAGCTGTTGACTAATCTCATAAACTTAACTCCTCGGCAAGACAAGATGCATGACGAGTCCTCCAGCCAGCTTATCACTGCTTGTCTGCTAGAGCGAATGTTCAGATTGATAAAGATCGCCATTAGGTATTGTCTCCTTTGGGTTAACATGGCTGGACAGGCGCACAACAAATGGGCCAAGGTTTCCTTTTGGAATCCACATAAGCGACAACGTTCTGGGTTAAAACCTGTCACCCAAGAGGGGATAAATCCTTAGAGACATACACCCCCATCCTGAACTTTAGAAAGCACATCTTTAAATAGGAACTAAAATGGGCAGATAAGTAGGCTTGTGGCTTTAGAGGCCTGTATAAATTCATGACTGTCCATCCGTGCCGTCTCTTTGTGAGCGCAAATTTATCTTCCAATAAAGATTTATTTTTGCTTGCGACATTCACAGTTTTATTAAAGGACACTCGACCCATCTTGTTGTCCCAAGCTGGTTGGAGTTCCAAAGTGGCCAAAGATGAGCTCAAATAACTCCCCCAAGAATTTGGGGTATCTTGCTCATTCTGTGACCTTACTTCGTCCCAGCAGAGTCTGTTTAGAGTGTCCGCTTCGGATAGCCGGAGGGTGTGCAGAATTTAACCCCTTCGCTGCTCATGACGAGCTCAGCTTGTCATGCAGTACACTGGTCGTGTGCTTATGACGAGCTGAGCTCGTCATGAACAATGGGGATCATGCATATGCAGCACAGGAGGGGAAAACCTTTAGCAGCCAAGGTGTTAATAAAGTTACTCATTGCCCTGTATTTAAGATCCTGAAGCCCACATTCCAGTCTCACCTGGGCGGGCGAGGCACATTTTGGCAAATCAAAAACTGCTTTATAAATTTTTGACTGCAATTCGTTCTGGAAATGCGAATCTTTGCCACACCAGGGGACAAGGCCGTATGACAAACTTGGTTGGATTTGGGCAGCCATGACTTTCGACAAATGCGAATGGTTAGGGCAGTCCAATTTTTTACGCAAGGATCTATAAACGTAGATCAGGGACTGAGTCTTTGCCTTGAGGGACATTTTGTGTTCTTTGTGACTTGTGTCCTGCCCGATTATTTCGCCCAGATATTTATATGAACTTTTTTCTTCCACGTGGGCGCCCTTAACTCTCCATTTGAACTTTAATTTCCTGCTGTCAACCAGACGAACGATTTTTGTTTTATCTTTGTTTATCTCTAGCTGTTCCGAGTCCAGGTAGGATGCCAGGTTATTTATTGATCTTTGTAGTCCCACTGGGGTTTGGCTTAACAAGACTATGTCTGCATATTGGAGGATTGCGACTGGTTTGTTGGCCAGTTTCAGGGGGTGGCAGTCTGGGTTTTCAAAGTGTCGGGCGATGTCCGATAAATACAGATTAAAAAGGCTTGGGGCCAAGACACAGCCTTGCTTCAGACCACTTTGTGTAGGAATATTTCCGGTGGTGCTCGACCCGTTTCCCAGCTTGACTCTTGTCCAGGTGTCAGTATGCAAGGTTACAATGGCGGTGAGGAGTGCATTTGGTATATCCCATCTTTTAAGTTTATTCCATAAGTGATTCCTGCTCACTTTGCCAAAAGCAGATTTGATGTCCACGAAACAGGCTAAGAGGCGGACTTTCCTTCTTTGCGCCTGTTCCGTCCAGAGAGCTAGGGTTGCAAGGTTCGATTGAGTGCCCATGCCTTGCCTGAATCCTGTTTGGAAGTTGGGTATGATGTTTTGTTCCTCCATCCAACGTTGCAGATGGTTCAATAGGCACGAGGCGTATAGTTTGGCTTCCACTTCAATCAAGGAGATTATTCTGTAATTCCCTGGCTTACCATGGTCTCCTTTTTGTGTATGGGGTGTATGACAGTCCCCCTCCAGGAAGCTGGGATGTTAGAATTTACATAGATCTCGTTGAAGACTGGTGTTAGGATTTCAGACCATAACTCTGGGTTATTCCTGAAGATTGCGTTTGGAATGCCGTTTGGCCCTGCCGCTCCCTCGGACTTTAATTTCTTTATGAGGATTTTTAGTTCTTTCTCATTTGTCAGAGGAGTTTGCTCCTCAAAAGAGGAGTTTAAATGGGCTGAATTAGCTGTTGGTATTGCATGACTCTGTTCGGCTTGTGCGTCCTTTTGGTCGTGATGTTGCCCCTGGTGTTGTTGTTCTAGATCCTTCCTGCACTGGTTGAACAAGGTCTTTACATGGTCTGTCCAGATTTCTGCACCGATTCCTGCCTGTTGCTGAAGTGTTGGGGCCATTGTTAACAAATTAATAATCCCCCAGAAATTGCTACTGTTGGGTTTTTTGCTAGCTTTTAGTAATTGCTGCCAGATTGATTCTTTATACTCTTATTTTACTTTCTCCAACTTCTTTCTGTAAGCACTCCTTAGGGTCTGCAACTTTATTTTTTCCTGTTTTAGCTCCTTTTCTCCCTCTCGGGATAGACGTTGCACTTCTCTCACGATCTCTCTTTTGCGCGTTTTGAGATCGTGATTGAACCATGGGTCCCTTTTGGCAGTTTTAAAAGGCCTCTGTGGCTTGGTAACCGGGAAGGTTTGAAGTAAAAACTCGACCATTTGCTCCCAGTGGCTTACGTGCGCCCGTTCTTGAACTGGTCCTTGGATTTCAATAAAGGCCTTCACTTTGTTCACTATGAGTTCAGGAGCCTCTCCTCGCCATTTTACTTTGCGCAGGTTGAACGTTTCTGGATACTGCGTAGTGGCATTATTCCTCTGAGAGGAGTTTGTTCTATTCTTCAGATTCAGTATTAACGGCAGATGATCGCTTTCAGGTCGTGTGATTATTCTGAAACTGTTTATTTCTGAGAGCTGTTTAGTACTTGTAATAATAAAGTCTATTGTCGAAACGACTTTTCCACTCAGGTATGTTGCCACTGGAGGCGAGTCCCACGGGGCGTTGCCGTTCATGATTATTAAGTTGAGTGCTTCTAGTTTGCGGACAAGTTCAAAAGCACTGTTCGGTACTTTACGGTTTCTTCCCCGATTGGTGGCCAAAAGATTGGTGTTAAAATCGCCGGCATTCACCAGTTGAGCATTTGTGTGGCTTTTCTGCAATACTTTTAATAGATTTGTTAGAATTATGTATTTACCATTTTGCTTCTTTCTCTCTGGGTGGATGTAAACATTTAATAGGAGGAGAATTATAGTTTGTTCCTTGCCGATTACCTTAGTCACTTGGATCGAATGTGCCCCTGTATCTATTACTTCGGTTTCCCAATTCAGTTTTTGGGTTATGAAGGTTGATAAGCCCCCTTTTGGATGGCCATACTTTGAGTGTCTTTCTGCCAGGCAGTGGTGTTCAATGAAACCAGGTATTGAGGTTGCGCCTGTGTTCCATGTTTCCTGAAGCATGATTATTTGTTGTTGATTTAGGAAAGTTACTGTATTTTGGTCTTGGCCCATGTCCCTGAAGCCGTGCACATTCCATGAACAGAGCGAGATGTTGGTTAATTCCTTGTTTTCCCTTTCCGGTTCCCGTGTTTGTATTCCTTTGTTAGGAATACTTAACATTCAATGTTTTTGCGATCCAGGCCCAGTCCTTGAGGTCCTGTGGGCTTTCCCCAGTTATACCCATACTGTCGCTTTTGAGGTGCCTAATGTTTCGCACGGATGTCGTTTGCGAATTGGAACGTGCTCCGCGTAGACATGTGTGCTGATGTCTTCGTGGGCTTTGCTCTTCATTTGGATTGTTTAAGAAGGGATGCGGGTACCTTGGGCGTTGCACTGCCTGAAGCCTGATTCCCCATGTCTCAAATCTTCCACTCATAGCTATAATGTTGTCCACCAGGTCCTTGGACGCCCACGTTGTCAGGGACTCCTCCACCCCCCTTCGGGGTGTTTCCTTGAATTCCACTGAAATTAAATCATGTGAACAGATTCCTTTTAGTTCAGGGATTTCATGGAAAAGTCTCAAGAGGTTTCCCCTGTTGAGCGTGTCCTGGGTACCTTTTGATGAGTATTCCGGGATAAAAGACAGCTTCAGTTCACACGAGTCTTTTACTTCTTGCTTTCCAGAAGACTGTGGAACGCTACTGTTTCTTTCTCCTAGCTTTGTGAGGATTTGCAGGGGTTCTTTCCTGCCTCCACGTTCGTACTCTGCCGGATTTTTAATTTTTACCTCTAGCCTAGCAGTTGGAGGGCCCGAATATTTTTGGGTCGACATCTTTTTTTGTAGGTCCACTAGCGCCTGAACTAAGAGCTTGCAGTGACGATCCTTCCCTCTTAGAATTACAGCAATTGATTTCAGGGGAATTTGAGGGATGGATGACAATAATCCTTCTGACCTGTTTTGCATCAGTTCTGCTAGGTTGGGCCCCTCTTGCGTCTCTGCTTCTTGCCATGCTGATTGTTGACTATTTTGTACTTTGTCGCCTCTCGGGCTGCTGTTTCCCGGCAGTTGCTGGTTTTCCATGTGTGCTACTTCTTCCAATTCGATTTCATCTAGTTTTATATTCTTCTTTTGCTGCACCACCCGGGTTTCTTTACCAATCGCTTCATCCTCGCGAACTGGGCTTCTAACTCCATGTTTGTTTTGAGACTCAGAAAAAGATTTTGCCGTGTGCCTAAGGTCTTGACAGTCTGCGAGAGAGGACTGTGAAAAGTGTGCTTGATTCCTTTCTGCACTTTCTGCCTCAGATAAGGGTTGAGGTATTACTTTTGTTTCTGTTTTAGGTTTTGCTGTAAAAAGTGAAAATAATTTAACTGGGGCAGGGTTTTGTTGTTTGTTGTATTTTAACCTAGCCTTCCTTGCGCGCTTTCTTTCCCGTTTTGTAATTTTAACTTCCGCCTTTGTTATTGGCTGTGGTGACACTATTTGATCTTCGTGTTGGATTAGATTTATCTCCAAATCTGAGTTTATTTGAGCGTCGTTTTTATTTTTTTCTTCCTCGTTATTGACATTAGTTAAGTGGGAGGTTTGCTCTTGCGCAATTAGTTTTTGAGGTGTTCCTTGGCACTGGTGTTTTAATGACTGTTTAGCTGCCCCTAAAACGTCTTGTAGGATTTCCGGTAATGTAACCAGTTTCTCTATATCGGGCTACAGTGGCAGGTGACTTGTTGATTATTTGTGTCACTCTGCCTATCTAGAGTTTCTTTTTTATTATTAACACTGTTATTGCATCCATTTTTTTATTTATTCCGGCAATGTGACTAGCCATTAAATTTATTAGGTCGATTTGGACGTCCATTTTATCCGATTGGAAATTTAGTACCTTTATGGATTGTTCCAAGGTTTGAATCAGATTGTCAGCCCATCTCGTATTGAGGCGGTCATTGTGTTGTGTCAGTGCTGGAGAGCTGGAGCTTGACCCATTTCCAGAGGAGATTGTTATTGGTGAAGACAGGGTTTGTTGTTTCTTTTTTATTGGGCTATGGCCATCCTCCTGTGATTCTGTTATGTTGACATCCCGAATTCTTTGAGGGTTCAGAGGCGTTGATGAGATCAAAGTAGCTCTTCTTTGCGGGATTGTATTCTTTGGACTCGGGGTGAGTTGCTCCCTATCCTGTCCCGTCCCTTCTAGAGACTCCAAGACTTCAATTAGGTTCGCCTCGCTTGTGTTGGAAACCGATTTACTGATCCGCAATTCCTTTACTGCTAAGCTTGCTGCTGATTTTATTAGATCTATTTTTTCCTCCTTTGACCATTTTGTATTAACACGGCACTGTTCCTTATTTCCTTGGGGAATTTCACCAGCGTTTCGATTTTCTACTGGTGAAGGGTCATTTTCTTCCTGTTTTTGACCTTCTATAAAGGGGTGGGATTTTTCACGCTCTCTGCTTGTCCCCATAAGAGCCTCTAGGACCTCTAGGACCTCTTGATCCGAGGGTTCCACTGTGTCTCCGGTGTTAATTATATTTGGTTTTACTATGGTTTCTATTTGTACTTCAGTTACATCTCCCGATTTAGTTTTGGGAGTTAATCCCGTCCTTTCTATAGCTGCCTGGTGCACCTGGGCTACTACTGGTATCAATTTCCTTCCGTCTGTGTGTGCCAGCCGAATCTCTGGAAATTGTTCTTGTGATGGTACACTGTCTAACGTAGCCGTAGTAGCTCTGGGAGAAAGTTGTATTGTGGCTGGCTGCATTGGGGTTGGCAGTAGTGCAGATTCCCTCTGGGGGCGTACATAGCCGCCAAGGGGTCTTTTAAGAAGAAGAACGTTTGTATCTCCATTTGGTGAGTCGGTTTGAAGTTTGACTTTGTTGGTGGGGTTGGGGCTGAGACCAGCCTGTCCCTATGACCCGCTCCGTTTTCCCCGATGTAGGTTTGTGAAACCTCCTCCTCTTGTTCTTTTGTTTTTTGTTCTTGTTTCCTTGTTTCCTTCGCGGTCTTGCTGTGGCCTCCTGGCGGATGGTGCCTGATCGCATCTGTGCAGAATTCTGGCGCTATGTTTCTTTGCACGCATCCGGGTGCTGGCGGCCAGAGTACACTTCCTGCACTTCCTTAACTTCCTTAACTTCCTCTAACACTAATACTTGATGATCTCTTAAACGGCAGTGCTTCAGTAAAAACAGCCCTACACTGACTAGCCCCGTGACTTAGGGCTTACGGGTGGCTGCTAATGGGGCAAATCGCTCTCTCACCTCTCTTATGGTTGATGCCGCTGGTGGTGCTGGTGCTCCTCCGCCGCTTTATTGTGGCTGGCTGTTGACACTGATGATGCCGGTTAGTTCCGGCCGCTCCACCTTCTCTTGTTGCCCTTTACTGGTTGGCTTGCAACAGAGCTCTGTGCCTGTGTCCGTGCTCGTGCTCTGGTGACTAAAAAGGAGCTGACGACTCCTTTTGTCTGTCGTTCCTGACTGAACACAAAACCTCAAACAGAAGCAAACAGGACCCTCGCGTAGGAGGCGATGCTGCCGGCTCCTGCCGTGCGCCTCTTGAAAGAGATAAAACTACCACGCTCGGGGTCCGGGTTGGGCACTGTACTTGTGACTCCTTCAACTTCTGCCGTGCTTAGGAATTCACTTGCTGCCTCTGCTGTTACAGAGAAAAGTGTTCACTGCTTCAGCTGTGCGAGGATTGCCATTATAAAAATGGGCTCGCAGCATTTAGCCGCGTACGGAGAAGTTTTGGCGGCTCCTGCCGCTTCGGAAACCGGCTCGCGGCTTCAGCCGCGTAAGGGGATGTTTGATGACTTCCTGGTAACCCCCTCCACTCTCGGGAAACTCAACTCGCGGCCTCAGCCCACAGAAATGCGCACAGAAATGCTTGGCGGCGCCTGCCGCTTCGAAAAATGGCTCGCGGCGTCAGCCGCGCACGGAAATGTTTGGCAGCGCCTGCGCTTCGATAAATGGCTCGCGGCTTCAGACGCGTAGGGAAATGTCCGGCGGCTCCCGCCGTTCGGGGAAGCCGACCTTCAACCTCGTCGTGCGGAAAACAGGGGCAGCCTCCAACCCCAGTGATTCCAGCCGAGGCTCTGAAGGCTCCGGCGGCAAGACGGCTCCGACAGCGCCCAGCAGCAACAGCAACAGCGTTTGGCCAGTGTGTGATTTAATTTAAAATGCACACAGAGGACATATTAGCGATGCCCTCTTAAAAACAACAAGCTCCTCTGTGGTTCCTGAATGGCTTCCCACCATTTCCCACAACAGACAGGTTCCTGGACCCCTCTGCTCTTTGGGTTCAGGAGCAAAGTCAATCCTGAGTAGAGGTGTTATGCCTCCTCCCCCAGGAGGGGCTGGGTCCACAAAGGGGAAGCTTCAAAGGAGTGCCGCCTTTGTAAGCTGTGCCTGCCTGTTGCTGCCCCCAGGAACTGGCTCCCACTGGTTCTGGCCCCCACTTTGGGCAGGAGAATCAGCAGGAAAACCAAGTTAGGAGGAGAGGTGTGCCCACCTTTGCCTATCCCATCCCTCAGGTTGGGGAGGCGATATGAAGCACAGATCTCACTCCCTTCCATTTTGAAGATGAGGGGACCCAGCCAATTAGAGAGAGGCTCATACCCCCTCCCACTGGAGGATGGCCTAATAGGGAGCGTACTCACTTCAAAGAAGGGTTGCATTGGTAACACCCCTAAATGTAGTATTTAGGGGGACCCTGAACCTTGCCACCCTAGATTCCGGCACCGTTTAGGCACACTTCTGGTGAGAGTCTCTGAGAGGGACAGAGATGCCACAGAGGTGCCAGGCCTTCCACAGCTGCGCAGCACTTCGTGCCAGCTGCAGCCTTTATGCCCCATGTGATGGTTCTCAGCTGCCCAGCAAGTAGTGGGCAGCTGCAACGTTTAGGTTTGCGCAGATGGCGTGCCCCTGACTGGCCCTGCCTTGGCAGCGCACCCTGACATTCTGGACACAGGGCATTTGAGCCCCTTCTTGGATGGCCAGTTGGCCAGGGAGAGTGGTAGAGGGATAGGGCCCAAGGCCCTAATGTAATTATTTGCTAAAATGATGTGATGCTAGAAAAAGTATTGTGTATAGTATGTTTTGCGCACCCATTATCTGATACCTCTAAACTGTGGTTTATGATTATGAGGTTATTTTGCATTTCATGTGGTTATGCTAGTGAGATTATGTTTCACTGTGTGAGGTACGCCCCTAATGTGAGTTATACTTAGGAGGTAGGGTCTAATGTGTTTAGACTAGTCAAGAGATTGCTTAATGTGTTTATGCTGGTGAGGTTGGCGCATGATGTAAATTCGCACCTGATGTGACTGTGTAGTTTATGTTACAGGTTGAGGTGGAGTACAGTGATTACCAGTGATTAATGGTTGGATGTTTGTGGCCTATGTTACTTTTACCAAATTCTGCTAAGTGCTGATCCTGACAGTGGCCCACGTGCCCTGTCATGTGTAAATAATACCTTCTGAATATTGCCCGTGGCAGTTGGCGCAGTGTATGTTATGTGTTTACTATTCTAATGTGTTATGAGAATACAAAGGCTATTTTGATGTAACCTTGTGTGGAGTTCCTTTTGTAGTGTGCCTGGGATGTTGTTGCTGTGTGCATGCGCAAATGCTTTACACATTGCCACTGGGATAAGCCTTACTGCTCGTGCCATGCTACCAAGGGGGTGAGCAGGGGTTATCTTTGGTGTGTAACTCCCTTGCCCTGACTAGAGTGGTGGTTTCTGCCTGGCTTTGGCGCAAGCCTTAGCCAACCAGAAATCTCATTTCTAACTATAGCCCTGTAAGTGAAAAAGTCTAGTGTATGATATCAAGGCATGCCACCTTGAGTAGCCAATGTATTCTAAAAGTAATCTAAAAATATTCCAATAGTAATGACTGTGTAATTTAAACTGTTTTAAACTCAATACAAACCTGTTACGATTGCAAGTTCAACCACACTGCATTTCCTTGTAAAGTCTTTCGTTTGAGAGTATATTTCACTTACCTGTGCCACATTCTGCTTGGTTCTAAAAATAAAACATAAGTATATATTTTTTATACTTACCTAATTGGTCTGAATCCTGTTTCTGATTGTGTGTAGTCAGTCCTTGATTGAGTGAATACAATAAATGGTTAACACACCCTCTGAATAAGCCTACCTGCTCGCCAACACTGCCACAAAGTGAGCTGTTAGTACTTACCTAATTTAGGCTCTGCTATACCTCTGGGTGCTCCCTGGACTCTTGGCACACTATACTTTACTTTGGTATAGTATATACAGAGCCAGCTTTCTACAGTACACCCATAAAAACTTAAATAAATGGGTTATATTACTTTGTGTAATCCAGGAGCGTAAATGCTGTTAGGTTAATCGTCGGCACTCCAGATTAAGCATATAGCTACAAGGGATTTCCATCAATGTAAACACAAAGGGCCCCACCAGCTAAAGTATGGGTTGTAGCTATAAGTAGATGTAAGTTCCAAATAGGGAACTATGTATTACACAAAGTAATATAACCCCTTTGTTTCAGTTTTTATGGGGACACCCATTACTCATGGGTGTCTCCATTATCCATCTGCTTCCAAAGGGAAGGACAAATATCTGTGGTTGAATTGCCCACTGCAGTTGAGAAATTTCTTCGGCAAACTGACCCGCTGTGAGTCCTGTTGGGTATTGCACCGCCCACCCATTCAGTAGCATGACCCAACGATGAAGTGTGCCACTTCGGTGAGTGAGGGTCTGTGCATCCTGAAAGGGATCTTCCCAGTGAGCTGGATGACCTACTGGTAGAACATTATTCAATTAGGACCACCCTTTCAATTGAACTGCACACCTTTTTTTATGCAATATTCAAGTAAGGGAGAACTTGTTCTCACCTTCTCTGGTGGCTCTTTGCTCACTACAACCAGGACACTGTCAGACTGCAGACTAAGAAGTGTAAAAAAGAAATAAACAAGGAAGTAGGCCACTCTTAGGGGCAGATTTATGAAGGCCTTGCGCCGCCGGTGCGTCATTTTTAACATGGGAAAAAGTGACGCACCGGCGGCGCAAGTCCTTCATAAATCTGCCCCTTAGTGTTCAGGGTCTGTGCGTACTTAAAGTGGTTTCACCATCACAGTTTCCACAAAACTGAACTCCTTTTTTAATATGATAATCAATAAGTGAGGACTTGTGCTGGGCCGGAAATTCCTCATATGCCCCTCATTTTGTTTTTCTAGGCTTTTGAGGTAACCTGGCTTCTGAATGGCTAAAATAGAAAAGAACTTCCAATCTAAACCTTCCCTGTGGTAGAAAATTGCACCATTTGCCAAGTGCAAAGATGGAGAGCAGTAGTGACGTTAGATGGTTATATAATGGTCATACAAATGAGGGCGATCCAGACCTCTAACAATAAAACAGCATCCATTTTGTGAAATGAACCACCATTTTGTGAGATCCCCATTCACCATTCAAATATAAAAAGGTTAATAGGTGCAACTTTGCAAGAAAAAAACAAATATTCAGCACTTTGCAGTTTTGAGAATAACTTTGACACGAGCAGGCCAGGCGAGAAGTGCACGGTAATAAGAAAGCAAGAAAACACCCCCTTTTGCCTATGTGTCTTGAAAAGGTCTGCCTTATAGCCCATCGAAAACGGATCCCATCGGAAGCTTCAGAGCTGCCGCACTCGCCTCTGCCACTGTATTACATCAACATTAAAACCCACAAAATATATATCAGTCAGAAAAGGTTACTGAACTTGGCAGATCAGATATATTCATGAATTTCTCTCTGGTCTGGAAGATTGAGCATTTAATAACCAGCACTGCCCAAATCGATAAAGATAATCACAAGATATAGCATTCTTGTCAATGCGTGGCGGGGCTGGGATCACTTGAAGCCACCCAGCCGGCCGGCCCTCGCGCGCTTATTGGTTTATGAGGCCAGTTATCGCGGCAGCTATTGAACCGAGGGAGGTGAGCTGGCGGGAAAGGCTGCAACGGAAATTTTCCTCTGCAACACTGGACTTCCGGGTGGCTAATGCAGTAATTACAGGCGGGGAGCGAGCGGTCCCCGGTCCAACAGGCGTCAGCAGGTTTGCCGTCCATCCTTTATTGGAACAGTGGCAGGACAGACGTTTTATTGCCATGTGAGGAGATTGTTAATCGCAGATCGTTCAATTAGGTTTTAGGGCTAACTGTGGTCTTACAGTGCTCCGGCCGCAGGTAATAAATGACCCCTTCACCTCTGCGCGTGCAAATGCCTTTTCTGTGATGGCCTTCCCATTGATTTCATGACAGCCTGTGATCTAAAGAGGGCGAGGGAGGGCTGGGCGCCTCTATTTAATTAGATCACGGGTTCCTGGTGCAGGTCGGATGGTTTGGAGCGAGAGTGCCAAAATGTGCCACTTAGTGGCGTTGATGGATGACTCGGAGTTTATTCCGACACCTGTGTCTACGGAATGCACGCACAGATAGGTATTTGTCCTGGTTGCCGATGGAAAATGCAGCAATCTTGGTTGGATGGAATTAAGAGACTGCAAACATGTCCTGGGAACAGGGTTTGAAGTCTGGTCAGTATTTTACTGCAATGGCTGGAATTCTTACGTCAACACCAGCAATACAATTAGGAAAATCAACAAAAGCCATTTTAACCTGCTTGAAATATAAAATGTAACTAGTAAGAAGAATAAACTATGTCGGAAGTATTTCAGAACACTCTAATCTTTTCATAAACCATCATTAAAGGCAACAGACACTTAACATGTTAGAAAAGAATGTAGATGATTTTAAACAAAATGTATTTCAAGTACCGACTCCGGGACTTTCCAGAATCTCAAAACATGAATACATCGCTGAATTCTTTTTTCAAAGAAAGGTGGAAATCCGAGCTGCAAAGGTTTTTGAATAGATTGAAGGCTCCATACATTCAGAAAATTATTATTCGCAACCTTTCTGTACCATTGCGTATATCATGTTTCCAGGCTTAAAACAAGCATTGGCAAAGTCAATAGGTCCGCACTGTCTTCCTTTTGGCTTTGTCAATACTTTTTTTTCAATGATTTCTGCAAACCTTTATAGTTGGGTAAGCTGGTAGGTAGGTCCTCTTGAATAAAAAAAAAACCAGACTAAAAGCAAAAAATATTTTGGTGTGCAAAAAGAACATATTCAACGCCTCATCAAGGGTAGTACGCGCTATATAAATACAATTACAATATTGCCAATGTAGTCCCTGGCACTGAAGGCAACTATATGCGCGGATGTGGTCCTTACGAAAGGGACAGAATTGCATCATGTAGAGTGAAATTATCCAGTGGCTGAAGTGGGTTGAGCCACTTTCCCATGCTGTGTGCTGTAGTGGGCCGAAGAAAAATGTGAATGACACAATAACAGACCAATGGATGAAGAGTATACAAAAAGTGAGGGATGGAATGCTTGAATTAATTTGAGCTGTTCGCTTTGCAGCAGGATCAAGACTGATTTGCATATGGCTGGGTCTAAACTGGGGAGCCACAATGTGCAAAATAATGATAGACTGGGATGCAGTCCGAGTAACTACCTGTGGCGGAGATTAATTCACGCATTCCATTCAACACTTTTTTTAATACTTCAGTGAATAAAGAGGGCTGGCTGAAAGCTCCTATGAGTATATATTATACATAAAACTTTTGCAAATTCAAAATGTCTTGCCTAATGCCAGACCTAAAAAAAAGAGATGCTATTCCTAAATTCCCACACCTCCCCAGACTCCAATCTGAGCACTTTTGCTTCCTTTACAACTCAACTTGTCCCATTGTATCTAAAGCACCTTTATCCATTCCTGGCTGCTCAGTCAAAATACTGTCATACTTTAATAGGCAAAGCAAAGTGTGTTTCCCTGCTTACAAAGTAGTTTTCAATAAAATGGCTGCGTTGCAAAAAGATCCGCATAACGTCAATGGCCAGTTGACTATTCTGATTCTACAACATCTGGAGTCTAAATTCTGTTTAGCATTTTTGGTGCTTCAAGCTTCTAAATTAATCACGTTGACACCTATAACCATGAAAACAAATGAAGTAATGTCAGTGTATGGACTGCTCATTTACAAGTTTTTTCTGCCTAGGAAAAAGGTTTCAAAATTGCCGTACAAATGAAGAGGACAACTTTTCCCATCTTGCTGTTATGTCCCAAAGTTGAATGCTCACTAATGCTCCACTTACACTAGGCGGGCATGTGAGAAGATATAATCTGTCCTGTCACACAATCTGTTATTGGAGACAACTTCAATATTGTGAAGCTGTGGACAATTTCAGCAACTTCAACAAGATTTACAAGGTCAGCCAGGATATTCACAGCATACCATTCTTAGACCTAGAATAAGGGCACTGTAGAACATCACAGCGCCTTCCTCAGCACTACCAGACCACCAACATCAACAGACGCCAACACTGAAGCAAGCAACCTTCAGGACCGGCGTTAACATACACCACCTCCTCCTCAAAACTACAAAGCAAACGGCCCTTCAAAACAGAATCAACACCAGCACACACAACAGCGAAGAACTCTTCACCTTGGTCAAGGGGTGGGCCAGGCCCAACAGCAAAACCACAGACGTCTCACCCTTCCAAGACCTCTGCAAAAACTCGGCACCTTCTTCCACCACAAGATCAGGTAAATCTACAACAGCTTCAACACCGAGACCCTGCAACAATGCCGTCACTACTGCATGCAACCACGCCGCACCCCAACAGATCCACACTCAAGACTATGAAGAGCATCCACTCCAGAACCCCATTGGCTCCTTGCCCGTATCACATCTTCCATACAGCAGACCCTCCATCGCCCCAGAGTTTGGCTGCACCATCATCTGCTCCCATCAAAACCTCCACCTTCCCCGATGACTGGAAACATGCCGAGATCAACCCCATGCTGAAGAAGCCATCCGCAGACCCGACAGACCTGAAGATCTTCAGACCCATCTCTCTCCTCTCCTTTCCAGCTAAGGCCATCAATGCCCAACTCTCCCAGTTCATTTAAGAGAACCACATCCTGGATATTCTCTCAATCTGGCTTCCGAAGTAATCACAGCACCAAGACCACACTCCTAGCCACCATTGACATCCGCTCACTCTTCAACCACGGCAAAACCGCATCCCTCGTCCTACTGGACCTCTAGGCCACCTTCAATACCATCTCCCACCGCACCCTAATCATGAGACTCCACGATGCCAGCATCCTGTACAAGGCCCTAGACTGGATCCACGCCTTCCTTACGGGACGAACACAGAGAGTCAGACTACCTCTGTTCCTCTCAGAACCGACAGAGATCAGCTATGGAGTGCCACAGGGCTCCTCCCTGAGCCCCACCCGCTTCAACTTCTACATGTCCCCCCTCACGCCCATCGTCAGAAACCACAGACTCAACATTTCCTCCTATGCCGATGACACCCAGCTGATCCTCTCCCTCACCAACAAACCCACAGCCCAACTTTCTCAGCGGGAGGAAGGCCATGGCCACCTGGATGAAAGATAGCTGCCTCAAGCTCAACTCGGACAAGACCAAAGTACTCATCCTGGGACCCGGCCCCTCAGCCTGGAACTACTCCTGGTGGCCTGCCACACTGGGAATCCCTCCCATAGACCACGCACGTAACCTCAGCATCATACTGGAGTCCTCGCTCACAATGAACCGCCATATCAACGCTGTATCCTCATCCTGCTTCCACATGCTCTGCCTGCTTCAAAAGACATTCAGATGGATCTCCACAGAATTCAGAAAGACGGTCACCCACACACTCATCACCAGCAGACTCGACTATGGCAGCGCACTCTATTCTGGCATCAGGAAACTACAGAACGTTCAAAACGCTGCAGCCAGACTGGTCCTCGACACACCCGCCATAGCCACATCACACGACACCTTCGACTACTCCACTGGCTCTCAGTCAACAAGAGAATCACCTTCAAGCTCTTCACACATACTAACAAAACTCTTGATGTAGGACCAGCATATCTGAACCACCGCTTCTCATTCCACGTACCCACCAGACAACTTTCCTCCACCCAACTTGCCCTGGCCACTATCCCACAGATTCACAAGACTAGAACCGGAGGAAGATCCTTCTCCTACCTCGCCGCCAAGACCTGCAACACCCTGCCCCTCCACCTCAGGCAATCCCCGTTGCTGACCCATTTACAGAAAAATCTCAAGACCTGGCTTTTCGACTGAACCTCCACCCCCAGATGGATCAGCAGCCCCCCTCTCTCCCACCAGCTCCTTGAGACCTTCACAGGTGAGTAGCCGCACTATACAACTCCTGACCAATTGATTGATTGACATCCTTGGCGAGGTATTCCCCCAGACTTTTTGTCTTCACCCCTTTGCTGAATTCCTTTTTGTTGACTTAAGGACAGTGGGCACTTTACCGCTGCTAAACAGAGGTAAATTGCTTGTACTCTCTCTTAAACGAGGTAAAATTGGCATACAGCTAAATCACACATATAATTTACTTAAGGGTCCCTAGTAAATGGTACTACATAAACCCAGGACCTGTAAATTGTATGCTACTAGTGGGCAGCAGCACTAAATTACCCACCCACCGAATTAGCCCAGTAAATCATGTCTTAGGCCTGCAATTGCAGTCTGTGCTGCACTTTGAAAATGCAACTTTCCTGGAAAAATAAATCTTTTGCCAGGCCTAAACCGTCCTTTTTTAATAACTGTAAGACACCTCAAAGGTAGGTCCTATAGGCTCAGAAGGCAGGGTGAGTAGTATTTAAAAAGTAGGATGTCTACACTTACGTTTTACATGTCCTGGCACTGAAAAAAATCTAAAGCCTTTTTTTTCACTATGGTAATACTATCTCTCCCATAGACTGGATTCTTCCACTCATTTGAATTATAATTTAAAATGCTCCTTAATGGTGAAGTTGGATTACACTTCAAAAGCCCTGCCTACAGCACACACAAAGGAACCCAACACCAAGCCTACCCTACCATTGTCACCCTATCGATTTGGAGCCAAACCAAGGGAAAGAACTGACTGGAACCAGTTTGGGAGTATGCCAGGGATTTTCTTCCACACAAGGCTGGTACTACGTATAAATGTGGCACCTTCAGAACCTCTCATTAGAACACTTCTGGACTTGTCAAAGATTCATAAGAAGTACTGCCCTGCTGTCTGAAGACAGAAGACTGGATCTACTTGCCTTGAACCCAGGCTCCCCAGAAATGACTCCTGCGGTTTGAGCTACTGGGACACAACAAGGAAGGGCCTTGCAAATGCCCAGGGACCAGCACCAACTGGACCTAACTGAGCCCCGCTGCTGGCCTTTGCTGGGGTGAGTCCTGATCCCCAAGAGGTCCCACTAGATTCTGGACCCTTGACTGGCATCTCCTGAACAGTAGGTGAAAATTTAAATGTCTCTGGCTCTTCATGACCTTGAAAGGACTCCTTGCAGTAAACAACAACCGTTTGCGATGTCTGCCAATGTGAATCTCCTGAGATGATGGCTCTTCATGTCAGCCACGACAGGCCACATCGACAGGGACAGTCTGCGTCAAACACCAATGTGAAGCTCCAGTGACGCCCAGCTTTTCGCACCACAATAGTGACTGACTCCAATGTACGACTGCTCCTCGTACCGACAACGATCGCCTAGTGGCCCCCGCCAGCCAGAAACTCCACCTGCACTCCTCACGTGGAATTGGACTTGATAAGGTAAACTCTTCAGTAGGATGAACCTGGTCATTGTATCTGACATAGTCTCCATCACGATTGGCCTGAACTTCTTACTTTGCCCCAGTCCAGCGTGACCAGATAAATAGCGCTTTGTGCTTTTTGGAGAAATGTTCACAAAAAAAAAATTAAATTCAATATCTACAGTTCTACTCATTGAATTTTTGTTGTTCTGGTATCATTTTATCATCTTTTTATTAAAATGTACTTTATTGTTGTAAATTAGTTTGGGATTTTTCTTGTGTTGTGTTTTCACTTTGTTACTATTTGTGTGTAGCATAAATACTTTACATATTGCCTCTAAGTTAAGCCTGACTGTTTTTGTGCCAAGCTACCAGAGGGTTAAGCATAGGTTATTTAGGGACATTTGTGGTCCACCCCAGGAAGGGTTATTTAAGTGGGCTTCCATCCCTCTCAACTCATAACCTAATATCCTACAGCCATGTAACTTCCAATTTGCCTAACTTGCTCACCAATGAGGACAATATAATCAGTTTTTCAATCATTAAGTGATTGATATTTGCATTCACATTGGGCATGGCTATCAAACATTTTTCGTGATGGCGGGAGCGTGAAAGATCGCATCCTACCTTACGCGTTGGAATTTCCTTCACTATTTGGAATATTCACCTACTTGTTTTCAACTTACCACAGTGAATTAGAATTCAGAATTCAGAAATGCTTTATTCGATTTTAGCAGTATATAAAATCATAAAAGCTTCACAATATACATACACATTTCATAATATACATAGTCACCCTCCATTAAAAACATTTTTTTTAAAAAAAGCATTAAAACGGTACATTGTCGATATAAAGCAGTTCATATTTAAATACATTAATTGTCTCGATTAGATCCACAATCAGTTATCATCATTAACTTCCGTTTCCTCAATATACTTTTTAAAAAACCAATCATAACCATAATACAGTACTCACTCTCTAATTGCAGCAGGCTTAAGTACGCAGGTCTGCATTTTCGCCAATAACCCTGTCTCAAGTATTGTCTAATCCATCTTCTGCGTTCAATATCGTAATGTTTACAGAATAGAATCAGATGGAAAGTGGATTGAGTAGACAAATTATCACAAGTACAGGGTGCCAGATTCTGTGACCAGTCATTTCTTAAAGGAAAGGTTACCAGGCGAAAAAATAGTTCAAATCTGAACCGTGTTGATATAAAACAGTCAAAGCCCACATTGCAAACAGTTAAATAGGGTTGAATCAGTGGACACATTAGAGTCATTTGGTGCTGAATGACTGTACATTTCAAGAGTTCACCCGAGGTTCTTAATATTTCAAAGTGACTCATACATAGTCTTTTCAGATCTTTCCTTGATATCCCACTATTATTGTCTGGGCTACTGTATAACTCTGGTCTTTGTAAGTCTGAGAGGGTATTCTTAACATACATTAACCACGGAATACATTTTACATTATCCAGGGCCATCGCATCCTTTATAATGTCCCGATTAAGTCCCAAGGCTTTCGCTGTCCATACCCTAATGCCAGAGTAAGATTGGTTGAAGTTTGATAAGATCGGAGATGTGATCCAGACCTAACTCTGCGTGACAACTAAATGTTGCCGCACCCTGCGGCAGCGCTAATAAATATCTTAACAAACAGTTTTCAACTGTTTGAATAGTTGGTGCATTCTGGATCCCCCAGATACCAGCCCCATATAGAGTGATGCTCCTACATTTTGCCATATAAATTTTTAGAAGGATTTCCGGTGGTCTTTTGCCCAGTTGTTTAGAGAAATTCATAAAGGCCGCTATAGAGCGTTTAAATAGCAGGGTCCTGATCTTTATGGCTGCCCCCCACAGGCCTGAACCATCAAGCAATACCCCCCAGGTAAGGGAAGGTTTTTGTACATCCAATTGTGAGGCCATCCACCTTAATTTCCTTATGTTCGGCCCGACCCTTTCCACACACCATCATAAATGATTTTTTGGCATTGATTTTTAACCCCCTTGGCCCATAAAATGATTATATTTTGCTAATGCCCTTTAGGCACCCATCTTTGTTCGGCCATAAGCACTGCGTCGTCCGCATGGAGGAGTGAGACAGCCTGTCTCTCACCAAATCTCGGGGGGTCAATTGTGCTGGCCTCCAATTCCCCCTCCGAAGCATTCGTGTAAATGGAGAATAGGAATGGGGCCAGCACGCAGCCCTGTCTCACCCCCTTCTCTATGCGGAAAGGCCCAGTGCATTCGCCCGTGTGTATTTCCCCTGAATTATTAAAAAATTGAGAACCTGTTCCACCGTACCCATCCCCTCTCTAAAACCGTATTGAACAGGGCTCAGGATGTTGTTGTTGTTTGTCCATTTATGGAGTTTATTCAGGACCACCCTGCCTGCTAGCTTCATAAGGGAGTCCAATAGGGAGATTGGCCTATAATTTGATGGGCTCTCTCTATCCCCCTTTTTGTGTATTGGTATTATCACAGATTCGGACCAGGTTTTAATAAATCCTATTGCACAACATGACTGCAGAACACGCGTGCATATTGGGGCCCACAAATCCGGGGTCAACTTAAAAACGTCATTTGGTATTCCGTCAGGGCCCGGAGCCTTGTTTCCTTTACTACTATTAATTGCCGTCAGAACTTCTTCAAGGCAAATTTCTAGGGCTATCGGTGAGTGGTCCATAGTTGTTGCATCCATTGCGATGATAAGACTTGGACCACAGTGAACATCATAGCATCGCACTCGATTAGGTGATTGAAAGACTTTGACTACATCTTTACCTCTATTAATTTTAGGTTTTGGCGGTTCTCTTCACGATCTGCGCAGCTGAAGTACATTTTCAACTGCAGTACAGTTATTTATTGCCCTGGGGAAGCCCTATTGAGGGTGAAACGAGTTGGCTGCTTTGGGGCACTCTTGTTTTGAAAAAAGCAACTCTTAAAAATTCTGACCGACGCCTCTGAAGAGTCCGGAGAGATTTTGTTCACCTTAGCATTTATGCTGTTTAACTTTTTGAGTTGCCTCTCTGTGCTTTATTCTTTGTTCAAATATCATCGAAGCAAGCCTTCTGCAACAATGCTTTCAAGACCATGCTGATCTTGACCCTCATTTATATTTATGTATTTATTGCAGCTCTATATAGCACAACCTTGGCCCAAGGCCTTTAGAAATGACTTTACACACGGTCAGATTTTTTTTAGGCGCATGGAGATTAAATTAATAACCTAGAATCACAGGACTTTGAGCCAACGCCGGGATCCGAAACTGAATTCCCAGTTACAAAGTCAGCTTTTCCTCAGGAAACAGAACCTGGAAGCAGGCAACCTCGAAAACTGCAGCCCAATCACATACCTGGTATCACAAAGGAAGATGCTAGAAAAGGTTGTCTAAAACATGATCCATGACAAAATCTAGTTCAATACCCTCAAGCTTGGCATGATGCATTATGTACAATGAACAGCCATGTGATTAATGGTGCTTTAAGGTCACAGAACATGGTGATCCCTGCCTTCTCATGCTGCTTGACCTCTCATACGTCCTCTGAACACCTTGACTATCAATCACTCATTGACTACCTAAACTATGAATGGGCTTCATTGGTACTATTTCACAGTGTTGTGTGTTGAGCTGTACTGAATGAATTCCTCGAAATCCAAGTCAATTCACGAAATTTCAAGCAGCTCTCAAAGTTGCTTTCTCTCACTGTTAATTTTCAACAAGTATATGGAAACCATGGAAGCCAACATCCACCAGTCTGCAGTTTATGCCCACTTTATCTAAGGATCTCATCTCACCGTGGCATCATCCACTTAAAGAACTGCTCACAACGATTCAGTCCTTGATGGCCAAGTCATATCTCAAGCTGAAGCTACTATGATGGAATTTGTTTTTATTGCCAGCGCCAGCCAACCCCATCAGGGCAAGAAATTATTAGATGACATATCTGCGCGGCACTGGATTATAATACATCAATAGTTCAAAGTCTCTGCTTGAAGACAAACATGACCAAGAGCATTTTGCAGCAACTGACCCTACTTGAAGAATGAAGATGTTTTTACTAAAAGACAAAAAACATTATGGTTATCCTGGTGCTGGCACTATGATCATGAAAGGGGGAACACTCTACTGGCTGGCATCCCTCAGATCTAGTGAAACTGATAATGTGTGCCTCTTCACCTTTATGCAGCAGTCTAACTGCTCAAAGACCTTTAGAAATTGAGCAGGATATATACAGCTCTCCGCACTCATTATTGACCCCCATTGCTTGTTCAAATCACCCGCAAGACCAGCTGCAGCTTCTGGATTGCAGTCAATGGCAGTGGCCCATCTTATCTGGCAACTATGATCAATATTTGAGAGGGCTACTCAAGACATGCAGCAGCTGCATCACCAAAATGTAATTCAGTAGAGTGCAGGAAGGGGAAAAGAGATGCTAAGTCTTTACCTGCTATTCCCCAGAGGTGTAAAACTTCCTCCCAGTCAGGATCTCCTTCAGGAGAAACTCAGGACCCTCCTCTTAAAGCAACTCCTTGGCACACAGTAACTACCTGCTCTTGATTACCAGATTAATTAAAAAACTGACGCTAATCTCCAGGGTTGTATGACACAACCACGCATGCTTTAACCATGCAGTCTTTACAACTACCACGTCTTAACCACTTATGCAGTAACAACAAATTTTGTTGTAAAGGCATGATTGATAAATGTACATGTGTGATAAAGATCCCACACCAGCCCCTTGCCCTGAGCTCTAAAACTCGGCCCTCCTGAGATGTAATCTAACCACCGAGCCCTCTTAACTACCCCAACCCCCTACCCTGAGCCCTATAATTCGGAACCCTGCCCTAAAAACAACCCCAGCCCTCTGCCCTGAGCCCTGAAACTAGCTCCCACCCTTAAAACCTACCCCCCCTGGCCCAAACCCAACTTACCAAGCTGCGTCCCGGTCCTTCTTCCTGCTGCAATCCTTCCAGTTCCTCTCCCCACCCATCCACGCGGACAGCTAGGTCACCGACTGCCTTAACCACGCCTATGCGTGGTTAAGGCAAATGCGCAGTTAAGGCAAGCCCTCGTTGTAAAGACCGTTTCCCATCCCCCGCTGCAGCCTTACCCCCACCAAATACCCAGCCACTCCCCGCCTCCCCCTGCTGCTGATTAACATTCAGGCCATTCACCCCTGTAAACCCTGACCTCTCTAATTGAAATGTACCACTTCACTTCCCCTCCCTAACCCCCCCCCCCCCCTCCCAGCCAGCACAATTGTGCAGCTTTGTAGCTAGGATTGCAGCTTACCAGTCCACATGTAGCTTGATTTGAAAGGTAGGGCCTATGCACAGATCCAGAGGCGCGATTAATCAGATGGCATACTAATGTGCACCATATATGTGCTGGAGGGCTCAATCCCTGCCAGATTTTCAGGATAACCATATAAAATTAGTTTTATGCAAATAATCTAAATGTACCAGATTTATATCAGCGGTGGTTTTATGTCTGGCATGTACCCAACACATCACTGTGTGGAATATGCATCAAGACCCCGATGAACACTGTCTCTGGAGCAATAATCCTGATAGGCATGTTCTGTGATCCGTGCTTATAATGCAAATAGACTATGACACCGTTGTGTAGGATCACTAATCATGACACAGGCTTCTGACAGGCAAACATTATGAAACACATCAATTACATTACCATACATTTATGATAACAACTTTGTACAGGCCACAGCATATCTGCTTATTCATTTTTCTGATTTACTTTTCCGATCCCATTAATTTTGCTTTTCTGTTTCAGTTGCAATACAGCCAATTACAGAGGACACTTAAAAAATAAATTGTTTTGAACAGAACATGTTTTTGTTGTGAAACACAAGGCTGCTGTTGAACCGTGGCAAGTGAGGGTCACTGAATAATGATTCAGATGTTCCTCCTAATTCATTTTCTACACAGTAGTAGGACTAATTAACTCAATTTTAAAATGGTTTCCAGACTCAATCATTTAAGACCGATATGTATTCAAAAATGTGCTTCTAAATTGTGTTGTTTAGTTTTATATAAAAAAAGAACTGAGTGTATACGTCACAAAAACTCACCATATTTTAGCATATTAATTAGGCCAGATGACTTTTTCATTAACATGCAACTCTAATTTTGGCCTCAGACACTGGCAGAGACCACAGCTTTAGAAGTATGTCCAACACCCTGTTTTCAGAATGTACAAGTAAAACTGGATAACAGTAAATGCTCGCATAATAGAGAATATTCAACCCAAACTTAACAAAATGTAGCACAGGTGCAAAGCAAAATGGTGCAAAGGTACAAAAACTGCGCAGATCAACTTTTGTGGGCAAAAGCGACTTTGTCCTTAACGTTGACACGAGCTCAGGACGGAAACTTTACTGTGTCTCATAGATAAGGAGTCCTGATATTCTTTACATAGTGGGTGTAAAGGGGTGAGAGCAATGCTAGGATCCCACACAAAGCCAAATCAACTACAATTAAGAAAAATATTGCAACCAGGCTTTACATTAAATCCTAGCACCAAAAGAAATCAGATGCAAACATTGGGCAACAAGGAATATCAACACATATTACAGGTCGTTTCTGCAAAATAGGCCAAAGAATGTGATTTACCCATAGGCAGTTTGTTGTGGTTTCCCTCACTCTGTGTTTCTCTGTTGTGGAATGCTCACCCCTCGTGGGTACTTGCGTGTGTGCATCCCACAACAGAACCCTGAACTCTGGGTTTGAATATGTGAGGCACTTTATTAAAGTTGCTTGTCTGTTGGCTGCTGCACAGTCCATGTCGCAAATAAAGTTCTTCTGCTGGTGCCTACCTGTGTTTGCCGCGACTTCTTTACTACATTTATGATGGTGACGAGCGACAGTGGACAGCAGGACCCACGGAGTCTCTCGAGATCGGCACTCTGAACTTCGTCTTCACTCCAAAGCTTCCCCTGCCTTGTGATCCTCCAGTTGCTCCAGCGACTCTTCGCCTGACACCCGACATATGTGGGGACCTAGCAGGGGTGGACACCTTGAGGTACTGTTTGCGCTACGCGTTTGCCCTTCAGAAGCAGAAGTCTAAAGAATGGCTTTGTTCTAGCCATGCCATACCAAAAGCATAGCTTGGCAGTTCGGGCTGGACTGTTCCCATGAGGCACAGGGTCAGACTGATTTGCATATGGCCATGTCTGAACTGGGGTGGTGGAGTGAGCTAAAGAATGATGATGGATTAAACCCAGAGTAGTTGACTGGGGGTAAGTGTTTGATTTGCTCAAACACTCCGTCCATCATCCCCTTTGGTATCGCTTTGTTCAAGCCATGGGCAGGCATTTTAGAATCAATGTTGCGACACCCATGGCGCCATTTTCTGGTAAGGTGCAGTAACAAGCAGGTCCAGGCTTAGGACGTGGTAATGCAGTGTCGTCTTTTTGCACGTTAGGCACATGCCGTAGGCAGCGTCGCTGCCTTTTTGTATTGGCCGTTTTCGCCTATACTAGTTTCTGCGTTTCAGGCTCCACTCGAAAAGAAGCACACTCCGGTGACACACACACCTTGCATGTCAGCTTACGTTTCAGCAAGTTTTATCATTTTCCTATACACCAGTCAGCCGCAAGGTTCGGTGATGCGCACACCTTGGGTGTCAGCTTGCATTTCAGGCAATGTACACATGTTTCTCTACAATTGTCACACATTGCATGTCAGTGTGCAAACTTCAGGCAGAGAATTAATTATACCACATTTCGCTTTTCCTTTTTCGGTGACATGCATGTCCCTTGCAGTTTGTCCTCAGTTGAGCTACATCAAGCCAGTTATAGACACCTACGGTGACACACACTTACTTACTTGGGAGCTATTGGACCATCTCGTTATAGGGCGGAAAGGAAAAAAAGCCTCCGACTTCACTCTAGGATTAAAAAAAAATCTGTATACAAAAATCTGCCACTTTTAGTACGAGCCCAGGGGGAGGAAGACATATGATGAATATGTTGAAGCAGTAAAGAAATAGGGTTGCATTTTGATGTACAGCCCAGTTTGGTTGTCATTCGACACAAGTTCTTATAGAAAGGGAGCAGAGATCTGGAGAAGATGTTGATGCTTTTGTGTCCGCACTCTGTAAAATTGAGTGCTGAGTGTCAGTTTAAGGTGTTTACGGAACAAATTCGTCAGGGACCAGTACATTTGTAAATGTTCCGACAATTCTATCCAGCAGAAGCTGTTATCCCTCCCTTGAGGAGACTATTCGAACTGCGAAAAGCATCGAGCTCTCCAAAGCTTCTGTGAAAGAGTTGGAAGACAAGTCTAGTGAACTGGTGGGGGTGGTTAGACCCAAAGAATTTAAAACCAATGTTGCCCCACGTTCCGAAAGTTCATTTTTCAAACAACATAACGTGTTTCCACTGTGGGAACCTCTCACATGTCAAAGGAGGTAGAGGGTGCCGGGCCAAGAGTGTTAATTGCAGGTCCTGTGGCAAGCTAGGGCACTTTGCCACCGTCTTTCAAAGTAGTAAACAGGATAGTTTTACTACTAAGGTTGGCAAACAAGACAACACCCCATCTGACGCGAATGTGTCTGATGCGGAATGGGTTGACACCGACAATTACCATAGTATTCGAGATGAGCTGAGAGACATGGTTATGGTAGTTGACGAGACGTCTGTTGTAGTGGGAGACCTCTCCAAATGTGTTGACCCTTACGTAGAGATTGGCATTGGAGATAAAAAAAAATTGTATCTGCTGGTGGCTTCCCTTCGAGGCTAGAGCTATCTACAAGACCGCTTGTATCACCCACAAAGCCTTGCACTCCTCCTCTCCTCGCTACCTGGCGAATAAACTGAAACTCTCTGGAGGCTCTAGACCTTCACGCAATGCGGAGAACCTACTGCTTGAACCTCCCACTTTCAAGAAGGAAAGAACGATGGCCCAATCCTTCTCAGGCAACGTAGTGAGAATCTGGAACTCCTTACCGCCTCAACTCCGGACCACGGCCTCCTCCCAGGCCTTCAAAAGGGACCTCAAAGTTCTCCTCCTCCAGAGACACCTCCAAAAGTAATTCACGTCCTCTTTGTTATTTGAAGGAAGACCTCCCACTACTGAAAACTCTACTCTCCATGACCATGGAAGTGCTTTCCCAGTGTGTTCTTGTGGTTGGAATGCCTGCCTTTTTTATGCAGTATTTTCCATATACCTGTGTTTGGTACCCTTTTGTAACATGCACACACCACTTGGCCCTTGTAACACACGGTTTGCTACCTCTCACATGTTTCTGCCTTTGATACTTGCACAAGGGCCACCTTTGCCTATGTAACGCTTGTTCTTGTACCTGAGTATCTAGCTCATATTGCAGTATTATACCTCTAACTATACCTTGTTTTCTCTTATATCCTGCACACTTGTCACTTTTTCCTCTTTGCACTTTTACTACCTCATGTTTTTTTGGTTGCTCACAATTTTTACTACCTCATGTGTTTTATTTGCTCACAATTGTCACTTTTACCTTATGCAATGTAACGTCTACTTTTGTAATCGGTTCCTGTGTAATGTTTTCATCATGTTTCATTTGTGTTCCTATTGTGAAGCGCTCTGACGCCTTCGGGTAAAGTCCACGCTATATAAAAATGCATAAATAAATAAAACCCATGAAATGTTTCACGTGGTGTGGGGTTCTCGTCCTTTGGAACCTTTGGAACCTCCTGACAGGGCTCCTGTTTCTTATGAAGGGCGGAAGATAGAGTTGGCTGGTTACTTTGAGGATATTCTTGAATTTAAACGAAGCAAGATCCTCGCTAAGGTGTATGTGGTATTCAAGGACTTGTGCATTCTGGGGTGGTTTCATTAAGGTCTTTTTCAGGTGGTTCTTAGGCCTGGCACAAAGGAACAGATCTTTATTGTCTCCTCCAATGCCTATTCTGACAATGTTTTCTGACGTTTTCCCTCTGATTTAGGGGGAGGGTTAGGACAGATCAGTTGTTTTTCCCATCTGATTAGGGTTAAGGATGATGCCATTCCTGCCAATTTCAGACTCAGGAGTGTCCCCTTTAGAGTCGGGGATCAGCTCGAGAAGGAGCTTAATGGCTTGTGTGAGAAATGCATTATTGAGCCTATAGAGTCCTCCCTGTGGCTTTCTCCCTTGGTTGTAGCCAGGAGGAAAAATTGATATCTTTGCGTCTGTGTTGAATTACACAGTCTCAATAAAAAGATCTGGATTGAATGAATATGAATTTATAGAGCGCATGGCTACCAAAAAGGCCTCCCAGCTCTAGCTCACACCCTTTGACCAAGATTTCAGAATTGTTGACAATGATTAATAGGGCCAGGTGGTTCAGCAAACTGGACCTAGCGTTAGTTTACCATCAGGTGGTCTTAGATCCTTCCTCAAGGCACCTCACAGCATTTGTGTCACCCATTTTAACGTTTCAATATTGCAGAATGCCTTTTGGTCTTGTCTCTGTGCCACATGCTTAAAGGGGTCAAAGGCATTGCTGTCTTTCAAGACGATGTCTTGATCTATGGTGCATCCAAGGAACAGCATGGTGAATCCTTGTACCATGTTCTGAACATTATGCAAGAGAAGGGTGTTGTGCTCAAAAAAGAAAAATGTCTGTTCCTTGTAAAGAAGGTGGAGTACTTCGGAATTGTTTTGTCTGAACAAGTGGTGGAAACGAAGCCTGGTCTGGTGAAGGCCATAGTTGACTGTACAGCGACTCCTGATAAGGCTGGTCTCAAGTCATTTATTGGACTCTGTGAGTTCTACTCCCAGTTTGTGCCTTATTATGCAAATAAGGTCCACCCCCTCAGAAATATGTTGAAGAAAAGTGTGTTTTTTGTCTGGGATGATCAATATCAGGAAGTTTTTGAATGGATCACAACCCAGTTAGTTGGCCCAAATAACCTTAAACCCTTTGATCCCGATGTCAGGTGCATCCTCACCGACTATGCCAGCAGTTTTGGGTTGGGCGCTATACTCACACAGACCAAAGACGATATGGAAAATACTCTGTTGTAGGCATCAAGAGTTTTATGTGGTCCAGAGTTAAATTTCTCTGTCATTGAGCGAAAGCTGTTGGCCTGTTGATGGGCCATCAGGAAATTTTATCCTTACATTTGGGGCAACCATTTTGTGTTACGCACCAATGACAGTCCCTTTGTTTCCATCCTTTCTGGGGACAAAATCAAAGAGCATACTCCCAGAATAGCTATGTTGTCCACTAAGTTGCTACAGTATGATTTTGAAGTTACCTACCTGCCTGGTAACAAGAAATGGCAGGGCAAACTTTTTCTCGAGATATCCTGTGTCCGAGGATGATCCCTTTTCAAGTAATGATGATGATCTGGACAATTGTTTTATTGCCTCCAAGGCGGTTACGTGTGCTGTAGGTGAGGAAGAATGGAGAGATGAGTTATCTAAAGATGTCTTGTTGTGTCAAGTCATGAAGTGTGTCCGAGGTGGTTGTCCAAAGGAAAAGAACGCACCATACTCCTTGCGAACCTTTGTAAAGGTCTCCCTTGAACTTTCTGAGGAGGACAGCATCCTTGTGCGGGGTGATAGGTTGATTCTTCCTGATAAACTCAGGGGAAGATTGAGTTTTGGTGCTCACGAGGGGCATTTGGGTAAAACTCTCACCAAGCGCAGGCTACGTGAATGTTTTTGGTGGCCCTTTATGGACAAGGACATTGATGCTTTTGCCGGGGAGTGTGTCATGTGTTTGAATGTTGAAAAAAGGACTGAAAGCGAGGACTCCTCCCCTCCATCCTATTGATCTTCCAGCTAGGCATTGATCTAGTTGGTCCTTTTACCCTTCTTCCTCCCTCCGCCCGATTTGCTGTCGTTGTGTGGAACGAATGAACAGGGTGTTGAATAACTGTGTAAAAAGGGATGTTGCTAGCAAGTGTGTCTTTCAGAATGCTGTGCACTCCATGCTATGGCTCTACTGCACCACTCCCCACTCATCCACCAAGGTTTCCCATTTTGAATTGTTGCGGGGAAGAAAGCCTTCCTCCGAGGTGTGTCCTGGATGGATGTCTAAATGGGTGCAGATGGATGCCATTGTGGGAGTGGATGAACTCGTCAGGAAAAATGTCTCCAAAGCTCAGGTACGCCAAAAGTCCTATTTTGATTTTAGGAAAAGAACGATTCCTCTTACATTTTTTGTTGGGGAGACTGCGCGTGAAGATTTCTCCTCACAGCGAAAAAGGAGATGCTAAGTTCCCCGAGCCCATGATTGTGGACAGAGTTTGTGGAAATGCTGTTAGGGTGACCAACAAACATTGGAGGGACATGTCCAGGGTTGTAAAGTTGACTGGATACGCTCCCGCCTGTCTCTCGTTTAAACAGTTCAAATGATGTGTTTATTGAAAAACAATCAGCTGTTCCTTTCCTGCTGTAGTTGCGTAGGAGCAATAGACGCCGTTCTGTTCCAATGAGATTTCGCTAATTTGGTTCTCTTGTTTCTTTCTGTGTCTGTTTTCCTTTGTTCTGTTCTTGTTTTCATGTCCACTACTGCTCTCTCCTTTCCTCCATCCTGTCTACCATTGCTTTACCTTTTGTTGTTCCTGTTTCTGGTTTCTTTTTAAAAAAAAAGAACATTTAGAGGAGGGGAATAATATAGTGTTTTCCCTCACTGTTTGTTTCTCTGTTGTGGAATGCCCACCCCTCGTGGATACTTGAATGTGTGCATTCCACAACAGAACCTCAAAATTGCCAGAAACCAGTCCTCGGAAGCTTGTTTCCAGTCCAGGTAAGGCATGGCTTGGCAGTTCGGGCTGGACTGTTCCCATGAGGCACAGGGTCAGACTGATTTGCATATAGCCATGTCTGAACTGGGGTGGCAGAGTGGGCTAAAGAACGGTGATGGATTAAACCCAGATCTTTTGACTGGGTGTGAGTATTTGATTGATTCAAATGCTCCGTCCATCACCACCCTCTTTATACCACTTTTGGCCACCATAAGTGTGGCAGGGTATGCTCAGACGTGAGTCCCTTGCTCACTTTGCCACTGGATTCAAGCAAGCCGGGCTGAAGATGGTTGGAATGCCAGAAACCAGTCCTCGGAAGCTTGTTTCCGGTCTAGGGAAGACATGGCTTGGCAGTTCGGGCTGGACTGTTGCCATGAGGCACATGGACAGACTGATTTGCATATAGCCATGTCTGAACTGGGGTGTCAGAGTGGGCTAAAGAACGGTGATGGATTAAACCCAGATCTTTTGACTGGGTGTGAGTGTTTGATTGATTCAGATGCTCTGTCCATCACCACCCTCTTTTGTACCGCTTTTGGCCGCCATAAGTGTGGCAGGGTATGCTCAGACGTGAGTCCCTTGCTCACTTTGCCACTGGATTCAAGCAAGCCGTGCTGAATACGGCTGGAATGCCAGAAACCGGTCCTCGGAAGCTTGTTTCCGGTACAGAGAAGACATGGCTTGGCAGTTCGGGCTGGACTGTTCCCATGAGGCACAGGGTCAGACTGATTTGCATATAGCCATGTCTGAACTGGGGTGGCAGAGTGGGCTAAAGAACGGTGATGGATTAAACCCAGATCTTTTGACTAGGTGTGAGTGTTTGATTGATTCAGATGCTCCGTCCATCACCACCCCCTTTTGTACCACTTTTGGCCGCCATAAGTGTGGCAGGGTATGCTCAGACGTGAGTCCCTTGCTCACTTTGTCACTGGATTCAAGCAAGCCATGCTGAATACAGCTGGAATGCCAGAAACCGGTCCTCGGAAGCTTGTTTCCGGTCCAGGGAAGACATGGCTTGGCAGTTCGGGCTGGACTGTTCCCATGAGGCACAGGGTCAGACTGATTTGCATATAGCCATGTCTGAACTGGGGTGGCAGAGTGGGCTAAAGAACGGTGATGGATTAGACCCAGATCTTTTGACTGGGTGTGAGTGTTTGATTGATTCTGATGCTCCGTCCATCACCACCCCCTTTTGTACCGCTTTTGGCTGCCATAAGTGTGGCAGGGTATGCTCAGACGTGACTCCCTTGCTCACTTTGCCACTGGATTCAAGCAAGCCATGCTGAAGATGGCTGGAATGCCAGAAACCGGTCCTCGGAAGCTTGTTTCCGGTTCAGGGAAGACATGGCTTGGCAGTTCGGGCTGGACTGTTTCCATGAGGCACAGGGTCAGACTGATTTGCATATAGCCATGTCTGAACTGAGGTGGCAGAGTGGGCTAAAGAACGGTGATGGATTAGACCCAGATCTTTTGACTGGGTGTGAGTGTTTGATTGATTCAGATGCTCCGTCCATCACCACCCCCTTTTGTACCGCTTTTGGCTGCCATAAGTGTGGCAGGGTATGCTCAGACGTGACTCCCTTGCTCACTTTGCCACTGGATTCAAGCAAGCCGGGCTGAAGATGGCTGGAATGCCAGAAACCGGTCCTCGGAAGCTTGTTTCCGGTTCAGGGAAGACATGGCTTGGCAGTTCGGGCTGGACTGTTTCCATGAGGCACAGATTCAGACTGATTTGCATATAGCCATGTCTGAACTGGGGTGGCAGAGTGGGCTAAAGAAAAGTGATGGATTAAACCCAGATCTTTTAACAGGGTGTGAGTGTTTGATTGATTCAGATGCTCCGTCCATCACCACCGCCTTTTGTACCGTAAACGGAATCACTGGCGCCTTCTTTGGCTTTTCCAATCGAGGAAGGTAATTTTTGTGAACACACACCAGATATAAAAAAGAGCCTCCATTTCCTGACGACTACAGAAATAATTGGTCCTGAGTAGAACTCTAAAACCACTGGGTTCGAAACGCGTCGACCTGGCCCTATGTCATATATAAAATATGTACAAAGTTTGTGATGAACTTCAGATTGTATGAGAAAGCTATATAATCCAAGGAATAGAGTGTACTAAGAAAAATTGCTTCATCCTTTGTTGAATGATTTTTTGACAGTGGGCCGTTTTTTGTTTGTCCCCCAAAGAGTGTTGTGTGTGAGTGGAAGAAGTATGAGGTTAAGTGAGGTGAGTATGTGATGGCCAAAGTTGTGAGTGGGTGTGTTGTAAACTTGTACATAATAGAATTTTGTGTAAAGAATCTGTTGTTATTTGTATCCAATTGTATTTTTATGCAAAAAAATCTCCAATTTCTGTAAAAAAGTGTTATGATTGCGAAAAATGGAATAAATCATTTAGTGAAGTAATTAAAAAAACAGACCGGTATGTTTTATTCATAAAGGTCTTTGGCAAAAGTTGGTAAGTTTAGTCCAGGATTGGCATTTGTGTTGTTCTTTACTAGTGGGCCTGCAGTACTTGTTGTGCCACCCACTTAAGTAGGCTTGCCAACCTGTCTCACGGTTGCCATTACAGCCTGTGTGTGCACTTTTAAACTACCATTTCGACCTGCCAAAATAACCCTTTTGCCAGCCAGGCCTAAACCTGCCATTTTATTAATACATGTAAGTCGACCTTAGGGTAGGCCCTAACAGCGCAAATGGCAGGGTGCTACGTATGTAAAAAGTAGGGCATGTAACTTTAAGTTTTAAAAATCTTGGTAGTGAAAATCTCTTAAATTTGTCTTTCACTACTCCAATGGCCTGCTTTTACTCATAGGATAAAATTGGAGTTACATTATTACATTTATTACGCTGCAAATCGGAAGAAGTAAACAGTTCATGTTTGGTGTCTTTGGAATTGTAATGAAAAATACTCTTTTATGATAAAGTCGGATTTTGAATCACAATATTGAAAATGCCACTTTTAGAAAATTGGCATTTATCTGATTTAGCCATTTAGTCCTTGCAGGCTATCTCTGGGTTACGACTGGGTGCAGTTGGCAGTTGGTCCTTGTGTATTCCTCTTAAACAGCCAAACACAATAGAGAGCTTAGGTGTGCCTGGATGGGTCGTCACTGGCAGTATGGGAGGGTGGAGTTAGGCACAGCCAACTTACACCTGAATAGGCAGTGTCCTGCCTTCAGACAAAGGATTGCCTTCCCCCAATAGTAAGTCTGGAACCAAGGCATGGGAGGCCGGAAACCTGAGCACTTGAGAGGGAGTCCTCTAGAAGTTTCTCCCACTTCAAAGAAGGCACCAGGTATAAATATTGGACCTTAGACACCAACTCTTCAGTACACCTCTGCAACTCTGGATACTATAGAAGGACTGCTTTGCTGACAGAAGAACTGCCATTCTGCTGCCCTGATACTCCTTTGCCTGCTGCCCGGCATCTGGAGAAAGAAGATTGGACCTGCACCCTTCATCCTAGGCACTCCAAGGGTCAGCCATCTGACCTCCTATTCTGAGCTACAGGGACATAACAAGCTTCATAGGCTCCCTGCAGCTGCCCAGCTGGCTTGGTGCCTGGACCTGCAACTGGACCTGCCTGAGCACTTCCGGACTCTGCTGGAGTGAGTTCTTGACCCTCAAGTGATGCTAATAAGGTCATGGACCCTTGGTGTGGCCTCAGTTGAGCTCCCCTGAGGTTGTAGCGTTCTTCTGCAAACAAATGGACCCACTTGTGCCAAGATCTTGACTGCTGAGCCACCACCAACGCAAATTTCTGGCGAAGCCAACTCTTTGTGCTACAGTAACTGCCTACGCTGCCCAGCCCTTTGCGCTAAAGCCCGCACAAGCTTATGGGGACCTCCAATGAGAAGCTCTGGCAAGGACTATCCCTTCCTCTTTGCGGCCCCTTCCACTTCGAACAGAACTCCTTGCGTTGGACTCTTAAAGTAACTCCTAGTCTCTGTATGCAGTCCACGCTACAGCGCAGTCGGCCTAAACGTGTGACTTGCATCCAGTCTCACACGGCCAAATAGCCGCGAGTGGTGCTTTCTGCTTTTTTATGCTAATTTCACTTGAATTGTAAACAATTGCATACCTCTCATACTATTAGTTAGACTTTTGTCCTTTTGCATGCAAATTATTTATTACATTTTACTCTATTTTCCTAAATTGGTCTTGGATTTGTCTTGTTGGGTATTCACTTTATTGATATCTGAAGTGCTGCTTAAATACTTTACACATTATGCTTAAGTTAAGGCGGACTGCTCTGTGCCAAGCCACCAGAGGGTTGAGCACAGGTTAATTTGAGGTTTGCTTGACAAGGAATGTGTTTGCTGCTTGAGTAAGGTTTCACCCAACAAGTAACCCAATTTCTTACAATCTTGATATGTAATGTAATGTATACTTGTAAAGCGCACTGTTACCGAGCGGCGTCCTGGCGCTGTATACCGCTGGGGAACCCATCCTGGCTTTCCCTGTGGGATGGTCCCTCCTGGGTATCCCCAAGGTGGAGCCAGGCATCCCCGGCGTTGATGGGGCTGTTGTGGAGATTAGGAAAGCTAATGCCCAGTGTTGCCGAGTGGGACCCCTGGTTAGAGTAGGCACAGAGGCGAGAATTATCGAGTCCGCGGACACTGGTCCACGCCCCTGCCGTGTCGGGAATTGAACCCTGGTCCCGGGCTGATCTCTGCTTCCGGGTCTGCCGCCTCTAACAAGTGAGCCACACTACTCCACCTAGACTATGATAAACAGTATTTGGTTGATTTTACCCACTCTGGGTGGGGGTATTTCCGTCAGTAAAAAGATTACAGTAACAACCTGGTTGTAGATGGAGAATCCCCTTCACCATCACCACTACCTGGTTCATCCGTAGCTGGAAAGGCATAACCTCTCTTTTGAAAAATTCCACACATCTCTGGACTACTCCCATGAAATTTTTGCTATCTTCAGTCAATCAGGCATTTTCCCCAAAGCACTCTGCTTGTGATTCACAACGTTAAGTATGCATGTGTATATTTACTCTTACAGAAAGGTATAAGTCTCCATTTTGTGTACTATGCACCATTTGCTAGGGGAGATCTATAGCTTGGTGTAAACTTACATGTCTCCATCCCCTTAACTGAGGGGTTAGAGCCAAACCCACACACCCCCACTTCATCAAACGGCTGTCAAAAGATCTTCGTCAAAGAGCCCCCTCGTAGGTGCCCGTCGGGTTTGCAGCGCCAGCCCGACAAGGAGTTAGCCAAATGATGAAGCGTGGCACCCTCTGGGGTGTGTGAGGACACTTGCTCCTATTGGATCTCTCCCCTCGAACTGAAACATAAAGACACCTTTCCTTGATTCTGAGGAGCTGCACAGCCCCCTGTTAGATAGTTTACTAATATTAGGAGCCAGTGTGAAGGACCTATATTATTATTATTATTGCATTTATTGAGCGCACAGCTACCCGGAGGTTTCCCAGCGCTTGCCTTGGGAACCCGTCCTGGCTTTTTTCCCTGTGAGATAGCCCCTACAGGGCATCCCCAAGGTGAAAGCCAGGCATCCCGCCGCAGGGGGGCCATTGTGGAGATTAAGCAAGCTTAATGCCCATAGTTGCAGAGTGAGAACCCATGATTAGAGCAGGCACCGAAGCGAGAATTATCGAGTCCGTGGACATTTGAGCTCAAGACCCTGCCGCGTCGGGAATTGAACCCTGGTCCCGGGTCTGACCTCAGCTTCCGGGTCTGCCTGCTCTACACCGTGAGCCACACTTCTCCACATATAAAAAGAGTTCCTGGCTCCTCTTGGTATAGAGAGTGTGTTTTTAATTACATGTTCCTCCAACCCCCTCTTAAATCTCCCTAAACCCCTCCCATTTGGTAATAAGTATTCCCAGTTTTCCAACCACATCTCCTGGTCCCTCCCACATTTACTATTACTGCTGTCCCTAGGTGTGCGGAGATCTCTGCCATCATTTTACCATGGCAGAGACATTCAAAAAGAAGAGTTAGGACAAGCAAAGAGGTGGAAGGCTCCAGCAGTAAGCTTGTGAATCATATTTTGTATTAGAATATTGGAATGTTGGGAGCTCCATTGAAAACAATGGAGTGCTCTGGGCTTATAATGGCTGGTATAAGCCTGGAGCTCCAACATTCCAATGTTTCTTTGTTCACAGCTCTGGCTGTGAACAAAGGCTTCAGGGAGCCCGACGGGATTCCAATCCCCTCACGCTCCCAAAAGGCTTTGGTTTTTTTTTAGAACATTCTGTCCTCTAGTGACAGAATGTTCTAATAGCCTTATAACCCTTCGTAGATGGGCTATACCGCTATTAAAGTCCCTCTCCCTTGTTAAAGGCCCTCACCTTCGGCTCGGGGCCTTTAACGCTGGAGAGGGCCTTTAATAGCTGGCATAGCCCTCTACGGCGGGCTATAAGGCTATAGTAAATGAGTATTACTATTGTGGTACTACTTTATGTACGGTACTTTACATGCCATATAATGCAGATTGCTAATTGAGCCCTTTGGTTTCTGGGACTTTTAACTTTTACTTTCTCCATTTTAAGAATGAACCGACAAGTCTAAGCAGTCAGAGCTATGCCGGCTACAATAGGACTATTGAAAAGTCCTTCATGCCAAGAAGTCGGTTGCAAGCAATGATGCCCATTGCCATATGCACGAACATGGGTCTAGTTCAAACTCTCCTCTAAATTTAGAAGCAGAAACGGAATTATAGTAACATCTATTTAAAGTGCTTAGCAACAAAAGATATTCAATCTGGAGCACTATATAAAGTAGACGTTATTAGCATATGTATTATTGTAAGTGAGGTGATTACAGCCTACTTGTTTTAGTTACCATGGGGCTTCTATTGCTTGTTTTAATGGTTTTCATTTTCATGATTTCTTTTTCATTTTCAATTCTACATTATCATTTTACAAGTGCCTTCAGTTTGCCTCCTTCGGTTTAGAAAATGTGGACTGGTTTTTCCCTTGAAGCGTCGTTGCAGGCGCCTATTTTTCTTGCTGCCCTGTTTAAGACCTTTTCAAGAACAGGGACCCACACATTTCTACTAATGCATTTCAGCCTTGACCTTTACCCCCGGCTATAGGTGGGTAGGAACTAAAACTTGATGTTGAAATGGGGCAATATTGGGCACAATATTAATGAGCCCTGCCAAGTTCCCCAAGTCCATGTGTGATGTACAGCTCCAGTCCAGCTTTTTTATTGTTTTTATTTTTGGACTGGAAGTCCTGTTTATTTCATTATAAAACAGGACTATATGTACTCTAATAAAAAAAAAAATAAACTGGAGTAGTACATCACGCATGGACCTGGGAAACTTGAGAGCTCTAATTCATGTCCTTAACTCTATAGGCAATAATACTGACTGATTTCTCAACGACTGTAGGCCCCTCCACCACCAGAGCCAACTTCCACCGATGTATGATGTACGTCGCCTAATGGCTGAAGGACAACTGTCACAAGCTAAACACTGACAAGATGGAAGTCCCCATCTTTGGAAATACCACCTTGCCATGGAACGATGACTGGTGGCCTGCTAAACTCGACCCGTCCCGTGCCGCCATAGACCACGCCCGCAACCTCCGCATCATCATGGACAGCAAGTTATCTATGCGGAAACAGGTAAACGCAGTCTCATCTACATGCTTCCACACCCTACGAATGCGCCAAAAGATTTTCACATGATTCCTACACACGTGTGGACACCAGCTATGCACAAAGCTGCCTTAGAGGTTCAGGCAATTATTAACACAACTCAGGGTGAAACCGGGGAATAACCTGAACACGGGTTGAAGAAAAGGTTGAAAGTGAAAATTATGCAAACTCCGGGAAGGATTTATTGAAGAGACCCCAAACCCCAGTCTCTTTGCTTTAGCCCACCGTGGGGGTCCTGCACTCACTGGCTGTACAACACGCATTTGGGATCTGTAAATGTAAATGTAAATGTAAGGTGTTTTGTAGCGCGCTCAATTACTACCGGAGTATCCTGGCACGAATGACCACTGGGGAACCCGTCCTGGCTTTCCCTGTGAGATGGTCCCATGCTGGGTATCTCCAAGGTGCAGCCAGGCATCCCCGGCGTCTGTGGGGGGCCGTTGTAGAGATGAGGCAAGCTTAATGCCCAGAGTTACCGAGTGTGATCACTGCCCAAAGTGGGCACCGAGGCGAGAATTATCAGTCCGCTGACCCTGGTCCTCGACCCTGCCGCGTCGGGAATCGAACCCTGGTCCCGGGCCGTTCTCAGCCTCCGGGTCTGCCGCCTCTAACCAGTGAGCCACACCTCTCTACACCAGTGAGCCACACCTCTCTGTCTGTCAAGAAAGTAAAAGGACCTGTGGCATAAAGACTCGTAATATAGGCGTTGCCTGTATATATGTATCACTGTGGGAGATATTGTTGAGCCCTGAGGAAGGTGGTCAAATTTTGTATTTACCACCAAAATGTGTCGACGTACAGTTTGAAACTAAATCCGATAAACATCTGGGTGCAGCAAGCGAGGATCATATCAAGTATCAGCCATTTAGAATATTGATTTTAATAGATTAGTACTGTGTAAAGACTAATGTTGACATGTTCTGTCTGTTCTCTCTGTGTTGTGATTTTATGTTTTCTTAATAAATGTATTGACATAAATGTGATTTTTGTTTTATTTTGTGATGTTTTTAACTATCTGACAAATGTGAGGCTTTATATGAGCTAGACATTACATTTTGTGATAATTTATTACTGTAATTTGATCTTCAATCACGATGTGTAACTGATATATGCCATTTTGATTGTTTGATACATTTCAATGCATGTGGCTCTGATTTCTGGTTGAATTTGGACTGTCAAGGATGGTAGTGAATGCCTGTTTGAGTGGACATATCTTAAACTGAACCCCAAAGGGAGATCTATTTGACTTTACTAGGCTCCCAGTCAACACCAGAAGGACCGTCACTCAGGCCCTTGTCACCAGCAGGCTGAACTATGGGAATCCTCTCCACGCAGGAACCACCGCACGCATCCTGAAGAGACTACAGACAATACAAAATGCAGAGGCAAGACTCATCTTCGACCTCCCCAGATGAACCCACATCACTCCACTCCTCAAGAAGGTGAATTGTCTCCCAATCCAGAAGAGATGCCAGGTCATAATAATGACCCACGCATCCAAAGCCCTACACAATGAAGGACCAGCATACATCAATAAACAAATGACGTTCCACCAACCGACCAGACACCTTTGATCCGACTCTGTCTCTCGCAGAAACCCCCCAGATCCGCCGAGCCAACAGAGGAGGAAACTCGTTCTCCCACCTGGTGGCCAATGCCTGGATTGATCTCCCCCTCCACCTCCGGACTGCCCTGTCGCCCCTGGAGTTCAAGAAAAGACTCAAGACCTGCCTTTTTGAAGCCGAAAGCAACTCCAGCGTCTTGAGACCTTCATTGATGATTTGCCACACTTTATAAATCATGATTGATTGATTGAGAAACCCCCAGGTTTTGTCAGCAATGCAACCCAATTTAAATTTCACATGTTTTACTCCTTCTTGGACTGACTATGAATATTGACTTTTTCCAGTGTTTCTGTACTTGTTTTTTGTTGGCACATATGATTCTTGTACGGTGAATGAACCGGGCGGCCGTCAGGTGTCTGGTCAAGTTCAGGTTATGGGTGGGTGTTTAAGACCAGGCATGACTGAGAGCTCTGGAGCCGTGAACGAAGGCAGTGAGAGTCTCTCAGAGCGCCTGTCAGTGGGTGATAGTGGGTTATGTGTGGGGACGGAGGATATGAAAGGAAGTACATGTAGAAAGGGAGTGAAAAGACAGCGCTGAAGAGGAAAGCGATTATATGTGAGAGATACAGATGGAGGATTTCATATAGATGTGGGGCAAAGAACACCACCATCATGAGGACTGGCACCGTAGCTATCACGGGGAGGGAGGACTTGTGTACAATTGAGGCAGGTCAGCTGGGGCCATGGGTCAATCGATTCAGAGACTTGGCCCTGCTGATAGCTAGGAGAGCCATTGCCAAGAAGCAGAGGATGCCCACCTGAGGAACAACAAAATGTGTACAAGGCTCTCAACACCTGCGGGTGAGGTCACTGGAGGAGTTGAAAAGTCAGCACCGAAAGACGAGCATGTGCAAGGTATTACAAGTAAGTAGAGACCTATTTTTTTTTACTGCAAGCGCGCTGTGACGCCAGAACGCACAACTACAAGAAATTATATAGGCCAATGTATTAAAAGATTAGCCATTCCTCCAAATTATAAATGTATTACCACCACCCTTGGCTTTTTCTAAATTAAAGGCATCATATCTAGATGAATAGAATATGTACTACTAAATCTTACATCATCATGAGATTGTCAGATGAGTGTAAGCAGGAAGAGGTGTGGCTCCCCTGCCAGGGCGACTGACTCCGGAATCTGGGGATCACGGTTCGATCCCCGGCACCGGCGGCAGATTAGCCCAGCACCGAATGACTCTGCTTAATCTTCCCGACGGTCCTCAGCGCCTAGAAACCTTTTCGTGCGCGCTTTACAAATGTGGATTTATTACTATTATTAAGCATGGCAGTTTACTGTAAGCGTGCAGTTGTGATGTTACATGTTGACAAGAAGGCAGCAAAGCCTACTTTTTTGTAACTTTGCTGTCGTCCACCCATGACAGCAAACCTCGATCTTCTGTATGTTGATTTGTGTGAAATGTCAGAAATAGCTGTATTCGTTGTTGTTTTTACCTTACATTGCAGAGCAGTTACACGTGAAGTCCTCTCTCCCCCAGCACTCATAAAATAAATCGGGGTTGTTCTGCTCTTTCACTCTCTTCCCAGGGCTTCTAAATCAATCCCTGATATAGATTTCTAGACCAGCGAGGTAAAGTGCACCCCGTATTCACAGGGAATGAGGAGAGGAATCTATGACTCTTCAAGGAAATCTCCTTCCACGAAAAGCAAACAAAGAAAAGATATTTTAAGTCGCTCTATTTTGTAATTTTAAACCTATGCCTAGCGACATTTAAAAAAAACATTTGTTCCTTTTAATTGAACATGTTTTATATGAAAAGTGTTCCCACTGCTTGCAACCATTATGGAAATAGACCACTTTGGAGCACTGTCATGCACTTCCTGTATCATTTATGCCATGGCTTTGAGCTGTTTGTTCAGAAATTTGCCAATGTGTGTGAAAGACAGACTGAGGCCTGATTACAAGTAAAAGTGCTATTTATCGCACCTGGTAAGTAAGCCTACCCTGGGGCAGGGCTTTAAGTGGGATGAAAAAACTGGGGGGTCTCTCAAAGGGGCGTGGCCAATCCAAATAAGGGCGTGGCTTAAAACACATAAGCTAAAAATCTGTGTTTAGCATGGTGTGCTGCCCGACTTGTATTTTGCTGTTTCTGTCATTGCATCCAGATATATGATACAGCAAGTAACATCATACCTACAAGAAGTCAGGACAATTGGCTTTGCAATGCTTGTTAGTTTCATGAGATAAATAATCAGCAACCATGGCTTGTTATTTATAACATTGAAAAAAATTACACTTAAGGCCCTGGTGACACCACGACAATGTTGCTGCTCCTGAGTTTCAAAAAGAGAAGTGGCAATTTGCAGTGGGTGCTATTCAATAGGGCCCCCTCACTCGCAACAGCGCTCGGAGTCCTATGTTTTTAAAAAGCAGACACATGAAAGACGCAAGAAGCAAGGATTTTCTTTCCCCTACAATGCTCCTTTAGCATTACGTCATGCCATAACTTCTCCACTAGTGAGAAGTGAGCAGTGTGAGCACGCGCACATCCATGTGCCCACTGTCATTGCAGTCTGGAAAAAAACGGACCGCCTGTGCCAGGGCACAAAACAGAGCCCGATAGAGACCAGTTTAGAGGCCCCCTTTAAAAAACTGCTAGTGCTCAGACCTGGTGATACCCGGCCCACTTAAAGCCCTGCCCTGGGGTTCGTTATTTATCGGGTGTGATAAATAGCAATGATTTATTGGGGATGAACATGCAGATTTTGTTGATTAAGCACACCAAAATCTGCATGGTACGGTAAATACCGTACACATTTCCCCTGTTAAACTTTGGCAGGTTTTAGATGCTGAAATTTATGAAAACTTAGGGTATTTAACGTGTCTGATATTTGTCGGATACATTAAATACCCAGTAACTCGTAATTCTGACCCCTGCGTCACCAAGCGTTTACCCACAGGGCAGAATATAACGAGCAACTCATAATCAGTCCCTGAATGTTTGTGAACACCCACCATTTCCATTATATTTTCATACCCCCCTCCACCCCCCCACCCCACAGGAATTATTTGAGTCTCTCGCTCTCTCTCTAGGACTCATTAATAAGTGAAATTTCAAGGTACCTTATTCAATGAATCCAGATTTGGGAATTCTGTGGTATAGTACCACTTTTCCAAACAATCAGCATTTCATCACATTTTTGCAGTCATTAAAGGACCCATGCACAGGGCTGGACTGGTCGTAGCGGGCACCGGGCATTTCCCCCGTGGGGCAGAGGGGTTGGGCCGGTTTGGTGCTTTTGTCACTGGGGGCCGGTTTTGCAGCAGTGTTGCAATATTGGCCTCCTATAATAAAAGCGGAAGCGGTGCTTCTCGCTAGCACCGCCCCCCCTTCAACCCTTCAGCTTCCAGGGCCGGTCGAGCAGCAACCTGCCAGGGCTGGTCGCTGTTCCCAGTCCAGCCCTGCCCACGCAGTATAGAAATAAAGTAGATCTCTTTATCCAGGGCTGAATTTCTAACAATCACCAACAATAGGTATTCTGGAATATTTGTTTGATGATGTCAGGTGGGGGTTGAGATCTTTTGTGACATCATTCACCAGATAGCCCTTCTAGCCAACACCCAGCCAATTCTGATCCCCTCCCCCTAGGTTAACGGTGAGTCACTTGTTTTCAAGGGACTGCCTCAGCCCTACTGCTATTCGAATGATATTGAACAGAAAATCTTTCTTCGCGATTTCTGTTTATTGTGATTTACCATGAGAGTTCTGGTTGCTTAGGAACATCATACACTGACTGTGGCCAGTATTTATAAATATACTCACTTCAATCCAGGCAGTGCAACTTGTAATGCAATCTAGAGCTCGTTGTGTGACTGCCATGGATACCGGGCTTCATATTAGCCCTCCTCAATTTAATGTTCCTGCTTTTGGCGTTTTCAAAAATATTTTCTGCATTTGTTTCCTTACGTGTAGAAAAACACATATAGAACCTTTTCTTGACCCTCCTAAATGTTTTCTTTTATAATGACCTACATACTCCTGCTTTGTGCCCCATTCCAACCAGCAGAGGATTCCCAGCAGTCATTCCATATCAGGGAAGCTCCCTGGAAGCAAAATTACAACAGAAATCCAGTGACGTCTGAATGGGATATATATGCAGACAGGGCATTCCCACACAGAACATTCTCAGTCTGGAAGCACATTCAATCAGGTTGTTCCTGAAAATGTGCATAAGAAACATTTCAGAGATGTACAAAATTGGCAACATTTGTAATCTAAACTCTGGCGTGAAACCTGCCTGGGCCCAATTCTAAATTTTCTTTTGACTTGGGTGGGGAATCTTAATATGTAGGTTAATGTAGATGCAGGGTACATGTTTCATGAAAAGTAGGATATACTGAATCATCCTAAGGTGTAATTAACACAAAAGACTCTGAGCCCTCTGCCAGGCATTATCCCAGTGAATTGTATTTCAGGAGTAATTCTAAGGACCCGTCATCATGAGTGGTGAATGGTGATTTCTCTGTCCAGCAAGTATGGGAACCAATGAGGCATCAACACTGTCTCACGCTCTGCAGCTGAGGCAGTGGTCATCCGGGGAATTAGAGATATTAGAAGAAGTTGAGTGTGCTTGTTTGGACTATGGATGTTGGCACTGATTTTCCAAGCATGTGTAGTCCAGAAACAATTGGTGCAGTCTTGTCCACAGAGGAGTTGTTCAAGCTCTAAAAATTGTGCACGGTGAGGCGAAATGTTGTGTTGTGGATGGGAAACCACTGCAAACACCCTGACGGTGGTGTGGAACATAAACATATTGCCTTAGTGTAAGCAGCCATTTTTCTTGCTCAACATTCAACTATGATACCGCGTTGTTCAGTGTCTGCTACACACAGCCTTGGTCTCATGCATCGCATTGCAGACAAGAACTTTTCGAAAAGCTTGCTCAGCTAGCTCCGAAACGTTACTTTTTTCTTCAGTTTGAAGGCTGAATGTGCACTATATGAAATACCCAAAATGTGAAGGTAGTGCGCGATTTCCAGGCTTTAAGCTTTACTACTCCTCTTTTTTAATTCACCAATTTGATGCCATGATTAGCAGTTTTCAAGGTCACCCTATTCCACGTTGGATTACATTTGAACATTTATTCAATAGCTTACATTTACATTTACATTTACATTTACTTTTCATTTAAAGATATTATCCATATGTTCAACTATTCTTTCATAGCCAAAAACCCTTTTTTGAAATATTCACAACATTGACTCCATACAATATTTTCCGCTAACTTAATTCTAAACAATGCTTACTGCATTCCTCAGTTTGATATGTTATAAATTGATATAATACGTTTCTTGAGTTCAATAATAGACCTTTTTATTTTAAGCATTGGAAGGAGTAGGGTATTATATTTGTTCATCAACTTCTGAAAGAGAACTATATTGTACCTTTTGAATACTTACAATTACATCATCAAGTGCCTGACTCCTTTTTGAAGGAACATAGGCTGATTTCCTCCTCTCTCCATTGCTTTTTGTCCATAAATCCTACCAATCCTGCTTCACTTACACCTGTACCTGTCACACCCATGAATACAGTTTTGCATGACCCAAAGCAACTGTTATATATAAAACACTATTATCCTCTATTATTATTATATCCAAATGTTCTCATGAGTTGCTGTGGGATACTGATTTATCTATCTCATTTTCAGCGCAATTCTAGGACAAAGTTTGGCTTAAGATATTTAACACCTCTAAAGCTGCTCATATCACACAATCCATTCGTTTAATTTAAAACATTTAAAAAGCTCTTTTAACTCCAGAATGTGTTTCTAAATTTAACTCATCTGCCTCTCCTTTATGCTGGTCTTGTTCTAAATATAATGGTTCTTTGGCGCATATGTTATACAATTGTTCTCATGTTACAGCTTTTTTGAAGTCTATTTGATCGAAAAGTTCACAGATTTTTCAATTTAAAATAATGCTTCATTTGCAAATGTCTTCTTACTTTCTGTGTCCCTTAATTTTGACCATTTATCTCCTAAACCTTTATTGCTTGAACTTTTCATTGCTCTTGCTTTTAAACGTATGTCATCATGTTGAAAGGAGTTTCTAAAATTAACTGTTATAACAGAGTGGAATTTCATAGGTGATGAAAATAGAATACATACTCTATCTTCATTAACCTTACATCAGAAGATTAAATCTGATATCCATTGGTTGCCCTTTACTATCTGCCTTTCCTTACTCTCATCACTATCTTAATTTGCTTTCCCCATCTTCTTTTCTCCTTCTTGCTTCTTCTTTATCTCCTTTTCTTTCTTGCTTCCTCCTCTGTTTTTTTTCTTTATATTTTTTTATATATGAAATGACAAAAGTATTCTTTCATTACATATGTTTTTTTCTGTCAAATTGTAATAATTTTCATGTATACAACATTACACATGTTACTTATTTTGTTATTGCTGTTCGAATCATTAATAAAAAATATTTAACAAAAAACAGCATGTGCACAATGACACAATTTCAGTGTCTGAACTTTCAAAGCCTCTTTCACTTAGTGTTACCACATGATCTCCATTGGGCCCTTATGTATGGAACATATATAGTTGTGGTCTGTGCTTGTGTGCTTTAGCTTTATGCTCCCAGGGTGCCTGGGGATACCTAACTCTGCGGTGCTGCACAGAATATACATTTTTTAACAATAAACATTTTTCAACTCTTCAAAACAAGAATACAGATTTTTTTTGCCTGGAGTTTCTCGAGGCTGTACTTAAAAGAACAGTTGAGAAAGCAATGGGGAGGAGATCCTATTGGCTTCTCGCCACCACCTCAAGGATACATGTAATTTAAATCAGCTGTGTTATTGTTCTGTTCAAATAATAAAATATATATAAAATAATTAACCTATCTTTACCACGAGGTAACAGTCTGCATCACGGGTACCCTGCAGAAAGTATATCCCTACTAGATTGTCAACTACTTTGTGGGGGACCACATGGCCACCACTACATTGTGGGACATTAACTTGTTAAAAGCACACAATAGAGAAAGGTAACAGTTAATTAAAATGGTAAGATTGACTTAGAGACAGACAATATCACATGATATAGGTGTGGGGATGTAGTGCCTACTGATTAAGGGGCAGATTTACAATAACTGGCGCATCCCCAGGGATGCGCCAGTTATTGTGCGCCGCAGCTCCGCCACCCATGGTGCGCCGCATTTACAATACGGCGTACCATGGGGCAAAAACGGCACAGATGCGTGACGCATCTGTGCCCTAAAGGTGGCGCATTGCTGGAGTTGCATCGCAGCGCGACGCAGCTCCAGCAAGGCTCGGGGGTGCCCTATCTGTCCAATGCTGCGTCAAGCCTTACGCCTGCTTCAAGCAGGCGCAGGGTTTTGACGCAGCATTGGCCTAAAAGTGAATGAGTGAAATCTTGTAGATTTCACTCAGCCACTTTTGCAAGGTGCACCTGCCCCGGAACGCCCACCCTGCGCCGGAAGGCCCACATGTGGCGCAGGGCTTTACAACGTGACACATCTGCCTAGATGTGTCACGTTGTAAATGGGTCATGGGTCGTTGTAAATGGGTGCATTTTATCCTGTTTGGGTAAAGGGGGAAACATCCTTTACAACGCAACTTTTACCACGCAGTGCCTTTACGACGCACCTTTTACAACGCAAACCATAACAGCGCATTGCTCTGGGGGGCGCTCTAGGATAGGGAATAGGTTTAATTTACTATCCAACACCTTCCCTACTATCCACGGGGACTGGAGTTGGAATAGTAAATTAAACTATTCACTATCCAGCGCCCCAAAGCACTATGCGTTGTAAAGGCATGCGTTGTAAAAACCGCTTTGTAAAGGCATGCATGGTAAAAGCATGCGTTGTAACGTCATACATCCGGGTAAAGGGCAGGGCACCTTTTCCTGTTTGAGCTGAATAAGGTGAGTGTATTGGATTGCAAATAGTAATTATAGCTTGCACTTTATCCTGTTTGTGTTGCAAATAGTAGATGGCTTCTGTTTGGGCTGTATATAGAGAGATGATTTCTGAGCCGTCACATTCCATTAAGTAATTTGCAAGTCTGTTTGCTTAGAAGGTTAGATGGCCCTTTAAAGCAGATTGATAAGCAATATCATTCAATGATGACCGCCACCATGATGGGGTGGTAAGACCCAAGCCACCATGCTTTGAACAGTTACAAAAGATATCTTGACATCTAAAACAAGACTACTCATAACTGAAGCAGGCTCTGAGGGTTTCCTTGATGTTTGTTTTCTGACAGGGATCCACCAGTAGCATGTTGTCAACTCCAACCCAACATCAAACTGTGGCTGGACAGGCCAAGATTTTCAACAGATCAATCACCCTTGCAAATGGATCTCTATCACGGTGTACCAAAGTCAGTTCTGTAGTGCCGGGTGCATCTCAGATTATTAAGATAACCACATTTATCTAAATGGAGATATGCTAAAAATCGAGCATGGATCCAGCCCTCCAGGGCCAACTTTGGAGAACTAATATATATCAAAAGTTGATTTCTGAGCACTATACCAAATTCCGTACAGAACAGAATACTTACATTACTCTAGAGGACAAAAGGAACACATGATTATCCACTTTCTGCCACTCTATATTTTCCATTTCAAGCGAAGAATTGGCCTTCTTCGTCGTCATTCGCTCTTGCTGAGATTTTGCCTCAATTAGGGGTTTTGAGACATTTGAATGGAATGGGTGAGGTCCACCAATGTTTTTCAGACAAACACCCAGCAAAAGTAATTTACAGATCACAATTTTTTCTCTGCTGTTCCATTAGAAAGATCAGGTGACTTCGCTGACCGAGGGTTAAAGTCTCCTTCTGGATAATAAGGGTGCTGGGGTTATTCCGCTTTTTAAGGCTATACCATTCCAGTATTGTGTTGAATAGATCTGTGTGAATGCATACATCCCGTCACTGACAACTTTTTTCACGCTGCAGGATAATTTGTTATAAGCCTGCAATAGTAATAACATGAATTGTGCCCTCTTAGCTACTCTCCTTTTTCTTAATGTTCTTTTTAAGTCAACAGAACATTAGTCCTATTCTGGGCAACCAATTCTCAGGATGGCACATCTATTTCTGCTGTTGCTGCACATACTGTACATGCTCTTATGAGGATATCACCGGGGTTCACGTTCTTCTTGAGTCATAGACAAAATGTCATCCAGAGAACAACTAATGGGCTAAATAAGATTGCAGCTCCAGGAGGGATCTGTGAAGAAAATAAATTCCCGAATAACAACTCTCCATGGCAATCAGAGCCCTGGAGCCTTGTGAAAGCATTCACTAGTGGTAAATACCCGCAAAACTGGTCTAACTTACAGCAGACACCTGCATTGACACCTTCATCCAGGAAATGAAGAGCATACATTGCTGAACAAGGATTTGTTTAAGGATTTAACTGCATGAGAAAATAGGTCTAACAGCTGGTAAAATGGTGGTAGCAGTGTTGTACCACAGAGGGATTACTTCAAGATAGCACGTAACACAACCCTTTGTACTCCGTGTATATCTGTATCCCATTAGGGTGGGGTATAGGACTGTAAGCGTGAAATCTCGCTGTGGCTCAGTGCTAACTCAAAAAGTTAATGGGGATAAGTTTATTATCATTAACTGCTTCTCTGGATCTACTTTGTGCCCTTTGCAGGGTACTTTCGGCAGCTTGAGCACAACTCAACTCCGATTACAGCGATGACTGTCCAAAATTTGGGAGCCTATATGGATAATGATTCATCTCGTTTGAGTCAAATTAATAGAATTTCCTCTATTTGCTTTGGTCTAATGAGGTCACTTACCAAACCTTTACCTTTGTTACCAACTTGCGTTTGGCCCTTTGTGGTGCAAAGCATTATTCTGAGCAGATTAGACTGTGGTAATGCCTTTTTTGTAGGTGCTCTTATTCAGCGACTGCATCGTACAGAGGCGTTGGCTGCAAAACCGGTTCTTTCTCTGCCTCGTCACTCTTTCACCTCAGTGGCTCTGGATTCCCCACATGTAGCCAAGGGAATTCTGTTAAAAACACTGTGCCTAGTGCTCATACTTTCATCATACTGTAATTTTCCACTTCAACAAAGATTACAACATTACATTCTGCCTAGGTCGCTATGCTCAACTATGCCAACTTTACTGAAGGTTTCCAAATTTAAGAAGACCTGGACTGGTGGCAGAGCATCCTCTGTACAGGCAGCCAGTCTTTGGAACAGCATTTGAGCTCGATCCTCTCCATCAGGAACCCCTATGCTTTCAGTAAAGCCTTGAAAACTTGGCTTTACAATCTTTAGGTGCTTGTATATGTCTGGGCTGATTTCTGACAGCTAAGGGCCAGTATGCTTTCTTGTTTAACATTTTGTGCTATGTAGTATTTAATATTAACAGAGACAAGTCCCTAGACCAAGGAACAAAGAACCAAAGAACAATGAATTTCAATAAATATAGACTCAATAGTTCTATATCCAATATCCAGCCAGACAGTTTAATTTTCAATATATAAGGTACATGAAAGTTAGGTGTGATACAAGTGGGACACCAGCCGGTGCCCAACTAACACACTCGGGGGAATAACGCATCACGTGTACCGGAATGATTCCTTTTCCGGCTTCACCGCGACCCGCTCGAATGATCGTGAGGTTTTCCCACGCATTACGAGGATCCCCATTGAGGACCCGTATTTTTATGGCTACTGGTAAGTGGTATTCGTGCGCTCTTGCGATTAATTGTTTCAACAGTGCATTGTCTCAGGTGCTGAGCAACCCGTATTGTTTTTACAGAATTGCCCATTATCTTCACTTCGTACTAGCGGCTACCGGGTAAGTTTTGTGTTGCCTGGAGCACAAATATAGAAAACTTTTACTTATCTTACTTACTTATCTTATGGCCTCGATTTGCTTTCAGGAGTGGCCAATTCGTAATTATCTTGCGCACCATTGAGCCTACTCCGACGCTCCCGGGTAAGCTCAGCATTACTTCAGCATCTGCTTGGTGGATGGTCACTTTACTAATTTTGCACATCACAGGATAGACATTTTACTAATTTTATACCCGGCCCTGTTGCGTTCTAATCTAGGACCCTGATCGATACTGTGACCTTATGCCTCTATATGGCTATAATCCCCTTGTACACCTATATTGGCATAACCGATCAAATGCAATATTCAGATACTCGTCTCTGGCCTCACACGAACAGAGCCACATTTCAGAATCGCTTCCTCTGCCACTTCCTTTGCAGCTAATTAGTGCAATGACATAGCAGAAGTTACTATCTAAGATTCCTTGATTAACACTCTGAGTTCTTCAACAAGATAAAAACTCAGCAACTTGGGAAAGCCCCGCTTGCTATGTTTTGATTAGTAATAGAACTCTAATGAGCACTGATAGAAGATCACTTCCTAGTGACATCTTTATTGACGTCTTATGTCCAAAAACTTACGTCAAACAAGGCACCTTTCAGGTATAAATATTACCAACGTTGCCTTAAGCAAACGCTGATGTTGCTGCTGTTTCGCTGAAGCTGAAGCTGCGGTTATGCTGATGATACCATAGCTGCTATCGCTACTGCTATCGCTGCTAACGACCGAACGATGGTGTGGTGAACTTAGGAGCTGAACAGCCGTCCCCTGCAAGAGCCCAGCAGATGCAAGCTTCCCACGGATGCTGCCCCTCCTCCTCCTCGACGCGCTGAGAGAGACGCTGTCTTTTTTCCTGCAGAAAAATCCAGCTCCGGCGTTTCCGACCTACTCTTGCGAGTGACTGGGATATCGAGTTCCCTGAAGGAGATACCAGACCTCCATCATTCTATTCCAGAGGTATGGTGTTGACTAAACCCTTAGAGAGAATTCTTGAAGCAAACCTTGGCAAAACCAACTTAACTAAAAGCTACTTACTTACTCCCCTCCCAAGTATTAGGCTTAGGTCAGGTACACTGGGGTAGGCGTAGTTAGAAGCACCAGTTGAGTATTTCAGCCTAATGTATATATGAATGTATATATGTTTTATTCATTTTAAACCATTGTATGGCTAAGAAACCATATCAATGCTTTTACAGTATTATTTCGCAATACTCATCTTACTGTACGTACTTTTTATAATAACAAGTCTTGCAATTGTGGCAATTCATTTCTCTTGTACGAGATGAAAGACTGTTCAATAAATGTTACCCTTTATTGAAAACGCCTGTCTCTCTATTCTCTACATATTGTGAAAGTAATCTGCACAACAACTGACTGAGTAAAATAACTGTCTATTGTTTCACACGACCCTAGAGATTGACTCTTATCTGAGGAGCAAAGTTGTCATGTTGCATGGATGTTGGAAAACTGAATCCCTTCTTGTCTGTACCAGGGAAGCTGATCACTTCCTATTCAGTCAAGAAAGTTTCCAGTGACCTCTGAGCTAGTTGGTAACAAAACCAATTAAGTTTAGCATAGTCAGTAGAGGCCTGGAAGATCCGCACTTCTACGTCGATACTACTGTTTATGTTATTCCAATGCGCAGGGCCTATTGGGAAAATAGGAACTACACTACAGCCCGTGAGGAGTATTAATACCCTGCGCCCAAGGCGAACCTGTCAGTCTGGCTACTATCGCTATGGCTACGCGCTCGTACATACAGTTACTGACTACGTAGCTGGCGCCTTGTACATACGTGGTTTCCTTCTCCTGGTGTCACTTTTCATAATTTATGTGCACAGCCAAATCTCGTTCACAGGGTTTTTCACCTAATTTTTATGACTTTTTATTTTCTATTTTTTGTCACAGAGTAACTGAACACATGCTTCTACCCTTCGTGTTGTCATGCTCTTTAATTGTGCATGGACAGCCGATTTAGGTCCTTATTATTATTTTTTGGGTCATCTATACAACTCACTGTGAGTGGCATCACTGTGGTCCTACAGTACCGATCTTATTGCTAGCACTGGATGGTTAACATGTCATATATGTATCTAATCTTCTGTTTTTGTTCCCCCCCCCTCTTTTTCTAATTGTTTCCTTAATTATGTATTTTGGAAATATAACCCCACAGCGTGGGCATTCTGCATATATATAACTCTTAGGCAATCTCTTGTTGTCCTGAGGATGAACCTTGAATTAGAATATGGTTTGAAATGTCGTCGACTTTTATACACTAAATGCATATTTATCTTGTGATATTATTATTTGCATATTTGTTTATTTTGGATTGTCTGTGTATAATTTATGATAACCAGACTGCCTCAATTTGCCTAAGAATCCCCTGTTTGTCTTTCCCCCGAGTGTGTTAGTTGGGCACCGGCTGGTGTACCACTTGTATCACACCTAACTTTTATGTACCTTATATATTGAAAATTAAACTGTCCGGCTGGACATTGGATATAGAACTATTGAGTCTATATTTATTGAAATTCATTGTTCTTTGGTCTAGGGACATTGTCTCTGTTAATATATAATCACCCAAGGTCCCTAGCTTATCGCGCCTTTGGGTACCCTTGTGTTCTATATATAATATGTAGTATTTAATAGTAATAATAATAATATCATGGCCATGGAAAATCTATTGCTATTTTTTATGTTGGACTGCAATGTAGGGTAACTGAAGTTGTGAATTGCTTTCTTCAAAAAAGGATGAAACAATGGACAGAATTAGCACAAGCTCCTTATAATAATAATCCACATTTGTAAAGCGCGAACAATCACCAGTAAGTGTCTCCAGGCGCTGGGGGCCGTGAGGAAATATAAGCAAGCTATTGCCCAGAGTCACATGGTGCTGGGCTTATCTGCTGCCGGCGCTGGGGATCGAACCGCGATCCCCAGATTCCAGCGTCAGTCACCCTGGCCGCAGCGCCACGCCTCTCCCTCCCTTATGTCTGCCAAACGTTGGCCAGAAGTGATGCTTTTCTGGATGCCATGGTGAGAATCATTACTTAACCTTGAGACACTTCCTAGAATTGTAGTTTGGATTCTTTAAGAAATAATATCTGTTGTCGGCTAACTTTGGAAACTTTGACAGGCGAGCCGGCTTTAGCGCTGATGGCTCCTGGTGCACAAATCTTTTTAAACGCCCCCAGTTACCTTCTTCTCCATGGATTCCCTCACTACCACCCACCAATCTCTCTGTAGCGCCTCTTTTACGTGTATTTCATTTGTTTTATAGCGCTGCACATATCAGTGCAGGTTGTCAGACCACTGTACATCACACAGACATTATACAAAGACAAAGAATCATACATGTGTAAATCATTCTATAGAAAATGTTACATAAGAGAATACGGGTTACAAGGTATAGGAATCACATGTCATCCCTACTAGTAGGCTGTAATTTTAAGAGCGTTTGGTCTGCAGAAGCAAAAACTCAGGAATTAAAATGTATCACAGGGGTTGGCGTTGGCTTTACAAAGAACAATATATGTATACCCAAACAAAGGGTTTTTATCAACAATAGGTTGAAGAAAGACTGTGGAAAAAACTATAACATTCTAACCTATACCATGCAGTTTGCATGGATTTCTTTGGTGACAGTTCACAGGTGACTGTACTATATTAGGACTGTCATTTATGAACTGCAAGTAACAAAAGGATTCCTGTGCCAAAAGTAGTAACCCACTGAGCTATGCACATAAAATACAATTCTGTGAACTGCATGGTACACATTCCTTACAGCAGGTATATTAACCGTCTGCGCTACCTTATGATGAGCCCAAACTGCCACTAGACAAAACTCCGATCTCTCTGTAGCAGGAACATCAATCACCAGAGTTATCGTGACATTTCCATGGTATCTGACAACTGCTGGACATACAGGGAATTCTGCAGCGGGTGCTTTTAAACACATAAGTTATTCCTACTCAAAGTGCCCACCGCCTCATGAGGTCAGCACTAGGTGCGGCTGCACCGGTCGTGATGCCATAAAGCCAGCCCTTTTTGGCAAGCTGGTCAATTTGGTGTGGGACAGCAGGTATGCATAGGTGCCCAATATGACTCCCTCAGTTTGATCTTTAGTTTGGGAAAATGGACAATACTGCATTTTATCTTGATGTTGTTCTTCATGGCATTATACAGAGCTATGCCACAAAGAAGGAAGAGTAGCTTTGTGTCCTTCAAAATTCATGGTGCTATCTCTGATAGCTTCAGTGGGTCCACTTTGACATGGCAGTGGCGGCTGGTGATAATTGAAAGTGGTGGGGTGTGAAGTTGGGTGTGACTTTTATATAGCGAGCAACACAGACAAGTCCAATGGACAAACTTGGGGTCGAGGGTGGGTCCCTCTCCCTAGAAAAAAAGAATGGCAAAGGGTGCATTTTAAAGAAAATTCATGTGATAAAGCAAGGCTTATAAAACAGTGGGAACATATAGTCTGAAATATTAAACACAATAAAAACTGCATTCATATGTTTAACAGTTACTGTAATGTGTGAATTGTACAGTGTGACACCGCTAGCCCTTTAAAATGTATGCTTGCCCGGTGTCTTGCACTGCATGCATTAACTTTGTAAAGAAAAGCTCTAACCGTGCTTCGGGAAGCACCCACAGCTGATGGCTGCAACCAGTTATATAGAAATATTTGCAGATAGGTCCTTAAGTGCGATGAAAAAAGTGGGGGTTCTCTATAAAGGAACATATCAAATACATTTATGTGATTCCCATAGTGTGCCTCCTGTCAGTTCGATCTGCTTATCAGAGGTTGTTAGCTGTTTAAGATAAATGAGTAACAACAAGGATTTCTTATAAATAACTAACATTGGAAATGTTTTGATTCTGAAATTGTGAGTCTTAAATGGCATTGAGGCCTGTGGAAGGAGTTTGGCCTTAAATTATGTGTGCTTTATGTTAGATATGTATCCTGTTTTTCTCTGCATATCTCGTCCATCTGCACATCTTCAACCACCTCTCTTTCCTCTTCAGAAGCCTTTTTTCACTCTTCCCTGAATGCCCTTCCTCACATCTCCCTCACTTCACTGCCCCCAAACATACACTGCACTCTCTAACATGTAAGCACTTTATTTTCTCTTAATTTTGCCTTGCAAATATTTTGTCATCTGAGTACCCCCTTCACAATCATTTCCCCAGAATTTCAGTTGCAAATGGAATACATAAACACTGTTCTGTATGCTCTGCAGAGAGGCCCTACCACTGACAGGCACGTTGTTTGGCATCAGCCTTCACGCTGGCATACTCAATCAAAGCCCCTCATAAACACCTGGCATGGCTCCAAGTATGCACAGACAAAAATACAGATAAACAATAACATAATAAAATAGCTATCTCTTGGGGAATGCAAGATTAAGTAAAATATGTGAAATAAGACAGGAACTAAATAACTGAATGCACTACCTTAACGTTGTTAACATTCATTGTTCATAAATCAAACCATGTTTTTGGCATCAGGGTTAACTTACGGGTATGAAGACAGGGCCAGTTTGAATGTCATACTCTGGTACTCTGACTGCTTAAGTGACAGACACACAAGCACATAAGGACCCTGGCACAGAATTTAGTTATCTTCCACTGACATGAGGATAATGCAGAGGTAGAGTAATAGAGGGGCACAGAGGATGGGACCAGGACTGTGACCTGAGAACACTGTCATGAGGGCATTGGCAATAGCGGCACAGGAGCAATAGGGAGAAAAGGACTGGCATGGGATAATTACATGACGACGCTGGGCAGGAGGACGCAGTAATGTGGAAAAGTCCTATAGGTGTGAAAATGGTCCTCTACAATACACAAGTATACATGAGCTAAGGACACATACACCTACACTTTATGTAGGGTGCAGATTTCTGCTCTGTTATGCCACATTTTGTTCCCATGCCTTGCAGCCATTCCTGCAAAGAAGTGATTGGGTGTGTTAGTTAGCTCTTGCCAGGGATTCCCTGATCTGCCCAAACGTCGGCACACTAGAGTCTGTTCTGTAATTGAGAGGCCATGTTTTTTTCCAGCCAGGAATTCTGAGATGTGCTGAAACGTAGGGGTGAGGCCATCCCAACCATTGGTGCAGTACAACACTGATGGTGAAAGGCATGACACTAAGCTTATGCCTTGCGTATTCCAAGTTTCAGCTTGAGCATGGTACAAATGTTGGTGACCTGGTAGCAAATCTGGACTAAAACTGTTCTAAAATACACAACAAGTGTAATAAACAATCCTTATTGTTTATTAAATGTATTATGCTCTTCAATACTAAAGTAATTTTAAGATTGCACTTAGCCATTTCACCAAACTAGTCTCCTCGCTTCAAAAGTGGGTGAAGAGTTAGAGAGCCGCAAGCATCAAAGTGTTTGCTCCATGGGGGGTCCTTATTCCAACTATTGGTTCATATACCTTTTCGGATTGAGATTTAGTGGTTTGGGATCACTCAAGAAGCTCTCTGGCTGTGTTTCCCAAATCATCCCCAATGGATATTAGTAGGACTAACATAGTACAAACTTACTTGAAATGTTGGTCATGAACAAATAATGAAAACCATGAGGACATCTTATCAAACTTGTTGGAAACCATCATACATCAGAGAACTGTCCACTGTAAGCACATATTTTTCACTTTGCCGTTAACTCTGAAATTTCAATCAACTTCAGAAGGGAACAAGAACCCTGCTCGTCTTTTCGATCCATTTCGCAGGGGAACAAATGTGAATCTCCAGTTCATAAGGGGCCAGCGCTGTGCAGCCAGGGCCTTGGATGCCATAGAGTGGGAGGTTAGCGTGGCGAGCGGTCAAAGCACAATATACGTAATACCACAGATTAGCATTCAAACACTTACCATTACCAAGAACAAGGCACCAAATCAGACTTGCTTTCATCGACTCCCTTGTATGAAGAAAGGGTGGGATCTTTTGCCCTTGCATGATGGACACCCTGCGTCACATTGTAGAAAGGTGATTTAATGCCTGGTTCCATCTCCTGCTTCAGAACGAGACGGAGCAGGCAGCCTGATACATACAGCACAGACTTAAGTACATCAATTAGTTGAGCAATACAATCGTATCTCTAAATAAATAAATCTATTTCATATATTTGTATGTAAAATGTGTAGGAATTAAAGAGGGGTGCAGCCCCTGAGTTCTAATGGAGAAACCACCCCTGTTTGTAACCCAAACATTGTGCAAAGATCAAGTTTACTGCTCTATTCTTCCAAGAATGGACAACCTGAGAGCTGTCTGTTATATCAATCACCTTGGTGGCACTTGTTCCAAACTGTTAGCAAACCTAGCGAAACAGCTTTGGGAATTCGGTCTCTTTCATCATATCTCTGTCACAGCAGTATACACCCGAGATCAGAAAAACTCAGTAGCGGATTGCTATTCATGTAATCCTCAGTGATTGGAAACTACAGGATCCAATTTTTCTTTACAAATGTAGGAAATGTGGGGTCCTTCACAATAAATCTATTAGCATCCCAATTGACCAATCAACTTCCTCTCGTCTAGTGTTGGAGGCCAGATCCTTTAGCCTCCGGCATTGACACTTTTGGCCATATCTGGAATCAACACCACATTTATGACTTTCCCTTATTTGTGAGGCTATCCCAATGTCTATCCAAGCTAAGACGAGAGTTGTCCTCAGTAACTATAATTATGCCATTTTGGTAATCTCAGATCTGGTACTGGGATTAATCAATCCTTCAGGATCTATAAAGCAAGGCTAGTCACCCAATATGTATCCAGTCAATTGTAGGTCCCAGTGGCTTAGTTAAACAGCAAGGTTTTGAAGGCCATTCGGGATTACGGAAATGAGTTAATGGTCCAGAAGTGTATGGGGAGGCTATTCCAGGTCTTTGCTGAAATGTGGAAAAAGAAGTGTCTTCCACTTCTGCTTTGGCCCATGCGGTGAGCATGGGCAAATGAAAGGGAGGCGGAGCATGGTCTTCTGGATGGTTGTTCGAAGTTCAGGCGGAATATAGGCGGGTCCTTTGTTGTGTAGAGCCTTGTGTGTGGGTCAGCAGCTTGAATTGGCATCTCTTCTATACAGGGAGCCAATGGAGTTGCCTCAGGTGGGGTGGGGTGTGGTGTGGGTTCATCGGGGAAAGCCGAGGATGAGTCTGGCTGCAGCGTTTTGTATGGTCTGAAATTTCGATAGAAGTTGTGCGGCGATTCATACGTAGAGGGCGTTGCCACAGCCCAGTCGGCTGGTGATGAGGGCTTGTGTCACAGTGCATCTTGTGTGTAGGGTTAGCCACATAAAGATACTATGTAGAATGCGCAGAGTGAGGAAGTGGGCGGAGGAGATGGTCTTGATCAGTGATTTCATGGTGAGCTTGTTGTCGATGAGGATTCCATGATTTCTTGTGTGGTTGGGGGGAGTGGTTGCGGGGGGGCCTGTGCTCCAGGGGTCCCCTCACTCAGCAAGCAGAAAGCCTCTTCCTCCTGATGGTGCACACGCCCGTCCTCCTAATAAATTAAATGGTGCCAGGGCACAAGTCCTAAAAAAAGAAGTGGGGGGACGCTCAAAGTTAAGTGGTGTCACCGGAAGTGACGTCACGAAAGGTGGTCATTGCAGGGCGCGCTACACCTCAGTTACTAGGCATTGACACAGAAGACGGACACCCAGTCATGGCACAGGTGTCTCTGTTGCAGTCATGCCGCAGCCTGGTGCACCGAACATGGCTCCTGTCCATCTGCTGCTTCGTGCATCTGCTGTGCCTGGGCTTCACGAAGGCCATGAAGGAAGACCCTGTCTTGGGAGAGCTGCGCTCCAAGAAGATTGAGTGCAGCTGCTAAGGTGAACACTTGCAGAAGCAGGATGCCTGTAGGACTGCAGTCATGCCCACGGCCCAGGATCGGCTGGATATAATTAGCATGGTAGCCTAAGCAATCACATTTCCTATTGCACCATAATTGAAAGTGCAGCTTTTGGGCAGGGGGGACAGCGTCCACCCAGTAAAATACATGGGGGGACGCTGTCCACTCGTGTGGCACCCCGACTCGAGCCCTGAATGGTGCTCAAGCCCACCCCCGGAAAGACCTCAGAGGGTCTTCAATATTAATTAAATGGTGAGCACGCCCGAACCCCTGCATAGAATAATTCTCCGCCTACACGCAGATGCCATGGTGCTCTTTGTAAAAAAGTCTAGGTAAAAATCGGCCCCTGATTATAACGGAGGCTCTAAACTGTGGACAATACTCTGGCCTCACAATAAACTGGGCCACATTCTATCTATCCACAAACAAGAAATACCAACCCAGCGGTACTAGAATACCAGGTGCTGTGGAGTGACTCTCAGTCTAATGTCTGGGGATTAATATAAACTATGAGAACAAGGACAGGCCCATTACTGAGACGGCAAATCACATTGTGCCCGGAAGTAAAAATGTCTTACCTGTTTGTGGATATACACATATTTCCTACATGATGGTTTTTAATGCCTTACAACCGACTGGTGCGCGTTCGGATGAACCCCAGAGTGAAGGAAACACTCAGACCAGACTATTCTGAGGGGAGTCCTGGAGGTTTCTGATTTTGAATTTTCATATTACAGTCATCATTCCCAGTTCTCCCACGTTTGGTGCCACCCCCGACAAATGAAACCTCACATTGTGGTTGAAAAAGACATATGGGCACCGACCCCTCTTCGCACAGCCTAACAGATGCATACAGGCATCTCGCCTTGGATGCCTGTATGCATGGATCCAGTTGTGTGGCAAAACGAAGTAAAATGACAGGGCATGGTCGTATATACTCACCGCATGCACAACTCACAGATAACCCAGCCTTCACCAGCAGTGGTGCCCAAGGCAAGCAGGCAGCTAGATGGACTCCACCACACAAGCGTCTGCAATGCAATAAGTCTCGCATTTACGCGAGTTTAAGTTATTGGCATTGTAAATGACAATGTGTTTTATTTCGGTTTCAAAAACAAAAACATAAATAAAAAGCACTTTCATTTACAATGCCAATAGCTCAAACTCGCATAAATGACAGACCTATTGCATTGCAGATTCTTGTTGTGAAATGATAATTAACCTTATCCTCCTTGTCCAGTTCATCCACTCCCTCACTTTACCAACCTGAAGCTAATGGGAATACGTTTTAGGCAGTAGTCGAAGTGGGAAAAAAAAGTAGGGGAACTGTGGGTGGAGAATCAGGGGGAGGGATTAACCCATAGATTGAATCAGTGGGCGGAGTCAGGGGTGTGGCTAGAAATAGCAAAACATGCCAATTTTTAGTACGTTTAGCATTTCACTGGCCAGTTACAGCTTATAACGTTATTTAATTCAAACAATGGATAAACATGTTTATTTGAGGTTTAATTCAGGAAAAAGAAAACACTCATAGGGAATACAGGTTTATGTAAAGCGTGCGAAATATAAGCAGGAACAACATGTTACCTTAATACTTTTACTCTCATTGTTCAGAAATCCATGATTATTTATTACAGTCATAAAATTTATAGAGTGCACTTTTACCCGAAGGTATCATGGCGCTAATACTCCGGGGGAGAGCAGACATTATGTGTCAGAGCCAAACATTGACACACACTTTACTGAATAGCCAAGATTTAAGTGAGCACGGCTGGCTCATTGTCATTCGAAAGGGGCTAATCGCCTCAATCGGATTGACAATGGGCCTGCCCGCAGTCTGTGAGAGCTCAGCGGTGGCTGCTGCAGCCTCTGGAGTTCACAGAGAAGTGCCAGCAGCCCCTGGAATCGAATGAAAAAAAAAAAAGTGATTGTTTTTAAGGCGTACTATTCTTGCCGTCCCGGGATGCTTTTTTTAGAGTAAGAAGTAGGGGAACGGACTGGAATCATTTTTAGAAGTAGGGGCACACCGTGCCCTTCCGGCCCCGCCCACTTCTACCACTGGTTTTAGGCCATAAAGTGCAATGGGAGGAAGATTTAGGGGTTGTCCACGAATGCATTTTTACAAAACCATGGAATGCTGAGCCCACTAATGCCAGGAAAACGTCCGTGCAACGGTGTGCCTTTTCTGATGCAATTGACCATTCCCTACATTCAGTGGTAGAAGTGGGTGGGGACGGAAGGGCACGGCGTGCCCCTACTTCTAAAAATAATTTCAGCCTGTTCCCCTACTTCTTTCTTTGAAAAAAGCATCCCGGGATGGAGAGAATAGTCCTACTAATAAAAACGATTACTTTTTTTTCAGCTTCCAGGGGCTGCTCGCACTTCTCTGTTGACCTCCAGAGGCTGCAGCAGCCCCTCCCTGAGCTCGCACAGGCTGAGTGCAGGCCCATTGTCATTCCGATTGAGGCTGATTATCCCCTTTGAAATGACAATGCGCCCGCCCGCTGCCTGCCTTTAGCATATGCCAGTGAGATCTGAATGAGGTGTCTCTGGTATCTGGGTGCAGGCCATGGCTCTTTGTGCAACAAATATACCAGATGGGTCCGCAAATGTGTAATCAAACCTTTAAAACAATCCCGCTGGGGCGTGAGAGGTGCGATGTGGGCAGGTTGAGGAAAAGCTTGTTTTGCTGCTCGGTACGTGATGTATTAAAGGGGAAATCCGGCGAATATTACATAAGTCTCAACACCCAGCAGACTTAATTGAACAAGGGAACATCGTGGGATACCTATTGTTGGGGATTGTTCGAAATACAGGTCTTGATAAAGAGAACAGGGTTTTCCTTTAAACTGCCAGACCCCTTTAACTGGAGGACAACGTGATCTTAAGCCCTCCTCTGCGATCCTGTGGCCTTTAAGGTGTGAGGCTCTGCTCAGGGGAGAAGCCAGAAAATCAAAATGCCCCAAACTTTGAACTACACTTATAATGGCAAGCACCACGTGATGAGAGTGTGCTTTACACTCCCTAAAAGAGCGGCCTTCACTGCTCCATCCAACCAAGGGAGTAGTCAGAAAATTAGAATGCCCCCCATTTTGCAGTAAACCTCTGATGCACACCAAGCAAAATAAGTAAATGTGCCCATCCTCCACTCGAAGAAGTGACGGGAACAGGAGAAGTGATGGGACAGGAGAAGGAGAAGTGAAGTGAAGTGAAGGGACAGGAGAAGGAGAAGTGACGGGGACAGGAGAAGGAGATGTGATGGAGGCAGGAGCAGTGAACGGGGCAGAAGTGAAGGGACAGGAGAAGTGAAGGGACAGGAGAAGTGAAGGGACAGTAAAAGTGAAGGGACAGGAGAAGGAGAAGTGACTGGACAGGAGACGGAGAAGTGACAGGACAGGACAGGAGAAGTGACAGGAGAACTGACGGGGGCAGGAGAAGTGACGGGGGCAGGAGAAGTGACGGGGCAGGAGAAGTGACAGGGACAGGAGAAGTGAAGGGACAGGAGAAGTGAAGGGACAGGAGAAGGAGAAGTGACGGGACAGGAGAAGGAGAAGTGACGGAACAGGAGTAGGAGAAGTGACGGGACAGGAGAAGGAAAAGTGAAGGGACCAGGAGAAGGAGAAGTGAAGGGACCAGGAGAAGGAGAAGTGACGGGACAGGAGAAGTGACGGGACAGGAGAAGTGATGGGACAGAAGAAGTGACGGGACAGGAGAAGTGACGGGACAGGAGAAGGAGAAGTGATGGGACAGGAGAAGAGACGGGACAGGCGAAGGGGAAGTGACGGGACAGGAGAAGGAGAAGTGACGGAGCAGGAGAAGTGGCGGGGCAGGAGAAGTGAAGGAGACAGGAGAAGTGACGGGGACAGGAGAAGTGACGGGGACAGGAGAAGTGACGGGACAGGAGAAGTGAAGGGACAGGAGAAGTGACGGGGGCAGGAGAAGTGACGGGGCAGGAGCGGTGACGGGGGCAGGAGAAGGGAGGGGGCATGTTCCCATTGGGCGCAGAATCTAGACTGATTTGCATATGGCTGGGTCCAAACTGGAATGGCATTTTGAGCAAAGAAACAATGGATTTAGGCCCAGATCTCTGTACTGGGGTGAATGCATGATATTGTTCTGCATTCAGTCGTTCTTTTTGCTATATTATGATTGAGCAGCTAGCTGGCGACATGAATATGAAGGAGCCTTTGTGGGTTTCGGGGAGTCTAGATTCTCCAGAAGAGTCCCTTTCTCTTCTGAGCCCTGCTTAACAGATGTGTACAGGAGGAGCCCTGTATTCATGACCTCAATGTTTGAGACAAAAAAGAATCATGGATTTCTGAACATTGAGTAAAAGCATTAAGGTAATATGTTGTTCCTGCTTTAAATTTCACACGCTTTACATAAACCTGTATTCCCTATGACTGTTTGCTTTTTCCTGAATTAAACCTCAAACATGTTTATCCATTGTTTTAATTAAATAACGTTATAAGCTGTAACTGGTCAGTGAAATGCTAAACGTACTAAAAATTGGTATGTTTTGCTATTTCTAGCCACGCCCCTGACTCCGCCCACTTATTCAATCTTCGGTTATTCCCGCCCCCTGATTCTCCACCCACAGTTCCCCTACTTTTTTTTCCCCACTTCGACCACTGCCTACATTGTCTAATGGCTTGCAAGACGTGCATGATGAACCCTTGCCAGCCGATGATTGGCAGCACTAAAAAGTCCACTCTTAGTTGCGAATGCCACCCGATATGTTTCTGACACTTCTGCTTGTGTCTTGCTTTATGGGTGACATCTCTTAGGAAGAGGCTGCGGGGACAATGTGGGGTCTGCAAGAGGCGTCTTTTCTATCACGTGCCTGTTACAATGGCATGTGTCGCACAGGTATTTACTCGCCGAATTGTTGCCATTCAGAGTGTTGTCCACCGTGCCACAAATACAAGCTCTTGGGCCAGATTTGGATATCCGTGTGTGCAGAGTTTATCTGCTCATGTTCTCGGCCTGATAGCAATTGTGGAAGGTGATACTTCGGGAACACGTATGAATGTGCACAACGTTAATACTTCCTGACTAATTGATGTAATTAAGATATAGCTCTTTTTCTAAATACCGCACCATCAGTGGGGATCTACTTATTAAAAAAAGTGCACGTCATAGACCATACCACATAAATATTGAACAGCATATCGGGGCATACAACGCTGTCAAATAGTTTCTCCTCATACAACACGCTGCTTTCCATGTAAAATGAATTCATATTGAAATATTTTAAAACAAAAAAATGAATGATCTAATTTTTAGCAGGGATTGACTGTTATATTTTCATCTCACATAGTCTACTATGTTAAAATTAGCTTTGGTAATTTTGAACTGCAGTGCTTTGCCAGGGTGTTACTGTTACCTAGTACCACAGGTGCACTGATGCCCGCATGTGCCAGACCTGTGTTATTTTAATCATTCGTTCTCAGGTCGGATGTTCGACATGTGCATTAATCAGTGGTGGATCCTCCATGGGGGCGTTTGGGTGCCGCCCCACTGCTTTCTCGCCGTGCGAGAAGGCAGAAACAAATAGTAGAGAACTACCATTTGTTTCTGCCTTCTCGCACGGCGAGAAAGCAGAAGTTCCTGGTTGAGAGAGTGGGTGGCGTTACTCAAGGGCAGGGTGTCGCAGGGATTCCGTGCTCAGACAGAACTGTGCACAGAGGCTTGGAACCTCAGTGAAGTAGGTGTGCCAAAACTCACCTTAGTACCCAAAAACCCCCTACCAGACTAGCTACAGTGTCCCATTGGTTATCACAAACTCCCAATGCTTAGACAAACCAGAACATGGACTTAATACACCTCAGGTAACGTGGATCACATGAACACTCTTTCGCTATACAATAATTTCAATCCAGAACAAGGAGTAAAAGAGGACATGTGCATATTTGAAATGTTTATTCACTAATGCAGTGTTCTCAAATGCAGTATCTTAGCTAATACAAGCAAACATATTATAATAAACAAAGTAATCAGCATAGTCACTAGTCCATAGAACACAAACGGTGAAAGCATGGTATCATGCTAAAATGAATAGGGTTTAAAAAAACTTAATTCTCACCCTCCCTAGCCAGTATATCTATACTACTATTATAAAGAGAGAACTGTGTCCTTTGAGCCAGGTAAACTCGAAAAGTACACCACCAATCCCAACACCCAAGACATCTTTGAAAACCTCAGGGCAAGCAGAAGGACATAGGCTATATAAAAATAAAAAATATACGTTCTTTAAAAAATGTAGTAATAAAAAAAAAGTAGTCCCTTGCAAGTAGCGCCGGCCGCGACGTGTGTGATGACATCAGGAGCGCGGGGAGGAGCGGCGTTCAAGAGGAAGAGCGGCGGACATGAGCGCAGGGAGGGGCTGCGGACAGGCGGGGAGGAGTGGTGAGCGGCGGACAAGCGGTGAGGAGCGGCGAGAAGCAGAGGAGCAGTGGGGCGGTAAACTCAGCAGTGCGGAGAGGAGCAGCGGCTGAGGTAAGGGAAGCAGTCGCGGGTGCGCACCGAAGGACGGGTGGAGGGACGGGTGGGGGCCACGAATGCTCACAAGCCTTTTACTCAAAGTCAGGACGTCGGGGGAAACAGCGAACAAGAGCTGCGGGTGCGTACCGAGGGACGGGCGGAGGGATGGGTGGGAGTCATAAGGGCTCGGAAGCCTTTTACTCAAAGTCGGGACGTCGTGGGAAACAGCGGACACGAGCGTGGGCAGAAGCGGCCAAGAGCAACAAAACCGGAGCAAGGAAACACTGTAAGTACGCTCTGCTGCTCCCGGCCGCTCTGCCGCGCCTCTCCTGCTGCGATGCTGCCCCCAGCCCCCTTCTGCCCCGGGCAACGCCGGGGCAGGCTGCTAGTTATAATATATCTAAGAATGTCTCTTTGGGTTTTAGTAGGGCGGCCCCATACCTCAAGATCCTAGTGGTAAGGGATCACATCATCTTCCACCAGCTCTCTGCATGCGAAGCACCATCAAGTGTTTTTGTATGCTCTTGTGCAAAGCAATATAAAACGCTCCTAAAGGCAGAACTTGGCTGCAGCTGCATGTATGTTATGTCTAGTAACATGCGAAGATCAGTGCTCACAACAACCACTGTGTTGAGATATCCTTGAAGGTTTCTGCACACACTGTACAGACACAGCTCACCAAGCAAGGCTGATATCAGAGCAACAACATATTATTCTCGCATGAATCAAAAACATTCTACTAGGCTCAAAGCTAAAGCAACAGCTATGTGTCGTGTGCAAAAGCAGCAGAAAGGTAAAATGGCTTTTAAACTCCTAAAAAGCTCATGCTAACTTAACACAGCACACAAGCTATATATATCTATATGACAAGGGGGGAGTGGCTTTCCCACTGTTGTTAATACTGTCGGTTTGGGCAGCCCCCTGCCCTCGAGTAACACCTCCCACTCTCCCTGCTCTCTGTATGCTGCAGCATACAGAGAGAAATGACGTGGTTGGGGCAGCCGGCCGAACCAATCACAGCGCTGTGCTGTGGTGGAGGGGAGGGAGGCTGCCTGCAGCCTTCCTGCGTGACGACGAGCACGACTCTGAATTCAAAAAAACAGGACGGCGGGAGTCGGGAGTCTGGAGTCTCGGAGTCGGAACTTGAAGGCGGGAAGAAGGTAAGTTTGACTTTTATTTATTTTATTTATCCCACTTCCCCCCCACCCGTAAAGCCGGCCGCGACTTATTGTAAGTGTGTTTTGCACTTTGAAATTCACATGGTGCAATTTTGACTCACAGTCACAAATTAATATTTTGGAGTAAAAAGCCCGTCTGGGCGGAGACGTCATCCCATGGACTCCTGGGGCCTTATTTATGAAGGACTTGCTCCGCTGGTGCGTCACTTTTTCCCATGTTAAAAGTGACGCACCGGCGGCGCAAGTCCTTCATAAATAAGGCCCCCGGTTCTCATCAACACAACTCCACAGCTCTCTGCGGCTTCACCATTCACACGCCGAGTTTACTTTCGTTATTTTTGTTGGAAGCCTGAATGCCTCTGCACATGTTCAGGAGAAGAGGGACACTTGTATTTCTGGAGGTGCTGCCTGGTTTGTTTGACAAGGAGGATGTCTCTTGCCAAACTGTCAAACTGTGCAGGCAGCAGCAGTGCACACCAGCTTGTCCATACTGCCAGTGCCAAGGCATTTGCACTGCTCGCTGTTGATGTGTGAGATGGGAGTTTGCCCTGCTGCTGCCGGTGAGGCAATGGATGTATGAGAGAAAGAATCTTTGGGTCACCAGGCTTTTATATTTGTCGAACACAGTACAGTCACCTTGGAGTAATAAACCCCAGGGATAATTCGATTTGGTGCCTGGGTCTACTTGTTTAAACACGCAAGGGTGTCTGAAATCTGACATTCCATGGGGATATACCACCTCAATCAGTAAATTAGCAGGGGTGTCGTGGAGGAAAATGTATCCATACACCTGGTTGGTTTGAGCACTTCTCATTTTGTTTAAGTAACTCCGTAGGTTTGTAGCTCGCTCATGCATCTCACAGTTCTTAGCACCAGCAACCTAACAAGTTGTTTATTATTGCTTGAAAATGCACCATATGCAGTCACTGACCATATGTCCACTCGAATTTCAATTTTTTCAAGGGGGGGCCCGCCACTTTCAAATGTCACCAGCCGCCACTGGCATTAATTCAGCTTTTTCCCCCTCCCGTGTGTGCTTGCAGACACCTGAGAGCATGCCTTGCTGTTGCCATTTCACCATCTGTGAAACTGGCTACCCTGCTGATTAGAGGTCAGTTTCCAAAGGGAGGGTCCCTCAACCCTAAAATGGTCCTAAGGCTGTCCCCGAGATCACGTGCGGTGGCGTAAATCAGGCCCCGCTGTGGGTGGCGCTGGGCAACCTCCATGGGGCCCCCTCATCACTTCGGCCGGAGAACTCAAGATTGAAACCGGAGAGGGCCCCTCCATGTACCCTGCAGGGGGGCCCCCTGAAGTTTTGTTATGCCACTGTCTTCCAGGGCTGCCATGGCCTCAAAACCTTTCTGGTAGGACCAAGAATGGAAAATATTATGAGAGTGGCAGATTGGTCTTCTCTCTCAATGTTCAAAGCATTCTTCTGCAAACTAAATCATCTTTCAGCTCTTACAGTGGTTAGTAAGCTTTAAAAAACCTGATGACAAAGATTTCAGACAGTGGATTGTGTCCTTGTTGGTGATGCTTATCTGCGACTACTTTATTACATTTCTGTTTTTAACATCTTCGCTGCGGGGGTTATTCCCCTGCTGTGCTGGGGGGCAGGGGGCGCTCACAGCGCCCGCATGCTCATGACGAGCTACGGCGCTCCTGTGCTCATGACGAGCTCAGCTCGTCACATGTGCATTGGCTCCCGTGAACGCTCAGCACAGCAGGGAATTCTCCCCGCACCTGAGCGTTCCACGGGCCATGACGAGCTTAGCTCGTCATGAGCACCGAAAAGGTTAACAAAGTTAGATTGACTATTTCAGCATCAAGGAGGAGGACACTGTGGGACATAAGAGGACTATTTACACCAGTGATACTCAAAGTGCGGCCCGGGGTCACATGCAGCCCTCCTGACCATTGCATGCGGCCCTCTGGTCAACAGTAGCACTGGGCTGGTGTTTTTGAACTCAGCACTAACAGTGATAAAAAAGTTAAATAAACAGGCAAGCTTTTATTTAAAGGTTAATTGAAGATAAAGAAATAAAGTAACCAGGTTATCCTGCAAGGCTTAATTTGAGAAATGCCTTTATTTTTAAAGACATCTTGCAGCAAAAGTGTAAAAGTAAGATAAGGACTCTTCAGAATTTAACAAAGTTTAATTCATTAAGATGCAGAACTGTTCCCCCTTGTTACCACACATTATATCCGTGCATTGAAAAGTATTTTTTTTTTAAAGCGTTAGTTATCAAACATGAATTCACAAAAATTCATTCTTCCCCTCCACCATGAAAGCAATGTCAATGGTGAATGAACTAAGATGCAAGTCATTTGTTAAGTGCTCTCTTTGGGCTGGGTTCCTAGAATAGTTATATAGTTTATTGAATCAAACACAGGAGAAAGTTTTGTACAGCGCACATCCTGATGTCATGTATTCTGACGCCATTATAAATGTGAAAGTGAAATAAAACAATTGCCTAGGCTCACACAATTATGTAAAGTGAGGAAGTCGGGAATAATCCCAGGTGTACTGGTTTCACATTATGCAATTCATCCACTAGGTGTATATGAGTCACTTCTCCTACACCCACCTCACCGGCACCGCACCCCGGGACCCCTGGTCTCCTGACTGCCACCCTGCTGGCATCAGCGTGGCCCTCTTTCACATCACGGACAAAACCTTTTGACTCCTGGGAAAAAATGTGAGTACTCTTGATTTACACTAACACTAATAAGACACCTGCTATCATAGATTGGTAGTCCAGACCCAAGCACTTCCGGGATATGACGTTTTCAGTTTCTTTGTTCACAGTTCACTTGTCTAGCTTCTGTTGCCTGACAATTTTAAACACAATTTCACTGTATGAGGAGGGGACGGGGCTTTGAAGAAGAAATAAGCTTGCTGATGCTGGTGCATTGAGGGGTGTTTACACACCTCCTAATAGGCGACGGCAGCTCGGAGCCTCTGAAAACGAACTAGAAACCCACTATTTACAATAGTTTTCAGCTCGTTTTCCCTGCCATCGTGTGATATGAGCTCCTCACTGGGGAACTGTGTGATCACCGTGTGTCACACGGTGGGACCTTGTGAGTTGGCAGGTATGCTACTGGTCTAAATCCCTCCTTGTCTTTCATTAAATGGAAATTCCCGATTACGATGCACGTGAATATCTCCCCAGAGCAGGGGCGGCTCTAGGCTCATAGCGGCCCTGGGCAGGGAGCGTAGGTAGGGGGCCCCGGAAGAGGGGGTCCGGGCGGGGCGGAGCGCGGAGGCCAGTGAAGAGGGGGTTCAGGGTGTTTGGAAGTGGAACAGAGCCGGAGGCCGCCACATCCCTGTCAGGGGCCACCACGCAAATATGTATCCATCCTCAGAGGATTATTATAATAAGGATATATATTGGCGTGGTGGCCCCTAGGGTTTGGTGGCCCTGTGCAGGTGCACAGCTTGCACATGCCTAAGGCCGCCCCTGCCCAGAGTCACAGGATTTTGAGCGCAGACGTGATCTGAGCCCTGCTCCCCTGCTGCAAAGTAGGCAGTTCTAGCCATATCTATTCATTTTAACAACATAAATGAATAACCCTTGACCTTACCGCTGAGTTAAATGTCAATCGTGCCATGGAAAGAGTTAATAAATTGCCTATTAAATAAAAATGCTCTGTCATTGCGGTACTACAGAATTTGTTGAAAGAATGCCCTTGGGGGGATTTCGTGCTACATAAAAGAAACTGCAAAAAAAAAAAATTCACCTGGGGCGAACTATGCTGGTCTCGGTCACGCATGCGCACTCGTGCAGTCCAGGCACAGCGCGCCATTACTCAGCCTACTCATGAGAACATGTCATCTCTGAAGTGGCAGGCAGCAGGCGGGCTGCGAACATAGAAAGGAGTAATTGTGGCTATAAACGTGAACCTGCGTGACCCAGGAGTCACCGCGCCCCACGTACCGGGGAAACGAGCGCCTCATCTTAACAGCGTGGCCTTTTGCTGTGTAGACGCTCTGCTTTACGAGCGTGGGTGTTGGGGACGCAAGGGTTTAGCACAGTAAGTAATCTTTCATGCTTTGTACATCTTGACTTGGCAGTAACGCGTTGCAACGCGCTCGGGAGCAATTATTCCTGCTTTATACCATCTCGCTCATGGAAGAAGTTAAAGCAGATATTATAGCTTGCCAGGCCGAGGAGTGTACTGGTAAAATGAATACACCGTGATCCTTGGCCAGGTGAAGTTTTTATAGGTACTTAGGGGAACAACATGGCTTTGATTTTCTTCGCATAAAAAACATCAAAGTTGAAAAGCCCGGATTCAGACTGTGTGCACCTGAGTAAATCAAGCACTTTCAAAAGTTAGGCAAAGCAGCAATTGAGTACAGCCAGTGCTTAATTTGAACCGGTGCTTTCAGGTGGTGGCAGGGCTTTAAGGGCGCGGAAAAAACGGAGAGTGTCTCTCAAAGTGGCATGGCCCAGTGTAATTAAGGGCGTGGCTTAAATATGTATACTAAAAATGTGGGCTTGAATGCCTGCAGCCCGACTACTTTGCTGCCTTTTTCTGTTATTGCAGCCAGATATATAATACAAAAATTGGCATTATACCTAAAGCAGGCCAGGATCATTGGCTTTGTCAGTGGTTGTTTGCTGCATAAGATAAACGAGTAACAACAAGTACTTTGTTGTGATTTAAATTACTTTGAAAGTGCTCCAGTTTTAAATGATGAGACTGAACTCCCCAATGTATTGTTTTGCAACATTGAAATAGCACTTAGTAACCTTGAAGAGGTATTAACCCCCGCACTCCCCCATACCGTGGAAGTCTCTACCCAAAGACCCAAACCAATGTTAACCCCAACACACTTAGCCAACAAGCTCGTAATTGTTGTGGTGGTTGTTGGCCGCAGTTTTATTGGGATCATAAATCATTTCTGGGTCATAAACATGTCAACACAATATCCCGAAAATTATATCTGGGTCATAAATGTGTCAATACAACATGTCTGGGTCATAAATCATACATGCCACTGCCGTGGTCATAATTAATAACGGGGTCATAAATCATACATGCCATCACCATCATAAATCATCTCTGGGTCATAAATCATACATGACATCATCATTTTCATAAATCATATCTGGGTCATAAACATGTCAATCAACATATTGTGCAGATCATTGCGTGGCACATTCAGTTCGTAGATGGCACGTCTACCAAACCAGTTCTTTTGTTGGTCCGTTGGTATTCCTCATTGTCGTGTTACCTCAGGGACCGCCATTTTGGCTGGTCACCCACGCCCTTTGCGTGTATGGAGGGGTAGCTTCTCTGAGGAGTTAGGCCCCAACTCGCTACCTTTATGTGCCCTGCCGTCCGGCCGGGTCTGGGCCGCGAGCGCCGTCTCCGTTCGCTACTCCCCTCCTTGGCCAGGCCACCTCACCCTGCCGTGCGGCATCCCAAAGTGAGTGGCCTACTTCTACACACCGCCCTGTTGGTGTGTCTCCTTAGCCATCCGATTGTAACCATTCCCGTCAATGCTTGTGTTCCTGTCCAGCACTGCGACAACTGCTGATTCCTAGGTGTGGGTGGGTGGGTCCAAAAGTTCAAGGTGCGCCGCTTCCCCCGCTCCGCAAAAATTGGGAGCTAACTGGTGGGAGCGGTGGCTTATATCCCCCCACTTCTGCACGTCCGTTCCTTGTAACTGGCCACCCCATTGGGGGGTTTGTACCATGCTGTCCCCCCCGATTGGCTGAGGTGGGGTCCTTGGTGTCAACAGGATGTTCCGCATGCGAGGTGTTAAAGTCCTCCTGCCGCTTCTGGGCGCCCAGAACCGGTTCTTCCACTGGGGCTCGGCGTGGGTTAAGGCGCCGGCCCTTGAGCCTCCTCCCCCCCTTCGGGGGGGATGCGGCGGCCTCTGCAATAACCCCCGCACTCCCCCATACCGTGGAAGTCTCTACCCAAAGACCCAAACCAATGTTAACCCCAACACACTTAGCCAACAAGCTCGTAATTGTTGTGGTGGTTGTTGGCCGCAGTTTTATTGGGATCATAAATCATATCTGGGTCATAAACATGTCAACACAATATCCCGAAAATTATATCTGGGTCATAAATGTGTCAATACAACATGTCTGGGTCATAAATCATACATGCCACTGCCGTGGTCATAATTAATAACGGGGTCATAAATCATACATGCCATCACCATCATAAATCATCTCTGGGTCATAAATCATACATGACATCATCATTTTCATAAATCATATCTGGGTCATAAACATGTCAATCAACATATTGTGCAGATCATTTCGTGGCACATTCAGTTTGTAGATGGCACGTCTACCAAACCAGTTCTTTTGTTGGTCCGTTGGTATTCCTCATTGTCGTGTTACCTCAGGGACCGCCATTTTGGCTGGTCACCCACGCCCTTTGCGTGTATGGAGGGGTAGCTTCTCTGAGGAGTTAGGCCCCAACTCGCTACCTTTATGTGCCCTGCCGTCCGGCCGGGTCTGGGCCGCGAGCGCCGTCTCCGTTCGCTACTCCCCTCCTTGGCCAGGCCACCTCACCCTGCCGTGCGGCATCCCAAAGTGAGTGGCCTACTTCTACACACCGCCCTGTTGGTGTGTCTCCTTAGCCATCCGATTGTAACCATTCCCGCCACGCCGCAGGGGGGCGCACGTCTTCCTGCGGCTCCCCCCAGCTCCCGTGATTCTTGTGGCTTAAGTGCGCACTTGCGCCACCGGACGGCACCTCGCTGACTCTCACCCCTTCTTCCGTCAGCTATACTCGGTCTTGGCCGAGGGGGTCTGTGTGACCTTGCACAACACCCAATGTGGACAACCGCCACACACATCCTGAGCCGGCCTTGCGTACTTTTGCGCAGCTGTGCTTTTCCATTTATTTGTGAGGCCGGCCCTCCTTTTCAACGCCGAGGTGGGCGTAGGATCTGCGCCGGGGCCCCTCGCACCCGGCGCGACAATCCACTCTTGTTTTCCTTGCGGTATGCACTGGCAACACGTGCCCGGCAGCCGTCTGCCTTCCCCTCCACCTTTTTTTTTTTTTTTTTTTTAAACGCTGCTTGGCTCTGTCCGCCATGTGGAAGCCGCCTGTGTGCGGCGCGTTTATCTTCACCTTCCTCGACAGGTCGATTCACCACTATGCTGCTTTTAGCTGCCCGGCCGTTCCCAGCCCGACCTGGAGGTTAGCCACTCCTAGTGCACTTAATATTCTGCGGGGGTTTCCCGGAACCGTGCCCTTCCGTGATTTTTTGCGCGTTCCAGCGCTTAACAATGGAATCTGCCGGCCTTAGGTGCCGTGATATTCGCCTCAGGCTTCAGGCGGCCGGCCTCGCTTAAACCAAGCCAATAGGCTGCGCACTGTTTGCACCACAAAGGCCCGCTCTGTGGCATATGTACTCATCCCCAGTGCTCCCCTTCCACTGTTTTCGGTCTGAGGGCCCCCAAGTTCACATCCGTGGGGCGGTCAGGCCGCAACCGTTATTTCCTGTTCTTCACGCGACATAGTCTCACTCGGCTGTCTGACGACCGCCCTATTTCTGAGGCACCGCTCTGCTGCTTGCTAAGTTAACGTGGTTGGGCCCGGCGGAAGCCTTGCCTACTTTAAACCCCTTTAAACAATGTCAGGCGTCACAAACCCAGTACCACTGGAGCGCCTGCGGTGGTGTGCTACAATTTGTTACCGTTCTGCCCAACACTGCCATTGCTCTGGAATTCCTTAGCATGACATATCCGAACCTGTGTATTCACGAAAGCGCGTTCCCTCGCTGCTGATTAACCGCTGTTTCCTGGTCGTACACTTTTTATCGACCCCCGATGCATGAGAGGCTGGCTAGGCCCCACCGGGATTAGAACCCGTGCCCCTGATGTCGAACCCCCCAGGCCCCGGTGATCGGAGCCTCTACGAGCGTGACGCTTGGGAACTGGTGGTGGTCAGCGCCAATAAATGGATTACCCACTTGCTGACAGGCATCCCCATCGCACAAAGAAAAAAGGCATTATTCAAGGCCGGTGTTGCCCATCTTTTGAAAAGAAATGCGCACCACGTTGCTCCTTTGGTCCACCCCCGGCTCGGTGGGGGTTTGCGACAGAGGGAGCTCATCTCCCCAACAGTGTTTACGCATGGCAGGGCGCGTGCGCCTGGCTTCACCCACCGTGCTTCGCCGGTTATCATGCCAGGTGAGAGGCCCTACACTTACATTGTCGGAGCATGTTTGGCACGCCAAAATGTGTGTGCCGATACGCTGGTACAACAGTCGGGTCTACCGACGGACACAGCCTGCCTTGCGGTTGTGATACCTTTTAACCCGCGTCTCGTTTCTTTAAGACACGAGTAAGGTTTTTTTTTTTTTTTTTTTTTTTTTATATTTAAGACCAGAGCGTGTCGATTTGGTCAATTCTGCTATCCGTGCGAGAGTGGCAAGAGTGATAGTCAAATTGTGGCCCCAGTTCCGGAACTGGCTAGTATTATTAGACTTCTCGTGCCGATCCATGCCTGCTGGTGTCACCTCTCACGGTGCGTGGCCTTTTCTAACTACTGCACTTCTACTCGTAGACATTTTGATGCATCAATAACCTGTCGCTAAGCGGTGCGATGAGGATTGAGCATCTGCCGGGACCCGGGATCGAACCTGGTACCCTTACATCTGCCGTCAAACGCTCCTTCAACTGAGCTATTTCGGCGCCGGATTCCGTGCATGTAAACCGATTCTATGGCCTTGGGAGACTCTGCACGCAGCATGACCATACCTTGGTGCTTCTCGTTCGTTTCTATACCCTTCCCTCGCACCGCAGTCACCCTATCCCGGGCAATTATTCCGCGGTGCTCTGCGAGGTTATGACAGGTGAGCGTTTCTGCCTGCCTGGCCTAGCGTGCCTTTCCGTCTGCCCAATCTATCGTGTGTGCTGTCTATGATATATCTCGCCTGTCAATCAGGATTCTTCCCAACCCATTTACGCTCACACACGGCCCTATAGCGGGTCTTAATTACTATTGAACTGGCCCGCCCGCAGTCTCTTTCTCTTTTTTTTTTTTTTTTTTTTTGAAAGTGGGAGTCGGCCCGAGGCGCGAAACCATGGTCTTTCAGCTCTAATGCCGGCCGACCCCCTCCTATATCCCGCGGGCTTTGTCTTCTTACCGGCAGCAGGGTGCTGCATCCCACAGCTTGCCAGGCTTTGGTACAACACGAGGCCAAAGTAAAAACCACGGAGACCCCTCGCCGAACCAAAAACTGAACATTAGAGATATTGCTATATCCTTTAGTGCTGATCTTTCACATAATTTCGAATTGCTCCCCAAGTTTGTTCAACAAAGGGGGGGGCTAATGCAAGGAAGATTGCAGAGTTATCGCATGAAGTGGGTCTGCTGCGAGGAGCGCCTTGCTGTTCAGATCCCACAATGAAACTCCGCCAATAATCCGCAACTGGGCCGTCCCTCTTCCTTTCCCCAGCTGAGGTGTCCCTGACCTGAAAGGGACCACAGCCATCTGCGGGAGGCCCTGCGGACCCCGTAAGTAGCAGTGGGCTCCCCGCAGTTCCACCCAGAGGAGCTCCACCGTGGCGTGACTGACTCGGTGTGCACACCTCACGCGAGCCTTCTGCCTACATAGCTTTAACCCCTTCGCAGCTGTAGCCCAAAGCCGGCCCATTGCGACACCGGGATCCGAACCTGCGTCTATAGAGACTGGGGCGTTACACGCGCCCCATGGACCGCCACGTTACCCGTGCGGGCTAAGCTTTTGTGTCTGTCAGGAACTCCCCTGATATCGCAGCGCCATTTCCCCCAAGCTGGCGAGCGGTGACACCTATCCTTTTTTTTTTTTTTTTTTTTTTTTTTTTTTTTTACTTTTTGTTTTGCCGTTTGCCACCTTTGGAATTCAACAAGAAATCTTACGCACGCGGCTGTGCTTGCCCTCCTTGTACTAAAAACGTGAGCCTTCCTCTGGCCCACCGGAGCGCAGCTGCCTTACCCTTGGACGTAGCTACCGCTTACCAGTATGCGCTCGCATTCGAGCGTTGCAGCCTCGGAGCCAATTTCTGTACTTCCTCGCTCGCGACTCGATCGCAGCGTCTTGCTCCGTATGGCCGCCCGTCCCTGGATCCTGCTGTGCAGTCGGTCAGGTCCACCCTCTCTCTTCTTATTCCTCGTGCGAGACAGAGATCGAGTTCTCCGACCCCGGCCGTTCTGGCTCTAGGTGCTTCGCCAGTACCTCCGGTTCCATCGATCGCCCTGCCGCCCATCTGCACGTCGGTCAGGTCCATCATCCCTCTCCTTACGCCTCGTGCGAGAAGGGGAGGGGGGGGGGTTCTCGAGTTCTCCTCTCGAGTTCTCCTGCCCCAGGCCGTTCTGGCTCTAGGTGCTTCTGTCGGTTCCGGCGGGCGGGGAGCAGGCGCACCTCCCTTGCTTTCTGCCTACTTTCTTGGACTTTCGGCTTTCAGGATTTTTTCCCTCCTCCTAAGGCGGGTGCCTTCCTCCTTTTCCTCCGGCGAAACTTGCTTCGTACCAACCCACGGGGTACCGTCTTCGTCGTCCAAAAGTTCAAGGTGCGCCGCTTCCCCCGCTCCGCAAAAATTGGGAGCTAACTGGTGGGAGCGGTGGCTTATATCCCCCCACTTCTGCACGTCCGTTCCTTGTAACTGGCCACCCCATTGGGGGGTTTGTACCATGCTGTCCCCCCCGATTGGCTGAGGTGGGGTCCTTGGTGTCAACAGGATGTTCCGCATGCGAGGTGTTAAAGTCCTCCTGCCGCATCTGGGCGCCCAGAACCGGTTCTTCCACTGGGGCTCGGCGTGGGTTAAGGCGCCGGCCCTTGAGCCTCCTCCCCCCCTTCGGGGGGGATGCGGCGGCCTCTGCAATGTAGCACTTTACATCGAGCAGCATACTTAACTCCACAAAGTTCTTCAGCATGCGAATCAAGCAGTGTGTCTGGCTCTGCCCCAGCCCGTTACACACCCTACAAATACCAGTCTGACTCGTACCTGACGGTGCCCCAGCCCAAGAAGCTCCATGGAGGCATCAGCCTGACACGTGACCGACTCTGCCCCAGCCCTAACGCTCTTCCAAAGCACTGACATGTCTTGGAGCTCCCGGCAAGCCTGCAGCCCGCCTGCGCGGCAGACAGAAGGACCGCTCCCGCACTAATGAGCAGAACTTCACAAGCCCGTGTGAAATCCCAGGGACCCTGCAAGGTTTAGAGGGCCGGCTTCATCTTACCGTAGACACGCTCATTACCCCCTCGCCTCCCACTTATTTCCATTACACAGTGAGGCCCCTGGCCAATGGAAATAAGTGGGAGAAGGACTCCGAGTAATGCAATTACTGGTAAGTAATAGAAGCATTTAGTTGCCTGTTCCATCTGTACTTATATTGTACAAATTGTTGATTAGTGAATGGTCACTTCTACTCTTCGCCTTTGTTAGTGCAAACTCACGCATGGAGCTCTGGTATTAAAAATAATACACAGAAAGTGCTTAAGGCAGTGGCGTAATGAAACTTGAGCACTCCCGCCCCTGTAAAATACATAGCGGGCCCCCCTCCCAGGGGAGGCCTTAGGCATGTGCAAGCTGTGCACCTGCACAGGGCCACCAAACCCCAGTGGCCGCCACACCAATATATATCCTTAATATAATAATCATCTGAGGATGGATACATATTTGTGTGGCGGCCCCAGGCAGGGATTTGGCGGCCTCCAGCTCTGTTCCCCTTCCAAACAGCCTGATCCCCTCTTCACTGGCCTCTGCGCTTCGACTCGCACGGACCCCCTCTTCCGGGGCCCCCTACCTACGCTCCCTGCCCAGGGCCGCCATGAGCCTAGAGCCGCCCCTGCCCCTCCGCACTCACTCAGGACCACTCACGCCAGGGTATTGTGCTGAGGGGGGCCCGTGGAGCTTGGGCCCCCGCGCTGTGGGGGCCTTTATTACGCCACTGGCTCAGGCCTGTTTCTTGTAGGGCGGCTCTGGGCACTAAGAGAGTGAGCAGTCTGGGAGTTTACTTCAGGGACCATGCGAGCGCACCCTTTAAATAAATAAATATCCATCAGAATAAAATACAACGAATTGCACCGTACAATAACAGTAGGCGATGAAGGATTCACGTGGGGAGCAGGCTTGTGTGAAATGAGAAAAAAACACTCAAATTGAAGGCATTGAAACTCTTTTGTGAGACAGCAACAAAAGACGAGGGGTTTGGCGGCGTACAAAGTTCGGTGGTGGGCTGCTGGTGTGTTACTGCTCACCTGGGTCAGATACAGTGTCCCAGTACTGCCTAGAATCAAGGGAAAGGCACACACACGTAGTCATCAAAGCACAAACTGCCAGCCTTATCTTGCCTCGTCTTTACCGCTGCATTTCCATCAACGTCAGCCAAGCCAAATCCTCTTTCACTTACTCAGCAGTGTGTGCGGTTGGGTATGATCACATGTACTTACTAACAAACAATGAATACTGAGTCGTTTCCAATTGTATCCACTTAGAAAGGATAAAAAGTGTCACTGCCCAACGAGAGGTTCCAATCGGTGACCTACACTTTAAACACGTGATCAACCCACTGAGTTACCCTTTCCTTTCTACCTACGACCACACATAGTGGGGAGCAATCAGCATATCCCTCTGTCTCTCAGCAACACACTGCTCCTCATCTCTCTCCACTCACCAGTGACCGTGGAGTGTATCTTTGAGTGCTTAATTTGAGCTGGTGTTTTTCGGCACTCGGCACCGGCACTTAATTCTTAGCACTGGCCCTTGTGACAGTCTGCCACATGGTGGCGCTGTCTGACAAATTTAGGTATGAGCACAGCAACTGCTGTTTATTAATTTATTTTACATTAACAATCACTAATACGTGCCACCCAAGCCATTCTTATAGCGTTGGGGGTAGGAATAGTATGAACTGTCACACTTGTAGAGTGTGATGGTTAGTAATTGTGTTGGTACTGTCATTGGCAGAGGCAATGTATGTTGCAAGCTGCCCCGTCCTCCCGACGAGGGCCCTTGCACCTACTGTTTTACAAATTAACCACCGTGGTTGGTCAGCATGACTACAGACCAGGAAATGACTTTTCAGGCATTGCATTTACAGCCTGAGCTCTGCCCTCCACCACTACTGCCCCTGCAGATTTCTGATCACTATCAAACCAAGGAGTCTTTTGGAAGGCCAGTGATGGCTACACTCCATTAAACGTAATGGGGTAACCCGGTAACCCTCAGAACCTGGGTAGTTACACTGAAGAAGAAAAATGTGTCTGTCGGGAAAACACAATTATATTGGCGATATACTGTATATACAATTAAGAGACATGATTCTAAGGAGAAATCGTGAAAAACAAACCAACACTTGACCACACAAGAAGATAGAGGCAAATTATTGTATTATAAACTTCTGCACGGTTTGAATCAGTTGCAGCTGTCCAGAACATACAATAAATAAACAACGTAAGCTTGTCAGAATGACCCACACAAGTTTTAACGAACAAAAGAAATAATTGATCTGTTTTGAAACAAGAGTAATTAATTGTGAACACACGTGATTTAAACATTGTATATATATATTAATGTTCATGAATGTGTTTCCTGTCTAATCTTCCGTTGAGCACCCAGTCACCAGTCACGACTCACTTCTTAATTGTGTACGTTGTTTATTTATTGTATGTCCTGGACAGCTGCAACTGATTCAAGCCGTGAAGAAGGTTAAAATACAATAATTTGCCTATATCTTCTTGTGTGGTCAAGTGTTGGTTTGTTTTTCACGATTTCTCCTTAGAATCATGTCTCTTAATTGTATATACAGTATATCGCCAATGTAATTGTGTTTTCCCCGACAGACACATTTTTCTTCTTCAGTGATGGCTACAATGCCTGCGAGTTCAGAATTTTTTATCCCCACACTGAGGGTGAGGATTTAAATGGAGAGCCTGAAAGGGACCCGTCTCAGCACCTGCTTTTTAAAACTGGCACTTGTTCTCTCCGGCAAGACCCGGCCCACTTAAAGCCCTGGGTGGTGGACACCAGCACTCACCTTATTTCAACTGGACTTCTTTCTCATCATAAGACTTTGACGAGAGAAAAAGGGAATAAAGGAAGGGAAGGGAGCAAGTAAGATGAAAAAATAGAAAAAAAACGAGAACAAATGAGAACAGAGTTATGAAGCCGAGCCTCACGAGTGATATAAAGAGAGACGTTTAAAATGGTAAAAGAAAGCAGCAAAACCACCCTTTGTAATCAACAACTCCAGCAACAGGCTCCCACTTTCCTTTTTTTTTTAACAAATAAAGTACTGCTTACAACCTAATTTTCATTGCTGCCAAAGCAGCCAGACTGTTTTATTTGCCACCTGACATTTTGGCACTTGCTAACAGGAAGGCTCTTTTTTCTAGCTCCTTAACATGAAACTCTTTACAATCCACCCTGCAATCCACCCTCGCTTGACCTGGTAGCACTTAAAAGCCGACTGGATGAGACTTAGGCATTGCACAGAGTTTTAGTGATGGAGTCCTATAATAAAGGTTTATTTTAGCGGTCATTAAAGTTTGTGGTCATATAAAAACAATGCCCGTAAATGGCTAATAGATAGAGTGGGAGTCTGGAATGGCATAATGTTCAAGTAGCGGACTGGTTTGCTTGGGACCTAACCGCATGCAGAAAGTTGGTTAAGATGAGCAACATTTATGATTGCACTTAGACATTGGGGCTGACCAAGGGACTCTTAATGGGAGCTAGTAGGCCAATTGGTACTTCAAGGGCAGGGTAAACAACCATTACACCTTGCAAAGTTGTCAAGTTTAAGTACTTTGCCTGAAAACCGAATTGTGGATTTTACTGGGATTTACTCACAAAATATTTCCACAGGATTTTTTTTGTTTCTAAACTTTGCTAACTTTGAGGAATCCACAAAGTTAGCCAAGTTTTAAGAAATAGTTTGACATCTTTGCCCACCCGTAGTTAAAGGAAGTGCCCAGTCTTAACGTTTTTAAATATTCTGGGGCTGACATTGACAAATCATGAAAATACTTATCATAGATGCAGGTATTAGAGAAACAAACAACATGAAGTCATACAAATTGATGAATTCCACTTTTTCAGTTTTAAATGGGAAGCAACATTACAACACATGCATTACAACGCATGCTTTTACCCTGTATGCCATTACAGCGAAAATGGCTTTCTGTAGGGGGGTATAAGGTGTTGGATTTAACACCAACACCTTTCCTACTGTTGCACAGATTGGCGTTGGAATAGTAAGTTATACTATTCCAAACTCCAGCGCACCTCCGACAGCAAGTCGGGGTAAGAAATTGCATTGCAACGGCATGCTTGGAAAAAACATGCTTTGTAACATCATACAACCGTTTTAAAGGTCCACACTCCTTTACTTGGTCACATCTTAAGATAGTTGTCCAAGGAATCCTCCTGCACTGGGCTTGACTCCATTTACCTCTTATTACCATAAGGATAGATGCCATGACTACAAAAAGCTCAAAACAACTCACTAGCAAGAAGCACTGGGAATCCAACACTAAATATCTCCAAGTATTAGATTATAATCCTAAATTCTCCCTCAAATTGTGGTTGATGTTATACCATACTACTCAACTAATGTTACCCTGATGTAGCTGAAAAACAACACGTTGCTCAACCAGACCGCAGTTTAGCCTGATCCTAAATTAGAGCATGGCAGCTGATGATATTCCAGAAATCATGAGGTAAAAAATGTAAATTGATACTTGTATAGCGCACTACTCACCCGCAAGGGTCTCAAGGCGCTTGTACGAATACCGCTGTGGGACCCATCCTGGCTTTCCCTGTGAGGTGTCCAGTCCTGGGCACCCCCAAGGTGGAGGCCAGGCATCCTTAGCGTTGTGGGGGCCGTTGTGGAGATTAAGCAAGCTATTGCCCAGAGTTGCAGAGTGGGACTCCATGAGTGGAATAGGCACTGAGGCGAGAATTATCAGGTCCCTGGAATTTTGAGCCCAAGACCCGCCGAGGCTGGGAATTGAACCCTGGTCCCAGGCTAGACCTCTGCATCAGGGTCTGCCGCTCTAACCATTGGGCCACACTTCTCGGACCGCTCCAGTGGTTGTGCAAGAGTGGAAGAGGACATTATCAGCCTCTGTGTTAGGACAAAAGTTGCTGGAGTTGCAACTCTCAAGAATGGTCATCAAGTGACTGAGGGCACCTTGGAAGGTTTTTGGGGCACAGTCTGAATGTCTCGGGGGGGGGGGGGGACTTAACCCAGTTGGACGCCAATATTTGTTGGCTGAGATATGGAGCTGCAAGATCCCCACTGGACTATTGATGGCAACGGAAGGAGAACAAAGTATTTCACTTAACCATAAGATTGCAATAGCAGGCCACTACTGCGATGGGGCAGAGTTAGTGAATTTAGATTGCTCAGACTTTGGCGGGTTCCTCAATACGGCACATCTGAGGCAGTTTGGGCTTTGGCATGTGGCACGGCCTAGCCAGGCGGTGCAGGTACAGACAGCAGCATCAACGTTTTAGGGGCTTTCACTTCAGATGCACTAGCAGGAGAAGTGAGAGAAAGCTCTGTGGTGCCAAACCACATACCTCCCTCTCCCACAGAACCACCATCAGCGGACAGCGAGGCTCAGCGCAAGCCAGGATTTACAGTTTGCGTTACCTGCATTCCAAGTACAAAATACCAGCCATTTGTATGTTTTCAGAATCAGGGAGGAGCAGGAGATGGTACTTAAATAATAGTTTATTGCATATCAATTGTTTTTATGTGTTAAAACATTTATTAGGCGTCTGTTTGCTTTAAAAATATTTAGGTGTCGTTTAGACAGCTCTTAAATTCTTTTAACATGGTTTATCTTGTATTTGTTGCTTTACGTTTGTGTATGAAAGGGTGAAGAACACTGGATTCTGATGATTATCCTGATTTTTGTTTTTAGCTCTTTTAGCATGAGAATATGTCAGGTCGGTAAAATACTGGCTAGGGAGCATCCCTATTAAAATACAGTATCGTTTACAGCGACATAACTGAGATCGCTCCTCATTTTCAGAAGATTGCAGTGACTTCAGCAGATAACCTGACTCCAAAGCTCAATACAGAGCCAGCATTGTGTCCTCTGTCTCTGGCCATGCCCAGTCGAAGGTGAGGCCTAATCATTCCTTCACCCTCCACAAAACAGTGGCCTCTCCCATAAGCCCCCTGCATTTTTAGGGAATTGTTTTCCTTGGATCTGGGCCTTATTAGTCCAAGAAAGTTTGGATCTTTCTGCAGTAGAGTCTGCAGATTTCTTCCCTTGGAGGATAAAATGCAGCATCTTTGGTGGGAGGCACCAGCCCCGCTCTGTCTGCCCTCCTGGTGCCATCAGTCCACTCCTAGGGCAGAGATTAAGACAACAGATGCCAGAGCATAGGCATCCTTATAGACATTTTGAAAGCGCACACACAAGGAGCCTCCAACACACACCACTGCAGTCAGGATTGACAATCATTACAATTACTACAGCTTCTTATGAGTTTCAGTGATGCAAATGAACACGTGATGTGCTGTGATGGTCTCCAATGTGGCAATATTGTGCAGAATCAAAAGGTTTCTAGGTCCTAGATAGAGTACTTGTAGTATATCACTAAACTATGTGTTGCTTCGAAGGGAACCTAGCCATAGTTGCATTTGCCACCTTTTTATTAGCATATTTTAACGTAAATGAAAACTATAGGTATACACAGTATATTGTTGAACTATAAAGCTGATAAGAAAACAAGGCCTTATTCAGAGGAGGACAGGAGCTGAGATCCTAGGAAACCACCATGATCGCAACCCACATACCTTACAGACAGCCCTGTTAGCACCAGCACTTATTTTGGGGCACCCAGATTGCCATGGCTTAGGTCATTCAGGTTGAAGGGCATAGTGCCTTGGTAAATAATGAATACTCTGGCATCATTCATGCAGTGTCAGTGTAACGTGGTGGAAGCTGTCAGAAACATGCAGAGTCACGGGGAGTCAGTAATGTCTCATATCTGCCTCATGTTGGCTGATGCATTTAGCTGGACAGGCCATGAATGCATGGAACATATTGTTTTATACATTAGGCAACACACAGGATATCATCCACCAAGGAGGGAGTCAGTGCCATCAGAAATTATAGCATAGCCGAGAGACAGTTTATGGACAAATATTGGGTACCATGTTTGGCTGCACTGACACCTTTAAAGATGGCTGTCTGACATTAGGGGTGGGCAGAACTTGCGGATTCTCACTCCGTGAAATTCCACGAAGATACTTAAAAACTCTGTGGGATTCTTTGAGTTACGCCAACCGGTTGACAAAATGCACATTGTGCTGCCTGTGATGCAATTTAGCATCAGTAAAAATCAGCGTGAAACGGTAATACGGGGTGCACAATAGCGAGCGTGCGGTCATTCAAGTTGATTTTGCTGCCGCTTGAGTAGAAAATCTACTGGAGAAGCAGCCCTCTGACTGAGACTCTCCTGCAAATCTCGCTTGCCAGCTTGCTTGCTGGAGTCTTGCTTTGTTCCCATTATTATCACGTTGCTGGAATGAAAAAAAAATCTACAACACAGCAATTGGTGGAATGTGTCCAGGACGCGTTAAACGAGGAATACAGAGTCACCAAATTTCTCCAATTCTGAGAGCGGAATAAAAATTCCACCTAGTCCTATGGTCTGTCAGGGAAGGACGAACGAGTGACCGAAATACTTAACAACTGTAGATTGTAGGGAAGACCTTTAACAAAGTTTCAGGGTACAGTATCCACATATAATGAGAGAACTTCTTCCATGCACCCCGGACATTGAGCCAGCGGGGAAGGCACAGCACAGACCACCAAAACTCTCATGTAAGTGTGAAAAAGGCTGCTTTATTGAAGACAGGTGCACCTCACAAAACATTACCCATGGCCTTTTCCTTATATACTAATTCTCGCTATACATATTTAACCTATCTTGCCTCCTCCCCCCACCCCTAAGGCTCCCCCTCTCCAAATCTTTGCACCTGATTGCAACCCTTTGACAATCATTAACTGTTGAACTTTTAATCCTGTAACCTCTTACCTATTTTTAAAACATCTACCTACCTAAACATCTCCTAATTAACTTCCTGTTATTGCCCGTTCCTGGATTAACTTGTGGCCCACCATAAATTTAACCTGTAAAACCTTTAAAAAACTAGAAGAAAACGCAACTCAGAAAAGTCCTCCCCTAACTTTTCTGACCCCCTCCCCTCAACCTAGGGTGCTTTGGATATCTTCTAATATTGAAGGATCTATCTATGATCTCTTTCATCTGTATCAAATACAATTCTATCCTAAAGCATGACAAGTGTACACCATTGTCTCTGAAAAAATACACCGCCTCGTACTTCAATTCTGGGTGTTCTACTCTCCCTATCCCTTCCTTTTCACAAAAATACCTCATGGCCCTATTAACTTTTCTCCTCGCTTTGTCAATTGCCAAGAGCTCTTCTGCCCCTCTCCAATGCCTCCTGGGAATTAATTCTGACCGAATGATAATACACCCTGCCCATAATTTTTTGATTTCTAACAAATCCTGCTTCATTTGTTTGGGAAGCACCAAACCTTTGCACACCACCAGGTCATTCTCACCCAGGTGCATAATCAGTACATCTGGACAAATGTTATTTTTGATGCATTTGTTCAAGAACGGTATGAGCTCGTGCCAGCGCATACCTCCCTTTCCATGCCACGAAACATTGAATAATGACTAATCTAACCCAAGGTTCAAACCTTTCCCTTTTTGAATTTCATGTCGCTCTGCCCATTTAATAAAAGAGTGCCCCACTATCCATATAGACAGCTCCGCCGATGCTGGCCCAGCCATTCCACCTGCAAAGACACAAGCGTAAGTACGGATACACTAAACATCATCATGCCTCATCTCCCCCATTTTAATGAATGTTTTAGAGCAAACCCAATTCCACCTCACCAAGCGCATGATCCTGTCCTCCCCCCCAACTCTGTTTTGCTGCATCCTTCGCAACGCCGATCTGGAAGGAGTGAGTGCCGTACTCCCCTGGGGCTTCCCCCAATATCCTCAATGTTCTCTGCATCACCCAAAGCAGCTGAGCTGCCTTAACCCCCTTTCCAGACACCCTTCTAAACAGGCCACCATTGGCTGTCCCTGAATTTCTTCAATGAGCCCCCCCATTTCACTGAGCACACTGCTGTGCCTTCTGAGGCTCTCAACACTACCCCCTTTCCCCTTCCCCTTTGGTCCGTCTTTGATTGTTTTAACTTCACCTCCACCAACCCTTCTGTTATGTGCACCTCCCTCCATTGAAGACCTTAACGACCTGTTCTGCTGACCAACTCTGAACCCCCAAAAAGCCCCGAAATACATCCAAGACATTAATGTTGCGAATAGCCTTGTCTCCTCCTTGTTCCTACAAATCCTGGGTATCAACTGCAACATGGCCACCAATAATGTTTTAGACACTGTCCTCCAAATTTGGGGCTAGGCCCCCTTTTCTCTTACCCAACCTTCCAGGATTCACCTACCTAGCTCGCCTGCTGAAGGTGCATGCTCCCACCACAGCTTACCCATGCCGATCCCTGTCAACTTGCCTGTAATCATAACTCTAGCCAGGCCCCTGTCAATCACATCCAAAATAAACTGTACTATGTCCTCTTCCTTTGCCCATCTGTCGTCCCTTCTCCTAACCTCCGTCAATAAATTCCAGCCAAGCCTGTCTATATGCCGTCCTAGTGAAGAGAGCCAATGACCCTACCACCAATTGTAGCATCCTCTGTCTCCGATGGACCACATCCCCACCGGCACAGGTGTCTTGCAGTTGTCCGCCTCCGTGGCCAGACCATGGAACCTCTCCCACTGTGAACAAGGCAAAGCGTCCCCAATGCCATTGTCCACCCCTGGCACATGTCTGGCTTGGAAGGTAATGTCATGTTTCAGACAAAGTAATACAAATACTCGCATCAACTTGAGTACCTGTGCATCCCTAGCCGATTGCCTGTTGACCACCTGCATCACTGTCATATTGTCTATCCTAAAGTCAACCTTCTTGTGTGCCATGTCCTGCACCCATACTGTTGTTGCTACCACTCGTGGGAATAGTTCCAAAAAGGCAATGCTGCTGCCCCCATCCTTCCAATGTAGTTTTCACTCTTCTGCGCACCATCTACCCTGCCAATACAGTCCAAGACCATGGCCCCCGCTGCGTCTGAGTATATGTGCACGTCCCAATACCATTCTTTGGGCATCACCATTGGGATGCCATTAAAGTCCTCTAGAAATTTTTACCACATGTGTAAATCCTTGTTTGTACCTGCGGACAATCGCATGTGGTGATGTGGGAGTCTGATGCCCGCAAAGCACCTGCCCAGACTCCTGCAAAAGGTCCTTCCTGCCTGTACTACTCTACATGCAAAATTAAGGTGTCCCAGCAGCACTTGCCCCTCCCTTACTGTCACTTTCTGTCTGGCCAGCATGTCATCAATCAGCATAATCATGTTACATTTTTAGTCTGTCGGCAGGCGTGCTTCCATTGCCAAAGAGTCCAGTTCAATGCCTAGAAATGACAACACCATACTCGGACCTTGTGTCTTCCCAGGGGCACTCCCAGTAAACCCATGAGCTCTAAAACTGTTCAACTGTTGTTGACAGTCCATTGAACCGGGTCGACCCGCCAGGATGACGTCATCAAGGTAGTGTGTCACCATCAATTTGCTTGTCTGCCACGTGAAAACTCATCGCAAAAACAAGCTAAAACGCGCAAACAGCGCACATGAAGTGGAACATCCAATAGGCAATGCCTTGTCCACAAAAATGTGTCCCTCAACCAGTGGCGGTTTCCCCATGGGGGCGTTTGGGCGCCGCCCCCCCTGTTTTCTCGCCGTGCGAGAAGAAGGCAGAAACAAATGGTAGTTATTTATTTATAACTACCATTTGTTTCTGCCTGCCCTTCTCGCACGGCGAGAAAACACTACAGTCAGCAGAACAGAACTTCCTTCCTGGTTACTAACTCGACTCGAGTCTCAGGGAAGGGGGGAGTGGCTTGGGGGAGTGGCTTGCCCAATGTTGTTAATACGGACTGTTTGGACAGCCTGAGAGGCAGTCCAAACAGACAGTATTAGCAACAGAGGGCAAGCCGCTCCCCCAAGCCTCCTCCCACTTTCTGTTCTGCAGGATGCAGACTAAGTGGAATGACGTTTTTAGGGCAGCCGGCCGAACCAATCAGCGCCGGCTGCCATGGAGGGGAGGGAGGCTGCCTGCAGCCTTCCGTGACGAGAGCGGAGGCATTCGAATTTCAGGATGGCGGGAGCAGTCTCGGGACTCAAGAGTCAGAGCGGGAACTCGGGAAGCCATTGCCAAGGTAAGTTTTTTATATTTATTTATAGAGTTAATAAATGTAATGTATTAAGAACGAAACAAAAAATACTTGCCAGTAGTAAAGAAATAAGATTGAGTATTAGTAAGAGAGACAGTGTGTAGTGGACTTCAATCACTCCAGATCAAAGCAGCGAGAGCGCTAAGTGAATATTGAGATGTCATGCAAACGGCACATTTAACCTGGGAATTGCAGGTGATGCACAGTGCTCCGTCCTGCCGCCAGCGCATTTCAGCTTGAGGTTAAAATGACCGGATGGGGTTACGTTTTTGCAAACAAACTCTGACTGCCCTTGACCCCAGTACCAAGTTGAATAAAAGGCCCTCTCGGGTTTAGTATGAAGAAGATGGGTGGCGTCTCTATTTCTAGTGTGCACGTGGAAGCGAAGACGAATAAAAACTGTGCCGATTTTTTTTTTGATAATTAGGGGCAAAGAGCGGACATGTTTCCACAATCTGGTGTTTATAATTCCAATTGGTGTAATGTTCTGTGATGCATAGCATTCCACCTTATATAGACACTTTTGGATTAACGACTCCTTCTCAAGTAACTGACTGCTGCTTTTAAACATATGTTTGTGGAGGATGTTATGATACTTTGAAATGACCAGTTCTGTTGCTTTTACTTCCAGTGAGCTAAAAGGTGGTCAGTCGTGTATATGCACATATAAAACGTCTTGCAATTCCGATCTGGAAATGATGTGGCCTGACGTTATCTGTGGAAAGCACACATTTTGATGGGGTTCACCACTCTTGTTGGAGGTTAGGTTAACCAACAGGGATATTGTCAAGCTGCAGGCGGTTCGGATTTTTGTGCACACCATACCTGTGTTAAGCAAGTAGCTCGAGTAACAAACACGAATGAGAAGGGCGTTGTGTGCCTTTGTTCATGCCTCTGTGTGTATGACATGCGGTGACACTTGTCTTCACACGCACACATAATATGTGTGGTTAGCCCACAGCAGTGTTCCACCCTTGTTTTACTTTGTTAATATGAGACAGTTTGCGTTTATTTATTGTGTATTCTCAATCTCAGGTAACACTGGCGGAGCCTACTACCAAATCTCCCCTTCAGCTACTACTAGGTGTGTTGATACCAAAACAAATTTTGTTCTGTCTACAGCAGGTGGACTGTACACCTGTCGGCATACAGGCCGCGTATTTACATATTTACTTTGAGCACAGAAATCTAAAGCCATGATTTAGTCCACTTTGTTTATTATGCTAAGCGATCTTTGTAAATGCTCACATGAAGATTGTAATTGTGTTTTCATATTAGAATCTGCATAATTCCTTTACCAAATGTACATTATGTTTGTAATACTCTTTGAATCTTCTACGTTTAAACTGTCTCAGATTACACGCTGTTATCCAACTCCGCCTTTCATACTTTTGTTATAGTAAATACCATTAATTCAAAAGCATGTGTTGTTTAAGGCACTGAGAGAGTGCTGGGTCTTCAGTTTATGGAGTAAGGGTGCTGTGTATTGTGTCTAAGAAGATAAGGTGCCGACTCAGTACTGATTAAGGGGTGGGAGGAGTATGCAGGAGGGGTGAGAGAGCGACAAGAGAAAGATAAGGGAGAGAATAGAACGTGTGGAGGGAGAGAGAGAAAAGTAGTGGAAGAGGGGAGGAGAAAAAGTGTGAGCACTTGGAGGAGAGAGAAATATATGGAAAGAGTGACAGGAGATACGGAGGGAAAGGAAAATACAAACCACAAAGAAAGGAGAAAGAGGCAGACTAGAGTGAGCAAGCAGAGAGAGTAAGCAAGAGCAAGACAGGTAAATAATGGGAGGTGGAGAAAGAGAGAGGGAACGAAAGAGGAAGGAGGAAGAGAGGGGAGAGACAGAAGTGTAAAAGAGAAAGAATAGAAGATGAAGATAGAGCAGGAGAGGAGTATAAAGAAAGAAAAAGACAGAAAGATAGAGAAGAGTTAGAAGGATAAGGGAAGAGAGAAGACGAATCAGGGAAGACGAGAGAGAGAGACCAAGTGCTGCGATTTCTGTAATAAACACAAGATGATGGACGGAGTGCTGAATCTTTTCAACCACTCACCCTCAGTGAAGACAGCTGGGTTTAATCCATTGCTCTTTTGCTCACCGTGGAATCCTAGTTTGGACCTAGTCATATGCATATCAGTCTTGAACCTGCTCCTCATGGGAACAGTCCAGCACAAACTGCCAGTTTGCTATGTTTGCCCTAAGTGGGACGGGTAGGCCGGGCTCGCTCGCAGTGGTTCAGTATGACAATAATTTTACGCCCCACCACTTTCAAATGTCACCAGCCGCCACTGCCCTCAACTGTATTCTCAACAATTGGAAATCCTTCGGGTGTACCAGCAGTAAGCCGAAGGCTGACTTAATGTCACATTTTGCCATCTCCACACCATTTCCTACCGTCTCCACTAGTGCCCTGGCTACATCTACTGACGAGTACACACTGATGTCAAGTCCTCTGCTATGTAATCATTCACTGAGGATCCCTCCGGCCACGATAGGTGCTGAATCAATCGAAATTGACCGGGTTCCTTTTTGGGCACCACCCTAATCAGGGATATTATCAAGTCTGTGATAGGGAGATGTCCTAATGGTCCTGCCATTTGCCCTTCTTCAACTTCTTTGCACAATTTGTCCCACACTGCTGCTTTGTGTCCTTTAACTGATCTCAAGTTCTCCGCCCAAATGGCTAATCTTGGCCCCTCATACCCCAACGTAAACCCCTCACCAAGCTCAATAAATTATCATCCTCCCGACAAGGGTAGTGTGCCAGTCAGCACTCTAAGCATTCCAGCTTAATGAGTGCACAAACCTTTTCCCATGGACCCTTGTGTTCCCCTCCTTCCCCTGCCACCTCTCGTCTGCTGTCCCTGTTGGCCTTGGAAGGAGCTGTTATGCTGGAAACCTTGGCTATGCTGTTGACCTTGCCCGTTGTATCCTATACCAAATCATTGTACTAACAGGTGTCACTCTGCACACGTGGAGCATTTGTGCCTAAATCTACAGTACTCCAGTGTGCAGGATCCTTTATTGCAATCCCAGTACGCCCTCTGCACCCCCCCTGGGTTTTTTGCTGTGTACCCCCCTTACTATGCCCCCCCGGGTGGGGCAGCTCTGAAAGGGGCTGTAAGTCAGTGGCAGCCAGCTGGCCGTGTATGTGATTTTCCCGAACTTTAGTGCCCCCATGTTTTGATGGCAAAAACAACAAGTGATGGACCGAATGTGGATCAATGTCACACATTCCCCCAGTCAAAAGATCTGGGCCCAAATCCATCAATTTTTTTTGCACTCCACACCACCCTGGGTTAGACAATGGCGATATGCAAATCAGCTCTGACCCTGTTGCCCCATGGGAACAGTCCAGTCCGAACTACAAAAGCCATGTCCTTCCCAGAACGGAATCAAGCATCCGAGGACCGGACCGGTTTCGAGGTAACACCTCTCATCAGCCCGGCTAGCTTGACTCCAAGTGGTGTGGAGTGCCTGGGACCCACGTCTGGGCATCCCCAGCGCACTTAGGGCGGCAATTGCAAAAACAACAAGTGATGGACCGAATGTGGATCAATGTCACACATTCCCCCAGTCAAAAGATCTGGGCCCAAATCCATCGTTTTTTTGCACTCCACACCACCCTGGGTTAGACAATGGCGATATGCAAATCAGCTCTGACCCTGTTGCCCCATGGGAACAGTCCAGTCCGAACTACAAAAGCCATGTCCTTCCCAGAACGGAATCAAGCATCCGAGGACCGGACCGGTTTCGAGGTAACACCTCCCATCAGCCCGGCTAGCTTGACTCCAAGTGGTGTGGAGTGCCTGGGACCCACGTCTGGGCATCTCCAGCTCACTTAGGGCGGCAATTGCAAAAACAACAAGTGATGGTCCGAATGTGGATCAATGTCACACATTCCCCCAGTCAAAAGATCTGGGCCCAAATCCATCGTTTTTTTGCACTCCACACCACCCTGGGTTAGACAATGGCGATATGCAAATCAGCTCTGACCCTGTTGCCCCATGGGAACAGTCCAGTCCGAACTACAAAAGCCATGTCCTTCCCAGAACGGAATCAAGCATCCGAGGACCGGACCGGTTTCGAGGTAACACCTCTCATCAGCCCGGCTAGCTTGACTCCAAGTGGTGTGGAGTGCCTGGGACCCACGTAAATGTAAATGTAAATGTAAGGTGTTTTGTAGCGCGCTCAATTACTACCGGAGTATCCTGGCGCGAATGACCGCTGGGGAACCCGTCCTGGCTTTCCCTGTGAGATGGTCCCATGCTGGGTATCTCCAAGGTGAAGCCAGGCATCCCCGGCGTCTGTGGGGGGCCGTTGTAGCGATGAGGCAAGCTTAATGCCCAGAGTTACCGAGTGTGATCACTGCCCAAAGTGGGCACCGAGGCGAGAATTATCAGTCCGCTGACCCTGGTCCTCGACCCTGCCGCGTCGGGAATCGAACCCTGGTCCCGGGCCGTTCTCAGCCTCCGGGTCTGCCGCCTCTAACCAGTGAGCCACACCTCGCTACGTCTGGGCATCCCCAGCGCACTTAGGGCGGCAATTGCAAAAACAACAAGTGATGGACCGAATGTGGATCAATGTCACACATTTTGTATTTTTCTCCCTGAGTGTACTGGGGTAGCTCAGACGTGGGTCCCAGAGCCTCCACACCACTGGAGTCAAGCTAGCCGGGCTGATGAGAGGTGTTACCTCGAAACCGGTCCGGTCCTCGGATGCTTGATTCCGGTCTGGGAAAGATATGGCTGTTGTAGTTCGGACTGGACTGTTCCCATGGGGCACAGGGTCAGAGCTGATTTGCATAAAGCCATTATCTGACCCAGGGTGGTGTGGAGTGCAAAAAACGATGGATTTAGGCCCAGATCCTTGTACTGGGGTGAATGTAAGACATTGATCTACATTCTGTCCATCAAATTGTTTTTTAGGTCTCGCCTGTCGATGCGCATGCGCATCGAGCAAGGCGAGAGTATTGGGACTTATCCGCTCTTTATCCACACTGCAAGGAATCGTGGCGATTCCTTGCAGTGCCCGTGACTTTTAAGTTCAATGCGCATGCGCATTGAGCTTAAAAGCGCGTGCACGTCCGTCTTTGTTTACCCGCTCCGCCCCCTCCCCTTCCCGCCGTGTCGCATTTCTCCTCCCCCCTCCCCTCTCTTCCCTCCGGCTTGTTTCTTTATTTGACCCGCTCCGCCCCCTCCCCTTCCCGCCGTGTTGCATTTCTCCTCCCCCCTCCCCTCTCTTCCCTCCGGCTTCTTTTTTGTTTACTTGCGGATCTGTTTTATTATTTGTCAACTTGTGTTTATGTTTGAATCGGCGCGATCAACACAAACACTCCTCACTTCCACCAGATGGTTGCCACGGAGACCCTAGGGTCATTTTCTTCCCTTTAAACCGATTGGACGCTCAATTCGGATTACAAGCACCAATCTACCGGATTGGTTGACTAACCACTGCGTCATTCATGTCTGCGTCATGGCGCTTTCAGTTCAGCCGAGCCCTTGATTGATCGGGACGTGTTTAAAACTACTCCGGTATGCTCGCATATACATCCGCGGGATCCGGCATTACGAGGAACTATACAGGTACCAAGCGGGTGCCTGGCAGTGAAGGCGTGAGTCCTGATATTCAACCACGAGCTAAGTACTTTCTTAAAGCCGAGGCTTGAATATTTAACTTTAGCCTTATTTTCTCTCTCCTATAGGGTGTGCCGTTTTGCCCCCACCCCCCTCCCGTGACCCATAGTGTAACAAGTGATTACACCCTCTGTAAGATATTTCTTCAATATATTTTTTTTAATTGACCTAGACGTGCCCAGCAGCACCGAGTGTTTGTCCAAACGTTTTTAGCATCTAAACTCCATAGACCACCGGCTATTGCTAAATGCTATTTTGGGCATACAGGGCACTACATCCCTTAGTAACAGCATACATCTATGACGTTTACAGACCACCGGCTACTGCTATACGCTATATTGGGTATACAGGGCACTACAGCCCTTAGCAAAATCTTTTTCTGATTTAAATACTTGCAGAAATAATAAGTGCACAAGATCACATATAGTAGCACGTTAGATCAGCATTACCGCCTAAAGTGCACTACGTGCCAGACCGCAAGATTCACAGATTTGTTAGATACTGTGTTATGGTTGTGCTGAGACGAAGGAAACCTCAATGCCTCGTTCGCATTTCTCATCCCCCCTCCCCTCTCCTCCGTCCGTCTTCGACCTAATACTCCGCCCTGCAAGAACCCCCCGACCACCCCATAAGGTTTAATCAGGGGAAACCTCGCCTGCTGCACTGAATCTACCCACGCACGACAGCGCTCACAAACAGTCAACTGGTGCGATGTGCGCCACTCCTTCCACACGCCTCCAAACTGTATTCAGCTTCCGATAAGTTGAGGATTAGCATGAGGGCAAAAATTGCTCCGTACGTCTGCGGATACTACATCAATGCCAGAAGTCTTCAGGTCTCTCCTTCTGACACCATGCGACTTGCATGATGAACAGGTCAGCAGGGCAAGATAACCATCAGCAGAAATCATATGATTATCCAGATGAAGAAAGCTGCAGATGTTCATTCAGGTACGTGTTATTTCTATCGTGGAGAGGTTTCTGTATAAGTCGCAGCCACAAATTATGTGGTAAGGACACCGACATAACCAGGTTCATGAATGTAATCATTTATTTTAGAGAAAAACCACCCGAGCTGCTGAGCGCCCAAGCACCGCCAGCCTCGGACTCTCAAGTGCTTTGACTGCCTGAACCGACACTCTATAGAACTTTGACATTCACGCTGTCACGAGCAGGTGTGTGGAGTCTGGAATACTACACTATGTTTGATTTTTTGATTCATATTTCAACCAAAGATATGGAGAACCCTGTTCACCCTTCTTATGTGAGCCTGAGGCAAGGGAAAGAGAGTCCGTACTTACCATCATTTTGTCTAGAAATGAAGGCATCATCATCCTTCCTCACAAACACGGGGCCCATCATTAGAGACATGGCCATTGTGAAAACTCATGAGGTTGATCTAAATCCAAAGGTGAAGGACAGGAACCGGGGGAGGGGGAGCAAGGGAACCTCAAACTTCTGATGCTTTAGGTAAGTGGTGACATAAATTTTCGCAATTTAAAAAAAAAAAATACTCACCCTCAAACTTTCACCCTCAACACCTCACTCACACTCACTCTCACTCACCCTCACTCAGCATCAACTACTCCCCCTCACCCTCACTCACCCTCAACACCTCACCCTCACCCTCACTCACCCTCACCCTCACCCTCACTCACCCTCACCCTCACTCACCCTCACCCACTCTCACCCTCACTCACCCTCACTCTCACTCACCCTCACTCTCACTCACCCTCACTCACCCTCACTCTCACTCACCCTCAACCCCTCACTCACCCTCACTCACCCTCACCCACCCTCACCCACCCTCACCCTCACTCACCCTCAACCCCTCACCCTCACACAGTGCAATAGGTCTCGGAGCATTTGAGTTAGAGCTTTTAGAAATGTTTATGGCTTTTTTTTTAATTCTTTAGCATTGGCTACAGGAAACAAAAATGCTAAAGATTTACAAAAAACCCATAAACAATTCTAAAAGCACTAACTCTAATGCTGCGAGACCTATTGCATTTCCAATGCTTGTTGTATTTTTCTCCCTGAGTGTACTGGGGTAGCTCAGACGTGGGTCCCAGAGCCTCCACACCACTGGAGTCAAGCTAGTCGGGCTGATGAGAGGTGTTACCTCGAAACCGGTCCGGTCCTCGGATGCTTGATTCCGGTCTGGGAAAGATATGGCTGTTGTAGTTCGGACTGGACTGTTCCCATGGGGCACAGGGTCAGAGCTGATTTGCATAAAGCCATTATCTGACCCAGGGTGGTGTGGAGTGCAAAAAACGATGGATTTAGGCCCAGATCCTTGTACTGGGGTGAATGTAAGACATTGATCTACATTCTGTCCATCAAATTGTTTTTAGTTTTTTGTATTTTTCTCCCTGAGTGTACTGGGGTAGCTCAGACGTGGGTCCCAGAGCCTCCACACCACTGGAGTCAAGCTAGCCGGGCTGATGAGAGGTGTTACCTCGAAACCGGTCCGGTCCTCGGATGCTTGATTCCGGTCTGGGAAAGATATGGCTGTTGTAGTTTTGACTGGACTGTTCCCATGGGGCACAGGGTCAGAGCTGATTTGCATAAAGCCATTATCTGACCCAGGGTGGTGTGGAGTGCAAAAAACGATGGATTTAGGCCCAGATCCTTGTACTGGGGTGAATGTAAGACATTGATCTACATTCTGTCCATCAAATTGTTTTTTGTATTTTTCTCCCTGAGTGTACTGGGGTAGCTCAGACGTGGGTCCCAGAGCCTCCACACCACTGGAGTCAAGCTAGCCGGGCTGATGAGAGGTGTTACCTCGAAACCGGTCCGGTCCTCGGATGCTTGATTCCGGTCTGGGAAAGATATGGCTGTTGTAGTTCGGACTGGACTGTTCCCATGGGGCACAGGGTCAGAGCTGATTTGCATAAAGCCATTATCTGACCCAGGGTGGTGTGGAGTGCAAAAAACGATGGATTTAGGCCCAGATCCTTGTACTGGGGTGAATGTAAGACATTGATCTACATTCTGTCCATCAAATTGTTTTTTGTATTTTTCTCCCTGAGTGTACTGGGGTAGCTCAGACGTGGGTCCCAGAGCCTCCACACCACTGGAGTCAAGCTAGCCGGGCTGATGAGAGGTGTTACCTCAAAACCGGTCCGGTCCTCGGATGCTTGATTCCGGTCTGGGAAAGATATGGCTGTTGTAGTTTGGACTGGACTGTTCCCATGGGGCACAGGGTCAGAGCTGATTTGCATAAAGCCATTATCTGACCCAGGGTGGTGTGGAGTGCAAAAAACGATGGATTTAGGCCCAGTTCCTTGTACTGGGGTGAATGTAAGACATTGATCTACATTCTGTCCATCAAATTGTTTTTTGTATTTTTCTCCCTGAGTGTACTGGGGTAGCTCAGACGTGGGTCCCAGAGCCTCCACACCACTGGAGTCAAGCTAGCCGGGCTGATGAGAGGTGTTACCTCGAAACCGGTCCGGTCCTCGGATGCTTGATTCCGGTCTGGGAAAGATATGGCTGTTGTAGTTCGGACTGGACTGTTCCCATGGGGCACAGGGTCAGAGCTGATTTGCATAAAGCCATTATCTGACCCAGGGTGGTGTGGAGTGCAAAAAACGATGGATTTAGGCCCAGATCCTTGTACTGGGGTGAATGTAAGACATTGATCTACATTCTGTCCATCAAATTGTTTTTTGTATTTTTCTCCCTGAGTGTACTGGGGTAGCTCAGACGTGGGTCCCAGAGCCTCCACACCACTGGAGTCAAGCTAGCCGGGCTGATGAGAGGTGTTACCTCGAAACCGGTCCGGTCCTCGGATGCTTGATTCCGGTCTGGGAAAGATATGGCTGTTGTAGTTCGGACTGGACTGTTCCCATGGGGCACAGGGTCAGAGCTGATTTGCATAAAGCCATTATCTGACCCAGGGTGGTGTGGAGTGCAAAAAACGATGGATTTAGGCCCAGATCCTTGTACTGGGGTGAATGTAAGACATTGATCTACATTCTGTCCATCAAATTGTTTTTTGTATTTTTCTCCCTGAGTGTACTGGGGTAGCTCAGACGTGGGTCCCAGAGCCTCCACACCACTGGAGTCAAGCTAGCCGGGCTGATGAGAGGTGTTACCTCGAAACCGGTCCGGTCCTCGGATGCTTGATTCCGGTCTGGGAAAGATATGGCTGTTGTAGTTCGGACTGGACTGTTCCCATGGGGCACAGGGTCAGAGCTGATTTGCATAAAGCCATTATCTGACCCAGGGTGGTGTGGAGTGCAAAAAACGATGGATTTAGGCCCAGATCCTTGTACTGGGGTGAATGTAAGACATTGATCTACATTCTGTCCATCAAATTGTTTTTTGTATTTTTCTCCCTGAGTGTACTGGGGTAGCTCAGACGTGGGTCCCAGAGCCTCCACACCACTGGAGTCAAGCTAGCCGGACTGATGAGAGGTGTTACCTCGAAACCGGTCCGGTCCTCGGATGCTTGATTCCGGTCTGGGAAAGATATGGCTGTTGTAGTTCGGACTGGACTGTTCCCATGGGGCACAGGGTCAGAGCTGATTTGCATAAAGCCATTATCTGACCCAGGGTGGTGTGGAGTGCAAAAAACGATGGATTTAGGCCCAGATCCTTGTACTGGGGTGAATGTAAGACATTGATCTACATTCTGTCCATCAAATTGTTTTTTGTATTTTTCTCCCTGAGTGTACTGGGGTAGCTCAGACGTGGGTCCCAGAGCCTCCACACCACTGGAGTCAAGCTAGCCGGGCTGATGAGAGGTGTTACCTCGAAACCGGTCCGGTCCTCGGATGCTTGATTCCGGTCTGGGAAAGATATGGCTGTTGTAGTTCGGACTGGACTGTTCCCATGGGGCACAGGGTCAGAGCTGATTTGCATAAAGCCATTATCTGACCCAGGGTGGTGTGGAGTGCAAAAAACGATGGATGTAGGCCCAGATCCTTGTACTGGGGTGAATGTAAGACATTGATCTACATTCTGTCCATCAAATTGTTTTTTGTATTTTTCTCCCCATGTTTTGATGGTACAAATCTGTTTCAATCTCTCCCCATTTTGCCTCTGTTTCCGAAGCCAGCCTGGCCCTAAACTCCTCATCGTAGTGTAACTAAGCGTAGCCCCCGTATGTTACCTGAGCCCCTCTGATCACTTCCATATATTTAAAGATCGAGACGGACATCTCCGGGTATTTTTCACAGTAAACGCTTGGACATTTTAAGAAGACCACCATCCAATTCTTGATAGTCATCGTCACCTTAGGCCTCTTGGTTTAAATGGGTTCCTCCTTCTTTGAACCCTCTTTTGCCCTATGCTCCCTGTGAAGTAACTTGAGCATGTCCACGTACTCACCTTTCCAAATTCTTTCGTTAGTTGACAGCATAAGATGCTCCCCCAATGGCTTTGTAACCCCCATATATGGCAGCTTCTTAATTTTAAACTCGTGGCTCTCTTAAGCGGCTCCTCCCTGGGCCCCTTTGCTGTCCCGACCTACTGCTGCTGTCTTGTCCATGCCCAACCCAGTCTCTCATCCCTCGTTCCCCCGACCATCTGCTAAGTCCCCTTCTGCCTTCCTGCAACTGCTTCGGTGCCTACCCCTGTATCCTTGACGAACAGGCCTTCGCGCAAGCACTCTGCCTCCCCGCTAAGTGCATCCGTCCCCACTAAGACCCTGCCCCGGGGCATTACAGGAGAACCACACCCTTTTGCGCCCTTACCAGGGGTCAAGGTCGGCATCTGCATTGGTTCCAGCCGCCTAACCAGAAGTGCAGGGGGTTGACCCACGTCGTCCTAGGCCTGGAGATGTTCACATTTCCGGAACTGCAACATACTAGGCACATCATTACTATATCCCCCCACATCCTAGCTATGATCCCTGTACGTCCTCTTCCACAATCTCCCCTTCCTCAAGGCTGTCTTCATCATAATCTAACTGTATATCTCCTTCTAGACCCTCATCACTTGCCCTCTAATGCAAACATGCCTCTGTGCTGCCCCGCCTCTTTCGTATTAGCACTTCTAAGTCCACCACTAAGGACTGTGGTGGTGGGAAAGAACCTTCTGCCTCGCCATACATGATTGCCCTCTCACCGCTGCCCCTGAGGCCGCATTGACCCAATGGGGTTGTTGCACCGCCTCTGTCGCGTCTGACCATTGTTTGGCAGTGATTTCACCGCCCGCAGTGTATTCTGGCTGGCCGCCTTTGCCTGTGCCTTCACTTCTCCTCGGGAATGCGGAGCCGCATGTGACTTGCCCAAGTACTCTACTGCCACTACTATAGAGGAAATGTAAGGTCCATCAAGCCGGGGTTAGAAGCCCCCTCTGCACCTATCCTCTTTGGCCCGGGACACCACTGCCAAATAAAACCCATGTCTCGCCCCACACCCGTGGAACCCCCAGCCACCTGCCCACTGTCCCCCCCCTCATCTGCGTCTACCTGCCATGCCTGTTTCCTCCTTGCCCCTGTCGAGTGCCCTTCTCGATGCGCCGGAACCCCTGCTCCCCGGGGTGTGTATGTCCCGACTCCTGGAAGTGGCCCTATCGCCCACCCCCCCCATCTGCGTCTGCCTACCATGCCCGTTTCCTCCTTGCCCCTGTCGAGTGCCCTTCTCGATGCGCAGGAGACCCTGCCCCCCGGGGTGTGTATGTCCCGACTCCTGGAAGTGGCCCTATCGCCCACCCCTCCTCCCCCAGCATCTCCTGTTCCTCCCCTTCACTCCACTCCAACATGGCCACCACTAAGGCGGATGCTGGGCCTTGAACTACCGCCACTGGCTCAGCCCCCCCGGCCCGACCCTGCCCCCCCTCCCTGGATGTCCCAGTCTTCTCCCCCTGCAGCCAGCCCCCCTCCTCAGACCAGCAGGATCTGAGCCCCACATGGGGCCCTTTCCAGCCAGCCCCCCAGAGCCAGGCATGCGGGGGGCAACATGGCCTCTCCTGCGTCTCCTTGCTGCCAGGCGCCTCCCCTCCCCTGCCTTGCCTTGCCCTGCTTTGCCCCCATGCCCCTTAACCCCTCTCCCGTTCCCTTGGCCACCCTCCATGCCTGGTTCCTCCAGACCTCTTGCCCTTGGGGGGAGACCCCTTGTCTTCCCCCCTTTGCGGTGACCTGTCTTAGCCCCCTTTTGTGCTGGGCCCTCCCAGCCCCCTTGCCTCGGCCCCTTCCTGACGCATTCTTTTGTCACCCCCATCCCCCCCGGCATGTCACACAGCCTCCCTGGCCGCTGAGACCTCATGGCTGGGCCCTGTCACAGCAGCCCCGCTCTTCCCCTTTACAAATTCGAGATCAGGATGCCGCGCGGCACCCCGCCCCCTGTCCCTGGCCCATGATTTTAAAGCTGCAGCCTACTGCCCACGGCCGCTACCACCTACCACTTTTACCAACTTGTTGTAGCGGGCCCGCAGCATCGAGCATGCTCACAGTGCTGCCGCCACCCCTTGAGCTGCATGACGCGGCTGACGCGCATCATCTGTCGCCGGCACCACTAAGTCCATGCGCCCTGCTTCTGCTACTTCCGGGTCGCTAATTTTTTTAAAGACTGACACAATTTAAATTTAAGTAATTGCCAAAACTCCTGCCGACTGTCATGTCACCTTACCAAAATGGTGACACAGCAGACAAGATGTCAGCTTAAATACCTCCCCGCACCCCCAGCCCCCAACATGCACAACCCGAGCTCAATTGCGCTCTGGGCCGCACCACTGGCCCAAAAACACCAGGTGGTGCAAGCCTCCCGGTGGTCGGCTGCTCCCCCAAAAACCCCTTGTAAAATTTCTGCAGTGGATTTCTCCCTTGACCAAAACAGCCATTTTGGCGGACAAAAAGGGGAGCTGACTGGGAACATCACATAGTCCTTATAACAATTAACTCAAAATTGCTTAAATAATTTGAACAAATGAAAATCTAAGAGTGATTAGATTATTTGGCGAAAAGTAGGTAAACTTTGCATCAAACTTTTGTTAGTTAAAATCATTGACTTGGCAAAGCGCACATTATAAAAGAGCTATAAAACAGAACATGAAAAGCGTTTCTGGAACAAAAAACGTTAATAGCACATTCGGTAAGCTTTCTCGTGTGCACTTTTATTTTTTTAAGTAGGTAATGGAAGAGACTTCCCATGAACTTCACTTAAACTTAGATCTCGAGCTCCAACTGGGCCACATATCTTTTCACAGTCAGGTGACGCTTGCAGCCTCAGTTGAGAAATTTTGCCAAGCTGGGAAAGGCAGGAAATAATAGAGTTTTCAGCGACGGCTGCTGCTGCCTGGAATAATGTAGGTGGTTTCATAATCTAACACTTCGCAAGACCTGTGACACCCCGGACTGCTTGAAAGTGTTTCCCTCCAGCTAAACACCTTCTGAAAGAGGATTTCAAGTTAGCACAAAGGAACTTGTCAAACGAAACGTGACTTTGCCGTTTTTGAAGCATGAATATGATTAGACAATTTTGCACACAAAAGCAGGCATTTTGCATCTCCAGGTTCTGCATTTTGTATCTCCAGTACATGCAGACCACTGTGGTCTTCAAACTGTTTAATGCCATATTCCCCCTCGTGTAAAATTATTTTGGCCTTTCAGGGAAGAATTGACAAATTCACGAGACCTAACACAAACTCTGAGGGTGAGCCTCCCCCGCTGTAACCCTTCTGCTCCTAGATCAATCTGCTGTCATCCTACATGTAATGCAGGAGCCAGATGCTCCCTGGAAGGTAGTATAGATGAGCGGAAAGTGGACATCTCCCCCCTTGCACCAGGATCTGCGTAACACAGTGGCACTGGTCACAGATGCAGAAAGTTGCTTCTCTTAAGTCGACGACACGCTTTGCACCTTACAAAGTATGGTCTCTGGACTCCAAAAATTGGTCCACCACCTCGAAGCAGGGGTGGAGGACATGGAGGGGCACTCCCGCAGGACAACATCAGAACCTTAAGAATCCTGGAGGGAGCGAAGGGTATGTATTCCTCTTAGTTTGTAGTGACCTGGCTGCAGTCTTGGCTCGCGAACTATTCACCTGCTATGCCATGGAGCGGGCACATAGGTCTCTGGTGCCGAAACCACCCCCAGGGGCTCCACTGCAACCCATATTGCTCGCATCTTCGTTTTCGTTGATTGAGACGTTATGTTAAAATAGATTTGTAGAGCGCACAGCTACTCTATAGAGTATCCCGGCCCTGAGACAGAAAGAAAGCAGATGCAAAGAGGAGAGAAAACAAAACCCAAGGGTGAACGGTTATATTGCTTGTTGGAACAACCAGGTTTTCAATTGTTTCCTGACCGCAAGTAGGTTCGCGGCTTGCCTAAGCGGAAGAGGCAGCTTGTTCTAGAATCCAGCCACTTGCACTTGGAAAGAGCGACTGCATCTGCGGGCATCTGCGGGCTCTGAGATACTTTGGGGTGACCATAAGATGTTGATGTGCAGATCTAAGAGATCTGCCAGGTACGTAAAAGGAAACTCTTCAGCATCATCCTTAGAACACCGCAGAAACAAGCTGCAATACTATGAAAAGCAGCCAGGTATGATTGTCTTCCTGGACTATACACTAAAAGTTCAACATCAGAGATGCACTTGCCTAGCTCTCAAGCAAAAACCGCAAGGACTCCAAATTCAGTACATGCTACTCTTCTCATTGCGACTGAAGGTCATCTACCAAGAAAAAAGGTTCTTTTTCGATATCCTGGAGATTACGGGGGAGTGGCTGATGAGAGAAACAATCTTTGGTGGGAAATGCAGCACTCACCTATGCACTGAGAAGGCCCTGCAAAAAAATGTCAGGATGGACACAACTACTAAGACAATCTCACCACACATGGCAAAAATGACTCTTTTTCCTTCTGGGAAAGGCTGCTGTACATAGATCTAGTTACTAGGGTGAGAGTGGGGGGTGGAGGGGCTCGGTGTTGGACCAGTTCCTAACAGATAGAGAAATGAGACTGGATTCTCCATTATCACTGTTAATGTTTGCCATTACGATTGAGAGTGGATGCCTTAATCAAGGGACTGGAGTGGGCGCCTGGTATCTCTGATAGGGAACCCTATATGCCAATGATATTGTGCTAATTCTGGATGACCCTCAAGAGCCCGATCTTCGAGTCCTCCAGATTCTCTGCATTTTTGGAAACTTCTTGGGGCTCACTATCAACAAGGCCTAATCGTTGGTATATCCCATTGCCTGACCTGCTCTTCACTGGGTGACTGAGCAGCAGGTCCTGAAAGATGATGTACAATATCGAGAAGTGTATGTTATGACAGACCCCCATCGCACCTGGGTGTGCACTATCCTTCCCAAATTAGATTGTCTACATAGAGATCTGGGACTTTGGGCAACATTGCCATTATCCATCATGGGGCTCTCTGCAATCTTCAAAATGGTAGTCTACCCCCCCCCCCCCCCCACCCCCTCCCCTCGGCTGCTCTGCCAATTACAGAATTATCCATATCCTTTATCACACATCTATCAATAGTTTTAACTTGCTTCTGCACAACTTCCTAGGGAGGCACTGTACTCTTAGGATAGCTCTTTCCAAATGCTATAAATCTAAATTTGTTGTATGTCTTGTATGGGGGCACGCCCCCAAAGACGTGCCACCGGCCACAACGGTGACAATCCAAATATGGAGAGACATTCATAAAGCCCTCTGATGGAGGCTAAGCCTGAAAAAAGAAACCCTACTCTGGTGCAGGACCCTCATGCTGCAGGTATCGAACCTCCAGGGATTTAAACCAGGAGACATAATTGGCATCTCCAAGTTGGGCAATATCCTGTCAGGCAACACAACGAAGTCCTTTTCAGAAATAGGAACGGAATATGACTTATATTGCACCCATTGTTTTTAGATCTCCAATACGCCCTTCCACCCTATGTGGCAAAGCTTACAGACATACCAGAATATAGGACCCTGGAGGCCTAGATTCTACAAGACAAATTGACAAAACACAAAATGGCTTGTGTATCGATCCTTAGTGATAAATTTACCAGACTTCTACGACCAGTTGCGGAAGGCTTGAGAAGGGGATTTGGTACTGATAAGTGTGGCTCAAATCCACCTGAGCGACTTACCTCACTCATTCTATCTTACTCATATAATAAGCCAGCCAGGCAGTGGAGAAGAATTAGACACATTTTATTGGCCATAATATTCATCTGCAGATGGGCCCTGTCAGGTCTACACCCCAGGGAGTGCATCGAGAGGACTGACCCCTCTCATCACAGCAATACATTATCACATAGCATGGCAGAGTAAAATCACGCCCAGACTGGAAAAGTACTGGGCTCAGCAGAGGGAGAACAATGAACTCATACATGAGGCATCGAAGCTCTGAGAAAAGAAATGCTGAGACAGGGACTTTCTGCTCATAAGGGAGGGGGGAAAACTGTACCATGAGACATTGGAGCTGCAGAGCAAATGTCAGCATTAGAAATCTGTCTGCCATTGACAAGATTCTGTCTATTATAGGAAAGTATACAAAAATATCAATAATGGGAACCTAACAGATAGAAGGCAATGTACTACAGCAAGTCTTCTAACTTAGAAGGCAAAAATAAGACAAAAGCTTAACCATTACAGAAACAATTCTATCCAAATGAAGCTTGCATATTACAAAAATAGCTCCGTGGGTTGCAGCACATGAATAATAGACTGTAACTGCATATTGATTTAGACACATTAGGCTAACATATTCACCACATCATTAGCAGGAAAATTACAATCTATCAGACCCTCCTTTTAGCCTCTGAGGACGGCTGGAGGGAGGCACAGGCCTCCCCCCCGCAACTCAGAAATAGCCTCCCAGTTTATACTTATACAATGGAAATACCTCCATACGGTGTACTGTACATGACATAGAGTTTAGAGAATGGGGGCCATCTCCTTGCCACACTGTTTATGATGCCACACAGAGGGGGCGGACTTTACGCACATAGTCTGGGCATATGGGAGGGAGGCTGAAACCATTCTGGAAGAGGGCGCTGGGCTTGTCCCTACCCAGAGACCCCAGATTTGCACTCCTCCATATAATACCTGAGTTAGACACTGATAGATATAGGTGCATGCACATATGGCTGGGGTTAGGGGTGGCAAAAGGGACATTGCTATGGCTTTGAAGAGTGGAACCCCTGCCCTTAGAGAAATTGAATTATAGACTGGATATGTGCATGCCTCTCTCTGCAAAGCCATGGGGTGCCAGCAAAGGCACAACAAAATATGGACTGCATGGTGTCAGTATAGGGGTATTACTCTTCAAAGAAGTGAAAACCCACATGGAGCCTTGGACGAGGAAACCCGGAGTTACACCACCCACCTATGAACTGGGGGACGGGACGGGGAGGTTGAGACCAACATTCGCCATGGTTGTTTTGTCATATGCTGAATGGGCATCGTGGGAGACTCATTTGGTCACCGCTCACTGTATTTTACCTTCTTAAGCTGTTTCTGGTACCAATAAAATATTATAGAAAAAAAACAAGGCAAATACTCTTCCATTCCACTGGACACAAATTGCTCGCTATTATCTGACACCAAAACCCCTCCAGTTAATCCTTCATGGTAAACACGGTTTACGGAAAATTGACAATCCTGCGTGTCACAAAGTAATGATTATCTCACTTGGAATGATAATCCGTAAGAACTATAACATAGCCTTTGCCATAAGACAAACCTTGCACAGGACACACAAAATCAAGGACAATCTTTGCCCATGCCTTTTTTGGAAAATCCCCGGGTGTCACCTGGGTGATACCAGTAGTAAGACATTCATCTGCACTATGACATACTTAACTAAAGTTAACAACCTCGAACGCAGTGCCTTTGGAGGAAAAATGCTCTCCTCCTCCAGCACTATACCTTTCTCAGTACCAAGGGGCATATTACCAACAAGTAGCGATATTTATCGCTAACGAGGCTTTGCAACGATTTTTTTATCGCTAAGCATCGCCGGAAATTATCACTGAGATAACTTGCTATTAGCAACAATTATCTCACAAGTGATAAAAATCCTCACGCTAACTGCCAAATGAGACATTATTGCTGGAAAACCAACGATAATCTCTCGAAGTTTGGCGTTAGCTTGATGATAGGGGCTCACAAACTTAGCCATGATATCCACCTTCCATAGGATATCATGGCTAAGTCAGGAAAATAACAGGTGTAAAAAAAGCAGCGCTAACCACGGTTAGCGCTGCTTTTTTTATCACTAACAGGGTTAGCAATATCCTTGATAATAGGAGAAATGTCGCTTAACAACATTTCGCCTATTATTTTTCTCTGGAATGCCCCCTTTGCATCTCATTAGAGATGCAAGGGGAAGCGTAGAGAAAAAGGGTGCTAACATTCGAATTTGCGTGTTAGCACCCTGTTGCTGATAGGGAGATAATTTTATCTCTGCTTTCTTGGCTTTTAAAGCCAAAAAAGCAGAGATAAATTCCTTGATAATATGCCCCTCAGTTCTTCCACAATAAGCTTTCTAAACTTAGTCAAAGTTGTGTCTGACTGTGTGTACTTGCTCTATTCCTGGAATCAAACCACAACGCCTAGGCGATACTATCCACCATGCATACCACGCATTCTACTTCTGCAAGCTGGCTGGCATCCTCACTCTCATTTTTAAAGAGAAACCTAAGCAAAAACATCTACTTTAACATTGTCTTCAGCAGAAATGTGCTATTCCTAAAATTAAATTCCTGCCATCTGATAGCAACCTCCCAAGTCTTGGTGATATCTTCCCCATGCCTTACTCTCTAACAAGATATTGTAGGGGTTATGATATGTGTATAATATAAACTTTCTGCCCAAGCCAAAGTTCCAAATGTTCACTAGCCCAAACCCAAGCTGGGACTTCCTGTTTAATGGTATGCTAATGTAGTTCAGCTTTACACAGACACCTCGGATCAAAAGCCACTGCATGTTCACGGTTACCAATTTTCTGACTCAAAACCACACCCGTTCCAATCGCACCTGCATCCACATATAATTCATCCTCTTAGTCCGGTGTCAAAGCAGGCACCTCTAATACCATTCTTTTAACATTTTGCGACTGCTAAATGGAAAGCGCAAAATGAGGTCGGGTGGTGTCCCGTTTGTAACCATTCTGAGGAATCCGAACTCCATGTTTTCTTTGAGTGTCCGGGGTATATTAAAATAAGAAAGATGGGTAGCCCAGATCTGCAGAAACCTGGGTAGTAGATGCTGTGTTGAAACTTTTAGGATTCTGAAATCTGATTCTATTATCCCAATCGTCTACTGTGTGGCGGGGTTTCTGTTGTCAATGTGGTGCACAAGAAGGGTCTTCTCCAAACCCCCAAACAGGTTAACAGACAAGAACTAGCTGTTAATTTATATAAATCTATTGTGCTGAATATGTGACATCATACCGCATGTTATTATCCCGCATACCATTATCCCGCATTTTTATTCCCACAAATACTAATATATCGCAATATTTAAGAACGATGTCAAAATATCGAAAATTTCAATCAAAACAAGAAAAAATATTTTTAAAACGCATGTATTTAGCACTAATACTATTAGATCGAAAATTCAATGTGTAATGTGCTTCATTACATAAAAAAACCCAGTTTTAAAACTAACCGATCCCCTCTACGCGCTGCAGGATACCTAATTTAACAAACACATTCTCTAATTCGTTCCAAAAGGATACAAAAATAGAAGAAGGACACCAGTTTCAAAGAAGTACCTCCATTTTCATTACCAAAACTTAACTTTTGTCAAATTTAATTATAAAAAAAAGAAGCAGAGACACAAGTATGGCATAAGTATCGGCAAGGAAATAAATAACTAGAGCATTTTCAGGTAAGCGCTGCATCCGCATTGCCCCGCTGAATTCCTGCACACTCGACGCCCCCGCTAACGACCTTCACCATTCATCAAACTACAAATTTTGCAGCAATCCTTGTGATTATAAGCCCGCTACCCCCCATTCCCATCCATTCTCCTGCGCCTACAATGCTTTGCAGCACATCGGGTAAGTATGGCATAAGCACCGGCAAGGAAATTATAAACTAGAGCATATGCAGGTATGCGCTGCATCAGCATTGCCCCGCTAAATTCCTGCCCCCGCTAACGACCTACTCCTTCAACCATTCTACAAATTTTGGAGCCCGCTTCCCCCCATTCTCATCCATTCTCCTGCGCCTACAAAGCTTTGCGGCACAAGCACTGCCCCAACTTTATTTATTCACAACCCCACTCCTCCACTGATGGCCAATTGCTTCTTTGTTTACAGCACTGCATGCTTCACTGGCATATTCCCGTTTGAGACTGCGGTGTAAAAGTAATGCGGGATATTATTATTGCGTAATAACGTAATCGCGGGATAAATGTAAACGGGATAATGACATATTCGGGATAAAAGTATGCGGGATCAAAGTACTCGTGATAAAAAATGCGGGATAAAGGTCGATTACCATTGTGCTATAATATATCCCCTAACTGACTAAAGGTCTGCTGTTCTCCACCTTAGGCCGCACCTTAACCTGAGAAAGTTATATTTTTGATTTTATACATTTTTATGATACATATTTTAATCTTTATATAGGATTTTAATTAAAGCCCTACTTTATTTTTTTTTTAACTGTTATTTTAACCATGTCTTGTAAAATTTTGCACTTTCTGGGCCATGTTGGCCGTAATAAAGATATATTTGACTGATTGACTGACTTTTAAAAATTTTAAAAGCTCACTTCTAGCCTTCCCCGACCAAATGAAACACCTTTAAGCGGCAATTGTTTCAGCGGGTCTACAATCACAGCGAAACCCTTTACAAAGCAAGAAATATTTTATTTACATTTGAGGAAGGCTTTAAATTGTTCCCTACTCAGAGGTGGACAGGCACCAGTAATGGCCTTTGGCAGATCATTTTTGGGCTTATTTACTCTAGTGACGGGCTATGACCCAAATACTCCACCAGCTGAGTAAAAAACGTTCACAACTTTACAGTCAACCATTATTTTACTAGAATACCCAACACTAGGTCGACAATCCGATTTTGTTCTTCTATGAAACATGCATAAATTAGGAAATCATCTTGTAATGTGTGAACACCAACAACTTAGAAATGAGTTTTTGAAAAACTGACACCATGGAGGCAAGTCAAAATGTCCTCTAAAATACCTATTGGCACCAAAAAGTGCAATAAAAGCAGCCATCTGGGGGCATGGCTGACCGCCTAAGATTGTGGCTGTACATTGAGGAATTTCTGGCCACAGCCTGGCCTGTGTGACTACATGGCTGGCTGGACTGATAGCGGGGACAAGAATCCCTCCACCTGCTTCTGCGTCTGGAGGAGTCTCCAGGCTACCTGACCACCGCCGGGGGAGAGAGAAGACGAGAGGCAAGGCACGCACAGAGGAGGACGAATGTGTCCTGGTGGCATCCTCGCACTTGAGTCAATGACTGTGGGCCTACCCACGGAGGTCCAGGACTCGAGCCTGGGGACCATTGCACTGTCCTCCCTGTGATTAAAGCGAAGGGGGCGAAATCTGAACCGTGATGACCTCACCCAAACTGCTAGACTTCTGCAGCATTTTCTCTTCCGAGCCTGGCTGGACAAAGGCTAAGCGTTGGGTTTGCTGAAGACATTGCACCGTGCCTGATGCCCAACTGAGCGCACATGTGAGTCTACTCAAGGTCTAGTTGTATTTTTGGGTACTAGGCCACTAGCTGAGATGAGACCCTTTGAGGGTAGCAGGAGATAGCCAGCCCTGTCTATAGCACCAAACCACAAGTGCTACCCATCGGGCCCCCACATATTCTCTGACAGTACTCTAGCCCCCTGTGACAATGTGGGAAATGTCCTACAGGGGGCAACAAATTGCAATTGAGGCCTCACCAGGGCAGCTCCAGAGGACTTATCAGGGCACACCTATATGGGGGTTTGTTCTGGCCCCCACTGAACCAGAGATGACAGGTATGCTCCTGGAGGGGTCTTACACGCTACACCAGGACCATACCCCCTACCTCAGGAACTCAGGTGGAAGAATTTACTGCAGGACACCAAGATGGGTACACATAAAAAGTCAGGATCCACCATACCCCACTGGAACCCCCTGGGACAGATCATGGCACTGGAGGGCTCCCACGGGGACTCTGCTATGCTATATTTAGATAGATTCACCTCAACAAGCTAGTTCTCATCCTGCCTGAAATACGGGACTCACAACCTTCCCTTGAACAAAAGAAAGACACAGTCACTCTTGACTTGGGTGTGCTCAGGGAAGACTCATGCTGATCCCTATAATAGAGAACTACACTACCCACATAGATGACCTGGTGTCCTGAGTCCAGCCCCTTGAGACCCTTGCTGATGAAGTGGTGGGCAGCTAGAGGTGAAATAACGTATGGGTAATTGGCCTTCTAGAGAAATGGAGGGAAACAACGCTACAGCTTTCCTGGTTTCGAATAACAGTCATGGAGGGAACCCCACAACATATTTGACCTCATATCCCTGGAGGCTCTGACCTTAGCGCTCTGACCTTAGCCCGGATACCGCATGACTACCAACAGACCCTCCCCTAGCTCAGATGGGCTTACCCTTGAATTCTATGCCACATATGAATCCACCTTGGTAGCGCACCTCCTACACATATACCATGATGCAAAGCAACACAAGGCCCTTGTGGTGCCTATTCCAAAACCTGGACGGGACCCACTGCTCCTGACTTTTTACTGCCCGATCTCTCTCCCCTAAAAATTCTCATCAAATGATTGCAGACCGAATCCAGCCTCTCTTACAGTCACTGATGCACCTGGATCAACATACTTTCATCCAGTGGCATAATACCACATTACATATATGACGTCTCTATGGGGTCAAGGAGTTAGCGTCCAGAGACTGGCATGTCTCTTCCTTCACCTGGAGCAAGCTTTAGACTCTTTAACCTGGGAATACATGGTCTGGGCACTTCGCTGATTTGGCTTTGTCCCCCAACTGATTGGTTGGATTTGATAGCTGTACACCATCTCCACTGCCAGGGTCCGGACAGGCCATTACATGTCAAAGACCTACCAGCTGGCCAGAGGAGCCAGACAGGGATGCCCCCTTTCTCCTCTGTTCTTTGTATTGGCCCTGGAGCCATTGGCAGTGGGCAAGCCTGGGGTATAACCGTTGACCCCAAATGCATGTAATTTCGCTATATGCAAATGATATGATCCTTTATCAACTTGATATCTATCGGGACCGCGACCCTCTCACCTCTACCCTGAACAGTGTCTGAGAGATATCTGGTCTCAGAATCAATTATACGTCCATCACCTTTCCATTCAGAAAGTATGTCATTAGAGAGTGTGCAACTGGGGAACGAGACTCTGACATGGGCCCCTCCAATGTTCAAATACTTGGGAATACGGATGTACCACGAGGGGAAGGATCTTCTGGAAGCTAACTTTGGCAAGTTAGTGCATTCCCTAAGAACCCATGGGGCCTTTTGGATAACCCTGTCGTTGTCCATGGCAATGAGGGCAGGCAGCATTACTTTATCAAAAATGGTGATGCTGCCGTAGCTACTCTACCTACTGGCACAAGGCAGAATGGGGGCCCCAAATTTCATGCAGTAATATCAATGGGTGGCCCTTTTGCTGGCTGGTCTCTACACTAACAGTATAGGGCTCCCCTGTGTAATCATCTGCCGGTGTCCCCTAAATCACTTATTCTTACCTAGTCATCCCCTCAGGGGGCCAACATACGCTCCCTCTGCGGACAGCTCTGGAGTGTTTGAGGCGGGGTTTCCCCGGGCTATGACTGTCCAACCCTACTCTCCGCTTAAACCTCTGAGGAGGTTCCCAGTAGGCAGTTGAGGTCTTTCCGGCCGCACTCCTGAGGGCAGGTAAAACGTCAGCATTCATACTCTTGGCAACCTCTTGGCCAATTGGACATTAATGTACTTTCTAGATCTCCTCATCCTTTATGACCTCCCTAGTGGTACCTTCTTGACTTCTGAGGTGCTCCAGGCGACATTACATCAACACTGGGGGATTCGGGGACCAGAAACAGCCCAAGACTTGTTATTACACGCCCTACACTCGATGCGACACAGCAGACACTTAGTGCCATGGCTCTATTGGCGTTTGTGAGAGATCCAATCAATGTGCTGACCAACTTAGGGTCTGTCTTGGAATACTCCCTGGGACAAGCACTACACAATGCAGAATAGCTTTAAGACCTGGAATATCCCAGTAAAATACCTCATTATTTCTGCATTAAATTTATTCAATTATGTATTCGGCACAGGGTCAACCTGACCTACCACCGTCTTCCCCCCCCCCAACCCCCCCTATATCCACATACACTGGATCTCCGCCCTATAGTCCCGGATGAATGTCTCTACTGTAAAATCGGTTCAGCAGATGCAATACACATGTTCCGGAAATGCTGAGTACTAGCAAACTACTAGGACATGGTGCTGTTGGATATATCCTGGGCAATGAGAAGAGATAGACTGCACACAGCACAACAGTGACTCCAGGGTTTGTTGCTACATCCCAAAGCTATAAAATTGAGGACTCACTTTATGAACCTCGCCCTTTTCCTAGCAAAACAGGCTGTAGTGATGAAGTGGAAGTCGTCCCAGCCTCCATCTTTACCACAAAGGTGGGCAGAGGAAACCAAATGGGTGCAAGCAATGAGCACCACTCTTCACAGAGAAGAGAGGCGTAATCTACAGAAAGACCATTTTGCCTCACACTGGGATGTGGTTGTCCAACATTTTCACAACCCACCCTGATGATGGTACCAGACCACTCTAGACAACCCCTGACACTGCCATTATCTGCCCACTGTGAACTAGGTGGACCCATAACATCACAGGACCTTACCCCACCCCACCATTGCTGCATTACACAGGCCCATGTATACCCAACAAATGAACATGACCCCCAGCACAGATAATTACATGTGAGCCCCTTTTAGCAGGAGGATGTGGTTTAGTTTAGCTAATGTTTCTCTTTTAGGCATACTCTAACAAAAGAAGATCTCGGAGAACACATTGGAACATGAGACTGAGCCCTAAGAGAGTCTATCTGTATCTTCCCCACATATAGTATTGTTGACTAGAAAATTTTAGATTTGCTTAAGTGTCTCTTTATTTATTCGTAATGGTGCCTTGAGAGAATGTCAATAAAAATATATTAAAAAATAAAAAAGGCAGTGAAAGACCTAAAATCCTCAGCTGACTCTAGCTATTGGTATACCCATCTCAGTTCTATGATGGAGAAATAGCATACATTACCCTATTGGGCAAACATTATTACATTTGTGGGTAACGGATAACGTCTTGCTACTATGTTTTGTTCAGAGACCCGAGATTGGTATACAAATGTATCTTGTTTGATTCTTTTTTACACCACCACTGGGGCCACCCATTCTGTGGAGTCGACTGGTTTGATGACCTCTCTCTGCAGCTGATTTAATATTCCTCTAAAGGTATCAATCAATCAATCATGTCATTTGTATAGCGCACTACTCACCCGGGAGGGTCTCAAGGCGCTGGGGGAGGGGAAAGTTACTGCTCGAACAGCCAGGTCTTGAACTGCTTCCTGAAGGCGAGATGGTCTTGGGTTCGCCGAAGGTGGGTGGGGAGGGAGTTCCACGTCTTGGCTGCCAGGTAGTAGAAGGATCTTCCTCCGGCGGTGGCTCTGCGGATGCGTGGTACGGTGGCGAGTGCATGGCCGGTCGATCGTAGCTGGCGGGTGGGCGTGTAGAAGGTCATGCTGTCGTTGAGGTACTTGGGGCCCAGGTCGTGGAGAGCCTTGTGTGCGTGGGTGAGGAGTCTGAACATGATGCTCTTGCTGACGGGGAGCCAGTGCAGGTCTCTCAGGTGTCCGTGATGTGGCTGTGTCGGGGGATGTCGAGGATGAGTCGAGCGGAGGCGTTTTGAATGCGTTGGAGTCTTTTTTGAAGTTTCGCTGTGGTTCTGGCGTAGAGGGTGTTCCCATAGTCCAGTCGGCTGGTGACGAGTGCCTGGGTGACGGTCTTCCTGGTTTCCGTGGGGATCCATCTGAAGATCTTGCGGAGCATGCGCAGGGTGTTGTAGCACGAGGATGAGACGGCGTTGACTTGTCTGGTCATTGACAGGGAGGAGTCCAGGATGAAGCCCAGGTTGCGTGCGTGGTCCGTCGGTTTGGGAGCGGTGCCCAGGGCCGGGGGCCACCAGGAGTCGTCCCAGGCGGAGGGTGATGATCCCAGGATGAGGACTTCCGTCTTGTCTGAGTTCAGTTTAAGGCGGCTGTTCCTCATCCAGTCGGCGACGTTTTTCATCCCTTCGTGTAGGTTGGCTCTGGCGGTGGTGGGGCCGCTGGTGAGGGAGAGGATGAGCTGGGTGTCGTCGGCGTAGGAGATGATGTTGAGGTTGTGCTGGCGTGCGATGGCTGCGAGGGGGCTCATGTAGACGTTGAAGAGGGTAGGCAGTAGAGGGCTGAAAGGTACCTTTCAAACTTTATTACACACAGGGCTAACTGATATTTTTAGAATAATTATGTGTACAAATTATTTAACACAGCCTAATTCATCTTGGAACACTTCTTTAAAGGCATACAAACTCTCTGGCAGTTTTTGATTTACTACTGGAAGAAATCAGACACAAAGTGCCTGGGTTTGAAACCACCACAAATTTGCCCTCATCTCTCTGACCTAGAATGTTGTATTCATTACTCAAAACATAAACCTTGGTGAAAATCGCACAGTCCTTGTATCTCCCAGAAATAACCTTGGATGGAAATTCTAGTTCCAAAACAATCAGGGAAGTGCAGAGGAGTTGATAGAATCACCCTCCAAAACGATATATCTAAACAAAGAGATTCTATCAATGTGTGGACATGTATTTTATTTGTTGGTTTTACAGTGATGAGAAAATAGTGAAAGTACTCTCTCTTAGGGTGATAAAGATGAGAGCGCTATGTGCTTTTTAAAATACCCCTCACACACTAAAAAAATCCAGTAGTGTCATGCTTCATCATTGGGGTCTTCCCGTCCCTCTACGGGGCGGGGCGTGCTACGACCTGACCGACTACGCGGGAGCACTAAAGTGGTGACAGGACTATGTGATGGTGCAAGGTGTCAGTGAAAGTGTAGGGACCTAACAATGTGTGTGAGTACAAAAATTAAAAATCCTCTGGCTAGTAGAAAAAAACAATTTATTAGCTTCTCTAGCTGGGGACATTAAGAAGGGGGTTTTGGGGTTGAGCCGATCGCTACAACCTGGTCTACATGTTTCGTAGGCAGTCCCCTACTGCCTACTCATCAGGACCTTCTACTGGTCCCTACGGGAATAAGCTCAGTTGCTAAGTATTGTCAGCCTGTCTTCCTAAAAACTAACAGTAAAATTCCACTGCTAGTTTTATGCTTCAGGGCATGAGCTGGCCCCCTGGGAAGCAAAAATTGTCAAAAATAGGTGACCCAAATATGGTCCTGTTGTGGCAAGTACGTGGTGCCCCATGAGCTGACAATCGGTAGGATTTCACCGCGGCGCTTTTGTCCGCATTCAGCAGAGCGGCAACATCGGTAGAAGTAAGACTTAGTGATTATGCGGACAAAAGCGCCGCGGTGAAATCCTACCGATTGTCAGCTCATGGGGCACCACGTACTTGCCACAACAGGACCATATTTGGGTCACCTATTTTTGACAATTTTTGCTTCCCAGGGGGCCAGCTCATGCCCTGAAGCATAAAACTAGCAGTGGAATTTTACTGTTAGTTTTTAGGAAGACAGGCTGACAATACTTAGCAACTGAGCTTATTCCCGTAGGGACCAGTAGAAGGTCCTGATGAGTAGGCAGTAGGGGACTGCCTACGAAACATGTAGACCAGGTTGTAGCGATCGGCTCAACCCCAAAACCCCCTTCTTAATGTCCCCAGCTAGAGAAGCTAATAAATTGTTTTTTTCTACTAGCCAGAGGATTTTTAATTTTTGTACTCACACACATTGTTAGGTCCCTACACTTTCACTGACACCTTGCACCATCACATAGTCCTGTCACCACTTTAGTGCTCCCGCTTAGTCGGTCAGGTCGTAGCACGCCCCGCCCCGTAGAGGGACGGGAAGACCCCAATGATGAAGCATGACACTACTGGATTTTTTTAGTGTGTGAGGGGTATTTTAAAAAGCACATAGCGCTCTCATCTTTATCACCCTAAGAGAGAGTACTTTCACTATTTTCTCATCACTGTAAAACCAACAAATAAAATACATGTCCACACATTGATAGAGTCTCTTTGTTTAGATAAATGGAAATTCTAGTTCCCAACATAAGCCATGATTATGGATGTCTGATAGTTTCAGGTTAATGTTAGGCTATTCTGACAAAAATAATGTTTCTAAATTATTATTAAGAGGGGTGCATGCACCCGAGTCAGCTGGAACTGTCAATTTGTTTTTCCCCCACAAAAATATAAAACACAGGATCGCCTTTACATTTAATGATATTAAAATGAATCTCTGCAGTTAAAACGAATTTGCATATCTCTATTTCTTTAGTCAGTGTTTTAAACAGTTAACTAGCACTTTCTTCTGATTAGACTTACACATTTTGACAAAATGGCTAAACTTTCTGCACTTCTTGATGTAGGTGTCGAATGCAGGTTAAGTAACATGAGCCATATGAGAGTGTGAGCCACATCTAAAACAGCAGCTCTTGTTAGAGTTAGGCTTACCATATCTCCCAGACACTTCTTTGCTATGATGTTGTTCAGACTAATTGGCAACAAAAGTGGCAGATGCTGAGAGAAGTTCTAAAGTCCAATCTGTTCAGCTCTCTAGTGGCCTGGCTGACGGCCCTATACCAGTTGTAAAATCATTGGTTTCAGCAAGAGTAGGATCCCTCCTGCATGATGGAGGACCCTGGGCTAACAATTATCTGATTACACAGGTAGTGGTCAATAGAGCCCTCAAGTCGCAAAATGACGCTAAAATACATAACTTGCCGCATATTGATTGATTTGTTGAACAACCCATAACTCCCTGTAACAGTTCTGGGTTTTTATGAGAATTGTTTTGCTAGTCTTTTCACTTCTTCAGCATATCCCCCATTGTTACCCCAAAATGGGCATTATCCGCTTTATTCTCGGGCAGATGTTCGAAAATCCATTGGACTTCTGCCCTCAAGCAACTATATAGTATTGCAAACCTTGTCTTACTGTCAAACTTTTTTCCATCTATAGCAATGAAACATCTCACAATGCTTCTGTGCCATTAGTTTTAGCTCCCATTCGGATTTCCTGTAACGGCAAAAAATATATTTGGTGTGCACTAGCACTATATGTTTGAAGACACAGTGATACAAGCACAAACTAGTTTGACTTTCAGCAAAAGCAGAGACTTGTCTGACTTTCAAAAATTAATGTTCCACAGACAAATTGAAGAGATGCACCAGGTGTTATTTACAAAACAAAAATCTCAGGTCTTTCCTGCCATGCATACAGCACAGACACCAGCTGAAAATAAGGTATTTGTGAAATCTGGTAATCAGTGAGAACACTTTCACGTGGATCTCAAATACTGATCATTGAATTAAATTCACCTGTCCTCACCCCTTAATAGCTTGGCACAGAGCAGTCAGGCTTAGCTCAGAGGCAAGGTGTAAAGTATTTGTGCAACACTTCAAACAGTAACACAGTGGAATGATATTCTGTATTAAAGATTTTAGTAAATATAGCATCAAAAGGTGTAAAGCGCCAACTGTAGATATTTGGTCACGCCGGACCAGGAAAAGTCACCAGCTCATGCCAACCATGATGAAATGCTGGCCGGCTACAGGGACCCAGTTAGGCCTGCCGAACAAAGTACCTCAAATCCTGGTTTGCTGAGCATTGCAAAGGATCTATGGCGCAGATGAGTTGCACAGACGAAACAATGTGTCGTTTTCGAGACGTGGCGAGGCTGCGGTGCGAGGTCCTGCATCTTGTTGAGGATCCCATCGATGAAAGCTTGCGATGTGAAGTCCGACGTCCAAAAAGCATGGCGCAGTCTGGGTGATGCGACTGCTCTGAGGGGCTGCGATGTGGAGTCCGGTATCGTCGTCAGAGCTGCCATCAATGAGGAATGCAAGGGCCTGTGCTTAGGTTGCATTGCACAGTGGCTGTTTCAATGCGGTGACAGGCTGTGATGCTATGTGGGTCTTTGGGACAATTCCGATACATGCAGCAGCGCCAATACATCAGTTCTACTCAGGGTTGCACTGCACAGAAGAGGAGATGATTCTGCAGGATCCAAAGAGGCTGGTAGAGCACCTTAGGCCCACTTCCAAGGGTCCAGAACTAGGGTGGCACCACTTGGCAGGGTAGACTCACAGATGGTAGAGTCCAAGTGCTGGGTTCAAGGTGGTTGCAGCCTTCTGTCCCTGAGGAGGCCATCCAACTAGCCCTAGGAGTCATGTTGGGGTCTGGGTTCAGCAGATGAATGTCCAGTATTTCTCATCTAGGAAAGAGGGCAGCAGGCCAGCACAACAAGTAAGCAGTCCATCAAGGCAGTAGTCCAGTTGTTCAGCAGTCCAGCAGAGTGGCAGTCTTTCTGTAGCACAACACCCCTTCTTCCTTGCAGAATATTTGCAGGTCCAGAAGTGTACTGAAGGGTTGGTGTCTGAGGTCCTGTATGTATACCCAGTTGTGCCTTTGAGGTGGCGGAGAAGCTTCTAGAGGTTTCCCTTTGAAGTCCCCAGGCATCCTCGCATCCCTGTACTGGCTCCAGACTAACTACAGGGGGTATGCAACCCTTTGTGTGGAGCAGGGCACCACCTATACAAACGTAAGTAGAGCTGTGCCCAGCCCCGCCCTCATATTCTGCCAGTGATGACCCATCTAGGCACACCTAAGCACTCTATTGTGTGTGGCTGTCTAGGAGGAATACGCAAAGCCCAACTGTCAGCTATACCTAGTAGATAGGCTAGATGCACTAAATGGCTATGGCATGAAAATGCCAACTCTAAAAGTGATATTTTCAAAATTGAAATTTAAAATCCGACTTTACCATGAGAGAGCATTTTACATTACATTTCCATAGACACCAAACATGAACTGGGTACCTGGTCCCATATGGAAATTACAGCTTATGAAATGTTATAAGGTAACTCTAATGTTATCCTGTGGGACAGGTAGGCCTTGCAGTAGCAAGAAACAAATGTAAGAGTTTTTCATTAGCTGACATAAAAACTTAACAGTACATGCCCTTCTTTTTAAATAAACTGCTCCCTGCACTCTTGGCTGCCCAGGGCTTACCCTAGGGGTGACTTATATATATTAAAAATGAAGGTTTGGGCCTGGCAAAAGGTTGCTTTGGCCTGGTCAAAATGGCTGTTTAAAACAGTACACACAGGCTGCAATAGCAGAGCTGAGAAATGTTTGAAATGGCTACTTAAGTTGTGACACAACCAGTGCTACAGGCTCACTAGTAGCATTTAATTTAGAGGCCCTGGGCACAGATGGTGCCTTTTTACTAGGGACGTACAAGTAAATTAAATATGCCAATTGGGCCATAAATATAAGCCAGTTATAACGCTGTAAGGAGAGAGCACAAGCACGTTAGCATTGGTTAGCAGTAGTGAAGTGTGCAGAGCTCTAAAAGCCAACACAAATGGGTTCAGAAAACTGGAGGGTGAAGGCAAAAATATTGGGGATGACCCGCAGAAAGGGCTAAGTCCAACATCCACCAACTTTCTATTTTGTTTTATGTGTTTCTTTACATGAACATATTAATTGTATCTTGTATGATTCTTTGAAATGTCATTCATAATCAATGCATTAAAAACTCTAATTTTTTGCATCAAATGTTTGGCAAAGTATTTATATGATTAATTCAACAATTTATATCCCCCATTCTGAATGCATTTCAAGCTTATATCCCCAACAGCCATTCTTCAGGGGTTTAACTTTCCATATTCGTTTTTTGGATGTGAATCCTCTTGAAGCAACAAATGCAGCAGTTGCAAGTGTTCTGCCTGCGTCTTGCAACCACGCAGGGTACAGTCCTATTTTTATGTAGATGATAATGGAAGTTGCTGTAAATGGGCATAATGTTTCATTGGTAAATGACACTGTTTTAATATTGGCATAGTCTTTAAAGAGCGTTTGAGAGGTGGAGAAATTATATTCTGTGGCAAATAATTTAAAATACTGAAAAGGTTAAGTGCTGTTTGAGCCATATTTGCCTGTAAATAAAAGGGTACACACTATTGGCCACATGCATCAAGGTATTTAGGAATCGTAAACGGTGTGATTCGGTCAAATCGGCCGTTTGCGATTCCTAAATACCTTTTTAGCATGCATCAATCATTTTTGGAAAAATCGCTATTTTTAGCGATTTCCAAAAATGCGATTGCTTCTAAGGAATCGCAAATTTGCGATTCCTTAAAAGCAATGCATGATTGTTTTTAAAATTGCGAATTCGCAATTAGGGGGGGCAAATTACCACGAGGGTGAACCTCGTGGTAATTTGCGAAAAAGGTTTAAAATGCTCAAATTAGCATTTTAAACACTGTCATGTTACAGACACACATGTCCTTAGGACATGTATGTGTGAAACATCCATTTAAAAATACAATTCAGGGGTGCAGGGGGGGGTCCTTTGGACCCCCCCCCTTGCACCCATGGAATGCATTAACATTTTGCGAATTCCAATTTGCGAATTCGCAATTCCCATTGATTCCTATGGGCCTTTTGGCCCATAGGAATCAATGGGAATTGCGAAATCGCAAATTGGAATACGCATAATATTTGCGATTCGGTAAAAAATGCGATTTTCACAGAATCGCAAATTGTATGCACTTTCAATCATGCATCCCGTTTTGCGAGTCCTTATTTGCGATGCCCTAAAAATCGCAAATTAGGAATCGCAAAACCGGACTTTGATGCATGTGGCCGTATGTAATTAATAGCTAGGATATCATATTCTGTGGGATGTGAAGCTATATACAATATATGGCCTAATGATAAAGCTCCAAATTGCAAACTGGCTATTTAATGTGAACTAACAGTTATGCTTTGTGTGTATTAAGTAATGCCATCAACTGTGAAATTATTGATACTAGGTTAAATGTGAGGGCCTCATATAGCTTTCTAGATGAAATGCCTAAATTGCGTATCCCCATCTCATAGTTAACTCTTGAACTGAGTCTATGCCTGCACTAATATAACAGTGTTCATAGTGCATGCGACAAATATAAAAAAAAAGACCATTCCATGTGTGCATTGATTAATTTTGCATTAGGCTGTCAAGTTTATTCATCAAGAAAATTTCATCTAACTTGTCTTTTACTGATAGCGTCCGAAATCAATAATTTTAATTTACTGATCTTATGATTTTTGCCATTAACATGAATTGCCATTTTCGAACATAAGACTTGGAATCAAACTAAATAGTCTATGACGTAATAAACGATTTTCTACCCAATGAACAACATCACAGTCCAAAGGCCAGAAATGGTGACCTGGACAGACCGTGCCCACATCAGCAACAAGGAAATCTTTGCCATCACCAAAGTATTCCTTGCGCCTCCTGCCGCCTTCAGCAACATCACCCCCTTCAGCCTGCTTTCCAACAACAGACCCATTTCCCTCCTATCATACCCTGCAAAGGTCTTACTGAATTGACTCAAGCAACGCCTCACTGTCCTCAGCAATCACCAGCTACCGGATGCCATGGATTTAGGCCCAGCCACAGTACAGACACTGCATTAATCACCGCCACAGATGACATATGCATGATCCTTAACAGAGGAGACATGGCAGCCCTCATACTCTTGGACTTTCCTCGAATGTTTGACAAGGTCTCACACTCTATCCTCATCGAGCACCGTAACAAGATTGACATCCAAGTACCTGCTCCCTGCTGGATCTGCTCCTTCCTAACGCATAGAACACAAGTTGTTAGCTTGGCACCTTACTCCTCGAAAGCCCGCAAATTCATCTTCAGAGTGCCTCAACGTTTATCGCTCTTTTATCATCTTCAATGCATACATGGTCTCTCTGGCCAAAAACATCATCAGTAAATGACTACAACAGCCCCTTCTGCACTGACGACACACAACTCATACTCTCGCTCTCAAGCAAGATACTTAACACAAGAAATAAGTTCACCGCCTGCATGACTGAAGTTGATTACTGGATGAAAGCCAGCTGCCTCAAGCTCAACATTGATAAGACAGAAGTAGTGATCATCGACAAGAACACCTCCCCATCGAACTACAGCTGGTCACCGGCCCACACCAGGAACCTCTGAATAATCATTGACAACAAACTGGACATGACCGCACACGTCAATGCTGTCATTGCATGTTACTTCCACACCCTGAAGATGCAGAGGAAGATCTTCAAATGGCTCCCGAGCAACACTAGAAAAAGTGCCCTTGTCTCCAGCAAGTTGGGCTACAGGAACCCCTCTGTGCCAGGATCACCAAGCAACTCACTAGATGACTACAAACCATCCAGAACTCGGCAGCCAGCATCATCCTCAACCTCCCACACAGGGCTCACACCACACCTCAGGGATCTCCCGATACACAAACCCACTAATTTCAAACTCCTTTCACACACACACTTTCAAGGTACTACACAACCTGGTGCCCACCTACCAGAACAGTCAAATCTTCTTCCACCAACCACCCAGACACCTCCGCACTGCAGGGCTCCTCCCCAAACACATCCCACAGAACAAGATCAGTCACCTTTCTTCTAAAACATTTTATTGATTCATTCCACAATCCTTTATTGCATTTATTGTAGAATATTTAGAGGCCCTCTGGGGTGTTCCTTTTAGACCCAGTAAAATCTGGAAACAGAAAAAAACACAGGTTACTCCAGTACATAATCATTAGGTCTATGTCAAATATCACTCCATCACCCCTCTCATGACAAATAAAATTGCGAGCAGTTCGTCAGCATGAGATCTGTTCAATGGGTCCAAATAATCTCCCAACACCCTCTTTTCCTATCCTACATGGATAATGGCTGTATCCTCTGTCAACTTCAAGACTTATATTCTCTAATTGCTTTAACAGCAGGGAACCCGAGTTTGTGGTGGTGCCAAGCGGCCATTACACATCATTTGGATGCATGACCTTAACCAATACTAATGCCAGGAATCTAAGATTAGAGTCTGCCTGTTTTTTTTCTCAAAAAGGCATAACTTCAGGGGCTTCATCATTTGCCAGTCTAACAAATCCGCTATCTGTTCCACCAGGGCATAGCAAAATCATAATACTACCGTGCATCCCTCCCAATGTGACACAAATCCACTCTATCACTTAAGGACCTTGGGTAAGTAGAGGCGCGAGCCAAGATAATCTTATGCGTGAGGATGTGACATAAGGTCTCATCAAGCACTTGCATTTAATAAATTTGAACATACTTTCACAGGTACCCTACTTAGTACGTACACATACTTTGGACAATTAAGAATAAGGCAACTCTTGTCCCCATATCAGACTCCCAATTCAATAATGCCTTGCTTAGAATACTGCTGAAAAGACTAGAGGAACTTCTTAAAATGCCCACACCTGGTCCCACACAACTGGCTATGAAGCCATCATGTGTAAGGAAATGGCTGTATCGCGGACCAATTATTATTAGTTTGTTGCAATACCTGCTCAAGCCAATGAGGATACAGTGCCCTTCCATAAAGGTGAGGTTATCCTTTATCATGTGTAGTGTCATATACATGACCCTGTCTCCTTGGCTTGGGCTGTCTTGCACCATACTCTTTTTATCATACGTAATGGACCCGGCAGGTCACTAAAACTACTTGACGGTATTACTGGAAGGGACAATAGTTTTCTTTCACCTAACACCAGTCTCATCAACTGTGTAACGGGGTTCATAAGATCTGGGCCACCGTATGTTGTCAAAGTGCCTGTGTGTGATATTAAGTTCCAAAGTGTGGGGGAGTGGTCCAGCTTTCCTTTAACATACAGTAGACACAGTTTCTTATTAATTGCCCCCTTGTTCTTGAAATGAAGTCAATAGGTCGTCCTTTTCTCTATTAACCCCTTGCATGCTGATGACGACCACCAGCCGTCATGCACTACGGCGCTCATGTGCTGATGACGGCTGGGGGCCGTCATAAACCCACCCACTTGCGATTTTGCTGCACAGGCGCAAAATCACGGCCGCATGCAAGGGGTTAATCTGCCCTAGGTAAACAGACGGCCATGACATGATGAAAGCCAACACATTGATTTCCCAGACCACTAGGTTTCTAATGCCCTTTAACACTCTCCTGCAAAGGTTCTTCATGGTCTCCTCAAACTTTTCCAATTCTATGTTTAAATTCAAGGATGGTATTTTCTTCTCAATGAAATGCAGCCTTATTGATTTCCTCAGTTCTCCACAGAACGCTGCATCCCTCTTCCCACGAGGCTGAAGGCTCTGTATGCCTATACGTAGGCAAAGGAGCCAGTAAGGTTCTAAGTGGCAGTCGCTTGTTCCAAAGAGTACGGTCAAGTTACATACAGTCAAAGAAGTTTTTTAAACATTTTCCTACCTTGTTAACAAGAAATCTAATCTAGAGTTAGACTGGCATGCTGAATAATGCAGCGAGAACCTTTCCTTTTCACTGTGTTCAGCTGGGTCTGGTGGCTTAGTAGACTAATGCGTCCATCGCATGGGCCTGTGTGTTCGACCTCATGGTCACAGGTGTAAATCCTGGCGGCTCCACACAGCCTTTCATCCAACTGTGGTCGATAAAATCAGTACCATTGAGTTGGGAAAAAATAAACATTTATTATTCAGCGCCAAGATGCCTACGGGTGAACGTGCGCTACAAATGCACATTCTGTGATGTTGCTTTCAGTTTTGAAATGACCTTCTGAATGGAAAATACCAATTTTGGTATTCGATGTGTGCTATGACAAGCAGACACCCTCAAACTAAATGATGATGAGGCAGGACATAAACAACTTTGAGACTGCCAAAGTATCCTTAGAGGTAGTTAACTAGCATGCAGGGTCATCATTCAAGCACAACCCTTGATTTCCAGTCACTGCTGGAGACAGCTAGAAACCCATCTGGTTAGGACAATGCTGAACCAGTGCTCAACTTGAGGTGGTGGTTGCCGATGGGGAGCACCAGCACTTATTTTTAGTACCAGCACTTATTTTTCCAGCGCCAGATATTTACAGAGTGCAAGAAATGGAAAAACACACATATCGGAAAGATGGAGAAAGAATAAAATGACGGACCCGTCATAAAGGAAGAAATCAGGAACCTGGAAGAGCGAGAAATGGAAAGGGGCGACCATTCGGTCCCCCCGAACGTATGGCGGAGTACCACGATCCCCCCGGGAAGCCATCTTGGGCGGGAGGCGAGTCTCGGCTGGTATGCCCGAAGTGGCGTAGCCGGGGCGCGCTTTTTCCCGCCCTGGAGTGGGCTGGCCTAGACACTGACGCGGCCGGCCACGCCCTTTGGGGCAGGCAGGGGCGGGTTTACGCCCGCCCTGAAGATGGATAAAAGGAGCAACAAGCCAAGAAAGCATCCTCTTGTTCCTGTGCTCTGAAGCTGCACCTCCTCGCTGCACGTGAGCTCGAGACGGAACGAAGAGCCAATTTTGAACGTGGTAATCTTTCTTTTTTGTCTTGCAGATACTCTGTCTGAGAATGCCTAAGAAAGTTGGAAAGCGAGTTACTACCGACCAGATGCTCCGTATGCTCATGAAGGAGGTAACCGATCTAAAGAGGCAGATGGCGGCTAGAGACGGGGAAGGGGGACCGAAACGACCGTTGGCAGGAGCCGCTCCAGGAGGGAAGGGCAAGAGGCCCAGACGGGGGGCAGCGGGGGGAGTCACCCCGGTTCCCGATACCCCACTCGAAAGGCCAACCCCGGTGCCGACAGAGGGGAATCCGATTCCCGTGGTGGTCACCCCCGTGTCCGGGGAGGATATGCCGCCCGAGTTGGCAGCACAATTGGCAGCGTGGTTGGGGAAAGATGGCGAGGGTGCCACGGCTGATGACGCACAGGTGTTGATGAAGCAACTGCGTGACAATAGGGAGGCGGTGAAGGCACCATCGCCAGTTATCATGCCGTCTCCGGCGGGTGGAAAATCGACAGGAGCAGGTCCAGCGGCAGACGCAGCTTCCGGTTCAGGTAAGCGGCCATTGCCGATTGCGAGGGATGAGTCTGCACCCTCACGAAGGGAAAAATTGGGTCAGCATGTTCCTTTGGCTATTAAGGAAAAGATGTGGGCAGATGAGTATGTAAACATGTTCTCGTTGCTGACTGATCATTATGAGATGGAGCATGTTAAGAGCCAAAAGGAGCTCATGCATCCGAGTGTTTGGCGCGCAAAGATGGCCGCCTTTAAGGTTGACGAAAACATTGGCAATTGGGGCAGGGCATGGGGGATTTTTACCGCCATCATGGGCGAACGTAGGCCAGAGTTGCTGTCCGAATTGCCTATTTATCAGTCACGGATCATGGAATATTCTGTATCGTATGGGGGCAATCAGTGGTTTTGTTACGATAATATTTTTAGAAAAGCAAAAGAACACGACAAGAACTTGACTTGGGATTGTTACGATTCTGTTTCATGGTCAAAAATGGAGAGTACTGGTATGTTGAAGTTACCATTGGTAGGGAGTAGCGGGGGTGAATCCTCCCGCCAATATGCGGGGACACCCTTTCGATCGAGTGCAGGTAATGACTACCACTCGAAGCCAAACGGCAACGCAGGTAAAAGGGGGATTTGTTGGAACTTTAACAGGGGTAAATGTACGAGGCCCCAAGGGTCATGCAAGTTTAGACATGAATGCGGTGGGTGTGGGCAGCCATCCCATCCTGAGTCCATGTGCAGAGCCAAAACGGGTGATAACGGTGGTAGGGGAGGCGCCAAGCAGGTCTGAAATAGTCCGAGGGGCGCCTTTACCTACTCCGATTGATACCATGGCAATGATTCCTTGGCTCAGCGAGTACCCGGATCATGTTTCCGCTGGGGTGCTGCGGAACGGGTTTTCATATGGTTTCCGCATCCCAGTGGGGGATTTTCAGGGTGTAGCAAAATGTAAAAACCAACTGTCTGTCTGTCTTGCAACATACAACCGTGGTACAGGAGAAGATTGGGAAGGAGGTTACTCGAGGTCGAGTCGCCGGTCCATTTGATGAGCCACCATGTGCTAACTTTGTTTGTTCCCCTTTGGGGGTGGTCCCTAAGAAGGACCCGGGTGAGTTTAGGTTAATACATAATTTATCAGCCCCACGTGGTCTTTCCGTGAATGATGCGATAGACCCGGAAGTGTGTTCGGTGCGGTACGCATCCTTCGATGAGGCCGTCGCCATGTTGAATCGCCTAGGGCCCGGGGCGCTGATGGCAAAATCAGATATTGAGTCAGCGTTCCGGTTGCTCCCGGTACACCCAGGCGATCAGCGTCTCCTTGGTTTCATGTTTCAGGGTCACTATTACATGGATAGATGTATGCCGATGGGATGCTCTATATCTTGTGCCTATTTTGAAAAGTTCAGTTGTTTTCTGCAAGGGGTCTTCACAAAGAGGACGGGTTTTCAGCATGTCATGCATTATCTCGATGACTTTTTGTTTCTGGGGGCGGCCGGGGATCCAGAATGTGGACAGGCGTTGAATGAATTTTGTGTCTTAATGAAGCATTTTGGTGTGCCACTGGCACCAGGTAAGACTGTGGGTCCCTCGACTTGCCTCGAGTTCCTGGGGATCGAGCTCGATTCAAAGGAAGGTTGTTTTCGATTACCAAATGAAAAGGTGTTAAGATTCAGGGCTTCCCTGAAAAAATGTATTAGTGAGTCTAAAGTCAGACTGCATCAATTACAACAATTGGTGGGCCAGCTGAATTTTGCCCTGAGAGTAATGCCGATGGCCCGCCCTTTTTCTCGCTCGATCGCTCAGGCCATGGTCGGTCTGAAGGAGGGTCATCATCGCACGAGACTATCGGCAGAGGTTCGCCAGGACATGCGCATTTGGTTGGCATTTCAGGCGGAGTTCAATGGTCGAATTGTCTGGAATAAACCGGCGGTGTCCTCCGAAGAGCTGGGGTTGTGGACAGATTCGGCTGGGAGCATTGGTTTTGGTGCCATATTCGGCACACAATGGTCGGCTCAAAAATGGCCGTTATGGTGGCATGAGTGTGGGCTGACAAGTAACATTGCCTTTCTTGAACTTTTTCCCATTCTGGTGGCCTTGAAAACTTGGCCTGAGGGATTCAGAGATCACTCTGTGGTGTTTTGGTCTGATAACATGACCGTGGTTGAGTGTATCAATAGCCAGGCAGCACGATGCAAATGGATTCTGAGATTACTCAAAGAAATTGTGTTATTGTGTATGCAATTGAACGTGCTATTTAGGGCAAGACATGTGCCGGGGGTAATGAATCAAGCGGCTGATGCGCTTTCTCGTTTTCATATGCAGGCCTTCTGGGGTTTTCTGCCCACAGCGGACCCGGTGGCGGCACCCTTTCCCGAAGCTCTCTGGTCTCTCGGTGCCCCGAACTACAGAACCTCGTGGGAGAGAGTTTAGCACCCAGGACGAGGAAGGCATATGAAGGGGCGTTCCGATCCTATTGGGCCTTTTTAGGGACTGCTAGGGGAGAGCTTTGGGGTCAGGAAGAGCTAGTGGTAAAATTTCTCCTGTCCTTACATCAGGCAGGCAAATCAGTGGCTACGGCCCAGAGGCATCGGGCCGCCATCTCCTTTATGGCAAGGGCTCATGGGATCCAAGACCCGACTGCGTCTTTCGTGGTGCAAAAAGCGCTACGTGGGTGGCAACGCCTTGAGGGTCGCAGAGTAGATGAAAGGCGCCCGATAGGTTTGGATAGGTTGGCTCTGTTGTTATCGGTACTTCCTGCAACGTGTTCATCCCAGTATGAATCAGTGTTATTCCGAGCCGCTTTTGTGCTAGCATTCCATGGGGCTATGCGAGTAAGCGAACTAGTAGCAAGGAACAAGCAGGATGCCATGGGGGGACTGTGCCGAGAGCACGTTCAGATCAGGGGGGAGACCATGACTGTCTCGTTGGTCAGGTCCAAGACCGATCAGGGTGCGATCGGGGACAGCATAATCATACAAAGAATTCCCGGGTCTTCCATGTGCCCTGTGGTGTGCGTGGAGGAATATTTAACGCATAGGGTGGCATCATGGGGGGGGACCTTGTTGAGACACGCTGACGCCACCCCACTGACGAGGTTTCAGTTTCAGCGGGTGCTTGCGATGTCAATTTCGGCCGCGGGCCTGAACCCCGGCGAGTTTGGGACCCATTCCTTTCGGATAGGGGCTGCTACAGAGGCTACAGCCAGGGGTCTGAATGTTGAACAAGTAAAACGTGTGGGCCGTTGGTCCTCAAACTGTTATAAGAGATATGTGCGGTTGCACATGTTGTGAAGCTGTAATGTTGTACTCACGCTTCTTGTTTTTGTTTGGTTTTCAGTTGCGCAAGCCTACGAGGCGGGGCGGACTGTGCAGTCGACCCGACACCGGGGGGCCAGCGGTCAGACAGCACCGGCTGTGAAAAAGGAGGTGTGGGTCGTGGGCCACTCATACGTGAGGCGTGCCGCGGACGTATTCAAAGCAGGTGACATGATTCACGTGGCTGGGGAATACGGGTACAGTGTGTCCTTCTACGGAAAGGGCGGGCTCTGTATTGACCAGTTTCAATCATTTTTCGAGGGTTTGTTAGGGCGGACGAGGTCACCGCCGTCTGTAGTCATAGTACATCTTGGAGGCAACGATTTGGTGACCACTGGTAGACGACTTCTTCTTGAGGGGATGCTTTCCACTGTAAGTTGGTTAGCGAGAAGAGTTCCAGGGTGCACAATTGCATGGTCCCATATGATTCCATGGAAAGTGTGGCGGGGGGCTATTTCGGTTTCTGCTCTGAATCATTCAGTAAGAAAAATTAATATTAAAATGACTAGATTGTTCCGTTCAAGTACACTGCATTCTATTCCGCATGGTTGTATTAAAGGGGATAGTATGTATTTGGGGGATGGTGTTCATTTGTCCCGGATGGGGAACGAGTTACTCATAGGAGACCTGATAGCTTGGCTAAAGACGTTGTGACATGACCTTTAGGCGGGAGTGTTGTGGGGGGTCCGGATAGCCGGTCAACTATCCGGCCTGTGGCGGTAAGGTCATGATCGGTGAGCAGTAATTGGAAGATCCCTAGGGGTGGGCGTCACCCATTACGGATGGGAGCGCTCGAGGGAGGTGGCCATTGGCCCCTCAACGGGGAGGCGGTCCCTTCTAAGGATGGGCCGCCGAAAGGAAAGGAAAGGCGGTCAAGGCCCCTTCCTGGGTAGGAGGGGTTACAGCCCCCTCCTGGGGAATTTCCCGGGGCCGGGACATCTGCGACGGCAGATGTGGTAAGTTGTGTGGGGTTTGGGAGGGGGTCTACGCTACCTTCTAGATACCTCACACGAGTCCTCGGACGACCTTTTAATTGGCGTCGAGTTTATTGGGGCCCCCGTCAAGTCAAGGGAAATTGGTAAATGCACTTGAGGTACGCCTCTGTGCGGTCGACCCTCACAAGTGAGGGTGATATGTCTGGTTTAGGGATCTTGACACCGGTTACGACCTTGCCGTTGGCCCTTAAACGTTAGGATGTACAATTTCAAGTTAAACGTTTTGTAGGATGTTAGTTCGGCTAGGAGAACCTTTGTATTAGAGAATATGTTAAGGTTAGCCAAACATCGCAATGTGGAAATGAAATTGTACATTAATATGAAACTGTTATTTTAATGTTTTAATTTTGTTTCATATTTTAATAAATACGGCCGGGAGGGTCACTCCCTCCCGTCTTCCAAAAGTTCAGAACCGTTTCCGGTTTCCCATTCTTGGGGAGTGTGTTGAGAGGGGGTGGCGGGTATCTCAGCCATAAAGGTGCATGGTGTGTGTGGTAGGGGATTAAACACTACCGGCTTCGGTATTCAGCGCACGTTCATTTAATTTCACCGGCCGCCGGCTTCTGAGCACAGCTTAGGGTACATGCACTCTTTCTATTACATATTAAGCACTGTGCAGGACAAAATAAAGAAGAAACACAGTTCTACACTAAGTATTGTACAGAAACAGAAAGCATACAAAAAAAAGTGCAAAAACCCAAAATCAAAGAAAACTTCACTTACAACTAGATTCATCGAAGTCCCGTCTTGCGAGTCAGTAATAGCGATTATTAAGGAATCTCTATTACAGACTCGCAAAACGGGATTCATGTACAAATCGCAATTTATTTTGCGATTCCTACTGCTTCCTTATTTGCGATTAGCTAATTGCTAATCGCAAATAAGGAATAACTCCCCATTCATTCCTATGGGCCTAAAGGCCCATAGGAATGAATGTGAAGACATATCAATGTTCGATTCGCATTTTGAGTTTGCGATTTCAAGGGTGCAGGGGTGTCCAGAGGACACCCTGTAGCACCCCTGAAATGTAAATGTAGACTGATGTTGCGCACACACATGTCCAAAGAACGTGTGTGCGTAACATACAACTTTGAAAAATGCATTAAAGTGCTTTTTTCAAAGTCAGACTTCGCTGTAAATAGCGGCCAAAAATAGCGATTTCGCATTTCAAAAATGGTTCATGAATTGCATTTAAGGAATCTCAAATAGACATTCCTTAAATTCAATTCCTCGCAATTTAGCGATTTCGCAATTTGCGATTTTTACATTTGGGATGATGAATCCCAAATGCAAAAATTGCGCTCGCAAAGGGCCAGATTCTAAGAATCTGGCCCTTTGCGAGCCAATTTTACAATGATGAATGTGGCTGTTAGTCACGAAACATAAGACAGAGAAAATACACAATTGCAGCTTCTGATAACTGTTAGTGGCTGCAAACATTTTGCGTCCAGGCCCAAAGTGCTTGTTTTTCTCTCCGGGCATTTCCCTGGTACGCTGTAGACACTGGAGGCTAGTTCTTAAGGCGGGGACAGCAGGTGGCACCTCTGCCACTTTCTCTATCTTTTCCAGGTAATTACAGCTGGCACTGGCGGGTGGGGGTAAGTGGACTTAGGAAGGAGAGGGGACAGTAAGAGAGAGAAATGACAGTGGCGGAAGGGATCAGGGCTGGTTCAAGCACTTTGGCAGGGTTGCTTTTGGTTCCCAGTCCAGCCTAGTTTGAGTCACTCGTAAATCTAATTCCTCCATATCCTGAATGACTTTCTTCTCTATAATGTCTCACAGCGATACACCTAAAGACAGAGGAAGCATATTTGATCCTATAATCCCATCAAACTATTGGCCAATATCACCTTTCCGTTTTATTGGGTTGATCAGCGGTTCTTAACCTGGGGACCGCAACTGTTTAGACAAATAAATTATATTCAAGTTTAATAAAGTATAAAGACATAAAACAGTAAAATTAAAAACTTGAAATTGGAAAACATTCTCTCTGTAAATGTAAAGGAATTTGAAACTGGAGTCTTAAAATTAAGTTCGTTAGCCAAGCTTGACTCGCTAGAGCAGCACAAATACAGTAAATAGAGTCTGGTGCAAATAAATAGTGACATCAATGTGAGCACTACTATGCCCTGAGAAAATGAGAACAAGTATTAGAAGCAAAAAAACAAAAGTGATATACTAGAGTCTAGTATACTGCTGTGTCTTTTTGGGGGAAAACACATTTTTGAAACGTTGAAACTTTCCCATTGAAATTGTATTTTGTGTGTAATTTTGTTTGTGTATTACATTTAAATACTTGGGTATTTGTTTGATGTATTGTTGAATTGAATTTTGTTTGGTAGTTCAAATAATAGACATTGCGGAGGATGGGGGTTCCTGGCTCCCAGTAATGTTCCAGTGGTCTAACTTTTGTCACCTCTGTTTTCTATCAGTTTTGGTTTGCACTCCGCACTGACACTGACATGATAGTAGGGATTAGCCAGCAGGGTTGGATTGGATCAAAAATTGTTCCTGGGACCCTAAAAAAAGTTGTCCACATTTGCGGATTGCATCTTTTTTTCAAAACATTGCTTCAGTGTTTTAAGTGTTCTTAAAAAAAAGAGGGTGGTCTCTATAAAAGTGGCATGTTTTCTTACCTCACTAAGATTTTAAAAAATGCAAATGTTGCCAGCACTCTTTGTGCATGGATTAGTTCACAATGGTGAACAAAACCTGAATATAAGTGAGGCCTCTTCTGCTCAGGCCCCCTACAGTAGCTGCCCCCCTCAGTGCGTTGATACCCTAACGGGTGAGTAGCGCGCTCTACAAATTCCTTGATTGATTGATTGATACTCAATCTGCATACATTAATGGGCCAGCCCAGTGAAAGACTGAGAATGAAACCACCATCCCCCTGGTAAAAGGGAGGTCATAGAGGCCCATCTACCTCCAGAAAGTTTGCTCAGGCCCTGGACCGGTGGCAGCATCTGAACTGCACAGACATAGCTCATATCGGCCACCAACCTGGCCAAAAAAGCTGCCATCAACTTGATCTCGGATTTCGGCCCACGATTTCCCGAGTGCCCACCATGCTAATCTGACCCTGTCAACGATCACCTCTGAATAATAGAGAAGACCTCCAGGGCCCAAATTAATTATCAGGTGCATCTTTTATCCTGTTTGTATGGCGGCACACCCATAAATTGGTGAATCGCGTCAGCGCAATATGTTATACGAAAATGTGATGATTTTGGCCGAGGTGCAAATTCTGACAGGTCCTGCTTGCGCTAAGAAGAAAGTATTTCTGAAAGATAGGGCCGCAGTTTGACACCAGAGGTCTGTCTTTCCCAGTAAATGCACTGGCATCTGTTTTAAAAGGCATCCCTCTGCAAGCAGGTTCAGTGCATTTCTGCACCCGCTGGATCGTGGATCTGGCTTTGCCACAGAGCTATTGGCCTTATCAATATTTGTTTCATGCTACTGCCTATGCTCTGTGAGGAAATGTTTGATGTGTGCCTATTCTACTGCATGGGGAGGAAATAGTGCGCTATTATTACCTGCATGCTTCTGTTGTGTGATAGTAGTTTACAAAATTGCTCCATTTTACAAAATAACAGCAAAGAAAAGAAGCTTACCAGTTACTGAAAAGCCTGCGGTAAAAGAACCATCTACTAAAGGCAGCATCAGAGAATAGATGTTTTGGTGGCCTGAGGTGGGCAAATGATTATTCATCAGAGCCTTCCAAGGATGTTTTGTCTGGGCAACTGTTATGAAACCCAAATGATAGCAGAATAAACTACTTTTCTTCTCATACTTACACTTTCTGACATGTACAGAGCAGAATGCCATCTTTGGTAATAAAATATAGCCAATGATTTAGGTGGGTCAACACTGGCCATTGCTAAATGGTGTAGTGGGCAGAAGCAAACTGAGAATGCTATTTGAACAGATCAATGGATGGAAGGGGCTAAATCAGAGTCCCTCAATGCACGTCTCTTATGTATTTTGTATTCATGATCTTTTTTAATTACTTAAGGCTTATCAGCTAAAGTTGTCTCTAGGCTACAACAACAAAAATATTCAAATGTCAGGAGAGCAACAGAAATGCAATCATGATATTGACAGTATGCAAAAGTATTGTTGGAAAAATACATCAACACATTGTTGAATTTAAACTCTTTGAATCAATGTCCCACTTTCTTGTTATTTCAATTTTACTGATGTCATTTTTACCATTTTGGCCCAAAGTTTGCATGATAAACTTTATAATAGAAATAATTTGCTATTTAAACATCTCATTCAATTTCACCGCTAATCAATCCTAAAAAAGTTGACACAAAGTACAGTGACTCACTTTGCTGTTCTGGGGTCTGGGTGGCCGAGAGGATCACACCATCCACTGACCCATCTTGCTCCTTGGCTGCCAGGAGGTCAGGAAGAGGATCACTGTCCTCTTCCATTCCAGCATCTGTAGCCAAGAGCATTGTCACATCAGACCTCTCAAAGTGAGGTTTGAGGCGGTTCACATGTAAGACCCTCAGGGGTTGCCTGGGAGTCTGCAAGTTAACCAGGTAGGTTACTTCGCTCTTGCACTCCATCACCTCATATGGCCCAGTCCACTTGTCTTGGAGTGCACAAGGCTTCACTGGCGCCATCACCCACACCGTCTGCCCAGATTGAAATTCGACCAGAGTGGCATTCTGGTCGTACCATCTTTTCATTTCTTCCTGGCTAGCTTCTAGGTTCTCCTGAGTGAGCTTCCTGAAGCGCTGTGCCTGGTTGCGGACGGCCAGCATGTACTGAACACATCCTGGAGGGTTTTACCGGGGGATTCCTCACAACCCACCTTCACCAGAGTGAGAGGTCCTCTAACAGGGTGGGTATACAGAAGTTCCAATGGACTGAACCCTAAGGACTTCTGAGGCACCTCCCTGTAGGCAAACAACAGGCATGGTAGAAAGACGTCCCACTTCCGCCTCATGGGCTCCGCAAGGCCCATTATCATACCTTTCAGAGTTCGGTTGATCCTTTTAACCAAACCGTTTCCTTGAGGATGGTAAGGAGTGGTGAACTCATAAGTTACTCCACACTCCTCCTATAGAGACTTCATGTACCTAGAGATGAAGTTGGTACCCTGGACGGAGACCACCTCTCTGGTGAACCCCACACAGGAAAAGATCCCCATCAATGCACGGTCCACTACGGGTGCTGCGATTGTCCAGAGAGGGACAGCTTCCGGGGCATGGTCCACCAAGACCAGGATGAACCTGTTGCCCAAGGCTGTCTTGGGGTCCAGTGGTCCCACAATGTCGATGCCCACCCGCTCAAAAGGGGTGCTCACCACAGAAAAGGGTTGGAGAGGTGCCTTGCACTTTCCTCCGCTCTTGCCACTGCAGAATGTACCAATATGCTTCTTCATCTGGGGCCAGAAGAAGTGGGTGACAAGCCTTTGGAAGGTCTTGTCTTGCCCCAGATGTCCTGCGAGAGGCACATCATGAGCCAGACCCATTAGGAAGGCCCTGAATAGCTCGGGTACCACCAGCACACGGGCTGCACTGGGCTCAGTGACCTTAGGCTCACTATAAAGTAACCCATCTTCCCAGTAAATAAGATGATCCTTGGATTCGCCACATGCTGCCTGGTCTGCAGCCTGTTGCCGCACACCAATGAGAGAAGGGCATTCCATCTGCGCCTCACAGAACTACCTGGAGGGGCCACCTTCTTGCTGTCAATGGGTTAGCTCAGGCAGGTCCCCCAGTTCGGCCACCTGTTCCCCTGTAGGCTCCAGGGCATCCCCCTCAGGTTCTGCTCCTTCCTGGACAGTGGGAACGGGTGGGGCTGGTTTCCCACGCCCTCTGCCCTTTCTCTTCTTGGCAGGCCCCTGGGCCACTGTTTCAGGCTTCAGGTCTGCTGAATCATCCCTACTGGCTGCCATAGACCGAGTGGTCACACAGATCCACTCAGGCAGACCCAACATTTCCATATGAGCCTGATGTTCCACCTCCTTCCATGGGGAACTCTCCAGCTCATTACCTAGCAGACAGTCTACAGGCATGGATGGACTCACAACAACCTTCAAGAGACCTGAGACCCCACTCCACTCAAAGGGAACCTGTGCCACCTTACAGAGGAGCACTGAGTTGTCAGCTGCAACTACTGGGTGAAGTACATTGGGAATGACCTGCTTTTCAAGCAGGTCAACAAAAAAGGATACACTGTTCCCCAAGGGAATAAGAATAAATGAATAAATGAACCGACACTACGTGAAGTGAAAAGGGGTTAAAGGGGAATCCCCCTTTCGGAACCAAAAGCCTCACACACCCAGCAAGCTAGGTGTCATGCTTCATCATCTGGGTTCTGCACGATCTGTAACCTAACCAGTCCTTGCAAACAGATTAAACTCACAGAGACTTTCATCTGGCGCCCAAGATCACACACCAATTATAATACCCCTAAGTGTATCTTATCTCCTAACATGCCTCTGCGAGAAAAGATATGTTGGGATGACCATGAGACAGGTCAAGCTACGGATCACCGAGCATAGGAGCAACATCAGGTGCCAAAGAACTCACACAGGACTCTACAACCACTATAAAGAAAAGAACCATTCGGCAGACAGTCTGAGGTGGACTGTACTCGAAGCCCATCAGAATATAACACACCAGGCGCTCTTTAAAATAGAGCAGAGATGGATTCACCGTCTATCTACAGATACTGAGGGTTTGAATTATTCCATCCCTTGGAGTTCTCTGGCCAGCACACCCTGATCCCACATTCCGTACGTCCACTATCTTGAGGGACCACTGAACGTATCTTTTTGATATCCCAGTTGAAGGACTAGCAGACCTGCAGTGCAGTCAGTTGTCATGTACCCAACACTTAACTGCTCTCCTGGCGGGGTAACTGTGACCACCCCGGCCACCAATGTCCCACACTTCAACAGACCAACACGCTCTTGATTTTTAACTTCCACTGTGTGACACCGTTTGGATTGTTAATAAGTGATGCATGTGGGTGTCTTTGTTATTACCACACTATGTTGGGCTCCTTTTAATGAACGCCCTGCTGCAGCGTCCTTTCTTTATGTTATTAGTCTGGCTTTGCGACATTGACGACCTAGCCCACTATTGCCCTAAACGAGAACAGATTATTCCCTCTATATTGTCATCCACTTTTTGACACTGTTTAAATGGGTATAACTTATGCATGCAGGCGTCTTTGTTAACTATTTATGATATCTTGCACCTTATAAAATGGCCACCGGGTTGGAGCAGCCTTCTCGATGTTATTAGCCTGGTTATGCGGCAGCTCGAGGGTGTACCACTGCGCATGCGCCGCTTCCAGGAGACCAGCTGCACGTGGCAGGGGCGATTACGAAAATAGTTTGGATGCATAGTTTAAAAGCAGCGATTGCGGCTTCCTGGCTGCTCCAGCTTCTCCGTCCTCCTGACTCCTTGCGGGTAGGGTGAGTGAACCCTGGGGCGCATTATTCCCATGTTACAGCATTCCCTTGGTTACTTGTGGTTGGACTAGCCTAACCGACCGCATATCCATCAGATTAAGCCGTAATGCTGGCTGGTTGTGCTTGATCACCAAACATCGCCCATCCTATCCCCGCCCTGCCGTGATCTCAGTGGGGGGCACGTGTGGGACCTGGAGTGGGGGATCTAGCCTTCAGCGACGCAGGTACCATACTTTGTGCGGGCCCGTTTTGTTGACTTGGCGCGCCCAGTATCCCGCGCTCAGCCCCGCATGGCTTGTTCAGGTCACACTCGTACATGCAGTGAGATCGGCATGATTCTGAGAGTTGGTTATTGGGTGGTCATGCCTTCCCGCGCATATGGTGGATTTCTCTTGGGTCATGTAGAGCCTACGGCCCCTGTTTTGCAACGTGTGTGTTACTGCCGACTAAACTCTTGTGTGTCTCTGTTTCCCCCTTTTCTTCTTCTTCCCCCGCATTAGGGTACATATGACCAAGGTGCCTGATCAAGGGAGAAGACTGTTGACGTCAGTGATAACTCATGATAGGGTGAGACTTGAATAATGTCAATAGTATCACAATGTCCTTCTCATTACCCGTTGTTCCACTCATTATGTAGATTTTGATTCAGTTTTCACACTTTATACACCCAACCCTTGCTGTGGGTTTTTAATCCCCTCCACCCATGCCAGAATCCGGCACGTTTTTTTATGAATAATGAACCACATACCGACGATCTAGAACATTGCATTGCCAATAACTGGGGTACCATTTTTTTGTCTCCCTTTCTAGGTCCCATTAGGAATGAGCAGGACCAATCGGCCTGCCCTTTAGTATCCTGTGGAAGGTAATACCCCGTCCTACCACAGCGTGTAGCACTGTTATTTTACTTGGTCCTGACGAATCGCTATTTAGCAACCCCCCTTTTGTACCGCTTTTGGCCACCAAAAGTGTGGCTGGGTATGCTCAGACGTGAGTCCCTTGCTCACTTTGCCACTGAATTCAAGCAAGCCGGGCTGAAGATGGCTGGAATGCCAGAAACCCGTCCTCGGAAGCTTGTTTCCGGTCAAGGGAAGATATGGCTTGGCAGTTCGGGCTGGACTGTTCCCATGAGGCACAGGGTCAGACTGATTTGCATATAGCCATGTCTGAACTGGGGTGGCAGAGTGGGCTAAAGAACGGTGATGGATTAAACCCAGATCTTTTGTCTGGGTGTGAGTGTTTGATTGGTTCAGATGCTCCGTCCATCACCACCCCCTTTTGTACCGCTTTTGGCCGCCATAAGTGTGGCAGGGTATGCTCAGTCGTGAGTCCCTTGCTCACTTTGCCACTGGATTCAAGCAAGCCGGGCTGAAGATGGCTGGAATGACAGAAACCGGTCTTCGGAAGCTTGTTTCCGGTCCAGGGAAGGCATGGCTTGGCAGTTCGGGCTGGACTGTTCCCATGAGGTACAGGGTCAGACTGATTTGCATATAGCGAATGTCTGACTGGGTTGGCAGAGTGGGCTAAAGAACGGTGATGGATCAAACCCAGATCTTTTGACTCGGTGTGAGTGTTTGATTGGTTCAGATGCTCCATCCATCACCACCCCCTTTTGTACCGCTTTTGGCCACCTTAAGTGTGGCAGGGTATGCTCAGAAGTGAATTCCTTGCTCACTTTGTCACTGGATTCAAGCAAGCCGGGCTGAAGACGGCTGGAATGCCAGAAACCGGTCCTCGAAAGCTTGTTTCCGGTCCAGGGAAGGCATGGCTTGGCAGTTCGGGCTGGACTGATTCCATGAGGCACAGGGTCAGACTGATTTGCATATAGCCATGTCTGAATTGGGGTATCAGAGTGGGCTAAAGAACGGTGATGGATCAAACCCAGATCTTTTGACTGGGTGTGAGTGTTTGATTGGTTCAAATGCTCCGTCCATCACCACCCCCTTTTGTACCGCTTTTGGCCGCCATAAGTGTGGCAGGGTATGCTCAGACGTGAGTCCCTTGATCACTTTGCCACTGGATTCAAGCAAGCCAGGCTGACGACGGCTGGAATGCCAGAAACCGGTCCTCGGAAGATTGTTTCCGGTCCAGGGAAGGCATAGCTTGGCAGTTCGGGCTGGACTGTTCCCATGAGGCACAGGGTCAGACTGATTTGCATATAGCCATGTCTGAACTGGGGTGGCAGAGTGGGCTAAAGAACGGTGAAGGATCAAACCCAGATCTTTTGACTGGGTGTGAGTGTTTGATTGGTTCAGATGCTCCGTCCATCACCACCCCCTTTTGTACCGAATTGCTATTTAGAGCATGAAACATGTCGACCACTAGGTAGAACTTACACTTCTGGATCATTGCACCAGTGTGTATCTTCACACCACTGTTTTTACTGAGGTAGTCAACCACCCTATTAAAAGAGATTTAGTGGATTAACTAACATTTTTAAAGAAATTTCACCCACCTTTCACGTCTACACTCCCAGTAGAGCCTTCACACCCACATGCACCAACTGGCAGGAACAAAAGATCTCCGGTAAAGAGCCCCTTTATGGGTGCCCATCAGACATTGCAGCGGCAGTCTGACGAGGAGCAGAACCCAGATGATGAAGCATGACACTTAGCTTGCTGGGTGTGTGAGGGTTTTAGTTCCGAAAGAGGGATTCCCCTTTAACCCTTTTTCACTTCACGGAGTGTCAGTTCATTTATTCTTCTTCCCTTGGGGAACAGTGTATTCTTTTTTGTTGTCCTAGTTCCAGGGCCTTTACACTGGACCCGATAAAAAAAAGCCCTCTTGGTTCCTCTCTTTGTTGAATAAACAGCTCTTCAAACAACCACTGACACCTTACAGATGTCACCCTGGCTCCTGTGTCTCTCAGAACCTCCATCTTCCTCCCATTGATGGTCACCCATTGCCCGTATTTCTTAGTGTTATCGGGCACGTAGGTTTCCTGGGCCATCTCTCGATCTCCTAAAGAGACAAAGATCATTACTGCTGGTTCCTCCCTTCACTGGAAATTAAATCCTTTCTCAAAACTACACTCACTAAACCGGGTTTTGGAGCACCAGTGGGTGCTGGAGGTTTCTTGGAGCAACTAGGGGCAATGTGTCCCACCTCATTGCAGTGATAGCAGCTAGGGGGACTCCTGTTGTCCCGCCTGCCCCTAGGGGGCCAGGTTGGTGTAGGTTTGGGGGGTTGGAACTCCTTCCCTGGGAACTGTTTTGGGGCCATTGAGAGAACTCCTTTTGGTTACCCTTGTCCCCCCACTCTTCTGCTGGGGACCCTGCCCACCTTTGCCTGCGGTACCCACAATTCCTCTGTGGACCCTGGTACTGGTCCAGCAGTCCGCCTACTTAGCAAGCTCAATGGGGTCTGTCAGCTTGCTGTCTAAAAGATGCTCTGGAACACAAAGACTACTCAGGTGCTCCCAACTAATTAAATGCAACAACCCCTTATAATCGGTAACTTTGCTGCCCTTCATCCAACCTTTCAGTGCACGCGAGTACAGATTCACAAATTCCATCCAAATCTCAGACTTTCTTCTTGGAATTCCTAAACTGCAGTCTATACTGTTCTGGAGTAAGTCCATACCTGAGACATAGGGCCTCCTTCATATTGGGAAAGGTCATGGCACCTGCTAATTCTAAGGGCTCCAGAGCACTCCTCCCAGAAGCCTCAAAATGTTTCCACAGGCCCGCCCCCCAATACTGTTCAGGCACACCATTAATTCTCAAAGCAATCTCATATGAGGTAAACCAGGCATTGATATCCTCACTCCTATTATAATTCTGTACCAAATCCTTGGGAATATATACTTTACCCCCCTGCACTGGCTGTGTTCTGCCACCATTGGAACCGGACTCCGCCTGCTTGGCCTTGATATCCAGTTCTCTCATGCTCAACTCATGAGCCAAAAGCAATTTCTTCTCTTCCAGGGCACAAGCATTCCTGCTCCCCTCTGCCGCCCTTTCTCTGTCTGTCTCTACTTCCAATTGCTTCATCTTTATCCTCATGACTTCCAATTCATGGCTTCTCACTCTTTGATTCTCCTCTAACTCTTCTGGAGTGAAACCCCTACTGGAATGTTTGCTGCCAGGTCTTGAGCCTGGGTTGCTCACAGGCAAATCTTGAGGTTGAAAACCATCCCTTTCAATTGTATCATTTCCATCTTGGGCCTCCCACCAGGCCTTCATGGATCTCTGCAGCTCATCCTTACTAGAGCTGCCTTTCACGGGGCAAGCACGATCCTTGCAGAATTGTTTGAGCATTTCAACTTTGTATGAATACAGATCCTCAATGCAAAATTTCAATTCTGCTGGCTCACTTGTTGCCTTCCCATGCTGAGACATGATGCTTTGAAGAGTTACTCAAAAATAGAACCAAAAATCAAAACACTGTATGTGGTTGCGTAGTGGTCTGCACTAAACTAGTGATGTACACCAATTACTGTGGGTCAAGCACAAATACAAGTTCAAATCCTCACAGCTGACCACCAAAGTTAGATCTGGGGGGCTCTAGTTGGCAGAGGTAGGTACCAATGTCCAAATACGGACCCTTGCTTCTAGTTCGGGTAAGGGGATACACTCTTTAGATAACCCCTGCTCACCCCCTTGGTAGCTTGGCATGAGCAGACAGGCTTATCAAAGGCAATGTGTAAAGTATTTGTACCAACACTCACAGTAACACAGTGAAAACACCACAAATAGACTCCATACAAGTTTAGAAAAAGAAAGTATCTTTATCTAAACTACAACAGAACCAAAACACCAAAAAACCAACATACACAGTTCAGGAATATCATCTTAAAAGAGTTCTAGGGTTTGCGTAAAAATAATGTGTCACGTTTATCCCAAATTACCTGTATATGCGACAAAAGTTCCAAGTGGAAACTGCAACGTTGAAAAACAAGCGATGAGTCGCTCCTGAGACCTTGGGGAGGCGATGCGACAGCCCCGCTACACGCAGCGGACGTGTTGCGACGAATCCAGTCTGTATGGGGAGGAATGCATATCTTGTATGGATTCCAGTGCGCAGGTTCAGTAGGAAGCGTCATGCACAGGCACAATGCGACGATCTTCGGGACAGCGACAATCTCCGGTGCGGCGACGATGCACGGCGCAGCGATGATCTTTTCCTCTTGCGGCCCCTTGATACCTTGGCTCTCCGACGATGTTCGCAGCGACGTGATGCGGTCCGCAAGCAGGCAGTGCGACGATCCCACCCAGTGAGGACAGGCTCTGCGACGATACTCGCAGCGACAGGAATCTTCCCGCACCGGGGCGATGCGCTCCACAAGCGAACGATGCGTCAGTTCTTGCAGTGGCAACAGACGCTGCGACGATCTTCACGGCAACGGGAATTTCCTTGCACTGTCGAAGATGCGCTCCGCAAGCGAGCAATGCGTGAAAATTGCAGATCTTCTTCTTTTCTTTTTGTCCAGCTCCCCAAACAGCAGGCAACAACTTCCAGAGGCCCCACATTTGGATCAAGCACTCTAGGGAGGGCAGAACTCACTCTGCAGAGTTCAGGAGGGAGCTGGGGGTGAAGTCCTTTTGTTCCTGGGACTTCTTAACAGGAGGCCAGCCCCTCTCCTTGGCAGCAAAGCCACTGCAGGTCAGCCTTACAGCAGGTCAGTCCTTCTTCCTCAGTCTTCCTGCTCTCTCCTTGGCAGAGGTTCCTTCTTGATTCCAGGATGATCTCAGTTCAGTGGTCTGGGGTCCTGTACTTATACCCCAAAAGTCTTAGTTCCCTTTGTTCAGGAGGGCTCTGATCCCGGTCTGAACCAGTTCTGGGTGTTCCTTGAGCACTTTGTTTTCCTGACATCTTCTTTCCTTTCAGAGAGAGGGGCAGGGTCTTCAGCTGCCCAGCAGGAGGTGGAGCCAGCATTGTTGAAGCAGGCACAGCCCTATTCAGGCCCAGGTGCTATCCCCTCCCACCACTCAAGATGCAGATGGAGCTATTCAGCCTAGGGATGACTCACTCAGCCTCTGGGAGTCACCCAGCCCCTGTCACTCACAAACCAGACAGTCAATTCACAAACAGGCCAAGGCACAAAGAAAGGTCAGACAAGAAAACAGCCACTTTCTAAAAGTGCTGTTTTCAAGCACAGGATTTAAAAAAACATCCTTCCTAAAAGATGTGTTATTAAATTCTGAGTTCAGGGATACCAGACTTTAATTTTCTATCTTGCTTCTGTGGGAAGATATGTAGGTAAACATTATACACAATATTACCCATTATAGCCTACAGGGAAGATAGCCTTTCAATAGTGAAAAACGAAGATGGCTGCAATTCACTACCAGAGCATGTTACCCACACTAGTACATGCTCTACCTTTCACATACACTGCACCCTGCCCAGAGGGGCAACTAGGGCCTTCCATAGGGGTGTCCAATGTGTACAGAAAGGGAAGGGTTAGGCCTGGCCAGTGTGAATACTGGTCAGGTCAGCATGGCAGTTAGCAACTGCACACAGGCACGGCGGTGGCAGGCCTGAGACACCATTTAGGGCTACTCCTGTGGGTGGCACAATCAGTGCGGCAGGCCAACTAGTAGCATTTGAATCACTAGCCCTGGCACACTCAGTGCACTTTACTAGGGACTTCCAGGTAACACAAATATGCTCGCTGCAACTACCTACTTACCCGCCAAAAGAAACGCTGCCGTGAGGGGAACGGCTCTTCACTGTACTACCGCCGCCACTTGTGTTTGCATCGTCGCCGTGAGGGGAACGGCCAACGAAGTCGCGTAAGACCACAGCGCCGCAGGGACTCCATTTCCCATCAGCCCCGGTGGGTGTGGAGCGACCAACGTGACGCCGTACTCAGAGCGCCCCATAAGAGGGAGGTGCGCCGAGCGCTTGGTGTGCTCGCTGCAACTACCTACTTACCCGCCAAAAGAAACGCTGCCGTGAGGGGAACGGCTCTTCACTGTACTACCGCCGCCACTTTTGTTTGCATCGCCGCCGTGAGGGGAACGGCCAACGAAGTCGCGTAAGACCACACCGCCACAGGGACTCCATTTCCCATCAGCCCCGGCGGGTGTGGAGCGACCAACGTGACGCCGTACTCAGAGCGCCCCATAAGAGGGAGGCACGCCGAGTGCTTGGTGTGCTCGCTGCAACTACCTACTTACCCGCCTGAAGAAACGCTGCCGTGAGGGGAACGGCTCTTCACTGTACTACCGCCGCCACTTGTGTTTGCATCGCCGCCGTGAGGGGAACGGCCAACGAAGTCGCGTAAGACCATACCGCCACAGGGACTCCATTTCCCATCAGCCCCGGCGGGTGTGGAGCGACCAACGTGACGCCGTACTCAGAGCGCCCCATGAGAGGGAGGCGCACCTCTCGCCCCGCGTGTCGCGCGCGGGAGCGACCGGGCTAAGCCCGGGACAAGGGCCGGACAGTCTGTGACAGTCCGGGACTGGCTGAGACTGAACTGGGCCAGGAACGTTGCCCAAATCATCATTTGTGTGTTCTCACCTTTGATTATACCCTCTGCTGCGATTATTGGCAATTATTCCTGGGCAACCGTATTTGTAACACGGCACCTACCTGTTTCATTGTACAGGTGTCATTTGGGGGGAAAATAGTGTTATAATCACCTAACATGTCGAAATCAAAAACACCCCAAGCTGTTAATACTCTTGATTACCTAGTCCAGGTTGTTGCAAAAATAAATAATGATAGGAGATCCTCCTTGGGCTTGAGCCTCTCCCCTCTATTGCCATCAATTGAAAATGTGCCTTCTGACATACCTGATCTTGATACTAGCAATGAGGTTTTCCAGCAGACCAACTACGAGAGAAATTCATTAGCCCAGCTAATAGTAGCTTTAGCTGAGTCAGATGCTGAGAGCATACCCGATGAAGAAATAGTATTGCTAGAAGATGAGCCCCCAGTACCGGTACCAGCTCCAAGAGCTGCTAAGGGGGGGGGGATAAGAGTCTCCCGAAACGGGGTGGGCTCCGTTCAAGTAAAAAACGCCAAGATACCTCTCCACCTAAAAGGGTTGGAGAAGATGAGAGGGGTACTTCTGGGGGGAAGTTATTACTGGACGAAGATCAATTTAAGAAATTAGTAAACGCCCTAGACACTAAAATCAAGATCATAACTAAACCTCTTCTGACCAAAATTGACCATCTAACTGAAGAGGTGAATAGGGTAGGGGGACTCCTGCAAATAACATTAAAGGAAGCTGCAAATATCCCCAAACAAGAGACGCTCAGAGTTGAGACAAAAAAAACCCAGACAGGCCCCAGGTCAGAACCCTTGGATAATATACCCCTTATTTCTACGTTGAGCAATGTTTCGGGAGGGGGGGCCCCTGGGCGACTGGGTGCAAACAATGGGGCCTATGAAGGGCTGGGGCAAAGGGACAGGCTTACAGACTGTAACACAGAGAAGGGACCAGTAGAACTAATTGTAGAGGCTTCTCCCCTAGTATTGGTTCTGGCTAATGTCCCTCATTTGGAATCAGGGCAAGTAGAGAATTCATCTTCCCTAATAAACAAATCATTAAATTGGCTATCACAGAACATGGCCTTCTCTGCGGGGGGCATGGACCAGTTGGCACAAGAGGTAGTTAAGGCAAGAAGAGTAGAATGGATCGGGGGTGGTAATAAAAGATTTAGAGGGGACTGTGTGGTGTTACACTTCTCAGACCCAGAAGTGTTGCCAAACATTTTGGCAAACATATATCCTCCCCAGCGCAGATCCACTGAGATAGTTCCTCTAACATTAGACTTTTTCTATGCTAGGAAAGGTAATACTCTAAATCCCACAGTACTGAGAACAAAATGGAATACTGTGGTAAGGAAGGGAAAGTCCTTTGGTACAAAAAGTAATTGGGGTATGCCTTTGGAAAACAGATTCTCCGCCCTATCTGACCTCAATGAGTGTGACTGACTGAATGGGCTGGAGAGTGCTGCCCAAGATAGAATAGTCGGTACGCTAACTGGCGAGATTGACATTGCTGAGAAGAGAGTAACTGAACATAGTTCGTTTGTTGTCACCAATCCTTATAACGGGAGCATATATTCTCGGAATAGGATTCAGCCTAGCACTAAGGGCATTCGGCTCTTACCCTCCGTTACACTGATGATAGCAGGGCAAGCAGCTCCTCACCTAATCTGGCCCAACCTCCCTACACCCAAAATGTATTGCCATCTCAAGAGAGGGTTAATCCAGTTAAGGAAGGTCTTAAACTCTTATCATGGAATCTGGCTGGAATTTCGAATAAATTAGCGTCCCCAGAATGGTGCGAATTTATTGTGCTCCATGATGTAATCATGCTCCAGGAAACCTGGGCAGTGATCCCTGTCTATCGGCAGGGGTTCCTAAATTTCTTTGTCCCTGCAAAAAAGAATCCCAAAGGGCGGCCCTCAGGGGAGTTAATTATATGGGTACGCCAATCATTGCAATGCACTATTAGAGCAAGATCGGTTAATAACTGTGATATATTGCCTGTTGTGATCACCTGGGCTGATGGCCACGAAATGGCCCTCTACAATATATACGCCAGGGGAGTAGCAGGGGGTAAAGCTTCAGAGGTGGTAGCTGCATTAGACAATGATCTGGAATTCCTCTCACCGCATATTACAATTCTGGTGGGGGGAGACATGAATACCACATTCGAAACATTGGGCAAGGAGGATAGTGAAATGTCCCAAGAGGAGGATACTAAATGGGGAGTCCCTCAGCTAGATTTGCCCTCGGTAAAGAAATGGACCGAGGTGGCAGTACAGCTAAAGAGCATGTGTTTGGCCCGGGGCCTGAGGGCAGCAAATGGACATACCCCGTCCGACCAACGGGGGGCCCATACCTTTGACAATATAAGGGCAAGTAGTTGGATAGATTACATCCTTGTAGATGTCAGAGACTGGCATAAGCTAGTAGACATGAGGGTTACATCTAGATTGGAGAGTGATCACAACCCATTGTGTTTGCTCTTCCAATTAAACCAAGGAGCATTAGTGCCAAGTTTAGGAATGGGTGTTACGCCCCTGGACATTATCTCCACCAATAACCAACGCCATGTTAAATGGGCAACATTGTTAGATAAACCAGAGAAAATGCAAGATTTAAAGGCGGCTGTGGCGAGTGAGATTAGTAGCTTGCATGATCGTTGTAACAAGCCCAATTTTAACAAACTAATTGAAGAGTCACACCCCAAGTTTTTTTCAAAAATACAGGGGTTCTTTTTAAAACAAGTGAATCAAAAAAAGGGTGCACATCCCCCAACAAAGAAAGGATGGTATGATCAATCCTGTAGAAGAGCACGGCAGAAACTCAGCTTAGTGCTGAGGAGCAGAAGCAGAGAAGGAGTGCTGAAGCCAAGGCATGATTATAGAAAAGCACAAGCTAGGGCAAAAAGGCTGTGGGATGAAAATCAATGGCTGGATCTAAAAAAGGCCTGCGCAGCCAAGCAGCAAAAAGAGTTCTGGGCAATCATAAAATGGGATAGGGGTGGAATAGCGGAATGCCCAAAAAACCACGTAGCAAAGGAATCTTGGATTGATTTTTTCAAGCCACAATATGCTTGTAGTATGCCCCTCGGGCTTCACCCTTCCCCCCCTATGGTATTTTATAAAGATGAAGTGTTTACACTGGGGGATGTAAACGTAGCACTGGACGGGGTGACAAGAGGGAGGGCCCCAGGAATTGATGGAATACCGGCCAATGTTTTTCTATGTGACCGGGTTAACTGGTGCCAATATTTTGTTTGGCTTGCAAATTCCATCGCACAAGGAGCCTTGATACCTGCCTCGTGGAAGGGAGCGGAGATAATTCCAGTTTTTAAAAAAGGGGATAAGGCTTTACCAAGTAATTATAGACCCATCAGCCTTATCGACTCAGCACAAAAACTGATGGGTAGAATGATACAAAATAAAATACAAGCCTGGATAGATGATAAGGATGTCCTTTCCCCGTACCAAGCTGGTTTCCACCCCTTAACTAGCTAAATTGACCAGGTATTCCATTTTTTAACTCTTTACTGGAAAAATGTGACCTTGGCAAATGGCCCATTGTATGCCGTTTTTGTCGACCTAAAGTCAGCATTTGATTTAGTGCCTCGACAAAAACTATGGACTGTCCTTAGTGAGCTTGGAATCAGCCCCGAATTATTGACATTGCTAGTCCGTATGCACGAAAGCAACTACGCCAGGATTAGGTGGGGGACCCAGGGCGAGGTCACTGATTCTTTCCCCGTAGAGCGTGGGGTGAGACAGGTATGTGTCCTGGCTCCCACCTTATTCTCCCTTTACATCAACGGCGTAGTGAACTATCTAAAGAAATCACCAACTGATGCCCCAATACTTGACGGGGTGCGGGTCCCAGTATTAATGTTTGCTGATGACACACTTCTGGTCTCGCGAACCCCTAGTGGCTTACAAAAGACAATTAATGCATTTGGGGATTTCTGTCGGATTCGGGGCTTGGAACTAAACACCACAAAGACCAAGTTTATGAATATGAATCCTGCAAAACAATTCAAGGGCACAATAAATTTTAATGGGGCAGCGCTAGAAGAGGTGGATGCTTTCACGTACCTTGGTATTTCCTTACAGGGCAACATGAATTGGAAATCTCACATTGATTCGGTGGTCTTAAAGTTCCATCAGCTGTCTGGGGCCATAGCACTGAAACATAAATCTTCATTAACAAAACCTATTCATCCTGTCCTGGAGATTTATAGTATGAAAGTGCTGGGCGCATGTCTTTATGGAGCAGAGCTGTGGGGTTTCGCCAACGTGAGTGTGCTGTCAACTGCAGAGAATAAATTCTTACACCGGTTGGTTGGAGTCCCGCAGAGCACTCCATCGATCCCACTTTTATATGACTTAGGGAGGAAAAAGATTGAGGATTTGGCTCGGTTGCGCCCACTGCTATTTTGGAGGCGCATAAAGACAGCACCTGAACTGGGCCATTATGCATCCGCACTCATGGACATTATCAGTTCAGACCGGTTCCACAAAATAACTTGGCTCAAAGAAATCAGGAACCTATAACAAAAACTGCATTTAGACCACTTATGGACTATCACTGACCCTACAGCTTTTCCATCTAAGGTGTTGTTGAAGAAAATGTACTGGGACATGATACACCAATCTGTTTTGACTTCCAATCAACCCTCTATGTTGACATCTCAGTATCTGGAGACCAAAATAGCCCTAACTTGCGAACAATACTGGGATTTGATCACAAAACCCTTGGACAGAAAGCTGTATTTCCAGTTCAGAGTTGGTTGCCTACCTCTAAATGCTTTCACTTTAAAATGGTCACTCAGTAACGTTAATACGTGTTGCCATTGCAAGGTCTATTCTGAGGACATTCCACATTTTTTGTTTGCATGCCCCCTTTATGCCGCACCAAGAAGTAGATGGTTAAAACCAGTGTGCAAGAATCTGGGGACAAGAAGATACCAAGAAGCACTTAGGGCCCGATGTAGGTGGCCAATACCGGTCGGAAACGGCCTAATTCGGCCGTTTCCGACCAGTATTTGGCCTCTTGAGATGTGGGGGACCTTTTATTGTCCGATTCGGTATTTTACCAATTCGGTAAAATTACCGAATCGGAAAAATACAGAATCGGTAAGTTTACCGATTTTTAAAATTCGGGATGTAGGTGGGACTACTTTCAGTCCCACAGGCCCTTCAGATTCGGTATTTTAACACCCAATCCAATTGGGTGTTAAAATACCGAATCCAGGTGTGCATGCACATGTGTGCATGCACACCTATGCCATGTGACAGACAGACATGCCCTTAGGGCATGTCTGTGTGCCACATGGCACACAAGCCAGTATTGGGGGTGCTAGAGGGTGTCAAAGTGACACCCCCTGCACCCTTGCAGAAATCGGTAATTACCGAATCGGTAAATACCGATTCGGTAATGCCCATTGATTCCTATGGGCTTCAATGCCCATAGGAATCAATGGGCATTACCGATTCGGTATTTACCGAATCGGTAAATACCGATTCCTTCCGATTCGGTAATTTTTAAAATAATATTACCTACATCTGCCCTTCTCTTTTTTACCACTTCTTAAATACCGATTCGGTATGAATCGGTATTTATGAAGTGGTAAAAAAGATTTACCTACATCGGGCCCTAGGAATCTTAAGATCAAATTGTTCCCCTTGTCTTGTAATTGCTCTAGCTAAATACTTGGGTTGGGCATGGATTATTCGCACCCGCACTTTAACTTCAATGAAATGTGATTGATGAACAATATTATGTTTTTAGCTGGTTTTATTATCATGTGAACTAGGTATAGTGACTCTGTATTTTTAGCTGTAAAATCTTATTTTTAACCTCATCGCTGCTGTGGTTATTTTTGCCCTGTGCTGGAAATTGCTATTCTCCTATATTCATGACGAGCTCAGCTCGTCATCAGCACAGCTCAACTGTGCCTCATGACGAGCTGAGCTCGTCATGAGCATGGAAGGGGTTAAAGTATGAATTCGCCAGCATTCTGTATTTAATGTGTATTTTAAACTGACTGTAACTTAGTATAGTATTTATTCATGTTTAGATTAGGGTGTAAATGCTTTTATGACAATGCTGCTGAATAAAGCTTTGAAACTTGACTTGCCATTCGTGGATAACCATTCACAATAACAATTTACTTAGGGAGCACTTGCACTTTGACACGGATCAGCAGTGGCAAAGTGCCCAAAGCATCTAAACCAGCAAAAACGAAATACAGCACAGCGTCAAAAATACAGGAGGTAGAGGCAAAAAGTCAGGGGAAACCTCGCCAAAGATGCCAGGTCTAACACTTATAAATTAAAAAATACTTACCCTACTTTCCTGCAGTACCGAAAAGGGATCGTCTGCACACCATAATATATAATCCTGCTAATTTTCATGAAAATCCATTATGCTGTTTTTGCGCTACGTCAACTGCAATAGTCTATGGACAATGTATTGGTGGAAAAAGACATTTTGGGACCCGACTATATCTTAGCACCCCTTAACGATCACCATAAACATTTACATCATCACAAAATATAGAAGATGCTATAGGTCAGGAAAGTTTTTGGGTGATTCATCAAACGGGTGGAAAGTTATTAAGAAGCACAAATCCAATGAATTCCTATCTCTAACTAACTACGGAGTGGCAATCGGATTTAATGTGATTTTTATTTCTTTTTATATATTTGTGTGTTGGATTACATAATCAGGTGACCATTAGTGTGTCTTTTAGTTGTTCATGTAGTAATTCTGAAACTTTACATATGCAATCTAGTTTATTTTTAGGACTTATTTGCTACTTTTAGTAGAATTGTGCTACATATGAAGGCCAAAGTGCATGAAAGTCAATTGGTTTTGTGTTATAAAAAATGTAGATTATTATCTTTTTTTCCTAGTAGCCAATTATCATGGCCGCCATATAGTAGTTTGCTTAGCTCCCTGCTAGGACGCTTTTTCATTTTGTTGCACAGGAGTGCATAAGGAAGATTTTTGTCTTGAGGAGGCAAGATGGCCGCTGTAGCTCTGTAGAGTAAAGTCGCACTTCACCTCTCTCCTACCCTGTTACTATGGTGCTGGCGATTTGAATACAGGAATGTGGAATTCGGCTGGCCTGTTACACTGCATCATTTCTGGAACGACTGGCGAAGGACGACTAATACAAGTAACTCTAGCAGCGAAACAGGCTTGGTGCAGGTATTGGAGAAGCATAATCAGCGCTTTTAATATACCCATCACGATGTCACAGCGCAGCAAACAGGATAAAGAGAAACCAACAACAATAACCGGGACAAATAAAGGTCCGGCAACTCAGGACGATCAACACTCAGGAGCTATACCTAAAGTACTGACGGGTGCTAAGAAGCAGATGGATCCCCTCAGTCGCTCCTCAAAGGTTTCACAACTGAGAAAAGGCGACAGACCCGAAAGGAAACCAGAGACATGGCTCGCCGCGTCCGGCTTGAGCAAAGCACAGAGAGAGACGCCACAGGATGCCGAGGGAAGCAGATTACATCGGGCACAACCTCCCCCGACAAAGGACCCCATGCGGCAGCCTACCTTGACGGAATCCTTCGCGCTCAAAGGGCCCTCAGCTCCACAAAATCGGGTCGGTGATTTACAGCAGCCAGCCGCGCTGAGCGAGGAAGCTGAGAAAGCCGCCCTCGAGGACTCAAGCGTCGGTGCTACAGTTGCCGGGCAACCGGCAGGCACGTCGGAAGACAGCACGCATCTCGCGGAAGGCGCCAGCTTCAGAGGAGAAGGGAGCACTGTTGCAGAGGTGAGCAAAGGCGCAGCAAAGGCAAGCGAGGGGGCAAAGGAGACGGCTGAGGAGCCTCTGGGGTCCCTAGAGGAGATTGAGAGACATAATAATGTCCAAATGCTAGATGCCCTATTATCAGTAGAAGCGGAACTTAACACTAAAATCAACCAACCTACAGAATCTAATTGGGGAAGTATGTTAAGCATTGAATCGCAGCAAGAGCAGGAGCAGGAACAAGTAGACAGTAAAGGCAATAGAGGCAATAGAGGGGGATCTCCTGAATTCTTTTCAGTCAATGAGGGGACGGACTCTACTGATATTAGTGAACCTGAAAATGAGGAGGAGGGAAGCTCTACTGATCTTACTACCGGCTCAGATACAAGCAAAGGCTCTAGAGACATAAGTACACAAAAAAGAAAGAAAGCTGGAGCAAGAAGAAACGGGCGAGGGTCCAGGAGTAGTATATTAAAAAATTGTCATGGGATTACTCTGCCACCTCAGAGACTTATCAAGAAAGCGGTCAAGGAGAAGGGGATAATGATGGGCTACCAAAGTCTACGCCTCAGAATGTAACACTGGAGATGCTGTTTGGCACGCTTAAACAGATGCAAATTGAAGCCAGGGCAGAAAGCCGGAGGGCAAGGCGTGACACGAAAAAACTGCAAGCATCACTGAGAAAAGTAAATAGAAAATATGAAGAGGTGGAGGAAAGGGTAACACAGGTGGAAGAAAGAACCGGCAGGGTGGAAGATGAGGTAACGGACTGGAAGACCTTCAAAATCGAACAAGGGAAAATAGTGGAAGATCTGCAGTGGAAGGTCGAAGACTTTGAAAACCGCCAAAGGCGGAACAATGTGAGCTCTTGGGACTTGAAGAAGGGCTGGAGGGGCAGGATCCTAGAAGGTATGTGATAAAACTCTTGAAAGGGGCCTTCCCGGATTCGCAGTGGCAGTGGGAACTAGAAGTTCAAAGAGCCCATAGATACCCGCTATCCTTAAAGAAAAATCGAGAGGGTCAACAGAATACACTACCCAGGGCAATGCTGGTGTTTCTAGGGAATTTCTTAGCGAGGCAAGAGATTATGGATAGGGCTAGACCAGAGCGGTATTTGCAAAAACAACAGGTGATGGACCGAATGTGGATCAATGTCACACATTCAACCCAGTCAAAAGATCTGGGTCATAATCCATCGTTTTTTTGCACTCCACACCACCCCGGGTTAGACAATGGCGATATGCAAATCAGCTCTGACCCTGTGCCCCATGGGAACAGTCCAGTCCGAACTACAAAAGCCATGTCCTTCCCAGAACGGAATCAAGCATCCGAGGACCGGACCGGTTTCGAGGTAACACCTCTCATCAGCCCGGCTAGCTTGACTCCAGTGGTGTGGAGTGCCTGGGACCCACGTCTGGGCATCCCCAGTACACTTAGAGCGGTATTTGCAAAAACAACAGGTGATGGACCGAATGTGGATCAATGTCACACATCCAACCCAGTCAAAAGATCTGGGTCATAATCCATCGTTTTTTTGCACTCCACACCACCCCGGGTTAGACAATGGCGATATGTCCAGGAAAACAGTTGATGGAGTTACATTTTTCGCCAGGCCTGATTTCTGCCACGTTACTGTTGAAAGAAGGTGGAAGCTAAGGCAATTGATTGCCCCCTTCCAGAAACAAGGCGCAGAAGCATATCTATTATACCCGGCAAGATTAAAAGTCATCAATAAGGGGCATACTAGGATATATTTCTGAAATAAAAGCAGGAGAATTTCTGGCAGAGCTTACTGAGCAGCATAGGGGAAGGGAGAATAGAGGAAGAAGTCCACCAAAAACCCCATAGAGTAAATGACATAAATGGGAAGGTTACAACTGTAAACTGAATGAGATAAGAGGAAAGGGTAGGGGAGAGAGGCAATACTACAGATTACAGAGGCTACACATAGGTCAAAATTGACCTATTTGCCTGTAATAAGGGGGGGTGGGATCTCAGAGGGGGTGGCAGGGGGGGAGGGGGGCTGGGGGGGAGGAACTAAAGTTGGCAAGTACAGCACTAAGAGAGGAAGCAGCAGAAGATCACATATGTAGGGTTTTGTGGAAAGGCGCACTGTTTGGATGTGGGTACAATAATTATGAGTGGAACTACAGGAAGGAAAAGCTAATTATATCTAGATGGCGATAAGGATAACTACCATAAATATCTGTGGATTAAATGACGGAGGAAAAAGACAGAAAGTCTCAGCTATGCTAAGAATGTTAAAATTAGACATAATATGCTTACAAGAGACCCACATTGAGGGAAATAACAAATATCTGTTAGATCTAATGGGCTTTGAGGTATTAGCTTACACGAGACAAGATTCAAAGACGAGGGGGGTGGTCATACTAGCAAAGAAAGGAGTGTTTATAGTAAAGAGGAAGAAAGAGGATCAGGGAGGGAGGTGGGTTATGATCGAGGGCGAATCAAAGGCAGGATTCTGTACTATTGTCTCGGTATATGGCTCTAACGAAGATGATCCGGAGATTTTAGAATATTTAGATCATGAATTACCTTTATGGCCTGAACCAATTATCTGTTGCGGGGATATTAATGTTAATGGATTAATGGGTCTGGGTATGATGGGAGGGGGGATATACGGGGGAAGGAAAAAGAAAGTATGTAAAGCAGTAGGTAACTTTGCCTATCATAATGCATTGACTGATGTATGGTCTTATAAACACCCATACGGGACAGGGAGCACATACTACTCGGCACCGCATAAATTGGTGGCCAGGCTGGATTACTTCTGGGTCTCCAACTCTCTGTTAGGCAATAGTCACATAGAGAGGCTACCGAGGATATTATCGGATCATAATCCTCTTGTATTAACTCTCCCGCTCGTTGATAAGGGGGAAAGGAAGCCTTATATATGGACGTTTGAAAGAGGCCTCCTGAAAGACGAAAGCTATCAGAATAAAATGAAAATCTGGATTAGCCAATTCTGGGAGACTAACAGAGGTTCAACTTCGGCTGGCATGGTATGGGACGCCTTTAAGGCGGGCGTCAGGGGGGAAACCTTAGGTTATACATTACGAAGGACAAAAGAGGAGAAGAGGAAATGACGAAAAAGATAAGGGATTTAACCGATTTGGAAGAGCGCCTAATAGTAGCCATTTCTAAACAATAACCTTTGGGAGATATACTCTTAAATATAGAATTGAACAAAGCTGACACAAGCGAAAGTATTGTGAGGAGAACGGCAGCTAATTATTTGACTAAAAGGGAGAAAAGCTATGAGTACAGTGAAAGAATCGGACACCTTCTTGCAATCCGTACTAGGCAGAACTTGGCTGCAGGGCAAATAAAGGAAGTAAGGAATGAGGTAGGGGAGGTAGTAAATAAGATATCAGAAATACAGGAGGTTTTTAGAAAGTTCTACACTAATCTCTATGATCAGACACTTGAAAATACAGAACGAGAGATCACAGGATATCTGGAAGGCATACACTGCGCAGGGCTACGAGATGAGGAAAAGGAAAATCTAGAGCTTAGATTTACAGCACAAGAAGTTCAGGAAGCAGAAAGCATCCTCCCAGGAGGAAAAGCCACAGGCCCAGACCAAATCCCAGCAGAGTTCTATAAAGCTTTTTGGGGCGTACTGGGGAAGGACATGCATGAAACTCTCCTACAGGCACAGTCTGGTAAATCAATTCCTCCCTCATGGGGTGGGACTGATATCATTGTAATACTTAAGAAAAGCAAACCCCCATTAGAACTCGGGTCATATCGTCCGATAACACTTATGAACGCAGACGCCAAAATATATTCTAAAACACTTGCACAAAGATTAAGTAAGATTATAGGGCATTTGGTGAGCACTTCGCAGCACGGGTTTATTCCAGGGAGGGGGACCACACAACACACGAGACAGATGATCACTATTTTAGATGCCATGGGAGTTGCAGGGGACCCTGTCACAGCCATTTTTCTGGATGCAGAGAAGGCCTTCGACAGGGTCTCTTGGAAATATCTATGGGAAGTAATGAAGTGGTTTGGGCTGGAGGATGGATACATTAAGGCAATTTGGGCATTGTACGCAGAACCGATTGCTAGAATAAGGATTAATAAAGGATACACTGACCCAGTACAAATTAAACGTGGCACAAGGCAGGGATGCCCTGCATCTCCGCTATTATTTGCCTTGTATATCGACCCTATTCTGCATAGATTCGAAAATAACTGTAGGATTTCTCCAATCAGGCTACACAATATCAGCTACAAAGTGTTCGCATACGCGGATGATGTGGCTATAATTACCAACAATCCTGATATTGCTCTTCCTGAGATAGAGATAGAAGCAACAGGCTTCGGAGCAATTTCTGGATATAAAATTAATAGTGAGAAAACACAAATAGTACAAAATTCCTTTATGTTATATCAAGACAGCAGAGTTGTTAAAGTAGCCACATACTTAGGAATTAAAGTCACTGCTGATTTAGACAATTTGGTAGAGATAAACATGAAACCATTGGTAGCCAAAGTGAAGGAGAACACGGAAAGGATACATAAGCTTAGTCTGACGTTGATGGGCCGAATAAATGTGATCAAAATGACTACCTTTCCAAAATTCCTGTATCTATTCAGAGCAATACCACTCTTCTTTGAACACTCTTGGTTTAACAAAATAGAAGCTATTTTAAATAAATTTATTTGGGCACAAGGCAAAACCAGGAGAGCATATCGACACTTGACACTTCCAAGAGAAAAGGGGGGATGGGGAGCACCTGATTTTCGTTTTTATTACTGGGCCACAGCGATGCAATATTTTCAGGGACTAATAGGTGGTGGGGACACAGAGACAGGAGAAGATACGCAGGGATACACTAATGTTTATGCTGCACTGCTGGGAGAAGGGGCTGAAAACGGATTCTTAAACACAATTGACTTCAGCTATTACAAGCATACTAGGTTCAAAACTTTAAAAGCTGCCTATAGTATTTGGAAGGTGCTACAAAAGAAAGTGGGATTAGGAAGATATAACAGCTACACACGACTGTATACAAATAGATCTCTACCTGGCGACATTTTTAGAGATACAGTGATGAGGGACTGGGATAACAAAGGGATCAAGAAAGTTGGGAATCTTATGAACCAACAGGGCGAAATTCTACAGTTTCAAGAAATCCAAAGCAAATTCAAAGTAACAAATAACAGCTTTTTAAAATATTTACAGATTAGAAGTTACCTGGCAAACAAACAGGGAGGAACGTTGGGTTTTGGGACTTGTCGTATAATGGATTATTTAGAGAGCAGCCCTCATTGTACGATTCGTTATTTATATGCAGAACTATGTACATATAAAACCGACGATAGAGAGAAATATGCCAGGAAGTGGGCGGTTAGTCTAGGGTTACAGCCAGAAGAGTTCCAGTTATCTCTTGATCTGGGAAGAACTGTTTTATGCTCTGCTACCCTGCAGTCGCAGCACTACAAGACTATATATTCGCTTTATCATACTCCAGCCAGACTTCCACAATGGGGGAGCAATGTAGGAATAACATGCCCACGTTGTGACTCAGATGGGGCAGACATTATACATATGTTCTCGCACTGCCCACAATTGTTTTCCCTCAAAAAAGAGATTGAGAAATTTTCGGATGAATCATTGGGATGCAAAATTAAGCTCACAGATGAGATATTATTGTTGGGGGTCTCGGGAGGAACTGAGAAAGCTCTTCCTGAGTTTATTTTTATGTTGGCCGCAGTTTCCGAATTTGTTTAGCAATATCATGGCTCGACAGGGTCCCACCAACCTTTCAGATGTGGATTGCCCGGTTATTATCAACTTATAATTTAGAAAAAGCGATATATGACAGAAAGGGGAAAAAAGTAGATCTTTGGAAAAGAAGATCTGGCACCCACTGGCAAATTGGAAAAATGGAATGATAAATTGGGTAGGGATGGCTGATCGCATCGATTAGTAAGTTAAGGCTCTATAATTGCTTTAATTAGACAAACTATAATTATTTGCAAATGATGGTATGAATACTGTAATGTAATGATTATGATCTTGAAATGTATGAATGTGCTGTAACATTTATTGGTTTGTTACGATGGAAAATTATAAAAAACTTTTAATAAAAAAAATTAAAACAAATTTTTAAAAAAGGAAGATTTTTGTCTTTAGCACAGTTTTATTTTGTGAGCCAGACAGCATGCAAAGAGAACTTAGGTAGAGTAAGATGTATTCTATTTATTATTTATTTGCTTATAGCGTTCTATTAACATGTGACCAAAAATGGGTCTTTCAGTTGTTCATATCGTAAACCTAAAACTTGTGCAGTCTAGTTTCTTTTTTTGTCTTTGCTACTTTTAGCAATATTATGCTACAGAGATATCACTAAGGCTTTTACCTTTATAACTTCATAACATCACTTGCAATAGCAAAAAAGGATCATCTACATAGTCTAATGTAGATTGCTGTGAAATTTAATTACAATCCGTTCTGCCCTTTTGCCTTTTGCCGCTACGTCCAATACAAAATGTCTATGTAAAATGCTTTGGGGTCAACAACCCCCCCCCTTTTTTCGTTCCAACCGCCACAAAACTTTCCAACCTACGACAATGTAACAGGAGCAATAGGTTTGAAAAGTGTGTGCAAATTCATCAAAACGCGTAACTACAGACAGCTAGATTCATAAAAGTTCCGATTTGCGAGTCCTTAATAGCGATTATTAAGGAATCGCTATTAAGGACTTGCAAATCGGGATTCATGTAGAAATCGCAAAATAAATTACGATTCCTACAGCCTCCTTATTTGCGATTAGCAAATTGCTAATCGCAAATAAGGATGCGATTTCAAGGGTGCCAGGGGTGTCCAAAGGACACCCTGTAGCACCCCTGAAATGTGAATTTACACTGATGTTGTGCACACACATGTCCAAAGGACATGTGTGTGTGTAACATGCAACTTAGAAAAATGCATTTAAATGCATTTTTCTAAGTTTTCGCTATTTACCACGAGGTTTGACTTTGGGGTAAATAGCGCTCCTAAATTGCGAATTCGCAATTTTTAAATGTTTCATGAATAGCATTTAAGGAATCTCTAATAGAGATTCCTTAAATGCTAATCCTCGCAAATTTGCGAATTCTTTATTAGCGATTTTTGCATTTGGGATGATGAATCCCAAATGCAAAAATTGCACTCGCAAAGGGCCAGATTCTCAGAATCTGGTCCTTTTGCGAGCGCATTGTGCTTGATGAATCTGGCTGAGAGTGATTACTGCCGTTAATGTGCGGAAAGAGCGAGTTTCCTATTTCCCTTTCATGATTTGCCCCTCACTGACTTGTACAAATAACTTTCTGATTGTTTTCACATCACCACAAAGGGAGACCCTCTTACCACCGCTGCTAGAAATAATGAATCTAGCTATAAGAAACGGTGTCTTCCCTTTGGAGTGGAAAGGGCAGTAGTTAAGCCTCTGCTAAAGAAGGCCTCCCTCGACCCGGAGGTCCTAAAAAACTTTCGTCCAATCTCGCTGCTTCCCGCCCCGGCGAAGATGCTTGAGGCACATCTGAACAAGCATCTCGCGGACTTTGTGGAGTGCTCGGGCTGCTTGGATTCCTCCCAGCACGTATTCAGGAGGGAACATAGCACCGAGTCGGCCCTCACCATCGTGCTTGACAACATCCGCACGACAGTGGATGGGGGCCAGACCACCCTCATGGTCCTATTAGATCTAACTGCAGCCTTCGATACCCTCTCCCCCTCAGTACTTACATCTCGTCTGAGGGACGTGGGGGTAAGGGGTGCAGCTCTAGATCTATTGACCTCTTTTCTTGCTGGGAGGGAACAAAGAGTTAAACTGGGTGAGTTTCTATCTCCATCCCGACCTGTGCTATGTGGGGTCCCCCAAGGGTCGGCTCTCAGTCCGACCCTATTTAACATCTACGTGACCCCATTGGCCAGACTAGTAAGAACTTTCGGGATGGAGGTAGTTTCCTATGCTGACGACACCCAAATACTCGTCTCTCTCCCCCATTCAGATGTGCAGACCGCCTCCAAGTTTAGATCTTGCATGGAGGCGATTGGTCACTGGATGATTCAGAACTCTCTTAAACTGAATGGGGAGAAGACTGAGGTGATGGTGTTTGGAGGGACCGAAAACATCTGTCAGCCAGCTGGTGGCCTGACTCGCTTGGAGTGTGCCCTTCCCCCACAACATCTGCTAAAAATCTTGGGGTGATGATAGACCCTGCCCTGGATATGGGCAAACAGGTGAGTAGAACCATCTCCACCTGTTGGGGCTTAATACATACCCTGCGAAGGATCAGAAAGTACCTTTCGCTACAGTCCAGAAAACAGATAGCTGTTGCACTCATTGGCTCACGCCTAGATTACTGTAACGCGCTGTACGCGGGGCTAAATAGGAGCCTCCTGCAGCGCTTACAAGTGGTTCAGAATGCCACAGCAAGATTTGTTCTGGATATTCCCAGACGTACCTCTGCCACATTGGCCCGGAAAACATTGCATTGGCTTCCGGTAGAATACCGAGTAAGGTTTAAGGTCCTGTGCATGACATACAGAGCCATTTCACAAAACAGTGACTCGGGAGTGGGCTCCATCATTTCCCACTACACTCCTGGAAGGAACTTGCGTTCCTCCGGGAAATTGCTTCTATCAGCCCCTCGCATACGAAGAGCTAAATGGGGTGGCAGGGCCTTCTCCAACCTAGCTCCCAAATGGTGGAATGATCTCCCTCTGGATCTCAGGTCCTTACCCTCGCTACAGACATTTCGTAGTGCCCTTAAAACCTGCCTCTTCCGGCAAGCCTATGTGTAATGGATGAATGGTTCTACTTTCTGATTTTATTGTTAGGCGCCTTGATACCTGCGGGTTATTGTTTTGCGCATTATAAATTTTTATCATCATCATCATCATCAAATCCTGAGAACATGGCCACTAGTTCATTTATCCCAGGAGCCTTCTGTTCTACGACACGCCCAATGAATAAATCAAAGGCTGAAGTCTACACCTGATGTTGGTAGTGAGTTGCAGAACCAGGCCGCATTTTCGTCATAGTTTAGTTTTAGTGGGTCTGAGTGTTCCATCTATACGGTTGTGGGTTCTGCACACAATACGATTTTTTTAAGCCTTCAAAAGCAGTGCACAAAGCTTTCCAAGTTATTAAATGATTTCAAAACGAAAAGATGTTTTGCGTAATATAAAACACACGGTCAAATAAATGCGACACCGCCGCCGGGAATCGAACATGCGAAGAAAAGCAAACTGTTTCAAAGGCATAGCAGTGTTCCCTGTTCCACAGCTGTTGTTTGGACAAGCTGCGTCATACCATATTTATGAAAAGACAATCCCTGCCTGCTATTCACTGAACAATATAGAGAGAATAAAAGATGTGACGCGAGTAGCGGGTAGAGGAGTTGCGGGGCCATGTACAAATAACATTATTTTTAGTTTTAATTGTCGCTGCAGGGATTCGAACATGCAACAGGTTATAATTTCTAAGGCACAGGAATAACCGTGAACTATAACCTCGTGCACATGCGGTCACAACAATACTATTTATGTGAGGAGATAGCTGACGTTCGTCATTTAGCTGACGGGGGGAAGCGAACTGAATGAAGTAAGTAGCCGGTAGCAGCATATCGGGAGCTGCGGGCCTTTCACAAAATAATACATTGGCACGGCAAAGCTAAAATTAGTAAACAAAAGCTAAAAATCATAAAAGAAAGAATACGCTGGCTCTCGAGCCCTGCCACTGTAGTGCAATTGCTTTGTAGGCGAATAAGGAATAAGCACGCGTGCAGAACTTAGTAACATGGGAAGATGCAATGGCTGAAGAGGGCTGACTGCCCATGCTATGATGCAGTGGGAGGAAGTAAAATGTGAATGACAGCTGAATCGACCAATGTAGAAGACCACTGACTAAAAGCCCCCCCATGTATGTATATAGTTATGTCTTTTTTTTATTTATGGATTTTTCTGAAGACAGGAGTCAGTGGGGAGAGCTAAAGCTGCCTCTAGGCCAGACCTAAAAATATCCCAATGAGAAGAGCTGTCAAATAAAAACCATGACCACAGATCGCTGTGAGCCAGGTCAAGTCCTAGTAGCCCAAGGGCTCCTCCAGCTCGCCTCGTAGAGCTCACAGTGCTTTGCAGATGCTAGAACGCAGTACATTAAAGCTCACGATGCAGTACTGATAGCCGTGCGAAATCATGGAGCATTTGCATTTCTGTGGGAGTCAGAGACATCTTATGTCAGAGATCTGCATAACAGCTGTAACAGTGAGAACCCAGAGCTGAGCAAAGAGCACGTTTTGAGAAGATGTACTACTCATCCAGCATGATGAAGACAGAAGCACACAAAATCCAACAAGTGTTAAAATCTGAGATTTAGTGTAAAACAGCACCGCCTGCTCCTCCTTCCTTCTTCCTTCATCTTCTTTCTTCTTCTTCCTTCCTTATTTCTTCTTCCTTCTTCTTCTTCCTTCTTCTTTCTTCTTCCTTCTTCACCCTTCTTCTCTTTTAATGAAAAGCTACAGCTCCTGCAAAATCTAGCAGCCCACTTCATCTCCAGCACTAAGTGCTGGGACCATGGCCGACTAATCCTTAAGCTTAGACTGGTTGCAGAAGTAAATGATACCTCTGGCAATTAAGAGCTTCTCCGCAGTGCTTTAATCTGAACATTGTAACATGTACATCTGCCCCTGTTTTCTTCTCATAATTGTGCCTTCCCTCAAAAATCTAGCAAATTCAAGTTCTCTTCTACCTTTACTACCTTCTCACTACAGATAGCTTGGACGCCAGCATACAAACTACGCGCCTAACCTCGGTAAAATACAATTAGATCTAATTTACTCCATGTTTCCAGCAACACGTTGTTAAGGCAGCAATGCAACTCACAAGACACTGACACGTGCCATTCTAACTAAAATCTAAAGACGAGAAACCTCATAAACCCCCCAACATAAGCAGCTCAACTCATGATTGGGCCGCAAATTCCCTTTTGAGTGCAAACTTCCATTTGTGCCCAAAACGGGATTACGCATATTGCGCAAAACACACTTGGTTGCTCCTGCAATGTGTGCATGGAGAAACCTTAATCAGTTTACAGGGATTACAGCGCAAATGCAATATTTGCACATGCATGAATGGGGAATTATATATGCATTGCATGTTACTCCTCATTGTCGTGCAATTGAGTGCAAATTGAACATTTGCTAATTTGCGAACCTTGTGCAATTTGCACCTGCATTCAGTGGCCCAATCATGATCAGTCTATATGAGTTCAATAAACACATATGCAGAAAAGACTCAGTGTAAATTTTAATTCAGTAGCCAAACAATTTGTCTGTGCGACCCCAAAGGACAACCCGTTGTTTCCCTATACATTCAAAAATGTAAGGGGCAGTGGAACTTGCTGATCCACCAACCTTGAAATAATGTTCATGGTGTCATTGTATACAAATAAGGGGGCACGCCATAGAGGCTGGGGCTTTGGACCCCATACAAACAGTCACTCTAGTCTTCCCGACAGCAAGTGCAAAATCATCTGGAGTCACCTCCCAGGTCATCGGGAGGATTAAATTGGATCCCAGCTGTGTAGAGCATTCTCACTTGATTTGGAAACCCATTCTCTGCAAAGGGTTTTCAGTTCGCCATATGCTAGTGGCTCACACACCGGTACCATGTGCCTTGTCAGGTTTGCATGTGTCTCTCCTGAAAGTGTCAGAAATCTACAAGTCTAATGAATTAGATAGATGTTGCACTCTTTTCAAAACTCCTAGGTGCATGAATGGGCGTGACTGCAAATCACAGATGTCCATGCTTAGCCTTTCTACCTTGCACCCACCTTTTTATCTGCAGGAAAAAGTGCAGCAGAAATGTGCATTTGCATAAAAAACTTTTTATCCAGCTGGAAACCCCTTCTCCAGTGACAGTACCAAGTCTCCTGTCCTAAAATGAAAGATGGAGGTGTCCCATTCCCTACCATTGTAGGGTCTCTTACTCTTACCTTTTGTAGAAGACGCTCATGATCAGTGTAGGTGCTCTGACTGTAACCATGATGCATCAATACATTTAAACCCACTCTTCTAAAGTACAGCAACAGCTCAACCTGACCTAAAACTTGTTATACAACTTTACTTCCCTTCCGGGTCAAGGCTTCCGCTTCAACGACCGTGTCGGATCGTTTATGCTCCCATCTACCTCTTCATGTGATCTGAACAGGGTGAAGTTGGCCGGCCCTCAAGTATGCTCAAAAACTGTTACAGGCTGGATTTAGGTTCACTATTGGTTACACCTCAGAAGCCTGAATGGGAGATCACATTTTACCTGGATCTATGCTTGCTACCGCTAAGTATTCAGAACCCCAAACCCAGCTTTGCCGCTAGAGCTCCTCTCCTTTAACACCTTAGTCTGGCTCTGTTGTCCCAGTCGCCCAAATCCTCCTGTGTCCTGCTCCGCACTACGACACGCCAATCCTATTGCCATGCGTCCATCACCACAATGCTTCTGTCTTCTCATTAGAATATTGGCTGCTAGACCACACTGTGACACTTCCATGCCAAGGGACACCACAAAATGTCAGAAATCATGACTGACATTCCCAAAGACTCTCCCACTACCTGTAAACTAAGGGGCTCGAGTAATTGCCCCTGCCTGGTCTCCTGAAGTAAGAAATTCAGTAACCCCACCAATATTGAATCTAAGCAACTACATTTCCTCCCCCTGAACTCGACATATAAAGAACATTTAGCGGTGGAGTATGAACACACAATTAATCACAAAATACTCGAACACAACATTGAATTCTTAATGTGCAATAATACTTATTCTCTTAATCTAAATCGACTAAGATTAAATTAAACGTAAACCACTCACACTTTTCTCAATACTGATAGCCATACCTTTGATGTCTGCATATGAGGTCTAGTATTGGTGCAAGAATAGTTGGCAGAAGAGGACAATCCTGGCTCGGTAGCAATTGCACAAAACTGTGTCCTAAAGTATGCCTCCCTCACATGGCAAAACCCACCAGGCTACCTTGCAAAAGGGCAGCAAGTTTCTCCTTGTCTTGTGATTCTACCTAGATGTTCTACTGCTGGCTATGGGAAGCCACGCATTTGTTATTACAAAGGCAGAAAAACTTGACACAGCCATTGACCCTCCAAGCCAAGGATGGACCCCACCCATCAACCCCACATCCACACCATCTCCCAGCATCACCTTCTTGTCTCATGCCTTGAAGAGTCCTATCCCCCTGGGTTGTATGACGTTACAACGCATTCCGTTGCAACGCATGCCTTCACCACGCATGCGTTACACCGCAAATGCTATTACCATGCATAACCTTTACCACAAATATTCCTTTACCACGCATACCTTTACAACGATTTTCGTTGTAAATGTATGCATGGTAAGGGCATACTCTTGGTGAAGGTCATATCAAACCCCATGCCCATTTCCTATAAGTGCTCCCTTGCCCCCTCCCCTCTCTAGTTCTCTAATTTGATTTTTTTATACCCCTCCCCTGTACCCCTGCGTTACCCCACAACCCCCAGCCCCCAATCCTTCTCAGAATTACCCCTGCCCAGAACCCCTAAAATGTTTTCCTTTGCGATTCCTCCACCTCTAAACCCTTCTGACAAATACCCCTCCCCTGCCCTTAACCCTAAAATTGGACCCCTGCGTAACACAACACCATCAATCCTTATAAATATATATATTTTAAATTAAAATTCCCCTTACCTCTCGACGTCGATCCTTGCCATGATCTTCCGAGGTGACGTTGCACGTCATAAAGAGGAAGCGGAAGTGTCTTTATGTTTCCTCTAATGACGCCGATTGCCTCCACATCACCACAGAGACAGGTGCTTTTTTAATGTTAGCCTTTAACACACATGCCTTTACAAGGTATCTCGTAGTAAAGGTATGCGTGGTAAAGGCTATTAGTGATAACCACGCATGCGTTGTAATGCATGCGTGGTTAAGGTTATTCGTGGCAACTGCTGTGTTCTAGTGGCCATTTCCCATCCCCCAGCTGGCCGAGCATCTCCCCGACAGAAGAATTTTGAGTGTGCCACCATAGGAAATAACAGAAAGAAATGAATCTATGGCTCTGTGCATTAGCATCCAGAGAAAAGCTAAGTGGCTTTTAGCTAAGAGGACTTGGCTTGTAGGATTATTTGAGGCCATGGTAAAAGTGGAAAACATAAAACTACATGTCCCAGGGTGCTAAGCTTTTGGTTGATGAGCCAGGGCGTACAAAAGTGTAAACATCAAACAAACAACAAAAGATCCCCCTTGTAATTCCCACTTGTATAATTACGCCTATCCAATTAATTTTTCAGGTGAACCCCACATTCATTAGCGTCCACTCAACTATCTAAGGACTAAACCCTGTTTAGTGTAGACATTTTTTTTCCCCATAAGTCATCAACATTTAGAAATACTATATTCAATATTGTCTTCATATAATACAATGTTGTATCATAAATAGTAGTTATATAAAAACATTATTCAAGATTTGTGCAATTCATCACTAGAATGTCTCACTAACACATTAATCTGTTTTTTATTAAAAAAAACAGTTTCTGTTGATCTCAACAGTCACAAGGCACAAAATTAATCTAATACCTAATAAAACCAATTTCATCACAAATTATCCCAATACAATGCTAAAAAAAATAGATAACATCACAAGTTGTGATGTTAAATGTTTTTTTCCATTGTATTTGGATAATTTGATGAAGACGATATTGAATATAGTATTTTTAAGTGTTGGTGATTTATGTTATGGAATAAAAAACACGTTTTTAGAATTAATAGGGTTCAGTGCTTAGTTGAGTGGACGGTAATGAATGTGGGATTCGCCTTAAAAAATGATTGGACAGGTGTGATAATACGACTGTGAATCAGAAGAGGGATCTTTTGTTGTTTTTTTTTATTTCAACCCTTTCCCTCTTGTTAGAAGGGTACCTCTCCCATACTTGCGTAAGTGTAAACATGACATGCGGCCGCTTCACGACTGCTCAGGCGGTATGCTATTTGTCCAGCGCCACAAGGCCCGAAAATTCCATCCGCACACTCACGCAAGCCCGGAGAAAGGGCGGGAACCGGAACAGCCCATGTTGTTATCTGCTTCCTGAAGATATTATTTTACGCAGCTGCTCAGGAAGCCGTGACCGAGTGGAAAGCACGCCGCGCGGCAGCAGGTGGCATGCCTGCTGAAGGAAGCACCGTCTGATATTCGTTTTTTTATCCCTGCTCTACAATGCAACCTTACTTGCACCAGATGTTCCTCCACTTTGACCAAATGGTGGATGCGGCCCCGAGGGACTACCCGTCTTTTCCCTATAAATCCATAATGCCGGTTAATATTTAATGCAGCGCGTGAACGGCGAGGTAGGCATCACAACAATGCCCAGATGGGCCGGGCACCTGGGACCACAGAAAGTATCTAGGTCAGAGCAAACTACGCGACGCCACGCAGACAAAACTGCGAAATGAGTCTTGGCAGATTTAGAAAACGGTGATATCCGAGGCAACCTTTAAGGATAGCTAGGTGCTCCCTCAAACCCTTGCTACTTACCAAATCTGGCCACTGTTTGAAGTAAGCTTGTCTTTGTTGCTACTTTCAATACCTTGTTCTTCTTTTCAAGGGACACTGTTTACAAGAGGTACGGTAGTCCGTCATCTAAGCCAAAGGAACTGTGATGTCCTTCCTGTGATGTCATCAAAAAGCATGCAGCCTCACTTCTCTTACCCTCCAATGAATCAAAGTCACTGGAGGTATTGGTTAGCTGTCCAACATTCATAACATCTTAAACTTTCTGCTCCTGGAAGTGATATCGTTTCAACCCTATTGTACAACTTGCGACTCTTTATGAATCGTTAAAAAAATAAATAATTGATATAATTCCTAGTGCTTTGGAAAGGAATGTATCAACGGCTTGCAGGCTCAAATGCAGTTTCACACCATTGATTTGATATCGACATCCAAAAAGTACCGTTGTCCATTTGCAAACTGGAAGCTGTCCATGTGGAAGTGGTTACGCAGGGCTTTAAGTGGGATGAAAAAACTGGGGGGGCTCTCAAGGGGGCGTGGCCCATGTAATTAAGGGTGTGGCTTAAAACACGTAAGCTAATAATCTGTGTTTAGCATAGTGTGCCACCTGACTTGTATTTTGCTGTTTCTGTCACTGCATCCAGATATAGGATACAATAAGTAACATCATACCTACAACAAGTCAGGACTATTGCCTTTGCCAATGGTTGTTAGTTGCATAAGATAAATAAGCAGCAACTCTGGCTTGTATATAATATTGAAAAAGTTTCCACTGAAAGCCCTGGTGACACCACGACAATGTTGTTGCTCCTGAGTTTCAAAAAGGGAAGGGGAACCCAGAAAGAAAATGACTCTCTTTAAAGGATTTCCGTTCCCCTAGAATGCTTACCTGGCATGACGTCATGCCATTACTTCTCCAACAGAGAGAATTGAGCAATGTGAGCAGCGCACATCGATGTGCCTGCTGCCAGTGCAGTAAAAAAAAACGGACCGCCTGTGCTAGGGCGCAAAACAGAGCCCGCTAGGTACCCATTTCGAGCCCCCCTGTAAAAAATTGCTGGTGCTCAGCACCGGTGAGACCTGGCCCACTTAAAGCCCCAAAGTTAGAGTCTGTGAATGTGAGCTGTGCCCACTAGATGGAGCACACAGCAGTCAAGGGCTCATCTGCATGAATGCCAATGGACTAAGAGTGATAATTATGAGCCTCTTAGGCCGCAGGAGAGTCAGATTTTGTGAGGTTATTTATGAGGTTACACAATGTCACTTAGCATGGCTTTGAATGCCCTCATAGATATGGAGTAAGGCAAGGCAGCACAAATGGCTGCGTTGCCTCACTCTCCGCTAGGGAGGCGTTCCATGGGCGTTGCAGTGGGTGTTCCCAACCAACACCCATGGATTTTTATGCGTTCCCAGATTGACAAGACCATGTAAATCTAGGGATGCGCCAGAACCCTATGCCTCCCCAGGTGAGGCGCATATAGAGATATGACTTTTCCTCTCGTTTTTTCTCTTTCCAGGTTTGTTTTTGTGCAGGAAGGTGCCCCTCCCTGCACAAAAACAATCCTGCTGACAACACAGGCACCCTGGCACCGTGGTGGCATTGGCATTGGCGCTAGGCTGCCAAAATGGCGCCAGCGCAGGGGGAAACGAGCAGAAATTCACAGTATTGGATGAATACGGTGCATTCCTGTCCTTTCAATTTGACGTAAGGCAGCGCAAGGTGACTTTCTGCACTGCCCTACACCAAAATCCTATAAATAGGGCCCTAGGTACTGTTTCATAACTTCAAATATTTTGAACTGCACTATATTATGTTATGTTTATTTGTATAGCACACCGCGCACCAGGAAGAGTATCCTGACACTGAAGCAGGACCTGTGTGGGCGGAGCCTGGGTCGGGCTAGCTAAATAACGAGTCCTCAGTTTCTTGCAGAATTAAAAAACTGAGGAGGAGGCTCTGATGTGTAGGGGTAGGTCATTCAAGGCTGTAGAAGCGAGTTAGGAAAAGGCAAAACCATTCTGCGTATACCGGCTGTGTTCGAGCGAATAGGAGTCCGGCTGAGCAGAGGTGTCTGGTAGGATTGCAGAAGTTTATGTGGTTGTTGAGATACGTGGGGCCCAATGTAGTGTAAGGTTTTGAATGTGTTCGTGAAGAGTTTGAAGAGTGCTGGTTTGACTAATGGGACCCAATGGAGCTCTTTGAGGTGTGAAGTGATGCAAGTGTGGGGTGAGAAATTGTGGGTGAGCCAAGCAGCTGAGAATCGCATGATCTGGAGTCTTCTAGTCAGTTGAGCATTGATTCTAGCATAGATGTGTGCTGTAGGCCAGCTTTCTGGTGATGAGCGTTTGGGTGATGGTTCTAAGGGTGTTAAATGGTGAGCCATTTGAAGATCTTCTTGAGTATCTTGTAAGTTTCTAAGCAGGAGTAAGAGACTGCGTACACTTGGCCGTCATGGTGAGTTGCTTGTTGATTACTACTCAGAGGTTCTTTGTGTGGGTTCCTGGTAGGGATGTGGGTCCAAATTTGGCAGTCCACCAAGTGGAGTCACAGAACAAAGTGTCATTGTCGAATTTTACTAGTTTTGTCTTGTCTGTGTTGGACTTGAGGCAGTTGGTTCATATCCATCTGGCGAGTTCAGTCATACAGGCGGAAAAATTGGTCCAGGTGTTTGGTGTCCTGTTGGAGAGGGAGAGTATGAGCTGGGTGTCGTCAGCATTGGATATAATGTCGATTCTGTGGGTGCTGATCATTTTGACGAGTGGAGTCATGTAGTTGTTGAACAGAATGGGGATAAATGAGGATCTTTGTGGAACTCCGCAGATGAGGTTGACGGCATCCAAGGTGAACGGGACAAGCTGATCGACTGGATGCAGAAGGTCAGGAAGGAGCAAATCCAACAAAGTGTGGGACTTAGATGCCAGCTTCGCGCAGTTGTTGGATAATCTCTTATATATCATTTGGAACCAGTTCTAATTAGCTTATGTTCAGTATTACTGCTACATAATTACCATGGCACTTGGTGCATGATAGCTTTATGTCTTCTAGATAAATATTTTATATGGACTATGAAACTTTTTAATTCATGGCTTTTTTTAAAGCATCGTTTTAGTCCTTTGCATTCCTGCATTCTGTATGGCTGCCGTAATTTAGTTTAACTCTCCCCTCGCATGCCTGCTTCTAATAACCAGCTGAAGGTATTGTTTCTCCTTAGTGCAATAAACAATTATGTTGAAATTGAAGTTTAGAGTAGGGTATCATTTAGATATTTCTCGGAGTCTGTATTCAGATTAATGATATGCTAAAACATAATGCTACATTTAATATGCAAATACCTAGTATGCAGGAGTTCAACTCCATTTGTTATTTGCATCCAGTCTATTCAATTAAGAAAAACATTCACTACTGGTCTGTATTCTAAATACATTGTGGGGCAGATTTATGTCGGACTTGCGCCACGTTTAAGCCGCTGTTGCGTCACGCAACGGCGGCGTAAATGTGGTGCATCCCTGCGACCCATTTACAACGTGACGCATCTAGGCAGAATGCGTCGGAATGCGGCGTCTCACAACTTGGCTTAGACAGACCAGAATTTGAGACCGGTATGTTTGTATTGCAGCACACTCCTACACCATGTGCAGGCAGGTACCTTCAGACTCCACACATGTAAGACAAGAAGGGGAGGCGACATTTCCCATTGCCCAGAGTTTGTGACATGGTAGATATGTGCTGTGGAGGTAGTTCAGCTGTTGAGATGCAATGGCTGAGCGTCATGGGGATGCCCTAGCCTCGGTCCATTCTTCATCCGCCATGTCCCGATGTCCCGCTCCCAGGTTGTGTGCAGTGTAGCAACTGAGTCGGGCACGTGGCGAATTAGGGACTGTTATACCTGGATGATTTTATGTGTGTCCAATTTTCCTAGCAGTAATTTGGCCTTGAAGGGGTTGTAGTCAGGGAGGGCCTCTAACCCATCAACGTGCAGCATCAAGGCGTGGCACAGTGGAGCTAGCAGTAAAACTGCCTACAATGTTGGGGATATTCGCCCTGGAGGGTGGCATATGAATTTAACATGATGCCCTTCTAAACATCCCCCAGGGTCCAAATAACTATTGCATCCCATTTGGAGAAGCCCGCCAGTGTCGTCACGTGGTGGAGCATATCTCCCTTCCATAGCAGCTTGTGAAGTTATAATAACATATGTGGAGATTTTTGCATTGTTGTAAGAAATGTGCTCAATATTTTGTTGCATTTCTCAAATGAACGAATATAAAACCCAGAATGCTTATACATGAAATGTTAGCCTGATCATCTGAAGTCCAGTAATAACTAATATGTGTGAGTTTTCCTGGGGAATTTAGTCCGTACAATCAATTTTGTGATATTAGTGCAGATCATAAAGTATTGACAGAATCACTGTTCTGGGTTTGCTTGATATCTATCAAACCCAGGACTTTATGGAAACTATAAAAAGCTATATTTTTTCTAATTCTATACAACCTAAGACATTTATTGGTGCAAGTCAGAATTTTATTTGTGCTGATTTACTGTCCAGTAAAACATGGTGTACACAATATTTGTTAGATTTTAGCAATTTATTTTCCAAAATGTAAACCTCCTCAGTTTCTCTTCAAATGTCAGTCAAGGCTTGCCCCTCCTTATCCATGTTCCTCTGGTTGTCCTTTGGGTAGAGGTACCAAACTGGTTTTAGTTTTCTATGTTTTCAGAGTGTCCTGACAAACAGGGTGCAGTCTCTATGGGAACTTTGGAAAAACAACTGAGAGTGAAATGCTAGCTTAGGCTGCCTATGCTTTGGCACCAAGCATCACCCCTGGACCAAATAGAAACATACTACAATCATATATTTTCAACACCTTCACAGCCTACGTTTTCTTTCGCTGGATGCCAGACCTCTCTCATCCTAAAAAGTCAACCAGTAGAACGTGAAAATGGCATCTGTCAAATCTTATCATTTTTATTTTACAGAAGATAATAATTCCCTCCATTCTCCCCCACGGAGATACATATCTTATCAAATATTTACATTTGTCAGGAGTAATGTATATCTATACTACTATTATAAAGAGAGAACACAAACCTTTGAGCCAGGTAAACTCGAAAAGTACACCACCAATCAAAACACCCAAGACATCTTTGAAAACCTCAGGACAAGCAGAAGGACATAGGCTATTAAAAATAAAAAATATACGTTGTTTAAAAAATACTACTATTATAAAGAGAGAACACAAACCTTTGAACCAGGTAAACTCGAAAAGTACACCACCAATCAAAACACCCAAGACATCTTTGAAAACCTCAGGACAAGCAGAAGGACATGGGCTATTAAAAATAAAAAATATACGTTGTTTAAAAAATTTCGAAATAAAAATAAAGTAGTCCCTTGCAAGTAGCGCCGGCCGCGACGTCTGCGTGATGACATCATTTGCATTTGCGCTCCCTGGCTACACTTCCGGAAATGGCGCTGAAGATCGCGACTTGCTGGGAGGACTGCTGCGGCCCTGCTTGCTGCTGGGTGAAGTGGCGGCCTGTGCGGGCGGGGCGCATGGAGAGTGGCGGCCTGTGCGGGCGGGGCGCCTGGAGAGTGGCGGCCAGTGCGGGCGGGGCAACTCGAGAGTGGCGGCCTGTGCGGGCGGGGCGCCTCGAGAGAGTGACGGCCTTTGCGGGCGGGGCGCCTGGAGCGGGACCGGCGGCTGAGGTAAGGATCAGTTGGGAGGGGGGGCCGCGGCGGGAGGGGGCCTGGGGCAGAAGTGCACGCAAGCCTCAAATGCTGCCCCCAGCCCCTTTCTGCCCCAGGCAACGCTGGGGCGGGCTGCTAGTACATATATATATATACATACCTAAAATCATACCATTTAGCAGGTATTCTCTTGAAACCATAAATAAATATATTTTATGACTTTTATTATATAACACACACATTTAATTCAATAAAAAAATATTTTGTACAGTTGGTTATGAAAGGGTCTGAGTCACAGAAATTCCATGCTGGACAATAAATCCATCTAATTGATAACAGAATTCCTGTTGAAAATTAGACCTTGGACTAGACCAGTGAATACATAAAAGCATTTCTTTTGTTTGACACTATTGCTTTTGGGTGCATTTATATTTGGAGATGGAAGTTACTTGAGCTATTTTAGTCTCGAAGATTGTCATAGAAACAGAGGTTCTAACAGGAGACAAATGTATTTAGAATGAAACAGAAGTAAGAGGGACACAGGGCATATGCTGGTACGATCTTCTTGAAGCTAGCAGGGTGCGCCAGCCGGCTGGTCTTGAACCCAGGGTTAAAGACTTAATAGGAGACACTGTACTGTGACCCTGTGGAAAAATTAGCACCTGTGAAGCATACAGGTTGACTGTGTATGAAAAAACAAAAGAAAGGATTGAATATGTGGAATACGTTTATAGAATATGAACTGATTTAACTGCTTAACTACATTTAAAAATATCCTTGATGAGGTTATAGTCAAGTACGAAATGCGTTGGCGGGGCTGATTTTTCTACGTCAAGAAGATACAAGAAGTATCAATAAAGATGATTTTCCAATAATGAGGAGCCGTTTTTCAAGAATATATGACGTTGCAACGCATGCCTTTTCAACCCAGGCCTTTACAACGCGGTCAGTACAACAACCGTGTAGTAACCACGCATACCATTACAATGCAAGCCATTACAATGACTTGCTGTAGGGGGTGCTGGAGTTTGGAATAGTATAATTCACTATTCCAACTCCAGTCTGTGCAACAGTAGGGAAGGTGTTGGATTGAAAATCCAACACCTAACGCCCCCTACAGCAAGTTGTTGTAATGACTTGCGTTGTAATGTTATGCATGGTAACAACGCAGTTGTTGTACTGACTGCGTTGTAATGGTACAGCGTTGTACCGACAGCGTTGTAAACGCTGTTTCACGTTTTTCATGAGATGATCCTGGATACTTGTTTTTAAAGTTCCCTCTAAGAGGATGATAGTAAGAATTTATTTGAAATAGATTTGAAATGTAATGAAATAGAAATATTGATATATTTGGTGTGCTGCTCTTTCTGTGTTTTTAAAAAATAAAAGTGTTCTTGAAGGAGGTTTGTGGTGGTTAGACCTCCAAGTGTCAAGCAGCCTTAGTACAAGTTACTGATAGAAATAACCAGTGCAGTGCAATTTGTACCTTAACTGCCATTAGATTTGAACTTAAAAAAATTCAATAAGATTAGAAAGATTCATAATGTATACTGTTGAACTTGTATATTGCATTGTACGTAGTGTGTAAATGTTATAAATTATGAATAAATAATTTTCAATGAAAATACAGGATTATTTTGATTACATGGGTGGTTCATCTAATGCTAAATCTTTTCTAATATATGTTTTATTACAGCTCTGAAGAAGCAGTTTATCAGTGTGAAATATCGGTTAGCTGAGGCATTATTATATATGGTGGATTTTAAGAATGAGAAACTATAAGAAACTATTTATCACATGAATAGCAGATTGAACATCATAAAAACTCTGTTGTGGATTATCATGGATTTATTCTACAACATGGAAGTCCTGTGACTCATGATTATTCTGTAATCAACTGTACAGAATATTTTTTATTGATTTAAATGTGCGTGTGATAAACAAATTTGTCAAAAAAATAGATTTTTTTCATGTTTAAACAAAAATCAAACAAATACATTTTGACTATTATGACTGTAGGTTGGAAATGGTTGGATAGTGTATACACTCCTCACAAATGTACATAGTTGATTTAAAATATTAGTCAGTAGGGTTACTGACTAAGTGGGTGGTATCTAGCGCAGGCCCATTGTCCTCTATTAACCTGAATCAAGAATTGTGATGTCTTGTCAAGGGATGACTACAATCTGTGTTCTCCCGGATCTCCTGTTCGGAGGGGTGTGGGGGAGGTGCTAGACATGTGTGTGTTTTCTCAGGAATTGGGGTGCCCACAGGTGATTAACTGAGTGCAGTGCATTTAGGGAATTTGGAAATCAACTGAAAGCAAAACGCTGGTTTAGGGTACCTGTCTCTGGTTGCCAGTATGACCACTGGATTGTCTGCAAAAATGATTCAGAAAAGGGGGTGGTGATGAACAGAGTGTCTGAATTAAGCAGACCACTCTTACCCAGTCCAAAGATCAGGGCTTGATCCATCACTGTTATTTATCTCACTGCACCTTCCCAGCTCAGAACCTGGCTATATGCAAATCAGTCTGTCCACCATAAGCGTGGAAGGGTATACTCAGATGTGAGTCCCTTGCTCATTGCACCATCAGGATTCAAGCAAGCCGGGCCGAAGACGGCTGTAATGCCAGAAACCGGTCCCCGGAAGCTTGTTTCCTTCCCAGTGAAAGAATTGGCTTGGTAGTTTGGTTTGCCCTGTTCCCATCATGCACTGGGACAGGAACAGACTAATTTGCATATAGCCAGGTTCTGAGCTGGGATGGTGCAGTGAGCTAAAAAACGGTGTTGGATCTAGCCCTGATCTCTTGACTGGGTGAGAGTATTCTGCTTAATTCAGAAACTCTGTCCATCACCACCCCTTGTTGTTTAATTAATTGTCTGCAAAAATAGCACAACCATATATTTTTAACATCTACACACCTAAGGTTTCTATTACTGGTTCCCAGACTTCCTCGCCCTTATTGGCTTGACCGGAGCATGCGTTAAACATGACATTTGTCAGATTTTCTGCAATTTTTTGCCCCAAAATATGGTATTTTCCTTCTGTGTTCTTCACACAGGGAGATATCCCTGCCAAGGTCTGACCCACCACTAAGTTGCCCTAGTTTCTTGAGTGTGGGGGTACTAGACGTGTATGGTTTTTTAATGGATGTTTGAGCATGGAGTTACATACAAGACACCAGGGAATGTTTTTGTTAACAGCAGATTCCATGGAAGATGTCTGCAGTAGTTGGGCCCTGAACACAGCCACTACCCAAGGAAACTTACCCGTCCCAGACAATCTATTGTGATATGTCTCGCATGAATACAACCATATTTGACTATCATGCATGCCCTGCAAATTTAAGTAAAAAACATCTAAATGACAATTTCTACACTTTTATGTAACAGTACACTTCAGTAGTCTGGCAAATTACAAAATTCCCACTATCCAACATTTCCAGACTTCTCCTGATAAAAATGGTACCCACCTATGTGAGTGGGTCTATTGCATGGCACAGAAATACACAATAACATTGACTCTGCAAAGACCACACTGACAGTCCACTGACTTACACAATCATAGTATTGACCTGTTCCTATTAATTACGATAGCCCCATCTTTGCATGCAAGGGACTACTTTTATGAGTAGAAGTGAGGGAACACTGGCTGCATTCTCAACAAAGTTCAGTTCATAACTTTCCATTAAAGAAATGTGAGTGAATTATTTTTATTGTACCAACATTTGATGAGTGCAGGCCATTATGCATGCAAACATGGTGGAGCCACATAAACAACATAATCTTGGTCTCTCCCTGATGTGTAGTTTTCAGAAATATCTGGGGTTGGTAGGCTTCCTTAGGTGCCTCAGCTACCCACATCTCAAAGATCAACCTTATTCCAAGCTTTTTTTCATCCTGGATAAATGGACCGCCTACACTTGTGGTATACCATTTTAATTAGGAAAGGCGTGGAAATGGAAATTGGTAGACATTTGCTATTTTCTATTGGATGCCCATACATTTTTGGATTAATATTTTAAAGTGTCCACAAAAAGGATTTTTCAAAAACATTCAAAAGAGTTACATTGCATTAGGGGTAATTAAGAATTCAGAGTGGATCATATGACTCTGTGTGTAGACTCAAATTCTTCAGGGCATTTGAAAACTGCCTATTTTTATTCAACCCCAATTTGTATTCATTCAATTTTTGTGTTATCATGTTATGCATTGTCAGTATATAGGGATAAACCTGAACACCACATCTTGATTATTGGCTGTACATTGAACAACGTTATGGGTGAAATCCTTTTTACTAATTTTTTGACTTGTAATCATAAATTGTTGATCTCAGCAATTACTTTCTTGAAGATATTTACACAAATAACTGCTTAAATATGAAATTTCTCTATTTTTCAGGTGCTCATAGCTTTCTGAGCTCTATGATGGGGTTAACACCTCTGACCCCACTGACCTTCTTGTGGACTGCTCCCTTCACTGCACTGTTCCACCTGGTATCTGCTGCTGCCTGTTACTGCTGCTGACCCTTGGGTCAGGAGTTTGAGGCCCTCATCCACCCGCAGGTTCCAGCATACACCTCATCCCTGGTGGTCTGGTGGTAGAGCGTCACTGCTTTGCTGCTTGACTACCCTTCTCTTTCTCTTTTTCTGCTTTTCTCTAACATTTTTACCTTTTCTTCTGCATTTTCTGCCTTTCTTTCTTTTTCCTGTTTTTTTGCTCTCTTTATCACCCTTACCGCTGCAATCAACCGCGGCCCACTACCCTCCAGAGACCCTTCCAGCTCCCCACATTTCCTGCCTCCCAGCTGTCCAGCCAACCCACGCCGTATTACTTACTGATGGTCGCTGCGCAAGGGCACAGTGGGCGCGGCAAAGGAAAGCCTGTCTGCGCCTGGACCGCACCCAGCGCCAGGGACTCTGGTTCTCGGACCTTCCACTATTACAACGCGAGCACCATCTTAGCTCTCAACTCAGGACGCCACGCTGCCTGCCACCTGGCATCACCGAAGGGCGCCGAAGGACCCTTCTCCTGCTAGAACTGCAGCAACACCCTCACCCACTCCAACATGTCCACTCTTCTACTAGCCCAGCAGACCAACAGTGCATCCTGACCTGCTCAACTGCATACTCCTCAAACACGCCACAGAAATCTGAGACCTCCTAGATATCGCCTCTCCTGACATCGCCTTCTTCACAGAAACATGGACCAACCCCATCTCCAGTCTGGACATGGCCACCACCATCCCCAATGGCTATAAAATCACCCACAAGGACTGCGACCGACCAGGAGGAGGCATCACCGTTGTCCACAAGAACACCCTTCTTCTGACCACTCACTCGAATGACCCGACGACAACCATGGAACACCTGCATTTCCAGATCCAGATTAACTTCCACACCATCCTCCGCTGCACCCTTGTCTATAAGCTGCCCGGACCCCGCACACCCTTCACGGATGCCATCATTGACCACATTCTGCCCTATGCACTCGCATCCACCGACTTCATCCTACTCGGCAAGCTCAACTTAGACAAACCCTGTGACCAGAACGCCAGGTTCCTTCTAAAGAACCTAGGACTCGAGCAGCTAGTCACCGCCCAGTCCCAAGCAGCCAGATACATGCTCGACCCCGTCTTCACCGCCAGCGAGAACACCTACAGCTGCACCACCAAACTCCTTTGGACCGACCACCACTGCGTGCACTTTACCTTCGCCACTCACACCGCCCTCATGGCCCCCTCCCGTTATAGCTAGAACAAGCCACCCAAAGAACACCTCACAGCCTTCTTCAGCACTACCACACCGCCAACATCAACAGACGCCAACACTTCAGCACGCAACCTTCACCGATGGATCTCCAACTGCGCTGGCACCAGGCAAGCAATACTCCAAGAAAGCCAGCTGGTTCCCTCCCTTCTTGCACGAGTCCGAAAGCACCTGCAGATGACTCGTGAAGAGATGGAGGAACAACAAAACCCCGGAAACCCATGCCACCTTCAAAACCGCCATCAATGCACACCACGTCCTCCTCAAAACCACAAAGAAAATGGCCCTCCATGTCAGAACCAACACCAACGCACAATACAGCAAAGAACTCTGTGCCATTGTCAAGGATTTTGCCAGGCCCAAAAGTGAGACCACAGATGTCCCACACTCTCAAGACCTCTGCAACAAACTCAGCATCTTCTTAAACCACAAGATCAGGCAAATCTACGACAGCTGCGACACCTAAGACACTGCAACAACGCCCCTCACCACCATACGCAACCATGCCACACCCCGACAGATCCTGCTCAACTGGACTCTGCTTACCCTGACAACATACTCACGACCATGAAGAGCATCTACTCCGGAGCCCCATCGGACCCTTGCCCATATCAGATCTTCCATAGAGCAGCCACCTCCATCGCCCCAGAGTTTCACAGCACCATCAACTGCTCCATCGAAACCGCCACTGTCCCAGATGACTGGAAACACTCTGAGATCAACCCCTTGCTGAAGAAGCTGTCCGTCAACCCGACAGACCTCAAGAACTTCAGACCCATCTCCCTTGTCCCCTTCCCAGCTTAGGTCATCGAGAAGGCCATCAACGCCTAGCTCTCGGAGTTCATCGAAGAGAACCACATCCTGGACATCTCTCAATCCGGCTTCCAAAGCAAACACAGAACGAGACCGCACTCCTCACCACCACCTACTACATCCACTCCCTCCTCGAGCACGGCAAACCTGCAGATACCATCTCCCACCACATCCTAATCATGAGACTCCATGATGCCGACATTCACGGCAAGACCCTGGTCTAGATTCACTCCTTCCTTACCGGCTGACCACATCGATTCAGACTATCTCCATTCCTCTTAGAACCTAAAAAATCAGCTGCACTCCTCCCTGTACCTCACCCTATTCAACACCTACATGGCCCCCTCACGGCCATCATCAGAAACCGCGGATTCAAAATCATCTCCTATGCAAGCCAACGACACCCAGCTGATCCTCACCAACGAACACTCAGTCACCAGAACCAACTTTCACAGTGGGATGAATGCCGTTGTGGCCTGGATGAAAGCAAGCTGCCTCAAGCTCAACTCGGACAAGACCGAAGTACTCATCCTGGGACCCACCCTCTCTGCCTAGGATGACTCCTGGTGGCACTGGGAACCCCCCCGATCCCCACGGACTACACATGCATCCTCAGCATCATACTGGTCTCATTGCTCACAATGAACCACCAGATCAATGCCGTATCCTCATCCTGCTCCACAAACTCCGCCTGCTTTGTAAGGCTTTCAGAAGGATCCCCACAGAATCCTAAAAGACTGACACCCACACACTCATCACTAGCAGACTCGACTATGGCAATGCACTCAATGCCGGCGTCACCCAGAAACAGATCAGGAAACTACAGAACGTTCAAAACGCTGCAGCCAGACTGGTCCTCAAGATCCCCGCCACAGCCACATAACTCAACACTTTCAACAACTCCACTGGCTCCCAGTCATCATGAGAATAACTTTCTAGGTTCTCACTCACGCCTACAAAGCTCTCCATGATGCAGGACGAGCATATCTGAACCACCACCACTCATTCCATGTACCCGCCAGGCAACTCCGTTCCAAGCAACTTGCCCTGTCCACCGTCCCACGGATCCACAAGACCTGAACCGGAGCAAGATCCTTCTCTTACCTCACCACCAAGACCTGGGAAACCCTACCCCTCCACCTCAGACAATCCTTGTCGCTGACTCAATTTAGGGAGGATCTCGAGACCTGACTCTTTGATTGTACCTTCACGCTCAGACGATCAGCAGCCCCCCCGCCCCCCTTTGCACCTTCAGACCCTCACAGGTGAATTGCGGTGCTTTACAAACCCCTGCTTGATTGACTGCAAGTAGGTATGAATCACACAAATAGGAAAGGTTGCCTGCCCCAGCAAGAAACCGAATACCGTTTGGTTGTACGTTAGCCTAAAGGAAAGTCCAGGCAGTGTGCAGCTTATAGCCATGGCAGAGAAATGTATGTCGGTGCCGCTGAAATAAGCTAAAAGCATTTTTCTTCTTAGCCTAAGACACTGACTGAGGCAAAAACTTGTGCTTCAGTGCCCAAGAAAGGATCCAGAGGCTGTTGGATTTTGTTTTATAAGAGAAAACAAACCCAAATAGCTTGTTGCTCCTTGCTGGAGCTCAAAGCTGTCTTGTCTGTATGTGGCACATAAAGGAGCAAGATGCTGTTTAGATTTTCTACTCTGCTTTGTGAAATTAACCAGAAAGTGGGGATTGGGTACCAAATACTTTTCCTACATATAATGAGATGCCTGTGTTGAATTCTCCGTTACCTAAGTTTCTTTCAAAAGCTGCAACCTACCATTAACCTCACTCTCTCCTGTCTAGACTATGCACTGTATTTACCTTGAAGTTACTTGATCTGTAAATTACAGAGAACCGATCCCTCCTAAATGCACTTACCAGCCTTTCAATGCTTACACTAATAACTTGTGGCTAGACATATCACATTAAAAGCAACGTGTGTTGCACGTAAAGAAAGGCACTGGAACATTGTACCTGGAAAAAAACGTCTGTACCTACCACCAAACTAGATAAATGTCTTGCACAGGAGGTACATTCAGAAATGGAACTTGTTGCAAGAAAGAGTACAACTCATTCACATCCAACTTGAATTCCATAAAGCTTTAAAAACGTTGCTCTCTCCACAGACAAATCAATTATGAGAATACACTCCTATAAAAGTGTCCACATACACAACTATGTTTACTCTCAGAGTTTTATACAATATCTAATGCTTATGGACATTTAACAGGTTGCCTCCTCCACTTTAAGACCTCAGAACCTCACCCATTTCAAGATAAAAATGTTTGCTGAAGGCACAGTGCCTTCTGACCCAGTGACATTGGTGTGCTTCATATATGCACCAGTTTCATGGCCTGAGGGCACATACGCCCTCAGGTCATCATTTGACCATTTTATTCACCTTACCGCCGTGGATCCTCCTTGGGGGCGTTTGGGCGCCGCCCCACTGCTTTCTCGCCATGTGAGAAGGCCGAAACAAATAGTAGAATAACTACCATTTGTTTCTGCCTTCTCGCACGGCGAGAAAGCAGAAGTTCCTGTTGTGGAGAGTGGGCGGCGTTACTCAAGGGCAGGGGAGTGGCTTTCACACTGTTGTTAATACTGTCTGTTTGGGAAGCCTGAGAGGCTGCCAAACAGACAGTATTACCAACAGTAGGCAAGCTGCTCCCCCCTGCCCTCGAGTAACACCTCCCACTCTCCCTGTTCTCTGTATGCTACAGCATACATAGAAAATGACGTAGTTAGGGCAGCCGGCCGCACCAATCACAGCGCTGTGCTGTGGTGGAGGGGAGGGGAGGGAGGCTGCCTGCAGCCTTCCTGCGTGATGACGAGTCGAGCACCATGGGATTGGAATTTAAACAGGAGGACGGCGCAGCGGGAGTCGGGACTTGAAGGCGGGAAGGCAAGTTAAGTTTGACGCAGTCTTTGACAAAATCTTGTACTATCACTCGGCCTCTCTTAAAATGCCTCGTGCTCCTCAGAACGGCATCTCTGTGTCGCACCCAGTTCAATGCAGTCATGATGTAAATCGTTCTCACTTGCAGAGACTCAGTTGGGGTTACTAGAACAAGAGATGGTGCTGGACGATATCCATGCGGACAGTTTGCAGGAAGTCCGAATTAAATATGCTGAACTCCTTGAGCACCTACGGGTTATCGACTATGCTGCATAAGCACACAAAAATGCATGCTGAGGGAGACCAAACAAATGAGCTCCTGACGTGCAGGTCAGACCGCCACCAGCGTTTGTTCTTTCGGTGTTCATACTTGTTGCACCACTCAATTAGATATTGATGAAGCATTCTGTGAGTATCACCCTGAGTTATATACTGCTCACCCCCTTCAGACCCTGACATCATGGACTCCTTTCTTAACAATATACAACTGCCTCTTTTATCTGCTGTGGATCGGTAGCTCCTCTGACACCGGGCAAACTTTCAAACAAAATCAAGAGGGGGGAAGAAGAGTACTGATCCATTCAGTCTCCACATGGTTACTCAAAAAATCATGGGGGAAGGATCACTGGTCCTGCATAACCAAGGTTTGCAGGTCGATGTGTGGTAGCTCTCAAATAAAAGACCCTCATGCACGTGTCAGTACAGTTATCGTAGCGGTATATGTTGTCTCCTCGCTCTTATAAACATGTGTGTGCATAATCCTTGGGTCAGTATTCATGCAACCTCCGCCAGGAGGTGTTAACCTTTGGTTAAAAACAGTAGTGATCGTGAATGAAGGGTAGTGTGTGATTAGGAGAAGGGGTTAAAATACCCGGAAAGCCAGATAAAAGAACTTTAATGGGTCTGGATTCGGGTAGCCCAAATGGGAAAAGGATGCTGTTGTGCAGCTATGGAATTCTTATGGAATTCAAGCGCACTGTAAAGGTGATTTTAAAATACGGTCGACATGTTTCAGCTCTGTTCGCCTCTATAGGTCAGTGAGCTTTCTTCAGGACCAGTGCAAATAAGTGAAGTGATGAAGAGAACTAATTGAAATAGGTAAAGTTGTGACCTGTTTCTTCAGTTGGAGTGAGGTCGCATTGTACCTGTAGGGAAAAATAACACACATACATATAGGGGTGGGGGAGGTTGGGATGCACACAGTAATGTACAGATTGTACATAAGTCAAAATCAAGTGGGTTTTGAAAACAAACAACTAAAAAATGGCAATACTTTACACATAACCACACTCAGGTGGGGTGTCAACTCACTCATCCTCATGCTTCTGATGGTGATGTCATGCTCAAGGGAGAGCATCGGTGACTGGCTGAATTCACATTGTGATTAAGATGTATTAGTAGTAACTATGACTGTCAGACTGTCGTTCTGATTCTTTTAGTGGCGATAGGAATGCAAATGGTGTTTGGCAAAGTACATGCACAGATAGTGACAAAAATCGGTTAATGTGACTGGCGAGGCCGTTCTGGATGAAACGTGCTCTCCTCTGGGTGATTGTTTTCGTATGCAAATTATATTAACAAGTTGTGACAAGTGGCTTCATAAACACCGAGCCGATAGTGTGATTGTAATCACCTGTTCTTAGTTCGGGGCAGAATCGGTGAAACCCATAGGTGTTCTGATGTTGAAGAATGGTATCATGGGTAGAACGGACACGCGTGAGTTAGTAAGGTGGGGGGAAGGGGTAGGTGCCGACTATTTGAAACAAGTGCAAGCGGTTAATTATCTTCACTTGAGTGGGCCCTCATAGCGGTCAAAGCAATATGGGTCGGGCGTGTTGCATGTACATACCTCACGAAGTGTTAAGTTGCACTTCTTCAGGCAGCTGGCAAATGAAAAGGAGCACCTGCTACGTGTGAAGAGAGAAAGCCGAAGGTAGCGTCCTCGAGTGTCGTTTAGAAATGGAGCTCGACACAATCGCAAGTATTATTGACACTTAACCTCCTTTTCACCATTTTCTGCAGGGAGGCTCCTTTTCATTTGCCAGCTGCCCGAAGAAGTGCAACATAACACTTCCTGAGGTATGTTAATGGACCCATCCGCCCGCGCTACATGCAACACGCCCGCCCCATATTGCTTTGACCGCTATGAGGGCCCATTCAAGTGAAGATAATTAACCGCTTGCACTTGTTTCAAATAGTCGGCACCTACCCCTTCCCCCCACCTTACTAACTCACGCGTGTCCATTCTATCCATGATACCGTTCTTCAACATCAGAACACCAATGGGTTTCACCGACTCTGCACCGAACTAAGAACAGGTGATTACAACCACACTATCAGCTCGGTGTTTATGAAGCCACTTGTCACAACTTGTTAATATAATTTGCATACGAAAACAATCACCCAGAGGAGAGCACGTTTCATCCAGAACGGCCTCGCCAGTCACATTAACCGATTTTTGTCACTATCTGTGCATGTACTTTGCCAAACACCATTTGTATTCCTATCGCCACTAAAAGAATCAGAACGACAGTCTGACAGTCATAGTTACTACTAATACATCTTAATTACAATGTGAATTCAGCCAGTCACCAATGCTTTCCCTTGAGCATGACATCACCATCAGAAGCATGAGGATGAGTGAGTTGACACCCCACGTGAGTGTGGTTATGTGTAAAGTATTGCCATTTTTTAGTTCTTTGTTTTGAAAATCCACTTGATTTTGACTTATGTACAATCTGTACATTACTGTGTGTCTCCCAACCTCCCCCACCCCTATATGTATGTGTGTTACTTTTCCCTACAGGTACAATGCGACCTCAATCCAACTGAAGAAACAGGTCACAACTTTACCTATTTCTATTAATTCTCTTCACCACTTCACTTATTTGCACTGGTCCTGAAGAAAGCTCACTGACCTATAGAGGCGAACAGAGCTGAAACATGTCGACCGTATTTTAAAATCACCTTTACAGTGCGCTCGAATTCCATAAAAATTCCATAGCTGCACAACAGCATCCTTTTTCCATTTGGGCTACCCAAATCCAGACCCATTAAAGTTCTTTTATCTGGCTGTCCGGGTATTTTAACCCCTTCTCCTAATTACACACTACCCTTCATTCACGATCACTACTGTTTTTAACCAAAGGTTAACACCTCCTGGAGGAGGTTGCATGAATACTGACCCAAGGATTATGCACACACGTGTTTATAAGAGCGGGGAGACAACATATACTGCTACGATAACTTTACTTACACGTGCATGAGGGTCTTTTATTTGAGAGACACCACACATCGACCTGCAAACCTTGGTTATGCAGGACCAGTGATCCTTCCCCCATGATTTTTTGAGTAACCAGGCAAACTTTGCCATGCTATTGACAAGCTCGCTCGTAATAAGATACCTGAATCGATAGGACACATTGATTTTTAACAAAACATTTGCTTCCCGGCTGATTCCACAATGGAATGGCTCTATAATGCATCCTTAGAAGCGGGCTCACTGCCACCCACCACACTGCAGGTTTTTGTAACATGCACACATCACTGATCTCTTGTAACACACTGTTTGCTACCTCTTATATTTTGTTTGCTTTCGATACTTGCACAAGTGCCACCACTGCCTACGTAACGTTTGTTCTTGTGTTTGAGTGTCCTCCGTTGACTGCAGTATTATACCTCTACTTGTACTTTGTACGCTTTTTGTAACCTGCACACATCACTTTTTCCTCCTGTAATGCACCGTTTGCTACCTCTTGTATTTTGTTTGCTCACGATTGTCACTTTTGCCTCATGTAATGTAACTTTTGCTTTTGTAGTTTGTTCACTTGTAATGTTCTCATGTTTCAGTTCTGTTCCTATTGTGAAGCGCTCCGACACCCTCGGGTAAAGTCTGCGCTATATAAATACGCATAAATAAGGTTTGTGTGCTTTTTCATAGCGAGGGGATATTGAGCCAACCCTCTTCTCACACACTTTGCGGAAACTTCGGTAGGCCAGCATGGCAGCCAGTGAGAGCAGGCATCAGTGACGGTTTGGTTTATTTTGTGTCAGTCTGTAACAGTGAGTTTTTGTTTCATTCCCTTCTTGACATTTGTGCGTCATTGGCTGGCTACGTTTGTAAGTTCTAGTGCTATTGTTTGTGTCAGTCGGTTTGTGTGGGCAAATGCTTGTGTCCTCCAGAATGTGTAAAAAGTGCGTGTCAGGAAGTGTTTTTCAACGAGTGTGTCAGTGTTTGCCAAGTGTGTGTTTCAGAAAGTGTTTGTTTTGGTACCTCAGTGAATGAGTATGTTCTTATATGCACCATGTAGGGCATGTGTCAGCCATGCTGCGTGAACGTCGTTCAGTGTTTGATCAGTCAGCGCTTTTGTTACTTAGTTTGTGTGTGTGACTGTGTCTCAGGCAGTAAGAGCGTATGTGCCAACGCTTGTTTGTGTCACTGAGTACGTTATTGATTGTGTTTGTTTATGTATGTATGCGCGAGATGTAACACTCACGCCGTCACTTTTACTCCCTACCACTTTTAAATGTCACCAGCCGCCACTGCCGCCAACTCCTGCATGACAGAGTCCCCGCCAGCGAAATGTCGGCAGTAAGGTAAGTTGTGATCCGGGCGGCGGTAGAAAGGCCTTCACCGCCAGCATTTGCCACTCCCAAATCTCACGCCACTGTGGCAGTGACACCAATGGCGGCAGAGGTGGCGGTCACACAGCAGTCCTCCTGCCCGCTTCATAATCCTGCGGTCGTACCACCAGGGAAGCAGGCGAGAAAACTGCCAGAAAGTGATGGCAGTCTTCCAGACCACTAGGGTCATAATCAGGTCCTTATTCTGTAGGCACTAAGCTACAAAGTTTTATCCATCATGCCTTTAAACCCATAGCAGATTGGACCCTTCACAGCTTTAACATTTGTTAAAGCCTACAATATGGGGTCAATTCGAATAATGAAGTAATAACAAATGCAATTAGCTCTGGGTATCTGGCTGCTTTTACTCCTGATTATGACCATGGTGGTAAGTAATGGACAATAATGTGGGAAAACTGTTTTTTTACACTCATTATGCCTTCGTTATTGATTACTCCTTATGCTCTATTTATTACAGGCAGTTACTACCACTTATTAAAAAATGGTTGCTGCCTGTGTGCGCGTGCAATTTACATTCAGATTCTAATGGAAGAATGCATTAAAATGCACATAAATACTATTTGCATCCCATTTTAGAGAGCCAAAAGAGATGACAAGATATATGTGAGATTTCAGATGAGTAGAGTTTCAAATGTAGCCCTTGGTCAGTAAAGTGTTCTGTTAGAAATGAACAGTTCAATCTTTTGGGATTTCCTGAATTATAAACAGTTCAGATCTCATGTAGAGGTTGAGGGCTTTCCAGGGTGTGGAGTTCTTCTCTCATGTTTTGACCTCCTGAATGACCGTCTCTAGGTAAGATAGGCAGATGCAGGTTTCTTGATGGCGCATGTTGAGGGGTCTATTTCCATAAATATTCTGGGCCTTTATGCAGAATGCTTTGTATAAGGTGCAAAAGACCTAAATTTGATCCCCGCTCTACTGGAAGTCACTTGAGAGCACAATATTTTTAGTTTACTGGGTGGGGGATATCAATATCTTGAGGCCAGTCAAAAGGGAAAGTGTCAAGCTTAGATTTTGCAGTTATAAAGAGCTCAGTTGTGTCACTGCTTCTGCAGAGAATGCTTTGCTTCATCCACTTGAGAACATGGCCCTAGAATGAGGTGGGGTTGGTGTAATTATCTGAATGGTTGTCTAGTCTGGAGGGAATGTGTGTCATCTGCACCTAACGGGAAGTTAACGTGATGTTGTTCAAGTACCTGGAAAAGAGGATGTTGAGAAACACAGAGGGCACTTTTAAATTTGACTAGTCAGAGGGATGGAACCATTTATATAACGTTAAGCAGAAGGGATGATATGGGCAGCAAGATGGTGCTGCTCCAGACAGACGAGACGTCACGCCACGCAAGTACCACCTGGCTGGAGGTACTTGCGTGGCGTGACGCCTCGTCTGTCTGGAGCAGCACCATCTTGCTGCCCATATCATCCCTTCTGCTTAACGTTATATAAGAACTGGCACAACTATACCCCAACTTTGAACCATCCCTATTGACCATATACGGATTAAGAAACATAACTTACGTACTCTCTTGAATAGATAAGCCACGAACTGTCTGGCCTATTACAGAAGTCCATATCTCCTTCATGACTTAATACTCCTACACCAGAATTTCATAGTTTCTTTTGCTATGCTGATTTTATGATCGTCCCGCAGCCTGGGTCTTATCCTCCTTGGTGCTGTTTATGATCACCGTGTTTGAATCCAAGATGATGTCAATGCTATCCCATGTATTAGCCTCTATCAAGTGGCTCTGACTAACCGCATGTACGAAGATATCAACAGCTTCCATGAATTTTATCAATATTATCAGCAGAGACTCCTGAAGAAGGCGTTTTTCTGCCGAAACGCGCGTCGAGTTTTTTTATGATTAATATTTTCATACTTTTTATGTCATTAATCGATGTGATTGTATTATGTTTTGTAAAATGTATGATTTATAGGATATAATTTGATGTGTAACACTTGTGTTTGTTTTTAATGACTTATACTTTTACCTTATCATATAGCTTGTGTATCTATATGATTTTTATTCATACTTATTAAATATATATCTGTATACAGCCATTTCTTGTTATTTCTTCACACTACCAATTCTGGAATAATTGATTGTTATTTACAATGCCAATAGCTTAAACTCTCACAAATGTGAGACCTATTGCATTGCAAATGTGTGCTATAACATTTTTCAAAAGCGTTAGGAGAGACCAGGCAGGACAAAGCTTTTTGAGAAAATAGTGCTCGGACACTGTAATTAAAGCCAACAAGCACCAACCCACATAACAGGGGGTGTCGCTATGGGAGGTTGCAAAACGAGACAAGGCGATACTAAGGAGGGACTACTAAGCCTTTTGGCTAACGAACAGCTACATTTTACAGTGGACCATGACACAAGCCAATGAAAAATGTTGGCGGAGAGCTTCAAGTCCCTACCTCAATACAGCATGCCTCGCAGAAGAGCGCATGTGCTGTCCAGGTTAGACCTAAAAATAAAAGAATAACACATTTTTTCAAGTTGTCCGCTGAGAAGATGGAGCTTTGTCTCTCCTAATTTCAAAAAGCCTCCTTGACACAAAGTCTTTGAAAATCAGTTAAGGAGGCTATTGGTACAAGTTCAATTGACAATTAACTAGTATCCTATTGTCCCCTTACATCGGAATTGAGCAAATTGTGGGGAACAGCGTTTACAACGCAACTTTTACAACGAAGTACCTTTACGACGCAACCATTACAACGCAAGTCATTACAACGACTTGCGCTGGGAGGCGCTCTAGGATAGGGAATAGTTTTAATTTACTATCCAACACCTTCCCTACTATCCACGGGGACTGGAGTTGGAATAGTAAATTAAACTATTCACTATCCAGCGCCCCCCAACGCAAGTCGTTGTAACGACTTGTGTTGTAAAAGTTGCGTCGTAAAGGCATGCGTTGTAAAAGCATGCGTTGTAACGACGTACATCCATTGCCTGTAACACTATAGTGTTTGTTATGGAAACATGGGCCAAGGATTCATCTGACCCTGATTTAATCGATGCGGTTCCAGATGGGTATTGTCTGGCCAGACTTGATAGACAGGGCCGAGTGGGAGGGGGGATAGCGATTCTTCATAAAGACCACTTGCAATGCCATATCGTACCTATACCCGATTTCCCGGACAGCTTTCAAGCACTTTATTTTTCAATAAAGGAAGCGCAATGTCCCTTTTTTAATGGAATCTTATTATATCGACCTCCAGGTTCGAGAACCCATTTTACGCACAACCTCCTCCAGTCCCTTGAACCCTATTTTGGCCGAGACAATTTTTCTATTCTGGGTGATTTTAATTATCATTTAGAACGGCACGATCTATCTGATACCTCCTGCCTCATTGAGACTTTGGAATCATGTGGGCTCACGCAACGTGTTACCGGAGCCACCCATCGTGCAGGACATACACTGGATGGTATTTTCTCCAATGACCCTCGTCTGACTACAAAGGATCCGATCTACCTATCTTGGTCTGACCATTTGGCGGTCCCTTTTCTTCTGGAACACCACAGGGTGGACTTCTGCAAAAAAGGGAGTCACATAATGGAAACTGCTAGGAACTTCAGGAATATCAACAGCGATTCCTTTGCGCCCTGGGCTGCAAGCCTTTCTATCACTGGCTTAGACAGCGTACAGACCGCAGTCGGTCATTTTGAACAGGTTACTGCTGAGGCCTTGAATAAATTGGCCCCTGTACAGTCCCGCCGCCGAGCCAGAAAGAGACCATCTGCCCCCTGGTTTTCTGATTCCCTCAGACTTCTTAGGCAAGAAGTGAGGAGAAAGGAGAGGCTCTGGCATGCTAGTTGGGACCTTAAGAACAAGGAAGACCATAAACTCCTTGTTAGAAAATATAAAGCTGAGATTGTGCAGGCTAAACAAGACTAATTTGTTACCTTGACTACCTCACTTTCCTCGCTGAAGGAGCTTTTTAAAACTGTTGACTCTCTAGTCAAACTGCAAGCCCCTGATCCTGTTATTCCTTCGCAGGATTTATGTGATAAAATTGCCTCCTTCTTCCATACCAAAATTCAGGAAATTCATCTGGCCCTCGAGGAACAAAGAGCTTGTATCAGCGCGCCCACTGCAGGGGTTGAGATGAGCATGACTACTACTGACATCTCCCCACTGTGCACCCTGGACTCTTTTCCTCCGCTCACCTTGCAAGATCTGGAATTACTGTTAAATAAGATCAAGTCTGGCTCTCCCCTGGATACCTGCCCATTGAAAGTCATCAAGCAGTGTAGGGAGACCCTTCTGCCACCGTTGCTAGAGGTAATGAACCTAGCCATTAGAGACGGTACTTTCCCTATGGAATGGAAGAAGGCGGTAGTAAAACCCCTGTTAAAAAAGGCCTCCTTAGACCCGGAGGTCCTAAAGAATTTCTGGCCTATCTCTCTGCTTCCTGCCCCAGCGAAGATGCTTGAGGCACATCTTAACAAGCATCTCGATGGCTTTGTGGAAAGATCTGGTTGCCTGGACTCCTCCCAGCATGGATTTAGGAGGGAATTTAGCACCGAGTCAGCCCTCACCATCGTGCTCGATAAGATCCGCACGACAGTGGATGGGGGCCAGACTTCCCTCCTGGTCCTGCTAGATCTAACTGCGGCTTTCGATACCCTTTCCCCCTCAGTACTTTCATCTCGCCTGAGGGAGGTGGGGGTGAAGGACGCAGCCTTGGATCTTTTGACCTCTTTTCTTACTGGGAGAGAACAAAGAGTCAAGCTGGGGGAATTCCTATCTCCATCCCGACCAGTGCTGTGTGGGGTCCCCCAAGGGTCGGCGCTCAGCTCGACCCTTTTCAACATCTATGTGACCCCACTAGCCAGACTAATAAGATCTTTCGGGATGGAGGTAGTCTCTTACGCAGATGACACCCAAATACTCGTCTCTCTCTCCCAGTCAGATGTACTAATCGCCTCCAAGTTTAGATCTTGTATGGAGGCGGTTGGTCATTGGATGATTCAGAACTCTCTTAAACTGAATGGGGAGAAGACTGAGGTGATGGTGTTTGGGGGGAAAGAAAACATCTGGTCAGCCAATTGGTGGCCTGACTCACTAGGAACATGCCCTTCCCCTACAACATCTGCTAAGAATCTCGGAGTGATAATAGATCCTGCCCTCGATCTGGGCTGCCAGGTGAGCAGAACCGTTTCCACCTGTTGGGGCTTGATTCACATCCTGCGAAGGATTAGGAAATATTTATCCTTACAGGCTAGAAAACAAATAGCCGTTGCACTCATTGGTTCCCGGTTGGACTACTGCAATGCGCTGTATGCCGGACTAAACAGGAGCCACCTGCAGCGCTTACAGGTAGTCCAAAACGCTATAGCCAGATTTGTTCTGGATATTCCCAGACGCTCCTCGGCCACTGCGGCCAGGAAAATGCTGCATTGGCTACCGGTAGAACACCGAATCCGGTTCAAAATCCTATGCATGACCCACAGAGCCATCGCCAAAAATAGCGACACGGGCATTGGGTCTATCATTTCCCACTACATCCCTGGAAGGAACTTGCGTTCCTCCGGGAAACTGCTTTTGACAGCCCCCCGTGTTCGAAGAGCTAGATGGGGTGGCAGGGCTTTTTCCACTCTAGCCCCTAAATGGTGGAATGATCTTCCCCTCGACCTGAGATCCCTTCCTTCTTTACAGAACTTTCGCACTGCCCTTAAAACTTTCCTCTTTCGGCAAGCCTATATGTAAGGACGTCTGTTTCAACTTTGATCATATTCTTAGGTGCCTTGATACCTGCGGGTTATTGTTTTGCGCATTATAAATCTTTATCATATCATATCATATCATATAAGAATGTTCGTATGTTGGCTCTCCACAAACGCACTGTAATATTTCCATCACCTTAATTGCCCCTTTGCGCCCCTCTTTAATGCTACTTCACTAAATGCTTCATGTCAAATATGTTTTCATGGAAATTGTACGTGTAGCTTCTATAGCTGTAACCAATTTTACATTATAATAACAAATTGTTTCATCCACCAGCAGTTCCGGCTGACAGAGATTTAATCCTAATTTGTGCCATTTGTTGGGTTAATACGTCTTGAAAAAAGTTGAGAAGCTGTTTTTTAATCTTTTTTATTTACTGCCCGTTTTGGTGTTGTTTGGTGTTGGCCTTCATTGAGAAGACAATGATTATTCTGCCTTTTTGGTTCCCAGTGCCCTCCTGCTGAGGGCATATTTTCAAGGAAGTGGCAGAGCGCGATGTTGGTCTCCTTGGCTGAATGCAGCGCTCTGCCTCTTCTGGCTGCACCGTATTTACAAGGATATGGTGCAACCCTGCATTTCCCCCTGCGCTAGTGATAATTTAGCCACCTAGCACCAATGCAGACATTCTTGCACCAGAAGTTGAAAAACGAAATTTTTGTACAATCAATGCCCTTTTACAGTTTATGTGTGTGCTGCACAACGCAGCACACATGGAAACTGCAAAAAAGGATAAATTAAAAATCTCTCCTTGTTGCATCTGGGTAAGTCCAGGATTTCCCTGGTCTTAATTTTGGCATTGCCCCATATTTACACCTCCTTTGTAAATATGGGGCAGTGTCAAAATCAATGGGTTTTGCTGTGAAGCGCCCACTGCCTGCCCCTTTCACGCTGAGCATAGCGTGAAAGGGTGCCTTATTTACAAGACAGCGTTAATCCACATCAAATGGCTTAATGCTGCCCTGTAAATAAGGCAAAGCCCCTATCACCACCAGAACATCAAAAAAGTGATGTGGTGGTGGTGATAGGGGCTTGTAAATATGCCTCTGAGTCTGTAAATTGTTATGTTCACAAAACAGCTAGATCCAAATTTTATGTGCACCAATATTCAAGTTACGTGGTAATCAATGGGAAAATACATGTTCAGATTATTGGTAAACCTTTGGACACCCTACTAGGGAAGAAAAAGTGGTCTGATAAATCAGACGAAAACTGCTGAAGAGACAAACCCTTGATACCTATGGTCTGGAGGGAGGCACATTATTGGGACAATAAGAGGAGGAAATATTGGCAACTTTTGGCTGTTTAGGTTGAGTGAATAGCATATAAAACTGAATGATATCAGTTGTGAAGGATATTAGCCGAGAGATGGGCAGTAAGTCAGTGAAAAGTTTATGTTGCAATACCTTGGAGAAGAAAGGTAGTTGAGATACTGGATGACAGAGAAAGTGTGGTCAGGGGATTTTCCATTAATAATGTACAACACCTGAATTGAAGCATTGTGGTTAGATTTAAGTATCAAAGGAGAAGTTGAATAGGGAGGTGAGACAGAGAGGCACTACCTTGGAACAGAGACCGGGGTAGGGGCGTCATAGGCTGGCTCCTGAAAGGGTGAGGTTGAGCACCTGAGGGATAGAAGCTCCGAGGGGCATATTATCAAGGGGGTTTATCTCGGCTTTTTTGGCTTTAAAAGCCTAGAAAGCTGAGATAAAATTATCTCCCTATTACCTAGCTGTCACTAACACCAGTTAGCGACAGCTAGTAGGAGATAGCGACCATCTTGGGCCCCGCTTTGCATGTCAGTGATATTTATCACTAATGACATGCAAAGTGGGCGTGCCAAGATGTTAGCGACTGGAAACAGTCGCTAACATCGCTATCTCCTATTACCAACTTTTGGAGATATTCGCGCTAAGCGCGAATATCTCCAAAAGCTAACACCTGCCCTGAGCAGTTCTTAGCCATGTTATCCAATGGGAGGTGGATAACATGGCTAAGAGCATTAGCGCGCTAATGCATGATTATCGCTGACTTTTCAGTGATATTCATGCATTTCAGCCGATTTTTATCGCTTAGGAGATATACCTTGATAATAGCAAGGTTCCTAAGCGATAAAAAGCGCCGCAGCTCGGCGATGAAAATATCGCCGCTAAACCAACATAGTGATAATTATCGCTAGTTGTTGGTAATATGCCCCTGAGTTTGAAAAAGGGTTGTATATACGGGTGACTCCTCTGTTAAGGCAGATGAGCGCCGCCCCACTGCTCTCAGAGCAGAGAAGTGGTTTGCACACTCTCTAAGTGCACATGAGTCTTTGGCCGGCCCTCTTGGGCTGATCAGTCATGCGCGCTGAACATGCAAAGCCTCCCTGTCCCTGTCCGAGCACCGAACCAGGGGAGTCCAGGAGCCGGGTGCTTCCTGCTGATGGCACTACAGGAAGAAGGAAGCTGAACAACACAGAGGAGAGGTGGCAGATGGTCAAAATGTAAGTGGTCTTTTTTTTATTATTTCTTTTTATTTTCTCCCCCCGCCACTCCCGCTCTTCCACCGCCGTTCCCTGCCAGCTGCTACAGGTTGTGTAGGTGTAACAGAAGGGAAGTCTAGGAAAGCAGGGCTAGCTCAGTAGAGATGAGATGAGATGAGAATAGAAAGAAGGGGGGAGAGGGACAGTAGGTAGTGTAGCTGTTTTTAACAGAGGTAATATTGGAGGAGACATACCATGCCAAAAAAGTAGAGGCAGATTTACAAGCCCCTTGCGTCACTTTTGCACTGTTGTTGCGTCACTTTTGTGATGCAGAGGCAGTGTAAAAGTTGCGGCCCATTTACAACGTGACGCATCTAGGGAGATGCGTCACGTTGTAAAGCCCTACGTGACATTATACCTACGTCAGGAATTCTGTATGCAGGGTAGGCGTTCCCACGTAGGAAAGCCTCGTAAAAGTGATGCAGTGAAATCGACAAGATTTCACTGAGTAACTTTCTGGACGCCACTGCGTCAAAACCTTACGCCTGCTTGAAGCAGGTGTAAGGGGTGAGGCAGTGTTTTGGGAATAGGCTGCAACACGCATTGCTGGAGTTGCGTCGTGCATGCGACACGACTCCAGCAATGCGTGACATTTCCATCAACAGATGCGTCCGAATTTCTGACACATCTGTCAATCCTTGCGCCATGGTGACATCCATGGTGACGCAAGGGTTTTGCATGGTGATGCAGGGAAAGTGGCGCATCTCTACAGATGCGTCACTTTCTTGTAAATCTGCCCCCCTGTGCTTTAAAAGAGAGCAGTGGAAGGACATCATTCATAAGTTTATGTTCTAGGGGAGGGACAAACACAAGAAAAAGAAGTAAAGCCCACACAATCTGACAAATAAAAAACTAGCAAATGAGTCACAATATAGCCATCCAATTGTAAGCAATGGGGGACCTCTGAGCCCACTATAAGCTGGCAGTAGATCTTTTCACCAACACACAGCTAATGATGTCTGGTAAGCCAAACCTAAAAAACACTAAAATGATAAATAAATAGACAACCAGTTTTTCCTACAAAACGATCCCACAAATCCAATGAAAATAGTAAAGGATAGACTCCTTGCCTCTTTGATTAGCCTCAAAGAAAAAGATCAGAGAGGATTGTGCCTTTAATACGGATTCCATTGATGCACTGGTGTAATGTGTGGTAAATTGTTTTGACCCTTTCCCAAGGTTTTTCAGATATGTAGTCATGGGTAAGTGTGTAGTTCTGACATAGACACATTTTGTTATTTCACATTAAACAATATAATTTCTGAAACAGGCTTTGAGAATTATTATCTAATTTGTTATGATAAATAGATAGATAGATAGATAGACAGACAGACAGACAGACAGACAGACAGACAGACAGACAGACAGATAGATAGATAGATAGATGGATGGATGGATGGATGGATGGATGGATGGATGGATGGACGGACGGACGGACGGGCGGACTGACTGACTGACTGACTGACTGACTGACTGACTGACTGACTGACTGACTGACTGACTGACGGATGGATAGAACTGCCACTTGCAAGCCATTGCCAGTTGTCTACCAGTACTGGTGCCCTGAGGGGAGGGGGCATTAAAGGCATCTGTCCCCGAGTTTTGGGATTACTTATCTGCCAGGGAAGTGGTGCCAAATGGGTGCTGCTCAGAGCAGTGCAGCTGGTATTCGCAGGCAGTAGCTGGGTCTTACGGTGCTCTCAACTGCCAGTCTAGGTCTGCTTACTTTAAAATGCATAGATTCAAAACTCAGCAGGGAACTCCCAGCCATTTACTTATCTAAGAAGGAATGCGGTGAATGAGTGCTGCGCGTGCAGTCAATAAACATGAACGCTCTTTATGCAGCCTCCGGGATGCAGCGGAGAATACAAGATGCTGTGTCAGGGTTCTATTGTTACTCTAGTTATGATTCATGGCAGGAGGGAAAGGCTGCATCTACTTATTACCGCACACTTGAATCTCCTCTTTTCTCTCCAACACTTTTGGCCTATTGCCGAGATCTGCCCAATACTACATTCTGTACATCTAAGGCCAAATCTGCACCTATTGCATACATTTCCATTTTGTAAGACAAAATGTGTGCCCCTCCTGCAGTGGGCATTCTTTCAGAAGTGGTCGTTCATCAGTTGCCTGAGGACATTTACCCCTTTGCCTGTGTGCACGAAACCCCAACATCTGCCACTGGCACCCAGTAACCTTATTTCCCCCACCACATCCACTCATCACTCACTCAGCTTGTTGCCACTGCCCCTTGTTGCTTTGCCTGTGTACTGCTTCCTTCCTCAGCCACCTGCTCCTTCCATGTTGCTCCCCCTGCACCCTCTGTATTTTTTGGGGTTTTGTTTACTCTTTAGTCAAGCTGCACAACATCAGGAGTGCTGTAAAGCATTGCTAAAAACTATTGGTTAAGTCAATAGGGGGCATATGTATCAAGCCTTTTTCCCATTCGCAAACGGGCTCATTCTCAGAATCGGCCAGTTTGCGAACGGGAAAAGGCCTGTTGGGATGTATCATCCCAAAAGAGCATCACAAGTTGGAGCATCGCAAAATTGCGATTCTCTATTTTGCAATTACATTTAAGGAATCACAAATTGCGATTCCTTAAATGCGACGTAGAAAGCACATAAGTAGTGCAAATTTGGCATAAGAAATTGCAAATTACCACCAACTGACAGTTGGTGGTAATTTGCGAATTCTTTGAAAAAAACACTTTTTTGCTTTTTTCAAATTGCCATGTGTCTCAAATACATGCCCTTAGGGCATGTATGTGCGCCACATGTGCATACATACATATTTCAGGGGAGCAACAGGGTGTCCTTTTGACACCCTGGCACCCTTGAAATTGCATTCTCAATTTGCGATTCCCCAACTGCGTATCGCAAATTGAGAATGTCTTCCTATTCATTCCTATGGGCCTCCTAGCCCATAGTAATGAATTGGAAGGTATTCCTTAATTGCGATTCGCAATTTGCGAATTGCAATTAAGCAATGCCAAGAAATCGCAAAATATTTGAATTTTGTTTATTACATACCATTTTGCGATTCTCAAATAGCGATTCTCTAAAAATCGCTATTTGAGAATCGCAATAACGGTTTTTGATAGATATGCCCCTAGGTCTCAACGGCGAGACCAGTTGGCTTTGCCGATGTTTGTTACTTACGTTAGCTCAGTAGTGATTTATGCACTTCGGAATGAGGCATTATCTACTAATTGTGTGTTGTATTCTGAATTCCGCAAACAGCATGTGCTCTATCTGAATGCCTGGCTTCTGCCAGGACTGACCTGGTGAAAATTGCCTGGACAAAAACCCCGTGTTTGCAATTTGTGCCCTGGTTGTAATACCTAGCCAGAAGTAAATGAGAGCTGGCATCAATTAAGACTTTCAAACCACTATGGACCGCGGCCTTGGTGTTAACGTGTGAGTGAAGGAAACATCCATCTCACTCAAGGGGTGAGGAGAGTTTCATTGAACTGGAATCAGGGTAAGAACAAGGGTGCAGCAGTGCGAAAACTGAGATAATCCACTTGAAGCCTCTATCTGTAATCTCACAGTCTTGGAGCAAACTCCAACAAGCATTGGTATTGCCAATAGGTCTTTCTGTAAAGGAATGTTGTATGGTAATGTTAATTTTGTCCACCCTAAGCGTGGAAGGGTATACTCAGATGTGAGTCCCTTGCTCATTGCACCATCAGGATTCAAGCAAGCCGGGCCGAAGAGGCTGAAATGCCAGAAACCGGTCCCCGGTAGCTTGTTTCCTTCCCAGTGTAAGAATTGGCTTTTGTAGTTTGGTTTGCCCTGTTCCCATCATGCACTGGGACAGGAACAGACTAATTTGCATACAGCCAGGTTCTGAAACTGGGATGGTGCAGTGAGCTAAAAAACGGTGTTGGATCTAGCCCTGATCTCTTGACTGGGTGAGAGTATTCTGTTTAATTCAGAGACTCTGTCCCTCACCACCCCTTGTTGTAAATATTTTTGTCCACCCTAAGCGTGGAAGGGTATACTCAGATGTGAGTCCCTTGCTCATTGCACCATCAGGATTCAAGCAAGCCGGGCCGAAGAGGCTGAAATGCCAGAAACCGGTCCCCGGTAGCTTGTTTCCTTCCCAGTGTAAGAATTGGCTTTTGTAGTTTGGTTTGCCCTGTTCCCATCATGCACTGGGACAGGAACAGACTAATTTGCATACAGCCAGGTTCTGAAACTGGGATGGTGCAGTGAGCTAAAAAACGGTGTTGGATCTAGCCCTGATCTCTTGACTGGGTGAGAGTATTCTGTTTAATTCAGAGACTCTGTCCCTCACCACCCCTTGTTGTAAATATTTTTGTCCACCCTAAGCGTGGAAGGGTATACTCAGATGTGAGTCCCTTGCTCATTGCACCATCAGGATTCAAGCAAGCCGGGCCGAAGAGGCTGAAATGCCAGAAAACGGTCCCCGGTAGCTTGTTTCCTTCCCAGTGTAAGAATTGGCTTTTGTAGTTTGGTTTGCCCTGTTCCCATCATGCACTGGGACAGGAACAGACTAATTTGCATACAGCCAGGTTCTGAAACTGGGATGGTGCAGTGAGCTAAAAAACGGTGTTGGATCTAGCCCTGATCTCTTGACTGGGTGAGAGTATTCTGTTTAATTCAGAGACTCTGTCCCTCACCACCCCTTGTTGTAAATAAGTATGGTAATGTTAAGCATTATACATAAACAGCATGGGAATGGATATGTATTTGTGTGGAAGCAAAGAACTGTACAATAATCTTGGTGTAGGTTAAAAGGTCACGTGACAGGTGCACTTTCATATCAAATCCTAAACATCTATGAGGCATATTATCAACAAATAGCGATATTTATCGCTAAGTACGGTTAGCGCAATTTTTTTATCGCCGCGCATCACCAGATTTTATCGCTGAGATAATGTGCTATTAGCAAAGTTTATCTCAAAAACGATAACATTCCCGGTGATAAAATTTCTGGCGATATCGGCGAAATCCATGAATATCGCTGAGAATACAGCGATATTCACGCATTATCGCTAACAGGGTCTTAGCCATTATATCCACCTCCCATTGGATATAATGGATATAATGCCTAACAACTGGTCTGAGCCGGCGTTAGTTTTTGGAGATATTCGAGCTTAGCGCGAATATTTCCATCGCTACGCCTGTGTTGGTAATAGGTGATAGCGATGTTAGCGACTGCTTTCAGTCACTAACAGGTTGGATACGCCCACTTTGCATGTCATTAGCGATACATATCACTGACATGCAAAGCGGGCCCCAAACCACTCGCTATCGCCTACAGGCTGCTGTCGCTAACTGCTGTTAGCGACAGCTTGCTAATACGGCGATAGAATTATCGCCGCTTAGCAGCCGAAAACGGCCGCTAAAGCGGCGATAATTTCCTATCGCCCCCTTGATAATATGCCCCTATGTTTGTTAATGACTGCCCTTCTCCCATCTGTGATGTTGCCCGAGAAAAACACTATAAATTATATGGTTATCCAGAACAGTGTAATAGCATTACAATGTTGTGTGTGACCCTACAAGTTTAAAGTCAGGTAGCTGGATAAATAAACAAAAGGGTCACAGCTGCTTGGAGGGCTCTCACTTTCGTTTGTGGAAGCCCACAACATTTGCACAATTAAAACATGTGCTTCTGGTTCCCAACATATCGGCGGAGCCAAAGCCCCTTCTAGTGATGCTCACATAATTGTCTGGCGACAGCTGCGCTGTCAAGCCAAACCAAGAAAACCATGGATGGAATGGTCTTCAGTGGCATAGACCCTTTTACAGTGGTGCAAGATTGCTTCCCACCAGTTTTCTGCACAAGATGATTGGGAACAGCTGGAAGGAAGGGTAGGAAATCCAGCATGCACATAAGTATGCATAGGCACCATGTGGGCAGGCGCCGCTGTATAGCAATTGTGCATTGCAGTGAAAGGGAAGTACTAACTGTGCCCCAGAGTTGGGAAGCTTGTTCACGCTTGTTGACGTAAATAGGTCCTCCATACACTGAGGTGGATTGAGTCACAGAGGCAGAGGTCCCTATTAAAAAAAAAGAAAAAAAATAAGTATATGGAAGCAAAGATTTTTTTAGAGACCACTGGTGGCACTGTAGAATGTTGGGGAGGCTGATTCCAATGCTATCCGATTTTGCCTCCTCCTCATACATCTGTCTTCCACCTCCATACACTTGCTGTCTGTTTAATCACTTTTGTTGGGTTTTTGTCACCGTTTTCCTAAATTTCCATCATTCCATCTCTATTCCTTTTCTGTCCCTTGTTCTGGGTCAACGTCAGATGAAAAACAAGTCCTTGTTCCCAAAAATGAGTGCCAATGCCTGCCTCCCACTGAACAATTAAGGCTGTGTGTAGGCCTAGTGCTCCCCGGACCGCAGGTTAAGAACTGCTGGCGTAAAGGATGATAACTGTCTAATAAGATATTTTTCTATCGGCTGAATTGAAAAACTGTTCCAGTGCTCATTTGTAGACACTTACCTACCCTTGATCTAAAGAGGTGAGACAAACACACTTCATTTTTTGGAATATCATATACTAGACATTTGAGAATCGACCCTTCTAAATATTTCCATCCTGACCATAGAGTCCTTCAGCACCATGGCTGTCTTTTTTCTTTATTTCAAAATAGTTTTTATTTTTTTTATACAACATGTAACATATAATCATCAACGCTTTGTCGTTGCAGGGTGGCAGCCCAGACTGGCTGTGTTAATGGTAGTACAGTTTCGCCCTGTATAAGCTTGGCTGCCCCCCTATCCACTGTCTCCGTCAGAGGAGAGGAGTGTGACGAAAGGGGGAAGGAAAGGAAAGGAATTAAGGTAGAGAGGAGAAGAGATAGCATACAGAGGTTAACTTTCTTCTCGTTGTTGCCTTGATCCAGTGAGGGAGTGCTACCGAGCCAAAAGTTTCATTTTGTTAGTACTATTCATGGTGGTTCACATGGGTCTAGGAGTTTGTCCAAGGACGCCCACGTCCTCCTGTCGGGTTGTTGACTGCACCTGAATAAACTGCTTCTCAAGATTTATTCCAGAGCTTCATGGTTTGCACTGGAAAAAAATCCCCATTTAACAAGGAGTAAAAGGACTTTATTGAAAGTATAGTATAGTGCAGTGGTCTTCAAACCTTAAATTTCGTGCCACCCTTGTGTAAAAAAACTGTCACGAGCCTTTCAGAATGACAAAAATGTTTTTTTACAATCATTCTATAGAAGTAGCACCAATAAATTCAATTATTAGTTCGGACACTGCAGTTATGCTCAGTTATTCCTTTTTAAACAAGCATTGGCATAGCCAATAGGTCTTGCCTTTGGGACCTTATAAGTGTTTTGCCAGAGCTATTGGCTTTGCCAATGGGTTTAAGCTATGTTGTAGAGTAGTGCGGCTGTTGTACAGCATGTTGAAAAGTCATAATAAAGTGCTGCGGTAAGGGCACGACGTGGTTACTAATAAAAGCAGACACAAAATAACCTATATTATAACATATATTAAGCAGGGGTTGTGTGGGCTGATTGTAAGGGGAAATACTGGAATCTGTGTGGAGGCAAAGTAGGAGGAGGGGCTGAGGGCGAGGGGGAAATACTGGAGTCTTGTATGGAGGCGAAGGGGAAGAAGCAGGAAAGAGAGCAAAAAGCAAAATAAAGTGAGGTTCTTATTTTACTAAGCGTTGTGCTGCACAATATTGTGTTGCACCTGTGGCTATAAAAGTGATGCATGAATCAACGTAAGTGCTTTGTGTCGTTTTGCACAAGAGCTCGCACAAAAAATATTAATACATCACCCCGTATTTGTTCATAAACTGAAAAGAACTTCCCTGTTAAAAGTGTAGAATATAATCGGAAACGTGCTGGCACTGTCCCATTAAAAGAGCGAAAGATATGCAGAGTGCTGGTACTGCCCCGTTAAAAGTGTGGAATATAATCGGAGACGTGCTGGCACTGTGCGACTAAAAGTGAGGACTATATGTATTGTGCTGGAACTGCCCCATTAAAAGTGTGAAATATATGCAAAGTGCTGGTACTGCCCCGTTAGGGACTGTGAGTGGTCCCTCATGGGCTTAGACACCCACATATGGCGTCTAGTTTGTCTGCCATGCGGCCGAACCCCACCAGCTCCTGTTCAGTCAGCTTCTCCTAGCACCCCAACACATGGCGTTGGAGGGCCATGTGCTCGTCTTGGGGGTCCTGGGAAGCAGCCGTGGTGGTGGGTGCTGCCTACTGTGTGTTCTGTGCAGGGGATGGGATCTCCTCGTAGAAGCTGGGCTGCCCTGCTCCTGGAAATAGGCTGAGGAGGCTGTCCACGAGCTGTTGGAGGGCATCAGAGTCAAAGGTGTGGTGGTCCTCTTCGTCATCAGAGAAGAGAGGTTGGGACTGCTCTGCAGGAAATGTTGAAATTCCCTCTGCAATGTGAAAGGGGGATGCAGTTTAACATTGTGTTCACAAGTATGTTGACGCATTGTACATGTTTACATTCAGACTGAATGACAGTGTACATTTTAACTGTTTGGAAGGATCTGCTTATTTGATGCAGGACAGTGGACATTTCGACAGCATCACGGATGTGTGTTTGTACTTGTACATTGTCAACTCACATTTCCCTGCAATGTCAAATGCGATTGTCCAGTTTCTGCACACTAGCGGCACCAGTTGTGTCCTCTGTTCTGTTGTGGACGTGCTGCGGATTGTGCCACAACTTTGTCAATGTTGATGTGCTCTGCATGTAATGTGTGTGTGCCGCATTTTGGGGGAGTAGCCCCTGCAGCTCTGATTGGCTGCCCTTTATCCCTTACATGCGGTGTGCCTCTGACTTCTGTGCATCTACAGTGCTGAGTTGTTGAATACTTGGGTGCATTGGTCTCTTGGTGGGAGTTGGGATCTGGGGCATGGTTTGTCCACAGCTGTGCTATGCTTCCTTGTGCATGTGAGCCATTGTGACCATCTCCAGCGTCCCCCCAGTCCCTGGTCATTACTCACCCTGGTGCTGTTGTTTCCGGTCATGTTGAGCAGTGTCTGGGCCCCCAACTCCTGCCACTGTCTCCCCACTGATGACTGTGGACAACGTTTCCTCCATCTCGTCCAGCTCCTCCTGTGGCGCTGGGCTCCCACCTCCAGTATGCATTGCTGCCTTCCGGTTGATTGCCAAGTTTCTGCTTTGTGTTGCGCTTTACATCATTCTAGCGCCTCTTGACCTCTTACATTGTCCTCCTCAGCACTCCGTCTGCATTCACCTTGTCCACGATGGACTGCCATATTCCATTTGTTCTTGCCAGTGACACAGTGGATGTAACGAACAGTAGTTGATGGTGTTCTATCCCCTCTGTTATCAGGATCCTGTTTTCCTGCAGACTGAACCGCTTCTTCCTACTCTTCTTCTCCTTGCCCTTCCCTGGCCCCGAGGTCCAAGGCTGGTTCTCCAGGGGGCTTGTGGGGTCCTGGTTGTCCTCTGCACTTGCTCCAGGTGACTCCATTGTGCTTCGCTGTTGTTTGGTTTTTGTATGTGTTTTTTTCCAACTCCTATAGTGCATTCTCCCGCATGTCGTGTGGGGATTGCAGGCCTGTGGCTGGTTTTCACTGATTTCTGTATCGCGTTTTGTCTCATCGCTGCTTTTTTCGCGTTGGTGTTTTGAATTTTTGCGGCGTTGCATTGACTTTAATGTGTTCATTTGACGCATTGTGGTGGGTCTATGCATAGACAACGGTGAAACATCTGCCCTCATCCTCCTGGACCTCTCGGCCGCCTTTGACACGGTCTGCCATCGCACTCTAAAAGCACGCCTCCAAGAAGCCGGTATCCAAGAGAAGGCCCTCGACTGGACCACATCCTTTCTCTCCGACAGATCCCAGAGCGTCCGCCTCCCACCTTTCTGATCCGAAGCCACCGACATCTTCTGCGGCGTCCCCCAGGGCTCCTCCCTCAGCCCGACGCTGTTCAACATCTACATGGCCCCCCTCGCATAAGTGGCCCGCCACCACAACCTCAACATCATCTCCTATGCCGACGACACTCAGCTCATCCTCTCCCTCACCAAGGACCCACGCACCGCCAAAACCAACATCCACGACGGAATTAAGGCCATCGCCGACTGGATGAGGAGCAGCCATCTGAAACTGAAATCGGACAAGACGGAGGTCCTCATCCTCGGACCCAACCCCTCAGCCTGGGACGATTCCTGCTGGCCAACCACTCTGGGGACAGCACCGACACCCACCGACCATGCACGCAATCTTGGATTCATCCTTGACTCCTCCCTCTCCATGTCCAAACAGGTCAACGCCGTCTCCTCCTCCTGCTACAACACCCTCTGCATGCTCCGCAGGATCTACAAGTGGATCCCGACCGGAACAAGAAGCATGGTGACACAGGCCCTCGTCAGCAGCAGGCTGGACTACGGCAACGCACTCTACGCCGGAATCCCAGCCAAACACCTACGACGACTACAGCGCATCCAAAATGCCTCCGCCCGACTAGTCATCAACGTCCCCCGCCGCAGCCACATCACACCCCACCTGAGAATTCTACACTGACTCCCCGTAGACAAGAGGATCACCTTCAAACTCCTCACCCACACACACAAAGCACTCCACAACGCCGAACCAGCCTACCTGAACAGCAGACTCAGCTTCCACACCCCGACCCGCCAGCTCCGCTCCGCCAGCCTCGCCCTCGCCGCCGTCCCCTGCATCCAACGAACAACCTCAGGCGGCAGATCCTTCTCCTACCTCGTCGCCAAGGCCTGGCTCTTCGGCTGACCGGAGCTGCACAACCCTCCTCCCAGCGCCTGGAGACCCTCACGGGTGAGTAGCGCTTCACAATTCCATGATTGAAGTTGAGCGCTGCCTCACTTTAGGATAAATGTCACAGATGGTCACTGTTAGAGCGTGAACTCTAAACGTGGCTCCATTCAGATCTCTGCAGAATGCCCAGCAGGATTTTTAGACCTTCCAGAAACAAACCAGACACAGGATCCTCCTGCGACAGACCCCTTCAATTGATGGGAAGTGCTTCTCTGGTACTTTTGAAAGCATAAACCTACATTTGTAGGGTTTTTGTGGTGTTGTGTGCAGTTTACATGTGTTTAATTATTGTTTTAGCATTTCAGCAATTTCTTTTTTCATGTTGCTATTGAGGTCAGAGGTTGTTCTACACCACCTCCTATGATGTCGTCAAATAAGTTAATTTTCAAACCTTGAGTACTGCTAAAGCGCTACAGTGTCTCGTCAGGGGAAGTAAGCGCTATATAAATGCAATTACAAGATAATGACCACGACGCGTGCCTAAAAATGCTGACAACATACAGACATATGTTGAATAATGAAAAGGTGTGTTAGGCTGCAGTGAAGGATGGCCAGAGGCAGGTAGGTCATTCTTTTTTTAGTAATCTGTACTAATTCTCTCATCTTTGAGAATTTGTTAAAAATGTTGTTCTCATGATCAGTGTGTGAATCACTCATTATGCCTGCTTTGAATTTTCTCAGGTTTCTATGTGGATTCGGTGCCCTGCTCTCCTTTCTGAACGGCGCTGGTCCTCGCAGGGTCTCTCTACGAGGTCTATTCCGTGTATCCGCAGCGGAGCGGTCTTGGTGGAGTCTGTGTCCCGCGCTGACTCACTTCCGAAGCGTGGGGGCGCCGTGCACACAAGAGGCGGGGGCGCACACAGCGCGTCAGAGGCAGCGCCGCGTACACGCAGTGAGTGCACCAGTCTCGAGGCAGAGCGCGCCTTTTATGGCTGCAGTCACAGCGCTCTCCATACAGCTCAGACGAGCGCCGTAAGTGGGCTTCCTCGCGGAACCCTTTGTGTAAGAACAACACATGCTGTTTCTAAAGTCGTCACTTCCACGGCCGAATGAAAGGAAATACGGGCATCTTTCGGGTTCACACCAGTGCCAGCCAAAAATGGTACCGGTACGGGCAGAATCCTTATGTCCTATTATTCAGTGTGGCAATTCAATACTGCGTAGCAACATTTTAGGAACGTCCAGGAGGGTGACTACGCTGCAAAAAATGATGTATACCTTTAAATTCGTACGCATTGGGGCTATGTATAAGTGTCAAGTAGACTTGACAATAAACAGGGCACGGATCCTTACAGAAGAAGTGGGGGACTAACCAAGTTCGGCAGTAGGCAAATGACTTCACGCGCGTGGCATCACAAGAAGTAGCATCAAAACCCGTGACATCATTTGAAGTGGCATCAGCTTTTAAGACCCCATATGTGTTTAGCAGGTCTTTCATGGGTATATTTAAATGCATTACAATAATAATAAATGAGCTTTTGCGTGGGGGCTGTGCTGGAAAGGTAATGTAATCCCCCGACACAAAATCTGGGCCTCTAATTATACATTTATTTTTCCCCATCCTATTGGATCAGAAGAGTACCTGGCACCATCTAATCGAAACGAGAGTAAGTAGTTTCAATCTAAATCTGGAGGCGATATTCAGGTTCACAAAGAAGTTAGGCTCAAGACCATTTAACACAATAAATAACATTTATAATACTCGCTCGTGCTCAGTTACTTTGCAAGGGGCTGGAGTGTGGGGCTCTTGCAATCTGGCGCGTCTTCAAACAGTTGAGAACAACTTTTTGAGATGTTCGTTGATCAATCCCAATAGTCTTCCCGCCATTGTCATAGTGAACTTGGTTTGACCCCTTTGTCTTTTCGCATACAAATCGCACCAATTTTACTGTGGCACTCAATTTGGGCGAAGGAAGAGCCAGCTCTTAACCGCACCATTATTTTAGACTGTTTACAACTTGACTACATGTTGAAGATACCTTGGCTCAGCTACAAAAAAACTGTTAGAGACCTTAGGGCTGGTGGACTGCTTTTATAATCCAGCTAATATTGCTGTCTAAAGCGCCGGGACGCCCCTTTGCTGGGGCAGCTGTGCGCTATACAAGTGTGGATAACATAACATAAGACCCCAAAAATGAAATTGAAAAAGGATCTCCTGACTTGTCTAAAGCTAACCACGGAGCACCTAGAGTTGGCAAAAAAGAGAGTCTTGAAACACTCGCTCCTAGTATGCTCTCCAGGTGTTGAGCCTTAGCTCTCTTTTCATTTCAGTCACACTAAATTGTTTTATCTTGTCAGATTCAGGTTTGGCATCTTGCACTTTTTGGTTTCTTATCCCCGTAAAGTCTATTGTGATGCTAAACTGGATCTGTGCTCTTCCGACTCCAAGTTCACACAGCGAATGCTTAATTTTTTGTTCTTCTGTCAACTCTATATCAAGCCAAGGCGTGATTTTATAATTCCTCTTCTAAAGTTTTTAGATCTTAGGAAGTGACGGCCAGCTTTATATCATCTTCAGCTTTTAAATGATGAATTTGTCTGTTTAATGATTTATAGATACATTTCTGCAGCTGTTCGTTTGCGTAATGTTGTTGCGAAATGATCTTCTTTGTCTTGTCTGAATGATTTATTTTGAGATTTTATGGCCTACCGGACAGGGCTTCCACATGTAGTTAATTACACAATGTTTTTAGTTTATGCTGCCATTTCGTAGCTATATCAATTTATTGAATTATTCTTACTATATCCCGATTATGAATTATTACTGTTTTGAAGTATTGTACGCATTGCCTGTATCATATTTTTAACTCATGTTATAAATGTTTTTCTTTCATGATGCATTCTTTTATTGCTGCAAGTCAGCTGAATAAAGATATTTTGACTGACTGATTTCCCCATCTTTTCCTTATAGCTTATAAGCAGCATCTGCCATGTCATCGGAGTTTCAAGGCGTGTGATGTCACTGACACCACTGCTGTCATAATATTGTTCGCCATCAGTAGCCTTGGTCTTTTAGCAAAAGTTATTTGAATCTGCAGAATTATTGTCGTTTTTCATATTTTTTAGAATGTACTATGACTTGCTAGATTATGTAGATCTGTGTAAAAATCTTAGAGGTGCTGTGACCTTCTTTACCAAGAGATACACATGGCCAGAGGAGCTAGCTGGCAAGGCAGGTGAGACAGTACACTTCTAGTCAAACAGAAACCCCATGTATCAAACTCAGTTTTTCATGTACTCTATGGGAAAACACAGTTTATCATTAATTGGGATAATATAGACGGCTGCTGTTTTCTTTGCTATGAAACAGCAAGCGCTTTATACGAATGAAAAACAGATCTATAAATGATGTGTTTCCTTGTATGTGATGAAGACAAAAAAAGTAATAATTCTGTAATTTACTTCTTTCTTGCTTGCATAAAATATGATATATTTGAAACCACCTGAGGTCATTTAACGTAAAGTGACCTAGGGTGCACAATTGGAGGGTGTGCCCACTTTTTGTACACCTGAGGTAGTTTGGCATTACAGAAGGGGCCTCAAATACCTTGCCTCTATGCCCATGTCACATTATCGACCTGGGCACATAGGCAAAGAAGCCATTGGCAATAGCACTGATTGTGTGAAACAAAGAGGTGCACACAGTCCCTCTGCCCCCCTAAGATCCTCCTCTGGAGTGCGAAGGTGGTCGGTCGGCGCACAAATTCACCTCTCATTTCCTTACCAAATGCGCACCAACTGGTCAGACCAGGAGCAGTACAGTCCATGACGGACTTTGGTGCTCCCCAATTGGACCCGTCTCTAGTTCGTTAAACCTTACACGTTAAAATAAAGCTGCAACATTCTCAATAAAAATGGGCTAAAGTTTTGAAGTTTACTCAGAAAATATACATTAAAAATATTGGTGCAGAAATACATCGCTGGACCATCAATTAAGTGAGTATATAGACATATAAATCGTAAGTAAAATGCACTCAGTAAAGTTAAATAAAAAATGCAGCATAGATTTCCCTCTAAGAAAGAGGAAAAGGAGAGACACATAATAGAGAAAAAGTACGTCCTTTTCCAGGACTTTAGACAAAAGATTCATACATTACTATGCGAGTACATGGTTCTCAGGGTATGCACCAATGGGGAACAAGCAAGAAGAAACAATTTACCACAGAATACATTCAAAGATTTTGTCATAACACTATTACATTAGATTCAGATGTTTTCAGGGTCCCACAATTTAACCATAAGATGAAATTCCTTTAGAAAGTTTTAGAAAGAAAAGCACACATACAGTTCCGATTATTATGATCAAAAGAGAAGTCAAAAGCAGTTTTAGTATTCCTCCGCCTACACTCCCTAGCCTTTTACCTATCGTCACAAATATCTTTCCAACAGATCTAAATACAGAACCTATTCCTTCCCAGGCACCTGTCTCTTCCAATTCCGTTAGTTCATGGGTGATACTAGTGATGTTGGCGATATAACTTAAGCTGGTTATCTATTTTGAGGATGTATGTGCAGCACTCCCCAGCGTGAATTACCTTGTGGGCTTCGCCATCCTTAACGAGAAGCAAATCTAACGCAAGCCCATTTTGCATAATCAGAGCTCTCTCTGCAGGCAATTCATTAATAATTACGGTTAAAGTGCTGGCTGTGTTTGCAGCAAACCTGTCTACTAATGTTGACAATTTCCTTGACTAAACGTCATTTAATATAAGTCTTACTGAGGGCATGAATGCTCCAAAGATGTTGCTAAATATCTGCTTAAAGCTGCACCTGCTTTCCTTTATATAGTGGTGAAGCGATGAATCTAACTCATTAGTGTGATACATTTTTGGAAAGACTAAAGCTGCATAACTACTACCTACCCAATTGTGCAGTAGCTGAAAATAAGATGAATTACCACACTCGTACTACATACCTTTGATACTTAGCTCTAATTCATCAAAAACTCGACCTTTTGCTAAATAGTTATGCTCGCATTTGCTCCAACCACCAGTCTTAGGGCCTGATTAGGACCTTGGCGGTCAGGGACTGGGCTACCACACCACACCATTGCCTCGCTCCCAGACCGCCAAAGTCAGCCACCGGCCTCCTGACAAATCATGAGTTGTTTTATAATCTGCCCGGCGGTCAGTGTGGCGGTCCCACGGTGGTGCCTTTCAAAAGGCACCGCAGTGGGAATGCCACAGCCCGAGCCTGCACGGCATAGACTGTGCAGTCCATGCGACGTGGTTACTGGGGGCTGCATTCATCCCCATCCACAGGGGCACACCTGCCACACTTTCATGGCGGGCTCTCTACCATGAATAGGCTGATGGTGGGGAAAATCGTAATATGCTTGCCGCCAAGTATATTGCTTCCCTTGACTGCTGTGCAACCGCCAGGGATCCCGGCTCCCTGGTGGTAGGGTGAGCAGCCTTTACAACACGGGCATTACCACGCGCTGCCATTACTACGCTGCTATTACAACGCAAGTCATTACAATGACTTGCACTGGAGGGCGCTGTTGGATAGGGAATAGTTTAATTTTCTACACCTTCCCTACTGTAACGTGGGATGGAGTTGGAATAGAAAATTAAACTATTCCACTTTCCAGCGCTTACAGCGCAAGTCGTTGTAACGACTTGCGTTGTAAAAACAGCGTTGTAATGGCACACGTGGTAATAGCCTGCGTTGTAGTGTCATACAACCGGTGGTAGCAGCGGTCCCATGGCGGTCCGACTGCCGAACTCATAACTCGACTGTTGAACCACACGTCTGGCGGTTCCCTATCACCACCGCACCTCCACCGCCAGTATGGTGGTCCTATGGACCACCGTACTCGTAATCAGGCCCTTAGTAATCTCATTCTCTTCTTGTTTCCTTATCTTGCATAAGGTTCCTTTCGTGGCAACATCGATACTCAAGCTTGGGGGTGGATCCTCTAAACTCTCTTTACCTTTCTCAATATGTTCCCTGTTGACGCTCTTGTGTCTTTTCTCCTCATCTACTCTTGTTCTTTTGTTCAGTTCCTCTACACAAATTCTCTCATCTTGCAAATGATGCAAGTTAGATCATGCACGCTTTGATTAGTAACACTCACATTAGTCACAAGAATAACACATTTTATCATATACTCAAGCTAATCTCAGTTTAAAAGCTTTAGAGATAAATAATAAGCATGTTCAGTAGACGACAAATACATGTTTGCATTCCTCACAATTGGTACATTTTCTAGATACTTCTCATAATCAATATAAAGCAATTTAATAGAATGTTGCCGATTGAATAGATTAATAAAAAATAGTGCAGGAAAAGGAATAGGACAAATGTAGAAGAAAGTAAGAAGCTCATTTTGCTGCAGAAGCTGGAAGATAGGAACACACAAAGGAATCATCTGCCTCCATGATATTCTCTTATTCAGCTAGCATTCGACAATAGATGTTATACCTATTAAACACATTCAGAATGAGGAACATGTGAGATTTTACCTTCATGCATGAGAAACATTTCCCTCCAGCAGCTGGGCATCCAGCATCCAACCAACTATTGAGACCAAAATGGCAACCACCAAAACGGCAAGCACAATGTTGCAGCAGTGCTACACCATGTTAGCATAAATTAGATCAAGCAAATAAGCTGGTATTTCAAATCAAAAGATTAGTCCTTCTACTACTACCCTGTCACCGCTACTCTATTCCAAATTCTACAGGGATTTTGATTGTGCGTCAACCGGAGGCTTAAGGCTCTAAAGTCTTCTGACTTTTACCCTACCTCTCTATCCCTCCTTTTCAACTGTGGCAACAGTTTGCGTAAGTTGGGCCCTTTTAGTTTGTCTTGGTCTCTTGGAGGTTTGTTGATGTTATTCAGACATTCATCAAATTCAATGTCGATTCTTAGAAGGTACGTCTTACCAGGACCTGAATATTTGTGATTGAGTTTTATTTCTCTACTGGGTCATTTAGGAATTGTCAATTCTCAACTCTCATCACCAGTATCTGGTTGTTCTGTAAGTTCTTGTTCATCTACTTCACTAACTTCTCTTATCATTTTTGGTCTCTTAGTAGCTCTCACGAGTCTCTTTCATATGGTCTTAGTCTTTGGCCAAGCCTCTTGTGTCAAGGCATGACTTATGGATGTAAATGTGATTCCTGGCTCGGATGAAGCTGATTCACTCTCAAAGGCAGACTTCCTACATTGCTCTCTAGTTCTTGTGCAACTGATCCAGGTAGATTCGGCTCAACACGCCATAAGTTCCTCCTGTCTCTGTGAAAGTGTAACTTTAATCCAGAGTCTGGCGTTTCAGTTGTGACCGTAGTAGTTGTGCAGTCACTCTAATCTCAACATGGCTTCTGCTGTAGGAGACGGCGAGTTTTCGGACTGATATTCTCCCTCTTCGGATTCCTCAGATATTTGAACTCTAGACAGACTTGAGGAGTCCGTGGATGTTGGCTCCGCTACTTCCTCTTGTCTTCTCACGCCCTTGGAATGGGAGGGATGTATCCAGTTCGACATTCCAGCACAATTCACAGCAGTGTTGGTGACCAGTAACACCTGGTATGGGCTTCTCCAGTGTTCTTCGAGACATGACTTGTGAACATGCTTCTTCACATGAACCCAATCGCCACACTTAAGGCTATGGCACGGAGACTTTCACTCAGCTCACAATTCTTTATTATGGCAAGGAGACAACAGCAGTAGTGATAACGTGGTGTATTTCAATGCAATTTCAAATTGGAAGAAACCAATAAAAATTGGCTTAAGTTAGCGTAAGCTCGATTTCAAATAATTTCTAATACATTAAACACAGAAGAGAAAAATAGATTCCACAGATCCCATGGGCATACCCCATACATTCCCCTGTAAGTGGACACAGTCACTCACTTCAACCACCTGCAGTTCGATCTCTCTCCTTCATAGAAGCAGTCCGGATGTCGCTACTTCAATCAGGGAGCCCGTTTGCAGCTCAGTAACAAGGTGCACTGTCCCTGTTAGCGCCTGGCTCACCCATTCAGAAGTGCACAGTGGCACCAACAGGGACAGTGCGCCTTTACTGTAACATGGTTCCAGGAGCTACCTGTATTACAGAATGTGCCACGTAAGCATCGATTTACAAAAGGGGGTGGTGATGAACAGAGTGTCTGAATTGAGCAGACCACTCTTACCCAGTCCAAAGATCAGGGCTTGATCCATCACCGTTATTTATCTCACTGCCCCATCCCAGCTCAGAACCTGGCTATATGCAAATCAGTCTGTCCCTGGCCCAGTGCATCATGGGAACAGGGCAGACTAAACTACCAAGCCAATTCTTTACCAGAAAGGAGACAAGCTACCGGGGACCGGTTTCTGGCATTTCAGCCTCTTCGGCCCGGCTTGCTTGAATCCTGATGGAGCAGTGAGAAAGGGACTCATGTCTGAGTATACCCTGCCACACCTATAGTGGCCAAAATCGATTTACAAAAGGGGGTGGTGATGAACAGAGTGTCTGAATTGAGCAGACCACTCTTACCCAGTCCAAAGATCAGGGCTTGATCCATCACCGTTATTTATCTCACTGCCCCATCCCAGCTCAGAACCTGGCTATATGCAAATCAGTCTGTCCCTGGCCCAGTGCATCATGGGAACAGGGCAGACTAAACTACCAAGCCAATTCTTTACCAGAAAGGAGACAAGCTACCTAAGCGTGGAAGGGTATACTCAGATGTGAGTCCCTTGCTCATTGCACCATCAGGATTCAAGCAAGCTGGGCCGAAGAGGCTGAAATGCCAGAAACCGGTCCCCGGTAGCTTGTTTCCTTCCCAGTGTAAGAATTGGCTTTTGTAGTTTGGTTTGTCCTGTTCCCATCATGCACTGGGACAGGAACAGACTAATTTGCATACAGCCAGGTTCTGAAACTGGGATGGTGCAGTGAGCTAAAAAACGGTGTGGGATCTAGCCCTGATCTCTTGACTGGGTGAGAGTATTCTGTTTAATTCAGAGACTCTGTCCCTCACCACCCCTTGTTGTAAATATTTTTGTCCACCCTAAGCGTGGAAGGGTATACTCAGATGTGAGTCCCTTGCTCATTGCACCATCAGGATTCAAGCAAGCTGGGCCGAAGAGGCTGAAATGCCAGAAACCGGTCCCCGGTAGCTTGTTTCCTTCCCAGTGTAAGAATTGGCTTTTGTAGTTTGGTTTGTCCTGTTCCCATCATGCACTGGGACAGGAACAGACTAATTTGCATACAGCCAGGTTCTGAAACTGGGATGGTGCAGTGAGCTAAAAAACGGTGTGGGATCTAGCCCTGATCTCTTGACTGGGTGAGAGTATTCTGTTTAATTCAGAGACTCTGTCCCTCACCACCCCTTGTTGTAAATATTTTTGTCCACCCTAAGCGTGGAAGGGTATACTCAGATGTGAGTCCCTTGCTCATTGCACCATCAGGATTCAAGCAAGCTGGGCCGAAGAGGCTGAAATGCCAGAAACCGGTCCCCGGTAGCTTGTTTCCTTCCCAGTGTAAGAATTGGCTTTTGTAGTTTGGTTTGTCCTGTTCCCATCATGCACTGGGACAGGAACAGACTAATTTGCATACAGCCAGGTTCTGAAACTGGGATGGTGCAGTGAGCTAAAAAACGGTGTGGGATCTAGCCCTGATCTCTTGACTGGGTGAGAGTATTCTGTTTAATTCAGAGACTCTGTCCCTCACCACCCCTTGACGTAAGCATCTACGTCCCATGTTGTAATACCAAAGTGCACTGGGGAGGAGAACATGAGCTTGCAGTGCTGTTGTACCCCGCTGCCTTTATGTAATACAGCTCCTGATATGCAAGTTGCTATTCTAATAAAGATCCCAATCAAAATTTAAATTTACAAGGCGGAAGGAAAGGAGATGCTGGTGGACAGAGATGGAGGTGTAAAATAGGAGAAAGAAAAAACAAGAAGAGAAGTGCATGATGATCGGGATAATGACTAGATGAGAGCCTACTCATATTGTTGAGTTAGAACACTTTGGGCCTGATTTAGATTTTGATTTTGGTGAGCAGTTTTCTCCGTCATAATGGTGACGGATGTTCTGTCTGCCGAAATATAAATCCCACTGGCCCTTTGAGCGGGATATGCCAGGAAAGCTTACCTCGGGTCCTCTGATTTAAGCCTGTAATCTTTTGTTATTTATGTACACTGTATCCCCCTGAAGTTTGTGCCACCTATCAGAAAACAACCAAGGCGCCTTGACATTGTGCATTTTGGAAAATTGAGAATGACTTTGGGCATATGGTGTGTGAGGACTTGTGTTCACCTTAGCATTGTGAAATGGTGAATAGCTTGTTTCTGAGGCAGTGAAAGAGATTTGGGACCATATGGTGTTGTATGCCAGATTATCGACAACAAAAATTTAGAAAATACAAAAATATCAACTACAAAAAATAGAATACGAAAATATGGCATTGTGATAAAAGTAAATAGATTTACCTATAATATATTGTTATTGAAATGTAGTTCACAATAGCGAAAAATATTTTAATAAAAAAAATAATTAAATGCATTTCTAATTAAATATAATGTAATATTTTAACTTTAAATAAAGCATTTAATGTTTTCTAATCTTTCAAAATTAATTTGCTAAATCAGAAATCTAAATAAAATAAAATATATGTATTCCTTAAAAAATTGTTATTAAAAATCATGTATAATTTACAACAAATATACATTATGTAGTTTTGATTACAACACATTTTCAAATTTATTTTACATTGTCTATGTCATTTTAAAAGGAAATATCCAAAATAAAAAGAATTATGTTCTAAACACATTGAATTAAATAGAAGCGCATTATTTATATTAAAAAATAAGAAACATTCACACAAATATAATAAAAAGTATAGACTATTTTAAAGTATTTAAAAAAAAGAAAACTTTTTAAAGTGAAGGTATGTCACTTTAATATGTTATATTGAATATTGCAAACCTTGTAAACAAATGCATACATATAGAGCACTAATATTTATAAATGATTACATAAATACTATTAACATTTAGAAACATCATTAATTCCGGAGTGGGAAAAGGACTTCGATTGGTGTCAGTTGGCAGGTCAGGTAATCTACCCTAGCAGAGGTTGCCCTGGGAAGTGGGAGAAGGTGTGGGGCCCGTGGCAGAGATACAGGGGTGAGCCCCACGACACACAATCTTAGCGGGAAGATCGGAGGCAGACTCCCCCCTCAAGAGTGTGATCAAGAATTGTACAGCTGTTAACTCCTGTAATGTCACATTCCACTGTTTGTATTGATCCACTGTATCATTTGAACATGGCAAGATACCCTCCAGATGCATTAGCTATGTCATGTTATATTCAGGTACCAACTTTTTACCTACAGATCTTGTACTATGTGATAAGCATGTTTAATTGAAAAGAGTTTAAAAATAAATCATTGTGCACACTCCACCCTCACAAACATTGTTTAAATTGGACAGAGAATTTTGCTAAAATGTAGTATTCTAATTTCTGTGGCCCTAACATTTGGGAACGTTTATATGTATTTCATGGAAGTGTGGTGGAATCAAATTTACCTTTCTAACTAGAATCCCACAGACACCGGGTAAAGTGTTAACATTTGTGTGATGAAATTTACTGTTCTAACGCAGGCCATACAAACATTGAGGAAAGCACATATTTTTAGGGAGTCAGGTATACTATTCTAACTCTAGGCCCACAAATAATGAAAATGCATATATATGAGGGGTGGAGTGGCAAATAACATTTTCTAACTTCAATCAAACAAGCACTGTGGAAAGGGAATATATATAGTAGAGATGCTGTGGAGTGAACTTTACTACTATAACACTAGTCTCATTTATATTGGGGACACTGTATATATGAGTGGTGAGATTTACTATTACAACTCCATTCCAAAAAACATTGGGGAAAGGGTGCACATTTGAGGGGGCATACTTATTATTCTAACTCCAATCTCACAAAGAATAGAACAAGTCCATATATTTGGAGGGTGAAATTAAGTATTCTATGGCGAGTGACACAAACAATGCGTAAAGTGCATATATTTAGATGCAGGGGGTTCAGATGTACTATTCCAGCTCTAGTCCCATTAACCATGCGGAAAGTATAAATAGTTTTTGGTGGGCGGGAGAATTTACAATTATAACTCATCTCCCACTAACATTTCAGGAATATGAGATGTAGTAATTCATAACATTTTGGCCACTGTATTTTGGTACCACAATATACGGAATCAAAATCCCCCACCAAACCAAACATAGACTAGAACATTTGAAAATAGCCTTGTACCACCCGCAGGTTAGTGGGTTTATCAAACATATGTGGTAATACTACCAAATACCTAGCATTTCACCATCTAAACTAGGTGTGATTTATCTGGTCCCTTTGACTACCAGCTAGAGGGAATACCGTTGTGAATGAGACATATTTGATATCTGGCAGTACTGTGCAAAGCCCCAGGTTTCTAAAGTGAAGTTCTGTGTCTGACTGAAGACATTCCCAAAACGCAGCCCCCACCAAGCCCACGGGGGCACAAATGTGAGTGCCATCCAGAGAGCGCACATGCGTACTCTGCTACTTGACCAGTGACTGCCTGTCGCTCCCTCGCTAACCTTGGTTCACAGATTTTAATCAATATGGGTTCCTTCCCTGGATTTGTGGTGGACGAAGATGTTAGGGCAAGTTAGTAATAGAATACATTCCCACCTCATTCCAATACAACGTGCGTGAAATCATAGAGTCTGACCTCCATTCTTTGACTAGACCACAACCTCCATGATGTCTACCAAAATGCAGAGACACCCAACTCCCTTTCCCGTCCTCTCATCTTACCAGTATGAAGGGGCAGACTGGACATATTCAAAAGAATATATGATGTTACAATGCAAACAATTACAACGCATGCATTTACAAAGCGGTTTTTACATCACAACTACCATTACATCGCAGGATTTTACAACGTATGCCGTTACAATGCATTCTTAAAAACTACCATTGCAACGCATTCAATTATAAAGCATACGATTACAACGCATACTACTACAACGCATAATACTTTTAGGGCAACAGTAGGGTAAGTGTTGGAAAGTGTAAGGGTAAAAACTACTATTGCCACCCCAGTGAGAGCAACACTAGTGTTAGAACTGGCTATTTCTGGTAGGCTAAGGCTGACGCCAAAGCCAGGCAGAAACCACCATTCTAGTCAGGGCAAGGGAGTCACACGCCAAGATAACCCCTGCTCACCCCCTGGTAGCTTGGCACGAGGAGTAAGGCTAAACTCGGAGGCAATGTGTAAAGCATTTGCGCCAGCACACAACAGCAACAACATACTAGGCACACCACATAAGGAACTCCACACAAGGTTATATAAAATAACTTTTGTATTGTAAAAACACATCAGATAAAATCACACATATACATTGTGCCAACTGGCACGGGCAATATTCACATGGGATTATTTACACAGGACAGGGCCACGTGGGCGCCTGTCAGAATCAGATATAGCACTTCTAGAATGAAGAATAATAAACATAAAATGGTAATCAAAAGATCACAACCAGTATCCACTGGTAACAGGAACCAGGACCTTACTAGGGCCACCTGTACTAAAAAGAACAACCACCTAAGTATCACACAGCGTTTAGGGGTCTAGGAAAGAACACATTACCCATGATGCATAAATATACATTCAGAGGAGTAGTAAAGAGAAACACATGATGCATAAACCTACACATTCAGCGGTGTTAAGAACAAAGCACATGATGCAATAAAATACATTCAGAGGTGCAGCGCAAGCAGACACATGATGCCTAAAACATTCAGAGGTGCAGCGCAGGGAAAGGGAAGACACATGATGCCTAAACATTCAGAGGTGCCAGAACAATACAATAGCGCAAAAAAATCACATGATGCCTAAAAACATTCAGAGGTGCATGAATAACACATGATGCAATAAAACACATTCAGAGGTGCAATAACCATACAATTGCGAAAAACGTACATAAGCCACCACCTGTGGCAGTCCCTAGGCCAACTGGCCTTGTTGGGGCTCAGACGCCCTGTGTCCAAAAGTCAGGGCGTGCTGCCACGCAGCGCCAGTCCAAGCACAAGCCTAAACGTAGCAGGTGCCCACTACTTGCTGGGCACCTGGGAACACACAAGACCTAAACGGTGCAGCTGCCCACTAATTGCTGGGCAGCTGGGAATCATCAAAGAAACTGCGACAGGGTCCTCACTGACCCTTGGGCACAAATTGCACCCACTGTTGGAGCCACACATGCTCTGGGCATGTCATGTGCCCCAAACGTTGGAGCCACACAGGCTCTAAAGCTATAAATGCATCATGGAGCCCTCAGGCTCTGAAATCCATGGCACCTCGAGCCTCACTGGGCTCGTGAATCAAAAATGGGGGCGGGAGCCTCTCGGGGCTCCAAAGAACAGAGCATGCCCCCAGAGCCTCTCTGGGCTCTACTGCCACGTTGGGGCGACCCACTGCCAACCGGGGCCGCCCTTAAAGCCCTCGTGGCTTCCTACTGCCGACAAGCGCGAGATCGCGCTACTGGGGGGGGCGGACACCGACAATGTGTCCCGGCGCCCACGCCTTCCCTTCTGCACCACTCACCGGTGGCTCCTCGGTGCAGGCGGCCAGTCAGGCAGGCATCTCTCTTCGGCGGGGCTCTCTCTCCTCGTGGAAGCCCCGCCTTTACGAACGCCCGCCTCGCTCCACACCCGGTCCCTCATCTCGGGATCGGGCTTTCTCTGGCTCGCACTCTCCTCACTCGGGGCTCCCTCAGCACACGGGAGCCCCAGCAGCAGGCCACGCTTCCTCTCTCGGGGCTCCCTCTCGGTCACGGGTGCCCCGCAACGGCCACCATCTTCTTCGTTCCTCGGGCCGGCAGCCAATCACGGCGCGGCCTGCAGAGACGTCAACAAGGCATTCCGGGCCGGCTAGCCAATGACAGCGCGGCTAGTCGGCGCAGCCTCCAGGGCGGCACCAACCCCAGCGCGGCCTTCAGGGCGAGCCTCCCGCGGCCCGCCAATCACAGTGCGGCACGCTGAGGGGGGCTCATCTCTCTGAGCCAATCAGGGCTCAACTCCTTCTGTTTCTTCTTTCCGCGGCCATACTCACAGCTCGGGCTGCGGCGGTGAACAAAGGGGCATAACGAGGGGTGGGCACCCTCGGTATCCAAAATAAAAGTAGAAACGGGGTGAGCACCCGTTAGGCAATAAAATAAATGGGGTGGCACCCATAAATAAAAATATAGCGATATCGGGCCAAAAAGCAGGGTGGCACCTGCAATTCCCCACGCAAAATGCAGGGCAGAGACACGCTCATATAAAGCAAAAAGCGCTCCCAAGCGCTAGGGAAGACAAATCAAGCACTCCCAAGAGCTATAGCAAAGAAAGGAAGGTCTCTGCCTCAAACAAAGCACTCCCCCAGTGCTACCAGCAAAGTCCAGCAGCAAGGGAAGCAAAGGGGACCCAGCAAAAGGTCTCCAGAGTTCAAGATAAGTCCATCAGGTTTCCAGGGCAAAGCAAAGTCCCCCATCCTTCCAGGACAGGCAGAGGGGTCCCCCAGAAGTCCTCCAGGCACCATGGGGCTGGGCAGGACCCAGGGATTCCCCTGGGCCCAAGCAGCAGCACGCCCCTGGCATATTCAAGTTGGAAACAAGAACAAATTGGAAGGGGACACATCCCCTTCTTATACAGGGAAAAGTATTTGAAGTCTTTGTGCAGGCGGTGTGAGAACCAGCTAGAACTGGTTATAGGGAAGTCCTGTCAGTATCAGGGAACGAGGTGACAGTCGCCCAGTGGGAGGTGGAGCCAGCATTTTGGTCAGGCAGGCACAGCCCTTCACTATCAGGTACTATCTCCTCCCACTTCCCTGGCAGCAGATGCTGCCTTTCATCCATGGGCTGACTCAGACAACCTCCTGGGCTCTCCAGCCCCTGTCATCCTCAAACCAGACAGTCAATCCACAAGCAGGCCCAGGCACTCCTGGACCAGGCTCACCAGCCAATCACACACCAGACACAAAGTACACAAATATGCCAACTTCTAAAAGTGGCACTTCTAGACTAGACACATTCATGCCGCATATATCATTACGCAGCATTCACTCTCACGAGTTCGTACATACCAAACTCGCCCCTGCACTCCCCACACATCAGGAACCACCACGGGCATACATATTCCCAATTCATTCCTATGGGAGGGCAGGTCACTCAACACACATACACAGAGAGCTCAAGCACTTTACACTGTACCACAGTGAAAAAGTGCGCAGAGGCCTAAAATCACCACCACCAGGTTCCATAAACAGGCTAGGAAAAAGCAAAAAGTCTCGGGGTGAACCTGCCTAAAGGGCCGGGTCCAACACAACCCCCTTCCAGCCAAAACGCAGGATAGACCAATCACTCCACTGATGGGCTTCCTTGCTTTGGGCGACAAAACACGGACACGGACCCGCACAGTAGGGACACCTTCCGGTTCTACGCCACTCTGTACCCACCTGGTTACCTCCAAACAAGAACTCTGTGACACAACTAGGATACCCCACTGGTACTCCCTAGTCATCCACAGCCAAGACCAGGCCATCCAAATATCACAGGTCCTAACTAAGTATGGGCGAAAAATCCGTTACGCTCGCGGATTTTGCGGATTTTCGGTAAATTCGCAATCCGCGAGATTTGCGAATTTCCCGCAAAATCCGCAAATTCGCACGCAGCGGATTTTTTTTTCTTGCTGATACAATTTTGCGGCGCGCGGCGTTGGTGATACCATTTTTGCGGCGCGCGGCGTTTATCATCGTTTGCCGAGTTGTTTTTCTCGATATTTTGCGAGTGCTGCGCCATTTTTGGTTCTTGCTGTGTGATCCCGCGGGAATTTGGCGAGCGCGATTACGTCATCGCGGCTTGCCAACTTGCACAGCGAGAGTTTGTCAACGCGAGTACGGCGAGATCACGTCTCGCGGTACTTCGCAATTGCAAGATTTGAGATGCGGCGAGCAGCAACCATCTCGCACAAGCGAAAATATAAAATTGGCAATTCTGCACAAGAAATCCACCAGCAAGCAGCATAAACCTTCTTGAAATGATGATTTTTATCTGAATAACTCCTTAGGTTGACATTTGCCTGCACTTTTTTAGCGAGGAGTCCATTTTGGGGAGGGGGGGGGGGGGGTGGGAGGAAGGAAGTGCCCCACAGTCTTCAACTTCCTGTTCCTGTCCAGCAGGCTCCTCCCAGTGCTTTGCCCATCTCCTGGTCACTTTTCATTTGGATCTGGAGCTGGAAGGATTACTTTTTGTGGATGCTGCTGGATATTTGGATTTGAGGCCTTTTTGACTTTCTTTGGATCACTGTTGGATTAGAAATTTTACAAGTAAGTTTGTTTGGGGCATTACAGTTGCTGCAACTACAATTTTGGAATTTTCGATTTTTGGGCTGTTTTGGGGCCTTTTGCCCAGGGGTACTCAGTGGTGGGTGGACTGAGTCTTTCTGTGGGTTGTCTTGAACTTAAACATCATGGAGGGCATGGATGGATTGGGATTGTGCTGATTTTTCAGTGATTTTCGTTTTTTGGGGCTGTACTTGTGGCCTTTTCACCAGGGGTATTTGAGTCTAGCATGGGCCTAGTCTTTCTGTGGGGTGTCTTGAACTTAAACATCATGGAGGGCATGGATGGAATGGGATTGTGCTGATTTTTCAGTGATTTTCGTTTTTTGGGGCTGTACTTGTGGCCTTTTCACCAGGGGTATTGAGTCTAGCATGGGCCTAGTGTTTTTGTGGGGTGTCTTGAACTTAAACATCATGGAGGGCATGGATGGAATGGGATTGTGCTGATTTTTCAGTGATTTTCGATTTTTGGGGGTGTTCATGGGGAGGGACAGGCCATGTGGCTGGGGGCCATTTTGAGTGCTGCTACAGGCCCTGGCCATGTGCAGGGAGGCAAGTGGCCATTTTGAATGTAGGCATTGTTGTTAGGCCTGCAACCATTTTGCCTACTTTTCAACCTTTATGCCCAGGGGTAGTGAGTCTTGCATGGGCCTAGTCTTTCTGTGGGTTGTCTTGAATTTAAACATCATGGAGGGCATGGATGGAATGGGATTGTGCTGATTTTTCAGTGATTTTCGTTTTTTGGGGCTGTACTTGTGGCCTTTTCACCAGGGGTATTGAGTCTTGCATGGGCCTAGTCTTTCTGTGGGGTGTCTTGAATTTAAACATCATGGAGGGCATGGATGGAATGGGATTGTGCTGATTTTTCTGTGATTTTCGTTTTTGGGGGCTGTACTTGTGGCCTTTTCACCAGGGGTATTTGAGTCTAGCATGGGCCTAGTCTTTCTGTGGGTTGTCTTGAATTTAAACATCATGGAGGGCATGGATGGAATGGGATTGTGCTGAATTGTCAGTGATTTTCGTTTTTTGGGGCTGTACTTGTGGCCTTTTCACCAGGGGTATTGAGTCTTGCATGGGCCTAGTCTTTCTGTGGGGTGTCTTGAACTTAAACATCATGGAGGGCATGGATGGAATGGGATTGTGCTGATTTTGCAGTGTTTTTCGATTTTTGGGGGTGTTCATGGGGAGGGACAGGCCATGTGGCTGGTGGCCATTTTGAGTGCTGCTACAGGCCCTGGCCATGTGCTGGGAGGCAAGTGGCCATTTTGAATGTAGGCATTGTTGTTAGGCCTGCAACCATTTTGCCTAGTTTTCAACCTTTATGCCCAGGGGTAGTGAGTCTTGCATGGGCCTAGTCTTTCTGTGGGTTGTCTTGAATTTAAACATCATGGAGGGCATGGATGGAATGGGATTGTGCTGATTTTTCAGTGATTTTCGTTTTTTGGGGCTGTACTTGTGGCCTTTTCACCAGGGGTATTGAGTCTTGCATGGGCCTAGTCTTTCTGTGGGGTGTCTTGAAATTAAACATCATGGAGGGCATGGATGGAATGGGATTGTGCTGATTTTTCTGTGATTTTCGTTTTTGGGGGCTGTACTTGTGACCCTTTCACCAGGGGTATTTGAGTCTAGCATGGGCCTAGTCTTTCTGTGGGTTGTCTTGAATTTAAAAATCATGGAGGGCATGGATGGAATGGGATTGTGCTGAATTGTCAGTGATTTTCGTTTTTTGGGGCTGTACTTGTGGCCTTTTCACCAGAGGTATTGAGTCTTGCATGGGCCTAGTCTTTCTGTGGGGTGTCTTGAACTTAAACATCATGGAGGGCATGGATGGAACGGGATTGTGCTGATTTTGCAGTGTTTTTTGATTTTTGGGGGTGTTCATGGGGAGGGACAGGCCATGTGGCTGGGGGCCATTTTGAGTGCTGCTACAGGCCCTGGCCATGTGCTGGGAGGCAAGTGGCCATTTTGAATGTAGGCATTGTTGTTAGGCCTGCAACCATTTTGCCTAGTTTTCAACCTTTATGCCCAGGGGTAGTGAGTCTTGCATGGGCCTAGTCTTTCTGTGGGTTGTCTTGAATTTAAACATCATGGAGGGCATGGATGGAATGGGATTGTGCTGATTTTTCAGTGATTTTCGTTTTTGGGGGCTGTACTTGTGGCCTTTTCATCAGGGGTATTTGAGTCTAGCATGGGCCTAGTCTTTCTGTGGGGTGTCTTGAACTTAAACATCATGGAGGGCATGGATGGAATGGGATTGTGCTGATTTTTCAGTGATTTTCATTTTTTGGGGCTGTACTTGTGGCCTTTTCACCAGGGGTATTTGAGTCTAGCATGGGCCTAGTCTTTCTGTGGGGTGTCTTGAACTTAAACATCATGGAGGGCATGGATGGAATGGGATTGTGCTGATTTTTCAGTGATTTTCGTTTTTTGGGGCTGTACTTGTGGCCTTTTCACCAGGGGTATTGAGTCTTGCATGGGCCTAGTCTTTCTGTGGGGTGTCTTGAACTCAAACATCATGGAGGGCATGGATGGAATGGGATTGTGCTGATTTTTCAGTGATTTTCGTTTTTTGGGGCTGTACTTGTGGCCTTTTCACCAGGGGTATTGAGTCTTGCATGGGCCTAGTCTTTCTGTGGGGTGTCTTGAACTTAAACATCATGGAGGGCATGGATGGAATGGGATTGTGCTGATTTTGCAGTGTTTTTCGACTTTTGGGGGTGTTCATGGGGAGGGACAGGCCATGTGGCTGGGGGCCATTTTGAGTGCTGCTACAGGCCCTGGCCATGTGCTGGGAGGCAAGTGGCCATTTTGAATGTAGGCATTGTTGTTAGGCCTGCAACCATTTTGCCTAGTTTTCAACCTTTATGCCCAGGGGTAGTGAGTCTTGCATGGGCCTAGTCTTTCTGTGGGTTGTCTTGAATTTAAACATCATGGAGGGCATGGATGGAACGGGATTGTGCTGATTTTTCAGTGATTTTCGTTTTTGGGGGCTTACTTGTGGCCTTTTCACCAGGGGTATTTGAGTCTAGCATGGGCCTAGTCTTTCTGTGGGGTGTCTTGAACTTAAACATCATGGAGGGCATGGATGGAATGGGATTGTGCTGATTTTTCAGTGATTTTCGTTTTTTGGGGCTGTACTTGTGGCCTTTTCACCAGGGGTATTTGAGTCTAGCATGGGCCTAGTCTTTCTGTGGGGTGTCTTGAACTTAAACATCATGGAGGGCATGGATGGAATGGGATTGTGCTGATTTTTCAGTGATTTTCGTTTTTTGGGGCTGTACTTGTGGCCTTTTCACCAGGGGTATTGAGTCTTGCATGGGCCTAGTCTTTATGTGGGGTGTCTTGAACTTAAACATCATGGAGGGCATGGATGGAATGGGATTGTGCTGATTTTTCAGTGATTTTCGTTTTTTGGGGCTGTACTTGTGGCCTTTTCAGCAGGGGTATTGAGTCTTGCATGGGCCTAGTCTTTCTGTGGGGTGTCTTGAACTTAAACACCAAGGAGGGCATGGATGGAATGGGATTGTGCTGATTTTTCTGGTTTTTTTTCGATTTTTTGGGGTGTATAACTGAACTGATGTTCCTCTGTCTTCCATTGTTTTTAGGTGCACAAGACTCAAGAGAACCACCAGTGCCAGGAAGAAGTCCTGCAGCGGTGTGTGTGTGTGCAGCATAACGTCACGCGACGTCACGTCTGGCCTCAGACAACTCTACAATTCGTGCAACTGCGGCCTGCTGTCTGACCTGCTCTGAAGAAGATGGCCCCAAAAAAAGGTCTCCGTAGCTCCTCTAGCAAGAAAGTTGCTAGTAAGGAGCAGAAGAAGCAAGTTACCAAGGAGTCTGGTGTGGCAACCGCCACGTTTTTTGGGAGAAAAAAAAAAAGTACGCCTGCAGCAGCAGGATCTGCTGGGGACCAAGCTGGGAGCAGCACCCCCGCTCCATTGGGTTCAGTGCCTCCACCACCACGCCAACTTAAGTCAAAGCCCTTGAGTGCTTCAGAGGCAGTCAGTGTACTTCTCCAATCACCATCGACCAGTGATGTTGGCTCATCGCAAGAAAGTAGCAGCAATGTCCCTGAATCAACACAGGTTGTTGTAACTCATCTGACAAGTGTTGAACAACCACAGCCGCAACAACAACATGTGCAAGCAGTACAAGCCCAAGTACATGTGGAAGGAGAGGCAGCGCAAGGAGATGCGCAAGCAGAGGTGCATGGAGGGTCACAACAAGTTCCCACAATAGTTGTCCCTCCCGAAGCAGGGGCACATCAGGAAATCGACAATCAAGCCGAGGTATCATTGGAAGCCACTCCTCCTGATGATTAGTCATTGTCTTCCACATCCCTAGCAAGGAAAAGATCAAGGTTGGTGTCTACATCTTCTTCAAGCCCACCGCCTTCTGATGATCTGGATGACGAATGGGTACCACCACGGCACCCTGAGAGTGAGGCACACCATGATCTGACAAAGATACCTAAGCGTAAAAGGAAGGTCGTCGAAAAACTCATAGCTATGGAGTGTGATGAGGCACAACAAGAAGTGACGCATACTGCTGCTGGTGAAGCCTCTCACGATGACGACGAGCCAGTCATCATAAAGGTCACTGCAGCCCCAGCGGGCATGCAGCAAAGAGACATTTTGACCCTATCCCGAGAAGCTGCTGAGCGTGATGATGATGTCGACGAGGAGGCAATGGAAATGGAAACACAACAATCATTAGATTTGGAGTTAACTAGTACACCAACACCTACCGCTTCCATATTTCTTTCTCGCAAGAAGGGACCTCCATCCACCTCGACCTCAATTCGTGGTGGTGAAAGTGCAAAACGTACTGAAGTTCGGCAATCCACATCCTCCACTTCATCTGGCATTAGCAGCAGGACCACCACCACCAGTATTGCCGCCTCCTCCGGCCCCCAAAGACATTTCAAGTCTCCAGTTTGGGACTTCTTTAGTGTTTGCCCAAGAATGGAAAACGTAGCCATTTGTAGCATGTGTAAGCTTCGAGTTAGTCGTGGTAAGTTTGGTACCAACTATGGTACCGGAGGCCAGAGAGGTCATCTTAGGAGAGCGCACCCTGTCCAATGGTTTGCGCACCTAGAGGCGGTCAAGGAAGCCCGAATTGCACGTAATGAAAACGTTGATTTTTCATCTGATGATGACGAGGAGGAAGAAGACGATTCAAACACTTCACTTACACCCAGTACCCCTGTCAGCAGCACACCCCATGTGAGGCACAATAAGAGTGTGGGAGAGAGTGAGACATCAATGCGGAAAAGTTCATCAGCGAGCGTAACTGGGTCGAAGATATCATCATCATCCCGTAAATCCTTGGTCCAGGGCAACATTAAAAAGATGTTGTTTACAGAAGCGCAATATGAACGCAACCACCCACTGACGCGTCTGTATAACACTAAGCTGGCTAAAATGCTAGCTCTGGACCTTCTCCCTTTTTCTTTTGTAGAAGGGGTTGGTTTTCTAGAATTAGTGGCAGCGCTCTGCCCTAAATGGAAGGTTCCTAGCCGGTTCTATTTTGCCCGAGTTGCGGTTCCAGCACTACATTAAGATGTTCTGAAGGTGATTGGGGCAGCTTTGCAGAAGAGTGTTGTTCACACTATACATCTGACAACAGACATGTGGACCAGTGGCGCAGGCGCTGATTACATGTGCATCACTGCACACTGGGTCTCTTTTTCAGGGGCTAAAGCAAAGCTAAACACAGGTGTTGAGCCGGACATTGTTTTTAAAGCTGCTCGGAAACATGCAACACTAGCCATGTTTGGTTTGGAGAAACGTCACACAGCAGAAAACATTTTGGATGTCTTTAACACAAAGGTCCTTAACTGGCTATCCCCAAAAAAACGCCAGGTTGGTTATGTTTCCACGGACAATGGCGCCAATATAGTTAAGGCCATGAGGCTGGGTGACTATTTCAGAGTGCCGTGTTTGGCGCACTGTATAAACCTGGTTGTCCAAAAATTCTTGGGTAATAAAGGCAGTGCACCGTACAGAGTATTGGACACCTGCCGAAAAATGTGCAACCATTTCAGCCATTCTTTTAAGGCCCGGAAGCAGCTGAGGAGCCTGCTATATCAACGTCAAATGCCAGTGAAAGCACTCATCCAGGAGGTGGTAACACGTTGGAACTCAACCTTCTACATGCTTGAGCGTCTGTATGAGCAGTATACGGTACTCGATCAATATTTCTTAACAGAGGGTACAGCTCAGGATGACCTGAGGATGGGTGCGGCGCAATGGAACATAGTTCAAAGCCTGACACGCATGCTTCGTCCTTTTGAGTTCTTCACGCGTGCAGTCAGCAAGGAGGACTGTAATTTGGGAAAAGCTATCCCATTTTTGTACATGCTGGAGGACCAACTGAAGGAGGTGTGTTCTGTGTTTGAAAAAGATGTAAACAACCAAGACTCTTTTGTTCTGGCTGAGAAATTATTAGAGCTCCTACAAGGTGATGAACGTCTTAAAATGATCCACTCAGAAGAGCATTACATTTGTGCTACTATTCTGGATCCACGCTACAAAAAGGCGCTGGCAGGCCAAGCATTCTTTCCTTTTGATGATGAACATGTTCCAAAGTACAAACGTTGACTAGCCTTGTCAGCCAAGAGGTTTGAAAGAGAACGGCAGAAAATTGAAGAAAATGGCAGTACATCAGCAGGCCATCCCCAGTCAAAACAATCCACTTCTGCACCTGTGGCTGTGGCACAAGTGACCTCTCAGCCGTTAAAGACACCGGCAACCGGATCATCTGCACCAGACACAACAGAAACATTGGAGGCTGAAGAGGATTGGCTAGCTCTGCGTGGGTTTGGTTCTCAAAAGGTCAGAGGCACAGCAACAGCTAAGCAAAGTGGAGGAACCTTGGATGAGGACCTTGAGTCGATGGTGAAGGACTATCTGAATGACTCAACAGAGGTCTATGTTAATTCTGACCCATTGGCGTATTGGCATGGGAAAAAAGAATTGTGGCCACAGCTCACCAACCTGGCTTTAAACTACTTGTCTTGCCCACTCGCAAGCGTGTCTTCTGAACGTGTTTTCAGTGCTGCTGGTGGCATTGTAACTCCCAAACGGAGCCGCCTCTCGCCCAAAAATGTGGAGAGGTTAACAATGATCAAGATGAATCAGCACCTCATACCACCAGATTTCAGAGTACGAGAAAGCGCGCCGGATGAAGACGAGGTGGCCAGCAACATAGATGAGGGAATTTCTACTCTGTCAGGTGACACTGAGTTCACCCTGCCTGAATTCGCAGAGTATGATGACGAAGCCTTATTCTCATTCCTGGACCGTGATACCGAGCCCTGAAAAGGAGACAACGAATCAATAACTTTCTTTTTCGTCCTTATTCACTTTTATTCCTGTGTGTCTGTCTTTCTTTGTTGTGCACAGTTAATATATTTCAAACTTTAATCAGATAATCACAAAAACAAGCCCATCAGCAGAACTGTCTTCACTGGTTTGCTAATTGATTTGAAGTTGCCGCAGTCTGCATTCCTCAGGTTCACAAGTTCAGAAGAACATGCTCCTCTATCCTCCTCCTCCAGACTCCTATTTCCATCAAACCAGAGGGCTGGTTTACGCCCAATGAAGAAAGACTCAGCACTTGTGGGGGTGTTGTTCTACCTCTTTGCAGGTGAGTTGACGGCTCTGGGACCATTGTTGGGAAGCTCTAATACCGGATAAAAGTGGTTTGGACCAAATCCGAGGCGCACATTTTTTAGTGTTTTTGCTGACTTGCTTGCCTTTGAGGTGCTCTTAGGGGGGTTCCGTCTGTTTGTGGGTGAGTTTCGGGGTCTGGGAGCACTGCTGGGACACTCTAATCTTGATTGCATTTGCTTTTCAGGAAATCCGTGGTGGCAACCCCGACTTATGGCCTAGCTACGCAGCGCGTTTGGACCGAAGGCCGAGAAATATTGCAAGTATGAGATTTTGCTTTTGGCCTGTTTGGGGGTGTTATGCTTCTTGGCGGGTGGGTTGGCGGGTCTTGGGGCATTCCTGGGAAGGTCTAATACCGGGTAGAAGTGGTTGGGACAAAATCCAGGCCGATTTTTTTGTTGTTGCTATTTCTGACATTTTGCTCAATGTAGCGTTTTCGGGGGCCTGTTTGGGGGGCTTCCTGGTGTTTGTGGGTGGGTTTCGGGGTCTGGGCGCACTGCTGGCTATATATACTTTACTTTGCAAGAGGTTTGAAGCAAATCCATGGTGGCAGAGGGGAGTTAGGGCCAGCTGCAGAGCGCACGCGGAGTGATTTGGGAAATTTGGAAAAAAATTACAAAGTCCCCATTTTTGTACTTTTGCTCTTTGGCTGTTTGGGGGTCTTCTACTCGTTTTCTCCTGGGTTGACGGCTCTGGGGCCATTGCTGGGAAGCTCTAATACCGGATAAAAATGGTTGGGACAAAATCCACGTCAATTTCTTTTTTGCTATTTCTGACATTTTGCTCAATGTAGCGTTTTCAGGGGCCTGTTTGGGGGGCTTCCTGGTGTTTGTGGGTGGGTTTCGGGGTCTGGGAGCACTGCTGGGATGCTCTAATCTTGATTGCATTTGCTTTTCAGGAAATCCGTGGTGGCAACCCCGACTTATGGCCTAGCTACGCAGCGCGTTTGGACCGAAGGCCGAGAAATATTGCAAGTATGAGATTTTGCTTTTGGCCTGTTTGGGGGTGTTATGCTTCTTGGCGGGTGGGTTGGCGGCTCTTGGGGCATTCCTGGGAAGGTCTAATACCGGGTAGAAGTGGTTGGGACAAAATCCAGGCCGATTTTTTTTGTTGCTATTTCTGACATTTTGCTCAATGTAGCGTTTTCGGGGGCCTGTTTGGGGGGCTTCCTGGTGTTTTTGGGTGGGTTTCGGGGTCTGGGCGCACTGCTGGCTATATATACTTTACTTTGCAAGAGGTTTGAAGCAAATCCATGGTCGCAGAGGGGAGTTGAGGCCTAGCTGCAGAGCGCGCGCGGAGTGATTTGGGAAATTTGGAAAAAAATGACAAAGTCCCCATTTTTGTACTTTTGCTCTTTGGCTGTTTGGGGGTCTTCTACTCGTTTTCTCCTGGGTTGACGGCTCTGGGGCCATTGCTGGGAAGCTCTAATACCGGATAAAAGTGGTTGGGACAAAATCCACGTCGATTTTTGTTGTTGTTGCTATTTCTGACATTTTGCTCAATGTAGCGTTTTCGGGGGCCTGTTTGGGGGGCTTCCTGGTGTTTGTGGGTGGGTTTCGGGGTCTGGGAGCACTGCTGGGACACTCTAATCTTGATTGCATTTGCTTTTCAGGAAATCCGTGGTGGCAACCCCGACTTATGGCCTAGCTACGCAGCGCGTTTGGACCGAAGGCCGAGAAATATTGCAAGTATGAGATTTTGCTTTTGGCCTGTTTGGGGGTGTTATGCTTCTTGGCGGGTGGGTTGGCGGGTCTTGGGGCATTCCTTGGAAGGTCTAATACCGGGTAGAAGTGGTTGGGACAAAATCCTCGCGGAAAAGCCTTTTGGCACTTTTTGTAACTTAGGGTTCGTTAGGGTTAGCCCTAGCAGCAGGATTGCATGTGTTTCGGGGTGTTCTAGATTTTTGCAACTGAGTTCTGGGGTCTTAGAGCACTCGTGAGAATGTGTAATTTTGGTTGCAAGTCATTTGAAGAAAATCCATGGTGGGAAAGGGGGGATTTGGCATAGTTAAAGAAAGCCTTTGCCACTATTCTTAACTTAGGGTTCGTTAGGGTTAGCAATATTTCTATTGCATGTGTTTGGGTGGGGGGGTTTTCGAGTCTTGGAGCGATGCTGGCTATGGATACTTTTGCTTGGTTGCTGGCAAGTGGTTTGAATGCAATCCACGGTGGGTAAGGGGGTACTTGGGCCTACTTTTACTTTCAAAGTACGTTTTGTCACCAGTTTTCTGCTAGGCCTAGTTTTTTGAGATTTGATTGGGGGTCTTCTACATTTTTGCGCCTGGCTTTAGTAAGGGTCTGGGTGGGAGCACTGCTGGGTAGATCTAATTTTGTTCTAAAACACAGTTTACAGGACACCTAGCTTGAGGGGAAAGATCCGCTACATTAATTTCCCAATACTTATTTATCCTTCAAAAGGTGACTCTGACAGAGTACGCACTTTCAAAAATATTGTACTGTCTACTAGGAAAATCAAAGTGTGACTTTTTGCACTCCACAGCCTACATACCTTATATTTATTTATCAGTGGTGTTGTAATATTATATCACTTCCTGTTTTTCGTTAAATAATTACAGGCCGGGTTTCAGTCTGTGCAATGGGGAAAAAAGGATGGAGTCAGGCTTCACATTAGTGAGCCACAATTCAGCATCAGGCAGGCAGTGGACAGGGTGTCTTCTGGTCATAAACATCGATGGACGAAGCGTCAGCTGCAATGGAGGAGTGCCGCTAATAAGAGGATTTTTTTTCTGCAGGCAACTTACTTACCAAATTCAACAGGCCAACTACAACAACATACAGATACAGTATCCTTTGTCTTTTTCTCTGACTGTGACTGCATTTCTTGGATCTCTCTCTGCTTCTAAATTGATCCCTTAACACATCACTTAGTCCACTCCACTATCACATCTGCACCACACATAGTCATTTGTAAGTGCTCCTACGTAATTCGCAAGTCGCAGCACGCCCCAGCCCGTAGAGGACTGGGATGGCCCCAATGATGAAGCATGTCACCAAGGGGCAACCCTGGTGAGTGAGGGGACACCTAGAAAAAGAGCAATTTCTCCTTTTCTATCTACTATACCTTCCAGACCAACCCCATTGAGTGTTGTGAATGGATTTATAGTGACCAGCAAGGCTCTCAGGTATCTGGCAACAGAGACCTTATGTTGAATATAGTTATCAATAATTCCACACACGCCCTGTACTGTCGCATTCTTTCTTCCACAGTTATCGAAAGTACTACTTACTTTTCACTGACATGCATGCAGTAGTGCATGCACTTTCAAAGATTGATGGATAGGTTTGTACCCAAAGATTTGTTTATGTTCACAATTGTTTGTCCATGCTGTGCTATTTTTTCTTGTCTCCCAAAACCTTTCCCAAAAACCCCGTACCCATCCATTTTTCAAATCCTAACCCTCTTCCCCCGGGCTGTGTGGTTTTCATTGATGTGTGACTAAATTACAGCAATAAATCCACACACTTGCTGGGGAGGATAAGGTGATAGCAACAGGCTGGTGAAGAAATCCGAGGATATATTCTTACTCTGCTTGACAAAGACCCATGGCTAATGTCAAAGAACTTCAACCGAATTAGTTATACTTTAACATTTGTTAGGCTACAATGTGGCACTGTTCTAGTGTACTTCTGTCACCTGCTATATTCTCTATTGTACCGTTGTATTGCTCAGGAGGACAAACCAGATTTCATTTTCTTTTTTTTCATAGGCATGCAACTGCCACTGTGTCACACCACTAGTACCACCGCTATGAGGAAATTTTATCCGCCCAGGATTGCCAACCTTATTCGCTGTTTCCCGTGGAGCCAGCCCTGGGCCTAGCCCTACTTGCAAACAGAAATTACAGGTAAGATAGGCGTTTGGTTGGAGGTAGTATAATGGAGTATTAGGAGAGACGAGAGATTGGATTGACGGTAGTACTACTAAAGTCCTAGGACTATTCAGGAAAACAAACTTACTGTTAAACCCCCACCCACCAGACTCAAAAGCAGTAAAAAACAGGTATGGTCAGATAAAGTTTCAAAAAGTATATTTTTATAGCCCTAACAAAAGAATCTCCCGCAAGACCCTCCCTAACCCCAACGATTGTCCTTCAAAAGTCCCCAAAAATCCCAACTCCCAATTCCCACCCCCCAAAAGTCTCTAAAAAAGGGGCAAGGGACACTATGGCAGGGTGCTGTTGGAATTAGCAGCCAGGGCATCATGCTCCTTGCGGAGGGTGGCAAGTTCGAAGCGGAGGCCCTCCACCAAGTTCTTATAGTTATGGACCTCCTGCTCCAGGTAGGACAGTCTGAGGGATAAGCGGTGCCGGTTTGCCTTGCAAATCCTGTGAGGGGCAGCTGCTTTCTTTGCTGCTCGGCGGTGGCGTTTGGCTTTGGTAGCCCGGCTCCATACCGCTGGAGCACTGCGCTGGCTGGCAGCCCGCACGGAGGAGGATGCAGCTGTCCCAGTGGACGTTGTTGTTGTACCAGACTGCGTCTCCTCCTCCTCCAGGGCCACCAGCCGCCGATATTCAGCGACAGTGGCATCCAGCCTCCGTTGCCGGGCCATTCGAGCCAGCTCCTTCCTCCTTGATGGTGTCTTGGATTTGGAAGGAGCAACTACATGAAAAAAGAAAGACATAGTCTGTAACCAATGCTCCTTAAGATTAACACAAAATGATTGAGCAGAAAGTTGTCACAGTACAAGTAGCAAATTGAAAGCACATACATAACTATTGAGGACAGTATCTATGTAACCTCCGACTTCTTCATCCTTGCTCTAACATTAGTGGGAGTTTCAGGAACAAATTCTATGAGCACTATGGACTTCCATTACAGTCGACTATGACAGTACACCACTCCTATTCTTCTTCTTCTCTCTTGTTTAGGAAAATTGGTACGTTATCTTATGCAAGCCGGCATAATGCCAGCGCAGTGAACTTGCACCCGAGAAAAACAGACGCACACCATGGTGAGTGAGACAGACTTGCGTTACTGTACCGGTCCAGTACATGCAGGTGGTGAAGCTCTTACTTTTCTATTACGGGTGGCACTGAGAATACTCTGTTAAAAGGGCTACTGCTTAATTAATTTAGCTTTCACCCTACAGTGCAAATGAGTATTAGAAAAGGAAAATGAAAAGCTAAATTATCTGATTATCTATCACTTCACATGGGATGTATTTGATGACATATGGGATGACTTTAGGTGCTTTGCTTATTATTGAGTGAACAGTGATACCCCCACACATGAATGACGTACTACTACTAAACTAAAGTTATTAAGAGAGGTAGGGAGTGTCCACCGTAATAACAGGATATATGCTGTGCTTACAGTTGCAATACAAACTACTGCTACTATTCATGGTAGTATTTGGACAACGTTACAACTTCTTTTCCTTGCCTTTCCTACACTGGAACGGACATGCGGGTGCGGTGTGACATGCTCTTCAAAGTACCACTTAGTTCATCCAGTGACCGTCTACTCTCTCTAGATACACATATGCTATCTAAGAGTCAGATAGTACCATGAATGATCCAGGCATCCATCCATTCAAAGTATATGCACACATACAGTTTCTGTCTCACCCACCCAGGCTGTTCTCCTTCCACCCATCCTTGCTTCATCATTCACCCAGCCATGCACCATACCATTTTCTTTCCTTCCCAGCCACCTCGGGGACCAAGCAAACACATATCATTCTTCTTTGCCAGTCATCATTACATTTCTCGTGCTTCCACACTTACTTACACCCTTCTTTCGCTTTTCGTTCATCCCATCCATCAAGTTCACCTCAGATCTGATTGGGATTCTTCTCGCCAAAAACTTCACAGCTAAGTCGAAGTACATTTAGAGGAGGCTACTACCTGGTTTATTTATAATACACCCGTGCAGAGAGCACACTCTGCAGTCTTCAATCTCAATGACTAAGGAATGTATAGCTTACCTCTGCCCGCCACCACCGTGTGAACTCTCACAGGCATGTCCTTGTCCGGCACTTGCACCGCCTCCTCCCCAGAGTTGTCCTCCTCGTCCAATGCCACCACCACCTCCGCGCTGGCCCCGTCTCCAGATGTTCCACCTACAAAGTACATTTAATAATGTTAGAATACACCACTCACTACTGTATAATATTTGGTCTAGGAGGAAGAAAGAAATGTGAAAAAAACAGTATACAATTTAATAATTTATGACTGTGTACTCTAGAGTAAAAATGTCCCTTTTTCCAGGGAAGGCTGTTGTCTTGCTGCACTTTTTGGCACAACTGATGAATGTTTGCTTTTTACTTTTTAACACGCACCACTTTCTCTCCTAACAGACAGAAGCTTGACTCCTAAGAACACGAGCAGGATCAAGTTCAAACCAGGTGAGAGCTCGGCTCGACCACAAGAAATGTGTCCAATTAATCGTCAGCACTAAGCACTTTTCCATTTTCAGTTACACGTTCACTTTTATGACAAACTTGATTTTAATAAATGTGTTTACTTTTAATAAAGCTTTTAAACTTAAATCGACTCTGTGGTTTTTGGTCCTCCAGACTAGAGTGGATGAGCTAAAGGTTTTGGAATTTTTGCAAGCATGAGTCCGTGCCTCTGCCATCGGTGACTTTGGGAGCTAAATGACTCTGCCACACTATCTAGTCAGTAAGGAGATTGGTGGTTCAACTACAAAGTCTGTTATCACTGAGGTATGTGGAAAGTCAAACAGCACCTATTATAATTGATAAGCTAAGCAATGCATTATTTAGTGTCCATAGTTCTGTTTGTGCAGATTTGTCCCTGCAACAGTAGTAGAATGGATTGTCCTCCTATCCAAACCAAAAGTAAAGTAGTATCTTATTCTTTCTTGGTGGTCATTCACCTTTTTATTGTTGGCAATGGTCAAAGCATAAACATTTAGAATACTTGAAAAGACATTATGGACAATCCCAGAGGACTGCACTCAGTGCATAGAGCTATTGCTGACTAGAATGGGAGTCCAATGGAAATGCCAGATGTGCAATCTTAGTTAGCTACACAGACAGACTAATAAGAATAATCTAGTAATACCACACGGATTCATAGTCGAGGCAGGATAAGAATTTAGATCCTGTCTACAAGAAGATCAAAGACGAATTAGAAAAAATCGAAGGAGGAACGCTAGGAAAAAATAAGTACTCTATATTAAAATTAAAACTTACTGGGGCCAGCAAAGGAGCCCTCGCCTGCCCGGTCCTGGCCTGCATCGTCAACAGCACCCTCCTCCTCCTCCTCCTGTGTCCTCCTCTTGCCCCTGGGGGAAGCTGATGTACAACATGAAAGAAAGAAAAACAGAAAACATGGATGATATTTCTCAACCAAATCAAACATTTCAAAAGAACTAACAAAATATTTTTGCGAAATAGCAAATAGGGAACGACTCCACAGGATATATTATTGACCAATCTCATGTGGTCGACTACGTCATTATTTTAGTATTGCTTGATTTGCGGACCGTCGAATTGGAAACTACCCTATGTAACTCACTAAACAAAGTACTAAAAAGGTTTGCCTAGGATTGGCAGGCAGCAGTCCGCAGCACGCAAAGTGACAGCCAAAGTCCATCGTGATTGAAGATCAGCGACAACACTAAAGTTTCCTACTACATTAACCAGTCATTAAAATACTCAAACTATTAATCCACCACCACTATTTCTTCTTATCGCCATGTGTACAAAGGAAGGACTGGACTTGAGTCTGTAGGGGCTGATTTAGAAGCCCCTTGCGGCTCTTTTGCTCCATTGTTGCGTGACTTTTGTGACGCAGCGACAGCACAAATGAGGCGCAATGGTGCGGCGTATATTAACAACGTGACGCATATGGGAGATGCATCACGTTGTAAAGCCCTGCGCCAATAGGGGGCGTTCCGGCGCAAGGGAGGGCGTTCCTGCACAGGAACGCATCCTAAAAGTGGCTGAGCGAAATCTACAAGATTTCAATCATTCACTTTGAGGACAATGATGCGTGACTCAAACCCTGCGCCTGCTTGAAGCACACGTACGGCTTGACGCAGCATTGGGGAGATAGGGCACCCCAGAGCATTGATGGAGCTGCACCATCGTTGCGACGCAACTCCAGCAATGCGCCGCCTTTATGGCACAGATGCGTAACGCTTTGGTGACGTTTTGGGCCCATGGTGCGCCGCATTGTAAATACGGCGCACCATGGGTGATGGCGGCATGACGCACAATTACTGGCGCATCCCTGCTACTTTGCAGGGATGCGCCGGTAATTAAAAATCTGAACCTTAGTGTGTAGCATTACGCAGTTCTTTAAACTACACTCATACATAATTTCACAGGCCAATGAAATGAACACAAAATCTAAAACAAATAAGCATAGTAGCAACACTACTGAGAAGAAGGAGAGCAGTGTACCTGAAATGCACAGAAGATTTTGAAATATAATTTACCTACAATGTAATGAGCAGCATTATTGCTCTTGGTAAAAAACAAAAATTTGCAATATAATAACACAGCAGGAGAAAACATAGTAGTAAAGAAATAGCTACTACTACTCACCAAGCCCGGGGATCTCAAGGCCAAGGAGGTCGAGCAGATCTCGCTCACGGGTCAGGACATCCGTCCAGCGGTGGGTAGCCTGGTTGTAGGTGCGCCAGACCCACGAGTGTTGGTAAATGGCCTGGCACACCTTCTCCCACCGCTTCCGGCGCTCCCGGGCCCCGTACCCGGCACTGATCTTGCCGCCTCCCATGATGGTCCTGGGGAGGCGGCGCTGAACATAAAAAACGAGTTGGCCCACCTCCTCCGGGGTAAAGATCTCCCGTGGCATCACTAGCTCCCCCTCAAACGCCCGCACGGGAGCCGGACACTGGATGCGGGACCCTTCCCCTTCCCTGGATGCTTCCCGGCTCCCTTCACCATGGTCTGGGCGGAAAGGAATAAAGAAAATAGAATAGGGAAGAGAAGAAAAGAAAAGAAAAGAGTTTACAAAAGTAGTTTAAAATTAACCAAAAGTAGCAGTAAACACAAAAATATAGGGCTAGAAAAATAGAGGGATAGATAATAAGTAAAATAGATCAAAAAAAACTTCAAACAAGCAAAGGATGGCAGAGATTGACAGAGGATACAAAGACCATGCCCAGAAAAATAGCAATGAATGAGAAACAAGATGGCCGCGCCCGTTCACGACCGCGCGGGTAAGTTCGCGCGAGATTTTCCTTGCGAACACGCGCGAAACTGTACTGGCAAGCCACAGACTTTGCGAGATTACACTTCGCGCCCGGAAACGGAAGTACGTCAGGCAAACAAGATGGCTGCGCCCTTGAACGACCGCGAGGGTAACTTCGCGCCTTGCGCTATGAGCGGCTCGCAAAAACGCACAAAACCTTGCCAACTAACACGCCGCAAAAAAAACAAATTGCATATTCGCACGAATTTGCGGCTTCCGAATCCGATCTCGCGCGTGTTCGCGCCCCGCGAACCCCGCGAAATTGCAGAAAAACGAGTTTTTCAAAACTGAAAGCACTCGGCAGGGGCAAGAGTTCAAACTCATCATTAGTAACAATTCCCTGTAGTGCTTCCGGACTGGGGCCCCTCCAGAATTCAGTTGCTAGTTGCAACAATTGTATGACCCTGCTCTGACCCTCACAGCAGGCTCATAGAATAGCTACAAGTAGGCCACAAAGGTCCTGGGGAAAAAAAGTGCACTGCAACAGAAAGCAAAATTACAGATAAGGAAGCAGGTGCCAGACTGGAATTTTAAAACAGTGACACATTAATAAACTAACCCCAAATTAATTCATCTCAGTTGAAGCAGGGCTGGTGTGCTTGCTTTTCCCCCCCATAATCTACAGTAATGATGAACCAGAGGGTGGCATTGATGTAACAGAGGGTTGCAGTGGTGAAACAGAGGGTGCTGGGAACCTGTGATGATGAACCAGACGTAGAAACAACATAATCGCGACTGTTGCGCGCCGAAATGTAAGTTCGCAATTGCGAACTGGTACGAAACCCTCGCGAACTGGCAGAAATCCTTCCGAACATTAAAAAAAAAAACGCAAATTCGCAAGAATTCGCAGATTTTGCGGATTGCGAGTTCGCAAATCCGCAAAATTCGCGAACGCGAGATTCGCAAAATTCGCCCATGCTTAGTCCTAACCAATCCACAGAGCGGGGGGCAGTAACCCCTGGCACACAATAGCCATTCTCCATTCTTCTTCAGGGTAGCTAAAACTACCACTGATCCTTCAGCCCAGGGACCATACCCTCAGGCGGACCAGAGGTCACGAGCAAGAATGTCCCACCCTACCTCTACTTCTGGGTTTCCACACCCTCACAGAGAAGCACTCACCAGAACACAATTCTCCTACCAGATCAGGACCTCACTCCATCACTGGTCTACCACCTGGAAACTATTTCACTTCTGAGGTACAAAGCACACAGCACAGTTCCTCTTCAAGCAGGTGGGGGGACACAGCACACAGCAAAGTCCCCTTTCCTCTACCTTAGTGGAAACAACAAACTGTAGGTGAGCCCCAGAACACACAGCAAGGGCAGCCCCCTCAGTCTCTTCAGCTGATCCACTTTGGCAGAGATTCCTCTTGACCTAGAAGTTTCCTAATCTCCTAACCTAAGATCTAAACCCTCAAGTTGCACCGGGGTCAGAAGTACACCGTCCCTCTGCACCCCCTTCCAGAGTTCTGCACCCTCCCACCTTGGAGCGGTACCCCTAGAAGCAAAACCGGTCAGGACACTGAATACAGATGCCCTTCCCTCCAGGTCAGGCTAAACCTGAACCTGGCCTTCCCCCTCCTCGGGTAACAACCTCCAGAGGCCCCAAAAAAATGGTCAAGCACTCTAGACGGTCAAATGCTCAGCGAGCCAGGACTTCTGCACCCTCCACTTAGGAGCGGTACTGCCCAACACTAGGACCGCCGGAGTTCTGGTTACAGACACTCCCTGTCCTCTAGACACAGGAAGATCCTCCTCAAATGACCTATGTACAGCTTAGGCCCCTGACCTGGTGCTCCCTTAGGGAACCTTCCAGGCCCTGAGATAGGGTTTCGGGCCAACGTGAGACACACCGTCCCACACTCACTCCGCCTCCACTGAGACAGGGCGTGAGCCCCTACACCCCTACCATACTACTGGGACCTAGCTGGGTTACACATGAACCTCTTCCCCTTCACAGGATCATCAGATACACAAGCCACTCCTTTTAGAATCACCTTCTAATGCCTCTGCAAGACATCTAGCACACCGCCAGACATCCATCTTCTTGTCCAGTGCCTCTGCAGGACCTCCTGCACACCACCAGAGGTACACCTCACGTGCATGCTCCTTAAAAAACCTCACACCAACTCCTCCAGTTCAAGACACCACTCATCCACACACTCCCGCTCCAGACTGGTGAGACAGTTCCTCACTGCCTCTGACTCTCAACCTGTACCCCTCTTACTGAGCACCAGGCACCATACTCTGGGAACTGGGAATGGGACTTCACGCACACTGGACATATTTAAGCTGCCACCACTGGATCCTACCATACTGTGGAATCCAGACACACACACTACACTCAGGCGATAACCACCCTCCTGAGCTAGTCATTCCTCCTCCACACTCCCTCTCTTCCATCTACCCACACAGGGACAGGAACAGGGATGGGCACTGGACCCAGCAAGGGATTCCTAATCTATGGGAACCTCCCCCTCTACTGGCGTCCTGCCCTGTCACTTTCTCTCATCTGCCACTAAACATAAAGCGCAGGAACACATTTGAAAATGACACTCTTGAGAAAAAACAAAATCATAAACAATAATCCCAAAGATGTGACTATCTGAAAAAAAAATTGCAGAGTTTTGTAATGTAGCCAGTTGTCGCTGTGGCACTGCGCAAACACAAGTCCAAATCCGCACCGCTGACCAACAATGTTAGAACTGGCTATTTCTGGTAGGCTAAGGCTGACGCCAAAGCCAGGCAGAAAACACCATTCTAGTCAGGGCAACGGAGTCACACGCCAAGATAACTCCTGCTCACCCCCTGGTAGCTTGGCACGAGCAGTAAGGCTAAACTCTGAGGCAATGTGTAAAGCATTTGTGCCAGCACACAACAGCAACAACATACTAGGCACACCACAAAAGGAACTCCACACAAGGTTATATAAAAATAACTTTTGTATTGTAAAAACACGTCAGATAAAATCACACATATACATTGTGCCAACTGGCACGGGCAATATTCACATGGGATTATTTACACAGGACAGGGTCACGTGGGCGTCTGTCAGAATCAGATATAGCACTTCTAGAATAAAGAATAATAAACATAAAATGGTAATCAAAAGATCACAACCAGTATCCACTGGTAACAGGAACCAGGACCTTACTAGGACCACCTGTACTAAAAAGAACAACCACCTAAGTATCACACAGCGTTTAGGGGTCTAGGAAAGAACACATTACCCATGATGCATAAATATACATTCAGAGGAGTAGTAAAGAGAAACACATGATGCATAAACCTACACATTCAGCGGTGCTAAGAACAAAGCACATGATGCAATAAAATACATTCAGAGGTGCAGCGCAAGCAGACACATGATGCCTAAAACATTCAGAGGTGCAGCGCAGGGAAAAGGAAGACACATGATGCCTAAAAACATTCAGAGGTGCCAGAACAATACAATAGCGCAAAAAAATCACATGATGCCTAAAAATCTTCAGAGGTGCAGGAATAACACATGATGCAAGAAAACACATTCAGAGGTGCAATAACCATATAATTGCGAAAAACTTACATAAGCCACCACCTGTGGCAGTCCCTAGGCCAACTGGCCTTGTTGGGGCTCAGACGCCCTGTGTCCAAAAGTCAGGGCGTGCTGCCACGCAGCGCCAGTCCAAGCACAAGCCTAAACGTAGCAGGTGCCCACTACTTGCTGGGCACCTGGGAACACACAAGACCTAAACGGTGCAGCTGCCCACTAATTGCTGGGCAGCTGGGAATCATCAAAGAAACTGCGACAGGGTCCTCACTTACCCTTGGACGCAAACTGCACCCACTGTTGGAGCCATACAGGCTCTGGGCATGTCACGTGCCCCAAACGTTGGAGCCACACAGGCTCTAAAGCTATAAATGCACCATGGAGCCCTCAGGCTCTGAAATCCATGGCACCTCGAGCCTCGCTGGGCTCGTGAATCAAAAATGGGGGCGGGAGCCTCTCGGGGCTCCAAAGAACAGAGCATGCCCCCAGAGCCTCTCTGGGCTCTACTGCCACGTTGAGGAGACCCACTGCCAACCGGGGCCGCCCTTGAAGCCCTCGTGGCTTCCTACTGCCGACAAGCGCGAGATCGCGCTACTGGGGGGGGGCGGACACCGACAATGTGTCCCTGCGCCCCTCCCTTCCCTTCTGCACCACTCACCGGTGGCTCCTCGGTGCAGGCGTCAGTCAGGCAGGCTTCTCTCTTCGGCGGGGCTCTCTCTCCTCATATGAGCCCCGCCTTTACGAACGCCCGCCTCGCTCCACACCCGGTCCCCCATCTCGGGACCGGGCTTTCTCTGGCTCGCGCTCTCCTCACTTGGGGCTCCCTCAGCACACGGGAGCCCCAGCAGCAGGCCACGCTTCTTCTCTCGGGGCTCCCTCTCGGTCACGGGAGCCCCGCAACGGCCGCCATCTTCTTCGCTCCTTGGGCCGGCAGCCAATCACGGCGCGGCCCGGGGAGACGTCAACAAGGCATCCCGGGCCGGCCAGCCAATGACAGCGCGGCTAGTCGGCGCAGCCTCCAGCGCTGCACCAACCCCAGCGTGGCCTTCAGGGTGAGCCTCCTGCGGCCCGCCAATCACAGTGCGGCACGCTGAGGGGGGCTCGTCTCTCAGAGCCAATCAGGGCTCAACTCCTTTGGTTTCTTCTCTCCGCGGCCATACACACAGCTCGGGCCGCGGCGGTGAACAAAGGGGCATAACGAGGGGTGGGCACCCTCGGTATCCAAAATAAAAGTAGAAAAGGGGTGAACACCCGTTAGGCAATAAAATAAATGGGGTGGCACCCATAAATAAAAATATAGCGATATCAGGCCTAAAAGCAGGGTGGCACCTGCAATTCCCCACGCAAAATGCGGGGCAGAGACACGCTCATATAAAGCAAAAAGCGCTCCCAAGCGCTAGGGAAGACAAATCAAGCGCTCCCAAGCGCTATAGCAAAGAAAAGAAGGTCTCTGCCTCAAACAAAGCACTCCCCCAGTGCTACCAGCAAAGTCCAGCAGCAAGTGAAGCAAAGGGGACCCAGCAAAAGGTCTCCAGAGTTCAAGATAGGTCCATCAGGTTTCCAGGGCAAAGCAAAGTTCCCCATCCTTCCAGGACAGGCAGAGGGGTCCCCCAGAAGTCCTCCAGGCACCCAGGGGCTGGGCAGGACCCAGGGATTCCCCTGGGCCCAAGCAGCAGCACGCCCCTGGCAGATTCAAGTTGGAAACAAGAACAAATTGGAAGGGCACACAGCCCCTTCTTATACAGGGAAAAGTCTTTGAAGTCTTTGTGCAGGCAGTGTGAGAACCAGCTAGAACTGGTTATAGGGAAGTCCTGTCAGTATCAGGGACAGAGGTGACAGTCGCTCAGCGGGAGGTGGAGCCAGCGTTGTGGTCAGGCAGGCTCAGCCCTTCACTATCAGGTGCTATCTCCTCCCACTTCCCTGGCAGAAGATGCTGCCTTTCATCCCTGGGCTGACTCAGACAACCTCCTGGGCTCTCCAGCCCCTGTCATCCTCAAACCAGACAGTCAATCCACAAGCAGGCACAGGCACTCCTGGACCAGGCTCACCAGCCAATCACACGCCAGACACAAATTACACAAATATGCCAACTTCTAAAAGTGGCACTTCTAGACTAGACACATTCATGCCGCATATATCATTACGCAGCATTCACTCTCACGAGTTCATACATACCAAACTCGCCCCTGCACTCCCCACACATCAGGAACTACCACGGGCATACATATTCCCCATTCATTCTTATGGGAGGGCAGGTCACTCACCACACATACACAGAGAGCCCAAGCACTTTACACTGTACCACAGTGAAAAAGTGCGCAGAGGCCTAAAATCACCACCACCAGGTTCCATAAACAGGCTAGGAAAAGCAAAAAGTATTGGGGTGAACCTGCCTAAAGGGCCAGGTCCAACAACTAGGGTAAGTGTTGGCTAGCGTAGGTGTAAAAATTACTATTCCCACTCCAGTGAGTGCAACAGTAGGGAAAGTGTTGGATAGTGTACGGGTACAAATTACTATTCCGATCTACCCCTAAACCCATATCCACTCTAAAAAATCTGTATTACTTACCTGATAATGCGTTGTAATGGCATGCGTTGTAGTGACATGTGTTTTAATGGCATGCGATGTAAAGGCAGTTGCGTTATAACAGCTGTGTTGTAAAAGCAGTGCGATGTAATGACTGCGTAGTAATAGATGTTTCCCATTCAAAATACATCTATGATATTTCCAATAGTAGCTTTAAAGGCCGCTATATACGGTGTATTTTTTTTATAAAGTGCTACACTCTTACCTTGCAGGTAGTGCAAAGCACTAGTTGTACAGCAGGTATGGAGATGCCAATAACCCCGATTCCCAATAGCAATGTAATATATGCTAAATGCTCTGATGTCAGTGCTGGAAATGGAAACATTTACTTCAGAATCCCATAAGCTCATAGTCAAGCAGTAGAAAGGGGTAGAATCACAAAGGGCAGAGTCACGATGACTGTAGTCTGACAGGCAACATATACATTTATTTATTAAAAACTCTGGCCCCAAAAATTGACAAATAGGGGAAATGAGACAGTTAATTTATTCTGGCTTCCAAACTGCATTTTAAATTATATTACAGGGCTAAGGAACCTGCCTCCAAAAACTTGGTTTGGGGCACACCAGTAGGTGGGGGGGACAAGCACTGACACAGACACCAAAATTGTGTGATAAAGGCCTCTTTATTAGAATCAGGTGCACCTAAACAAAACCCACCTGGCCTGTGCCAAACAAAACTACTGCTCACTAAATAACAACTGCCTGACAGCCCCCCACCCCCACCCCTAAAGTTATCCCCAACATTGCAACTGAAATACAAACATCCGCTCAGCAACCTACCCCCTACCCACCGACTGAATGACCACAGTGACCTCAATGACCTCAACCCCCCACCTACCAATACAGCCCCAGGCCTCCTGCAAATACCCCCTATCTTCTTAGGAAAGCGCCACCAAGTACCAGCACCTGGTCCAGCGACACCACAACTCCTGACACCCTAACATCCCAGTGCACCATCATCCAACAATGCCCCTCTCAAAAACCCAAAACACCCCCACCGGAAAAAACCCCTGAGGACAACCACCCACCCCTCGAGGGAAAAAACTGGGAAGACAGGCGGGACAAAAAATTTACACAGTCCACCCGGCTGCTGTGTCACTGCACCACAAACGGTGGGCAGTGACACAAAATGTCCGGTTTTAAACCGGACCAGCCCAAAAGGAGCCCAAAGGGAGCCCAACCAGCCCAACCAGCCCAACTACGGCAACCCGCAGTTCTCTATTATCCCCCCCCTGCTGCCCCAAACTTCCCCGGGGGGGCAAGCCTCCCGCTGGCCGGCTGCCCCCCCAAATCCCCATTGGGGCATACCAGTAGGTGGGGGGAAGCACTGACACAGACACCAAAATAGTGTGATAAAGGCCGCTTTATTGGAATCAGGTGCTCCTAAACAACACCCACCTGGCCTGTGCCGAACAAAACTACTGCTCACTAAATAAGAACTGCCTGACAGCCCCCCACCCCCACCCCTAAAGTTATCCCCAACATTGCAACTGAAATACAAACATCCGCTCAGCAACCTACCCCCCTACCCACTGACTGAATGACCACAGTGACCTCAATGACGTCAACCCCCCACCTACCAATATAGCCCCAGGCCTCCTGCAAATACCCTCCTATCTTCTTAGGAAAGCGCCACTCGGAAGTCGCTTACGACTTTCGACCCCCCCCCCCCTAGGACTCCTGGAATACAAGAGTACCCCCAAAGCTCCATCCAACGTCTCCTTCAACTGCACTAAGTACAATTCCATTCCATACCTAGAGAGGTGGACCCCATCCTCCCTGAAAAAATACACCGCTCCGTAGCACAACTCCGGATGCTCCATCCTCCCCACCCCTTCTTTGGCACAAAAGTCCCTCATCTCCCGGTTAATCTTCCTCCGGGCCCTGTCTGTAGCTCCTGGGTGCTCAGCTCCCCTCCACACCCGCCTGGGGATACACTTGGACCAGTTACATGACAGCCCGCCCATTGCTTTTTGATTTCCCTCAGATCCCTCTTCATTTGTTTGACCAATGCCAGCCCCTTACACTGCACCAAGTCATTTTCGCACAGATGAATCACCACCACATCCGGGCACACCCCCCCCCTTGACCACCGTATTCAACAAGGGCAACAACTCATGCCAACGCCTACCCCCTTTTCCCCTCCAGTGACAACGATACAACCCTTCATCCAATCCCAAATTGAGTGTCCAATGTCTGTCCCACTCCGCCTGTTCTGCCCGCTTGACGAATGAGTGTCCCAAAATATACACATTCAAAACAGCCACCTCTGGCCCCGCCACAACACCTGTAAGGACACACATATCAAATTCGGGAATCAATGTAACAACACCCCATCAGCCTCCCGCAACCTCACGTACGTCTGGTAACAATCTGACTTCCACCTTCCCAGCCTCTGTATCTCCTCCTCCCCCAACCTCTCCGTTCCGCCTCCGTTGCCGCCCCGATCCAGAAGGAATGCGTCCCGAAAGCCACTGGGTCCTCACCCATGTACCGCAGGGCGTGCCACAGAACCCACAATGCCTGAGCCGCCGTCACTCCGTCACCGCCACCTCGACCAAACACCTCCCCCTCCTTCTCGCCCTGGCTCACCATCTGCCTCCTCCCCCACGCAGCGGGACACACCCCCTCCTGACCGCCTGGGCCCAACACCACCCAAGTCCTGACCCCCCATTGGTCTGTCTTTGAGCGACGCAAACGCACCGCCACCTCCCGCGTTCGCAACTCCACATCCTCTCACAACAACCCCCGCCCCCCTCTCGTGCCCAGCAACTCCGACACTCGAAACACTCCAAAGAACAGCCAGGACATCAGGGTAGAGAACAGCACCGCCTCGCCCCCATCCCTGCACACCGCCGGCAGCGCGCCAATGACTCCTTCCAGCAACTCCACCGTGATGGGACGTCGCAACCGCACCTTTGCGCCCCTCTCTCTCGCCCACCCCTCCAGCAGCCGGGTCCCCAGTTCCCCCACCGACGGGGAATAACCCCACCACAACTTTCCCATGAACGCCACCGCCGACAACTTGCCCGCAATCATCACCCGCGACAGCCCTTTATCCATGAGCACCAACATGAACCTTACCACCTGCTCCTCGTGCTGCCACCGGTTCCCTCGCCTTACCGCGCCAGACAGCAGGAATTCCTTACAGGCTTGTTCGTACGCCTTCCATGTCGACACCGCTACGGACGCCTTCACCAGCTGAAAGACCCGGCCCGCCCACTGACCACAGTTCTAACAGCAATCAATCAATCAATCAAAGCATTTATATAGCGCACTACTTACCCGGAGGGTCTCAAGGCGCATGGGGAGGGGGGGTCCGCTACTGCTCAAACAGCCAGGTCTTGAGCTGCTTCCTGAAGGCAAGGTGGTCCTGGGTCAGGCGGAGGTGGGTCGGGAGGGAGTTCCAAGTCTTGGCGGCCAGGTAGGAGAAGGACCTTCCTCCTGTTGTGGCTCTTCGGATGCGGGGGATGGCGGCGAGGGCGTGTCCGGTTGATCGAAGCTGGCGTGTGGAAGCGTAGAAGTTGAGGCGGCTGTTGAGGTATCCTGGGCCTTGGTTGTGTAGGGCTTTGTGTGCGTGGGTGAGGAGGCGAAAGGTGATTCTCTTGTTGACCGGGAGCCAGTGCAGATCCCTCAGGTGACCGGAGATGTGGCTGCGACGGGAGATGTCCAGGATGAGTCGAGCTGAGGCGTTCTGAATCCGCTGGAGCCTCTTCTGGAGTTTGGCGGTGGTTCCGGCGTAGAGGGAGTTGCCGTAGTCCAGACGGCTGGTGACGAGGGCCTGGGTGACTGTCTTCCTGGTCTCGGTGGGGATCCAACGGAAGATCTTACGTAGCATGCGCAGGATGTTGAAGCACGACGAGGAGACGGCGTTGACTTGTCTGGTCATGGAGAGGGAGGAGTCCAGGATGAAGCCCAGGTTGCGTGCGTGGTCTGTTGGTTTGGGTGCGCTGCCCAGGGCGGGGGGCCACCAGGAGTCGTCCCAGGCAGAGGGTGAAGATCCCAGGATGAGGACTTCCGTCTTGTCCGAGTTCAGTTTCAGGCGGCTGGTCATCATCCACTTGGCTACGTCTGTCATCCCTTTGTGAAGGTTGGCTCTGACGGTGGCGGGGTCGTTGGTGAGGGAGAGGATCAGCTGGGTGTCGTCGGCATAGGAGATGATGTTGAGGTTGTGTTGGCGTGCGATGGCTGCGAGGGGGCTCATGTAGACGTTGAAGAGGGTTGGGCTGAGCGAGGAGCCTTGAGGAACGCCGCAGATGACTTCGGTGGCTTCTGATCTGAACGGGGGGAGGCGGACTCTCTGTGTCCTTCCGGCGAGGAACGAGGTGATCCATTCCAGTGCCTTCTCCTGGAGTCCGATGCTGCTGAGGCGCTGCACTAGGGTGCGGTGGCAGACAGTGTCGAAGGCCACGGAGAGGTCTAGGAGGATGAGGCCCGCTGTTTCTCCGTTGTCGAGCAGGGCTCGGATGTCATCGGTGGCTGCGATCAGGGCGGTCTCGCTGCTGTGGTTGGCCCGGAAGCCAGACTGCGAGAGGTCGAGGGAACCGTTCGTCTCGAGAAAGGCGGCCAGCTGCTTGTTGACGGTCTTCTCGATGACTTTTGCAGGAAACGGGAGCAGCGAGATGGGGCGGTAGTTCTTGAGGTCGGTGGGGTCGGCTGATGGCTTCTTTAGTAGAGCGCTGAGTTTGGCGTGCTTCGAGCTCTCCGGGAAGGTAGCAGTGTCGAAGGAGGTGTTGATGATGTCCCGCAGGTGGGGTGCAATGACAGCGTCGGCCTTGTTGAAGACGTGGTGAGGGCAGGGGTCGGTCGGAGATCCGGAGTGGATGGAGTTCATCATGCGGATGGTGTCTTCGGTGCTGATCGGGGTCCAGGCGCGGAGGGTGGTGGTGGGGGGCGGTGGCTCAGTCGTGGCATGCGTCGGTTGAGTGCTGAAGCTGTTGTGTATGTCCGCGATCTTGTTGTGGAAGTAGGAGGCGAGGGAGTTGCAGAGGTCTTGCGAAGGGGTGATGTCGTTGTTTCCGGCGTTGGGGTTGGAGAGCTCTTTAACAATGTTGAAGAGTTCCTTGCTGTTGTGTGCGTTGCTGTCCAGTCGTTCCATGAATGCAGTTTTCTTGGTGGCGTCGATCAGTTGGTGGTGTATGCGGGTGGCGAGCTTGAGGGCAGTCATGTTGTTCGGTGTTGGGTCTCTGCGCCAGGTTCTCTCGAGGCCACGGAAGTTCTTCTTGGAGCTCTTGAGTTCGTCGGTGAGCCATGGGGCTTTCTTTCTGCCGGGTCTGCTAGGCGGGGTCTTCAGAGGGGCCAGGTCGTCTGCGCAGTTGCTGATCCACTTCGCGAGGTTGGAGGCGGACTGGCTTGGGTTCGTTGCGCTGGTGGGAGGGTTCATGCTCAGGGAAGTCGCGAGCTGGTCGGCTGTGATCTTGTTCCAGCTTCTGCGTGCAACCTGTTGCTGGTGGTGGTGGATCGTGGTCCTTCTGACGCTGAAGTGGACGCAGCTGTGGTCCGTCCAGTGGAGTCCGGTGGCGTGGCTGAAGGTGATGTCCTTGCTGGATGAGAAGACGGGGTCGAGTTTGTGTCCGGCGTAGTGGGTGGGGGTGGTCACCAGCTGCTTGAGATCGAGGTTGGCGAGGTTGTCCAGCAGGGTTGTGGTGTTGCGGTCGTTGTTGTTCTCCAGGTGGAAGTTGAGGTCCCCGAGGAGGATGTAGTCAGCGGAGGGGAGGGCGTGCGGGCTGATGAAGTCGGCGATGTCTTCGCTGAATTGTGTGCGTGGTCCCGGGGGTCTGTAGATGAGGGTGCCTCTGAGAGTGGTCTTGGGGTTGATGTGGATCTGGAAGTGCAGGTGTTCGGCAGGTGCGAGGGTGTCGTCGGAGTTGGTCGTGATGCGGATGGTGTTCCTGTGGATGATGGCGATGCCTCCCCCTGTCTGGTTGACGCGGTCTCTCCGGATGATCTTGTCGCCGTCCGGGATGGCGATGGCGATGTCGGGTGCTGAGGAGGCGTTCATCCAGGACCGGCGTCCTTAACTCCTCCGCTGCCGTGGCTAGCCCATGGTACCTCCCCCACTGTGAACGAGACAAAGCATCCGCAATGTCATTGTCCCCTCCCGGGACGTGGCCCGCCTGAAACAGGATGGCATTCTCCAAGCAACGCAAAACAAACACCCTCATCAACTTCAGCACCTGCGGGTCCCGGGCCGACTGCCTGTTTACCACCTGTACGACTGCCATGTTGTCCACCCAAAATAACACACGCTTGTGCGCCAGCTCCCCCGACCACACCGTGACCGCCACCACCAACGGGAACAACTCCAAAAACGCAATACTCTGCCCTCCTGCTTGCCATTGCGCTGGCCCTGCTCCGCGCACCATTTTCCATTCCAGTACAGACCAAAACCGCCGACGCCCGCCACATCAGAGTACATGGTGACGTCCCAGTCCTCCGCCGGCGCCATGGATACTCCATTGAACCGTTCCAGGAACACCCGCCACATGCACAGATCCTCCTTCATCCCCGCCGAGAGGCGCACATGGTGATGAGGCAAGGTCAAACGGGACAACGCCAAACCCAAACGTCGGCAAAACGTTTGACCCGCCCGCACCACACGACAAGCAAAATTCAAATGCCCCAACAGCACCTGCACCTCCCTCACCGTCACCTTCCTTTTTGCCAGCATTCCATCCACCAAAGCCAGCATCGCTGACCTCTTGTCTTCCGGTAGGCGTGCTTCCATGGCGACCGAGTCAAGCTCAATACCGAGAAAGGACAACACCGTACTGGGACCGTACGTCTTCTCTGTCGCCAGGGGAACACCAAAATCCCCCATCAACCCGGCCAAACCGTCCAGCTGCCGCTGGCAGTCCGCCGCTCTGGGCCGCCCCACCAGGAAAAAGTCATCCAGGTAGTGCGTCACTGACTCCGAGCCTGTGCGACTGGAAAAAACCCACTGCAGGAATGAACTGAAACGCTCAAATAGCGCGCACGAAATGGAGCACCCCATCGGCAGCGCCTTGTCCACAAAAACGAGTCCCTCAAACTGAATCCCCAGCAACTGGTGATCCGCCGGGTGGACCGTAAGGAGTCGGAAAGCCGACTTTACATCGCATTTTGCAATCAGCGCGCCACTCCCCACCGCCGAAACGAGTCTCAGCGCCACGTTCAACGACGAGTAGGTTACCGACGCCAAATCCGCCGAAATGTAGGCATAGACCGACTCCCCCTCCGGCCAAGACAAGTGTTGTATCAGCCAGAATTGCCCCTCCTCTTTCTTAGGCACCACCCCGATGGGGGAGATGATCAAGCCAGGAATCGGCGGCTCCGTGAAGGGGCCCGCCATCCTACCTTCCCTGACCTCTTTGAACAGCTTCTCCCTCAAAATTCCCTTGTGCGCGTTCACTGACTTCAGATTGTCACCCAGCGAGCCATCCGGGCGCCCTCATAGCCCAGCCGAAACCCCTCCCGAAAACCTCAACGCAGCACCGCAGCATCCTCCGCCCGCGGATATGCCGCTAACCAGGGCTCCATCTGCTCTATCTTAACCAGCTTAGAGCCTTTGCCCAAAGCTCCGGCTCCCCCCCTCTGCCTTACCCCCCTCCCGCCACCCTGCCCCCCCCCGGATTGGGCACCTACTTGCGCGGGCTGCTGTCCCGTTGGACCCCCGAGCCCCCAGCAACGCAGCACTGGGTGACGCCACCTGCATTTCGAGCACTCGTGCCGGAAACGGCATGCCACCCGCCCGCACGCTCCTCTATTGAAGTCCCAGCAGGCCCCGACCGTGGCCTGGCGGCTAGACTCCCCTTGACCCACCCCCCACGGGTGGGGCGGGCTGCAAAGGGGGGCAGCACCAGCGGCAAACCGCTGGCCGTGTAGTTAGTGCAGCCGAACTTGGCCCCGCCCATCGTCTGCTTATATAAATCCGAATCCAGTTCCCCCCATTGCGCCTCCGGGTCAGCCGCCATGCGCGCCCGGAACTCCTCGTCATAGTGTGACCACGAAACCCCGCCATAGGTCACCTGCGCTCTCCGCACCAAATCCATGTATTTGAAAAGCGCGACGGACCGGTCCTGAAACTTCTCACAATACACACTCGCGTATATGAGGAAAGCCGCTGACCAGTTGTCCAGCGTCAGCGGCACCTTTGGGCGCCTAGCCAACTCCTGCTCTTCCTCTTTCGACCCCTCCTTAGACGTCAACTCCCTGTGGAGAAGCTTCAAGATGTCAATGTACTCCCCTTTCCTTATCTTCCCCTTCATTGCCAACGAAAGGTGCGCCCCCAGTGGCTTAGTCAGCCCCATATACGGCAACTTACGCACCGGCACCACACAACTCTCCTTCCCTCCACCTGCTGTGTCTTTTTCGCCGACCGCCGCCGACCCGCCACACGCGCCTGACCCGTCGCCGCACCGTCCGTGCCCACTCCCGCGTCCTGCACGTACCGTCCCCGCACCAGCCGCCATCCGTCTTCCCCCTCGCCCCCAGTCCCCACCGAGACTTGCACATAGTGCCGCTTGCCACTCCCCGCTCCGTATCCCGCCTTACCTGGCGTCAAGGTCGGCGTCCTTGCCGGATCCCTCCGCCTAACCAGTAGAGCTGAGGGGGCCGTCACTCTGGGCACATCTCGCCTTGCCGGAACCTGTAATACACTGCCAACAACATTACTCGCCCCCCCCTTCCTCCTGAATCTCTCCTTCCTCCTCCGACTCTCCATCAGCCGGCTCCACACCCCCCCGGCCTCCCCTTGGGGATTCCAGCCGGCTCAACCTCGCCCTCTCCCGACACACCCGCATCAAGTCAACCAAATCCACACTCCCACGCCCGTCCGCCACACTCGCATCAAAACCAGCGTTATGTGCATCCATCCTCATTCCCCTACCCCCGACGGCCGTAACAACCCTTCGGGGAGGGGCCGGCGGAGACGACTCCTGCCTCCATTCGTTGCGGTCATTAGCCAGGTCCCTCGCTAGAGCTCGGCCTCCCGCACCAGACAGAGCCGGCCCATCCTCTCGGTGGTGTGGAGCCGCATGCTGCTCACCCGAGCGCCTCGCGAATAGCTCCTGCCAAGGAAAAAAGGTGGAGTCCAGCATGCCGGGGTGGAAAAACCCGCATTCCCTCCCCACTCCCCCCCTCCCCCCACGCCACCACTCCCCCATCCCAGCGTCGCCCCTGCCCCCACCCTGCCGAGTGGTCTCTGCGCTGCGACGGAATCTCCCCGCCACCCAGGCCCCATCCCCTTCCCAGTCCCAGCCCCCTGGCCCTCCCCACCCCCCCAAACCTCCAACTGGGCCCTGCACCCCCCGCCACCCCCCCATCGCCACCCCCCCCCCCCCGGCCCGCCACTCCCCCCTGCCCCACCGCCACTACCCCACCCGACCCCCCCACTTCACCCCGGCTCACCCTTCCCCCCGCCGCTCTCCCGCTTCTCCACCATTCCCCCTGGCACGCCATTCCTCCCTGCCTGGCCCCCCACCACCCCTCCCCCGCCCCGGCGACAAATGCCTGCTTGGGCCCACCCGGCCCCCTCGCTCCTCCTCTGACGACGAACTCCAATCCAGCTCCGTGTCCGCCCCCTCTCCTCCCCCCCCTCCACCTCCGTTTCATCAATCAACAGTGGGGAGCCTCCCCCCCGTCCTCACCCCTCCCTGCAAGAAGCCCCCCTACTCTACGCGCTGTACCACTGCTTCCCCACCGTGTCCCGCCCCCCCCCCGGCAGCCCCGGCACCACCCCCCGCCCCCAGGCCCCCTGCCCCACTCCCCGCATCCACCTCCAATGTCACCACTTGCTCCCCAGGGTCTGCCCCCACCCCTCCAAGCCCTCCCAACTCCGTGTCAGTCTCGCGGGCCGCCCTCTCACCCCCACCCCCCAAGCACCTCTCCCCTCCCTCCCACCCCCTCTACGAAATTCAGCGCCTGTTTCCTCCCCCTTCGCCCGGCCCTCCCAGCCCCTCTCCGTGCCTTCCTACGCGGCACCGCACCCTCGCGCTGCCCCCCGCCCCTCGCCCCTCGCCCCCCCGGCCCCCTCCCGCCTCTCAGAGCCGGCCACGGCGGCTCACACGCCAGCACTGCTGCAGCGGCGCCGCTGGCAGCGCGCCGCTGCGGCCTTACCTGGTGGTCGAGACGCACTATGTCCATGCGGCCCGCCTCTCCTAACAGCCGCAATGCCTCGGCCACCCTGGGGTCCTGGAAAGCCGCCATACCGCCCGCAATACCGCCTCACTGTACTGCAAACGCCGACACTGCCGCCCAACACCAGCCGATCACGCCCACTGCGCACGCCTCAGGCCTAATCCAGCAACAGCAAAAAATTTATACAGTCCACCCGGCTGCTGTGTCACTGCACCACAAACGGTGGGCAGTGACACAAAATGTCCGGTTTTAAACCGGACCAGCCCAAAAGGAGCCCAAAGGGAGCCCAACCCGCCCAACCAGCCCAACTACGGCAACCCGCAGTGCTCTATTATCCCCCCCCGCCCCCCTGCTGCCCCAAACTTCCCCGGAGGGGCAAGCCTCCCGCTGGTCGGCTGCCCCCCCAAATCCCCATTATCCAGCAAGTTATAGTGGTAAGATAACTCTGGGGGTTGTTGCACTTGCTGGAGAGATACGTCACACGTGTGCAACCCAAAGGGATTGAAGTGCCTATTGCAAAGTGGCGCATGTAGCAGGTAGGTCACTGATGTGTATTTTATGTGCCTAATTCAGTAGGTTACTTCTTTTATTCGAGAAGTCCCTGTGGTACCCGCAATTGAACTACAAGTTACAATCCTTGAAGTATATCATTGAGAGTTAAGAACAAGGAGCAGCATTTAGACTGCAATTCATAATTTTAGTACCTTGCTGTTTTTTAAAAAAAATCTTTCATTACTGGAAGTTTGCTAAAAAAAGATTCCATTGCGTAATTGCAAACAGTGCTTAGTAAATAAGTTATGAACTCGCATCAAGGAGCTGTCTAAGGACTGAAAGACATAGGTTTATTGCCTTGCTGTTTTTTCAATCTTTCATTACAGTAAGTTTGCTAAAAAGGATTCCATTGTGTAACAATTTGGTAAGTAGTATTTAAAGGGTTATGAATGAAATTACTCATACAGAAAGATACACCTGACAACAGTTCATGCTTATCTCTTACCTAAAGAGATTATTAAAGGCAAAAACCTGCCTTCAGTCCATAAATTATATATTAAGCACTTATAAAGTGAGAAGCTGTGTCAGTGTTTCCTTAATGTTGCTGGCATCAAGGTGTTATGCTTCAGTTTGCTCCCTCCCTGCCGGGATAACAACCGAGCAAAATGAGTGCTCATGGCCTATTAAGTGAGGCATTTGTGTTTGGTCCAGCCGGAATTGAAAATAAGAGACACACCTCACCTCTTCTAGGTTTTTTTCTATGAACGTGAAGCAAACAAAGTGCTGGCGTCACTGAGTGTGTCACGGTCTCTACACTGGGACAACATCTGTCACAAATCCAACTCGATCATACCTGCCCGATCCAGGATCCGGCTCGATCCCCCTCTTAAGTAATAAATGGCCACCCTGTCTCTGAATTCTGCTTCCACCATGATCCCCCTGTCGAGTGGTGCTGTGTCTGCACGTGATGCCTTGGAGACATCTGGGTGCTGTGGGATGTACAGTGAGTCAGATGCTGTTTACAGTAGAACTGCATGAACAGTGAAGAGGGACAGCTGTCCACTGCAGGAGCTCGCACCAGCCTCCACTTCCCAAGCCCCTGTTTGTAAAGCTTTCGCATGGGCTATCTTGTTATGACGGTGTTCACGGCTCCTGGGAAATTCTTTACTGCCCTCTTAATAATGGCTGCAAATCTAATCGCTTTATCTGTAATGTGCATTTTTAAGAGCTATATGCCAGACACCATTTTTAGGTTTTTTTCTTCCTGATTTCTAGTTTTTTTTCATTTTCTACTTCACAGCTACTTTCCCCTTCTACACCGACTTGCCATTTTAAGAAGTGCAGTTTTCCGACCCTTCACTGCAACACCTAGGTGCGTGGCTTGGTCAGTAAGAATGGGGGGGTGAGCTTCAGATTTTCCAACAATCACGCTAGGATATAATGTTAATTATTAAGAGAAGCAGTGCTTGAGGGGGGTTTGAGGGCCAACGGAAAGGAAAAGTAGTGTGTATTGTGCGGGGTACTTAAAACACAGTGGGGCATATTCTCAAGGACTTATCGCCAAGTTATCGGCACTTTATCGCAGCCCAAGTGGCGATATATTTATCACCCAATTCACAAACTGGTGTAAACAGCCCATATCACCAGTTTACCTGCGATAGCAGCCGCAAAAAACATTGCCACAGATGACCCGGCAACTAACGCTAATGAGATGCAGACTAAGCGTTCCTGTGCAAAAAGCCGCGACAACACCACACCGCAACATTCTCAATGACCAGCCAGATCGGCGCATAAAACCAGCGATAAGGCGTGTTAGCAGCAGGAAATGAACACCTGCTCTGACCTGGTGTAAAGTTGGACGACAACCTGCACCAGAAAAGGGAGCCCAGCCCAGAGCCACACCAGAAGTACAACAGATGCCATGGAGCTACTGATCATGCAACTCAGAGCCCCAACAGGGCCGAAACACCCACCGCCACCACCCCCAGTCCCTACACCCCCCACCCGGACCCTTCCTTCACCCTCCCTGCCCCGCCATCCCCCGGACCACCACAGAGACAGCTCAGGCAAAGACAGCGGACCTTCAGGAAACGCACCAGCTTCACAGACTTAACACCAGAGAATGTCATTGCCCACTACAGGCTCAAAAGGGCAACCATCTCTGCACCCTTTCATTTCATCCTGCAGTCCACCAAGTGCCGTTATTGTCTTCCTGACTCTATGATGTTTATGACTGATGTGATATTTCTAATTACGCCTGTCATTTACTGCAGTACTATCCGATTACCCTGTAACTTGATTTGCACGATTTTCAATAAAGGTCTTTGAAAAAAGAAAAAAAAAAAAAAAGGACAATCATTCTCCACATCCTGACCATCATTGCCCACAGGCTGATGGTACCAACACAGTGGACAACCAACATCCCACCTCAGACAAAGCTGTTGGCTGTGCTGCACCTGTTGGCCTCTGGTACCTTCCAACAAACAACCTCAAGAGTCGGAGGAGTCTCACAGCAAGCCCTATCCAAGTTTCTCACAACTGTCCCGGATGCCATCATCAGCTTGGTACTCCAGTACCTATACTTCCCTAACACTGAGCAGGAACAGCTTGAGACCAAGCAAGGCTTCTACACCATAGCTGACTTCCCCCACATGTTGGGGCAATTGACTGTACGCATGTCCTACTTGTGCCCCCTGCCGACACTGCACACGATTACCGCAACAGAACATCAATGTGCAGGCAATAGGGGACTCTTCACCAATGTTGTCGCCATCTACCCAGGCAGTGTGCTTGATCCCTACATCTTCCGACAGTCCATCATCAACCAGCGCTTCAAGAATGGCACCTACGGAAATGCACTGCTCGTTGATATGTACCAAATGAACACACCACACACCTCAACTCCACAATCATGCAACTCACAACTCTGTTAATGCACATGTTACAAACTCACATACAAAATGCCTAACAACATGCCCACCCACCATACACAACAGCACAATGTACAGCGCTAACCTGGGCTAGCCATGAACATAAGCCATCAACGGCATGGCACCTCAGCTACACATTAGCAGTATGTGGGGAGAGGTGGGAACCAGGCATGTGTGAAGGAGGCAAGTGACCCATGAATGAGAATGTACACAATGCCAAGTGTGGTGTGGATGTGCTGGACAGACTGCAGTTTGCAGACCACAGACATATCCATGTCGACATACACTTCTGGACAGAGGACGCAACCATGTCACCCCAGCCAGTGGGGAAAATTGCGAAAATGTAGCTTGTTACATCCCCCCGTAAGCGTGTGCATAAAAAGCACATAGACTTGGGCGTGGTTCTCTTCCGGAATCACCAACGTGACAGCCTCGTGGCGCCTCTCACCCCGCCACAAGGCCGACGCCCTGACCAGCGGTGCCTGCGATCCTGTGCGCCTGCAGCAGCCCGGGCTGTTGGTCCCCGAACCAGTCATGCCTGCCCTGCGCATTCGGGCCTCACTGCTCACCTGGTGACACCGGCGTGTGTCAAAGAGGGACCACCACGTGCCGGTGCAAGCTCCAAGCCCGAGGCCCACGACCTTATCAGCCTCCTCCGACCACCACGGCCTCCGCAACACAGGCCCGCAGTACTCCTTTCTCGTTGACGTACTCCACCGGCATACACAGCGGACAAGTAGGTCACACATTTGGTGCCACCAAGTCTGTGCATGGCATTCCAATCACACCTGTCTGTGGGCTCTTGCTGACTTCTGCCTTCGGCCTACACTGTGGGCCAGCAGGCCTCACACCAATCCAATACAGTCCGTACCAGGCAGGACACAGCATCGTCTCAGACTGCACACACGCTCAGCTCTGGTGCCTCTACCTCCGCCAACCACAAATAATCGCCACATGCCATTTCAACGTCGTGTGTTAGAGCTCCAGGAGGAGCTGGCTGAACAGCGGTTGACCCGCGCCGACCGCTGCCTCCGATCTACACTGCTGTCAAGAAGGTCACACATTTGGAACTGAGTCTTGATTTCTTCATGGTAGAGTTCTAATCGTTGTACAGGCATCATCGCAGACTGCATCCCCTTCCAGCGCTGGTTCCACTGACTCTGTGCCCCGGAAGTCATCAACACTCTCTGGTTGAACTTTGGTGGCGTCTGGGTCTATGGCCTGGGGGTTGTCTCCATCATCATGTAGCTGATATTGACATGGTGATAAAAAGGAGTCTGTAGCATTCTACTCCTCAATTTGCATGTTTCTGCGTGCTTCTGCTCTCTGCATCATTCCCTGGAAAGACACTTTCCAAAGTCCCCTGTAACACTCTGTGATATTCTCCTTGGATCTCAACGAGGACCCGCTCAGCTCTCGTGGCCCTACCTCAGTGCACCGCAAGCCACCATCCCATGGCGATGTGCCTGTGCTGGCCGCAGTGCATCCGGGGCCACTAACTCTGTGCAGCTCAAGCTTGCTGTTTGAACTTTGAACTTCTGATTGTCTGATCACTGTTGTTGTTGTTATCAGCACCAACCAACCCCTGAGAGGTTGCTTACACTGCCCAACACCCATCCAGCCGGCCCATCCTCTCGGTGGTGTGGAGCCGCATGCTGCTCACCCGAGCGCCTCGCGAATAGCTCCTGCCAAGGAAAAAAGGTGGAGTCCAGCATGCCGGGGGTGGAAAAACCCGCCTTCCCTCCCCACTCCCCCCCTCCCCCCACGCCACCACTCCCCCATCCCAGCGTCGCCCCTGCCCCCACCCTGCCGAGTGGTCTCTGCGCTGCGACGGAATCTCCCCGCCACCCAGGCCCCATCCCCTTCCCAGTCCCAGCCCCCTGGCCCTCCCCACCCCCCCAAACCCCCAACTGGGCCCTGCACCCCCCGCCACCCCCCCATCACCACCACCCCCCCCCGGCCCGCCACTCCCCCCTGCCCCACCGCCACTACCCCACCCGACCCCCCCACTCCACCCCGGCTCACCCTTCCCCCCGCCGCTCCCCCGCTTCCCCACCCTTCTCCACCATTCCCCCTGGCACGCCATTCCTCCCTGCCTGGTCCCCCGCCCCGGCGACAAATGCCTGCTTGGGCCCACCCGGCCCCCTCGCTCCTCCTCTGACGACGAACTCCAATCCAGCTCCGTGTCCGCCCCCTCTCCTCCCCCCCCTCCACCTCCGTTTCATCAATCAACAATGGGGAGCCGCCCCCCCGTCCTCACCCCTCCCTGCAAGAAGCCCCCCTACTCTACGCGCTGTACCACTGCTTCCCCACCGTGTCCCGCCTCCCCCCCCCCGGCAGCCCCGGCACCACCCCCCGCCCCCAGGCCCCCTGCCCCACTCCCCGCATCCACCTCCAATGTCACCACTTGCTCCCCAGGGTCTGCCCCCACCCCTCCAAGCCCTCCCAACTCCGTGTCAGTCTCGCGGGCCGCCCTCTCACCCCCACCCCCCAAGCACCTCTCCCCTCCCTCCCACCCCCTCTACGAAATTCAGCGCCTGTTTCCTCCCCCTTCGCCCGGCCCTCCCAGCCCCTCTCCGTGCCTTCCTACGCGGCACCGCACCCTCGCGCTGCCCCCCGCCCCTCGCCCCTCGCCCCCCCGGCCCCCTCCCGCCTCTGAGAGCCAGCCACGGCGGCTCACACGCCAGCACTGCTGCAGCGGCGCCGCTGGCAGCGCGCCGCTGCGGCCTTACCTGGTGGTCGAGACGCACTATGTCCATGCGGCCCGCCTCTCCTAACAGCCGCAATGCCTCGGCCACCCTGGGGTCCTGGAAAGCCGCCATACCGCCCGCAATACCGCCTCACTGTACTGCAAACGCCGACACTGCCGCCCAACACCAGCCGATCACGGCCACTGCGCACGCCTCAGGCCTAATCCAACAACAGCAAAAAATTTACACAGTCCACCCGGCTGCTGTGTCACTGCACCACAAACGGTGGGCAGTGACACAAAATGTCCGGTTTTAAACCGGACCAGCCCAAAAGGAGCCCAAAGGGAGCCCAACCCGCCCAACCAGCCCAACTACGGCAACCCGCAGTGCTCTATTATCCCCCCCGCCCCCCTGCTGCCCCAAACTTCCCCGGAGGGGCAAGCCTCCCGCTGGTCGGCTGCCCCCCCAAATCCCCATTATCCAGCAAGTTATAGTGGTAAGATAACTCTGGGGGTTGTTGCACTTGCTGGAGAGATACGTCACACGTGTGCAACCCAAAGGGATTGAAGTGCCTATTGCAAAGTGGCGCATGTAGCAGGTAGGTCACTGATGTGTATTTTATGTGCCTAATTCAGTAGGTTACTTCTTTTATTCGAGAAGTCCCTGTGGTACCCGCAAGTGAACTACAAGTTACAATCCTTGAAGTATATCATTGAGAGTTAAGAACAAGGAGCAGCATTTAGACTGCAATGCATAATTTTAGTACCTTGCTGTTTTTTAAAAAAAATCTTTCATTACTGGAAGTTTGCTAAAAAAAGATTCCATTGCGTAATTGCAAACAGTGCTTAGTAAATAAGTTATGAACTCGCATCAAGGAGCTGTCTAAGGACTGAAAGACATAGGTTTATTGCCTTGCTGTTTTTTCAATCTTTCATTACAGTAAGTTTGCTAAAAAGGATTCCATTGTGTAACAATTTGGTAAGTAGTATTTAAAGGGTTATGAATGAAATTACTCATACAGAAAGATACACCTGACAACAGTTCATGCTTATCTCTTACCTAAAGAGATTATTAAAGGCAAAAACCTGCCTTCAGTCCATAAATTATATATTAAGCACTTATAAAGTGAGAAGCTGTGTCAGTGTTTCCTTAATGTTGCTGGCATCAAGGTGTTATGCTTCAGTTTGCTCCCTCCCTGCCGGGATAACAACCGAGCAAAATGAGTGCTCATGGCCTATTAAGTGAGGCATTTGTGTTTCGTCCAGCCGGAATTGAAAATAAGAGACACACCTCACCTCTTCTAGGTTTTTTTCTATGAACGTGAAGCAAACAAAGTGCTGGCGTCACTGAGTGTGTCACGGTCTCTACACTGGGACAACATCTGTCACAAATCCAACTCGATCATACCTGCCCGATCCAGGATCCGGCTCGATCCCCCTCTTAAGTAATAAATGGCCACCCTGTCTCTGAATTCTGCTTCCACCATGATCCCCCTGTCGAGTGGTGCTGTGTCTGCACGTGATGCCTTGGAGACATCTGGGTGCTGTGGGATGTACAGTGAGTCAGATGCTGTTTACAGTAGAACAGCATGAACAGTGAAGAGGGACAGCTGTCCACTGCAGGAGCTCGCACCAGCCTCCACTTCCCAAGCCCCTGTTTGTAAAGCTTTCGCATGGGCTATCTTGTTATGACGGTGTTCACGGCTCCTGGGAAATTCTTTACTGCCCTCTTAATAATGGCTGCAAATCTAATCGCTTTATCTGTAATGTGCATTTTTAAGAGCTATATGCCAGACACCATTTTTAGGTTTTTTTCTTCCTGATTTCTAGTTTTTTTTCATTTTCTACTTCACAGCTACTTTCCCCTTCTACACCGACTTGCCATTTTAAGAAGTGCAGTTTTCCGACCCTTCACTGCAACACCTAGGTGCGTGGCTTGGTCAGTAAGAATGGGGGGGTGAGCTTCAGATTTTCCAACAATCACGCTAGGATATAATGTTAATTATTAAGAGAAGCAGTGCTTGAGGGGGGTTTGAGGGCCAACGGAAAGGAAAAGTAGTGTGTATTGTGCGGGGTACTTAAAACACAGTGGGGCATATTCTCAAGGACTTATCGCCAAGTTATCGGCACTTTATCGCAGCCCAAGTGGCGATATATTTATCACCCAATTCACAAACTGGTGTAAACAGCCCATATCACCAGTTTACCTGCGATAGCAGCCGCAAAAAACATTGCCACAGATGACCCGGCAACTAACGCTAATGAGATGCAGACTAAGCGTTCCCGTGCAAAAAGCCGCGACAACACCACACCGCAACATTCTCAATGACCAGCCAGATCGGCGCATAAAACCAGCGATAAGGCGTGTTAGCAGCAGGAAATGAACACCTGCTCTGACCTGGTGTAAAGTTGGACGACAACCTGCACCAGAAAAGGGAGCCCAGCCCAGAGCCACACCAGAAGTACAACAGATGCCATGGAGCTACTGATCATGCAACTCAGAGCCCCAACAGGGCCGAAACACCCACCGCCACCACCCCCAGTCCCTACACCCCCCACCCGGACCCTTCCTTCACCCTCCCTGCCCCGCCATCCCCCGGACCACCACAGAGACAGCTCAGGCAAAGACAGCGGACCTTCAGGAAACGCACCAGCTTCACAGACTTAACACCAGAGAATGTCATTGCCCACTACAGGCTCAAAAGGGCAACCATCTCTGCACCCTTTCATTTCATCCTGCAGTCCACCAAGTGCCGTTATTGTCTTCCTGACTCTATGATGTTTATGACTGATGTGATATTTCTAATTACGCCTGTCATTTACTGCAGTACTATCCGATTACCCTGTAACTTGATTTGCACGATTTTCAATAAAGGTCTTTGAAAAAAGAAAAAAAAAAAAAAAGGACAATCATTCTCCACATCCTGACCATCATTGCCCACAAGCTGATGGTACCAACACAGTGGACAACCAACATCCCACCTCAGACAAAGCTGTTGGCTGTGCTGCACCTGTTGGCCTCTGGTACCTTCCAACAAACAACCTCAAGAGTCGGAGGAGTCTCACAGCAAGCCCTATCCAAGTTTCTCACAACTGTCCCGGATGCCATCATCAGCTTGGTACTCCAGTACCTATACTTCCCTAACACTGTGCAGGAACAGCTTGAGACCAAGCAAGGCTTCTACACCATAGCTGACTTCCCCCACATGTTGGGGCAATTGACTGTACGCATGTCCTACTTGTGCCCCCTGCCGACACTGCACACGATTACCGCAACAGAACATCAATGTGCAGGCAATAGGGGACTCTTCACCAATGTTGTCGCCATCTACCCAGGCAGTGTGCTTGATCCCTACATCTTCCGACAGTCCATCATCAACCACCGCTTCAAGAATGGCACCTACGGAAATGCACTGCTCGTTGGTATGTACCAAATGAACACACCACACACCTCAACTCCACAATCATGCAACTCACAACTCTGTTAATGCACATGTTACAAACTCACATACAAAATGCCTAACAACATGCCCACCCACCATACACAACAGCACAATGTACAGCGCTAACCTGGGCTAGCCATGAACATAAGCCATCAACGGCATGGCACCTCAGCTACACATTAGCAGTATGTGGGGAGAGGTGGGAACCAGGCATGTGAGAAGGAGGCAAGTGACCCATGAATGAGAATGTACACAATGCCAAGTGTGGTGTGGATGTGCTGGACAGACTGCAGTTTGCAGACCACAGACATATCCATGTCGACATACACTTCTGGACAGAGGACGCAACCATGTCACCCCAGCCAGTGGGGAAAATTGCGAAAATGTAGCTTGTTACATCCCCCCGTAAGCGTGTGCATAAAAAGCACATAGACTTGGGCGTGGTTCTCTTCCGGAATCACCAACGTGACAGCCTCGTGGCGCCTCTCACCCCGCCACAAGGCCGACGCCCTGACCAGCGGTGCCTGCGATCCTGTGCGCCTGCAGCAGCCCGGGCTGTTGGTCCCCGAACCAGTCATGCCTGCCCTGCGCATTCGGGCCTCACTGCTCACCTGGGGACACCAGCGTGTGTCAAAGAGGGACCACCACGTGCCGGTGCAAGCTCCAAGCCCGAGGCCCACGACCTTATCAGCCTCCTCCGACCACCACGGCCTCCGCAACACAGGCCCGCAGTACTCCTTTCTCGTTGACGTACTCCACCGGCATACACAGCGGACAAGTAGGTCACACATTTGGTGCCACCAAGTCTGTGCATGGCATTCCAATCACACCTGTCTGTGGGCTCTTGCTGACTTCTGCCTTCGGCCTACACTGTGGGCCAGCAGGCCTCACACCAATCCAATACAGTCCGTACCAGGCAGGACACAGCATCGTCTCAGACTGCACACACGCTCAGCTCTGGTGCCTCTACCTCCGCCAACCACAAATAATCGCCACATGCCATTTCAACGTCGTGTGTTAGAGCTCCAGGAGGAGCTGGCTGAACAGCGGTTGACCCGCGCCGACCGCTGCCTCCGATCTACACTGCTGTCAAGAAGGTCACACATTTGGAACTGAGTCTTGATTTCTTCATGGTAGAGTTCTAATCGTTGTACAGGCATCATCGCAGACTGCATCCCCTTCCAGCGCTGGTTCCACTGACTCTGTGCCCCGGAAGTCATCAACACTCTCTGGTTGAACTTTGGTGGCGTCTGAGTCTATGGCCTGGGGGTTGTCTCCATCATCATGTAGCTGATATTGACATGGTGATAAAAAGGAGTCTGTAGCATTCTACTCCTCAATTTGCATGTTTCTGCGTGCTTCTGCTCTCTGCATCATTCCCTGGAAAGACACTTTCCAAAGTCCCCTGTAACACTCTGTGATATTCTCCTTGGATCTCAACGAGGACCCGCTCAGCTCTCGTGGCCCTACCTCAGTGCACCGCAAGCCACCATCCCATGGCGATGTGCCTGTGCTGGCCGCAGTGCATCCGGGGCCACTAACTCTGTGCAGCTCAAGCTTGCTGTTTGAACTTTGAACTTCTGATTGTCTGATCACTGTTGTTGTTGTTATCAGCACCAACCAACCCCTGAGAGGTTGCTTACACTGCCCAACACCCATCCAGCACACATGTCACTGGACATGTGACCCTGGCAATAAAAGGTGCTGGCGTACTTGCACCTATCCAGTTCCACAAACTATCTGTGTGTCCGTGTGGTCATTATGTATGCATGAGGGCCTCGGGCCATACCACATTACCTTGTGCTGTGTACAGCAGACGCATCCTTGTCACCTCAGGCATTGGGGCAGACCTGGGACATGTAGCTGTGCCGTACCCCCATGTGAGAGTAAGCGGAGTGGACCGGCATACGGCAGTACAGCCTAGGGGTGTGGTTATTCAACACATGGCTCTGGGCGTGGTTAAGTTTATGCCTTGCCAAGAAAGTAACTAATGCGTGTGTCTCTGTTGTAGTGTCTGTGCCACCCTTCCCACAATGGACAATGTTGCTATGTAGCATGCCCCTGGAGTGGATGGTGGGTGTGTCACCTCTGTGCAAAGAGGCTGCTTAGGGTGTCACATATTCAAACTGCCAGTTCTGTGTGTCATAGTTAGTACGGAATCCCACTCTTCGGCGTTTCACATGTTTCCTAAATCATTCCATATTGGCTGTAATTTGTTACCTACAAGTGACAACAGGGCTTCTTTTGGGGGCAGATATGTACCACCATGATGCAGGGATGCACTGTGTGACTCAAGTCCCACAACATGGGCAACATGTATGTAAGGGGGAGTCACTGCCCCTACACTTGTCCATACTTTCATGATTGGTTGGTCACGGAAATGACATGTCTGTGTGCAGGAGGTGTTGATTATCCATCTGCAATGTGAAGGGGCGATGCAGTTTCACAGTATGCTCCATGTATGTTTCTGCATTGGTGCAGTTTACATGCAGACTGCATGTGAATGTACATTGTGACTGTTTGTGAGGAGGTGTCTATTTGATGCGGGACACTGGTCATTTGTTCTACATCACAGATGTGGGGTTGTGCTCGTTATTTTCATCTCACCGTTTTTGTACTCTGATTTTATGGTGCATATTCCAACATGACGCGTGGTAATTGCAGAACTGTCGCTGGTTATCGCTTATTTTTGTGTTGCGATTGGACTCATCGCTACTTTTTTCTCAATCGTGTTTTGCGTTTTTTTCGGCGTTGCATTGTTTTTAACGCGGTCATTTGATGCGTTATCGGAAGACTATTGCATGGTACCGCCTTGTTGAGAATACAACTTTAACACTGTGTTATTTTCCCTCGATAGTCTGTGATGTGAAGAGTTGCGTTAAGCTAATTTTGCGATGATTATCACACGTTCTTGAGAATATGCCCCTGTATTTTGTAAAAGATCCACATTTTAATACCTTCGAAACAGAAGTGTATGTGTGTTATTGCCTGAGTATTTAAAAATCACAGGTGAAATCCAACAGATACCTTACCATACCTGACTGAAAGCTCCTGTACCCAACTATTTACTAAATAATACATTTATTAGGCCGATGTAACACCCCAAACACTACGCCGCTAGCAAAACAAATGGCACTTCATTGCTCTGCCGGCATTGTTCCATTACATGCAATAATGATGAGGCGTGGCCTCCTCCAGGGACAGACCAGACTTTACAAACGTTCTTTTATTTTAAAAAACATGTGTTTTATACCACCTACTTCCATCCACCGTCCCATAATTTCCAAATGGTGCATCGACAGGGAGTGTGTGCTTCATCAATATCCCAGAACATGCACATTTAGGAATCAGATATCTGTAGTCACACTCATCCTATGTGAGTCTCACGCAAAGCTGGATTCACCTCTCACATAGTAGGTTGAATGGCACGTAGCTTGTTGAACTGTGTCCCCTAGGCACCATCAGCCTTTACGATATTGTCCGGCTTCCCCCTTCATACCATTTGCCTGGGTAGTGGGTAACTTCTGCCCTTTAGCGCAATTACCCCAATTAGACCACCCACCAGCACCACGTGCGCTTTACCCCATGGGCTCATGCACAGGAGCCAGCACGTGCACGAACAACTGAAGCGCCAATCACTCGTGCCCAGTAGCCTAACACGTGTAAGAATAACAGATGCGCTAAACACCTGCGCATACCGATAGGATCCCATAGGTAGCGCTCCAATTACACGCATGCGCGCCAGACCTAATCCACCGCGCATGCGCCGGATGAGTCAACCGCACCGCGCATGTGCAGACATCGCCCACTACACCGCACACCAACGCGAAGCAACCGGCACTCCTCTGAGCGCGATCATGACTCGGCAAACTCGAGTCTTTCCACCATTCCTTCCATCCTCCAGGTGCCCTCGCTCAACCAATCAGCCTCAGTATAAAAACCGGCAGCGCAGGCCATTACTTACCGGTTCTGCGAAGGAGGCACAACAGGTCCAAAGCCGGCGCTGGCCAGAAATCCTGTGAGTATGCTGAACTACCACCTCTACTATGGGTAAGCGCCACCACTCTTTTCTCCCTACAGGTCTCCTAACCCCAGTGGTCCTACCGTTGTCATCCATATAGGGTCAACCCCTTGCCACTTCAATAACCTTGAAGAGAAAACAACTTAAAACTAGCGTAAGAAATAGCCCTTACGCCTCATTTTTTCACCTTTCTCACCACTGTTGTAAATATCGTTTTTTTAAAACCACTTCACTAACGAAGTTCTAGTGCGACCTTTCACCATAATGGTACCACCAGTACCATTACACTTGAGCCGCTTATAGCCTGCACCCCACCGCTATTAAGCCGGCTGTCATAACCTTTGATCAATATCTCCTAGTGACTCTTTTTCCCTTTGTATGTTTTGTCCTTGTCATCTATGTTATATGTACAGGTGATCTTGAGAAGGGAATCCCCCCTCTCACAGTTAGATACACTTTAGGGCGTGTAGACACATAGCCTGCACTACACACCCACTAGTTTTAATTACACACACCCTTTTTATCAGTCCTGAAGAAAGCCAGCATATTGATAAGGCACTGGCTGAAACATGTTGACACTCTAAAGGACGTGGGAGGTCGTAACTCGCCTCTAACGTCCCACAGCCTTATTTTTAACCGCTGACGGAGGCCCAGATAATAAAGAGTCTTTACCCTCTGGGTACTGGGACCCCCGCCAAGCCGTTTTAAACTCACAATCTTATCATCCTTCACCGCACACACAGTGACATACCTGCTCCGCTGTAATCAGGCGTCGTAGCACACCCGGGACACGCTAGGTGTCACTGGGTGGGCCCGATGATGAAGCATGCCACCAACTAGGTTGGTGGGTGAGGGCTTTCTAAAGACACCCAGCAGGTGTCACCACCAATTGACAAAACTAAACTGAGTCACCATGATCTTTATAATATAAATATCATACCAACCCCATTCTTAGCTAGTCTCTTTTTGATTAATTGACATATAAACCGGGGATCTGGACTAGCTATCTGGTCCTCTCTCTCCCTCTTGATACACATACATATCTGAAATTCTCACAGTGCATGCATTTCTCTTATATGCAGGAACTGAAAAAAATGGTAATGGAAAGCAGACAACGTGCAGGCGCTGCTGAAAGTTTCCTGGTGTCAGAAGATTACACCGGGACGAGTTTCGCATATTTCTGTGAATTCTGGGAGAATTCGGAAAGAAACATGGCACTCCCCTTCAAGTTGCCAACTTTGAAGCAGGGTAGACGGCGTCTACCCTCTGAAAATAGTGTGTAGATGGCGTCTTCACAAGTCTACCCTTCACTCGAGCCCTGGTTCGATCCAATGTGCATTTTTAAGAGCTATATGCCAGACCCCATTGTTAGCTTTTTTTTCTTCCTGATTTCTAGTATTTTTTTCCATGTTCTACTTCACCACTACTTTCCCCTTCTACACCGACCTGTCATTTTAAGAAGTGCAGTTTTCCGACCCTTCACTGCAGAACCCAGGTGCGTGGCTTGGTCAGTAAGAGTGGGGGGGTGAGCTTTGGATTTTCCAACAATCACGCTGGGATATAATAATGTTAATTATTAAGAGAAGCAGTGCTTGAGGGGGGCTTAAGGGCCAACGGAAAGGAAACGGAGTGTGTATTGTGCGGAGTACTTAAAACACAGTGGGGCATATTCTCAAGGACTTATCGCCAAGTTATCTGCACTTTATCGCCGCCAAAGTGGCGATATATTTATCACCCAATTCACAAGCTGGTGCTAACAGCCCATATCACCAGTTGACCTGTGATAGCAGCCGCAAAAAACATTGCCACAGATCACCCGGCAACTAACGCTAATGAGATGCAGACTAGGCATTCCCGTGCAAAAAGCTGCGACAACACCACACCGCAACATTCTCAACGGCCAGCCAGATCGGCGATAAGAACATAAAACTGGCGATAAGGCGTGTTAGCAGCATGAAATTAACACCTGCTCTGACCTGGTGTAAAGTTGGACGACAACCTGCACCAGAAAAGGGAGCCCAGCCCAGAGCCACACCAGAAGTACAACAGATGCCATGGAGCCACTGATCATGCAAGTCGGAGCCCCAACAGGGCCACAACACTCACCGCCACCGCCCCAGTCCCTACACCCCCCACTCGGACCCTTCTGCCACCCCCCTGCCACGCCATCCCCTGGACCACCACAGAGACAGCGCAGGCAAAGACAGCGGACCTTCAGGAAATGCACCAGCATCACAGACTTAACACCAGAGAATGTCATTGCCCACTACAGGCTCAAAAGGGCAACCATCTCTGCACCCTTTCATTTCATCCTGCAGTCCACCAAGTGCCGTTATTGTCTTCCTGACTCTATGATGTTTATGACTGATGTGATATTTCTAATTACGCCTGTCATTTACTGCAGTACTATCCGATTACCCTGTAACTTGATGTGCACGATTTTCAACAAAGGTCTTTGAAAAAAAACACCAAAAAAAAACAAAAGGACAACCATCCTCCACATCCTGACCATCATTGCCCACAGGCTGATGGTACCAACACAGTGGACAACCAACACCAAAGCTGCTGGCTGTGCTGCACCTGTTGGCCTCTGGTACCTTCCAACCAACAACTGCCAGAGTCTGAGGAGTCTCACAGCCAGCCCTATCCAAGTTTCTCACAATTGTCCTGGATGCCATCATCAGCTTGGTACTCCAGTACCTATACTTCCCCCACACTGTGCAGGAACAGCTTGAGACTAAGCAAGGCGTCTACACCATAGCTGGCCTCCCGCACGTGTTGGGGGCAATTGACTGCACACATGTCCTACTTGTGCCCCCTGGCGACACTGCACACAATTACCGCAACAGAACATCAATGTGTAGGCAATAGTGGACCAACGGGGACTCTTCACCAATGTTGTCGCCAACTACCCAGGCAGTGTGCATGATTCCTACATCTTCCGACAGTCCATAATCAACCAGCGCTTCAAGGATGGCACCTACGGAAATGCACTGCTCGTTGGTATGTACCAAATGAACACACCACAAACCTCAACTCCACAATCATGCAACTCACAACTCTGGGAATGCACATGTTACAAACTCACATACAAAATGCCAAACAGCATGCCCACCCATCAGACACCACAGCACAACGTACTGCAGTAACCTGGGCTAGCCATGAATATAAGCCATCAACGGCATGGCACCTCAGCTACACATTAGCAGTATGTGGGGAGAGGTGGGAACCAGGCATGTGTGAAGGAGGCAAGGGACCCATGAATGAGAATGTACACAATGCCAAGTGTGGTGTGGATGTGCTTGACAGACTGCAGTTTGCAGACCACAGACATATCCATGTCGACATACACTGCTGTCTCTAATAAAAGAGAGAGGGACCCCAAAACCAAAGGGACAGGGTTCCGTGAACGACTATAAGTCAAAAAGGAGATTCCCTTTGGGCAAATGAACACAGAACAGCTGGTTCTTACGGACCAAACACATAAAAATACATCAATATATAACACATGGACAAGTAGGAAGCAATGTAAACATAATTAAAACCAAGTAGAAACACTCAAGAAAAATTAATCTAAACAATTTATTAGTATACACTATATTTGTTAAAAAATGGGAAACAAACAAAAACGGAAAACGTATACAGTCAATTAATGAAACATTCCAGTAAACAAAGGAGGTACAGGTTGAGGACTAAATTCATACAATAATACTGAATTTTCCTCTCTTTCTTGACCATGTATTACTCCTTTATGCATCGACGCATTTCGGTGGTGAGTACAGAGTTAAACCACCTTCATCAGGACAGTAGAGATAGTTGTTTCCCAATAATTCTAAAAATTTAAAACAGAAGCAGTCTTAGTTACAATCAATTATTTCTGGCAACACACTAAGGTTCTTCTTAAAAAATATAGTGTAAACAAATATTGCTACCCTAACAGATAATCCTACAACAATGCTTCCATGAACAAAAGATAGACAGACATTACAAAGGACATCATGACTTAGCATAGCATAATAATTATAAATCAACACTATGTGTTAATGACATTTCATCATTACATATTTCATAGATACTCACTTTGAGGCATTTATACCTTATATTTTAGAGTATACCTGAAGTATCACAGTACACTGACAGTTCTCAATTCTAGTTTTTCTCCCTGTTCAAATATAGACAAGGGAGGTGGATGACATGATATTGTTGATATATCACCTACCTCGATAAAAAACCAATAAGGTTAGAATAAGGGGTATTCAGCCTCCTTTCACACTGAGAAGATATTAGTCCTGCGAAATATCCTCCCGTTTACAATGTTTAAAAAGGTCCTATATGGGGAAACGAGCAAGGATTAGCAAAAACTTTTAAGAATGAGCGGTCATCACCTTCTAATTTTAGAAAGGTAATAAGGTCAAACAGTACCAGTCGGACAGATAACTCCACCTGACAATGCTATGGAGCACATGTGTTGAGTATATAACCGTGACTATAAGGCATCTCATACATCAACAGTGCATACAGATCAAGTAGCTGCCTATAAACACAAGGATTGGCACCGGGAAGTCAAGAATATACCCGATAAAAGAATACACCAATACCGGATCCCTGATACACCTAGGACGCACAAACCTCAGACATATATATTATATGCCATGCGCAAAGCAGATTGAAGATGTTGAAAGCAACATGTATTCAGCACAATTTACAATGCGAGTAGAGTGTACATAAAAAACTAATTATTATTATTATTATTATTATTATTTATTTTTATAAAGCGCGATAGTCACCCAGAGGTATCCCAGCGCTGAAGAACCCTGAATTCACCAGGTAAACGGAGCAAGAAATTGAGAAGGACAAGGGAGGAAAGGGGGAAACTGAAGCAGAAGGAGGGGAGGGGGTGTGCAGGATTTAGGGAAAAAGATGAGTTTTTAACAGTTTCCTGAAGCGCAGGTATTGAGGTTCAAGACGTAAGTTACGGGGAAGTGCGTTCCAAAGGCGGGAGGCTTGAACCGAGAAACGTCTTCCTCCTGCTCGTGTTTTTCTGAATCTAGGAATGGTAGTGAAGTTTTCTGCATTGGAGCGGAGGGGCCTAGAGTTCCTATAGGGAGTGACCAGTTTGCTGAGAATAGGAGGGCCTTGGTTCTGCAGCGTTTTGTGAACGAGACATAGGGCTTTAAATTTGACTCTCTCCCTTATGGGGAGCCAATGGAGAAGTTTGAGAGCGGGCTTGGCAGATGATCTGGCCGGGGTGTTAGTGATGATCCGGGCGGCCGCGTTCTGAATTGTCTGTAGTTTAGTAAGGGTTGCTTCGGGGGCAATTGGAACATAGACTTAAGGGAGCCAGAGAGGTAATGGCTGATCATACACTAACATACGGGTTAGGCTGATTAATACTTACGTAGTCATTTAATGTCTTAATCTTGGCACGCGGTATGTGTGTCTCATATATATAGACAATACTATAAGAAGATACGGAAAAGCAAAAACCATGTCTTACTACTTACAGATATATACTGATACCATAATGCAAGATATTCAAGTACAAACAAAAGTTGCTTTAGGTGGAGGCTCACTTACTTAATATTAGATAAACCCGACAGAAGACAGTCTCCGTGTTTTTAACTTCCTGACGTCTTGTACGGGCAATGTAGGCGAAGGCCTGGTGGTTAAAAAATATATGATAACCATCAGTTACAACAAGAAGCGTAGGCTGGTCTCAACTAAGAAACCTTTCTTAGGTATCACTTACTTCAAGGCAAATAAAAATCGGAGCCTTCAAAGGTAGGAGCCCGCCGAAGTTCAATCGTGCGTCTCCTACGGGACAAATGTGCCGAAAATTAGCGAAATTTCGATACGTCTATGAATCACGGGAATAGAATAGCGGGTTTCCGAGTTATACTCTTACCTATTAGCGCTGCCGAATAAAGCGTCCCGCGTGTCTGTCACTACTGATCCTCTGCAACAACACACCAGCGGTGTTTGCCGGCTTAAGTACATCATTTCTTTCTACGATATCCGTGACGACATGGTCACATGGGAAAATATCTCAAAGCTAAAGAAAGGACTAACGTACGATACTCGAGAAGCGTGAAAACATTCACTTGTAATCAATGGCTCACGGAGATACTAAATGGCGGTAACCGTCCGGTATAATATGTTCTCGAGAGAACAATTTTTATTGCTAAAATCTAAGAATTTTAATAAGATGAAAATAAAAATAAAGTAAAAATAAAAATTGGGATTTAATTAGAGAGAACCTTCCTCGTACCTCAGTGGCATTGCCGATATACGCTGTTATTTATTTATATTATTTGCACGATGACTGAAGAAGTGATAGGATAAACACTACCCACAAAAACAAGTCAGTACCTGAATCATATGTAGGGTAATTGGACACTACTGGTTCCTAGGCATATTGGACCTATATTTTGAAAGGCTAACCAACATTAGCTGCGTCAATATATATAGGGCAGCCTAAAATTCAATTGGTTATCGGATACAAGTGTGCGTCTGTAAGCAAACAGCAGCACACGTGCACCTGAACATAAAACATGCAACCACAGTCCCCATGTAGTTATATTGAGGTTAGCCTAAGCAACACTGGAGAGTTATATAGCGCCAACAATACGGTCCCATTCTTCTCTAGAGTTTAGACCTCTTCTAACGGTATCAAGATAAGAGATATACCATTGCTCTCTCTCTTTTCTTTTAGAGACCATGTCACCACCTCTCTTGCCTATCTTGATTTTCTCTAGAATAAACCAACTAAAGTCCGATTCTTTATGTTCTTTTTCCAGAAAGTGGGACACAATAGGTGCTGTAATCTTCTTAGTCTTAATAGCAGATCTGTGCTCTTGAAACCTCGTACGTGCCTCTCTGCCTGTTTCTCCAACATATGAGAGGCCGCACGGACACCTAAGTAGGTAAATAACATTTTTACTTCTACAGTTGTTGTGGGATCTGCATTTAACAGTCTTGTTATTACATTCAATTTCTGTTCCTACAGTGCATTGAGCACATACATTACATGTACCACATCTAGTCGTCCCAATCACCTTTGTACCATCTATTGTTCTTTGAGTATTCAGTGGTTCATCCTTATATGTGTGTACTAGCAGGTCACGTAAGTTTTTATTTTTCTTAAAAGCGAACAGAGGTCGTTCTAGGGGCATTTCTTCTTCGTGATTCAGGATGTGCCAGTTTCTATTGACCACGTTTTTGATCTGGTTGCTAATATTGGAGAATTTACTTACGAAGACAACCTTGTTTAGAGGGCCCTTTTCTTTCTTACTGGTCTGAATTAGTGCATCACGGTCATAGAACCTTGCTCGTTTCATAGACTGTGAAAGCAACTTCTTAGGGTAACCTCTCTCTCTGAATTTTGTTTTGAGCGTCACCGCATGTTTGTAGTAATCCCCTATATCCAAGCAATTCCTCCGAAGACGGAGGAATTGACTGAAGGGGATACTCTCCCTTTGTGACTTGGGATGAAAGCTAGAAAAGTGTAATAACGTGTTTTTGGCCATAGGTTTCGTAAATAATTCTACAGTCAGAGTTCCACAACAGTTCTTAATCGATATGTCCAGGAAATCTACCTTGGTAGTGCTGTGTGTAGATGTAAACTTCAGATTCGGGTCTATCCATGTGTTCATTTGCCCAAAGGGAATCTCCTTTTTGACTTATAGACATACACTGCTGGACAGAGAACGTAACCATGTCAACCCAGCTAGTGGGGAAAATTGCGAAAATGTAGCTTATTACGTCCCCCCTGTAAGCGTGTGCGGAATTGGCAGGTCCGGGGTACACCAGGCTAGCGTAGGGGGGTAAATAAAACGCACGTAGCCCTGGGCGTGGTTCTCTTCTGGAATGGCCAACGTGCCAGCCTCGTGGCGCCTCTCACCCCGCCACGAGGCCTGCGATCCTGTGCGCCTGCTGCAGCCCGGACCAGTCATGCCCGCCCTGCGCATCCGGGCCTCACTGCTCACCTGGGGACACCGGCGTGTGTCAAAAAGGGACCACCATGTGCCGGTGCAAGCTCCAAGCCCGAGGCCCACGACCTTAGCACCCTCCTCCGACCATCATGGCCTCCGCGACACAAGCCCGCAGTACTCCTTTCTCGTGACGTACTCCACCGGCATACACAGCGGACAAGTAGGTCACATATTTGGAACTGAATCTTGATTACACAATGGCAGAATACATATTTTATGGCAGAGTTTATATCACTATACTCCCTTCAATGTGGTGCCACCAAGTCTGTGCATGGAATTCCAACCGCACATGTCTGTGGGCTCTTGCTGACTTCTGCCTTCGGCCTACACTGCGGGCCAGCAGGCCTCACACCAATCCAATACAGTCCGTACCAGGCAGGACACGGCATCGTCGCAGACTGCACACCCGCTCAGCTCTGGTGCCTCTACCTCCGCCAACCACAAATCATCGCCACATGCCATTTCAACGTTGTGTGTTAGAGCTCCAGGAGGAGCTGGCTGAACAGCAGTTGACCAACGCTGACCGCTGCCTCCGGTCTACACTGCTGTCAAGTAGGTCACACATTTGGAACTGAGTCTTGATTTCTTCATGGTAGAGTTCAAATCGTTGTACAGGCCTCATCGGAGACTGCATCCCCTTCCAGCGCTGGTTCCACTGACTCTGTGCCCCAGAAGTCATCTACACTCTCTGGTTGAACTTTGGTGGCGTCTGAGTCTATGGCCTGGGGGTTGTCTTCATCATCATATAGCTGATATTGACATGGTGGTAAAAAGGAGTCTGTAGCATTCTACTCCTCCATTTGCATGTTTCTGCGTGCTTCTGCTCTCTGCATCATGCCCTGGAAAGACACCTTCCAATGTCCCCTTTAACACTCCGTGACATTCTCCTTGGACCTCAACGAGGACCCGCTCAGCTCTCGTGGCCCTACCTCAGTGCACCACAAGCCACCGTCCCGTGGTGTGTGCCTGTGCTGGCCGCAGTGCATCTGGGGCCACTAACTCTGTGCAGCTCAAGTCATGGACTCTTGCTGTTTGAACTTTGAACTTCTGATTGTCTGATCACTGTTGTTGTTGTTATCAGCACCAACCAACCCCTGAGGGGTTGCTTACACTGCCCAACACTCATCCAGCACAGGTGTCACTGGACATGTGACCCTGGCAATTAAAGGTGCCGGGCGTACTTGCACCTAGCCAGTTCCACAAACTATCTGTGTGTCCGTGTGGTCATTATGTATGCATGAGGGCCTCGGGCCATATCACATTACCTTGTGCTGTGTACAGCAGATGCAACCTTGTCACCTCAGGCATTGGGGCAGACCTGGGACATGTAGCTGTGCTGTACCCCCCTGTGAGAGTAAGCGGAGTGGATCGGCATACGGCAGTACAGCTTAGGGGTGTGGTTATTCAACACATGGCTCTGGGCGTGGTTAAGTTTATGCCTTGCCAAGGAAGTAACTAATGTGTGTGTCTCTGTTGTAGTGTCTGTGCCACTCTTCCCGCAATGGACAATGTTGCTATGTAGCATGCCCCTGGAGTGTGGGCTCGGCCAAAGGAGTAAATAAGGGAGTGCAAGCCCGCTCGGGTCAGGGATCAGACATGACAACTGTTGTGTGTGGCGCTATTACCGCAGCATAAGCCAAAGGTCTGCCCTTAACCGCTTGGCGAGTTCAGCCAGGCATGAACTCTACATCTGTGTCCCCCCTATCCTTACCATAGGGCTAAACACACCTGGCCACTCACCTTCAGCACACAACATCACAGTGTCGTTGTCAGGCTTGTGGACATGCGCAGACAGGCATGACAATGGTGTGCCGTAGGGGTGCAAGTGATGCAACCATGTTGCGCACACTAGTGAATGGGCTCAGTGGGAGGGAGGAGCATCAGTTAGGCTACCTAATACACAGTGATGCCGCTGATTTGCAACAAGCAGTACATGTCATGCAGGAATAAGTAAGTCACACATATCACACACCAATGAACCAGTGAGCCTGCCAACACATCATGCAGTACGAAGTATTGACTCATGTCTTTCTGCACTGTCACAGGTGATCAAGGATATGCACTCTGCGCTTGTATGATGACACCCCTCTGAGCCCCGAACACACAGGTCCAGAGGCAGTACAATTTGGCCCAAAAACGCACCAGGGGCACCGTGGAATGCACATTTGGTGTGTTGAAGTCATGTTCAGGTGCCTGGACATCAGAGGTAAAAGGCTCCTGTACAGCCCAGACATAGTGTGCAAGATGATTGTTGCATGTTTTGTGTTGCACAGCATATGTGTACGCAGCAATGCCCCATGGATACAAGTGTCAGATGCACCGGACGATGATGATGAAGATGAGGCAGGTGGACCACACCCAACTGCAGCCGCAGCAGGAATAGCCCGTAGGAACACCAACATTGACAATTTCTTCACATGAGCATGTCACATTGGGACAGTCCTTAGCAATCATGGGGCAGTACACAATGACCACAGGCACAGCATGAGCAAATAAATGTATTTCATGACACATTCCCTGAGTGCTTGTCACTCCTCTGTACAAGCACATCACTCAGACAAGTGTGAGTGCGACATGTAGTGCTAGCAATTTTTTAATTTGTTAATGGATGGTGGGTGTGTCACCTCTGTGCAAAGAGGCTGCTTAGGGTGTCACATATTCGAACTGCCAGTTCTGTGTGTCATAGTTAGTACGGAATCCCACTCTTCGGCGTTTCACATGTTTCCTAAATCATTCCATATTGGCTGTCATTTGTGACCTACAAGTGACAACAGGGCTTCCTTTGGGGTCAGATATGTACCACCATGATGCAGGGATGCACTGTGTGACTCAAGTCCCACAACATGGGCAACATGTACGTAAGGGGGAGTCACTGCCCCTACATTTGTCCATACTTTCATGATTAGTTGATCATGGACATGACACGTCTGTGTGCAGGAGGTGTTGATTATCCCTCTGCAATGTGAAGGGGCGATGCAGTTTCACAGTATGCTCCATGTATGTTTCTGCATTGGTGCAGTTTGCAAGCAGACTGCATGTGAATGTACATTGTGACTGTTTGTGAGGAGATGTCTATTTGATGCGGACACTGGTCATTTGTTCTACATCACAGATCTGGGGTTGTGCTCGTACATTTTCATCTCACCGTTTTTGTACTCTGGTTTTATGGTGCATATTCCCACATGACGCGTGGGAATTGCAGGGCTGTCGCTGGTTATCGCTTATTTTTGTATCGCGATTGGCCTCATCGCTACCATTTTCTCATTCGTATTTTGTGTTTTTTTCGGTTTTAAATTGATTTTAACGCGGTCATTTGATGCGTTATCGGAAGACTATTGCATGGTACCGCCTTGTTGAGAATACAACTTTAACACTGTGTTATTTTCCCGCGATAGACTGCGATGTGAAGAGTTGCGTTAAGCTAATTTTGTGATGATTATCACACGTTCTTGAGAATATGCCCCAGTATTTTGTAAAAGATCCATATTTTAATACCTTCGAAACAGAAGTGTATGTGTGTTATTGCCTGAGTATTTAAAAATCACAGGTGTATTCCAACAGATACTTTACCATACCTGACTGAAAGCTCCTGTACCCAACTATTTACTAAATAATACATTTATTAGGGCGATGTAACACCCCAAACACTACGCCCCTAGCAAAACAAATGGTACTTCATTGCTCTGCCGGCTTTGTTCCATTACATGCAATAATGATGAGGCGTGTCCTCCTCCAGGGACAGACCAGACGTTCCAAACGTTCTTTTAGTTTAAAAAACATGTGTTTTATACCACCTACTTCCATCCACCGTCCAATAATTTCCAAATGGTGCATCGACAGGGAGTGTGTGCTCCATCAATATCCCAGAACATGCACATTTAGGAATCAGATATCTGCAGTCACACTCATCCTATGTGAGTCTCACGCAAAGCTGGATTCACCTCTCACATAGTAGGTTGAATGGCACGTAGCTTGCTGAGAGCTGAATCACTCCTTATGTGTTCCTTCACTCAGTTCTGCTTCCACGTACAGCATATACTGACAGGTATGTAGGCTCCATGAAGGCATCCAAACACAGCCAATGCCAGCCTTTGATGCAGAGCTTAACTCCTAAAAAAGAAGTAGGGGGACTCACCAAGTTAGGCAGAATGGGTGTGACATCACCACATGTGACATCACAAGAAATGACATCACCGCGTGTGACAGCACAGGAAGTTACATCACAGCACATGACGTTGCATGTGTCATAACAGGAAGTGGAATCATATCTTAAGACCTCATACATGTTTAGCAGGTCTCTCATGAGAATATTTGAGCGCATTACAATATTTCACAAATCAGATTTTGCCTTGGGCTGAGCCAAAATATTGATGCAACCCAGACGCAAAATATGGGCCTCCATTTATACATGAATTTGTTTTACACCCTGACATTAAGAAATTGGCAACAAGGAGAAACGTGGCACTAAATCTGTTTTGCTTAATTGGATGTCATGTCAGTATTTTTAAATATCTTATTAGGTTAAGGTACCTGCTGCAGAGATCTTTATGTGCCAGCTAAATGTCAGGGAAGAATAATGGTAAAATAGCTCTGAAGAATAACGTATTTGATGGTGAGATCTGTATTCTGAGGGTTGATATGTCTCCTGCTAAGCACATTATGTAGATCACAGATGAGAGATTTTAATTTTATGTAAATAGGTTATTGCTTTTAACACTGAGATCCTTTTGTTACTTGCAGTTCATACATTGTAATCCTTCTAATAATAGCTCAACGAACTGTAAAGGAAATATTGTCAACCCTCACTCCTTTATGTAACACATCCTTTGATTTACACACTTACATGATTTAGTCTAAATGTATTATGTGTATGTTATGTAAAGCGCTCTGACAACCTACATTAGGATGAGTAGCTCTATAAAAGCAATAAAAAAATGGTATTAAATTGTAATTTTCGGTAAATTCTGAGACAGACAGGCATATCTGAAATTCTCACAGTGCATGCATTTCTCTTATAGGCAAGGACTGAAAAAAAAGTCAAAAGCTGTGTCTCTTAAGTACCTGTGAAGTGATAACAAGCCTTTGTTTCTCCTACGTTGCATTTGCATCTAAGTGTGACTCTCCAGACCTCACCCAGCCAGGACAATAATGGAACAAAAGGAGGCCTGATGGCCCCTTAACTTTGGCCTTTCTTTGGCTCAGCTGGAGGGAAAAGGAAAAGTCCTGAACGTTGCTGCTGGGAATGGAAAGCAGACAACATGCAGGCGCTGCTGAAAGTTTCCTGGTGTCAGAAGATTACACAGGGATGAGGTTCGCATATTTCTGTGAATTCTGGGAGAATTCAGAAGGAAACGTGGCACTCCCCTTCAAGTTTCCAACTTTGAAGCAGGGTAGACGGCGTCTACCCTCTGAAAATAGTGTGTAGATGGCGTCTTCACACGTCTACCCTTCACTCGAGCCCTGGTTCGATCAAATGTGCATTTTTAAGAGCTATATGCCAGACAACATTGTTAGCTTTTTTTTCCTTCCTGATTTCTAGTTTTTTTTCTTCATTTTCTACTTTACCGCTACTTTCCCCTTCTACACCGACCTGCCATTTTAAGAAGTGCAGTTTTCCGACCCTTCACTGCAAAACCCAGGTGCGTGGCTTGGTCAGTAAGAGTGGGGGGTGTGAGCTTTGGATTTTCCAACAATCACGCTGGGATATAATAATGTTAATTATTAAGAGAAGCAGTGCTTGTGGGGGGCTTAAGGGCCAACGGAAAGGAAAAGGAGTGTGTATTGTGCGGGGTACTTAAAACACAGTGGGGCATATTCTCAAGGACTTATCGCCAAGTTATCTGCACTTTATCGCAGCCAAAGCGGCGATATATTTATCACCCCATTCACAAGCTGGTGCTAACAGCCCATATCACCAGTTTACCTGTGATAGCAGCCGCAAAAAACATTGCCACAGATCAACCGGCAACTAACGCTAATGAGATGCAGACTAGACGTTCCAGTGCAAAAAGCTGCGTCAACACTGCACCGCAACATTCTCAACGACCAGCCAGATCGGCAATAAGATCATAAAACTGGCGATAAGGCGTTTTAGCAGCAGGAAATTAACACCTGCTCTGACCTGGTGTAAAGTTGGACGACAACCTGCACCAGAAAAGGGAGCCCAGCCCAGAGCCACACCAGAAGTACAACAGATGCCATGGAGCCACTGATCATGCAAGTTGGAGCCCCAACAGGGCCACAACACCCACCGCCACAATCCCCAGGCCTTACACCCCCCACCCGGACCCTTCACCAATGTTGTCGCCAACTACCCAGGCAGTGTGAATGATTCCTACATCTTCCGACAGTCCATCATCAACCAGCGCTTCAAGGATGGCACCTACGGAAATGCACTGCTCGCTGGTATGTACCAAATGAACACACCACAAACCTCAACTCCACAATCATGCAACTCACAACTCTGGGAATGCACATGTTACAAACTCACATACAAAATGCCAGACAGCATGCCCACCCACCAGACACAACAGCACAACGTACTGCAGTAACCTGGGCTAGCCATGAACATAAGCCATCAGCGGCATGGCACCTCAGCTACACATTAGCAGTATGTGGGGAGAGGTGGGAACCAGGCATGTGTGAAGGAGGCAAGTGGCCCATGAATGAGAATGTACACAATGCCAAGTGTGGTGTGGATGTGCTGGACACACTGCAGTTTGCAGACCACAGACATATCCATGTCGAAATACACTGCTGGACAGAGGACGTAACCATGTCAACCCAGCCAGTGGGGAAAATTGCGAAAATGTAGCTTGTTACGTTCCCCCCCGTAAGCGTGTGCGGAATTGGCTGGTCCGGCGTACACCAGGCTAGCGTAGGGGGGTAAATAAAAAGCATGTAGCCCTGGGCGTGGTTCTCTTCCGGAATCGCCAACGTGCCAGCCTCGTGGCACCTCTCACCCCGCCACGAGGCCTGCAATCCTGTGCGCCTGCTGCAGCCCGGGACGTTGGTCCCCGAACCAGTCATGCCCGCCCTGCGCATCCGGGCCTCACTGCTCACCTGGGGACACTGGCGTGTGTCAAAAAGAGACCACCACGTGCCGGTGCAAGCTCCAAGCCCGAGGTCCACGACCTTAGCAACCTCCGCCGACCATCATGGCCTCTGCGACACAGGCCCGCAGTACTCCTTTCACGTGACGTACTCCACCGGCATACACAGCGGACAAGTAGGTCACACATTTGGAACTGAGTCTTAATTGCACAATGGCAGAATACATATTTTATGGCAGAGTTTATATCACTATACTCCCTTCAATGTGGTGCCACCAAGTCTGTGCATGGCATTCCAACCACACATGTCTGTGGGCTCTTGCTGACTTCTGCCTTCGGCCTATACTGCGGGCCAGCAGGCCTCCACCAAACCAATACAGTTCGTACCAGGCAGGACACGGCATTGTCGCAGACTGCACACCCACTCAGCTCTGGTGCCTCTACCTCCGCCAACCACAAATCATCGCCACATGCCATTTCAACGTCGTGTGTTAGAGTTCCAGGAGGAGCTGGCTGAACAGCAGTTGACCAACGCTGACCGCTACCTCCGGTCTACACTGCTGTCAAGAAGGTCACACATTTGGAACTGAGTCTTGATTTCATCATGGTAGAGTTCAAATCGTTGTACAGGCCTCATCGGAGACTGCATCCCCTTCCAGCGCTGGTTCCACTGACTCTGTGCCCCAGAAGTCATCTACACTCTCTGGTTGAACTTTGGTGGTGTCTGAGTCTATGGCCTGGGGGTTTTCTTCATCATCATATAGCTGATATTGACATGGTGGTAAAAAGGAGTCTGTAGCATCCTACTCCTCCAGTTGCATGTTTCTGCGTGCTTCTGCTCTCTGCATCATGCCCTGGAAGGACACCTTCCAATGTCCCCTGTAACACTCTGTGACATTCTCCTTGGATCTCAACGAGGACCCGCTCAGCTCTCGTGGCCCTACCTCAGTGCACCACAAGCCACCGTCCCGTGGTGGTGTGCCTGTGGTGGCCTCAGTGCATCCGGGGCCACTAACTCTGTGCAGCTCAAGTCATGTACCCTTGCTGTTTGAACTTTGAACATCTGATTGTCTGATCACTGTTGTTGTTGTTATCAGCACCAACCAACCCCTGAGGGTTTGCTTACACTGCCCAACACTCATCCAGCACAGGTGTCACTGGACTTGTGACCCTGGCAATGAAAGCTGCTGGGAGTACTTGCACCTAGCCAGTTCCACAAACTATCTGTTTGTCCGTGTGGTCATTATGTGTGCATGAGGGCCTCAGGCCATATCACATTACCTTGTGCTGTGTACAGCAGACGCAACCTTGTCACCTCAGGCATTGGGGCAGACCTGGGACATGTAGCTGTGCTGTATCCCCCTGTGAGAGTAAGTGGAGTGGACCGGCATACGGCAGTACAGCATAGGGGTGTGGTTATTCAACACATGGCTCTGGGCGTGGTTAAGTTTATGCCTTGCCAAGGAAGTAACTAATGCGTGTGTCTCTGTCTTAGTGTCTGTGCTACTCTTCCCGCAATGTACAATGTTGCTATGTAGCATGCCCCTGGAGTGCGGGCTCGGCCAAAGGAGTAAATGAGGGAGCGCAAGCCCACTCGGGGTCAGGAATCAGACATGACAACTGTTGTGTGTGGCGCTATTACTGCAACATAAGCCAAAGGTCTGCCCTCAACCGCATGGCGAGTTCAGCCAGGCATGAACTCTACATCTGTGTCCCCCCTATCCTTACCATAGGCCTACACACACGTGGCCGCTCACCTTCAGCGCACAACATCATAGTGTCGTTGTCAGGCTTGTGGACATGAGCAGACAGGCATGACAATGGTGTGCCGTACGGGTGCAAGTGATGCAACCATGTTGCGCACACTAGTGAATGGGCTCGGTGGGAGGGAGGAGCATCAGTTAGGCTACCTAATACACATTGATGCCGCTGATTTGCAACAAGCAGTACATGTCATGCAGGAATCACTAAGTCACACATATCACACACCAATGAACCAGTGAGCCTGCCAACACATCATGCAGTACGAAGTATTGACTCATGTCTTTCTGCACTGTCACAGGTGATCAAGGATATGCACTCTGCGCTTGGATGATGACACCCCTCTGAGCCCCGAACACACAGGTCCAGAGGCAGTACAATTTGGCCCACAAACGCACCAGGGGCATCATGGAATGCACATTTGGCGTGTTGAAGTCATGTTCAGGTGCCTGGACATCAGAGGTAGAAGGCTCCTGTACAGCCCGTACATTGTGTGCAAGATGATTGTTGCATGTTTTGTGTTGCACAGCATATGTGTACGCAGCAATGCCCATGGATACAAGTGCCAGATGCACCGGACGATGATGATAAAGATGAGGCAGGTGGACCTCACCCCACTGCAGCCGCAGCAGGAATAGCCCGTAGGAACACCAACAATGACAATTTATTCACATGAGCATGTCACATTGCGACAGTCCTTAGCAATCATGGGACAGTACACAATGACCACAGGCACAGCATGAGCAAATAAATGTATTTCAAGACACATTCCCTGAGTGCTTGTCACTCCTCTGTACAAGCACATCACTCAGACAAGTGTGAGTGTGACATGTAGTGCCAGCAATTTTTTTATTTGTTAATGGATGGTGGGTGTGTCCCCTCTGTGCAAAGAGACTGTTTAGGGTGTCACATATTCGAACTGCCAGTTCTGTGTGTCATAGTTAGTATGGAATCCCACTCTTCGGCGTTTCACATGTTTCCTAAATCATTCCATTTTGGCTGTCATTTGTGACCTACAAGTGACAACAGGGCTTCTTTTGGGGTCAGATATGTAACACCATGATGCAGGGATGCACTGTGTGACCCAAGTCCCACAACATGGGCAACATGTAGTTAAGGGGGAGTCACTGCCCCTACATTTGTCCATACTTTTATGATTGGTTGATCATGGACATGACACATCTGTGTGCAGGAGGTGTTGATTATCCCTCTGAAATGTGAAGGGGCGATGCAGTTTCACAGTATGCTCCATGTATGTTTCTGCATTGGTGCAGTTTACATGCAGACTGCATGTGAATGTACATTGTGACTGTTTGTGAGGAGATATCTATTTGATGCGGGACACTTGTCATTTGTTCTACATCACAGATGTGGGGTTGTGCTCGTACATTTTCCTCTCACCGTTTTTGTACTCTGTTTTTATGGTGCATATTCCCACATGGCGCGTGGAAATTGCAGGGCTGTCGCTGGTTATCTCTTATTTTTGTTTCGCGATTGGCCTCATCGCTACTATTTTCTCATTCGTATTTTGCGTTTTTTCGGCATTGAATTGATTTTAACGCGGTCATTTGATGTGTTATCGGAAGACTATTGCATTGTACCGCCATGTTGAGAATACAACTTTAACACAGTGTTATTTTCCTGCGATAGACTGCGATGTGAAGAGTTGCGTTAAGCTAATTTTGCAATGATTATCAAACGTTCTTGAGAATATGCCCCAGTATTTTGTAATAGATCCATATTTTAATACCTTCGAAACAGAAGTGTATGTGTGTTATTGCCTGAGTATTTAAAAATCACAGGTGAAATCCAACAGATACCTTACCATACCTGACTGAAAGCTCCTGTACCCAACTATTTACTAAATAATACATTTATTAGGGCGATGTAACACCCCAAACACTACGCCGCTAGCAAAACAAATGGTACTTCATTGCTCTGCCGGCTTTGTTCCATTACATGCAATAATGATGAGGCGTGTCCTTCTCCAAGGTTAGACCAGACTTTACAAACGTTCTTTTAGTTTAAAAAACATGCAGTTTTATACCACCTACTTCCATCCACCGACCCATCATTTCCAAATGGTGCATCGACAGGGAGTGTGTGCTCCATCAATATCCCAGAACATGCACATTTAGGAATCAGATATCTACAGTCACACTCATCCTATGTGAGTCCCACGCAAAGATGGATTCACCTGTCACATAATAGGTTGAATGGCACGTAGCTTGCTTGGAGCTGAATCACTCCTTATGTGTTCCTTCACTCAGTTCTGCTTCCACGTACAGCATACTCTGACAGGTATGTAGGCTCCATGAAGGCATCCAAACACAGTTAATGCCAGCCTTTGATGCAGAGCTCAACTCCTAAAAAAGAAGTAGGGAGACTCACCAAGTTAGGCAGAATGGGTGTGACATCACCACATGTGACATCACAAGAAGTGACATCACCGCGTGTGACACCACAGGAAGTTACATCACAGCACATGACGTTGCATGTGTCATCACAGGAAGTGGAATCAGATCTTAAGACCTCATACATGTTTAGCAGGTCTATCATGAGTACATTTGAGCCCATTACAATATTTCACAAATCAGATGTTGCCTTGGGGTGAGCCAAAATATTGATGCAACCCAGACGCAAAATCTGGGCCTCAATTTATACATGAACTAGCAGCCCGCCCCAGCGTTGCCCGGGGCAGAAGGGGGGTGGTGGCAGCATTTTATGCTTGCATGCAGTCATGGCCCGTCCCACCGCACGCAATGCCGCAAGAACCTTCTGCGCCGATCTACACCCCTTCATTAGCCTGCTGTTAGTTGGTCGCTCCAGTATTGAAAGGTGTTCTCTGAAAAATGAAGTATTTAGTGATAATTAATTTTGCCCCCTCGCTGCCCCACAGACTCTGCGGACCTTGGCTGTCTCCCCGGTGTATAAATGACCTTAGCTTGCTCCATTTCACGCTCAAATGGAAGCCGACTTGAAGCACACTGCAGCCGCCCGGCTCCCGCCCGTCCCTCCGCCCGTCCCTCGGTGCGCACCTGTGGCGCTTGACTTACCTCACCAGCCTCACCTCACCAGCCGCACCTCACCAGCGGCTCCTTCCCGCGCTGCTCCTCTTCGCCGCTCGCCGCTCCTCCCCGCCTGTCCACAGCTCCTCCTGGCATCATGTTCTCCGCTCTTCCTGTTGCCTCAACGCCGCTCCTCCCCACGCTCCCGATGTCATGACGCAGACGTAGCGGCCGGCGCTACTTGCAGGGGACTACTTTATTTTTATTTCAAATTTTTTTAAACAACGTATATTTTTTCTTTTTATGTAGCCTATGTCCTTCTGCTCCCCCTGAGGTTTTCTAAGATGTCTTGGGTGTTTAGATTGGTGGTGTTGTTTTCGAGTTTACCCGCCTCAAAGGTTTAAAGTTCTTCCTTTATAATAGTAGTATAGATTTGTTTTAAACCCTGCCACTAAGAAATTGGCAACAAGGAGAAACGTGGCACTAAATCTGTTTTGCTTAATTGGATGTCATGTCAGTATTTTTAAATATCTTATTAGGTTAAGGTACCTGCTGCAGAGATCTTTATGTGCCAGCTAAATGTCAGGGAAGAATAATGGTAAAATAGCTCTGAAGAATAACGTATTTGATGGTGAGATCTGTATTCTGAGGGTTGATATGTCTCCTGCTAAGCACATTATGTAGATCACAGATGAGAGATTTTAATTTTATGTAAATAGGTTATTGCTTTTAACACTGAGATCCTTTTGTTACTTGCAGTTCATACATTGTAATCCTTCTAATAATAGCTCAACGAACTGTAAAGGAAATATTGTCAACCCTCACTCCTTTATGTAACACATCCTTTGATTTACACACTTACATGATTTAGTCTAAATGTATTATGTGTATGTTATGTAAAACGCTCTTACAACCTACATTAGGATGAGTAGCTCTATAAAAGCAATAAAAAAATGGTATTAAATTGTAATTTTCGGTAAATTCTGAGACAGACAGGCATATCTGAAATTCTCACAGTGCATGCATTTCTCTTATAGGCAAGGACTGAAAAAAAAGTCAAAAGCTGTGTCTCTTAAGTACCTGTGAAGTGATAACAAGCCTTTGTTTCTCCTCCGTTGCATTTGCATCTAAGTGTGACTCTCCAGACCTCACCCAGCCAGGACAATAATGGAACAAAAGGAGGCCTGATGGCCCCTTAACTTTGGCCTTTCTTTGGCTCAGCTAGAGGGAAAAGGAAAAGTCCTGAACGTTGCTGCTGGGAATGGAAAGCAGACAACATGCAGGCGCTGCTGAAAGTTTCCTGGTGTCAGAAGATTACACAGGGATGAGGTTCGCATATTTCTGTGAATTCTGGGAGAATTCAGAAGGAAACGTGGCACTCCCCTTCAAGCTGCCAACTTTAAAGCAAGGTAGACGGCGTCTACCCTCTGAAAATAGAGCGCAGATGGCGTCTTCCCACGTCTACCCTTCACTCGAGCCCTGGTTCGATCCAACAGTGCCCTGAATGGAACTAAAATGTGCACCCCTTATGGATTCACGCCCGCTGCGGCACCCTCCCAGGACCCATCCAAGCAATTAACTCTTTATACTATCCAAAGACATTTTATGATTCAGCTTTTAAATTAATTTAACATTTAGATCATCTCACCGTGATTTTTCAGTAAACGCTATCTTTGAAAGGCAACTTTTAAAGTATACTAGCTTGATTTCAACCTACAAGTGCCTTGGCTATCCATGCATGACTGTTTGTTAATACACAGTGACAAAGCCAGGAGAGTAACCTTTCACAACGAGAAGTTTTGAAGGATGATTACGGTGATGGGTTTGCTTTGTATGACATTTTTATGGTCGTGTATCTAAAAACCCCATATATAGTACACATTTAGGATCAGAAGTAATGATAAATTCAGTTTTTTCATTTGCCGGACTTGCACTTCACAGCAGCCCTGCTGTTGCTGAAAGGTACTCATTACAAGTCAAAGGAAGTAGTATCCAGATGGAAAACCACCAAGGTGGATTCCACGTGTCCTCGTGTTCCTGCATCCCAAATGTCCAGGTACAAGAACACTGGGTTCAGTTTTACTAGGAGCAGGATGGAGCCATGGATCCACCAGGTATAGAGTGGGAAGCCGGGGACACCGCCACCTGCCCCCGTCACCGCACACCGCAGGAACTCGGCACACTCCCTGCTGCAGCTGTAGGTCCTACCCTGCCTGCTGACACCATTCCTGCTCCATGGCCTCTGCACAGCGACCTGTTACACCCCCTGCCCACACTTACCACCTGCTCAGAGCAAATGTGAGCAGAAACCCCCCTCAAATGTGAGAAATCCTGCAGGTCCTTGACTGGTTACTACAGCCTGGCAATGTAGTTCCTATTCCAAGGACCTGAACCTGTGAGACCCAGAATTAAGGTGGTGAAACAGCCTGTAAAAAGTATCTCCAGCCTTAATATCTTTACCTTAATTATGAACATTTATAATGAAGGGACTGAACCAGTAAGCAGATCGGGCATATTTTATTCTGTTCCCCCTTACCTCAGCGACGGAAAATAAGGGCCATATGTACAAAGGTTCGGATTTGCGATTACTAAATAGTGCATCTTAGGAAATCGGTATTTGGGGCCATATGTATGAACACTTTTTCCCATAGACACAGAATGGGTAAAACCCTTTGATACATATGGCCCTTGGTCATTACAAATCCATACATAAGAAAGGATTCCTTTCAAAATAGCATTTCCTTAATTTGTGAACCGAGTCGCAAATAGCAAATGAAGTTGCAAATACTGAATCACCTTTTGAAAAAGCTGATGACATCACAAAAAGGAAGTAATCCTCAGTTGAAAGCTGGAGAGAATAGGTGCAGCAGCTTCATGGGAGAATCCAGTTCCAGTCCACTTGTCTATTTGCCATCCACCCATTTGTGACATGAAAATGTCACACAGGGCGAGTGAGAAGGATTCAGGAAGACAAGAAAGATGTTTATCTGCTAGCCAACTTGCCTAATGTCATAGATTGTGTAGATGGTACACATGTGCTTATATGCCCACTATCTGCCATTGAATATCAATTCAGGAATAGAAAAAATACTCATTCTCTGAATATTCAAGTGCTGTGTGATGCCAAATAATCACCGATATTGCTGTACGATTTCCTGGAAGCACACTTGACTCGTTTATATTTAGACACAGTGGAATTTTGCAAAGGCTGCAAAGAGGAGATTTTGACAATGGATATGTATTGGTAAAATGCACATAAAATCAGATAACATAGAAGGTAAGTTTCATTGTAATCTCATATCTAAATTTGTGTTGTTTGAAGGTGATAGTGTCTGGCCTTATGTCCATGGATCATGACACCATATCTGTCCTCCACTATTCCGAATGACCGGCGTGATAATGTGGCACATGTAGAACTAGAGGCATCATTGAATTAACTTTTGGGCTACTGAAAAGACATTTCTGGTGTCTGCATAGGAGCGGGGTCGCCCTACAGTACTCTCCTGAATTCAGTTGCAAGATAGTAGAAACTTGTGCGATTCTACATAATAGAGCACAAAGAAAAGGATTATCTGTGGCTGTGTCTGATTCAGAGTCAGATGACGAAGATCAACATCTTGCACCTCCTCCCAGACATGAGGAATCGAGCTGCAGAAGGGCGTTTGGAACTCTGTAACATAAGCAACAATTATTTCTCAAGGTAAGTGTATAAATGCATGAAAAGTGATATATTCAACTACAAAGACTCCTTGTCGGTTACGCTACTAAAGGTATCTTTATTTTCAGGTAACATACTTTATATATGTGAAAAGTAGTTCTCTCTACAGATGGTTGTTCGGTTCAACAAAAATATTATGCAATCTTTTAACAATGTAGTGAATCAACATTTATTTTTTATCTTCTGTTTGCGTTTGTTGCAAACTGATGTTTTGGATCCAAATGTTCAGCACTACCACTGCGACGCCTGCTTTGGCGCACATTTAAACTGTCTGCAATTGAGATGGTACTTACACTAGATTACCCCATTTCCACCTGACAGCACATCGAGATCAGGTGCTTGTGGTGTTTGTTAGGTGATTGATGGCCAGAGTTAAACCATCTATGTGGCAAGATGTATGTCGCTCCTTTCATTTTTTCTGTATGTTATCATTATGCAGTTCCACACATAAGTTATTTATGGCATCAGTGAGATTGGCAACATTTTCATTCATTGCTATTTGATTGGGAGTTAATGTACTTGCCACACTTTGAAACCCACTTGTCACTTTTTTATTCATGGATACAATTTTCTGATTTATTCTCATGTGCTTCTGTTGCAGGCACTGAAACTTCAGCATTGCGCGTTCTAAACAGTCAAATATTTGTTGTCTTTCTGCAACATCAACATTTGGGACCACAATGGGGGGGGGGCAGCACAGGCCACAGACCAGCTTGTTGGTGTGAAAAAGACTGCTTTATTGGAAACAGGTGCACATTACAAATAAATTACCTTGGCCTGTTCCATACAAAACGAAACCTCGCTAAATATATTTTTCCTAACGTACCCCCAGCCCCTCCCCTAAAAATGGTTCCCCCCTGCAACAATTATAAACACAAACTTGCAATTCCCAACTTCCTACCTACCTAACTAGATAACTTCTTGTACCTACCCCAACTGTAAACCAGACCTCATAAAATTCCCCAGTACTTAGGAAAAACGCCACCACAAAGGCCTGTACAAACACACCAGCACCTGCACCATTGACGAAATCCCCATACAAAGCACCCCCCAATGCTCCCGTTCCCAACAAGACCACCTCAACATGCCGCAGCTTGCTAAAATCCAATAACTAGGAAAAGACCTGAAAAACAGAAAGCTACCTGAAAAAGGGGCAGGAGAGAGGGAAAAGAAAGAAGCCCCAGAAAACCCCACAACCGGCTGCTGGGTCACTACCACCAAAATGGTAGGTAGTTCCCTGAAATGCCCGGTTAAATATGCTACCAGCCCAATGGCAGCCCAAAGATAGCTCACCCAGCCCAAAAGGAGCCCACGAAGCCCAACCAGCCCAACTGGGGTGCTGGCTGCCACCCCCCGGCTCAAAACCCCCCGGGAGGAGCAGGCCTCCCGCTGGTCGGCCACCCCTCCCAAAGCCCTATTGGGCCCACAAGGGGGGGGGGTGGGGGGGGGGTGGGATAGCACAGACCACAGACCAGCTTGTTGGTGTGAAAAAGGCCGCTTTATTGAAAACAGGTGCACCTTACAAATAAATTCCCTTGGCCTGCACCGTACAAAACTAAACGTCGCTAAATATATTCTTCCTAATGTAACTCCCACTCCCTCCCCTAAACATGGTGCCCCCCTGCAACAATTATAAACACAAACTTGCAATTCCCAACTTCCTACCTACCTAACTAGATAACTTCTTGTATCCACTCCAACTGTAAACCAGACCTCATAAAATCCCCCAGTACTTAGGAAAAACGCCACTCAAAAGTCGTCCTGGCGGCTTTCGACCCCCTCCCTAGGCATCCTGTCTCTTTGGATATCAGCGTGACCCTATAACCTTGTCCAGAGCCTCCTTCACTTGCACAATGTAAAGTTCCATCCCATACCGAGAGAGGTGGGCCCTGTCATCCCTAAAAAAGTACACTGCCCCATGGCGCATTTCCGGATGCTCCATCCTACCCAAACCTTCCTTCTCGCAGAAACTCCTCATCTCCCTGTTGATCTTCCTGCGCGTCCTATCTATGGCCGCCGGCCGCTCCGCTCCCCTCCAAATCCGCCTAGGTATAAACTCCGACCATATGATATGGCAGCCTGACCACTGGCGCCGTACCTCTAACAAATCCCTCTTCATCTGCTTAACCAATGCCAGGCCCTTGCACTGAACTAAATTGTTCTACCCCAGGTGGATGACTAACACATCCGAACACACTCCCTTCCTGACCATCTTATTCAACGTTGGCAACAGTTCATGCCACCTCATGCTCCCCTTTCCTTGCCAATGACATGCAAACAACCCAGGATCAAATCCCAGATTTAAACTCCGGTTCTTATCCCACTCTGCATGTTCTGCCCGCTTCACGAATGAGTGTCCCATAATGAGGATAGACAAGACAGCCTCGTCAGGCCCCGAAACCGCACCTGAAAAGACACACATGTAAGCCAGAGGAAAACGCAATCAAGCCTTCTCCTCCATCCCTACCCCCCTCAATCTGATCTATGTCTTCTAGCAGTCCGATTTCTAATGCCCCAAACGAATGAGCTCCTCCCTCCCCAACCCTTTTTGGCTGCATCCGTCGCCACCCCTTTGCGGAACGAATGTGTCCCAAAAGCCCTCCGGTCCTCACCCATGGCGTGTAGGGCGTGCTGCAGAACCCATAGCACCTGAGCCACTGCCAACCTGCCCTTGTCCACCCGGCAAAAAAATTCCCCCATCACCGCCCGCCGACCAGACGCCAGCAGCCCCCCCACCCCGCTGGGCATACCGTTACTATCTCCACCGGACCCATCAACACCCACTTCCCGCCCCCGTTGGTCGGTCTTGGAACACAGTAACAACACCACCACCTCCCGAGCCCTCAGTTCCACCTCCCCCCGAAGGACCCCTGGCCCCCCCTTGAGCCCCACCAGTTCCAAAACTCGAAAAGCCCCAAAATACATCAACGACATGAGTGTGAAAAACAGAATGGTCTCCTCTTGGTTGTGCAAATCGTCGGCTACAGCTGTATCAAACCTACCAGCAAACCCGCCATGATGGGCCAGCCCTAACTAACCCTGGCACCCCTCTCCCGCACCCAACCTTATAATAAACGCGCTCCCAGTTCCCCCACAGTCGGCACGTAACCCCACCACAACTTCCCCATGAAAGCGTCAGCTGACAACTTACTGACAATCGTCGCTTTCGACATCCCCCTGTCCATCATCCGCAGCATAAACTGCACCACTTGTTCACCCCATAGCCAGCGACCGTCCTTCCGCACTGCCCCACCTTCCTAAAATTCCTGCCATGCTTGCTCGTACACCCTCCAGGTAGAAACGGCCACCGACGCTCTTACCAGTTGTACGACCCGGTCTCCCCCACTGACCACAGCCCCAACGGCACTGGCGTCTTGCATTCATCCGCCTCCCCTTGGAACCTCTGTCATTGTCCACCCCTGACACATGCCGGGATTGAACCAAAATGTCATGTTCCAAACATAGCAGTACAAACACCCTCATCAACTTGAGCACCTGTGGGTCCCTGGCCGACTGGCTATTGACGACCTGCACTACCGACATGTTGTCCACTTTGAAAATCACCCGTTTGTGCACTAGCTCTCGCGCACACAATGTCACCGCTACTACCAGCAGGAAAAGCTCCAAGAAGTCGATGCTCCGCCTCCCACCCTGCCAATGCGGTGGCCATTCCTCCATGCCCCACATCCCCCACCAGTACAGACCGAAACAGCCCATCCCCACCACATCCAACGAGATGGTTACGTCCCATTCCCACTCCTCAGGGGGTGCAATGGGCACACCATTGAAGCGCTCCAAGAAGGCCCCCAACATGCGCAGGTCCTCCTTCATCCACGCCGACAATCGCAGGTGATGATGTGCAACATTAGTCCGGACAGCGCCAAACCCAGCCGTCTGCAAAAAGTACGGCCGGCCCGCATGATGCGGTATGCAAAGTTCAAATGTCCCACAAGAACCTGGACCTCCCGCTCCGTCATCTTCTGTTTCTTCAACATGTTGTCCACCAATGCCATCATATGCACCTTTTTGTCCTCCAGCAGGCATGCTTCCAGGGCCATGGAGTCGAGCTCCATTCCCAGAAATGACAGCACCTTACTGCGACCCTGCGTCTTCTCTGGCGCCAGGGGCACACCCAGGTAGCCCTTGAGTTCCGTAAAGCCGCCCAGCTGCTGCTGGCTGTCCGCTGAACCAGGCCGTCCCACCAAGAAGAAGTCATCCAGGTAGTGCGTCACCGTCTCATTGCCTGTGTGCCAGGAAAAAGCCCACTGCAAGAAGGTATGGAAGCGCTGAAACAAGGCATACAAGATCAAACACCCCATGGGCAACGCTTTGTCCACGAATATGTCCCCCTCAAACTGGATACCCAACAGCTGGTGATCCTCCGGATGTACTAGTAGCAGCCTGAATGCCGACTTAATGTCGCATTTCGCCATGAGGGCGCCCGCCCCTACCAACGCCACTAGCCGTCTTGCCACAGCCACGGAAGAGTAAGACACCGATGACAGCTCCACTGATACAAAGTCGTTTACCGACGTCCCTTCCGGCCACAACAGATGCTGAATCAGGCAAAATTGCCCCTGCCCCTTCTTCAGCACCACACCGATAGGAGAGATAATCAAATCCCGAATGGGGACGCCCCGAAAGGGGCCCGCCATCTGCTCTTCTCTCACCTCCTTGAACAACTTGTCCCGTACCACCGCCTTGTGCACATTGACCGATTTTAAATTCTCGGCCCACCTGGCAGTCCGGGGACCTTCGTACCCCAGCCGGAACCCCTGCTGCAACACACTTGCGTCTTCGGTCCGTAGATAAGACACTAGGAGGGTCCTGCTTAACCAGCGTATGTGCCTTTTCCCAGTGCCCCGTCCCCCCTTTTCCTCCCCTGCCCCCGGTCTGGGCCCCTGACGTCGCAGGCTGCTGATTTTGATTACCGCCCCCAACTCCCCCGCAGTGCACTACCGGGTGTCATTTTCCAAATTTGGAGCACTCATGCCAAAATTGACAGTACTGTCTGGCACACGCGTCCTTGTTGTAATCCCAACATGCTCCAACTGTGGTATTAGCGACACCCTCTCCCTGCCCCCACCCCACGGGTGGGGCAGGCCAGAAAGGGGTGAGGCACGATCGGTAGGCCGCTGCTCGTATAGATTGTCCTACCAAACTTCGCCCCCCATGTTCTGTTGATACAAGTCCGAGTCGAGCTCCCCCTACTTTGCTTCCGGGTCTGCAGCCAAGCGTGCTCGAAACTCTACATCATAATGCGACCACTCATAACCCCCATACGTGACCTGCGCCCGCCGGATCACATCCATATATTTAAAAAGCGCGACCGCCCGATCCAGGTACTTCTCGCAGTACACGCTGGCGAATATCAAAAACCCCGCCAACCAGTTTCTATGTTCAGAAGGACCTTTAGCCTCTTAGCCAGAGTTTCTATGTTCAGAGGGACCTTTGGCCTCTTAGCCAGCTCCTGTTCCTCCTCCTTCGACCCCTACTTCGCCGTCAGCTCACGGTGCAAGAGCTTCAAAATATCTACATAGTCTCCTTTTCCAAAGTGCGGCCCCAGGGGTTTCGTAATGCCCATATAAGGTAGCTTGCGCACCAATATATCATGACCCTCCTTCCCTTTCTTGCTCCCCCGCCCGTCTTAGCATCCCCGGCCGCACCGACGCCCGCCTCATCCGGGCCCACCCCGTGTTCCTCACAGACGTTCCTTTATTAAGGCGCACCCCTTCTTCCCCTCCTTTAGCATCTGTCCACACTGACACCTTACCCGTTGGGCCCCGCCCGACCCGCTACCCGCTCTACAACCTTCCTTACCTGGCGTCAAGGTCAGTGTCCGCACGGGATCCCACCGCCTAACTAGTTGAGCAAGGGGGGCCGCCACTCTCTCTGCTCTGCACCTCTTTTGTGCCTGCAAAACACTAGGAACAACATTACTTCGCTCCCCCGTCCTGTCCTGCCCCTCCCAAATTTCCCCCTCCTCCGTGCTGTCCTCCTCATAATCCAGATGGGACATCCCCTCCTCCTGATCCAAACCTGTGACACCCTCACATCTTGCCCTCGGCCGCCCTCTACGGGCTCCAGCCGTCACAGTCCTGCCCTTTCCCTACAAGTACGTAGCAGTTCCCCAAATCCACACTCTCCCTTCTCCTCTCCTCATGATACTCTTCAGGGTCCCGATCAGCACTGATGGACCTCCGCCCCTGGCACCCGGTGGCCGCCTCGATCCTTCAGGGTGGGACTGGCAGGGACTTACCGCCCGCCTCTCGTAGGACGCCATCGTCGGGTCCCTCGTAGGAGCGCAACGGCCATAATAAGGCAGAACCGGCCCATCCCCTCGGCGAATTAGAGCCGCATGCTGCTCTCCTGAGCACCTCGCCACACGTTCCTGTCAGGAAAAATAAGTGGAGTCCAGCATGCAGGGGTTAAAATGTTCCCCCACCTTGCCAGGTCCACCGACGTCCCTCCACCCCCCTGCATCTCTCCCCACCCTCGATGAATTACCCCGATGCAAAGGGGTATCCCGCCATGCCCCCAAATCCCCTTTTGTACCATGCCAGCCCCACCCCCGAGCCGCGCCCTCCTCCTCCCCCTCACTCCAGGCCACGGGCTCCAACTCCTGATGCACGGAAACCCCTTCCCTCCTCCCCCAATAGCCTCGCACCCCCTCTTTGCCCCAGGCATCCCCCCATCTCTACCCATCCCCCCCTACTGGCCCCCGACCACCCCTACCCTCCGGCACCTTCGCGGGCCTGGACATCACAGAGTGTGCGCCGATCCAGGCCACCACAGATCTGCCAACCCAGAGCCAACCCCGCCCCCCTTCTGCCAAATCCCTCCCCTCGCGCCACACTCCTTGCTCGCTGCCTCCCGACCCCACCCCAGGGGTCTGCGGCCTACTCGTCCCCCCCAGATTCCCAACCCCACCCTGAGTATATCCGGCACGCTCCCTAACCCCTCCCGCCCCCTCCTCTTCACCGGAGCTGTCAATCAAGAGGGGAGATGCCCCCATCACTCTCCTGTGTGGGGGAATCCCCCCCACCTGCCCTTGCCTCAGTGCCTGTTCTCATCCCCTCTGGCCGGCCACCATGCCGCACCCCCCTCCCACAACGATTCCCCCGCTGGGGGCTCCACTCGCGGCGCTCCCCCTGACCCCTCTCCAAACTTTAATGGGGGTCTCACACCATCTCCTACCCCCCAGCCGCGCCCCTTCCCTCCGCCCCCAGCCACTGTCTCACACGCAGCGGCTCAGCAGCAAGCCCGCTACCACGGCGTCGCTCGCCGGGCGGCCTCACCTTTACCCCGGGCTGCAGCTTGTCCATGCGCCCGCATCTTCCAGGAGACAGAGGGCCTCCACCACCCGGGGATCCTCGCAACGCGCCATCATCACCGAGGAGGCAAACGAGATAACAGGTACTCCGCGCCCAACCACAAACCATTCACCACACTACAGGCCCAAGATCCAAGCAAGAGGCCAAAGGCAAGAGAAGCAATAAGCCCAAAAGCAAAGAAAGAAGCCCTCAGAAAACCCCACAACCGGCTGCTGGGTGACTACCACCAAAATGGTTTGTAGTTCCCTAAAATGGCCGGTTAAATATGCTCCCAGCCCAATGCCAGCCCAAAGATAGCCCACCCAGCCCAAAAGGAGCCACGGAAGCCCAACCAGCCCAACTGGGGTGTTGGCTGCTCCCCCCACACCCTGGCCCAAACCCCCCCGGAGGAGCAGGTCTCCCGCTGGTCGGCCGCCCCTCCCAAAGCCCTATTGCAACAGGGGACTGAGCTGGAGTGTGTTGAGCCCGATGATGGGCAAGTCTACATCTACACCGTGGTTGAATGCTCTCACCACAGGTTCCTCCTCAACAGTTGGAGTAATGTCCTCACTATCTTCTCCAGCTGCACCTCTGATTTCTATAGCTGCAGGGCTTACATTTGCAGCATGTGTTGAGCTGGACTGACTGCCACTGTCATGAGGGTCATCGACACTAATTTGAATGCCTTCTGCATATTCCACTTGTGAGTGCTGACATTCTTCAGTTGATTTATCTATTAAAAAATGGATGGATACTACTTTAGTAATTGTACTTGTTTTTTCTTAAATAATATTTCTTACTTCTACTATTAATTATGTTTGCACTATTATTTGTTTGTTTTAATTTTTCATCACTACGTATCCCATAATGCACTTTAAAGGTGCATGGAGAATTAAAGGGGCAGATTTACAAGCCCCTTGCGCCACTTTTGCGTCACTTTTAACATAGGAAAAGTGAAACAAAAGTGGCGCAAGGGGCTTGTAAATCCGCCCCAAAGTGCTGGTAGGCTGGGGGGGGAGCCTTTCTTAGCCTCACACAGACGGATTGACCCTGCTCCTTGGTATGTGAACTCAGGGGCAAATTTACGAGAAAGTGACTCAATGCATTCCGCTAGCCATTTGGCTGCGCCGCACTGAGTCCCTTTCAAAGCACAGGGATGCAACATATTTACAACAATATGATGCATCTCTGTGCTTCCCCCTGCGCTGGCGCAGAAACTGTTGCCATGCGCCAGCGCAGGCACCCTTGCACCATGGTGCAAGGATGCCTGCGTCATGGGGAGACTGTTTTTGTGCAGGAAGGGGCCCCTTCCTGTACAAAAACAATCAGTACAGGCATTTGCCTTTTTCAATGCGTGCTGTAGAATGCAGCACGCATTGAAAGAGGAAAAAACGAGGAGAAATTGAAACATTTCTCCTCATGAGCCTCTCTTCGCCTCCCTTGGAGAGGTGTGGCATTCACACCCATTTCCAGATTTACGATTCCTCGTAAATCTGGAAATGTGTCTGCTTCCATGGGTGTTGCGTGGGAACACCCACAGCAACACCCATGGAACTCCCCTTTCACGCAAAATACTGCATGTTAAGGGACCGTATTTACAAGGACAGGAAAAGCCATGCAGGGTGGCTTTTCCTGTCCTTGTAAATATGGAGCATTAAATGCGCCACCGGTACGACAAAGAAAGTGATGTACTGGTGGCATAGGGGGCTTGTAAATCAGCCCCTCAGATCGTACCATCTTTTCCTCATCTCGGCAATGGATCCTTGTGTCACGTTTTACCTGTATTGCTTCCAGATTTTTTTTCTGGGACTCAGGTGCTATCATGAATTGTAGTGGGCATGGTGAACCACATTCCACAGTGAGGATTTCAAGTTCCTTTTCTGAAAACATAATCTTCCTCTTCCTGTTCCTAAACCCTTCTTACTCTGCCTCCAGGACATTTTTGTCTCAGAAATTGCTGGATTGCAAATAGACAAGAGGATTGGAACTGGATTCTCTGAGGAAGCTGTTGCACCTAGCGCTCCAGCTTTCACCTGAGGACTACTCCTTTTTCTGATGTCATGGTAAATGGTAGATTCGCTATTTGTGAATTCTTTTGCTATTTGCCACACCGGGCCATATGTACCAAAAATAGGAATTGCGATTTTCTAAATTGCAATGCCTAATGTCCAAAAACATACAAGTCTGAAATAGCGATTCCTAGTGGGTCACAAATCAACCTACCTCATGAATATTAATGAGGTAGGTCACAGTTTGAGACTCAATAGGAACTGCACCCATCACAGGTATGGTTGCCTGCTTATATCATCAGAACACCATGTCTGTGAATGCTTTTTATTACATTTTTTGTAAAACAAGGGGGACCCAATAGGTAGCTATGGACCATGGGTATCAGTTAATTTACGAAAACAAAGGTCCTAAGCTTAAGCAACATTTCACAACAATATTATATAGACCACAATAGGCTGCTATATACTTTTCCTTTGCCCAGCCGGGCAAGGAATTTATAATAGATCAAATCAAGTGTTTAGGACTTTGAATACATTTTGACAGCAAACATTTTTGCTGCAGTAAGGCACAGTCCTGTACCGTACTGAGAGGTAAGAAGAGATGGGGAAAAAAGTGCAGTAAAAGGAAAGATTCTACAGGCAAAGAGAGTGAGCAATCTGGGCACTGTTTTAAATCAATGTTGTCAGTATTTCCCAGAGTAGCACATACAAGCAATAATATACAATAATTAACTGTATGTCTACTAAAAGGAGTCGACGTTTCGATCCCGTGCTCAATTTACAAAGGGATCATCTTCAGGACTTAACAATATATTGCCTGGTTTAACAGTATGTATGCCTGTTGGGAAGGAAAACAGGGAAACAAAACAGAGAAACAATGCAAATTAGGTTGCAGTCATGTAGGTACTCACTTTAGCTGAGTGCAAAATAGCAATCAAATAGATGAAACTGTTGACGCTTAAATTAAGATATTAAAGAGTCACGAGAAGGGTGTGAGACTAGAAGGGTGTGAGGCTGGCTGAATCTCTCGTTGACTTGGTCCAAGGCTAAAACCTGCACATGACAAGATTCCAACGTTAATAGCCTTGTAGGTTTATTAAAAAATCTATCACCACAGAAAGCACAAATAGATAATAAATCAAGTGAATTAGCAAGCAGACTGACATAAAGTCTGTCTCTTGAGAAAAGCCCCAAAGATCACTGCTCACTGTTCTGTAGCTAAACATAGAATGAACAAAAAGTGCAATGAACAGAATCTTGGCAGTTAACCAAAACAAATGTATTTTGTAATGTTTCAGGAACAGAAGGCACATACATTTCATGGCATGACATTGCATAGGAAGGTTGGATAAGAAATGCTTTATTCACGACAACTAATACGTCTATTAGTTGATACCACACCACTCAAAACTTCGTCTCCCTAAAGCATTTTATTGGTTAAAGCTGTACACAACTGATTTAGGAAATAAAATCATGTCTCATTATGTAACAAAGTAATATCATCATTTGTTTAACTACTAGCAGAGCTCGGCTAAGAGGCCTTGACATTGCTATATTGAGACACCCTTTTCCCGTCGCTCCAAAAATGAGAACTGATTATACATATTATGTACAGAAACCATGGCTGAGGCTGTATTTTCATTGAATTTCTGAATCAGAGATACACATGCATGCAGAGAGCTTATACAACTAAAATAAACATGCACTTGTCAGCAACATTTCATGAATGCTTGCCAGAGCAGCCTAGTTGTGCTAACTGAAAAATGCCTAAATTAATCATTATTTTCTGGCAAATGAAAACTTGCTAACAAGTGCAGAGAAGTCACACGAGAGGGACTGGTTAAAGGAGACCTAACTAGAGGTTGGCATGAAAAATCAGAAGAGGTGGCTAGTTTGATGATGATTTGACTGACTGGAGAGCATTCATTCTGGTACTGTTATAGCCATCCCATATGCTCCCACCCTAAGTTGGTACATATACCGTACAACTTGCCGCCAATGCCGCAAATAGCTCAACCCCTCCCTCCACTAAAGGGGCAGATAGATAGATAGATAGATAGATAGATAGATAGATAGATAGATAGATAGATAGATAGATAGATAGACAGAGATCGTTGCATTGACAGCTGAGTAGAGACAATTGAATACATAGATAATGTTGCATAGATAGAGATAGATAGACAAGAGAGTCAAGTGGACAGCCAGGTAGATATTAGTTAGGCAGGTAAATAGATAGACAGGTAGATAGGCAGATCGACAGGTTGGTCGATAGATAAGCAAAGATGTAGACTGATAGACAGAGAGGTAACCAGACAAAGAAGGATATTGTGCCATATTAGAAAGAATGAGCTGTTCAGAGGGCCGCTTATTCAAGTGAAATACGGAGCCACTGCTTTAAAGCAACTACGTATTTCACAGTGAGGGCAGCATGCCGCCTGCACATTGAAGAGGGGAGAAGATCCCTTTGCCAGTGGGCGAAGTGAGTGACTGCACCCCCCTGCAAGGGGATGTCTGGGGGGGGGGTGGCATGGGACCCCTTTCTTTCCCAAGAGGGTTGCCTTCAGTAGGTGCACTGAAAGTGAGGCACCTTTCTGTGGCGCTAAGGGAATGTTTGCCTCTGCGCCCACGTCCATAGTACGGTGCGGGTGCAGATGCAAAATGTTCCCCGCATTTGCATGGGGCCACACCCCCATGCAAATGAGGTAACATCCTCTCATGATAGTGCTGGTGCTATCAGTATTACAGAAAGTGATGCACAAGTGTCTGCGGCCCCTTCTGTAGTATTATTGAACCCTGGGGTGCTCAAAGCGGGCACCCTCATCCGTTGCTCCTCAGGGCACAGTATATAATACGGCCCCAGGTGTACTCCTGATGAACTTATGTGATCTTTTTGTCGCTGTGGTATTTCCTCACTGTGCATTTGTAAGCATAGTACAATTGAACTTTGAGGGACGCGAGCACCTGTACGCAAAGGCATACTTTTTTCTTTTACTTTTTTCTATGGGGACAACACATTTCCCCACGTAGATCCCCCTTTGCTACACCCCCACGAAGTCTGTGGTTGTTCTTTGTCCATTTGTATCCTGTAAGGGGATTTATTCAGCCTTCTGCAGTACCTAACCACCGACCATTTCCAGGGAAGAAAAATGTCAGAGTAAATGATTTGAATGTCCTTAAACTGATGTTTTATGTGTATTTACAATCGATCAAGGCGTATCACGCCTGGAGAAGCCCCCTCCCCACCCCGTGTGTTTGATTTAGACCCATGCAATAATACACTATTGTGGGGTAATATTGGGCGGAAGAAAAAGGATTTCTGTGTTTGGGGCTTATGTACAAGCCCTTTTTTCATCAATTTAGGAATACTTTGCACTCGTAAATTCAGCCATTTTCACTTGTAACATAGATTTAAGAACAGAAATGGCTCTGGGAATTGGGACAATAGTATGTATTATAATTTATTTTCAATAGTTTGGATATTTCAAGCGCAGACCGTAACTGGTGGGTAGTAGATGACTTAACAGACAACCAAAGACACTACATTGTTCTGACAAAGAGGCACAATAGACACTGCCTAACTATCGGATGAGCGGGAGCCCCGGCACAGGGAAGAACGTGGCATCAAGAATTGAGGGAACACTTAACCTTGAAGGGCACTCATTTTTGAAAAACCTATTTATTAAGATCTTACAGCTTGGAACTCTTTGATATTACAGCAACGTCGGGCAGTGTGAATCAGTGAAATCAGATTGTCATGACAACTGCCAGGATCAACTGTGTGGCAGGTACAGCATGCATGTAGTACAATAAGCAATTTATAGAAGAATTAGGAGTGATTGATAAGAAGCAGGCACAATTTGATCAAAGACCATGGAACGAAAGAAGGGAAGGAGATAGACAAAGAAAAGAACAGAAAGCAAAACTCCTGAATTTCAACAAAAAACAACCGAATTGCGATACATGTCGACAAAGCGCTTCATTGCCTCTCTCCACCCCACGCCACGCCCCTCCATAAAAAGGAGCATGTCACAATCGTAGGAATCCGTGGTCAGTGTAAATATGCTGAGTGCTCAATAAAGGAGAATGTGTGCCTCAAGCGGCGCCCACAAATCACAGCCTCGGGGTGCGTTTTTAAATCAAGTCGGTCCTCGGTCATCGCCACTCAGGCGTGTTCACTGGCGAGTTTGTATCGAGGGCGGATAAGATTTGTCTCAATGGAAGGCTATTGGGTATTTTGCGGAGTCCCGGGGTGTCCTCCCTGTGCAGGGCCACACTTTCCATCTGAGCCCACACAAGGCATGAAACGTTCCCGGCTTCCACTGTCTGTGGTTCGGGTGATTTCCACCGTTTAGTGATGAGGCGTTAGGCCGCTATAAGACCTAAGTCTAAGAAGCCAGTGGTAGCTTTGGGCTTTTTTTGCCTGAGATAAAAGCCTAAAAAACACAGGGGCATATTATCAAGGGGGTTTATCTCAGCTTTTTTGGCTTTAAAAGCCAAGAAAGCGGAGATAAAATTATCTCCCTATTACCTGGCTGTCGCAAACACCAGTTAGCAACAGCTTGTAGGAGATAGCGACCATCTTGGGCCCCACTTTGCATGTCAGTGATATTTATCACTAATGACATGCAAAGTGGGCGTGCCAAGATGTTAGCGACTGAAAACAGTCGCTAACATCGCTATCTCCTATTACCAACTTTTGGAGATATTCTCGCTAAGCGCGAATATCTCCAAAAGCTAACACCTGCCTTGAGCAGTTCTTAGCCATGTTATCCAATGGGAGGTGGATAACATGGCTAAGAGCATTAGCTCGGTAATGCATGAATATCGCAGACTTTTCAGCGATATTCATGCATTGCGGCGATTTTTATCGCATTTGCGATAAACCTTGGTAATACCAAGGTTCATTTGCGGTAAAAATCGCTGCAGCTCAGCAGTAAATTTTATTCTCTAACCAAGCAATTGCGATAATTATCGCTATTGCTTGGTAATATGCCCCACACTTCCACATGTGTGCAGGTACTGGCGGTCAGTGCATTCTGATAAACGGGTGGGCAGCACCATAGCATGTGCAAGAATCTGCGTCAATGGTGTTGCAACGAGGGCAGGATGCAACAACATGCTGGAAGTATCTATTAACTACTTCGATGCTGATGACGGAACCGCTCCGTCATCAGCTGCGGTTGGGCTGTGCTGATGACGGAGCGGTTCCGTCATGGCCCGGCCACCGCGCCTGCGCGGCGCTGATTTCGCGCCTGCGCGGCGTGTTCTATTAGGCGGGCGGTGCCATGACGGAACCGCTCCGTCACGAGCACAGCCCAACCGCGGCTGGTGACGGAGCGGTTCTGTCATCAGCATGCGGCCGCCGCGCGGCCGCCCTGCCTTCTTAGCGCTGCGGCGGAATAGAAGCCGCAGCGATGGGGTTAATATGGGCGGGACCCACTAACCCCCCGCCAATTTGGCCCAACGCGTGATGGGGGATCCTCCCATTCCCATTTCCCCAAATCTTAAATACTTCAGACACCATAACTTCTTTGGATTATGGGTCGTAGAGCCTGGCCGTATTTATTACAGAATTAATAACATTAAAAAATGATGATTATTTACATTACATACAATACGCAGAAAGTCCAATACATGGATAGGTACAAGGTGTTCAATAACTTTAACATGTCTCTAATACATATCCATTCCTATCTTATACTAAATGCTGAACATGATTTACTTTCTGCGTAACCCTGTTAGAGCCTACGGCAAGATCAATGACTGGCAGCCCCAGATCCCAATCTAAAAGCGCACTGCCTCCCACCGGAGTGATGTTGCGAAGGGGATCCAGCTTACCAGAAAGATACCTTCCCTGGGGCCCCCCACGCCTAGACCCTCAACTCCATGACGGGACCCTGTAATCATGTGTTCATGCGCCCTTGAGCGCATGAGCATGCACGGGGGGCCACCAGGCCGACTGGAAGCTTGGCTCCCCAACCCCCGCACCCATCCAACCTACCGGCTGGAACTGCTGGTAGGTTGGAGTTTGGAGTGAGTTCTATGAGAGAGACCAAAGACTATTCTCACCTATCATGACCTTACCGCTTGGCCAGGGAAACACCTAAATATGACAGTCATTTTTCTGCAAAATTAAAAAGGATAAACATTTTTTATTCATAACACATTAATTCATAACACATTAAAGCACAAGAAAACAGTTTGACGCATAGTTGCTCCTGAAAAGAAAACAGCATCCATCCTTGAGAACAAACATATTTTACATGAAAATTATCTGCTGTAGGGGATTGACGGTGCTGGATGCGGAAAGAGGGAAGTTTTCCCCGTAACACATTTTAAAGAGTCACGGGTCAACAATGACCACACACTGCTTAAGAAGCTATACTTTATAATATCAACCCAACTAAGGACTCTAAATGAAAGATGTACAGCTACTGAAGCTGCCATTTAATCAAAAGAATTACATAAGGAAATAATAAGACAAACGCTTCTTTAATTGGGAATTTCAGTACCGTAGAAATACAGAACAAGTATTGCAAGGTCCATTCTATCTGAGAAGAGGGAACACTCATACAATCTAATAGACAATTGATGAGCCCTGAAGAAGTCCTTAAATAGGACGAAACGAGTTGGCTAAAGTGAAGAGAAAGAGAATAAAACTCAAAGAATAAAGGAATGTGTGAATTACATCACTTGGTGGAACTGATTCTTTGCTATTAATGTGTGCGGATTAAATTATCTTTGTAATTGTTTGTTGTGGGAAGCTCTTTTTCACACATTAGGAAACTATGGGGTCTTGCTTCCTTTGATCATCGCACCATATGCCAACAAATTCCCGAAACTCAAATAAGTGCAGTTTTATATCCCAGACCTCTTTTGTAAATCATTATGTTGAGGAGGGCAAGTGGCCTATATAAGCCTGTTAAGATAGGATCTTTATCATGTTTGGGGAAGGGAGATGAGTAGCGCCTCGCGCTTTGAGGCAGGGAGACTGTTAAGTGAAATAGACGCATCGTAGAGCGACAATAATTGGGAAGCAAGTGTAGTGGCATAGGTTTTTTATAAAACTCCATCAGGGCCAGAGGATTTGCTAGAGGCAAGTGAGCAGGTCGCTGCCCGAATTTCAAATAGTGTAAGTTCGATGCATTGTTCCAGTGTTATGCGAGGTAATGAGATCTTAGAGAAAACATTAATGAAGTTGTGGGGATTAGAGGGTAAGGCCGATTGGTATAGGCATGTGTAATGGTTGGTCAATTCTCTGTGTATTTCAAGTTGGGTATAGACTAGTTTGTCGTTGGTAAATACAGAGTGCCACTATGAGATATCTCAGCTGATCCTGGCGGATAAGCCATGCTAATATTCTGCCAGTTTTGTCCGCTGTTGCATGTGTGCGGGATGATAGGGCAACTTAATTGTTACAGTAGGGATGAATGTTCCCTTCTGGCGGTTGTTAATCGTGACATGTCACTGGAGCATTGTATGGTTTTGTTTTCGAGGGCTAGGAGGGTATGTTTAATTTTTTAGATATCCCTGTTGAGTAGTTGGCACATGGACCACTGCGTTCCGAGGCAGTACCACCCTGTATGATGAGTTTGAAGCAATCCCATTCTATTTAACAGGTAGAGGCTGTGTTGCTATTGTTTTCAAAATGCTTGGTAATTACAGTGTCTAATTAAGCTCGGAAGGGTGGATCTTCCAGGAGCGATGGTTACAAACATCAGCCAGGAATGGGAGGGGATGTGTATCTCAAGCAAACTGTAGGAGCTGGGGGTTGTGATCAGAGTGTGTGTGGCCTAAATAGTTAGTGTGGGTGATGGCCGGGAGTAGGGAGTGGGAGCCTGGGATTCTGTCTTTCTGAATATGCAGTAAGTGGGGGGGAAGAGAAGAAAGAGTGCACCTTTGAGTCCGAGTTACAGTGGCACAAGGCATCAAGTACATGCCAGTGTTGAAGCCAAGTGTGGAGTGCAATGGCATTGGAGGTGATGGGCGTTTCCCTGAAAAGGATGGAAAGAGCGGTCAAGGGTGGTGTCCGGCAAACAGTTAAAGTCCTATCCCCCCCTCAAGGAGCCATGGTAGCTCATTCCACCAAGATAGTGCCTCTGATAGTTTGTGTAGGAATGAGGTTTGTCAAAGTTGGGGGCGTATGTTGAACCTAAAAGGATGGGGCGGCCGTCGAGTTGGCCACGAACAAATATATAAATGCCCTCTGTGTCTATTGTGGTTTCTTCTGTCACAAAGGAGATTCCCGGCCTGATCCACAGTAGTGCACCTCTTGTCAGATTTATGTACTTCTCAGGATCTGGATGATGCAATAATGGGTCCACCCCTTGACATCGCCAGACTCCGACTGAAAAGTTGCGGAGTATAAGGGCGATCAAGTGAGGGAAAGGAAAGGTTGGGAACAGCAGGGATGAAAACCTATAAGACAAAACAACAGGAATCAAAAATACATGCTTAATTATGACTACTCTCATATGGTCTCACTAATGGGGTATATGTACCTTATCCATCACTGGATACACCAAGCCAGTATTCACATAAAAACAAACAGTTCCTCTTGTCTGGATAACCTAGAACAACAACAATAGACGTTAGGTACACATACATGCATATCCCATGTTTTGCCCACACAATGACTAAGGGCCAGATGTAGGTGGCCCAATACCGGTCGGTAACGGCAGAAATTATTGAATTTCGGCCATTACCGACCGGTATTGGGCATTTGGGATGTAGGGGACCCAAAAACATCCGAATCGGTAAATTTACCCAATCGGAAACTTTAACGAATCGGAAACTTTACCGAATCGGTAATTTTTCCGATTCGGTAAAGTTTACGAATCGGAAACTTTACTGAATCAGTAAATTAGCCGAATCGGTAAAGTTTCCGAATCGGAAACTTTACCGATTCGGTAAATTTACCAAATCGGAAATTAAGAAATGGAAAAAATGAATTTCGAGATGTAGGTACCCTTTGAAATACTGAATTTGCATGAAATTCGGTATTTAAGAGTCGGTATTTACCATAGATTGAAATCAGATGGTAACCAGGTGCAGGCTATAAAAAAGGCCCCAAAATGCACCAGTTTCACCAGAATGGCGGCATTCTATGTCATTGTGAGGTGGCTACGGCTACAGGCAGAAGGAGAGAGGGTCTGGAGGAGGGAGGAGCAGGTGTACAGGCAGAGGATCACTCTATTCCAGCTAACTGAGCCTGAGATCCTACAAAGGTACAGGCTGGCCCCCCAAACTATGCTGGACTTATCAGGGACCTGGCTCCACCCACTGTTGGACCATCCAACCCCAAGGGTGCACGCCATCCCACCCCATGTGCAGGTGCTGTGTAGCCTACACCTGCTTGCATCTGGGAGTTACCAGAGTGTGGTTGCTGCAGTAGGTGGGGTGTCCCAGAGCTGTCTGTCCCGTTTCTTCAAAACATTCCTTGACGTCATGTTGCAGAGAATGCATCACTACATCAGCTTCCCTGCAACGCATGCAGAACTGCTCAGGACAAAGACAGACTTTTATCAGATGGCGCATTTCCCAAACATCATTGGCTGTATTGATGGTACCCACATACAAATATGCCCACCTGCTGCCACAGAGTACATTTATCTGAACAGGAAGTCCACCCACACCATAAATGTACAGGTGATCTGTGATTCTGAGTACATGATCACTGACATAGTGGCCAAATTTTCCGGGAGTACCCACGACTCTTACATCTTCCAAAACAGTGGGATCTACGCACGCCTGACAGCGGGGGAATTTGGCGAAGGATACTTGCTAGGTAACACACTGAGTGAAACTCCTGTGATGCGTATAGCAGATGTATGTGTGTGTGCATGTGAGTAATGTTTTTTCTTCTTGCAATTAGGGGACAGTGCATATGCCCTTTGGTCCTTCATCCTCACACCTTACCTCAACCCTACAACACCAAGCAAGAGGAGATACAACAGGGCACACAAAACAACCCGAAACATTGTGGAACGCACCTTTGGTATGTGGAAGAGCAGGCTTCGCTGCCTCCATAAGAGTGGAGGGGCCCGCCAGTACACACCAATCACCTGCTGCAAGATGATTGTGCTGCACAACCTTGCGGTTAAGACGGGCACCGAAGTGGAAATCTCTGATTATGAGGACCATGATTACAAGCAAGCACTGCCTGAACCACACACATCTGGAGCTGCAACAGCAACTGATGGCAGACACAGACGGGAAGAGATCACACACAACTTCTTTTAAGTAAGTAAAGAGGCAGACAGGTGGAGTATGCACCCATTGTAGTTTAATTGTGTCATGACATAGGTTTCTAAAGCACAAATGTGCAACAAACATTTTTTAACTTAAATGATGTCATTCCTGGTTCACTTCACCATGAACTCTCATAGTCATTTTCATCCTCGCTTCCCAGAGCCACTTGTATGGTGCTCACTGTGCTCACATTCTTGCTGGCCTGTGGCCTCAGCTTGGCCCCTGCTGCTCCTCCTTGTCTCTGGGACAAGGGAGCTTGCCATGCTGCTCCTGCTTGTGCTCTCCTCACTCACAGGCACATCCAGAGCAGCTGTTTGTGCAGTTTGGGCATTTAACAACGCCTCAAGAGCACTGGTCATGCTGCCCATGCCCCTAGTGACCTCATTGCTGTTTTGGGTCATTGCCTCCTGCATGTTACTGCTTCTCCTGCATAGCAGGGATGTGGCAGTGGCCAGGTGGTTCATTGCTTTATTTTGGCCATGAGCACGCTGCCTTTCCTTGCGCCTTGACTCAAAATCAGTGTCTAGTTTGGTGAGTAGCAACTGCACCGATTGGCTCATTTTGCGCATCCCTGCTGTCATCTCTTTGTTCACTTCTACAAGCTTCCTGATGCCCTTTCCTATGTATCCTATGTTATTGTTCAGGGACCTCATTTGGCGTTGGCATGACTGGATGGCTCTTCCCTGCATCCTCTGGATTCTCACCATGGACCCCTTCAGGCCACGGAACACACTTTGACCCTCCAAAGTTGCATCTGCATGCCTTTCTAGGACTCTGCGGCGTCTTCCACCAGTATGGCTCACCTCTACACTGGAGTGCAGTGTGCCAGGACTATCATCCACAGGCAAGTTGTGCGTTTCTTTCCCGCCATGTCAGCTGTTGACTCCAAGGATGATGGTAGGGGGGGAATGCTGTGCATGTGTCTTACTTTTTATGCTTGCAGCTCTGGCAGAGCTGTCTACTTCTCCCAGTCCGCAGACGCTGTCTGGTTCAATGGTTGAGGCCACCATCTCCTCCAGGTCAGTAAGAGGGGGTGCTGGGTTCTTGCCTCCGCCAGTTTTTGTTGCCTGCTTGTGGTGTTCAGCCAATTTTTTCTTAGTTTGGCTCCTGAGGTCGTAGAATCGCTTTTTCAGGTCCTCTGCGTCTCTGGTAGTCACCCCAACTGCATTAACTTTGTCAGGTATGTCCAGCCAGAGTTTCCTTTTGGCAGATTCTGCCACAGTGAGGGACTGCCTGCCAAACAGTTTGTGGTGCACCTTCACCACCTCCTCAACAAGGACCTGCAGCTCCATGCTGCTGAATTTGAGTTTTCTCCTCCTCTCTGTGTGCTCTTTTTCTTTGCTGCTTGCCATTTTGCAGTTTTATAAGTGCTCAAAACCTTTTCTGCTGCTCAGGGACTCAGCTCAGCTCCAACTGCCTTTCCAGAAGCTTCTAATTAGTTGCAGCTGCCTGTGTATTCACTTCCTGGTAGGGAGGGGGAGGGTGATAGCACCTGATTGGCTGCCTACTTATGTTTCACTTTTGTTTGCTTTCTGATTCGGAAATTACCGAATCGGTATTTACTGATTCGGTATTTACCTATTTGGTATTTCCCATTTATTCCTATGGGCCAAAAGGCCCATAGGAATGAATGGGGAATACCGATTCGGTAAATACCGATTCGGTAAATACCGATTCGGTAATTTCCGTATGTCCGATTCAAAATTTTACTGATTCGGTATTTTTTACAGATTTATTTTCTACATACAATTTACCAATTCTAAAATTCCGATTCGGTAAAATTCGGTATTTTAGAATCGATAAAATCGGATTACCTACATCTGGCTCTTGGTGCCTAGCACAGCCCACATGGATGTCTCTAATGCTCACCGGTTATTATGGGGGAGTAGTCTCTAAGCAAGTTGAGCTCAGTTCCAATGGAAATAAATAATGAATTAACTTAAATGGAGGGTTAATGGAGACATTCTCTTCGACTTCCTTTCATCATGTAAACATAAAAGATCCCAGCGGCTCCTAGAACATTCGGACGTGGTTTCCTCACCGCCATCCACAAAGTCTCCTTTGTAAGTCTCCACCTTAATAAACACGGGCTTCCACCGTTACCTCACCGCCGCTCGGAAGGTTTCTATGGTCTAAGTTCAATATTCATTGGGAATTCCGCTGTGTCAAACTGCCACCCTGACATGAAGATGTGAAAACGGAAAGCAATAGGTGAGCACGGTTCAAAACACTGCCCCCGCTCAAGATCAATGTCCTCCTCTCTTGTAAGGCTCACACGGTTACCTTACCCCCTTCCGCCTTCTCCAATATCAGCCATAACTCACCATCGGCTAACTCAGACCTGCCACCAGGAAGAGAACACACGAATCAGGATGTGCTCATCAGAGCACCAGGAACCTCTGCAGAATTCCTCCAGCAGCGGAAACCAGAACTTCCGAACACCAAACAGAATTACGCACGCTTGACGAGCGTGTGTCGCGTCTTCTTGTAGATGCAAGCTCATCCTCTCTTTGCCTTCTGGGATACATAGTTTAAAGAGCTAGGCAGGTGCTTGCGCATCACAAATCCTGACACCTCTGGCATAAGAGGAGAAATTAGGGACAACAACCTGGCTATCGCTGTATCTTGGAGGCTTTGGCTTGTGATAAGTGTGTTTCTTGTAGAAGAAAATGTGTCATATGGCGAGTGTTTGACAAAAGAACAGACAATTGTCAACTGTTGGTAGGGGATGGCTTGCAGCGCAGCAGAGTGCCGTGTGGCAGCGGAGAGCGGAAAGGTGATAAAGGGGGGTGGAATGTTACGCATATTCAAAATCAACTGTGAATACCAAACTACCCAACAACATTCTAGGTAAAGGTTATATAGCTTAACAAGGGGAGAAGCTAGGAGGGGATGACACAACAACCAAGAAGTTACATTCCCGCCTCAAAAAGGAGGAATGTGTGCGAGCTAGCCAGTTGCTTCCCTTGGTCATGTGAGTGGGCTTGGTGGTTTGTTGGAGTTTCATTATGTTATGTTATGTTATGTTAATGAGTATTTGTAAAAGCGCACTATCACCATGAGTTTCCTGGCGCTGGTAGGAACACTGAAACTGAACAGAGGGATTTTAATGGGGGTGTGAAAACAACAGAGTTTGTAGGGGCTTCCTAAATGATAGAAGAGAATGTGAGGATTTGAGTGAGAGCGGGAGGGAATTCCATAATTTGGGGGCCAGATGGGAAAAGCTGCGGCCACCCAATTTGGTGAGTTCGAACCGGGGAGTGACTAAGAGCTGGATATGAGTAGACCTCAGAGTTCGGGAAGGGCAGTATGGAGTAACCAGGGACTTTATAGCATGTCAACTGAAAAGTGGACACTTATAATAAACTTCCCCCGCAAGGGCAAATTGGTTGGGTAATCAACAGTGATTAGCAGTGCGTAAGTGGGTGATTACAAGACAAAATATGAACCAGAACACAACAGGTTAATATTTCAAATAACATCGTCAGCAGTCTGTGGTGTCATTTTGGGAAGAATAAACAATGCGGCAGGTGAAGGAGGATCCATCATTGCTGAGAGATTAAGCAGAATCTTCTTCAGGTTTATTTATTTATTTATTTATTTATAATTACATTTGTTAAGCGCGCAGCTACCCGGAGGTTTCCCGGCGCTAAGGCAAACTGAACGCTATAGAGGGTGGGGAGGAACATCAGAACAGACGTCTAGGTGTTGAAAAGCCAAGTTTTAATTCTTTTACGGAATGTCAAAAAGCACAATTCAGAACGCAAAGATTGGGGTAGGGAGTTCCATAAGGAGGGTGCCAGCAGGGAAAACGAACGTCCTCCCATTTTGGCTCTGTTGACGCGAGGAGTCCTGCACTTGTTCTGAGGTCCTTGTGGCTTCTCGCAGCTTAGCAGCTATCTATAAGGTTCGCAACCTCTCTTGTATGACCTGGTCTAGGTCAGGAGTGGTTTTCAGTTGCGACCAGCTGACGGAGCGAGGCTAGTGTCAGCAGCGGTAACCCATGACAGGATCTCGGGCAATCGTGGTGCGGGTGCGGGATGCGAGCAGATGTGAGGCCTTTGGATTCCAGCAATGTGTGTTTCCTTCTAAGACCACTAGTAAACATTCCGGAAAAAGGAGCAAATAGGGGATGTTAAGGGCATGCAAGTGACTTTTGACTACTAAGAAGGTAGCACACTGACACAATAAAGTCCAGGAAAAACATTATTCGGGCATTTCTACCATCACATCCTTAACTTTTCATTTTTCCCATAGAATGGAGTCCCTGTTTCAATAGTGGAGTAGCCAAAAGAGGAATGGATGGTGACCTGCGCCCGGAGGCGGTCTTCGTGATGGGACTCTAGGGACACCTTCCACAGAGTAAAACTGGGATAGCGCTGTGGAAGGTAGTAAGTCTTGCATAAACTGTTCAGTGAATGTCACTGCGTCCTTGCCTTCAATCCCCGCCAGAAGGCTGGCCACTATAACATTGTTAGTCCATGGGCAGCGTTCAGCATCTTCAACATTGCTCTCCAAGACGCGAACACGAGTTGTTAGTGATTGTATTGAAGAATCCTGTTCATGAGTTTTAGGCTGAAGTTTGACAAGGTATTCCTGACTTTGTCTGCTAGTTTGCGATGATTCGCGTGGAGCAGCGCGTGGTCTGATGCCACATTGTCGATTTTACTCTCTAGGGACCTGCAAGTGTTTGCCAGTTAAGATCCCAGTCTTTCAAATGCTGCCAACACTGAGTCTAGGGGGTACAGATGATTCTGTGTGTCGGAGGCTCCATTTTGGTGAACGGAGGGAGCAGGAGGGTGCACCCTGAGTGCTGGTTCGTGGACAACCCATTGAGTTTTATGGTTTTATGGGTGTCAGGAATATCCCACAAGGCCTGCTTGCCTACACCTGTAGGAGTTATGGTTGCAGCAGCATGGGCATCGCCTAATGGTCGACAGAGGAGAGGCCAAGACACATCCAACTGGGCAAAGCACGACAGGGAGGGGCAGCTGGGGAAATTGCCAAATGCTGTAGCTTCGGGTTGTGTCTTGGTGAGGTGAGCAGATGGCCACACTGCCAAATATAACCAGATAGCTGACTGTGGTGGTTAAAAAATAACTGCAAGCAGGCTGCCTAGGATCACAGGGCATAGATAGGGTTAACTGTCTGTTTGCTGATGCCATCCAAAGAGGGTTGGGTGCAGGTGGCATGATAGGCACAGTTCTACTTTGAAATAGAATGCTACTTGTAGATACTGTGGGTGAGGGAGACAATAACACAGGGGTCTGGTCAATAATAGCCAGCCGTGTATCCTTTCATATGGCAGGGATGCAGGAGTAGGTTCATAGCCTTGCTGCTATTGTTTTGGGAGCCCTGCAAGGATCTCAGTCATCAAATGCCCCTAAGGTATGGCCCAGAACCACAGCTTCTCATGCAGCCGGCAGCAGTCACAGGAGGTGTCATCCAGGAATATGTCCATCAAACAATCTCTCCCCTTGAAAGTGTCAGGGTTAGGAGAGCGCCCCCAGTGCCTCCAGTGAGGCCCCGGTGTCAGCGACGTAGTGGCGGTGCAGCGCGGATAACCTAGGACACAAGCCAAGGGGAGAGGTACAGGGGAGGGTGAGAACAGAGAATAACGGGGGCTGGTGCGTGGTCAACTCGGCACATACCACTGGATGGCCCCCCTCCATGGTCAAACAAGCATCCCTGGCATGGCGCAGGACTCAATCGTAACCAATTTGGCCACCGGTGTCAGCAGGTGTAGTGAATGGAATTCAGCACATCGTTGATTAAAATCAAAAGATTTATTTCTCTCTTACATCACCCACAGCATGAAGCGTCCATCTGGTTCAGAGGTCGAACAGCAAATGACTCTTGCCATTCTAATACTTGCCAGTGTCCACTCCATGCACGAGTCCACATAAAATGTACATGAGAATCATACAAAATACATTACCAACATTACATCCCTTTCCCCATTGAAACAAACAAAAAAAAGAAATCAAACCAAATAAACCTTACTTGTGTGCTATTTAATACCTAATAAAGTCATCTAATTTATTTAGATCCTTCTTGATTCGCAAACTATTCACACTTCCATTACCATTATGCCTAAGGTCACCACAACCAGAACCTGAACCCACACCTGTTTACTACCCATATCTGCACTTCCCGAAACAGTCTTATCATTCACATCAGATTGCAACCAATGCACCCAATCTTGGTCATGCCATGTACACCTCTTCTGCTGCATGATGCTGGCTTGGTCAGATATAACCTTCACTAATTGTCTCTTGGTCCACCAGCCTCTCCCTACAATAAATGCTGCACCTTTGCCAAATTTGTTGACTTGCATCAGCGTTGAAAACTTAAGACTTCCCTTTCCTTACTTTGAGGGGTTTCTCAATTAAAACCCAATCACCACTCGACAAGTCCATGCCACTAAGACCACACTTCATGTCAAAATTATTTTTCGTAGCAATCTGTGTTAAGGCAACCATAGAATATATTTTTCTGTACCGTACATATTACTGTGGTCAAATCTTTCTTCTCAGTCAACCATGTCGGGAATAGAAACATGTGTTCTTCCCTGCCCCTTAACAGAGAAAATGGAGTAACCACCATGGGGCAGTGTAGCGAAGTATTATAATTACACACCTTCTGTTCAATAAAATCACTTATATCCAATCCTGAAGCAGTGGCGGTCTGTATATCGTGTAAATATTTATCAAGGACCCCCTGAGTACACGGAAATAGAGTTCCTAGACCAGGGAAAAGCAAATAATTTGATATGTATCAATCTAGGCAACAGAACGTAATAAGTGGTCGAAATGAACTGAGCTAAAACATTGGTTTTTTGTAAAAAGGGGAAGTTCAATTTTATTCACAAATTTTTTAAAACACATTAAAATAATAATACACATTCACAAATTATAATTAACGTATGTGACTTAATAGATCAAAATTACACAACAACACAGTTAAAAAGGGGGGGGCAAAATGATCCAACAAATAAAGGTTACATGAAATAAACACAATTTTTAAGAGAGAAAAATGTGGCTAAATTAATCTCTATGCGCGTTTCGGCGAGCCAGCGCCTTCTTCTGGAGCAGCCACGATAGTATCTAAAAGAGGAAAATTCCATAAACAAAAATATTATGTACAATAATGCATCACTCTTTATTATGTAACACAGAGACACTTTAAAACAATCCAATGTTATTCTAATAGTCTCAGACTTTCCATTGTATATCTTCATTCATAACTTTGGTACCACGCTCCAGTAGACCATTTGAATTGGACAAGAATAGTGCAACTTTGAGATGTGTTATGTCTTGCGTGAGCATGAATTTACACATTCGTTCAAAAGCAAAATGTGTGCCATTGTCCATGACAGTGACTCTGGGAATTCCTTCAATTAAAAATATTTTACTCGGAAACTCAATGGTCTTATCCGTGTCTGGTGTTTCAACAAGCCTGTAGTACATCCATTTAGAGTAATAGTCACCACCTACAATTAAATACATCGGGCGGATTCACAGAACTAACTTAAGACAAAATCATGAACTTACTACTTTTGGTATTCACAGAAGGCATTTAGTAGTCTTAATTAGGATTTTGTCTTAAAGTAGGATTTTGTCTTAAGTTAGGATTTTGTCTTAAATCAGGATTTTGTCTTAAGTTAGGATTTTGTCTTAAATCAGGATTTTGTCTTAAGTTAAAGTTAAGACAAACTTAAGTTAAATTCCATGCGGAAAACCACATTAAATCATAAAAAACATAGGGGCAGATTTACAAGGAACTGATGATTCTGCAAAGATGCAACAGTTTCCTTGCACCAGTGCCAAATGTCCTTGCGCCACCATGGATGCGCTGTGTTTACAATACAGTGCTCCATGGCGCAAGGAATAACAGATGCGTCAGAAATACTGACGCATCTGTTGGCACAAAAGTGACTCATTGCTGGAGTTGCTCATGAAAGTGTTGCAACTCCAGCAATGCGCCACAACAGATAGGTAAGTCCTATACAAAAATCCCTGTGTTATTCCTTACGCCTGGTCTGAGCAGGCGAAGGGTTTTGACGCAGTGGCGCAGTGAAATCTTGTAGATTTCACGGTGTTATTTCTACAAGGCTTTCCTGCGTGGTAACGCCCACCCTGCATACATTATACCCGGCACAGGTATAATGTGATGCAGGGCTTTTTAGGATGTATGATGTTACAACGCAGGCTATTACAACGCCTGCCTTTACAACGCGATTTTTACATCGCATACCTTTACAACGCTTAGAGGTGCTGGATAGTGAAAAGTTTAATTTTCTATTCCAACTCCAGTCCCTGTGGACTCTAGGGAAGGTGTTGGATAGAAAATTAAACGTATTCCCTATCCTAGAGCGCCCCCAGCGCAATGCGTTGTAATGGTTTGCGTTGTAATGACCGCGTTGTAATGGTAGTGCATTGTAAAAGTTTTGTTGTAAAGGTTGTTCACCGGCTTTTTAACGTGACGCATCTCCCTAGATGCGTCATGTTGTAAATTGCCCACATTATTTGCCCCGCCGTTGCGTAAAAAAATGTGATGCAATGGCGGCGCGAGAGACGCAAGGGGCTTGTAAATCTGCCCCATAGAATACAATTAACAAGCTTAACAGCACATTGAAATGCACGCAAGAAGACTACAAAATAAATTACCAACATTACAGCAGGGCTTCAGGGCTCACAGCAGCACCTAGGTCGCGTGTGTCACCAGTTGCCAGTTCCAGCCCCAGTACCAGCAATAGGGACGAGGCAACGCAGGTCTGGAAAAATGTTCCGGGCAAGTCCTGGGTGCATACGTTTCTCCCAGGTTCCTCGACGGATCTCTCGCAGCTCACATCTAGCCAGCAGACCACACCAGGCCCGATGGGTCTCAATGCTGGGTGGCATGCGAGTAAATTGGAACATATACCTTCAGGTGTGATAAAGGCAGTCAGAAATTTAGAATATTCATGTAAAACCACTTGATGATATGCACTAGCAAGGTCGATCGTGGAGAATACACATGCACCAGAAAGTGTTAAAATTAGCTCATGTATGTGAGGTAAGGGATGTCTATCAATCCATATTTCCTTATTTAAGCTACGAAGATCCACACATAAGCGAAGATCGCCGTTACTTTTAAGGGATAAAACCACTGGAGAAACCCCGGGAGAGGATTCTATAGGCTCAGTGATTTTTTTTAAAACTAGGTCAAACAAAGTTTCCTTCAATTTATCTCGGTACGCTAAAGGTACATTTCTTACCCTATGCCTGACAGGGATAGCCCCATCCTTGAGAATTATTTTATGTTTGAAATTCACAAATTCACCTAGGTCATTTGAAAAAATAGAAGAACATCTGTTTTTTAATTCATTAGCAAGCTCCCCACTGTCAGGAGGAACAACATAAACAGGTGACAGAGCATTGGGGTCTAATTTTATACCCATCTCCTGTTGGTGAGGCCAACCAAGGATTGATACCCCTTTAGTAGCTACATATACCTTCCCTCTAGTTCTTCTGTTTTTAAAGATCTGCCCACATATATCCATCAAGATCAATCTTGTGGCCAGAATAGCCACCTGGTTCAATGTCAGGTGATAGTAATTTTTAGTTTTCCAACATTCGTCAAAGACATCTCTGCCAATGATGCTATACCAAGCACAAGAATATATTAACATGGAAATGTCAATACTATTTACCAAACTTTTACCACTAGGAAAACCTTTGCAATTGGTGTTACCCACGCACAAGAGACTATTGATATCTGGAGTACATTCACCCTCATCATGTGACATGAAATTAATTTTTTGAGATTTGCAAACCTTCCTAAAATGTCCCGATTTCTTACATTTAATACATATCTTGTTCCATGCAGGGCACCCTTTGTAATTCCCAACATGGTCAAAACCACCACATCTATAGCAAACGACTTGAGGTTGTTTTCCCCACAATTTGTTGTCTTTTCCTATAACATCTTTCTTAGGAGGAAAAGGAACACATTTTTTTAAATTAGATTGGTCTTTTACTATAGATACTTCTGGAACAATTTCCTTGATTTTAACAGCTTGACCCCTAATTTCTCAGATTGTCCAATTCCTTTTGCAATGTTCACAACAGCATTAAGAGAAGGTTCAGTGCCCATCCATAAACGTTTTTGAATTTTCTTGCTCTTAGTTTTCATCATTATTTGGTCCCTTAACACTTGTTCAAAATTGATAGTCTCAAAAGCACAAGCACTTGCTAATGTGCATAGAACAGCCACATAGTCTTCTATGAACTCATCTTCTTTTTGGGCACGAGAATACAATTTAAACCTTTCCATAACAGTATTAATTTTCCTACCAAATCTAATGCTCATTTGTTGAATGGTAACTTCAAAAACATTGGTATCCCCAGATCCTTCTATAGGTGGTAAATTTGCTAATTCTTTTAAACCTGCTCCCCCTAAACAGTTCCTCAAAAGCAAGTTTCCTTTTAGGAGAACACCCATCCTCTTCTAATACATCAACATAAGCTAAAAACATGGGGTACCATAAATCCCATTCCTGTTTGAGTTCACCAGCTACTGGTAGAAAATGTGGAGGTACTAAAATATTAGACATATTAAAGCTAGAAGGAAACAAGAATGATACGAGTATACATGTAATGGATGAGAAAGAGACCTGAAAAGAAAAAAAGAATTTGTAAAACAATGTGACTAAAATAATAAAAGTAGTCACCGATGTCGGGATGCAGAGGAATAAAATACTGACGAAGATTTTGTAGTGAAGACATCACTGTATAAAGTACCTTGTAAAACCCTACTGATCGTGATGTGCTGAAAAGTTTTGTAGAAAAACACCTACGATGCTCCGTTTCTTCTTGTTGCTAAGCAACCACAATGACAACAAATTGGCGGCCGTAACCTGAGTTGCGCATTGAATAACGCAATGATGTTACATATGTCAGTGCGTGGTTGGAATCTTAAAAAGACGCAATAACGGAGAATTCAGCGAGTGCGCATAAGAATCCGAGGTGAGAATGCGCGACAAAGCTGGTAAGTGTATTCCACAATTCAGTTTCAAAAAATGCAGAAGCTTAAATAATGCTTGTAACTGACCGGACTGTTGCTCGATTATAGCAACCGATAACTCACACACCACCGCTCGATTCAGCAGTCGAGTAAATCCTTAATTAATACCCAAATGTAAGCTTTCAATACAAGCATATCAGTAACTTTTTCCATGTTCCAGTATACTTCTGCGCATTGATTTCAAACCTGCATGTAAAAATTGAAAACAACGCACTCTTCTGAAGTGTATATCTAAATAAATATGCTCCACTTGTACAGAAAAATAGTACCTTTACAAAAACAAAAGAACAGATCTGCAAGAAATAATTTAAGTAGACTTTTCTTGTCTTTGCCACTAGACTGTAGATAAAATATTCTACTTGCTTAAAGTTATTGTGTTACTCATTTGTCAAAAATATAGACAAATTGAAGATTAGCACGGTACACAAAAGTCCATAAACCAGCCGCTGGTGCTATCAAAACACATTAATTACGAGTCAGCCGCAGGTGCAAGAAAAACACAAAATAAAATGAAACACGGTACCTGAATAGATAAAAGTGAACGCTGTCTGTTCAAAATCCCAAACGTCGCCAAATTATGATGTAGCTTGAAGACACAGGTTCATAGAAGAAATGTAGTTTATTCTTCACAGACAGCTTATACATCCACACTTGGAGAAATCTATCTCTTCAATCCCAACTCCCACTCAAAAGAATGTACAGTGAGGAAAGAATAATAACATTCTAAGAAGGAACATTATTGGTACAGGACTACCACACGGAGGACGTTGGTTCACATAAGTTTTATTTATAATATTTGCCCCAACCATGGATGCCAGCCTGCCACTGAGTCTGACTACTTAGTTTGAGTGGGAAAGAGTTCCAAGCTTCAACTACCTTGTAGGCAAACGTTTTTCAACCTTGGCAAGCTTTATTTATCTTTAGAATTTGTAAAAGAAAGCCGCAAGAGTAAAGTAATATTCTATGAGGGTAGTACCTAAGTAAAACATGAGGAAAAAATAATTGTCTAACATTATGCAGCACTTTGAAACAGATACAGAGGTTTTTGAACAAAATTTGCTTTTTTTATCAGGAGGCAGTGTAAGGCCCAAAAGTGATGTGTAATCAAGGCATCGCATGGCAGCTCAGAAACAACCAAACAGCTTTATTTTAGACCAGTTAAACAGTTCTGTTAAGCAAGAAGGAACCCAAGATAGGGAGCATTATAATAGTTAGGTTGAGCTCCTATCGTGGGTTGTCTTGTGGTATAGTAACTAGACATAAGGAGAAAAGTAAGAGTTTTACTTAAGGTCTTCAATGTAAAAAACAAGAAGATGTAACTTTTCAGGCTGAGTATGGAAACAAAGGCCTTATCAAACACAGCCCCAACATTCTTCACAGACTCAACAGAAAGAGGGTGTTGGCCCTTGGCCTACGGCCACCAAGTTGGAGCTCAGAGGGAGGGGACCCCCCCACCCCCGCAACCACCTTTGCTTTCTCTGAATTTGGCTTTAGACTGTTGACAGACAGTCTGCTACCTACTTAAGCTCAAAACATCCAAACAAACATTGTTACAGGCCGCATTATCTTCACCCATCAAGTCCTAAAAATAATCTTTGTGTCATCAGCATAAAACATGCCAACAAGTTATAATCCTCGATTAAAGGGACTATTGGGGCCACAAAAAGAGTAAATTAACTAGGACTAAGAAATCTCCCCTGAAGTAGTCCAGATTGCAAAGATGGGGCTGTAGATTTAAAAAGGGGCATATAAACCATCTGACTGTGACCCATTAGAAGACATTAAAATCGGTTCACAACTACTGTCTCCAGTCAATTTAGAAAATGCGTCTTTAATGTCTGCTTTGAAAAGGCTCCTTCAATGTTTGCAAACAGTCAAACACTTGACAATTAATTAGCTGTGTGCAAACACAGTGGAGTGGCATTGTACTCCAGGGGTTTGCAGCACTTTGGATAAAATAGCAAGTAAAAGGCAATAAGCTGACTTAACAATTTTTACTGCAGCTGTTAGTCACTGTATGCATTCTTTTATAGGTATTTTATTCTTTGTAAATCATAAGTATGTATTTATATTGGTGTTTTCTGAACAACTTCCCTTAATAAACTGTATATTCATTGATGCATAATGCCACAGAAATAAGGCTAAGTCTGTATGCTATTAAATTTTATAAATGTATTATTTGGTTTACAATAAAATAACATCTAGTCATAGATAGCACTCCATTTACAAGTCATACTGCATACAAAATTAATAAGGAATCATGAAAGACATCAAAAGAATTAGTGAAAGGATCTATTTTGTTTAAAGCAGTTTTAAGAATTTAGAGATATTAGCATGTTTGTCATAATTTTATCCTACTAATATTCAGAATAAAAATATTCTCATTGCGCATGGAATACATGATTGAATTGAGATATTTAAATCTTTCAGTTGTAATTTCATGATCCGTAATCAAACTAAATGTTACTTCAATGGTATCTGGTGCAACTATACAATAAAATGTAAAGGCAGCTGCATCAAACGTAACCACATGAAAGTTCATCTTATGTCTGAACCTGAATCTAAAAGAGAAAAACAGGCATGGGCATATTATCAAGGCAGGCAAAATTAAATTATTGTTGCTTTTGCGGCCGTTTTCGGCCGCAAAGTGGCGATAATTTCATCGCCCTATTAGCAAGCTGTCGCTAACATCAGTTAGCGACAACTTTTAGGTGATAGCGAGCGGTTTGAGGCCCGCTTTGCATGTCAGCGATATTTATCGCTAATGACATGCAACTAGTTAGCGACTGAAAGCAGTCGCTAACGTCGCTATCATCTATTAGCAAGGCAGGCATAGCGATAAAAAAATTTGCGCTAAGCGGGAACATCGCTGAAAACTAACGCCTGCTCAGACCAGTTCTTAACCTGTATATCCAATGAGAGGTGGATATTCAGGTTAAGACCTTATTAGCGATAATGCCTGAATATCGCTGAATTTCCAGCGATATTCACACATTTCCGCCGTTATAGCCGGATATTTTATCGCATTGGAGATAAACGTTGCTAATAGCACGTTATCTCTGTGATAAAATCCGGCGATGCTTGGCGATAAAAAAAATGTCGCTAAGCTTCTTTAGCGATAAATATCGCTAGTTGTTGATAATATGCGCCACAGTTCTTTAAAGTGAAATGTCTCTCGAAAAACTATATATGAGCTCTTTATCATCAGGTATTCTTTGTAACAATTGAGTGACGGTTGGACCTGACCAACTTGGCGTGGGTTCTCCCAACTTTCTGCCTTCCATACCCTTGTTTTTGCTGACTTAGCGTTTGCTGCCTTTAGGACTTTGCACACTTCACCACTGCTAACCAGTGCTAAAGGGTGTGTGTTCTCTCCTTTAAAGACGGAAACCTTAGCTTACGCCCAATTGGTACATTTAATTTACTTGTAAGCAGAAGTGGATCCCCCCTAGTGGGGTTTGGAGCACCGCTATGTCCTTTTCTGCCCGAAATTATAAAAACGTAATAGAGATAAAAAAAGATACATAAACACACACAAACAGTGGACACACACACACATGCACACACAAATGCGTGCACACACGCACGCACACACCCACCCCCCCAAACACACACCCAGCAGCTTTCACCTGCTACTGTCACTAAACTCAGTTGAATTCCGTGGATTACACGCAGGTGCACTTTGCACAGCCTGGCTGCAATCAATGACATTGCCGGGCTGGCAGTCTCACATCCCTGAGGCCTGTGAGATCATCAGCCATGCAGAGCTCCTCGGATGAGTTCCTTCCCTTGTTGACATTTTACTAAAGTTAGTCCCTAGTTTCTTCAACCTGAAGCCTTGCTGCAACAGGGGTTCACGTCAGTCAAGGAGTGAGGACTTGCCACACTCTACCCTGCCCTAAATTGTCAAAGGGCGTGGTGGGGTTAGGGAGCCTGGCGTATCCCACCCCTCTCTGTGACAAAAAAGGAGGAGTGGGTTTAGAGGCTTCAGCTAGGAATCTGAGAACTGGATTCTGCACAGTGCATCAGCTCAAGTTTCATTGGCTAATTGCGCAGAATACAATGCACAACTTCCTGAGCTGATGTTCCAAGTTCTCCAACAGAATTCAGCTGGACAGACTCTGCAAAGCTTTTAGCTTTGCAGAGCAGTTTGCAAAGTTTTTTTGGTTTCCTGTGATCCTTCCCAGGCTATGGGAAAAGAATGAGGAAAGACGTGCTGTATTGAGATGTGTGAGCCATCAAACTGGCACGGAGATCCAAATGTCAGCAATGGCTCTAAATACCAGTGTAAGTCCTGAGTTTTGATGATATTTGTCAAGAAAAGAATCAAACAAATATGATACTGTATTCAGTAAGTGTTTTCAGAATTCAGAAACATGTATTTTTTTAACATGCATAAACATTTCAGCTTACTGCATCCATTATTTGGCATGATTGTGCTGGCATGTATGGGAATCAGGCAGTGGTCTGAAAGATCAGTGGGAGGGCCGTTTTTAGGTCTCGCCTAGGCAGCGCTTGCTTCGAGACATGCTGTATCTAGGATATGGGCTTGAAAAAACACCTTCTTTTTGATTGGTTCCTCCTGCTGTCCTTTTGAAATGATGGCTTTTTATTGATGAATACACTTAGTAGCCCCTCCTTTTGAAATTGTGTACCCTCACATGAAGACTAGCCCTCTTACATGTGTTCTTACTGTTCAGGTTATTTATACTTAGAGAGAACTCTTTTTTTTAATTGGCCTGCATCTTTGCTCGTTAACTGTTCTGTTTACTTGTTTGCGACTGAAGAAATGCCTCCCTCTCACCCCTCCCACAACCCAGCTCACAGGCCCCCACCACACCTCGAGGCCACTGCTGTTTTGCTTGTTGTTTTGTTTGGTTACTTTAGGCATAATTTGTAGTGCAGTGCCCTCTTTTAATATCCCTTTGCCGTCTACCCCCACGCCACCCCCCTGCAAGCCCTGAGATCGCTGCATTAAATTCTTATTCTTATGTTATATTACATTAGTTGCTTTTATTTATGTACCATACCTAGCCATGGGCTTGGGGGAAATTAAACAATCAGCCCATTATCACAGGATTTTGAGCTGACACCAGACTCGAACACTGATTCCCCAGCGCTCCAGTCTGCAGCTCTCACCGCTGTGCTATATTTTATACCTAGCCATATTCCAGGGTGCAGTACCATATATCCCCAAAAGAGGTCCCAAGGAACACTTAGTGATAGTCTGTGGTACTGCACCCTCACAGGGAGAGTTTTCCAAAGCGCCAAACGGACCTTGGGGGCAGCGCTACTCACCGCGAGCCCAGCAGACATCCCTGGGGAGACCACGCTGTTGTTCTCCCCTGCCGCAGTTGTCCATTACATCTGAGGATGCCGCGGGGGAACTACAGATCCCAGGCTGCTCGTCGAGCACTTCCGCCTGCTAGCGCGCCCAGATTCGCTTGAAAAGGAGCAGGCAGCCTCGGTGGAGCGTGGAGAGTTTTCCAAAGCACCAAACGGACCTTGGGGGCAGCGCTACTCACCTCCAGGCCAGCAGACATCCATGGGGAGCCCACGCTGTTGTTCTCCCCTGCCGCAGTTGTCAATTACATCTGAGGACGCCGCGGGGGGAACTACAGCTTCCAGGCTGCTCGGTGAGCACTTGCGCCTGCCAGAAAAGGAGCAGGCAGCCCCCGCGTCGTAGGAGCGCACGGGCAGCGCCGGGCTAAGCCCGGGCAAAGGGCGGGCCCTCTGTGGTCCTCCGTGGTCAACAGTGGTCGGGCGGGCCTCCCCTCTAAACTACAGCTGTCAGTAAAGTGAGCCCAAAATATATCATGGGGAAACGAAATATTAGCACTGTTACACAGGCCTCTAAAGGTCCTACTGTTCTCCCGCCTACCTTTGAAAGTATGCTGGAAAATGCCTTCAATTTGGTCACTACTGAAATTGCCAATACTGAAAGGAGAATGTCAATGGGTCTTACGAGCTCGTACTTAGAGCCCGAGCAAGTTATTCCAAGCAATGCCTTGCCGCTTTTCCCTGTGGTGACAATCATAAAACCCACTTCGTTGGACAACGTACCTGTAGCTCAATCTGGGGGCAGTAGCTCTACAATCATTATTGACTCACAGCAAGATCCTGTCGTTTTAGCTGCTACCCCTTCTTCGACCCCGAGTAATAAGACCGTTGGAGAAAAAAGGAAAAGAGGCCCCTTGAAACAAACATTAAACAAGAGGAAACAACCCCCACGCAATAAGGGTCAACCTACTCCTCAGAGCATGTGGACTAGAGGGAAAACATCATCTGGAGGCGGAACTGATAATGAGTCTCTGCATTTAGCTGATGGTAACATTGCTATAGTCCTCACCAAAGAAGGTCAAAACTCGGCTTGTACACAGACTGAGCCCATAACTGAGAGCGTCACTCACGACAATCGGAATGGGAACTTTATTGAGACTATTGTCGACACAATTTTTAAACAAATAAAAAGTCAAATGGATAAACAGTTTAATTTAATTTTTAAAAGACTTAATAGACTGGAAAACCTGGTAAAAACGGAAGATGTAAAAAGGAAAGGGGTGATTAGTCTCGACCAGTTGAAGGGAGAACGACTCTTGAAAGATATGGAGGCTGTTAATAAGTGTATTATGGAGGGCAGACCCAATATTATTAATAGTACATTAGGAACCAACACTGCACCCAAGGATGTTATTGCTGGAAACACCCAACCTGTTACACTGTTGCAGCCAACTTTGCCCGTAGCAGTTGGACCGCCCTGTCCCACCACCATGATTGTGGGTCCAGAAGAGGGCGGCTCTGGCCCAGTCACCAGGAAGCTAGTGAAACCAGCTGATGTAGAGAATGCTCAAGCTGCTGCTACAAGGCCTTCAAAACAATTAGGGCCAGTTCTCCATTTACCCCCCCCGATGCCTGTCCTTACGTTTTAATTTTAGCAGGTGTACCACCACTTAAAGAGGGACAGTGGGAATCCTGGGTACAGCTGAATAACAAGTGTATTGATTGGCTGACCAAGCACAAAGGGGTTGGGCCAAAAATTTTGAGTGAAATCCTGACAGTACGCCGAGTGAGTTGGGTTGGTCCCTCTTTTAAGAATATCATTGGAGATTGTATCGTAATTAATTTTAGGCACCCCTCAACTGTAAAATTTGTACTAAATAGTAACAACAGTCATTTCAGCCCCTCAACTGTTGTAACTCCATTACCGTTGGGATACTTCTACAGGCCCCCACAGAGACCATTTAGGTCTGCCCCCCCACCCTACCCGCTGTATAATAGGTACAGTGCACTATCCGAGTTGGAGAGCCAGGGCTGACCATTAGCCATCCTTTCGGATACTGCAGATAGTGATCACCTGAACATAAATAATCCTTTGGGAGCATTGTTAACTGATCCCTTTAAAGAGGTGTTGATCGTTAACACTGAGGCAGCATTGCGACCTGACCCTAAGATAACTGTTCACACAACCTCCACCCCTATATCATCTGATAAATTAACAATCTTGAGCTGGAACATTGCTGGTTTAAAGCAACAATGGAATCTAGGGACTGGACCGATTGGGTCAGTAACTTTGATATCCTAATGTTCCAGGAAACATGGTGTATTAGTTCTCTGCTCCTAGAGGGTTTACAGTTGTGAAAATTATATGGTATCTATCCTGGTTGTGGGTCGACCGAGTGGGGGTTTATCTATCTGGGTAAAGATTGTTGCAGGAACCAAAATTGAAACCTTGAAGACCAACGATATGAATTTCCAGGCCTTAATTTATACTAGCAGGTTAAAGCTATGTTTAATTAATTTTTATAATAATGACTTTACATCACACCCAAATACAAATTTTATAAGATTGTTTGATTTTATTGACGGAATTATGGATGGTCAAAAGTATGGTAAACTTGATGGTATTTGTTTAGTAGGAGATTTTTATGCTCACATTTATCCCAGAACGCCACCCTGCAAAAGAGGGAAAGAACTGCTTGATCATTTAGCCACACGGGATCTAATCAATGTTATGGAGAAGGCAAAAATCGCCACAGACAAAGGACCATTGGCCACTTATGTTGGGCACGGATGTTCCACCCCAATAGACTATGTATTTATATCCTCCTTGCTTGGGGACGGTTTATTAGAGGCTGATGTGGTTAGTACCGTATACAGTGACCACAACCTAATCCTGTCCACTTTTAAATCTATTAGAAAATTGGCTAATCGGAAAGAAATTGGGGCAAAAAACTTGGTGGTGTCATCAGACAACCTTAAGGTAGTCTGGAAAGGGATAGATAGTAAGGGGGTTCTAGCACGTGCCATTAAAATGAACCCTTCGCTTGTGTCCACCTGTCTATCTATGACATTCCTGGGCACAACATTATCAAGGCTTTTACAGGGTTATGTTTGGCCATTAAAAAGGAAATTTCTAAACCACCCTTAGGCCACAACAATAAAAATCCCAGATGGTTTGACACTTCCTGTTCCAAAGCAAACCGTGCATTATGGGCTGCTCTCGTGGCGGAACCACAGGACCAGTCTCTGGTTAAGAGACTGAGGTCAAGCTACAAACGCACCCTAAAAACACGAACAGAAGAGTTATTAAAAGATCAGTGGGAATCCCTTGCGCGTACAGCTGCATTGGGAGATGTTGCTGGGTTCTGGGGTGAGGTAAAGAATCTGAGATCAATAGGATCCAACATCACCCCCATAAACTGTAATATAACAGGGGATATGTGGGTGAACCATTTTTCAAATATATTATGCTGCACCACACCTAACAACTGAGACTTCGTACCCCTCTATGGTAATTAACATCTCAATAACGGAGGTGGAAGATGCAATCTCCCAAAGCGCGGGCAATAAAGCTCCAGGAGCCGATGGATTATCCATCGACCAAATTAAATCTGAGCCTGACTTTTGGTCACCATTACTGTGTAACATTTTTAATAATCTATCCCACACCCCGGCCCCAGTGACCTGGTCTGATAGTATAATTGTGCCAATCTTTAAGAAAGGTGACAGACTCCAACCTAGTTGTTATGGTCCTATATCTCTAATAGATAACACTCTGAAGATTCTAGGAAGAGTCATTTTTAACAAGATCAGGATCTGGGCAGAAGAAAATATGATTTACATCCATGCCAGCTTGGTTTTAGAAGTAATGTGGGAACCGTGGAGCAATGCTTGAATCTAAATTTAATATTGGCCAAATACACCATTGCCAAAAAAGCCCCATTGTATTTGGGGTTTATGGATTTAAGCACTGCTTTTGATTTTGTTAATCGTTCCCGTTTATGGACAGTTTTGTTAAATTATGAGTTAGATAATTCACTTGTTTATTTTTTGGCCCACTTACACAGGGACCTGAAAGCCCGTGTGAGAATAAATAATGACGGTGAAGTCTCAGGGGACATTTTAATTGACAGGGGGGTTAGACAAGGTTGTGTCTTGGCCCCCCTGCTTTTTATTTTGTATATAAATGAATTAAGTAATTCCTTGTGTAAATTAACAGGTGATGTCCCCAACATCAATGGTAAATCACTTCCCGCACTTTTCTACGCGGACGATGCGGTTCTTATGGGCCGCACACCCAATGCACTTCGTATTTTAATAACAGGTTTTGTTTCATATATGGCTGACGTGGGGTTATGTACTAATTTTAACAAATCTTTTATAATGTCTTGTGGCCCCAAAAAGCATAACATTAGTCAAATTGTGTCTGGGAATAATGTTTTAAAAAGCACCAGCAGTTTTCCTTATCTAGGTTTGTTGTTCTCTGATTCCGGATCCTGGCAGCCCCATGTGGCCCAGGGAAGGAATAAAATGGGCAAAGCCATTAGTTCTATTATTAGTCCTCGTTAACCCAAACGCGCCGAGGTAATAATGCCATTGCTACAAATATATAGAACTCAATGTTTGCCAACTGGAACCTATGGCGCAGAGGTTTGGGGATACTCAAATAGTACTAATATACAGATCAAAGAGAACAGATTTTGTAGGAAGGCCCTGGGGGCGGTTATTTCAACCCCAACTTACATTTGTCATAGGGAATTGAATCTTCCATATACAGAGGATTTCATAAGATCCAGGCCTGCCCTATTTTGGCTGAAAATATGGCGGAACCCTGCGGCCTCCCTGACCCGAGACATCATCACGGACTGTTTAAAATGTGAGCGGGCTAACCATATACCCTGGCTTAGGGCAGTAGAGAGAAGTTTGGCAAGTGTGGAAAAGGGACATTTATTTTCTTTGCCCCTAACCATTGACTGTACCCACAAGAACTCAGTAAAAAGGGCTCTGTACGACCTATACCGAAAAGATAGAGAAAGGACTGAGCACCTTAAGCCATCTATTATGAAATATATGCCCCTACTGGAACCATGTGGCAGGCCCAATAACACGCCTCAGGGTTACCTTTCGGAAAAAACTGGGCAGATGGAATAGGAGCCTGCTGTTTCGTTTTAGGGATGGAAGCATCAAACATCTACTTTGCTTTCCATTAGGCTTTAACAAAAACCTGGGGAACTTACACTGTCCTTGTAATTTAGGTTGTAAACAAAGCCTTTTACATTTTATGTTTTTTTGTGGCTTTTATGTAAAATATACCAAACTTTATTTAATTCCGTATTTCAGAGAACACGCTCTGATGGATTTTAACTTAGCATTCAGAGATCTATTGATGCTAGGCTCTGATGATGTAATCCTTAGAGTAAGTTGCTTCCTTCAGTCTGCAATTCGCTCCCGTGTTTCAATGAACATGGTCTGAAAAAGGAATTTACTGTTATATCTTTGCAGTTTGCACTCCAGCTTAAAAGTTTACATATTGCACATTTGCACTTTCAATGAACATATCTGACAAAGGGATTTACTGTTACATCTTTGCAGTTGCACTATTGCTTAAAAGTTTACATATTGTACATTCGCTCTAGTAATCTTATTCCACTTTTTAAAGAATTGTTTTATTGATGAATTGCTGTGATGTATATGTACTTTTATGGATGTTTTTATATCCGAATAAAGATCCTTTGACTTGACTGCACCCACACTGCTTGTTATTTCTTCATCGGAACACCCAGTTTCTATTGCGTACGTGATGACACATCATTTAGTTATTCACCGACCATTATTTGTGTTCTAGTTACATCTTGCTGCATGCACTGCAAAATAAAGTGATGGCAATATTCCAATCAGAAAATGTCATACATCTCCCTGGGGGAAGGCACATAAGGCCCTAATGAAGCAAATATTTATGATTTTAATCGGTGTCCATTCTTGCATTGGCATTTATTTGTGTGTATGCGGTGTAGAACCTGACATTCTTAAAGCCTAAACGCATCCCTTTAATATTAAAAGAAAATTTCCATCCTGAAGGTTTACATAAATGTGTGATGAGTAAATGGAAAGGGCGCCAAAAGAGTAGAACGTGTTTCACTTGAAATTGCAATCGCCTTTCCTCAGGGCAAAACTTGTTAATAATTGTAAGTGCTTTTATCCATGTGAACATGTCACTTGAAACGAGGCATAAATCCATAAAGTGCTGCTTCAGTTCTGCTGGTGATCGAGAAGGCTTTAAAAGGTCCGCTGTTTCTGTAGATTGAGAGATACTTGCTTTTATGTCTGGATTTTACTTGGTGCCTTGATGCATGGAGAGTGTCGAGTATTTTGCCACTATCGTGTTTGCGCTTCCTGCCTAACTTATATGTTGCTTCTCAATTGTTGTCTCCAATATGAATTCCCTAATTCTGTGTGTCTTATCTCCTGATTACAAAGCCAAGCGCCACTTACACATAGTGGTAATTGATGGTAAACGTAAAGCAGTGCCTTCCATTTACATTGGTTTCGCATCCACCTGCCCCCAGTTAAAAAGAAATGTGGAATTGGAAATGCATGCTCAGCTGCAATTTTTCTGTTTATAATTGCATGAAGGGTGCAGTACCTAATGTGGCTAATAGAGGTCCCTTTACATCTCCACAGGGACTCCTAGTAACAGCCTATGTTACTACACCCTTTCCTTTCTTCATAGATTTGTATTTATTACTTATGCTACTGCTGAGATATTTAAAAAATAAAATAAATAGCAATCATCATTTGCAACGCCAAAAGCTCTAACTTTCACTAATGCAAGACCTATTGCATTGCAAATGCTTGTTTTAGCAAAGTATGGGTCTGTTTCATTGCCAGATGGGAGGATGTTACTGTTGATTTCCTTGATATTACCACGAGCCTTGACATAGAGTGGCTTTACACGCTCAAAACTGGCCTGATTTACAAATGTGGGCCTCTTTTTTACATATCTGGCTCCCTAATATGGGCCAATTTTATTTTGGTGCCCGGGCCAAATTTGTGTCCCCAGTCTAACTCTCTTGGGAATTATTAAGTAAAAGCGAGTGTTTAAAAGTGAACTGAGAAACATTCCTGCACCTGCCCTGATGGCAAAGCAATTACTGAACTAAGAGGTACCTTAAGTAAGTTGTCATCGCTAGCGACAGGTCAGTCAGTGTAGTAGCTGATCATACTAACTGACATCAGTAAGTCACCGATGGTCAGGTCTGGGAGTAGTAAAAATGTGTTGTTTTTCGCTTTAAAGTCTATTCCAAAAGCACAGCCAAGAAGATGGGGATGCTTTGTCCTATTTCTCAATTGTTCTTGCAGTTTTATATAGCACAAACTCAGCCCCTGGGTAATAGAGCACTTTACATGAGAACCAGACATTTTTCATCATTTAAGTTCAGGGGCTCAAAAACTTGGGATAACAAAATCAGCTGCAGGTATTTTACTCTGTGGTTATGCGCTTGGGAGGTAGAAAGATTTCCCTTTCCACAGCACAAATGCACTTCTGGCTTTCATTAAAAATATGTGCATTACGGTTTTAATGTTATCAGTAGTTTATTGTGAAAAAAGTGAAGCAACTGAAAGGAAATCCATAAACCATTTTACATTTTCAGACACAAACACTGTATATGTAAGCGTTCAGCCATTAGAGGGCCACCCTAAGCACACAGGTTAACGCCGTCCCAAAAGTTTATAGGCAGACTGTAAAGTACTCCTCCTGAATGTAACTCCCTACTTCCCACACTTGACTTAATTATTTTAATATGTCACTCCTTGTCCCAGAGCACCAGTACTCTCCCATTCAGAGCCCTGGAGCACTGCTGAGAAGTACAAGAACGATCCCTTCCAAATAATGCTTGCTACGTAAAATTCATCCCCGACTTTTATGCCACTCGACTTTTGAATATTACCAGCTGTCACTGCTGGTATGTCCCTATTATAGTAAAGACATCCAACCAAGGCCAGTAAATTAAATTCTACTAGTAGCCTGCAACCCTTATTTGCCACCCTCTTAAGTAGCCCTTTTAAACATGTCTCAGCCCTGCCTGAGACATGTGCCTATGTGCACAGTCTAATACTGCCATTTCAACACGGCAAGATACAATTCTTGCCAGATCCAAACCTCCCTTTTTTATGCATATAAGTTAGGGTCGGCCCTAGACAGCCCTGAGGGCAGGGTGCAGTGTATTTATAAAGTTCGACATGTACATTTTAGTTTTACATTTCCTGGTAGTGAAAACCTCCTACATTAGTTTTTCACTAATATAAAGCCTACCTCTCACCATAGGATAACATTGGGTTAATTTATTACATTTAATAGGTCCTAACTTTCAACTGGGAGCAGATGGCAATGTCGAGTTTGGTGTCTAATGAATTGTAATTTAAAACTCTCTTTAATGGTAAAGTCTTTTAGAAAGTTGGCATTTTATTGTCCTAATCATTTGGTGCCTGTATCTTGGGTCACATAACTAGGTGTAGCTGGCAGTTGGTCTTTGAGAATTGCTTTCAGAAAGTGAGACAAAAGGGGAATGGGTGTTGGCAGGATGGGCCATCTCTGACTTGATGCGGGAGAGGGGCTGTCACCTACCACACTTGCACATCACAAGGCCTCTGCCTGAGCACATCACAAAGGGTTTGACACTAGTCTTTAGAGACTCTAGAGTAGCTGAGATCATAAAATTTCGAGCAACTCTGGGGTGGAAACCTCCAGAATCTTCTCCTACTTCAAAGTGGGCACTAGGTATAAATAATGGAGCCTCAGACCCAAATCTGGATCTGTGGAAGACTCAGAAGGACCCCGATGCTCCTCTGCAAGAAGGACTGCTAGTCTGCTTCCCTGCTACCTGACTGTAAAGGACTGGACTTACATTTTCAACCCAGAACACATAGAGTGACTCTAAGTGCTAATAGGCTGGACTCCTGATCATAGTCTCATGGACAGAAAAAGCTCCAACCACTTTGAACACAGCAGCTGGACTATGCCTATCCCACCCTTCCCCAAGTGGGCCTGAAGGTGCTCTGCCAATTCAGCTGTGATCCTGTGGACAGAACAGACTCAGAGGGACGCATCTCCTCACAGCTCTGCTTCGTAACCACCGCTGGGTGACACAAGATCTCTCATTGCAAACCACAGCCTCCTAGGAACCACCGCACGGTGACGTATCTTTGATGCATGACTTCACATCGCAAGCCCCTTATTGACGGCATCCTTGAAGATGACACAGTACTTCAAACCACAGTCTCCTCTGAACCACAGCTGTGCGACACATCTTTGACGCGGGATCTCACAACCAGGATTTAAGGTATTTTGTTCGTCAGGCCTAACTTAGTTCCTATATCTGGCCCCACACTCCACCCCATTTTAGCTTTTTGCCCCCTGTGGTTGGAACCAAAGCCCCTACCATGGTGGTTTTCACATAATTGTGCGGCGACAATTAACTAAGCCTGAAGGATAAACATGCGGTCTGTGTGAGGTGGCAAATCTATCCACTGGCAAAGCATCCATGATGGCTATAAAAAATGCAAATTGCAAAGATACAAGGACCCATGCAGTATTAGTCATTAGTCAAAGTCCGTAGTATGTTTCATAAAAAAGGACTTTGCGCTTGTCGTGCAAAAATTGAAGGCTTCAGTGGGAGCTCGATGACAGTGTTTCTGCTTTGAGGGACCCTCACTGGCTTCAGCACCCTGCCTTGTCTTGCTGGAACAAGAAGTGAAAAAGTCCTAAGGTGAAATCTTTGACCAAAGTAAACAGCTTGCCTTACCAAATCCTTACTCTCTTGAGCTCAATCAGAAAACATGCATTTTTTCCTGGTCTACCAAAAACATTGCCAGCTGCTCCGCTGTTTGCGTGCACTCCGCCTCTGTTCTCCTGATGTGTTGTGCACCTCCACCTCAGAGATTCGAGGCTGCCCAATTCTGATTTTGTGCCCCCTTTGCACTTGCTTCTGGTGTGTTTTTTCCTGTTTGGTCATTTAATTCTTGTCTTGGAATTTTTGTCTAATCTAGTTTTCCTGTTGGTGTATTGTAATTGTTTTGCCGTATTGCAATTGTTTTGTCTCATGTTTTCGCCCGCCGCTGCTTCCCCTGTGGCTCCTCCCCCTTGCCAGTTCCGACTCCTGACTCCCTGCTGCACGTCCCGCCCCCTTCCCCATCTAATGGCGGCCGCTGCATGGCAAGCCCACCTGTGCCAGTCTGCGCCCTGACCACAACCAGTGCCAGGGACCTTGGATCTTCGACCATCCTCTGCTACAACTCAGCTGCCCTCCTCGCACTCAACCCCGGAAGAAACAATAACTTCCAGATGTCCGCGCCAAACACCACCTGTTAGATTTGGGGGTCTCTAGTTGGCAGAGGTAGGTACCTTTGACAAATAGGGACCCTTGCGTCTAATAATAATAATAATAATAATAGTAGGGACATTAATAGAGCGCCTGGTTACGCACACCGGCGTGTCCCCGCGCTTTAGTGAATATGAGCAACAGAATCACAGCAACCAACCCTGGCATCAGTCTGCCGGCCAAAAAAGTGGGTTTCGAGTTTACCTCTAAATCTAGGCTCTGACGCCTCAAAGCGCAGTTCTAACGGGAGTTTGTTCCAACTTTTGGCTGCCAGGAACCTGAAGGACCTACCCCCCATGCGTACCTTTTTTACTTTGGGGATCTTCAAAAGCCCCGAACCAGAGGATCTCAAGTCTCGAGGTGGCTCATAACGGGTAATCAGGTCTTGAAACGGTAGTGGTGCCTTACCGCCAATGATGCGATGGCACGTGCACAGAGCCTTAAACTCGATTCTGCTCCTGACTGGGAGCCAGTGAAGCGCCTGAAGCGCTGCCTTTGAGGCCGATTTCCTGGGTAGCCTCAAGACCAGGCGTGCCGCGGCGTTTTGTAACACCTGGAGGCGGTCAAGGCTCTTTCCTGTGGCGCCCAGGTAGAGGAGGTTGCCATTAAGCATGTGCGGGAAATCCGTTCCGCTCGCAGATTTCGCGGATTTTCGGTAACTCCGCGATCCGCGAACTCCCGCGAATTTACTGAAAATCCACGAAACCCGCGAGCGGCGGATTTGGGGGGCAAAAGTTCAAGCCTGTTGAACTTTTAACTATGTTAGGATGGCGCCGGCAAGCTCCCAGCGCCATCCTAAAATAGTTACTAAGTTAGCTTCAACAGGAAGCACTAATAGATAAAATAAAGCAGGTGCTCGAGCACCTGCTTTATTTTATCTATTAGTGCTTCCTGATGAAGCTAATTTAGTAACTATTTTAGGATGGCGCTGGCAGCTTGCCGGCGCCATCCTAAAATAGTTACAGCAGCCCGTGCTCTTCGGTGTGATGGCAAAGTTAATCAGCCCCCCCAAAAATGTGAGTTTTGTCGAGGCTGGGCAGGTGTGCGTTCTCCCCATATCTATCGTCGAAAATTACCTATGATGCTTGATGGAGGCCTTTGCATTATTGACTTTCAGGAGCTCAATCCCTGTGCAGTTCCTGTGACCACGAGCTTCTCTGATCCGTGCCTGTCCTTTTATGCACACAAGAGGCATGTGAACTCGAGGGACCCCGGTGCTCTTAGGTGTGATGGTAAAGTTAATCAGCCCCCCCCAAAAATGTGAGTTTTGTCGAGGCTGGGCAGGTGTGCGTTCTCCCCATATCTATCGTCGAAAAATAGCTATGATGCTTGATGGAGGCCTTTGCATTATTGACTTTCACGAGCTCAATCCCTCTGCAGTTCCTGTGACCACGAGCTTCTCTGATCCGTGCCTGTCCTTTTATACACACAAGAGGCATGTGAACTCGCATATAAGCCTCGCCCGTTTGGCCCTGCCCCTCACACTAGCGATGTGCACCGTTTTCCCGCCCGGCCTTTACCCACACAATCCGCAAAATCCGCGAATCCGCAAATTCGTGGATTTTGCGGATCGTGAATTCGCAAATTCGCAAATTCGCAAATTGCGAATTCGCAAAATTCGCCCATGCTTAGTTGCCATAGTCCAGTCGTGCTGTTACGAGGGCATGCACCAGTGTCTTTCGGTCCTCCATGGGAAGATGCTCGAGAACCTTCCGTAGGCTTTTCAGGACACCAAAGCAAACCCCCACCACCCGGCTTATCTGGAGCCCAAATGTTATGTCAGCATCGAGCCATACACCCAAGTTTTTAGCTTCCTGACATGGTATGGGTGCAGACCCCAAACAGGATGGCCACCATGCCGATGACCACACCGACGGGCCCCCCCCACCACGAGCACCTCCGTCTTGCTGCCATTCAGCCTCAGGCAGTTGGTCGACATCCAGGGTAAGGGGGTACACTCCTAAAATAACCCCTGCTCACCCCCTCGGTAGCTTGGCACGAGCAGGCAGGCTTATCTCAGAGGCAGTGTGTAAAGCATTTGTGAACACATACAGTAACCCAGTGACAACACTACAGATGGACACCACACAAGTTGTAGTATAAAAATAAGTATTTTTATAGAGACTTAGCACAAGACCATAAACGACAAAAAGCCACAATACTGTACTTTAAAAATGGCTTACTTCTCTTTAGATGGTAAATGCAACACTTTCAGTTCAATGTACCTTTGGATGCATAACGCTTTACAATGAAAGTGTTGCAGGGAAGGTTATGCGTCGGTTCCTTACAAGCAAGAACGGTGATGCATCGGGTCCCTACTGATGCGTAGTGGATGCGTCGGTTCTTCTCAGCGTGGGGAGGTGATGCGTCGGTTTCCTACTGCGCTTTCGTGGCGATACGACCAGCAGCGTGGTGATGCGATGAAGATCCGGTGCAATAAAACAAAATGGCGTCTTCTTCTTGATGCGACACGATGTGTGCACACCCGACGCCGTGCAGCGACTCAACAATTCTTCTGAGCCGCGACAAGCCCTGCGACATGCTTCTCTGGTGATGCGGTGGCATCTGAATCTACAGCAACACTCTTCTCCGGTGATGCAATGCAACAGCTGCAGCGGCGACACTCTTCTTCAGTGTTGCGATGACAGCGGCGGCGACACGCTTCCTGAAGATGTGACGGCATCTGATGCGACGGCGACACTCTTCTCTGGCGATGCGGGGCACTTCTGCCAGGCAAAGCGACAGCGGCGACACCCTTCTTCAGTGATGCAAGGACAGCGGTGGCGGCACGCATTTTCTTCATGAGTCACGCTTCCAGCTCCTTGTGACACGCAGTCTCTCAGAAAGCCCAACACAACTGCAGACACTTGCAAAGAACTCTTGGGGAACTGGTGAGGAAAGTCTGTTGTTCCTGAGACTTCAGCAGAAGGCGAGCTCTATCTCAAGCCCTTGGAGATCCTTCACAAGTTGAATGAAAGTAGCACAAAGTCCTTTCTCCTTTCTTTGGAAGTCAGGCAACCACTGCAGGCCAATCCCCCATATAGCACTCAGCTTAGGGATAGTCTCTTCTTCAGTTCCTCTGGTACCTCTTCTCAGCAAAGGTTTCTTCTGGTTTCCCAAAAGTGATCTAAAGTTCTTGGGTCTGGGTCCCAATATTTATACTAGTAAATCCTTTGTCTCTGGAGGCAGATATTGTCTGTGCCTAGTTCAAACCAGTTCTGTGCAGTCCTGGAGCACTTTGTTGACAAGAATCCTTCTTTCCTTTGACAGTGTAGGTCAGGGACATCAGACGCACCACAGGAGGTGGAGCCATCATTGTGGAAGGCAGGCACAGCCCCATTCAGGTCCCAGGTGCACCCCTCCCATCCATCTACATATAGATAGCTCTAGTCGGCCCTGTGCTGACTCACCATGTCTCCTGGAATCCCCCAGCCCCTGTCACTCAAACTTCAGGCAAGAAATACACAACCTAGCAAAGGAAGACTTGGCAGTTAGGTAAGAAAATACCTACTTTCTAAAAGTGGTATTTTCAAACATAGAATGTTAAAACCAACTTCACTAAAAGATGCATTTTATCATTTGGAGTTCAGGCATACTAAACTCGAATTTCTACCTAGTTCCCTGAGTCAGTTAGGATTACAAGATGTAATATTCAAATGGCCTATGGGGAACAGGTAGCCTTGCAATAGTGAAAAACAAAAATGGCTGTAATTCACTATCAGGACATGCCACATACATCAGGGCATGTCCTACCTTTTACCTACAATGCACCCTGCTGTTGGGCCTACCATAGGGGTGGCTAATGTACAGAAAACGGAAGGTTTAGAGACTGGCAAGTCGGTGCACATGCCCAGCCAACATGGCAGTACCAGACTGCACACAGGCTCTGCAATGGCAGACCTGAGATACACTTTACAGGCTGCTTCTGTGGGTTTCACAACCGGTGCTGCAAGCCCACCAGCAGCATTTGATTTACAAGCCCTGGTCACACGCAGTGCTCTGTACTAGGGTCTGACAAGTAAACCAAACCAGCCAACCATGGAGTCACTAATGCATACATCAATTTATAATAGGGAGAGCATATGCACTTTAGCACTGATCAGCAGTGGTAATGTGCCCAGAGTCATAAAACCAACAAAAACAGGTCAGGCAAAATACAAGAGGAAGGCAAACAATTCAGGGATGACCCTGCAAAAAGGGCCAAGTCCAACACTTCCCAAGGACAGTTCTCCTGCTGTCACTGCCACCAAAGCTTTCACCACCCTCTGCACCCCCGGGACACTGCCCCAAGCTGGACAACAACACCACAGAAGCCCTGAAGTGCATCCTCCTCAACATACGCTCCTTGCACAGACACTCCATTGAGATCTGGGACCTCCTCGACACCTTCTAACCAGACGTGGTCTTCATCATCGCCACCGCCATCCCCGACAGATACAAGATCCAGAGGAAAGCCCACCCCAACCGCCCACGAGGAGGTCTCTCCATCAAGCACATGAGCTCCCTCCGACTCTCCACCTCCACCACAAATGACCCCCTCTCCACCACTGAACACCTTCACATCCCAGATCCAGACTAGCCCGAGAACGACACTTTGCAGCACCCTCACTTACAGAGCCTCCGGACCTCGCACCTTGTTCGCCACGACCATCGCCTAACTCATCGCAACTCTGGCAGACAGAGCCCCAGGAAGGCCACCTGGTTCACCACCGATCTCCTAGGATCCTGCACCTGCAGGCATCTCGAGAAGAAATGGAGAAACAGAAAACTTCAGATCACACCAACTACAAGAACGTCATGACGGAATACCACCAATGCATCAGAACCACCAAAAGGACCTTCATCCAAAACAAGATCCTCGCCAACTCCAGCAACTCCAAGGAACTCTTCCGTATCATCCAAGAATTCACCAAGCCCCTCAGTGAAACCACGGACATCATCACCCCCTCTGAGGACCTCTGCGACAAGCTCAGATCCTACTTCCATCTGAAAATCAAGGACCTCTACGACCACTTCAGCAAACAGACACCAGACTCCGAAACCACCTCTGCCTCCAGCAATGCCAACCAGCTCACCATCTCCTCCTGAACCTCAATCACCACTTCGACCATGAAAGGCATCCACTCAAGGTCCTCTACGGATCCCTGCCTGCTGCACATCCACCAGAGAGCCGGCACCATCATCACTCCAGAAATATGATGCACCATCAACACCACTTTCAAGACCGGCATCTTTCCTGACAACTGGAAACACACAGAAGTCAGACCCCTGCTCAAGAAGCCCTCAGCACACCTCAAGAATTACCAACTCATCTCCCTCCTCCCCTTCGCAGCAAAAGTCCCCAAGAAAATCTTCAAAACCCAGCTAACAACATTCATCAAAGAGAACTCCATCCTCGACCTCTCCCAATCCGGTTTCCGAGCAACCACAGCACAAAGACCGCTTTACTTGCTGCCATAGACGACATCCGTACCCTCCTCGACCAAGGACACACTGCAGCACTGATCCTACTCAACCTTTGTGCTGCGTTCGACACTGTCTCCCACAACACACTCACGGCCAAACTCAATGACGCCGGTAAACAGGGAACAGCCCTCGACTGGGTCAGCTCCTTCCTCACCAGCAGAACCCAAAGAATCAGGATACCACCCTTCCTCTCCAAACCCATGGTAATCAACAGCGGAGTATCCCAGGGATCCAGTGGCATAGCTAGAGGGTCCGGGGGGGGCGGTCAACCCCAGGCAGCACCATTTTTGAGGCAGCCCCGGCCGCGCGGGCCGGCACTGTTTGGAGGCCCGTTGCGGCCGTGGCGGCCTAGAAGTTCTGTGACGTGATCAGATCGGGTAACCTGCTTTAGCTTCGGTAACTGCAGGCTGCCGCTGCATGCACAGTGCACACAAACGCGGGACTTCGTTTTGGCAATTTAATTGAAAGTCCAGCGTTTGCACTGTGCGGCTGTGCCTGCCTGCTGCAGTTACCGCAGGTCTGGAGTGCAGGCTGCAGTGCAGCGCAGCCTAAGTCCCACCGCGTTAGTGACGTCCTGCTCGGAGTCCAGTCGCTCCGACCGTTGTTGGCCATCCCATCCTCACTCAGACTAGTCCTCCAGTGCTGTCAATCAGTTGTAGCATGCACGGCGCGCACGAGGGCAAGCAATGACGGCCCTATAAGGACATTTTTGGCCAGCCATCGCCTTGCGACGGTAGCAGTGAAGCGTTACGCGCTCACCGCCGCTACGCTCGCCTCTCGTCTTGTCGACTGTCGAGGAGTCCATTCTGGCCTATACACTTGCAGGCACCTTTCACTCAGACTATAATTCATAAAGAGGTGAGAGAGAGAATTTAGAAACCGTCCTACCTGTATTGTATTAGGTGGTTTAGAATGATTGCACGACTGCACCATGAAATATTGATGATGCAGCTTAGTTTTGTTTTTTTATTTATTTACAAAGAGATGCAGTGCCAGCCCAGACTGCAGTGCGTCAAGTTGTACTGAGAGGATCGAGCGTGCAGCATTGATTACAGAAAATATGTATATGCATTGTGACCATACAGCCAGGAATGTAGGTGTTCCAGCACAGCCTGGGGTATATTCCCTCTCAGGTCAGGTGCACTGCACACACTACCTCATGCCAAGCAATGTATTAGTAACAGCACACACTCTTTGCTTTTGCTGTCTGCCGCTTCAGAGTTTGCTTTTTATTTACTATGTAGCCAGCAACAGAAGGAAAGACCCGACGCCCCCCAGGCCCGCAGGGTCCCACTGTCTCAGAGTGTCTCCTCTTCCAGTTCCTTTTGAACCGGCCGAGCCCCGGAGCAGTGCCCAGCTGCCTTCCCATTGGTTGCCCTGACACCGCCTATGGATGCCATGATGCTGCACACAAGGACATCATGACTCCGTAGATTAATACCACAAGACCACAGATAGACACAGTGACACTGCAGATGGTCACTGTGGGTCTTTAAGGGTTTCCATCCTCTTTGCGAATTCATGCATCATTTGTCCTGGACTGGCTGTTGCCTTGCTTGCTTTGCTATGAGTGTACCTTTCATAGTGCATATTGGTTGTCAGATCGAACTTGTTGGGGAGTGCGTCATTTACCATCTAGTATGTGGCAACTCCCTCCTTTGGGAACTTCTTGAATGCCCCTTTGATCCCATCTCCTGCTAGGTATTATAGATATTTGATTATCTTTGTGTCATTTCTTACAGTGCGTCGATGAAGTAATCAAATGTTTGTTTCGATGATCGAGTCGGATTACCTGGTGCTAATGTTTTGCTTCTTTGTCATGCTTAAGGATGGGGAGGATGGCCTTCCTGTCTTGTCATGTAATGTTTGCTGGGGCGGGCCTGTTGGTTTGCATATCTTGATCATCTTTACATGTGTGCTTTTATTCCCCTGGCCTTTCTCAATTTTGCTGCGTGGGGTTTTGTGGTTACTCGCCCTGGCTGTTCTGCCTAGTGTGCCTTTTGTACTGCCAGTCACCGGTGTATTCAACTGTGTAGCCTTTGACCGTGTAATGTATGTGCATGTAACTTGCATGATCGAGGTAACTATTAGCAGCAATACTACGTGTCTCTCAGACATCTTTCAAGGGCTCACCGTCTTTTTTCCCCAGCACCCCCCCCCCACCAAAAGGTGCGGCAATCTGAGGGATAGCCCCGGGCGCCACTAGCTCTAGCTACGCCCCTGCAGGGATCATTACTCTGACCCACGCTCTTCAACATCTAAATGGCCTCCCTGGCTGCTATCATCAGACAGCACAGACTCAGCATAGTGTCCTAGGCCAAGGGCCCCGTCACCACCAGACTCAACTTCCAGGAAGGAATGAAGGACGTCGCTTTCTGGATGAGCAGCAGCTGCCTGAAGCTCAACTTGGAGAAGACAGAGGTCCAGAGGTCCTCATCCTCAGACCCTCGTTCTCTGCTTGGGACAACACCTGGTGGCCTACCGCCCTCAGAAGCCCTCCCACACCCACGGACCACGGCCAAAAAATCTGAATAGTACTCGATTCCTCCCTCTGATGACCCGACAGGTCAACGTCGTCGCCTCCAGCTGTTTTCTCACATTCTGCATCCTCCGAAAGACGTTCAAATGGACCCCCCCTGACTCAAGGAAAACCATCACCTATGCACTCATAACCAGCAGACCAAACTATGGAAACGCCCTCTACGCTGGGATCAACAAATCCCTGCTCCACAAACTCCAGACCATACAGAACACCGCAGCCATTCTCATCCTCTGCATCCCTCTGCATGAACACATCACCCAACACCTGCGCAACCTCCACTGGCCCCCCATCAATCAATCAATCATTTGTAGAGCGGACTACATACCGCGAAGGTCTCAAGGCACTGGGGGGTGTGCTACTGATTGAACAGCCAGGTCTTGAGTATCCTCCTGAAGGTCAGCAGGTCTTGGGTCTGTCGTAGGCTCAGTGGGAGGGTGTTCCATGTCTTGGCGGCGAGGTGGGAGAAGGATCTCGCACCGGTGGTTGTTCTTCGGATGCGCGGGACGGTGGCGAGTGAGAGATCGGCGGAGAGTAGCTGGCAGTTGGGGATGCAGGAGAGCCGTCTGTTGAAGTAGGCTGGGCGGGTCTTGTAGAGATTATTTTGTGTCCGTGGGTGAGGAGCTTGAAGGATATCCTCTTGTTGACGGGGAGCCAATGCAAGTTTCTCAGGTGGGGGGTGATGTGGCCGTGGCGTGGTACGTCGAGGATCAGTCGTGCTGAGGTGTTTTGGATGCGTTGTAGTCGTTTGATGAGCTTGGTTGGGGCTCCCCCGTAGAGGGCGTTTCCATAGTCAAGTCTGCTGCTGACGAGGGACTGGGTGACTGTCTTTATTGTATTTGTCGGGATCCATCTGTAGATCTTGCGGAGCTTGCAGGGTGTGTTGAAGCAGGAGGAGGGGACGGCGTTGACTTGCTTGGTCATTGAGAGCATTGAGTCAAGGATGATTCCCAGGTTGCGTACGATGAGGGCAGTCTCGGTGCTGTGGTTGCTGCGGAACCCTTACTGGGAAGGGTCCAGGATTCTGTTTTCTTCGAGGTATCGGGTTAGCTGTCTGTTGACAGTTTTCTCGATGACCTTGGCCGGGAAGGGGAGCAGAGAGATGGGCCGGAAGTTCTTGAGGTCTCTTGGGTCTGCCTTAGGTTTTTTGAGTAGGGAGTTGATCTCGGTGTGTTTCCAGATCTCTGGGAAGGTGGACGGGCCTTCTACATCACGGCCAAGACTTGGAACAAGCTCCCAATCTACATCAAATGTGACCCCTCCCTGAACATCTTCAGGAAGACGCTAAATACCTGGCTCTTCGACTGTACGGAGCTGCTCTAACCCCTCCCCCACAGCACCTTCAGACCCTCACGGGTGAGTAGCGCACCTACAATCCCCATTGATTGAAAGAAACTTTAAAATAAATACAGTTCAAATCAACACTTTCTAATGGCTCAAAAGGTGGAACTTGAAGAGCCCTGAGAACCAAAGGAAGGTCCCAGAAATTAACCAAAGGACGTGTCAGAGGTATAGACATGGACAGACTCTGAAACGAATGAGAAACAAGAAGATGAGCATCAGTAGAGGCGGTGACAGTCCCTAAAAGTTTTAATAAGAGCCCATTGGCTTTTTAAGGTGGAAAGAGCATACCCCTCCTTAGAACCACCCAAGTAGAAGTGAAGAAATAAAGAAGTAGAATATGTGACAGAAGAGATGTTTGGAGAAACACGCCACTTGTCAAAATTAGCCCAGTAAGGTAGAACGTTTTCTTGTCCCCTGGACCACAGCAACCACTTGGGAGGCCAAAATCTTGCCTCAGTAATGTTCACTGATCAACCTCCAGACCACTAGGATTAGCGGAACTAGTAAAGGAAGACACTGCGCCTTCAAAGGAAACAGCACCTTTCGCAATATCCAAGGAGGACGTTTCACCGGCTTCTTCAACAGAAGAAACCATGGCCTCCATGGCAAAAACCGAATGACAGCCACCACTTGTTCCTTCTCCTCTTGAGCCTTCCAGATAAACGCTTGAATCAATGGGAAAAGAGGGAAGGCATACAAAAGCCATGGAGGCAATGACAGGGTACAAGCATCCTCTCCACAGGCACCCACTTCACTCACTCTCGAGCGAATATAGGTCATTACAACGCATGCGATTTGATCGCATTCCATTACAACACAGTTGTTACAACGACTTGCAGTAGGGGGCCCGCTGGATTTAGGAATAGAGGGCCCGATTCACAGAACTAATTTAGGAAAAAATCCTAAAATTACTACCATTTTCGTATTCACAGAAGGCACTTACTCATTTTGGTATTTCAGAAGACACTTACTCATTTCGGTATACATAGAAGTTAGGAATCCTAACTTTAGGACTCCTAAATGCCTTCTGTGAATACCGAAAGTCCTTAAGTTAGGATTTTTCTCAGTTTAGGAGTAGTAAGGTTAGAACTCCTAACTTTAGGACTCCTAAATGCCTTCTTTGAATACCGAAAGTCTTAAAATTAGGATTTTTCTCAATTTAGTAGTAGTAAAGTTAGGACTCCTAACTTTAGGACTCCTAAATGCCTTCTGTGAATACCGAACGTCTTAAAATTTGGATTTTTCTCAGTTTAGTAGTAGTAAAGTTGAGAAAAATCCTAATTTTAAGACTTTCGGTATTCACAGAAGGCATTTAGGAGTCCGAAAGTTAGGAGTCCTAACTTTACTACTACTAAATTGAGAAAAATCCTAATTTTAAGACTTTCGTTATTCACAGAAGGCATTTAGGAGTTCTAAAGTTAGTAGTCCTAACTTTACTACTACTAAACTGAGAAAAAATCCTAATTTTAAGACTTTTGATATTCACAGAAGGCATTTAGGAGTCCTAAAGTTAGGAGTTCTAACCTTACTACTCCTAAACTGAGAAAAATCCTAACTTAAGGACTCCTAAATGCCTTCTTTGAATACCGAAAGTCTTAAAATTAGGATTTTTCTCAATTTAGTAGTAGTAAAGTTAGGACTCCTAACTTTAGGACTCCTAAATGCCTTCTGTGAATACCGAACGTCTTAAAATTTGGATTTTTCTCAGTTTAGTAGTAGTAAAGTTGAGAAAAATCCTAATTTTAAGACTTTCGTTATTCACAGAAGGCATTTAGGAGTTCTAAAGTTAGTAGTCCTAACTTTACTACTACTAAATTGAGAAAAATCCTAATTTTAAGACTTTCGGTATTCACAGAAGGCATTTAGGAGTTCTAACGTTAGGAGTCCTAACTTTACTACTACAAAATTGAGAAAAATCCTAATTTTAAGACTTTCGGTATTCACAGAAGGCATTTAGGAGTCCTAAAGTTAGGACTCCTAACTTCTGTGAATACCGAAATGAGTAGGTGCCTTCTGTGAATACCAAAATGAGTAAGTGCCTTCTGTGAATACCGAAATGGTAGTAAGTTTAGGATTTTGTCTTAAGTTAGTTCTGTGAATCGGGCCCAGTATTATTTACTATTCCCACTCCAATTTGCGCAACAGCAGGGAAGGTGTTGGATTATAAATCAAATACCAATCCACGCCCTACTGCAAGTCGCTGTAATTGCTTGCGATGTAATGGTATTGTGTACTAACAATGCAGTTGTTGTAACGACTGCGTTGTAATTGCATTGCGTTGTGGAGACAGCGTTGTAAATACTGTTTCCCTTTCGAGTAGAACAGCGGGAGTAGATCATACTCCCTAGATGGAAAGAAGTGCATGAGTAGAAGACCGAACCTCCTGCAGAGTAAAATAAATGTTCTCTTCTACATCTGGAGATAGAGAGATGAGGTGAACCTGCGGTTGGCGGTGTCCACTCCCCTAATGTGAACTTCAGAAAGTGAAAGGAGATGCATCCCATGAACTGAGTCGAACATTGCTCCGATGAATTGAATTGGGTGGAAGGAAAAAGTTGACACTGTGGAAATGTAGAATAAATCCATGGTCATTTAGCGCAGATATGCCACACCCTGGATCGATGGAGTCTGAAGCAACCAATCATCCGGGTATGGAAACAGGAACGCACCTTGAAGATGGCGATAGTAAACCAATATCGCCACTACTTTGGTAAATACTTGTGGTGAGGATCGGAGGCCCAAGGGAAGCGAGCAGTACTGCCAGTGGTGACCCTCCACATAAAACCGCAGACAATGCAGTGACCTGGATGCCGTGGGGATGTGGAGATAGATGGCCCAATGGAATCATTGAGAACTCAATCTGGTACCTGTTTCCAATTATCACAGGGGCCCATCTGTTGGCTGTCGTGCATTGCCACAAATCGCTGACTTGAAACATTAGGTTCCTGCCTCAGCTTCTTCTGGAATCTACACAGGAAGGGGTTTCCCCGAAACTTCTGACCCCCTTCCATATTCTGCTGTCATCTGGATGGTTGCCGAATTGGCTTGAATGGAAAGAAGGAAGGCTGCTGCTTCCAGAAAGAAAAATAATGTTTCCGTTCTTTAAGGATCTTATGTAAATCATTCTCTAGTTATTTACCTAAAAATTGGGTTCCTAGAAGAGGCATCTTGAGGGCCGCTGGCCGTAGGGCTACATCAGAATTCCATCCTTTTATATATAAATTCCTGCAAGCTGCAACAAAAGCACCACAAGATAAGGCTGAAGCATTAAGAGTCAGAAGAAATGTCGGTTAAAAACTCTGCTTGTTTCTCCATAAATTCCAGGAGGTCGGGGCACTGACCACCCTCTTGCATTGTGCGAAAGTGGTCTTTAAAATCTGTGAGGAAGGACTGAGCCACATATGCAAAGTATATACCACATCTAAAAGCCAAATAAGAAATAGAATATACTTATTTTTTAAGAGGTATGATTCTTTTTCTCAGCGGCATCCTTCAGGATATTATCCTTGGTAATAGATGAACTTGCGACCACCGAATCCACGTAAACAGTCAGCCATCAACTCCCCATTTTATCTAGTGGACATCATTTTCTCATAAAACGTAGTATAGAAATCCTCTCTGGATATTTCCATTCATTCAGAATAACCTGTTGAACATACTGATGAATGGGTAGACAAGCACAACAAGGTTGTTTAAATTGAGGCACTTCAGCGTCTTGGGAAGATGAAGGAACATTATCTGGAAGAAACCCCATATTCTGCCTAACATGGGTCAAAATTTCAGGCAGAATGTCTTTTACAATATATTTACCTTTATGTTCCACTTTCCCATGTGCTGAAACATCTGAACCTTCACAATCAAAAATGTTGGAGGGAAGGTTCTCTTGGTCAGCTGCAGGAAGAGAGCTAGCTTTCTTTTTCTTTAAAGAACTCTAAGGGGCATATGTACAAGGAGTTAACGCCCCATTAGTGGCACTTTTACAACGGTTTTGATGCGAGATTTTTATCGCCTTATGTGCAAGCTGCCACAAATCTCTGTTAGCTGTAGTTTTCCGGCAAAAACGTCCATTATAAAGATCACCACTTCTGTTAGCAATAATGACATGCAAGGCAGGCGTTCCCATGCAAAAACGGCCGCTAACCACACTTTGCGATATTTACAAGGGGATTCCTTAAGTTTGGAGGACCAAAAAGACTGCCTCTAACTGCAGTTAGAGGCAGTTTTTTAAGACCAGAAAATAGCTGGTCTTAAAAATGGAGATAACACTTTGGGCCTAATTTCAGTAGGTTTTGTTGCTGGATCGCGCTGCAAGCAATGTTGCTGCGCTGCCCTGCAACAAAACTACTGGGCAGGACTGCGCACCATCAATAAGAGAGTGCGCATTCCTGGGCCTCACTCATGGAAAGTGTTGCAGTGCTGCGACAAGACAGTGTTGCAACACTTTTCAGTACCCCCTTCTTGCAACACCACCGATGCACTGTATTCACTGGACAGCCTCCATGACGCAAGTAATGACAGATACATCTGGAATCCTGATGTATCTGTCTGCGCTAAAGTCACACATTGCTACAGTCGTGTCCAACCATGACGTAACCCCAGCAATGCATGGAGCCAACCTATCCCTGTGGCACTGCTTTACCCTTACGCCTGCCATCATGCAGGTGTATGGTACTGGCAATATTGAAAGCACAGAGAGGCAACATAACAATTATTCAGAGCATAAATGCACAGTATAATAATCAGATCCAGATTTTTCCTTTGTTTCACAGTGATGAATATTGTAGTCTTGTCTTTTTGTCACACAGAGTGCCAAGTGATGTTTCAAAAAACAGCCAAAACAGCCAACGCGTTTCGCCCCACAGGGGGCTTCCTCAGGGCAAAATTCAATATGTTCGTGCTCAGAAAGTAGACGTCTTCGCAACTGATTATCGTGAGGGAACCTTAATACAGTGTAGCTGGCTGTACATGCCCCTTGGTAGTCAACCATCGCATAGACCCACTTTCCTACATTGGAGCTTTGGAATAATTATATCTAGTCTGAATTACTAGCGCCATGTTTGAAGAATATAATATATGAGAATTAAATTACATTAATTGAATGCTGGCAGCATTCCACAGCAACTGTTATATTAGCATGGACTGCTGTGTCGTGATTTATTGAGCTCTGATACATGCATTATCGGGGATCAAAAGTCATTTACTTTCTCAGCACGAACATCTTGAATTTTGCTCTGAGGAAGCCCCCTGTGGGGCGAAACGTGTTGGCTGTTTTTTGAAACATCACTTGGCACTCTGTGTGACGAAAAGACAAGATTAAAAGATTCATCACTGTGAAACAAAGGAAGAATCTGGATCTGATTATTACTCTGTGCATTTATGCTCTGAATAATTGTTTTGTTGCCTCTCTGTGCTTTCAATATTGTTTAATAATTTTAGAGTCCTATGGCAGTGGACTAATGAGCTGGGCAACATTGAATTTGTATTCATTCATGACAAGTTTGTATAGCTAGGTGGTGCGGCTCTTTAGTATCCTTTACTGCCGTTTCCTGTTGTTGAGCTGTATGGTACTAACGCAGTGCTGTTCTTGAGGGGTGCCCGGGTGTCGGCGCAGTTGGAGATCAATTTGTGGCGGTTCCGCGCTGCTGTGTCATCGTATTTTTAATTTTTAGGGTGGGTATGATTTTCCGGTGTCGGAAGATGAAATGTGGTGTGTATTATTGGGTGAAATTAGAAATTCAGGGTGTTTTGGGGTCAATCATGAAAATTGGGGTGTGCATTTGTGTCAAATATGGAAATGGGGGTGTGAATTTGGGTAAAATATGATTTTTAGGGTGTATTTTGGGGGCTCAAAAATTAATTTTAGGGTTCAGGGTGTGCTTTGGGGAGCAAGGGCTAGTTTTAGGGTTGCACTCACTGAAGTGGGAATAGTAATGTTTACATCTCTGCAATCCAACACCTTCCCTACTGTTGCAATATGCCTATTATTAGTATACATTGTAATGAAATGAGATATAATGGTATGTGTCGTAACTCCATACATGCCTTTGGCACACCAGTGGCACACCCGCTGTGCATGGCCGCACAGCGGCCACCATTGGGGAGTGCTGCGGTGGTACTGGACACCTGGGAGGTAGGAAACGCCGGAAACAACACTGAATGGGGCGTGGATGTGGGGTGTGTGTGTGAGCGAGTGTTGTAAATATTTAAATGTGAGAAATTTTAACTCTAGGGCAGGTCCCGTGTCTCGTTCCTGCTCTTCTGAGTCTGCTTCCAGGAACAGGAAGTAGGCAGCCAGGCACCCTCCCCTAAGCCAATCACAATGCTGCAATGCAGTGTTGGGATTGGTTATTGGTGCCGGGACAAGGCGTTCAGCCAGGGGCTGGAGGTGTGGGCATGTTCTCGATGCAGGCTGTAATTGCGAACAGGACAGTGTGCATGACTGCTCTGTGCGGCGGGGGCATGGCTTGGTGCCAATTTGAGGGAAAAGCGGACTCCGGAGCTCTGTCCTTGGCTTCCCCTCGCCTGTAACTATCCTGGCTGTGTGAGGGGGCCCTCATCCCGAGAAAGGTGTCCGAACAACTGGTGCCACTGCCAAACGTCCGCAGGGCGATGGAGGTGTCCCTATGATGGAGAAAAAGTTGAAACATCTCCGGATCGGCTCCGGGCACGGAGCTCTCAAGATGGCGACCGGACACTGGTGAGCTCGATCTCTCCGGGCAGTGCGCTGTACCACTGCTTCCTGTCGTACCAGGGCGGCGGTGCGGAAGACGGACTGCAGAACCATTGCCAAGATGAGGAGACCTCTGGGAAATAGGGGTGCAACACGTATTGACCGGCTCAGCTCCAAACAGGGAGCTCACAAGATGGCGGCCGCGAGGTGGTGCAGGGAGATGGCCGAAAGAGGTCCCTGAGCCTGCTTGATCAGGTGTGTGTGATCGGGCTGCTGCGCCGCTCACCGACGCAAGTACGAGGCGCAGCGGGAGAAGGACTGGAGACCAGAGTGGGATCGACCCTTTTTTGGGCCTGGAGAGTGTCTGCAAGCCGGAAAGGGACGGTGACTGGGAGGATCCCAGGAGGATCCCATTCATCAGGTCGTAGCCCACCTTAAGTAAGGAGACGACTGCGGCTGGACTGCTGCTCCCTCCGCTGCCTGCCTCCCCGTCCTGGGGGCCTTCGAGAATACCTTGGTGACGCTGTGGAGCGGGGGGTCTATCACAAACGGGGCTCTAATGTGATGGAAGTGAGCAGAGGAGAGTGACGCAGAGCGAGAGAGGACAGAACTGTGACAACCACCGCTGCACTATCTGAGAGGTGCGGGGAATGTATTGTGTTGTTCACAAGGGTTGGAGGGCCTCAGGAGTGTGTATTGGGACGCTGGAGGAGCGTAGCGACTGCCCTATTGCCCTTCAGAGCTGGTGCTGCTGCGTACCCCTTTTTCCCTGTTGGAGGAACAGCCAGCAGCGTTGGAGTGCCTTACCTAAACTTTCCTGTGCGCCCTGCCTTTATCAACATTTGCTGCACTTCTCAGTACTCCCTGCCTGGAGGATCTGCGCAGCCCCTTGCAACCTGCCAAGATGGGGAGAATATCCCGTCAGAAGGGGTTTCTCTGCCCTGCAAGTGGATGCCACGGGGCAACAGTCTGAAGATGAGGAGGAAGTTGTAGGCCAGCGGTGGGGCGAGGCTGCGGGGGCACCCACTCTTATGGACATAAGGCAGGCCATTACTTCCTTGAAGGAGGCCTTGGAGACCAAGATGGATGCCATAGGGGTTGATCCCAACCTATTTAAGGACGACCACCGCAAGCTCAAAGACAGGGTGAAAGTCAATGAGGTGATCCCGGAAGCAGCCTCAATGTTGCAGCGCTCTCTCAAGTTGGTGGAGGACAGGGTCAAGATCTTGGAGGCGAGGGCGGAGGACAGCGAAGGGGGTTCTCGCAGGAACAACCTCCGCATAGTGGGAGTCCTGGAACGGGAGGAAGAAGAAGATGCCATTCAGTACATGGGGCACTGGCTCAGGACCGTGGTGGCCCTGGATGGGCTCTCTCCCTTCTTCGCCCTTGAACGATGGTTGTGCGTTGGCTCCATTATTGCAACAGAGACCACATCTTGCAGCAGGCGAGGGGGGGCTGGACCTTCAGATCGCAAACTCCTGGGTCATGATCTTCCCGGACTTCACCAGAGAGGTGCAGAGGCAACAGGCATCCTTCCTTGCACTAAAGCGGAAACTCCGGCAACTGCAGTTACCGTACGCCATGCTGTTCCCAGCATGGCTAAGGGTAGTGGACAGGGCTGCTACATACTTCTTCACTACCCCGCAAGAAGCATGGCAGTGGCTAGAGGCCCGCACACCGAGAACATGGAATGCTTCTCCTTAGAGTACTGCAGGGCGAGGATCACCTGCTCCTTTGGGGTTGCAGAGGTCTGTAACGCCGCCGGGACTCCAGCTTGAGAGGGACAGGGCTATGCAGGCGATTGTAGAGATCAGCCAGTCCGAGGCTAGCCTGAACTCCACTATCACTAACCATAGCATGGAAAGGCCTGCGGCTTCTCCTACCAGCAGCACGACTTGGCCCGAGCTTCCCGAAGTCACACCCCAGATGGCGGATTTACTTATGTGAGATGGGAGTATGCAGCAGGCTGGGGAAAAGGCTATGGTGGCGCCAGGGGCTGGCTCCTGAATGCACTGTATTCTGGGGACTGTGAGACGATTGCACAAGATATGAGCTGTAATCAGGGGCTCCCCTGCTTACTGCGGGGGGGGGTGGCCAGGAGGGATCCGGGTCCTACTGGGTCAGCACACGCCTCATTGTATTTTGTGACTAGTTGATTGTTGCACTAGTTTGGATGGGAACTAGTTTGTTTGTACCTGTCCTGAGGAGTGGGAGTTTGGGGATTCAGGGGGTTGACAGGGTTTCTTTTGGGAGCAGGCATGCCACTGGGGGGGGGGTTCAAGATGGGAAGATGCTGAAGAACGAACTATGGGATCCACCTTAGGTATGACATTTATGACCTGGAACATCGGGGCAATGCACACTATGTCACGTCACCATAAGATACATGAATACCTTGTGAGGAGAGGGGTGCAGATTGCACTATTACAGGAGACACATCTCACGAAACAGGAGGGGGTGGCTCTGCAGCGCAGATGGGGGGGGGGGGCAGGTGTTCTCCACGACCACTGCCTTTGCATGGGGCACGTTAATATGGATTCAGGCAGGGGTTCCCTTTCAGTACACTGGACAGCTGGTTGACCCGCACAGACGGTATGTAATGGTCGCGGGGCGCCTTGACGGCAGGGGCATTGTGTTAGGCAGCATTTACACCCCAAGATAGACCAGGCTGCATTTCTTGCGCATTTATCAAGACAGCTGGCGCCTATGCTCATGGGGTTGGTGCTACTAGGGGGAGACTTTAATTGTACTGCAGACGTTGACCTGGACCGATCGTATCCTCCCCTAGCGGTTGCCCCGGCGACCAGACTGGCGGTGGGGAGAAGGCATGGCAGCAGCAGTGGGGGCTTCTCATCTGAGAGATAGAGATTACTCTTATTTTTCCTTGTTGCATGACTTACATGTTCATCTGGATTCGATTCTCCATTCACCAGACGTACATGGGGCTATCCCCATAGTGAATATTTCACTAGGACGATATCGAATCACAACCTGCTGTTGGTATCAATAAATTGGTAGCGGGGTCACCCTGCCATTCCCATCTGTAGACTGAGGCCAGAGGCATTAGAGGATCCAGTGTTCAGGGCCACAATAGGTACAGCAATAGAAGACTATTTTGGGGTCAACAATGGGTCAGCGACGAACCCACTAATAGAATGGGACACCTTTGAGGCAGTGACCAGGGGGCGCTGAATAGGGGAAGTGGTGGGAGTGTTAAGGGTGCTGTAGCAGGATGTTCACAGCGCAGAGCGTAACCTTATAGAGGTAGAGAAAGAGAGGCCGGAACGACCTGGTAAACAGGTAGATCTCCCTGCAGCTCACGAGGCCCTGGCTGCACAAATAGAACGCTTGCAATCCTTTGACTATAAGGCCTACACTGCTCGGGCGCACACCGACCGGGACAAATCTGGAGCTCTGCTGGCATGGCTGGACAATCCGGCGAGGAGGGGGACATCGATATTGGAATTGAGGGATCCAGGGTGTAACGCAGTGTATGCCCAGTGTGCCATTAATGAGCAATTTCTGCAGTACTACATGGGACTATATCAGAGTAAGCTTGCCTCAGGACTTCCCAGTGATGGGGACTTTCTGGCTGCAGTGGAGCTCCCAGGATAGAGGAGGAGGTGGCAGAAGAGCTTGGCAGGGATATAAGCGTGGGCGGAAAATCCGTTCCGCTCGCGGATTTTGCGGATTTTCGGGAAATCCGCAATCCGCGAGATTTGCGGATTTCCCGCAAAATCCGCAAATTCGCACGCAGCGGATTTTTTTGGCGGCGCGCGGCGTTGGTGATACAATTTTTGCGGCGCGCGGCGTTTATCATCGTTTGCCGAGTTGTTTTTTTCGATAGTTTGCGAGTGCTGCGCCATTTTGGATCTTGCTGTGTGATCCCGCGGGAATTGGCGAGCGCGATTACGTCATCGCGGCTTGCCAGCGATAGTTTGTCAACGCGAGTACGGCGAGATCACGTCTCGCGGTACTTCGCAATTGCGAGATTTGAGATGCGGCGAGCGAAAATATAAATTTGCAGTTCTGCACAAGAAATCCACCAGCAAGCAGCATAAACCTTCTAGAAATGATGATTTTTATGTGAATAACTCCTTAGTTTGACATTTGCCTGCACTTTTTTAGCGAGGAGTCCATTTTGGGGAGGGGGGCAGGGGGGTGGGAGGAAGGAAGTGCCCCATAGTCTTCAACTTCCTGTTCCTGTTCAGCAGGCTCCTCCCAGTGCTTTGTCCATCTCCTGGTCACTTTTCATTTGGATGTGGACCTGGAAGGATTACTTTTTGTGGATGCTGCTGGATCTTTGGATTTGAGGCCTTTTTGACTTTCTTTGGATCACTGTTGGATTAGAAATTTTACAAGTAAGTTTGTTTGGGGCATTACAGTTGCTGCAACTAAAATTTTGGGATTTTCGATTTTTGGGCTGTTTTGGGGCCTTTTGCCCAGGGGTACTCAGTGGTGGGTGGACTGATTCTTTCTGTGGGTTGTCTTGAACTTAAACATCATGGAGGCCATAGATGAATTGGGATTGTGCTGATTTTTCTGTGTTTTTCGAATTTTTTTTTTTTTTAAATTTTGTGTTTTTCGATTTTTGACCTGTTGTTGGGGCCTTGACCAGGGGTAGTGAGTGGTGCATGGGCCTAGTCTTTCTGTGGGCTGTCTTGAATTTAAACATCATGGAGGCCATGGATGGAATGGGATTGTGCTGATTTTGCAGTGTTTTTCGATTTTTGGGCCTGTACTTGTGGCCTTTTCACCAGGGGTATTTGAGTCTAGCATGGGCCTAGTCTTTCTGTGGGCTGTCTTGAATTTAAACATCATGGAGGCCATGGATGGAATGGGATTGTGCTGATTTTGCAGTGTTTTTCGATTTTTGGGGGTGTTCATGGGGAGGGACATGCCATGTGGCTGGTGGCCATTTTGAGTGCAGCTACAGGCACTGGCCATGTGCTGGCAGGCAAGTGGCCATTTTGAATGCAGGCTTTGTTGTTAGGCCTCCAACCATTTTGCCTACTTTTCAACCTTTATTTATGCCCAGGGGTAGTGAGTCTTGCATGGGCCTAGTATTTCTGTGGGTTGTCTTGAATTTAAACATCATGGAGGCCATGGATTGAATGGGATTGTGCTGATTTTGCAGTGTTTTTCGATTTTTGGGCCTGTACTTGTGGCCTTTTCACCAGGGGTATTTGAGTCTAGCATGGGCCTAGTCTTTCTGTGGGCTGTCTTGAATTTAAACATCATGGAGGCCATGGATGGAATGGGATTGTACTGATTTTTCTGTGTTTTTCGATTTTTTTTTTTGTAAAATTTTGTGTTTTTCGATTTTTGACCTGTTGTTGGGGCCTTGACCAGGGGTAGTGAGTGGTGCATGGGCCTAGTCTTTCTGTGGGCTGTCTTGAATTTAAACATCATGGAGGCCATGGATGGAATGGGATTGTGCTGTTTTTGCAGTGTTTTTCGATTTTTGGGCCTGTACTTGTGGCCTTTTCACCAGGGGTATTTGAGTCTAGCATGGGCCTAGTCTTTCTGTGGGCTGTCTTGAATCTAAACATCATGGAGGCCATGGATGGAATGGGATTGTGCTGATTTTGCAGTGTTTTTCGATTTTTGGGGGTGTTCATGGGGAGGGACATGCCATGTGGCTGGTGGCCATTTTGAGTGCAGCTACAGGCACTGGCCATGTGCTGGCAGGCAAGTGGCCATTTTGAATGCAGGCTTTGTTGTTAGGCCTCCAACCATTTTGCCTACTTTTCAACCTTTATTTATGCCCAGGGGTAGTGAGTCTTGCATGGGCCTAGTATTTCTGTGGGTTGTCTTGAATTTAAACATCATGGAGGCCATGGATTGAATGGGATTGTGCTGATTTTGCAGTGTTTTTCGATTTTTGGGCCTGTACTTGTGGCCTTTTCACCAGGGGTATTTGAGTCTAGCATGGGCCTAGTCTTTCTGTGGGCTGTCTTGAATTTAAACATCATGGAGGCCATGGATGGAATGGGATTGTGCTGATTTTTCTGTGTTTTTCGATTTTTTTTTTTTGTAAAATTTTGTGTTTTTCGATTTTTGACCTGTTGTTGGGGCCTTGACCAGGGGTAGTGAGTGGTGCATGGGCCTAGTCTTTCTGTGGGCTGTCTTGAATTTAAACATCATGGAGGCCATGGATGGAATGGGATTGTGCTGATTTTGCAGTGTTTTTCGATTTTTGGGGGTGTTCATGGGGAGGGACATGCCATGTGGCTGGTGGCCATTTTGAGTGCAGCTACAGGCACTGGCCATGTGCTGGCAGGCAAGTGGCCATTTTGAATGCAGGCTTTGTTGTTAGGCCTCCAACCATTTTGCCTACTTTTCAACCTTTATTTATGCCCAGGGGTAGTGAGTCTTGCATGGGCCTAGTATTTCTGTGGGTTGTCTTGAATTTAAACATCATGGAGGCCATGGATTGAATGGGATTGTGCTGATTTTGCAGTGTTTTTCGATTTTTGGGCCTGTACTTGTGGCCTTTTCACCAGGGGTATTTGAGTCTAGCATGGGCCTAGTCTTTCTGTGGGCTGTCTTGAATTTAAACATCATGGAGGCCATGGATGGAATGGGATTGTGCTGATTTTTCTGTGTTTTTCGATTTTTTTTTTTGGTAAAATTTTGTGTTTTTCGATTTTTGACCTGTTGTTGGGGCCTTGACCAGGGGTAGTGAGTGGTGCATGGGCCTAGTCTTTCTGTGGGCTGTCTTGAATTTAAACATCAGGGAGGCCATGGATGGAATGGGATTGTGCTGATTTTGCAGTGTTTTTCGATTTTTGGGTGTGTTCATGGGGAGGGACATGCCATGTGGCTGGTGGCCATTTTGAGTGCAGCTACAGGCACTGGCCATGTGCTGGCAGGCAAGTGGCCATTTTAAATGCAGGCTTTGTTGTTAGGCCTCCAACCATTTTGCCTACTTTTCAACCTTTATTTATGCCCAGGGGTAGTGAGTCTTGCATGGGCCTAGTATTTCTGTGGGTTGTCTTGAATTTAAACATTATGGAGGGCATGGATGGATTGGGATTGTGCTGATTTTGCAGTGTTTTTCGATTTTTTTGTGCTCTATAACTGAACTGATGTTCCTCTGTCTTCCATTTTTTTTAGGTGCACAAGACTCAAGAGAACCACCAGTGCCAGGAAGAAGTCCTGCAGCGGTGTGTGTGTGCAGCATAACGTCACGCGACGTCACGTCTGGCCTCAGACAACTCTACAATTCGTGCAACTGCGGCCTGCTGTCTGACCTGCTCTGAAGAAGATGGCCCCAAAGAAAGTTCTCCGTAGCTCCTCTAGCAAGAAAGTTGCTAGTAAGGAGCAGAAGAAGCAAGTTACCAAGGAGGCTGGTGTGCCACCCGCCACTTTTTTTGGGAGCAAAAAAAAAAGTACGCCTGCAGCAGCAGGATCTGCTGGGGACCAAGCTGAGAGCAGCACCCCTGCTCCATTGGGTTCAGTGCCTCCACCACCACGCCAACTTAAGTCAAAGCCCTTGAGTGCTTCAGAGGCAGTCAGTGTACTTCTCCAATCACCATCGACCAGTGATGTTGGCTCATCGCAAGAAAGTAGCAGCAATGTCCCTGAATCAACACAGGTTGTTGTAACTCATCTGACAAGTGTTGAACAACCACAGCCGCAACAACAACACCATGTGCAAGTACACGCCCAAGTACATGTGGAAGGAGAGGCAGCAAAAGGAGATGCGCAAGCAAAGGTGCATGGAGGTTCACAAGTGCCCACAATAGTTGTTCCTCCCGAAGTAGGGGCACATTTGGAAATCGACAATGAAGCTGAGGTATCATTGGAAGCCACTCCTCCTGATGATCATTCATTGTCTTCCACATCCCTAGCAAGGAAAAGATCAAGGGGGGTGTCTACATCTTCTTCAAGCCCACCTCGTTCTGATGCAAGTGATCTGTCTTGGGAAACACAACTGCGGTCTGACAGTGAGGCACACCATGATCTGACACCGGTACCTAAGCGTAAAAGGAAGGTCGTCCAAAAACTCAAACCTATGGAGTGTGATGAGGCTCAACAAGAAGTGACAGATACTGCTGGTGATGAAGCCTCTCACGATGACGACGAGCCAGTCATCACAAAGGTCACTGCAGCCCCACCGGGCATGCAGCAAAGAGACATTTTGACCCTATCCCGAGAAGCTGCTGAGCGTGATGATGATGTCGGCGAGGAGGCAATGGAAATGGAATCATTAGATTTGGAGTTAAGTAGTACACCAAAACCTACCGCTTCCATATTTCTCCGCAAGAAGGTACCCACCTCGTCCTCGACCTCAATTCGTGGTGGTGAAAGTGCAAAACGTACTGAAGTTCGGCAATCCACATCCTCCACTTCATCTGTCATTAGCAGCAGGACCACCACCACCAGTATCGCCGCCTCCTCCGGCCCCCGAAGACATTTCAAGTCTCCAGTTTGGGACTTCTTTAGTGTTTGCCCAAAAAAGGAAAACGTAGCCATTTGTAGCCTTTGTAAGCTTCGATTTAGTCGTGGTAAGCTTGGTTCTAACTATGGTACCGGAGGCCAGAGAGGTCATCTTGAGAGAAGGCACGCTGTCCAATGGTTTCCGCACCTAGAGGCGGTCAAGCAAGCCGGAATTGCACGTAATGAAAACGTTGATTTGTCATCTGCTGATGACGAGGAGGTAGAAGAAGACGATTCAAACACTTCACTTACACCCAGTTCCCATGTCAGCAGCACACCCCATGGGAGCCACACTAAGAGTGTGGGAGAGAGTGAGACATCAATGCGGAAAAGTTCATCAGCGAGCGTAACTGGGTCGAAGAGATCATCATCATCCCGTAAATCATTGGTCCAGGGCAACATTAAAAAGATGTTGTTTACAGAAGCGCAATATGAACGCAACCACCCAATGACCCGTCTGTATAACACTAAGCTGGCTAAAATGCTAGCTCTGGACCTTCTCCCTTTTTCTTTTGTAGAAGGGGTTGGTTTTCTAGAATTAGTGACAGCGCTCTGCCCTAAATGGAAGGTTCCTAGCCGGTTCTATTTTGCCCGAGTTGCGGTTCCAGCACTACATGAAGATGTTCTGAAGGTGATTGGGGCAGCTTTGCAGAAGAGTGCTGTTCACACTATACATCTGACAACAGACATGTGGACCAGTGGCGCAGGCGCTGATTACATGTGCATCACTGCACACTGGGTCTCTTTTTCAGGGGCTAAAGCAAAGCTAAACTCAGGTGTTGACACTAACATTGTTTTTAAAGGTGCTCGGAAACATGCAACACTAGCCATGTTTGGTTTGGAGAAACGTCACACAGCAGAAAACATTTTGGATGTCTTTAACACAAAGGTCCTTAACTGTCTGTCCCCACTAAAACGCAAGGTTGGTTATGTTTCCACGGACAATGGCTCCAATATAGTTAAGGCCATGAGGGACGGTTACTATTTCAGAGTGCCGTGTTTGGCGCACTGTATAAACCTGGTTGTCCAAAAATTCTTGGGTAATAAACGCAGTGCAGCGTACAGTGTATTGGAGAACTGCCGAAAAATTTGCAAGCATTTCAGGCATTCTTTTAAGGCCCGGAAGCAGCTGAGGAGCATGCTATATCAATGTCAAATGCCAGTGAAAGCACTCATCCAGGAGGTGGTAACACGTTGGAACTCAACCTTCTACATGCTTGAGCGTCTGTATGAGCAGTATACGCAACTCGATCAATATTTCTTGAAAGAGGGTATAGAGGAGCTGAGGATGGGTGGGCCGCAATGGAACATAGTTGAAAGCCTAACACGCATGCTTCGTCCTTTTGAGGTCTTCACGCGTGCAGTCAGCAAGGAGGACTCTAATTTGGGAAAAGCTATCCCATTGTTGTACATGCTGGAGGACCAACTGAAGGAGGTGTGTTCTGTGTTTGGAAAAGATGACAAAAAGAAAGACTCTTTGCTTCTGGCTGAGCAATTATTAGAGCTCCTACAAGGTGATGAACGTCTTAAAAAGATCCACTCAGAACAGCATTACATTTGTGCTACTATTCTGGATCCACGCTACAAAAAGGCGCTGGCAGGCAGAGCATTCTTTGCTTTTGGTGATGAAGATGTTACAAAGTACAAACGTTGGCTAGCCTTGTCAGCCAAGAAGTTTGAAACAGAACGGCTGGAAATTGAAGGAAATGGCAGTACATCAGCAGGCCATCCCCAGTCAAAACAATCCACTTCTGCACCTGTGGCTGTGGCACAAGTGACCTCTCAGCCGTTAAAGACACCGGCAACCGGATCATCTGCACGAAAGACAACAGAAACATTGGAGGCTGAAGAGGATTGGCTAGCTCTGCGTGGGTTTGGTTCTCAAAAGGTCAGAGGCACAGCAAGAGCTACGCAAAGTGGAGGAACCTTGGAGGAGGACCTTGAGTCGATGGTGAAGGACTATCTGAATGACTCCACAGAGGTCTATGTTAATTCTGACCCATTGGCGTATTGGCATGGGAAAAAAGAATTGTGGCCACAGCTCACCAACCTGGCTTTAAACTACTTGTCTTGCCCACTCGCAAGTGTGTCTTCTGAACGGGTTTTCAGTGCGGCTGGTGGGATTGTAACTCCCAAACGGAGCCGCCTCTCGCCCAAAAATGTGGAGAGGTTAACAATGATCAAGATGAATCAGCACCTCATACCACCAGATATAAGAGTACGAGAGAGCGTGCCGGATGAAGAGGAGGTGGCCAGCAACATAGATGAGGGAATTTCTACTCTGTCAGGTGGCACTGACCTCACCCTGGCTGAATTCGCAGAGTATGATGACGAAGCCTTATTCTTATTCCTGGACCGTGATACCGACTTCGAGCCCTGAAAATGAGACAACGAATCAATAACTTTCTTTTTCATCCTTATTCACTTTTATTCCTGTGTGTCTGTCTTTCTTTGTTGTGCACAGTTAATATAATTCAAACTTTAATCAGATAATCACAAAAACAAGCCCATCAGCAGAACTGTCTTCACTTGTTTGCTAATTTATTTGAAGGTGCCGCAGTCTGCATTCCTCAGGTTCACAAGTTCAGAAGAACATGCTCCTCTATCCTCCTCCTCCAGACTCCTATTTCCATCAAAGCAGAGGGCTGGTTTACGCCCAATGAAGAAAGACTCAGCACTTGTGGGGGTGTTGTTCTACCTCTTTGCAGGTGAGTTGACGGGTCTGGGGCCATTGCTGGGAAGCACTAAAAGTGGTTTGGACCAAATCCGAGGCGGAAAATTTTTTGTGTTTTTGATGACTTGCTTGCCTTTGAGGTGCTCTTAGGGGGGGTTCCGTCTGTTTGTGGGTGAGTTTCGTGGTCTGAGAGCACTGCTGGGACACTCTAATCTTGATTGCATTTGCTTTTCAGGAAATCCGTCGTGCCAACCCTGACTTATGGCCTAGCTACGCAGCGCGTTTGGACCGAAGGCCCAGAAATATTGCAAGTATGAGATTTTGCTTTTGGCCTGTTTGGGGGTGTTATGCTTCTTGGCGGGTGGGTTGACGGGTCTTGGGGCATTCCTGGGAAGGTCTAATACCGGTTAGAAGTGGTTGGGACAAAATCCAGGCCGATTTTTTTTTGGGCTATTTCTGACATTTTGCTCTATGTAGCGTTTTCGGGGGCCTGTTTGGGGGGCTTCCTGGTGTTTGTGGGTGAGTTTCGTGGTCTGGGAGCACTGCTGGGACACTCTAATCTTGATTGCATTTGCTTTTCAGGAAATCCGTCGTGCCAACCCCGACTTATGGCCTAGCTACGCAGCGCGTTTGGACCGAAGGCCCAGAAATATTGCAAGTATGAGATTTTGCTTTTGGCCTGTTTGGGGGTGTTATGCTTCTTGGCGGGTGGGTTGACGGGTCTTGGGGCATTCCTGGGAAGGTCTAATACCGGGTAGAAGTGGTTGGGACAAAATCCAGGCCGATTTTTTTTGGGCTATTTCTGACATTTTGCTCTATGTAGCGTTTTCGGGGGCCTGTTTGGGGGGCTTCCTGGTGTTTGTGGGTGAGTTTCGTGGTCTGGGAGCACTGCTGGGACACTCTAATCTTGATTGCATTTGCTTTTCAGGAAATCCGTCGTGCCAACCCCGACTTATGGCCTAGCTACGCAGCGCGTTTGGACCGAAGGCCCAGAAATATTGCAAGTATGAGATTTTGCTTTTGGCCTGTTTGGGGGTGTTATGCTTCTTGGCGGGTGGGTTGACGGGTCTTGGGGCATTCCTGGGAAGGTCTAATACCGGGTAGAAGTGGTTGGGACAAAATCCAGGCCGATTTTTTTTGGGCTATTTCTGACATTTTGCTCTATGTAGCGTTTTCGGGGGCCTGTTTGGGGGGCTTCCTGGTGTTTGTGGGTGAGTTTCGTGGTCTGGGAGCACTGCTGGGACACTCTAATCTTGATTGCATTTGCTTTTCAGGAAATCCGTCGTGCCAACCCCGACTTATGGCCTAGCTACGCAGCGCGTTTGGACCGAAGGCCCAGAAATATTGCAAGTATGAGATTTTGCTTTTGGCCTGTTTGGGGGTGTTATGCTTCTTGGCGGGTGGGTTGACGGGTCTTGGGGCATTCCTGGGAAGGTCTAATACCGGGTAGAAGTGGTTGGGACAAAATCCAGGCCGATTTTTTTTGGGCTATTTCTGACATTTTGCTCTATGTAGCGTTTTCGGGGGCCTGTTTGGGGGGCTTCCTGGTGGTTGTGGGTGAGTTTCGTGGTCTGGGAGCACTGCTGGGACACTCTAATCTTGATTGCATTTGCTTTTCAGGAAATCCGTCGTGCCAACCCCGACTTATGGCCTAGCTACGCAGCGCGTTTGGACCGAAGGCCCAGAAATATTGCAAGTATGAGATTTTGCTTTTGGCCTGTTTGGGGGTGTTATGCTTCTTGGCGGGTGGGTTGACGGGTCTTGGGGCATTCCTGGGAAGGTCTAATACCGGGTAGAAGTGGTTGGGACAAAATCCAGGCCGATTTCTTTTGGGCTATTTCTGACATTTTGCTCTATGTAGCGTTTTCGGGGGCCTGTTTGGGGGGCTTCCTGGTGTTTGTGGGTGAGTTTCGTGGTCTGGGAGCACTGCTGGGACACTCTAATCTTGATTGCATTTGCTTTTCAGGAAATCCGTCGTGCCAACCCCGACTTATGGCCTAGCTACGCAGCGCGTTTGGACCGAAGGCCCAGAAATATTGCAAGTATGAGATTTTGCTTTTGGCCTGTTTGGGGGTGTTATGCTTCTTGGCGGGTGGGTTGACGGGTCTTGGGGCATTCCTGGGAAGGTCTAATACCGGGTAGAAGTGGTTGGGACAAAATCCAGGCCGATTTTTTTTTGGGCTATTTCTGACATTTTGCTCTATGTAGCGTTTTCGGGGGCCTGTTTGGGGGGCTTCCTGGTGTTTGTGGGTGAATTTCGTGGTCTGGGAGCACTGCTGGGACACTCTAATCTTGATTGCATTTGCTTTTCAGGAAATCTGTCGTGCCAACCCCGACTTATGGCCTAGCTACGCAGCGCGTTTGGACAGAAGGCCCAGAAATATTGCAAGTATGAGATTTTGCTTTTGGCCTGTTTGGGGGTGTTACGCTTCTTGGCGGGTGGGTTGCCGGGTCTTGGGGCATTCCTGGGAAGGTCTAATACCGGGTAGAAGTGGTTGGGACAAAATCCGCGCGGAAAAGCCTTTAGTTTTGGCACTTTTTGTAACTTAGGGTTCGTTAGGGTTAGCCCTAGCAGCAGGATTGCATGTGTATCGGGGTGTTCTAGATTTTTCAAACTGAGTTCTGGGGTCTTAGAGCACTCGTGAGAATGTGTAATTTTGGTTGCAAGTCATTTGAAGAAAATCCATGGTGGGAAAGGGGGGATTTGGCATAGTTAAAGAAAGCCTTTGCCACTATTCTTAACTTAGGGTTCGTTAGGGTTAGCAGTATTTCTATTGCATGTGTTTGAGTGGGGGGGATTTCGAGTCTTGGAGCGATGCTGGCTATGGCTACTTTTGCTTGGTTGCTTGCAAGTGGTTTGAATGCAATCCACGGTGGGTAATGGGTAATTAGGGTACTTCGGCCTACTTTTACTTTCAAAGTAAGTTTTGTCACCAGTTTTCTGCTAGGCCTCGTTTTTTGAGATTTGATTGGGGGTCTTCTACATTTTTGCGACTGGCTTTAGTAAGGGTCTGGGTGGGAGCACTGCTAGGAAGATCTATTTTTGTTCTAAAACACAGTTTACAGTACACCTAGCTTGAGGGGCAAGATCCGCTACATTAATTTGCCCATACTTATTTATCCTTCAAAAGGTGACTCAGAGTACGCACTTTCAAAAACATTGTACTGTCTACTAGGAAAAACAAATTGTGACTTTTTGCACTCCACAGCCTACATACCTTATATTTATTTATCAGTGGTGTTGTAATATTATATCACTTCCTGTTTTTCGTTGAATAATTACAGGCCGGGTTTCAGTCTCTGCAATGGGGAAAAAAGGATGGAGTCAGGCTTCACAGTAGCGAGCCACAATTCAGCATCAGGCAGGCAGTGGACAGGGTGTCTTCTGGTGACCAACATCGGTGGACGAAGCGTCGGCTGCAATGGAGGAGTGCCGCTAATAGGAGGATTTTTTTTCTGCGGGCAACTTACTTACCACTTCCAACAGGACCACTACAACCACATAGATACAGTATCCCTTGCCTTTTTCTCTGACTGTGACTGCATTTCTTGGCTCTCTCTCGGCTTCTACATTGATCCCTTAACACATCACTTAGTCCACTCCACTATCTGCACCACACATAGTCATTTGTAAGTGCTCCTACGTAATTCGCAAGTCGCAGCACGCCCCAGGCCGTAGAGGACTGGGATGGCCCCAATGATGAAGCATGTCACCAAGGGGCAACCCTGGTGAGTGAGGGGACACCTAGAAAAAAAGCAATTTCTCCTTTTCTATCTACTATACCTTCTGTCAGGTTACGCAGCCCCTAAGCGCCTACCGTACTATGAAACTACATTTCCCATGAGTAGGCGGGAGACTTGCAGACTATTTAGTGAGACTATATGAGAGTACCCTTGTATGTTAGGACATCACTTCACTGATGCCTGTCTTGTCTTCTCTTACAGGTATCCTTTCCCTGCTGACCCTACCTTTACCCATCCCACATTTTTTATTTTAGTTTGTTATTTTTCTCCCCCGCCTAATGCCTCGAACACCCTGTGTTTACACTTCTGGGTGTTGGTGACATTTGGAGGTGGAACCATATTTGCATCGACTGGATCACGGGGAGTAAACCTGACACCTTCCAGACCAACCCCATTGAGTGTTGTTGTGAATGGATTTATAGTGACCAGCAAGGCTCTCGGGTATCTGGCTACAGAGACCTTATGTTGAATATCGTTATCAATAATTCCACACAGACCCTGTACTGTCGCATTCTTTCTTTCCACAGTTGTCGATGATATATTCTTACTCTGCTTGACAAAGAACCATTGCTAATGTGAAAGAACTTCAACCGAATTAGTAGTTATACTTTACCATTTGTTAGGCTACAATGTGGCACTGCTCTACTGTACTTCTGTCACCTGCTATATTCTCAGTTGTACCGTTGAATTGCTCAGGAGGACAAACCAGATTTCATTTTCTTTTTTTTCATAGGCATGCAACTGCCACTGTGTCACACCACTAGTACCACCGCTATGAGGAAATTTTATCCGACCAAGATTGCCAACGTTATTCGGTGTTTCCCGTGGAGCCAGCCCTGGGCCTAGCCCTACTTTCAAACACAAATTACAGGTAAGATAAGCGTTTGGTGGTTTGGGGGTATAATGGAGTATTAGTACGAGAGACGAGAGACTGAAGGTAGTACTACTAAAGTCCTAGGACTCTTGGATTCACTTCACTTAGTCTGTGAGAGGCACTTAGTGTTGAAAACATTTGGGCATTTACACTTAAAGGAAGAAAATGGAACTAAACTTTCAGGAAAACAGTCAACGTTAAACCCCCACCCACCAGGCAAGCAGTAAAAAACAGGTATGCTCAGATAAAGTTTGAAAAAGTATATTTATATCCCTAACAAAATAATCTCCCGCAAGACCCTCCCTAACCCCAACAATTGTCCTTCAAAAGTCCCCAAAAACCCAACTCCCAATTCCCACCCCCCAAAAGTCTCTAAAAAAGGGGCAAGGGACACTATGGGTGGATGCTGTTAACTTTTTGGGCCAGGGCATCATGCTCCTCGCGGAGCAAGGCGAGCTCCTGCTGAAGGCGGGACACCATCAGGGTAGTGCGGCGCAGGCGTGCCTTCACTGCCTTGCAGGTGCAAGGCCTGTGAGAAGCAGCTGTTGGCCTTGCTGCTCGGCGGTGGCGTTTGCCTTTGGCAGCCCGGCTCAGTCTCGGTGGACCACTGTGCTGGGTGGCAGCCCGTGGGGCCACGGAGGCCGATGCAGACGACGTTGTCGTAGTTGTCGACTGCACACTTTCCACGTCCTCCAGGGCCACCAGCCGCCGATATTCCACAACAGTGGCCTCGATCCTCCGTTGCCGGGCCGCTCTAGCCAGCTCCTTCCTCCTTGTTCGTTTGGAAGGAGAACCTATATGAAGAAAGAAAGACATAGTCTGTAACCAATGCTCTTTAAGATTAACTCAATCATTCAGCAGAAATTTGTGCTGCAGTACAACTAGCAACTTGCAAGCGCATTACATAACTATTGAGGCCAGTATCTATCTAACCTCACACTTCTTCATCCTTGCTCTAACATTAGTGGGAGTTTAAGGAACAAATTCTATGAGCACTGTGGACTTCCATTGGAGTCGACTATGAAAGTACACCAGTCTTATTCTTCTTCTTATCTCTTGTTTTGGAAAATTGGTACGTTATTTTCTGCAAGCCGGCATAATGCCAGCGCGGTAAACTTGCACCCGAGAAAAAGAGACGCACGCCATGAGGAGTGACCTAGACTTGCGTTGCCGTTGCGTTACTGTACCCGTCCAGTACATGCAGGTGGTGAATCTCTTACTTTTCTATTACGGGTGGCACTGAGAATACTCTGTTACAACTCAAGGGCTACTGCTTAATTAATTTAACTTTCACCCTACAGTGGAAATGAGTACTAGAAATGGAAAATTGAAGAAGATAAATAATCTGATTATCTATCACTTCACATGGGATGTTTTTGCTTATATATGGGATGACTTTAGGTGCTTTGCTTTTTATTGAGTGACCAGTGATACATCCACACATGAATGACTGAGTACTACTAAACTTATTAAGAGAGGTAGGGAGTGGCCACCATAATAACCGGATCTATGCAGTGCTTGCAATACAAACTACTGCTACTATTTATGGTAGTATTTGGACAAAATTAAAAGTTCTTTTCCTTGCCTTTCCTACACTGGAACGGACGTGCGGGTGCAGTGTTACATGCTCTTCAAAGTTACACTTAGTTCATCCACTGACCATCTACTCTCTCTAGATCATGGGTACTCACAAACTTTCTCTCAGGGGCTACATTTACAGTGTAGTTTGGGGCCGAGGGCCGCACTGGTGGGGGCGGAGTCAGAGGGGGCGGGGCTAAAGCAAAACGATAACTTGTGACCATGAGGTTGCACACAGGTCCCTGCAGCAGATGCCCTCATCCACTGAGCCACCAGACCCAGCATTTACATACATCTCTCTCCCTCCTGCTCTCCCTCCTGCCCTCCCTCCATCTCTCTCTCCCTCCTGCCCTCCCTCTCCCTCCCCCTCTGTCATCTCACTGTGTGTGTGTCTATCTGTGTCAGCCTTCAGCCCGGGTTGAGACCGCTTCCTCAACGCGCACACACAGACAACAACACCAAAGTACTTAACAGGTCTTTAAAAGACCATTAACATATTATTGAGGCTTTGTTTGTTTTAGCGCCCCTGCTTCTCCACCCTGACAATCACTGCTTGCCCGGCCCCACAGAGCAGAGGCTTTGTTCTATTTCACCTCTTTGTGGCCTTGCATCTCCACTCTGCTCTGTGGGGGCCGGGGGAGCAGTGATTGTCAGAGTGGAGATGCAGGGGCGCTAACAGGTGAAATACAAAAAAGCCTCTGCTCTGTGGGGGCCGGGGGAGCAGTGATTGTCTGCAAGGTCTGCGCACCGCCAACAAAGGCTTGCCGGGCCACCACCGGCCCGCGGGCCGTACTAGGAGTACCCCTGCTCTAGATACACATATGCTATCTAAGAGTCAGATAGTAGCATGATCCAGGTATATGGACACATACAGTTTCTGTGTCACCCACCCAGGCTGTTGTCCTTCCACCCATCATTGCTTCATCATTCACCCAGCCATGCATCTCATATTCTTGCCTTCCCAGCTAGTCTTCAATCTCAATAAGTAAGGAATATATAAGAGCTTACCTCTGGCCGCCACCACCACCGTCTCAACTCTCACAGCTGCCGCCGCCGCCTCCTCCCCTGAAGAATCGCCCTCCGCCTCCGTGTCGAGCACCACCACCTCCACATTGGCCCCGCCACCAGATGTTCCACCTACAAAGTACATTTAGGAATGTTAGAATAAAGCACTCACTAGTCACTAGTATTTGGTCTAGGAATGAAGACATGTGAAAACAATGTAATTTGTGACTGTCTACGTTAAACTTAAAAAAAATGTCCCTTTTTCCAGGGAAGGTTGTCTTGCTGCACTTTTAGGCACAACTGATGAAATCTGTTTTTTTAACACGCACCATTTTTCTCCACACAGACAGAAGATGGACTTCTAACAACAAGATCAAGTTGAAACCAGGTGAGAGCTCGGCTCGACCACAAGAAATGTCTTCAATGAATCGTCAGCACTAACCACTTTTCCATTATCAGTTAAACGTTTAGTTTTATTATGACTTCATTTTAATAAATGTGTTTACTTTTAATAAAGCTTTTAAACTTAAATACAATCTGTGTTTTTTGGTCCAGACTAGAGTGACTGAGCGAAAGGTTTTGCAATTTTTGCAAGCATGAGTCCAGATAGAACAGTTCAAAAGACATTATGGACAATCCCAGAGGACTGCACTAAGTTGATAGAGCTATTGCTGACTAGAATCATGGGAGTTTCGCCAACCGTGCAATCTTAGTTAGCTACACAGACAGACTAATAAGAATAATCTAGTAATACCACAGGGAGTCATAGTAGAGGCAGGATAAGAATTTAGATACAGTCTACAAGAAGAGCAAAGACAATTTTGAAAAAAGTCAAATGAGGAACGCTAGGAAAAATGGGTACTAGTCTAAAATGAAAACTTACTGGGGCCAGCAGAGGAGCCCTCGCCTGCCCGATCCTGGCCCTGTTGATGAACAGCATCCGCCGCCTGCTGCTCCTGTGTCCTCCTCTCGCCCCTGGGGGGAGCTGACGTACAACATGAAAGAAAGAACAGAAAACATGGATGATTGTTGCTTGTCAATGTCAACCAAATCAAACATTTCAAAAGAACAATAACAAAATATTTCTGCGAAATTATATTGATTATGGTTACTTTTCATTTATTTGCAGACCTGTGACTTCGAAAGTCACGTAACTCACTAAACAAAGTACTGAAACGTTCACCTAGGACTGGCAGGCAGCAGTCCGCAGGCAAGACGCAAAGTGACAGACAAACTCCATTGTGATTTCAGTCAGATCAGTGACAACACTAACAGTTGCCTGCTACATTACCAGTCATTTAAATAGTCAAACTATCAATCCACCGCCACTATTTTTCTTATTGTCAGGGTTACAAAGGAAGGGGCAGATTTAAGCCCTTGCGGCTCTTTTGCGCCGTTCTTGCGTGACTTTTGTGACGCAGCAGCTAAACAAAAAAGGGCGCCATGGTGCGGCGTATAATATTATAACAACGTGACGCGTTTGGGAGATGCATCCCGTTATAAAGCCCTACGCCATCAGGGGGCGTTCCGGCGCAAGGGAGGGCATTCCTGCGCTGGAACACATCCTAATAGTGGCTGAGGGAAATCTACAAAATATCAATCAGTCACCTTTAGGACAATGATGCGTCACACAAACCCTGCACCTGCTTGAAGCAGACGTACGGCTTGACCCAGCATTGGGGAGATAGGGTACCCCAGAGCATTGATGGAGCTGCGCCATCGTTGCGACGCAACTCCAGCAGTAAAGCTTCGGTGACGTTTTGGGCCCATGGTGCGCCGCATTGCAAATACGGCGCACCATGTTTGGTGGTGGTAGCGGGCCGCACAATTAATGGCGCATCCCTGCTACTTTGCAGGGATGCGACGGTAATTGCAATTCTGCCCCTTAGGGGCATACTTACTTACGCGTTCTGGCGCATCTCCAGAGATGCGCCAGATCAAATGCGTCACGCAAAACTACCCTTGCGACACGGCAGATGTGCCTCATTTACAATGCGGCGCGCCCTGGCGCAAGGGTAGGCACTTGCGTGAGGCATCTCGTCACGTAAGAGCGGCGCATCGCTGGAGTCACGTCGCCAACGCAATGCAACTCCAGTAATGCTCAGGGCCACCCAATACTTAACATGCTGTGTCAGTCCTTTCGCCTGCTTCGAGCAGACATAAGGAATTGAATTGACGTAGCAGCGTCGCAGAAGTGCCTGCGTTAAATCTTGTACATTTCACGCAGGCAATTTTGCGAGGCGCACAGCCCCTGGACCGCGGCGCCCACCCTGCGTACTAGGAACGCACCCATTGTGGTGCAGGCCCATGGCTTTATAACATGACGCATCTCCCTAGATGCGTCATGCTGTAAATGACTCGCAGGGATGCGGCACGTTTACGCCGCTGTTGCGTCACGCAAGGCAACGTAAACGTGGCGCAAGGGGCTTGTAAATGTAATCTGCCCCCTAGTGTCTAGCATTACGCAGTTCTGTAAAGTACACTCATACATAATAGTTACTCAGGCCAATGAGACCACGAAATAGAAAACAAATAAGCATAGTAGCAACGCCACTGAGAAGGAGAGCAGTGCACCTGAAATGCACAGAAGATTTTGAAATATAATTTAACTACAATGTAATCGTCATCAGCGGCATTATTGGCTTGCTCCATGTAAAAAACAAATATTTGCAATACAACAACACAGAGCAGGAGAAAACATCATAGTAGTGAGTGATTAAATGGCTACTACTACTCACCAAGCCCGGGGATCTCCAAGCCGAGCTGGTCCAGCAGGTCGCGCTCGCGGTCCAGGAGGTCCGTCCAGCGATGGGTGACCTGGCTGTAGGTGCGCTGGACCCCGTAGAGGTGGGATATGGCCCAGCACACCTTCTCCCACCGCTTCCGGCGCTCCCGCATGTTGTAGCCGCCGGCCGCGATCCTGCCGCCTCCCGCGATGGTCCTGGGCAGGCGGCGCTGGACGAAGTAGACCAGCGCGCCCACTTCCTCCGGGCTGAAGATCTCCCGTCGCGTCACCTGCTCCCCCCTCAATCTCCCGCATGCTGTCCTGCCACTGGGTCCAGCACTACTCCCCGCCGCCGCTGCGGCCCTCAAGTGCCTGGGCAGCTTCACGGCGCCTGGCTTGACCATGGTCTGGGCAGGTAAGGTAGGAAGAAGTAGAAAATTAAGAAAGAATAGGATAGGGAAGAAGAAAAGAAAAGAGTTTAAAAAAGTAGTTTAAAAGTAAAGAAAAATAGCAGAAAAGACAAAAATATACAGCTAGGAAAAGAGAGGGATAGATAAGAAGCAAAATCGTAAAAAAAAAACTGAAAACAAGCAAAGGATGGCAAAGATACCAAGAGGATTAAACACCATGCCCAGACACAGGAAATGAATGAAAAACAAGATGGCCGGCGCCCGTTCACGAGCGCGAAAGAAAGTTCGCGCGAGATTTTCCTCGCGATCTCGTGCGAACCTGTAGATTTCCCGCGCGATCTCGTGCGAACCTCTACTCGCAATGCGCTTAGTGCGCGAGATTATACATAGCGGGCGGAAACGGAAATACGTCACGGAAACAAAATGGCCGCGCCCGTACTCGACCTTGGGGTAAATTCGCGTGTTGCGCTGCAAGCGGCTCGCGAATACTGCAAAAAAACTCGCGAAACAACAAGCCGCAAAAAAATAAAATGCTCATTCGCACGAATTGGCGGCTTCCGCGGTCGGTTTCGCACGACGCCGCGCCCCGCGAATAGCGCGAAAAAAACCGAAAAACGATTTCAGCAAAAGCAAAAGCAATGAGCAGGTGCAAAAGGTCAACCTCATGATTTGTAACGATTCTTTGTAGTGCTTCCTGAGGGGGCCCTCCAGAATTCGGTTGCCTGCTTGCAACTATTTTGTGTGACCCTGCTCTGACCTTAACTGTATGCCACAAAGGTCCTGATTTACAGCTAAAGGAGCAGACAAGCAGGTGCCAGGCTGGAACTTTAAATTCTTTCAGTGACACATTAATTAGCCCCTAATTCATTATTGTCAGTTGGGGCAGGGCAGGTGTTGTAACTAATTTTGCAACAATGAAAGCACTTAGCAAGTGCAAAAGATCACTAATCAGGGCGCACTAAGGAAGCAGGTGCCAGCTAAAAAAATATTCTGTGACACATTAATCAGCCCCAAATTAATTCAGGTCACTTGAGGCAGGGAAGGTGTGCTTTGCTTTGCCGAAAATAATGTACACTGGACAACCAGAGGGTGTGGTGATGAAACAGAGGGTGGCATGGGTGGGCCAGAGGGTGGCATGAGTAGTCAGAGAGTGGCAGTGGTGACAGAGAGTGGCAGTGATGAAGAAGAGTGTCCCAAACAGGCTGGACATGTAGAAACAACAAGTTCGCAAAACTTGCGACCCGACAGGTAAGTTCGCAAATTGCGAAATTGTAAAAACCCTCGCGAACTGGCAGAAACACGGGCGAACACAAAAAAAAAAAAAATCCGCAAATTCGCGGGACTTCGCGGATTTTGCGGATTGCGAATCCGCAAATCCGCAAAATTCGCGAACGCGAGATCCGCAAAATTCGCCCATGCTTACAGGGATATAGAGGTGGGGGAAGTGCTTAGAGCCATCAAGCACATGGCTAGGAACAAGACACTGTGGACGGATGGGCTTCCGGAGGAATTTTATTCCACATACGTAGACTCCCTGTCCCCTTGCTTAGTAGTCCTGTATAATAGAGCGAGACAGGAGGGTTTCTTCCCGGCAACTACGCGAGAGGCAATAATTATCCCCCTCCTGAAACCAGGGAAACCGGCCTGGGATAAGACCTCCTGTAGGCCACTGGCTATGCTTAACCTGGACGACAAGATATTGAGTCATGTTTTGACGAGTAGATTGCTGGCTCATATTACGACCCTAATTCACGTGGATCAATTGGGTTTTATTCCATCTCGGAACACAGCGATTAATGTTCAAAACTCCTGCGCATTCTAGGGGCGGACACTTATTGTAAGGAGGATGCCTGTGTTTTCACGGTCGATATTGAGAAGGATTTTGATAGTCTCGAATGGTCGTACCTTTTGAATGTCTTGAGGGCGTTTGGACTGGGAGACCGATTAGTTGAATGTCCGGCGATCCTGTACAATAACTCCACTGCCAGGGTCCGAACAGGAGGACTGATTTCTGCTACCTGTAGAAAAGGTAGGGATACGAGGCAGGGGTGCCCGCTGTCCTCTCTGCTATCTGCTCTGGAAATGGAGACCATGGCTGTCCATGCCAGGACGGGTCGTCTCTATCAGGGGCTGTTAGTGGAAGGACAGGTGCAGCATATAGCGCTCTATGCAGATGATTTGCTTTTATTTCTGTCCCACTTGGGTAATGCCCTACGGGAAGCTAAAGAATTATTAAACACACTGGGGAGGATTGCGGGGCTCCTCGTCAACTGGACCAAATCGTGTCTGTTTCCTGCCGACCCAGGCAGAGTCGGGGTGCAAAGTGCCAAAGTTGTTTCAGGGGAAACCAGTTGTTTGCAATATCTGGGGACCCGGATCTATCACAACTCTGTGGACCTCCTGTAGGGTAATGTAGGACAAGCGGTGCGCAGCGTTAAGAGCTGCTTCGAATTCTGGAGCACACTCCCGCTGTCTGTGGCAGGTAGGATCACACTTGTGAAGATGATTACCTTACCCAGGCTTCTTTATCTCTTTGGGATGCTCCCCATTTGGATCCCGCGTAAAATCTTTGTGCAGCTTAAGACCTTGCTCACTGGGTTTCTGTGGGGCAGCGGGAGGTGGAGAGTGGCACTTGTCACAATGCAACAGCCTAGAGCGGAGGGGGGATTGCCTTACCGGACCTTGAGGCCTATTACCATGCGGCGCAGCTTCAATGGTTTACCGAATGGGTGGCGAGGAGAATCCGTGACGCTGAAGATTTGGAAGGCCAGGACCCAAGCTTATCTCAACTTTCCCGGGTGCTGTTGCGGTTGCCTGTGAGAGATAGCACCATTCCCCCTGATTTGCGAACGGTGAGACATTGTTGGAATCTCCTGGCTAGAAGGGCGGGATACGTGTTCCGCATGCGCCTGAGATCCTATTAGGGGTGTGTGAATTGCTGCCACATGGGGGTGATTGGAGCAGGTTGTGCCAGTGGGAAGACGAGGGGGTCATCACTATTGGTGACTTGTTTGAAGATGGTAATCTCCTTCCCTTTGACGGCCTCTTGCAGAGCCATGATCTCCCACGGGGGGACTTTCTATTCCATGCGGCTTTGACAACAGCCATTCGAAAGCCCTGGCGGGACGGGGTTGGTGGATCACAAGACGTTCCTGGTGTGCCAATATGTATTAATGGCTATGGGGAGCGTTCAGGCGGTGACATGTCTATGAGCGGATCACGCATGACTTCCGACAGCCCCTGGTAGCTTTACGCCTTAAATGGGAAGCGGATTTCGGGGAGGCCATTGGGGAGAAGCAATGGGGAGAGATCCTAGAACGGGCTTGGAAGGGCACTAAGAATGCGCGCTTTCAATGAATCCACTTCTTTACATTGCATAGGACCTACTTCACACAGGGGAAAATCAGTGAGTATTTTGGGGTATCATCCACCTGCCCAAGGTGTAATTTGGAGGGAGCGGGGTTCCTTCACATGTTTTGGGACTGCTCACACTTGGGAGACTACTGGAGAGGGGTGACAGCTGAACTGACTATAGTCACAGAGAGGGAGGTAGCATTGATGCCTGATAGTTGCCTGTTTTATTGGTTCCCGCATACTGCCAAGACGAAAGTTACTAGTAAATTCATTGACCTGGGGTTAATATTAGCAAAGAGGGAGCTTACTACTCACTGGAAGTCAAAAAACGCCCCCCATCCTACTGAAATGGAATAGGGAGCTAGTGGAATGGATGGAGAGTGACGGGACCTGCAGACTGCGAATGGCTACGAGCACTGGGAATGAAAAGACGATGCAAATGGCATGGCGTGGGTGGCACTGGTGGACTTGGTGAAGCACCCGCTTGAGGATGCAGGAGACACACTGGATGAGGGAAGCGCAGCACCGGGCAATTGAACCCTGAGGTCCCTTGCAGACTCGACCGTAGAGGGGGGCCTGAGAAGGACTAGTTGAGGGCTTCCTACCACTTTTTCCCTGATACTGTTCCCCTAGGGTTCAAGAGGTAGGGGACATGGATCACTGTGGATGAAATAGGTGACTATGTTCGAACGTTTTACTGACAGAGCAGCATGCCTGAGGGGGTGGAGTGGGTGGGGGTAGTTCTGTTGTTTAACTTCATCGATGCTGACGGCTCTCAGCAGTCATGAGTCACGGTGGGCGTGTGCTGATGACGTCCGGGAGCGGTCATGACCCCGCCCGTGATAGGAATGTTCAGCACTGCGGCGGAATTTGCGCAGCAGTGATGAGGTTAAGGAGTTGGGGGTGAAGGATGGGGGGTAAACAGGACGTTGTGGCATCCACTGAGGACTCCTGCTAGGATGCCAATTATGAGGAGACGCTTGGAGACATCTACAAGGGTTTGGGCGTGGGGAGGGACGGTGGAATAAAGGGGGGTAGCACCTATTGTCTGCCTGATGAGAGGACTGATATTGGGAGGGGGAGGGGGACCTTATGATAATAAGAGGGGGGACAACTCCACTGAACTTTACCTGCACTGTTTGTAATATGATGTGCCCTCTGGGTGCTTTTTCCTATGATGATGCCACCTTGAAAACCCAATAAAAATCTGTTTACAAAAGGAAAAGACTGCTTTGTGTGGCCTGAGCGGGCCGACCAAACAGTCACTGCGCACTTGAGTGAGCATGCCACTCCGCCCCTGCCCTGCTCCGTGAGTGGAGCTGCCCTCCTCACCCTCCCGCCCACAAAGGGAACATGGCATGATTACATCAGGAAGTTATCATCATGTGATGACACGTAGCAGAGGAGGCCCGGGGGTCGAGTCGCCCAGGCCTAGTACCTGTAGATGACGCACCCCCAGTGTCGACTCATCAAGAGCTTTTCAAGCAGTGCAAGAAGAGGAGCAATCGCCTTGTTAGCGACATTTGTACAGCGGTACACGTGGTAAGAAAACTGCCACTAACTAGCGTTAGCTGTAGTTTTCGCCAGATCTTGTACATATGGCCCTAAGTTTCCAAAATCAATTTCTGTAATCTTGCCTCATCACCCCCAACTACCTTCTTAGGGGGGAGTGGAGGATGACAAAAATCGGCTTCCGGAAGAAGAGGAGGGTGTATAATGCCTCCTTTTAGAGAAATGCTTCCCCTTCATGTCAGTACAACAAACTCCACGCTTTTCAAACAGAAATACAGTTGACCTACCTTAAATAATCGAAGCAGTTACTCCTGTCAAAACCACTTCAGGCGTGTCTGAAGAGGGTATTCAAATACTTTTCATTCCATGTATGCCTTCATGAAGTGCATGTGAGAGAAAACCCCCAAATCGTCAACATGAGGCCAAGCGTGCTTGTGCAGTAATGCTACACTCAACAACAATCACAGTCCTTAAAGAAATCATAAAAATGTTACTAGACCCACAGGTAACGTGAATAATCTACTCAACCTAACTGTAATGTACTCAACCCATAAGCTGGTCTCATTATGTCATCCTAGGCAAATATTTTTAAATGCCACCGTTATTTTCATTATTAAATATGAGAGTACCTTCCAATATGTGAGTTCACAATTACTGCTGTAAAAAAAACGGTTAATTTTGATTTAATACACTAAACGTTTGCTCCATGCATAATGAAAATCTAGCCAACATACAGTGTACACATGACTTCTGACTTGCCTCTTAGTTAACTTATAGAATTGCCATCAGGGGCAGCAATGTTTCTCAGTTCATTTAAAAAAAATCATTTTTAATACAAATATTACTAAAGCATGAGGTGGCAGTGCACCATCATTTACAGACAACAGATTTTCCTTTGAAATGGCCAAAAACGTTCCCACCAACATGCAGTTCTACTTATAAAACAATATAGTGTATAAACAACAATCTGAGGAAATTGGATTTCAGCAAACATATTTATCATTTTTCCTTCTCCAAGTAAGGTGTTCTGATTTGTTTTCATCCTATTAAAAAACAAATTTCATCACACAGGATTACAAAAAGGGGCTTTCATAACTACTGAAATTTATTTTGAAAAGTTCGTACAGTTCACTTTCGAGCTATTTAAATGCATGCTAGAATAAAACTTGGCATCGTACAGCCTTTAATTTCACACTATTTGTACAGCACATTTGTCAGACAGTTCACTTTACAAACCTTTCCAACTTTGCAGTCAGAGAAAAAAAAGTAATTGTAGATGTAAACTGACTTTTGGCCTGTGTCTCTGAACACAGAATAAATGTGACAAGATAAAAACACGATGTAAAGGAATACTTAATGCTCTTTCACTTTGTGAGTGAACAGAACACCTGTTTGTCAGCTCGCCAGAAGGGGCCAGTAGGCTCTAAAAATAGCTCGCCTGATGAAAATGACTTGCCATAGCGAGTGGGTAAGTAGATTTTTTGAGGCCTGAATCACTTCAAAGAATCAGCCTTGTTGTCTCCCTCGCATATGCTACGGCGTCAGCCCGCCCACACAGAGAGACGATGTATTGCTGACAAGCGGTTTAAGCACCTAGGGCCTCATTTATGAAGGCCTTGCGTCAGTTTTGCGCCACCGGTGCGTCACTTTTTGTGACGCACCAGCGGTGTAAAAAATCCGCCTCCTTGCGCCATATTTAAAAAGTGACGCATCTAGGTAGATGTGTCACTTTTTAAACCCCTGCGCCACATTATACCTGCGTCAGGTATAATGTATGCAGAGGGGGCGTTCCCCCGCAAAAAGTCTCGTAATAGTGACACAGTGAAATCTATGAGATTTCACTGCGTCACTTTTAGGACCCTGTTGCGTCAAAATCTTGCGCCTGCCTCACAGCAGGCGTAAGACTGACGCAAGCCCTTTCACATGGGGCTTTCCCCATGTGAAAGGACGCATTGCTGGAGTTGCGTCACTTTTGTGACACACTCCAGCAATGCGTCACTTTTGCGCTTACAGATACGTCAGAAATACTGTCGTATCTGTAACTCCTTGCGACATGATGCGTCATACATTAAATATGACGCATCAGGAATGTCGTAAGGAGTGCGCAGTGAAAAGTGACGCATCGTTGTTTTCACGCAGCGATGCGTCACTTTTCATAAATGAGGCCCCTAGAAGCTAAGGCCGTATGTACACGTTCTGTAAGGTGTACAGACAGAATATTGAGGTGGAAATGTTGAACTACCGAGATATCGAGTCCTAAATATCATGAGCATGAATATCGTGGTCAAGAATATTGATTTTAAAGTAAGAAATACTGTTTAAAAAAATATAGAAGTCATTAATATCGTTTGTAAAAATATAGTTATTTAAATTTCGATTTTTATATTAGTGGTTTGTATTTTAGTATATATTTTAAAAGTATGTGATCAATTTTTTTTGTATAAGAATTGCTTATGGTTTTTAATATATATGTGCGATTTTTAGTAGTTTTCAATTTTATTTTGATTACATTTTGCTTTTTTTTAGTTCTGTAACGGGTTGTGGGTTTATAAGGGAATAGGGTGGGAAGTAATTTAATTATAATAAATTAATGATTCTTTTTTATTCATTATTTATTTACTTAATTGAGCTTTTATAGTGTTAGCTGTGGGAAGTAATTTAGTATGAATTAATTATTAATTGGTTGTTAATTGATATTAATTAGTTAATTGCTAATTAATTACGGTAATTGTGTAATTTTTTTAGGTGCAGGCTGTGGGGTTTATAAGGGTAACGGGTAGGAAGTAATTTATTTTTAATTAATTAATAAGTTGTTCATTAGTATTAATTAATGAATTGACAATTAAATATGGAAATTGTGTTACTAGTTTTAGGTGCGGGTTGTGATGTTTATAGGGGTATTGGGTGGTAAGTAATTTATTTCAGATGAATTAATAATTAGTTGTTAATTCATATTAATTATTTATTGAAAACTAATTATGGAAATTGTGCAAATAATTTTAGGTGCGGGTTGTGGGGATTATGGGGGTAAAGGTTGGGAAGTAATTTATGTTTAATTAATTAATTAATAATTAGTTGTTAATAAATATTAATTAATTATTAGTAAATTAATTATGGAAATTGTGTAATAATTTTAGGTGAGGGTTGTGGGGTTTAGAGGAGTGAAGGGCGGGAAGTAATTTATGTTTAAATAATGAATTAGTTGACTCAATTCGTAAGGGCCACTCCCCTTACGAATTGAGTGGGTAACGACAAAGCTACATGTCCAAGCTCAAAACCGCTGCCTGCGGTAATATGTCTGCATTCGATGTACACAGCACAATGTAATGTCGTAGGGCCCAGGGCCCACATGCATACTTCAACACCACAGGGACACACACAGATATCATGTTGAACTGGCTATGGGCACATGCGTCCGGCCCCTTTATTGGCAGGGCCACACGTACAGTGACGCCTGTGCTGGATGTGTATGGCGTGAGTGTAAGCCATTCCGAACTGAATGTCTGATGCTGGCAACCACTGGAACATTGGACACCAGTGCAACGGAAACAGAAAAAACACATACAATACAGAGTCAACTTCTGAGCAACAAGGAGTGAGCCGGAGAAAGTCCAGAGGACAGCCAACATGCAAACAGTTGTGTCTGTGAGTTGCAGTGCACTGGGGTTTGGACACTAGAGATGAGCGCGCTCATGTGAAGAAAAAGTCTTGGATTGTGTCCTGTCGATATATTCCTGATGCAGATGGAGTGGGGTGTGTTAGACCCGCATCATCTTCCCCATCAATGTCTCAGGGCCCACATACTGTTTGAGGTGACATACCTGCGCAACCGCTCCACAGCACGAAACACAATCAACAGGGGACAATGGCCTGCGGTGCACTGAGTCACTGGCACCTGGAGTGCTGAGCAGAGCATCAGGCTGATGATGGCATCCACGACAGGCCTGAGCAACGCCGTACATCTGTCAGGACCACTGTTTCAACTCTGGCAGATGGGGGTTGGAGGTGGTCCTTGCGGTGGTGGCGACTGCCTCCTGCGGTGATGCGTCACCCTGGCCGGTCTAGACTCGCTTTGTTTGGTGGGACTCATTCGGGCCTGGAGTCTGTGTACAGCGCAAGGCCACAGAGAACTGGTGTTGATGACCCCAAGGCCTATGCTTCAGGGCCCATCCAATGTCTCCAGAGAAGGCGTCCCGGACTTGACTAGCACAGAGTTAGTTGCCTCGAATGCACTGCGGCCGGCACAAGCACCCAGCCACAGGACGGTGACTTGCAGTGCAGTCAGACGGGCCATGCGACCTGAGCGGGTCACCATCAATGTCCGAGGTGTATGTTGCGGAGGGTTTTGTGGGACAGTGGAACGTGTCCTCTGGTGCAAGACGCTGAAAAGTTTGATTTTATCCGGAAGCAGCAAATGGAGGAGTGGAATGCAACAGCCTCGTTGCCACCACCAATTCGGTATCAGCTACATGAGGATGAAAACTGACCCCTAGTCTATAAATTCAGATGCCACCAAAGTTCGACCAGAGAGTAGCCATGAATGTCGGGGAACAGACTTAATGGCACCGGGGCTGAGTGGGGATGCAGTCTGCGATGATGCCAGTACACTGATATGAACTCTGCCATTGCTGAATTATAACTCTGTGACCTACTGGACCACAGTGCAGGCTGGAGGCAGCGAGCACCCACAGCCACGTGTCGTTGGCTCGCAATGCACAAAAGTAGTGACATCAGGGCAGTTGTGGGTAGTGTACAAACACCTCTGTAACGATGATCCTTTTCTCTCCACTAAGATGCAAGGCATCAACCTCTTACTCCTCTTCTTGTGTGCAATGATATGTAATCTGCCTTTGCATACTTGTGGTTCATTTCCAAATCTGTGACCTACTTGAGCGCAGCCTAGGCCAAGAGCAGTGTAGGCTGGAGGCAGCGGTCAGCATGGGTCATTTACCGAGTGTCGCCGGCATAGGTTGGTGGCCCCACCGGCCTGCGTAGTACAGTGGAACCACATGTTCGGTCACCTCCGTGACTGTGACCTGGCTTTCGTCCGGACTGAGCCGCATCTTCATCTTACTCCTCTCCATGCGAACACTGGTGTTGACTCTGCCATACGTGAATCGCGACTAGGTGCTGGATGTGAGACCTACTGGTCCGCAGGATAGTCCCGGTCCCTCATCCACGTGTCGCCGGATGGCATTGAACAGGGTTTGTTAGATTCGATAGAGCCACCCAATTATCCCATGAGGACTGGGTATAGTTAATAACAGCAATACACAGGCGTCCCCCTAGGAATTATTTTATGATTATTTTTAACTTGTAAGAAGTCACAAATCAGTGATCCAACGTTAATCAATGCATGGAATTATTATATTGTACCATTATTTATTGTAGTTATTTAAAAACAACCTGGCAACAACAATACTACTATAATCATAGACCTATTTCCAAGTAGTATATAACACCTTTTGTTTGTAGTATGGAAAATCAAAGTACCATACATGAATGAACTTTCAACACATAATACAAATGGTTTCAAAATGATACAAAGATTCATATGTGAATAAAACGGTGTTGAGCGTCGACGTTTCGATCCACTGTAGGTTTACACAATCCACAATCCATAGGACCATCATCAGATCGTAGGACCCAGGTGGATACTAACGCCGGTTTTTGCTGAATCCAAGTAATTAAGATGCTTGAGAAGATTTATTACTATGAATAGAGGAAATTGGTCTGATTTATGCGATGCAAATGAGAGCATTGTGTCAGCTTAATTATTTTGGGATATCTAGGCCCTGTGTACCTTATCAACTTCCGGCTGGAAGTCATTGATATAAATGTGCAACATTTTCGTCCTGATGATGGTCCTGTGGATTGTGTAAACCTACAGTGGATCGAAACGTCGACGCTCAACACCGTTTTATTCACATATGAATCTGTGTATCATTTTGAAACCATTTGTATTATGTGTTGAAACTTTATTCATGAACAGGGTTTGTGGCAGCACGTGCCGCTGGATGGCGTTGAACAGTTTTTGTGGCAGCACGTGTCACTGGATGGCATTGAACAGGGTTTGTGGCAGCACGTGTCTCTGGATGGCATTGGACAGGGTTAGTGGCAACACATGTTGCAAGATGCCCATATGGAACTATGCCTCACTGATCTGGGGGAATCTGGTGCAGTGGCCGCTGGTCCAGATTTGGGCTCACTGGCATTAAATAGCCAGGACACAGTTTCACATATGGGACCCACTGGGCCGCAGAGGACACCGGTAGAATATGTAAATGAGAAAGGAGTAATGTGGGCCAACGTCTGGGGGACAGCGGTGGTCTGAAAGGCTGGCCGGATCGTGGGCCTCGGGCTTGGAGGTTACACTGGCACGTGGTGGGCCCTCCTTGACACACAACGGTGTCTGCTGCTGATCGGTGTGACCTGGCTGCGCAGGATCATCCCTGACGGGTTCATGCTCCAGTGGGCTGGTGTACGGCAGGCGAACAGGATCTGAGGCAACTCCGCTAATGAGGACGGCATCAGCCTCGTGGGGGGTGGGAGGCACTGCCCTGGCAGAGACGTTGGGCTTTCCGGAAGAGGACCACACCCAGGGCGACGTGCTTTTTATTCACACCCCTACGCTGGCCTGGCGTACGCCGGGCCATCCCACTCTGTTCACGCTTACGGGGGGTAACAGGCATCATTTCCGTAAGGACACCCACTGGCTGGGGTGACGTGGTTGCGTCCACTGTCCTCTCCACTCCATACACCAGAGGTGTGTTTCGCCATGGATATGGGAGTGTTCTGCATACTGCATTCTGTCCAGCACTTTGCCGCCACACTTGGCATTGTGTACTTTCCCAATCATGGTTCTACTGCACCCTTCACACATGTCTACTTGCCTCCTCTCCCCACATTCGTCTATTGTGTGACTGAGGTGCCATGCCGTTGATTGGTCACAGCTTGCCCAGGTTACCATTGTGAGTTGTTCTAACGTGTATGGTGGATGTGCATGTTGTTTTGCATGTTGGTTCTGAACTTGAGACATGTGCATTGCCAGAGTTGTGGATTTATTGCGTTTGTTGTTGCCCAAGCCTCTAGCTCTTTTAGGAATACAGCTGCATAGATCTAAGCCTCAATATTCCAATAAGGCTATCAGCCGATAATTACAGGGATTCTGTCTGTTGCCCTTTTTAAAAATTGGGTGCAATATTGAACCTCTCCAGCTGTCGGCACTTGATGGAGTTTAGTGCAGGTTGTGAACAGTGAGAAAAGTATTGCAGACCATAGTGAAAAGTCTTCTTTGAACAGTTGGGCCGGGTGGCCATTCGGACCAGGAGCACCTGAAGATCTTATTTTGCTTTGTACTTTTTGAATACTATTAGTCGTAAATATGGGGGCACGGTTCTTTGAATCATCAGAAGGATCTGAGTATTCAAGCTGAGAGACTCCTGGTTGATCAACTATATAGAGGTTATTTACATGCAAAGACCACATTGCTTTGGTGATGGAGTTGCTCCTTATAAGTTCTTGGCTTGCTTTGTTTTTGATTTATCTCCATAGGTCTGCCTGATTATGTTTGCTCACGATTGAGTGAACATATTGCCAATCCTTTTCCCTCTGCTGATTTTTTTCCTGCCATATCAATTGCCTATGCTGTTTTCTTGCACCTTGGAGTTCCAATGACAGGTCGACTTTGGCTTGTTCGTTTCAAGTTTTCTTACGCGCCATTGTCAACTTATGAATGTGCCGTGAGCTCGCCTAAATAGTTTGATTTTTGTTAATTGGTTTTAACTGATGTCGCCTGGGGCCTGTTTGAGGATTAAGTAATTCATGGATGCCCCTAGTAATGAGAGTCCAGTGGGATAGTAGGTATTCGCGACTTTGGGCTTGCAGGGACTGTCCTGTAGCAGCTTCCGAAGATGCTAAATTCCGTAAGTTGACATGGCCCCATTTTATCCTCCGAATTAAATGTAATCTTTCATCGTTGCAGGAAGTACCCAACACCTTGTGGCCTATGCATTTTGGGAGATTAATGTTAAATGTTGTGCGAAGTGGAAGATGGTCACTATCATTAGAAGAATGCACTTTGAAGCTCGCAAGTTGATTAGTAAGGTTCGCCAAGGCAAAAACATAGTCAATGGTACTTATTCCCTTGAAGGTCTTCAGGGGTTGAGATGAAGATTCTTGGCTGTTTGCTAAGAGCTGTAAAGATTGTAATCCATGTTTACTTAGGATGTTATTTATTTGGGTACTTAAAGGATTTGGAGGTAAGGAGGTGGTGTTAAATAATCCTAATTGTCGCAGGTTAAAATCTCCGCAGAATATTGTGTCCTGGTTAACATGATCACAGAGGATTTGGTCCAAATTGTCGCACAGCTGGCGAAGTCGTCTTGCTTGATCTGAGCCAAAGCTGTTAAAATAGATGTTAATTAGGAGGATTTTAAGGCAGGGTGCCAACGGCTTGGTGCTCTCCAGTACAAGCGCTTGAAGCATCTCATCTTGAATTGAAATTGAGTGTGTTTTTAATTTCATATTCAGGTTTAGGTATATTGACAGGCCTCCCAAAGATGTTTTTTTTCTTGGCTGCGTGATGGATCCCTTGGAAGGCAACAACTGTTAAAGGTGTTAGAGCCCAGGTTTCTTGGAAACAGAGAACATCTGATGCCAATAGCAGTGGTTTTGCTGTATTTGAGCTAAGAAGTCTTGATAGTCCAGGTAAATTCCATGACAGAAAGGTTATCAGTTGTTGTGGCAATAAGGCACGCTTCTCACTGTTAGGAGTGGGCCAAGACTTTGCTCAGTCAAATGTGGGGAACTCATTTCCGGTCAGGTTGGTGGGCGCCCCCTGGTTGTCCTGTTACTATTTTCCTGGCTGGGGTATTTTTAAATTCCACACTCAGTATGTCATCTTAGGTTAGCTTTGACTGAATAGGAGTAGCTTGAAGTAACCTTAGTATTTTGGATCGATTCAATACGTTGTGCCTCCTTTCCGACGGATAGTATTGGAAGAGGGCCAGCTTGGCCGGTTGCTCCTCTCCTGGGCGTCTTTCAGTATGGCCTTTATTATTAGGGTGAACTAGGGGATAGTGATTATTGATCACTGGTCTAATCAATTTGCGCACTAGCGATGATCTCAGTGGGACTCCACTTTCTGTCACAGATAGGAAAACGTCTTGCGGGACTGAAGTCACCACCCATCCTGGAGATTGCTGCGCCCTGAGTAAGTTGAGGGCTCTAAGGTTCGAAGTGTGGGGCTTTGATCAGTGATGGAGCCTAGGTCTTTCTTGGTTGCAGAATGAGCTAGTCTCTCAGTGCGTTCAGATGGAAATGCCGGCCGTTGTCCTACTTCTGGATCTTTTGTTGTGTTACCACTGTTGCTGGGCGGAGGTTCCTTCTGGTTTCGCGTGCTTGAGGGTGGGTACCCCGGTAGGTATGTTCCTGATGTAATGGACTGTGATGTTATACTTTGTACCATGGTGGGGGCTGTATTTAGCATAGGCAGTGTCATTGTCGAATCCAAAGGTGCCTGGGGTGAGAAAGCAAGTGGCTGTGCAGTTCCTAATGGAGTTTTCAAGTCTTACTGGGGAGGCAGAAGATTTATAGTGGGAGCTACCACGCTTTGGAACTCTCTCCCGTTTTACATCAGAAATCTTCCCTCTCTGTCGCTGTTCAGGAAAGCCATTTAAACCTGGCTGTTCACTGATTAATCCCCTATGCCTGCTTCACGTTTTTGCTAGCACCAAGACACCTTATGGTAATCGTGCGCTGTATAAATTTATAACATAACATAACATATGTGTTATACTTATTCCTGCTGCTCAGCATAGAATGTATGATGTAAGAGCCTGTTAGAATGTTCTGTGTGGATGTCTGGCAGTTGGATGAGGGCTGAGTGGCAGGAGGCTGCTCCTGGTGGGGTTTCTCCGTCTTATACTTGACTTACCATCTTACTTGAATAAAGGAGCTTCAAGAAACTACATGGACTACGCTACATTTATTTACAACATTTTGGCGACATTTTGGAGAACCTACAGCATGCAGAAAAGAGCCTATCTACAAGAGAAATAAGGAACCTACAAGGAGAAAAGAACAAACAAAGGATAACTAGTTGATGTCTTCGTGAAGTTTGCCAAAATAAACAGGGCGAGTGAGACGTATTTCATATTGGTCAAGGGAGGCCTGAACTGGATACAATGAAAAGCTGCTGTGGCCCATTGTGTAGAGAAGCTGGTGAGGTGTTTCCTGTTCTCACTACATTCGAGACTGCAGGCACTCTTGTTCCTGATGTCTTTCATTTTCGGAAGACATGTTGTAAAAATGTCTTTCATTTTTGGAAGACATGTAAATATGAGAAAATAATATTTTGTTTCTTGTTTTTACAGCAGCATATGTTCTTTTGACTTATTGCTAGGGTTTGTCATTTGCTCAATAGTCTATTTGGGGCATTTCACTAATTGTGGTGTGTAAGGTATACAGTCATGTGTAGATTTGGGAGAAATTATCTAGCATTAAGATGTAAGATGTTGTAGCATTACTTGTAGATTATGTTATATGAGATGACTGCTTAGTTCTATGTCACCAATTATTTCATGGTTGTATATGAGATGACTGTTTGGTTTTAAGTCACTCAATATTTTTGTTTTTATATATAGTTGTGTATTCTACTGTTCATGAGATGACTGATAAGTAGTTTAAGCCACTCATTGCTTGTATAGTGTATGAGAGTTGACCCATGTAAATCTTACTTTATCGGAGTGCCCCGGTTATGGAACATGGGGAATATCGTTCCCCATTACGTGGTTATTCTAGGAGCTAAGTGCCCCAATTACATAGTTAAGTGGTTTTAGGACCTTAGTGTCCGTGCTTGCTCATAGGTACATGTGTATCCTATTACATGGAGTTCGCTCCATATTCGAGATTTTTAGTGGTTTTGGGACCTAAATGTCCCAGTGTTGATCATAGGAACTTGTGTATCCTATTACATGGAGTTTCCTCCATATTCGAGATTATAGTGGTTTTGGGACCTAAATGTCCCAGTGTTGATCATACGAACTTGTGTATCCTATTACATAGAGTTTGCTCCATATTCGAGATTTTAGTGGTTTTGGGACCTAAATGTCCCAGTGTTGATCATAGGAACTTGTGTATCCTATTACATGGAGTTTCCTCCATATTCGAGATTATAGTGGTTTTGGGACCTAAATGTCCCAGTGTTGATCATAGGAACTTGTGTATCCTATTACATAGAGTTTGCTCCATATTCGAGATTTTAGTGGTTTTGGGACCTAAATGTCCCAGTGTTGATCATAGGAACTTATGTGTCCTATTACATGGAGTTTGAGGGAGCTTAGTGCTCCATTTCTGGATGTTTACCAGACTTTCTATTTGACCTAAGTGATGTGAAGGATTGTCACGCCATGAGTTGGGACCCTTTTGCCTCCTACTGACCTGGCCAGTCGGTTTGTTTGGTTTCTAGGGTTGAGTATGTGATGCGTTGGCGTGATAGTGTGTTGGTTATTTCGTTGTGGGAGTAATGTTTTGTTTAAGGAAGAGAGAAGGTGGTGTGAATGTTATTTGCTGGTTTGCGTGATTTGTTTGAGTGAATGTTAAATTGCTGATCTTATCTGATTTTATATTTATTTTGAAATTGCGTGATCTGACTTGTGATCTGACTTATTCTCCGCAATTTCTATTCCTACATATTGTTCTTCAAATTAAAGAAGGGAGGTGTGTAATACTTATTCCTGCTGCTCAGCATAGAATGTATGATGTAAGAGCCTGTTAGAATGTTCTGTGTGGATGTCTGGCAGTTGGATGAGGGCTGAGTGGCAGGAGGCTGCTCCTGGTGTTTTTTTTTTCTTATACTTGACTTACCATCTTACTTGAATAAAGGAGCTTCAAGAAACTACATGGACTACGCTACATTTATTTACAACATTAACATGCATGTCCGGGGCAGTCATAGGCATCAAAGATGGGTGTCTAACATTTATATAGTTAATTATTCTGCACCCCGTCTCTTAATGAGTCCCAAGGGATTAAGGCCAGTACTGTGGGCTCCAGAGTCGTGGAGTCTTGTCAGGATCATGACCTCAGTCATATCACCTTGAGCTTGAAAGTTATTGTTCATCCAAGTGATGATTTGACTCAAGCCCAGGATAAGATTGGACGTTCTGTGATCCTGTGCAGATGACAGAGAAGAAATAATTTAGTTGTCTTCTCAGTAAGAGAATAAGGTCAAACTACAACTCTCCTCTCCACAGAACAAGTTATACTAGATCTCGACTATGGCACATGGGTGTTATTGGCTCCTCCTTGTGCCTTCGCTGTGGGGTTAAGGAGGGCACCTTACTCCATATTGTCAGGAGTTGTGTGACTTTGAAGCCCTTTTGGCGGGGGTGACATCCTACCTTTGAGAGGTCCTTTCCTGAGAAATCCGATTAGACCCAAATTTGCTCTTGCTTTATAGCACTGAGGGAATAGGAGTCAACAAATACAAAAGACATTTATTATTTTTTGGTCTCACACTAGTAAAAATGGATAGCACCAGATTATGGAAGGCCACTATATCGCCCTCAGTAAAAGTCTGGAGGAGGGGGATGGATTACTGCATGGGACTGGAGGTCAAAGTGTTTCGGGCGTGAGGATGCCCACAAAAACATTCAACGAGTTGGCAACCGTCGGCCAATTACAGAGGCATATCTCTGGTGCTGGTTCCCTAGAGTCCTAACTTAAAGCTGAAATACAACATTTTAATGCAAGGCCATTGAAATTTGCAGAAGAGTCCTGTACTGGATATGATAGATGACTTCATTGCTGAATTGTGGGGTATGTGGGGTTGGTTGGGTACCAATTGTGCATGTTGTACTGTTTCCATTGTTTGAGGATTTGCTGTATGATTTCTTATTTCTGTATAAAGGCTGTTCCGGCCTGGATATTCTACTAAAATCCAATAAAATCTGTTATGGAAAAAAAAACAGACAACTCTCTGCTATGTCTGCTGGTGGGCATATGCAAATGTTGAATAACATTGCACTAAGCAATGAGACCGGAGGGATTCCTAAAGTAAAAGCCTGCATCTCTTATCTGTCGTTGACCGAAAAAACTTGAATAGTCCAATGCTTTAGAAAGTATGTTATTCAGACCTTGGCTGTTCGTTCGAGACCCCATGTTGCCAGTCTTTCAAGCAAGACTGGATGGGACACAATAGCAAAGGCTGCCCTGAGATCTAATAAAATGAGCGCAGCAGTTCCACCCCCATCCAGGAGTCGTCTAAGATGATCAGTGACTCCTAGGAGGGCGGATTCAGTACTGTGCCCGACCCTAAAACCCAACTGCGAGGTATGTAAAAAATTTTGGACCTCCACGTATTTTCTGAGAAGTGCATTCACATTTCTCCAAAATGTTAGCACAATCACTAGCAGGTAGTGGCTGCTTTTGTCCAAAGACTAAATGATTTTTGGAAAACTAAGTCCAAATGGAGTCACTGTTCTTTGACACAAAGACAGCCTGCTTCCACCTCTCCAAAAGAAAGTCAAAAACTTTTTTTTCCAGAAATCCACTTCAAAACTACTGTTCAAGCCCTTGAACTCTCACATCTGGATGGTGGTAATGCCTTACTCCATAGCCTCCCAGACTCTACTCTGGCACCCCTTATGGGCATCCTACACACTGCAGTACATCTCATCAAGGCCGAAAGAAATATGATCACATCACACCCAAGCTGATGGAAGTCCATTCGCTCCCCTTGCTGGTCCACTTTGTCTTCAAAACCAGCTGCATCATTAAAAAAACATCACACTTATCTTAGAGAAGAGCTCCTCATCTTTGGTGTGAAAAATGAAAAAAACAAGACGTAAGGCCATTTTCATCCATGCACCCAGAATCAGGAAGAACATCCCCATATCACATATCATCGGAACCGACCAAATGCTGCTCCAATTTAGGAAAGAGTTGAGCACTCACCTCTTTACATAACACTATATAGTAAGTGTTGTATATTCTTACTTTGTTCAATATGGCTACTTGGTGTCTGTAGTCCTTTCTTAGTGTTCCTGCCTTCTCTACCTCCCATACTACCTAAGAGTGTTCTATCTTGTGTGTGAATATTCCAGCCTTGGCAGTTGATGGTCTGGTCAGCTGTGAGATTTACTGCTCTGCTGTCCTATCTTGTGTAACTTAATAAATATATCTTAATTACCTGAAGACGTGTCCTGCTACTTACTTAATTCTATTTACAACAGTAAGGCATCAACCTTACAATATAGGCATCAACCCTCTGCAACTCAGCTTCCTCTCCTATTACCTACTTACAAACATACAGAGGGCCTTTAACAAGCAGTACAGCCCGACTCAGAAGGGCTATGATGCTATTAGAACTTTTCATACACTGAGGAGAGAATGTTTTAAATTACACACGGAGAAAGATCAAAACAAACAGCAGAAGGTTAGAGCAGAAGGTCTATGGCAGCTGTTATTATCGGTCAGCTCCTTCGGAGTCTTCAATACAGATCCTACTTTTCCAGTGCTCTATTGAATACTCAACATCATTGCTAACACTTGCCCCAAAACCATCTATTCAATTCATGACTACAATTAGAACAGTACACCCCTTAGACTAGTAGGGGACCAGTGGAAACAACATAACCAAAAAACAAAGGTTTTTTGCAGGGTTTCTGCACAAAGAACTATGCGTAGGATTATAGGACCTTAGTGCATAGGAAATGAGTCAGCCTACCACCCTAGTACCCAAGAGCCCAGGACCGACTAGCTATATTGTCTCACTTGTTCTCCTACTCACTCACAGAAAGGCGAATGATTACATACCCCAGAACATAACACTCCTGATTCTCACCCTTTCGCTCGCACTCTTGTACTTATCCACAGTAAGATCTGAAAGAGACATGAACCAGTTAAAAATATTTATTTTAAGTAACTGGCTTTAAAATGCAGTATACGCGCCACAATAAGCAGGAAAATGCATAACACAGATATGGTAAGCATAGCAATTAGTCCTTAAATCATGAAAGAAGCTGTCATTATAAAAAGACAGTGTAGACTAATCTCCATCCCCTTGTATAGAAGCAGAATAATTATGTATCATAAGATCTCTGGGCCTGTACCTCAGTCTATAGATGGTAGATCTACATCATAGGTGCTGTCTTGCTCTTCTCCCTGCAAAGGTCCCTCTTCAAGTGTCTGCTCCGTATTTGTCTATCCAATAAGGCTAAAGTACTTATTCCCAAACAGCAGCTGCATCAGTATGTGTTGTCTAGGTGCTAGGGCCTGACCAGAACAGAATAACAAGGGGCAATGTTGATCGACCTTGCTCACAATGTTCAGACTAAATCCCAGGAACCTGCAGAGTGTGAACACAGCGATGGGTTCTCATGTGAAAATGGCAAAAGATGCATTTGCAAAATAAACTTGCGTAGTAACATGAGCAAAGCAGCAAACAATCTGCAGTGTGCTCACGCTAATTTAGAGTAGACTACAATGTTCCCAAAGGCATATGACAGGTTCACCTGGTTCATTTTAGGATATACAATTATCAACCAACAAAATTGTATTCAGAGCACTCATTAAATGCAATATTTATTTTTATAGGCTTTATATTTTACCATAGATATGTGTAATCCCTAAGGAAACAGGATACATAAATAAATAGACAGTATATAAATAAAAGGTGAACAACAAATAAAAGAAACAACATACATGGATATGAATATTTGAAAGATACTTCTCTTTAATAGCTTGATCTACTTACTTCAAGTATTTTCTCTAACTTGGACATTGTGCACTTTAACTTGTTTTTCTTTTATTTGTGCACTGACTGTATATGTATGTATCCAGTTTCCTTAGGGATTGCACATATCTACAGTAACTGATAAAATCTATGAAAAATAATCTTGATAGGACACATTTTGCACACCCATTGACACAATAAATGTTAGACATGTCATTTTACACACCCATAATATATTGTGTAGAGACAAGGCCTATGTTACTGGGAAGGCGGGATTTTCGATCTCTTATCTGATCACTCTAGATCTAAATCCCCACCTAGGTCGACTGAATCTTTGTTGCCTGTCATAGAGTAAAAAGCAATCCACTACTAGGTTAATCAAACCAATAATTGGCACGACTCTGAAGAACCACTTACCACGAATAAGTTTTAAAGTTTTATTATAAAGCCAAAGATAACTGGAGATACAAACATCTCAATATAAGGTTCAAAAGGTATACTGGCACTAAGACAAACATGAATTCTCTAAACGATCTTAGGCGACAGAAAAATACCACCAAAACCAATTCAAATATCAGCAAGTTTGCAAGAATAGACACAAGTTGTAACTTAAGCGTCATTTACAAAAAGAGAAAAATCAGGTTAGACTGTCCCTACACTAGACTAGGTGACATCCCTACTTAGCAGAATCTTAACCTCAAAAGGTGTAAGTTCACTCACTTTCCCTTAGTCTTTGGTGTAAATCTGTGCATTGCAGTCATGCCCTCTCTGCCTACCCATCCGCTCTCTAAGGGTCCTCAGGCCATCTGCTCTGACTCCACCCCAGGGTGCTGTCCCTAATACAAAATCACAATTACAGTTGAAACGCCCCTCAGAGACGCCCCTCACGTACACCTCTCACGTGGTGTCGGTTCTGGCTTTTTCCATACTGATACTCCTCTGGGCTTCTTGTTAGCGTTGACCTTGCTTCCCAGGCTTCTTCTTCAGGCACGCCGGTACCCCCCAGGAAATTCCTGAAGCCTCCTCCAGGCCCGTGCCTGTCTCCCAGGACAGAGCTCTATTCATCACTCTCTTGATTGGAACCCCCCTCACACCTGCAAACGGACACCCATGAATTGGGCCCCAAATTCCGACCTCCAGTTTATCTCTCAAGTCGTAAAACTTCGAACATGGTCGGCAATTTATGCTTAACGAGACCCGAATTTAACTAGCACATGCAGATCAAAGAAGCGACTTTATCTTTCCAGGCCTGCTAAATTACTTGCAACAGGCCTGCACTCCGTGAACCTTTTATTTCTTAGCTTAAAACACTATTCTAACCTATTACACTCTGATTATATGAAACACTTCTATAAAACATAACTTTAACATATGATCAATAATATTCTGAATAATAGCAAATCCATCTTATGTGAACCTGCAAAGGCACGTTTTCGTTCTTCATACATTGCCATGAGGCCTGCACATTTCTACGTTTGGCAGCATTACATTTTCTGCAACAGTCACATAACATGGAGTCTTAACAGCGTTCTAGCATCTCTAAACATTACTACATTAGCTTCACACTCTAAAATATGCATTCTACATTGATTAAACACTCGTGTGTTTATGCATTTCTATATATTTTCGACACTCTTAGGTGCTTTGACTAAATTCGTGCATCTTACACGTAAATATGGTGCACTTATACATTTTACTCAAATTGCGCTCTCTCAGTTCCCCCCTTTGATGACCTCTAGGGGTCATCACCATCACAACACCAACATTGAATTGAATCAAACAGAACTTGTTGCAATGCTCCCTCGCTTTATCATTTCTAGAGCCCTCAGACTCCTGTATTGGTTATCCTGCATCGCAGCTAATCTCTGCTCCTGCTCTCTCATGGATCTTTGCAACCTATTTGACCTATACCATTGGTACAGCCTCACTAATCCCCACAATATGATTACGCAGATCACTATTATGATGATAGGCTTCAGTATGTACCATATGAAACTTTTTCCTAGATTGGCGAACCAACCTCCAACTTTACCTATTCCGTGACCCACTTTTTCCCACACATTCACTTTTGACAGATCCTCAATTTCCTGATGGATTTCAGTTATGTTCCATATGTATTTCTCAAGAGGTTTTGAATTGTCTGGAATGTAAGTGCAACATTCCTGGACCTTCAAAGCCTTACAGACTCCGCCCTCTTTGGCTAACAGAACGTCTAGAGCAAGTCGGTTCTGAAGAACCATTGCCCTTATCGATTGCATCTCTCCTTCCACCAACATTAAAGATCGAGCAGTACTGGCGGATAATCTATCTACAACTGTTGCCAATCTCCTGATCTTGACATCATTCAGTATTAACCCTAGAAGAGGGAACATAGCACCAAATACGTCTCCAACTACCTCAGCATCACCTACATCTCGTCTCCCTCTGACTTGAGTTTTTCCCTCTATGATTTCTAAATCCTTAGCGGGATATATTTTGGGGAAGACAATTGCCAAATAACATGATCCGTACCAATTGTCTGGCAGTTTCACGTAGGTATTTCTTCCACATACAAAATATACATTTGGAATCACTTGCATTCTCTTTAAGAAATCTTTCGTGTAGTATTCTAATTGGAAGGCATGTTCACAACTTACTTCTCCCACAAACACATTTTCATAGTAGGTCTTACCCCTATATATACATAGCTTCCCTTTTTGTGTTCGATCTAAAGCTATTGGACCGTTACTACCCTTTCTTTTGGGTGACTTTTCCTCCTCGGTCCAATCTGTTTTCCATTGGCCTGAAGCCTTTAGAATCTTCTGCCTCCTGTACCGATCATCCACCTGCCCTTTAAACTTTTTATCAATTTCTGATACCTTGCAGGTCAGATTATTTCTTCGGGCATGTGAAGTATCTAAAGTTTTCCAAGGAATGAAAAATTTCCCTAATCGGTCCTCACTCTTATAGTAGTCCCATTTATTCATGTGCTTGTAAGCCGGGACTTCTGGTAACACAGCATCAAAATTTGAAAAATAGTATTCAAAGCTATCTCGTCCATAAAATATACTAAGCAATAAACTACATGTAATCCCATAAGTCAATGGAAGATGATGATACCTAATACCTTCGTCTACAGAGGCTGGCAATTGCATACAAACGTAGCAGTCCTTCGCCTCCATAGCGTCAATGTATTCATACAGTAACTTGGCATAAGCATTTGACTTAAAGTTTCCCTCTGACTCATCTACGTGCAACCTACGAGCTTCTGCTGCTAGCAAAGCTTTATCCTTCACTGCATTGCCCACCTCTTTACCAGCAGTAGTAGGTTTCGATGTTACCACAACCTTTGCTTCTGTTGCTTTTGCTTCGTTTTCATGTCCCACTATATATGATACAGTAACTACTAAAACTATAAGAAAAATTACTCCCGCTAAAAGTGTACCTATTATGCATTTCGCTTTGCGGTTCGGGTTGCCGGCCTCCATGTTCTCAAGACAGTGTAGTTTTAGTTTCTTTTCCAATACAAAGTCTTTTCTCTTTATTCCTTCAACAGTCTTTCTTTGCTCATTCAGTCTTTCTCGAACTACACCCCAGGAAGCTGGCAATCCCCTTTGCGATTAGTCCTTTGAATTTATAAAAACAGGCAACCCTAGCCCTTCTCCGTCAACTAAATGGAAAAGTCCCTAAATTTTTTCTTCTTCCACTTGGCGCTAGGTTATCTTCTCAATCTTGCTTATTTACAAAAAAGTCTTTAGGTGTCTACAATCACCCGCGTTCCAGCAGCTCTAATCACGTATTCTAACAGTTCTAAGCGAAGAATGGTCTCCTCGAGTACTGATACTGTTGTGCCAAAAGTCGGAAATTCTACTCTGTTTAAAACCAGTTCTCTTATTCTGCTTAGGTAAGGAGGATTGGGAATAGTGAGTGTCAGCAACCCTTCAGCTTCAACTCCAGGCACCAACAACGCCACTTCCAACTTTATGATGGGATCAGTGCTGGTCACTGTCACTTCCCTCACCCTCCCGGATCTCTGTGCACACGACATCTGCTGCCAGGTAGGTCCACTCAGGAGTGGCGTATCTTCTGCAGGGCACACGCACCCTCCTTGATCTTCTTTGACCCTCCGCTTCTGGATTCTGTGCACCTTTGTCCAGGTCTGAGTCTTCGGATAGAGGAGCAAGGGTTCTGTCTGGAGTTGACTTCAAGCTCGGCCTCTTCCTTCTTTGAGGCCAACTAGTCTCTCCACGCCTTGTTCTCCTGTTTCTTGTCCTCACACTCGACTCTTGATCACTTGCAGCTTGATCAGTGTCTGATTCGTACTCACAGCTACTTTCTCCTTCTGTGGCAACGTCAGTTTCACTGTCATCCTGTCCTTCTTCCACTTGATCTGACACGCTCCCAGCTTCCTCCGACACCCCTACAGCTTGACTGGTCCCCTCTCCTGATTCTTCGTCCACAGCTGGATTTTCATCCGAGAGAGGAGCTGTTTCTTCCAGGGGTGCTGGAACTCTTCGCGTATGGGAGGCGTGTATCCAGTTGGGCAGCCCTCCACATTTAACAGCAGTATTCGTTGACAAAATAATCTGGTAGGGTCCGCGCCAGCGCACGTCTAAGCAATTCTTCCTGACGTGCTTCTTCACCACGACCCAATCACCAGGGCACAGGTCGTGGCACAGGTCTTTGGACGATGGAATTTCAGCAGCCTGCACCTGAAGAGACACAGAATGAATGGCATCAGAAAGTCCCTTGCAATAATCCAGGATCAGATCATCTGTGATATTCAACAACGCTGCAGTTGGAACTGATGGCAGTCTCATTGCCCTCCCCATTAAAACTTCATGTGGAGAGAGGCCTGTTCTCCTGTCTGGTGTGCTACGTATACTCATGAGTACTAATGGCAGTGCATCAGGCCAGCTTAAGGATGTCGATGAACACACTTTGGCAATTCGGGACTTTATCGTCCCATTGATCTGCTCCACAATTCCTGAAGCTTCTGGTCGATAGCTACAGTGCAATTTCTGATCAATATTCAATGCAGAGCAGAGCATCTTCACAACTTCGCCGTTGAAATGTGTTCCCCTATCTGATTCCAAAGAGGCCGGCACCCCGAACCGTGGTATTAACTCTCTAAGCAACAACTTTGCTACTGTGAGTGTGTCACACCTGCATGTAGGGTATGCCTCGACCCATCTGGAAAATATGCAGACAACCACCAGTACATACCTGAGGCAGTTGCATTTTGGCATCTCAATAAAATCTATCTGCGTCCGGTTGAAAGGGCCACCAGACCTCCCAATGTGACTCAATGTAACTGGTGTCCTTTTTCCTACGTTCAATTGTTGACAGGTTACACATCGTTGACACATTGCTTCTGCGGCTACTCTAAACTTAGGATTATACCAAGTCTGTCTAAATACCCGCAGCATAGCATCTCTGCCTAGATGTACCGGGCCACGTATCTGTCTTGCCATTGGACTCACTAACTCATTTGGTAACACTGCTCTTCCATCTGCTGAAACCCAAAAATCCATTTCACTTTTTACACAACCTGCAGTTTCCCATGTCTTTTTCTCAAAGTCTGTTGCGTTTTCTTGTATGCCTTTTAAATCATCCCAGGTATCTACAGTTTCTAACATCATAGATAACTCTGTCTTTTCCTGTGTCCCACCCACTTCTACCTCTGTGAAAGAGTATCCCTGTTCTACACAGTATCGTGCGACCTCATCAGCGTATCTGTTTCCCTGGGATACAAAATCTGTGTTTTTCGTATGGGCTACACATTTGACAACGGCAATTGCTGCCGGACCTTGTAATGCTTCTAACAACAGTCGTACAAATTCCCCATTTCGAATAGGTGAACCTGAAGAGGTCATGTAACCTCTTTGAGACCACAATTGCCCATAGTCATGAACTACCCCAAAACCATATTGGCTATCGGTGTAAATGGTGACTCGAATTTTGCTACCTGCTAAACAGGCACGTGTCAATGCAATGATTTCAGCTACCTGAGCGGAGTGTACTCCTTCCAGGCAAGCGGCTTCCACAACTCCAGTAATGGTGCAAACAGCATAAGCTGCTCTCAACTGACCAATATTGTCTCTTACACATGAGCCATCAACAAAGAAAATTTCATCAGGGTCAGTCAACGGCTCATCCACAATATCTGGTCTCGGTTTGGTGCATAGTTCAGTCACATCAAGGCAATCATGATCTTCACATTCTTCATCTTCTATATCATTAGGGAGTGGCATCAAAGTAGCAGGATTCAAAACAGAGCACCTCTTAAGGGTCACGTTCTCCGCAGCAAGGATAACTTGCTCGTAGCGCGTGAGCCTATTATTGGTCAAGTGCTGTGGCTTGGTCCTGGTCATTAACAATTCCACAGCATGAGGTACATACACCACTAACTGGTGTCCCATGACTATGCTCTCACACCTCTCAATGCTGACACCCGTTGCAGCAACGAATTTGAGACATCCGGGCAACGCTGCGGCTACTGAGTCTAAAGTAGCCGAGAAATATGCAACTGGTCCACTCCCTGAGGCGTGCAGTATATTGTGCAATTTAATTTGCACAATAAATCTCTTCCTAACAGACACACAGGGCTAGAATCGCATACTACAAACTGATGCTCATCACTGTATTTTCCTATCCTCACTAGTACTGGTTCTGTTAAAGGGCTAGTCGTTCTCCTATTTGCGACTCCTACCACTTGAATAGTTTCCCCTGACATTGGCAGATCCGGAACCACTGCTGATCTCAGAGTAGATCGAGTGGCCCCCGTGTCCACCAAGAAGGTTGTAGGACACCCTGCCACTTCGGCCTCCACATACGGTCCCCTTTGGTCCACCTCTAGAACTGCCCCGAGGGTACAGTCTTCCTCTCTACTCACCCGCTGTCCAGTTAAAGGATCAACATAGTAACACTCTTCTCCTCCTACCCAAAGAGGCATCTGTCTATAGGTCTTTCCCCCTGTCGCAATTCTGGGTGGTTGAGGGAACTGGGCTCAAGGAGCCGAGGTCCCCCCTTTGACCACCTTACCCTTGGGTATTGTCGTCCCTTTTACTGGACTGCTCTGAACTTCTTCCTCCTCTATTTCCAGTTCTCCATTTTCAGGGTTATAGGGACACTCGCGTTTCCAATGTCCCACCTGGTGACACTGATGACATTTTGACGTCTTTTTCAAAGTAGCCAGATCTACCCTAGGTCTCAGATTTTCCTCGCTGTCCCTGTTCTGATTATTTTATCTCCTTCCCATGGTCCCTGTTCCCTGTTGCTGCTGTCCACCCTTTCCAGCCGACTGCATCTGAACCAACATCAGCTTTTCCTTAAGTTTTTTTGCTTTAGAATCAATCTCATCGCTACAATACCTTGCATATCTCAAAATTTAATCTAATGGTTTGTTTTGCCAGCAAATTAAATGTTGCTGAATCATCAAACAAATATCAGGTCTCAATCCCAAAACGAATTTCGCTACAAACTGTCCTATGTCTTTGGGATCCATTACATCTAATCCACTGTATTGTTTGAACGTTTTCAGTAGTCTCTCATAATATTCATGGACTGTCTCCTTGGGTTCCTGCCTAGTCCGATCTATTTTGAGCCAATCTATGTCCTGCGGTGGCACCTTATCTTTCAGCCATGTCATTACCCTTTCATATTTCTCCATGACTCTTTCTGACGGTCCATTACTCTGAGCATCCCTCTCCGGTTCAGATGTGGGCATTCAACACTAACCTTGCATGCTGTCCACAAGTCTCCTGGGACTACAATATCAAATAGGGTGTTCAAATCAATCCACAGTACTTTAGAGATTTTTACAAACCTCTCTACCTGTTTGTACCACTCCACGGGATTCTCTCTCAGCTTAGGAAAGGAATTAGTAAATGCAGCTAAATCTCCCCTACTCCAGGGCACATGCACATAGCTCCCATTCGCTATTTCTCGCAAAGGGTATGCTTCCATCCTCTGCAGCCCTCCCTCCGGGGACATCACAATTGTGCTCCGCCTGACAGTCCCTTTCTTGGACCACCTTTCCTCCCATTTATCCAGATCTCTCCATGTTCTTATTCCTGTGATCAGTTCCCTTATGTGTGTTTTTAATCCAATTGTCCTCCTCTCATCAAGGTCCTGATCTGAATAATGCAACCTATGGTTACCCTGTAATGCCTTTGTTCTTGACAGGTCTACCATGTACTTGTCTGCCAATTCAGATAATCTCTCGTGTACTGCTCTCGCCTTCCGAGTAATATCCTTTGCTATAAACAGCACCTCATCTTGCTCGTACATGTCAATCCTCTCCAAAGGCAACGTACCATCTATTATTTCATCCAGATCAGATTTTAAACTGGTTACGTCAAGCCTTCTTGCCTTTATCTCAGCTTTCAGTGTGTCATTCTTAGAGGGTCCATTGACATCTCTCCCATCCCAGCTCCGAGCCCTACGCCTGGGCTCAGGCGAGTTATGGGGAGTCCTCCCATGTTCCCATCTCTCCAGGTCCCACGCAGTTCCATCCCCTCTTGGTATGTGGTGAACGATGCTCTATTTCCCACAGTCCCACTCTGTCTATTCTGCTCGGACTCTCTAAATGCATGATAAGACTCTCCATGGTTCCCCATGCTTTCGCAATTCCCTTGCTGTCTAGTATCACTCAACACATGGTAAGACCCTTCGCAACTCCCCATGTTCCCGCGATCCCAATGTTGCCTACTATCGCCAGGTGTATGGTGAGTGCACTTAAAGCTGTCCCTGTACTCTTGCGTCCTTCTGTCTCCCTCGCTGTGAATGAGACGAGACGCCCTTCCACACTCTGTACTTGTATCCTTTTGTCCCTGTCCATTCCCATCATGTGAATGACGTGTAGCTCCCCTATTTTCCTGACTTTTGCCATCGCACTCCTGACTGCTTTCACTAGCCCCACAGTGAGACAATGTTCCATCGCCTCGACTTCCCCACTCTGCTTCCGCTCCTGACCTGTTACTCTGGGTTCCCGTATTAGCATCCCACTCTCTCAAGTCAGCCCTCAATTCCTTAAAGGACTTCGGCCGTGGTCCCCTTAGATCCATCGGTCCTCTCTGACCCCCCTGATCTATTATGGGATCCACTGCTGAATTCAATGGGATGCTCTGATCTCTTGGTCCTGGCAACTGCCTTCGAGAATTAATCATATTGTTCCTACTTTCCATTTCTGCTCTCTCTCTGTCCAGCTGTACCTGTTCCTCCTCTCGTGCTTTCTCTGGGTCATAAATCGATACTATAGGACCTATGGTAACAGGTACTTGGAGAGCGTCTGGCAATTGATAGGACTTGGCACGCTCTGTTTCTGGCACCTTTTGTACCACGAACCTTCCGACTACTCTCTGTACTGGACTAGGTTGACGTGTTTCCTCACCTTTGGTGTGTTCCCTATCTGTTATAGGAGGTGGTCTATACTCTCCCATGCCAGCCCCATCCCCCTTTGGAGCTCGGCACCTTCCATCCCTCTATTGTACGGAGGCGGTCTGTCTATCAACAACCTATTTATCAGACTGTCCTCTGTCTCGCTCTCATCATCCTCCTCTGGTGGTCTTTTGTCTCCTGCAACTTCTATCACTGGGTACAGTTTATCTACTTCAATAGTCTGCACTCTCCACTTTTTAGCTTCCTCATCCCATTTGGCATCCTGCACTGCTCTTACCGATCGTCTCACTCTTTCTTGACACCTGTTCTGGTTCCTGTCGTGCGCCGCCCTAATCCACGCATTAAGGGCTTCAAACTGTGTTGGTCTGGGCAGAGGTCTCATTGAGGTCATAACTGCTTTTAACTGGTGCAATACTTCTAATCTAAACTTTCCGTATTTCGGAAAAGTCAGTTCCTCGTTCCCCTCTGTAATCTTACTCCAATTAGAAATCCACAGTATAGTATGCAACCCAACATTCGTAGCCATATAATGAGCTGGTGTACCCTCTGGCGGGGCCTCTTCCCCGTCAAAAGATTCTCTCCTTTCTCTCTTAAAGATCGCTCTCAAGCATTTAAAACACTTCATGATCCAATCTACAAGTTTCCTTAATTCCCTGTGTTTGTTTACTTCCTGATGACAATCCACCAACCACAGCGGTTCTTGCTAACCGGCCTATCACAGCGCGGCTCGCGTCAACCGGCCTATCACAGCGCGGCTTCACACCAACCGACCTATCACAGCGCGGCTCTCCCTGACGTCACTCGTCTCCCCTTCGCAGCAGTTCCCCTCCTTTCTCAGCTCGTATCCCGGTCATGCATGCGTCCCATTCATACTCTGAAAAATGATTACTTCCGACCAAGCGATCACTTTTCTTGACTGTACGCCCACAGTCTAACTGTAATTGTCACCTCAACTGACGAAATGTCTTCCGTAAACGTCCAGACAATCGCCTTAACTGATAGGTTACTTACACACAGTAACTTCCGACCAGCGTCCGTTACTCATACACTCACTCTTGCATTCCCCCTATCACGGTCCTGCGGGCGATCAATGGTACCTCATGACCCCCTTCACAATGGTCGACAATTACTCTGGATGTCCGATACACCCGAACCACTTAAGCTCTTCTCTGAACTTAAGATTTTCACCAGGTTGCGCGTGCTCACAACCCTGCCTCAATCACACTACAGGCATTCAACTCCGCATGACATTACAACACAAATACAACACAAAACACCGCAATCTGACAACGCATGACCCTTATTATACTCACTCTCGACCGACTCTGCTGCTTTTCTCTCGCACCGTCAGCACCTTCTTCGGCAGGTGATTCTTCTTCTGGTCATCTCTCGATCTCTAGGGGCCTCGGGGTAATCTTAACCTAGTCTAGATCACTTTCCTCTAGAAGGCAACCATCCTAATCTGCTACCAACTGGGAAGGCGGGATTTTCGATCTCTTATCGGATCACTCTAGATCTAAATCCCCACCTAGGTCGACTGAATCTTTGTTGCCTGTCATAGAGTAAAAAGCAATCTACTACTAGGTTAATCAAACCAATAATTGGCACGACTCTGAAGAACCACTTATCACAAATAAGTTTTAAAGTTTTATTATAAAGCCAAAGATAACTGGAGATACAAACATCTCAATATAAGGTTCAAAAGGTATACTGGCACTAAGACAAACATGAATTCTCTAAACGATCTTAGGCGACAGAAAAATACCACCAAAACCAATTCAAATATCAGCAAGTTTGCAAGAATAGACACAAGTTGTAACTTAAGCGTCATTTACGAAAAGAGAAAAATCAGGTTAGACTGTCCCTACACTAGACTAGGTGACATCCCTACTTAGCAGAATCTTAACCTAAAAAGGTGTCAGCCGTGGTGACTTCCGAAGAAGTTCACTCACTTTCCCTTAGTCTTTGGTGTAAAACTGTGCATTGCAGTCATGCCCTCTCTGCCTACCCATCCGCTCTCTAAGGGTCCTCAGACCATCTGCTCTGATTCCACCCCAGGGTGCTGTCCCTAATACAAAATCACAATTACAGTTGAAACGCCCCTCAGAGACGCCCCTCACGTACACCTCTCACGTGGTGTCGGTTCTGGCTTTTTCCATACTGATACTCCTCTGGGCTTCTTGTTAGCGTTGACCTTGCTTCCCAGGCTTCTTCTCGGCACGCCGGTACCCCCCAGGAAATTCCTGAAGCCTCCTCCAGGCCTGTGCCTGTCTCCCAGAACAGAGCTCTATTCATCACTCTCTTGATTGGAACCCCCTCGCACCTGCAAACAGACACCCATGAATTGGGCCCCAAATTCCGACCTCCAGTTTATCTCTCAAGTCGTAAAACTTCGAACATGGTCGGCAATTTATGCTTAACGAGACCCGAATTTAACTAGCACATGCAGATCAAAGAAGCGACTTTATCTTTCCAGGCCTACTAAATTACTTGCAACAGGCCTGCACTCCGTGAACCTTTTATTTCTTAGCTTAAAACACTATTCTAACCTATTACACTCTGATTATATGAAACACTTCTATAAAACATAACTTTAACATATGATCAATAATATTCTGAATAATAGCAAATCCATCTTATGTGAACCTGCAAAGGCACGTTTTCGTTCTTCATACATTGCCATAAGGCCTGCACATTCCTACGTTTGGCAGCATTACATTTTCTGCAACAGTCACATAACATGGAGTCTTAACAGCGTTCTAGCATCTCTAAACATTACTACATTAACTTCACACTCTAAAATATGCATTCTACAAACACTCGTGTGTATATGCATTTCTATATATTTTCGACACTCTTAGGTGCTTTGACTAGATTTGTGCATCTTACACGTAAATATGGTGCACTTATACATTTTACTCAAATTGCGCTCTCTCATTACTTAGCAGAATATTGAGATACCAGTCTGATTAACACATTAAGCCCTGTATTCTCCTTAAGACAAATAATGTAAGCAATGGGAACCTCTTCTTTGATTTAAGGGCATTCCGTTTGCTTAAAAACGTGAGCTGTATTACAGAAACTGGAAATTTAAGGTATGGCCTCTGCACTGGTGTGGTCTGGTGTTTTGAATAGTCTAAATTGCATGGTCTGCCCCCATGAAACTAGTGAAAGCCCATTTACATTGTAAAGTGTCTGTACTGAGCAGGCTTTAATACATAAGCAGCATTAGCAGCCTCTTGGAAATGGCCCTTTTTAGGGTGTTTTCCCTCGACCGTTTGCTTTTGTCCCTCCTGATTTTCTGCTGATCTATGTGCCACCCTTAGAAGTTTGAGCACTTCTGACATTGCCATTCAGTGCCAAATTGCTGTGCTTGTCATATACATACTGGTGATTGGTGTATTCATGATTGGTGATTTGAGCTAGCTGTCAGTCCCTTGTGCAGTGGTAATATATATATAGGACATGTAACTCAAATGCTATTCTGTGGGCCTGCAGCACTGTTTGTGCCACCCACAGAAGTAGCTCTTCAAACATGCTACAGGTTTGCCATGGCGGGCCTGTGTGGGCAAGTTACGTTACTGTTACTTGGCTTAGCATTTAAAAAGCTACTTGCCAAGGATCTGCATGTTTCTCTCTACATCGGATTACTCTCTGGCGGCGGCGTGGGTATTTTGGAACAGGCAGGTCATGGGCACGGGTGCTCTACATGCACTGGTAGTGAATGGCACCAGAAGGTGTGTTCGGTATGGTGAGGCCCACTTCTCACATCGATTAACATGGGGGACCAGTGGAAAGTGTATTGATCAGTATTTCCTACGTGCAGAAGAGTAGCAGTATAGTGTTTGATATTGATGCGTGAGTAATGGCAAATCCTCTCCGGTCGTGCGAGTGGATTCGAATTACTAATGTGGAAATTCAACTGTGGGTAAGTGGGCATTTCTATGCTTGTGGGTCTGTGTGCCTGTCAGCCTATCTCCAATCCACACCCGGGTGGTGGGGGGGCAGCTACATTTGTGCATTCCTGATAGAAGGCCATTAACTAGGGGCTCAAGGTAAACTACAGACCTCTGACTCTGAAGGGCCTTCCTGGGACTGATACGTGGGGGTGGAATTTGAAACTTGCATTCCAAGGGGCAGGATCTTTGCCCAGACTAAAGCTATTGATCAAGCCTTTCAGGGTAGTGAGACAGGGAGGACCATTTTGAAGGGGCCGGTGCATTTCAAAGGTGGTCTTTTGAACTGATCTCATTTTTAAAGGACATTGTGTGTCTAACTACTGGGGCTCTGCCCTCAGGAGTTAGAGACCCTTTCGGGATTGGAACCATACTAATTTGGCTCAACGATGGGGCATCGAAAGAGGAACTATTGAGGCAGGACGGACTGCAAATGGATTATCCGCAGACTTGTGGTTGCTTGGGGCTTGTTGTGCTCCAGGAAAGAGACTATCACTTGGTGGATTTTGACTGTAGGTTGCTGGCCTGCAGCTAATTGCCAACTGTGGTGGCCCGGGTCTCTAAGCACTCTCTAAGGGCCGGTTGGCTGTCCTCCTGTCCATGAGATCCCAGGGAGAGAAAGGATCTCCCTACAGCCACAAGATTATAGGGACCAAGTAGGGTGTGGTGAAAACTGGTGGGTGTGATAGTCATTTGGGACAAGGACCATCTGATGTATGCCACAATCACACTGTGTAGAGGAGTGTGCTCATAAAGATCAGCGGCCCACCTGGGGAGCTGGAACATGAGGAGTTCGAGGTGTGCTGGGGAAGTTTGCAGAGTCCCAGGGACCAATGCTTGCAAATGGAAACCTGTGCTAGCTATCCCTCTATAGTGTTTGGTACCCAAGGGATACTGGAGGAAGTTTGGCGAGTCTGATGCACCCAAGCAGGAAGCCTAAACTGTCTCTGATCTCCAGATCGGGAGGACGACAGTGCTTGAAATCACTGCATCCTTCCAAGGTCACGGGCTCCCTCTCTCCAAACCCCGCCACAAAGTACTCTGTTGTTGAGAATATTGTTACTGGACCTGAGGGGTCTTATTGTGCCTTGTGTGCACCCACTGTTGGCTGCCTTGAGCTACTGCAGGTTACAACTCTACCTGTGGGGAAACATTTCTCCAATTTGGAATTGCGCCAGGTTCCAGTATCACAGTCTTTTGCCTATGTGGATAGTAATCCCGCACTTATGAAGGTGTGCTCGGTACCTGAAGGCCTAATCTGAGGGATGAAACCAAGTAACTTTCCTTCAGCTTTAGATGGTCTTGACAATCTAATCGAAGTGTTGTCAGCGGGTGCAATGTGCATTGTTGGCTGGTGTAGTTTGAGTGGATGAGGGACTAGAATCTCGCGATTAGATTTCTCCAACTCTATCTACCTGGGCCTTCCCCTCACCATCGCTAAACGCCTGCAGATTGTTCAAAATCAAGCGGCCAGATTAATATTCAAGAGCAATCGCAGGAAGTCAGCCAAACCTTTGTTGGCCTCCCTCCATTGGCTCCCCATAACCCATCGGATTACCTTTAAGACAGGCTGCATAATTTTCAAGGCTCTCCACGGAAAAAGCCCCAGGTTCGTCAATCAACTCATAAACAAATATGAACCGACCCGGGACCTTTGTTCTGCCCATCTGTCCCTCCTCACGGTGCCGACATTTAAAAAGAAACGACTTGGCGGATCTTGCTTCGCATACCTCGCCCCAAAAACCTGGAACTCACTGCCCTTGTCTATCCGGAACTGTACCAAGCTGACAGAGTTCAGGAGAGCGTCGAAGACCTGGCTATTCAAACAAGCGCATGGTTAGAGCACTATTCCATCTGTCTCTTCACTTACCATCTACCATCTGTTTTCTTCAGCGCCATGAAACCCCTGGGTGACCGTGCGCTTAACAAATTCCGCATAAGATAAGATAAGATAAGATGAGACTGGGTCACAAGGCGTAGTCAAAACCTGTTATTTCTTGATGATTACAACTGTACAGGGTAGGCAATATTGGGAATGTTGTGTTCTATGCTAATGTGTTAGCAGGAAAGTGGAATACATCTGAACAGCCTGCATATATTTTTCTGTTGCTTTTGATGTGGGAGGGATTGCTTGGATCGTGAACACCTTGGGGAAGTACGCCCATGGGTTTAAGTTGCTTACGAGGCTGAAGGGATAACGTGGCAAGCAGAGGCGTAACGAAAGTTGAGGGGGACCCCAGCAGGGTACATGAGGGGCCCGCTCTGGATTTAATACGAAGCACTCAGGCCTGAGTGCTGTGCTGAGGGGGCCTCCTGCAGCTCATGGGGGCCCCCCGCACCGCTAGGGCAGTCGGGGCCTGTGTTACGCCCCTAGCGCCAGGTGAATACCCATGATTAGTACATAGTACATATATGTTCATGCTGTACTGCTGCTAAGAGGAGAGTTTGCATGTGATTGAAAAACATATATACAATATGTATGTCGTTTTGTTTTCCATGTGTGTGTAATGCTCCACACTATATCTTATTGGTATTTATTCATATTTTGTTTTTGAGAAAAATGAAATTGTAAAATAGCATATAATCCACATTTATAAAACTGATAAACATGCACTCATATTTTGTTGCCTGTCACATTTTAACAAATTACACAGCCAAATATGACAAAACACTACACCCACAGGTAAATATTACCTACATATATATGTTAACATATGCCTACATTTAAGGAGATATCATCCGGTTTTTAACTCCAGATGCTGTCAAACTGCTCAGCTGTGGGCCTGGGACACATGAAAGACCACATGGAGAGTCGCTAACAAGAAGGCCAATTTTCTGTATTTATCCAGATTTAGAATTAAATATACACACAAAACACATTGTTTCCTTTCTGTATTCGTAAAAATTAGTCAAAACAGAAAACTGGGAGCTTTAATCATCAATACATATTTATCACTGTGGCAATATAAATTTGAAGGGCCAGCCATAAATGTTATTTTTTTATACAGACAACACACTTTTTGTATATCTACACATATACATTAACGGTGAAGACAAAAATCCAAAAGTAAAAGCCACACAAACCACCACTCATCATAAAAAGGCAATGAAATGCAATAGTGCCCAATAGTGCTCTTGGATCTCAACACTATAAAGTTCATGATCACCAAATGATCTAACACTGAACATTCCTGAAAACGAGAAACACAAAACAACCACAAAACAATTACTTTAATAACTGTAGGACCACTATATAATGTTTGCAAGCATGTATCACAACCCTGTTGCAAAACATTTGTTACTTTTTTATTGGTTTGTATACTTTACTCTTCATGATACTTGTGATTACATTAAAACAGCCAAACCTAAAGCAACACAGTAGCAAACCCAACCATAACAGCACAGGAACACTACATAGTAATCAGGGCCGTCCTGGCTACCGGGCAGCTTGGAATGCTGCTGAGCTGGGGGGTGATTTCGTTCATGGAGACCTGCGTGTGCTAAACGAAATTAGTTTTGCATTAATTATTTTGAAGCACACGCAGGTCTTCATGAACAAAATCCGCCCCCACCGCTGTGAAATCAGCCCCCAGCTCGGCAGCATTCCAAACGGCCCGGTAGTCAGTCCAGCCCTGAAAGTAATTCAAGAGAGTCCTGGAGTTAGGGAAAGAGAAGAAGCATGCTTTGGTAGATGTGCCTATCTCCCATTTAGGGTTATTGGGAGTCGGTTCCATGAAAAGGGAATATCTCACAATGTTGCTGCCCTAGATACACCGGGTAAACACACTGCACTCAGGGGCATAGCTCCTCCCACCAGAAACTCCCAAGCAACTTAAAACCCAGCCCTTCCCTCAAGGCCACACCCATACCCCGAGGCATATAACCCTGTGACCTGCCAATCAACAACCTGTACCTAACAAGCACAAGAAGCCGAACAGGGTGGGAGGGATGGGAACCTGGACTGGGATGGGGAGGGCTACGACTCGGAGTAATGAATATTATCGGTGAGTAACCGGTCATTACCTCCTCGTCAGCCCTCCCCGTCCCAGTCCTAACCACATGACCAGATACCAAAGAAATAATCGGCTTCACTCAGTAGCAAAAACAGACTTTATTAAAGCACATAAAAAGTCACACCACCAGAGCAGAACGCAACACAGCATGTCCAAACCCAGCAGAATCATAAACATCCACAGCCCATCACAACCAATGACTGAGGGTAGCCCCAGAAGGCTTCAGACCTTGACCAGCTAGTCCAAAGGTCACTAAAAGGGGTTCTACCTTACGAAATGGCTCAGTAAGCATCAAATAGATCTCCAGAGCCCTCCGAATGTCCGAACAGTGCAGCCGCACTTCAACCTCTGAAAGAGGACCCGAACAGAAAACAGGCAAAACCAGATCCACAGAGCAGTGAAAAGAGGAAGGGACCTTGGGAACAAAGGAAGGATCAGGCCGCAGTACCACCCGATCAGGGAAAAAAAGTAAAAAAGGGACCGAACAAAGCAAGGAGCCCAACTCCCCAATCCGCTGAGCCCACGTAATAGCCACAAGAAACAGCACCTTGATCGTCAGAAACCTCAAAGACACCTCCTGCAGAGGCTCAAAGGGAGCCCCCTGCAAAGCCCCCAAAACCAGAGGCAGATCCCAACTAGGAGCAAAGGATTAAATGACAGGCTTCTGAAGGAAGCAACACCTCAACAATCGGGACGCCAGGGAAACCACTGGGTCACAGACCGAACACAAAAGGCCCGAACAGCAGCCCACTTAGCCCTCGGGGAGGACACAGACAGACCCAAGTCAAACCCGTCCATCACAAACTCCAAGACATGCACCGGATCTACCTCCAACGCAGACCACCCTAGCGCCGTACACCGAGACTGAAAAGAAATCCAATGCCTGGCATAGGACTTGAGAGTCGAAGGGTTCCTGGACCTCTGAATAAATTCTACCACTGAATGAGAACACCTCAATGCCACAAGGTTCATACTCTCAACAGCCACCCCGCCAGTCTCAGGCAGACCAGACACTCCCAAGACAGAGGGGGAAACGACAAGGGACAAGGGACCACCCGCAACCTCCAGCAAGGCCCCACTGCCAACTTCAATAACAGAGGGAACCAAGGCCGTATGGACCAATCCGGAGCCACCAGGATCACCGAAGCCCGATCCAGTTTCACCTTCAGCAGAACACGCGGCAGCAGAGCAATAGAGGGAAAGGCATACATCAGGCCCCCCTCCCACCGGAAGGACAGGGCATCCACCCTCCAAACCGCGGCAGACCGTTTCTGAAGGGAGACAGACTTCAGTCATAACCAAGAGCAATGTTTTGGACCCAAAGGACACAAACCACACTCATTCGATCGCTTTGGCAATTCTCTATCCGGCAAGTGTATGCCAACTGTTTGCTGGACCTGTCCACATAAAGCATGTCAGAGAACATCATTAGCAATGGAAGTCTGTGCAGGAAACAGCTGCTCTTCAGGCAGTCACCACTCATAGTAGGTGCATGTGTAACAATAGATTACTGGAACAGCCCACCACTGATCTCTATCAAGAGATACCGATGGTTTGCAGGCGCTATATGGATGTCTATGGACACTTCTTTCTGGCTAGGGTATTCCACATAGTCAACAGGACAGCAGGATGGCAGGCTTGTCTCTGTCAAAGGGAAGCGTGCAGAACTCAGGTCTCCGTTCTAGAGGCATTATTGTCAGGGTCCACGGTGGTCTGTTTTGAAGTAGGTGTTTAATAGCTCACGGCCATCAGTTTCAGTGAACTTCAAGTGTTTGTAAATCCAGGTAACTCTCCCTCCTCAAAGAAACTTCTCGACAGGGCATGCCTCGCACTCTTCCCAAAACACACTGAAGTGGTGCCTCCTGTCTGCCGCTGCCTCTGTACACACTGGATTCTCTGGTGGGAAATACATGTTTAATTTGAGCCGGTGTTTGCCTGCACTTAGCACCAGCATTTATTTTTAAATAGTTCTACTTGTTTATAAGAGTACACCATCTAGTGGTGCTCTCAGTCTATTTGTTTTTACCACAGCAAGAGTAATATGCAATTCAACATACTACAAAACAACAAAACTCACATTTCCATGCCGTCCCTACAGCTTGGAGTGGCCTGCAATAGTCAAAATGTGACAATTGTGATGTTTAGTAGTTAATACTGGAACTGCCACTGGACAGCAGTTGTATGTGGAGCCAACTGAAATGGAATAACTTGGGCCATGGCACTTAACAAGTACCTAAATCTGCAGCTCTGGCCCTAATGCCACATCCCTGGTAGAGGCAGGGTGTCAGGCAGAAGGCACTTGAAAGCTCGGCTCGTTATGGGCTTGAGGTTCCAACAGGACCTCGAGCTGAGCCAGAGCCAGGCTATAGGCTCGAGCCTCCCTTGAGCTTTCAGTGGCCCCCACACCTCAATGTGAATGGACTCTAAGCTGTGGCTCTGTATTGTTAATTCAAGATTTTACCAACATAAGACAGCTAAAGCATATATTACCTTTTCTGGCTTTTGTAAGCCTTTTGATGACTAATTAGACTAATTTACCTTGATTGCCTGAGTCGGACTATTGCACCACATCTGAAGTGGGTGCAGACCACCCTTATTTATACTTTGCTGATGCTTAGGAAGTATGAGCACATCTCAATAAGTCTTCATGCTTTCCATGTGTAGAATAACTGGCTGGTGGACTCCATGTTTAAGTTCCTTACCCTCCTCCTCTTGAGTCCCGAGGTTCTTCTGGTACCTCTCCCAGCTCTCCTTTGCACTGTCTTTGGCAGACTGCTCTAGTGCATTACTGAAACTAAGTGAGCCCCTTGCTCCAACCCTGGCCAGTGTCAGAACTCAGACCAGCCTCTCATGTGCAATATAGAGATAACGATGATCTCTGGGAATGCATTGGTAATGTGCGTTGTAAGGAGTTCACCTCTTTTGTCGTGTGGTAAGGTTGGTACAGGTGAATCTGATTTTGTGGACTCTCTGCTAGAGCTGCACCTGTACTGCTCTGGGACCATGCTGTTACTCCACCTGCGCAGTATTGGATCATCACAAACTCCCAGCTGCAAGAAGAGGCACTTTAGTCTGGGTGGAACTTATGACCCCGGCTGGTGGCATTCACTAAACACTGTTTGCTTGAAGTTAAAGAAAGAAGAGTCCAACTTTATGCAGTACATGGGGGAAAGGGCCTGTGCTTAATTTGTAAAAATACAAAAATAGTAGGGCCCTTGTCAGTAGGCCACTGTAGTTTGCACCACCCATTGCCCTTGCCTGCACTGACAATAACTAATAATCATGACACTTCTACAAAGGTGCAAATTTGAACTATTCCAGGCAGCTGGTATTAGTAATTTTTAGGGGATATTCTAAAGAACGTGTGATAACCATCGCAAAATTTGCTTAACGCAACTCTTCACATCCCAGTCTATCACGACAAAATAACACTGTGTTAACTTTGTATTCCCAACCCTGCTGCACCATGCAATAGAAGGAGGAGAACGTGCCAAATAACCGTGTAAAAATCAACGTGCAGAAACACAAACGCGAAAAAGTTTTGATACCCCAAATCGTGATACAAAAATCTGTGACAACCAACGACAAGCCTACAATTCCCACGCAGCATGCGGGAAAATGCACAATAAAAGCAACAACAAAAAACACACCAAAACCAAATCAAACTGCTTAGTCCCAGGGATGCACCTGGACAGAGTGAAGAGGAAAACCCAAACCCCGCAAGCCCCACAGATGACCAGCCAGGAACCAAGTGGTCAGGGAAGAGCAAGGAGAAGAGGAAGACGGGATTCAGTCGTCCGCAGGAAGACCGGAGCATCGTCACGGAGGTGATAGGACACTAACAACAACTGTTCGTCTCCTCCACTGCGTCATTGGCAACACAGATGGAAATATGGCAGTCCATCGTGAACAACGTGACTGCAGTCGGAGTGTTGAGGAGGTCAATGGTGCAGGTCAAGAGGCGCTGGCAGGATGTGACAAGCCAAACCAAACAGAAACTCACTGCCAACAGGAAGGCAGCAAAAGCGAATGGAGGTGGGAGTCCTGCACCACAGGAGGAGCTGGATGAGCTGGAGGAATGGTGGCCACAGTCATCAGTGTAGAGACAGTGCAAGGAGTTGGGAGCCCAGAAACAGCTCGACATGACCAGACCCAACATCAACAGGGTGAATAACGACCAGGGACTGGGGGGACGGTGGGATATGGGCACAATGGCACACATGCACAATCATGTGTAACACACTGCACTCACACAATGATTGTGGAACATGTCCGTGATACCCTTGGTACACTGCAACACACATAGAAACACCAAGTAAGCCCTTGTCCACAATGTGCACAAAGTAGCCCCCCTCCCTATCACCAATCCCCCAATCTACCCATGCCGAATCCAGTAAAGCAGTGTCTTTGTGAGCCGCACTGACAATGCAAGTGACACTGGATGACCAATAGCATGGCTGCAGTCAACATTCCTGACATGGTGCACGACACGACATTGAGGTGGCTGAGTGTGGACCACATCCGTAAAGAAGCAGGTCACACTCTGACACATTCACGTGCACCTATAACCCTTGACATCAAAAACACATCTGCAGACAAACTATGCACAAGCGTACAAAATCTGTCCAAGAGCACAAATGACCCAAGTCGCAAACATCCCAGCACCCGAAAAGCACACAAGTCAAAGGTACACCGCCTCTAAGGGATAAGGGCCCGCTAAATCTGAGCTGCAGGGGCGACTCTCCAACAATGCAGCACACACACATAGCAATCACAGCACATCAACATTGATGACAATGTGGTACAAAGTGCAACACGTGCACCACAGGACAGAGGACACAACTGGTGCCGCGTGTGCGTAGAAACTGGCCAATCACATCTGGCATTGCAAGGCACTGTGAGATGATAATGTACGAGTACAACCTCACATCCGTCATGTAGTCGAAATGTCCACTGACTCCCATCAAATGGCCAGCTTCACCAAGACAGTCACAATGTACATTGTCATGCAGTCTGTATGTAAACATTTATAATGCATCAACATACATAAGACACACTGTTAACCTGCATCTCCCCATTACATTGCAGAGGGACAATCAACACATGCTGCAGAGCAGACCACACATCTCTTCAGTGATGATGAAGAGGACACCCTGCACATTTGCTCAGACACACTCCAACGGCTAATGGACAGCCTCAGACCCCACCCCCAGGAACAGGGCAGCCCAGTTGCATCGAGATAAACCCACCCACTGCACAGACCACACAACAGGAAACACACACCTCCACGGCTGTCTCCCAGGACCCCCACGACCAACACATGGAATTGCAACGCCGTGTGTTGGGTTGCCAGGAGAAGATGGCTGATCAGCTGCGGGTGGGGTTTGATCTCATGGCAGCCAAACTCAATGCCATACATGGGTGTCTGAGTCCCATCAGGGACCACTTACAGTCCCTAATGGACACCCACTGTCCGTACCATACTCTCCAACAATCCTTGACTGGCCTCGCTGGAGCCATTACTCAGATACAAGAACTGTCTAGTCAGATAGGCTCCAGCGATGACATAACAGAGTTGCCACAACTGCGGAGGACAATGGCGAACATGGAGCGGATGCAGGCTGGAAGGATGGCTGCCACGGCTGAACACCAGCGAGAAATAGCTGGGATCTTCCAAGCCCTGCCGATCCTCATCTTGCCATTGCTGCCACAATGCCTGTACCAGATAACTACTGCAGGAACCTCAACACACACATCTCCGACCCCTGATGTGTCATTGGCATGCAGTGATGCAGCCCTACCACCTTCGCCCCCTGATGTGTCAGTGGCACACAGTAATGCAGCCATAACACCACCACACACACCGGACAAAGAAGACGTATCAGAGGAGTAAGATGTGGATGGTAATGACTGTGTGAGAAAGGAGGTAGTAGCATCCATCCCTGCCATATGGCCTGTCCCTGCCTGGTTCAGCCCTCTGCATAATGCCCTGCAACAACATCTCCCACTGTCCCCCAAAACACTCTGCGACATTCACCTGGACCCCGATATGGACTTCCATATCTGCTCTGGTTACCAATGACACAGTAATCCGGCTGCAGACTTAACTCTTCCTCTTCAGATTAACTTTTCATTCCCCCAAGGACTCTGGTTGGCCCACCACTGGGCAAACATGTAATGTGGGCTTGGCATGGCCATGTACTGGGCCCGCTCTAACACTCCACAGAATGTGAATAAAACATTCCAAATCACACAGATGCGTCATGTCTATGTTCACTCAAGTATATAAGTATGGATGAATGTAGGGACATTGTTTGCACGAAAAGGTACACCCTGGTAAATGACATCAATGCACATGTTTGACCCTGAGCCACATTGCCAGTTAGATGACTGTGAAGGTGTGAACTATCTGTGGCCTCATTGCACATGAACAACAATCTCGCAACCCCCCAACATAGCCCCACGTCCATGTATTACATAGGGCTGTGTATAACAATGTGAAATTCGGTAGCAGGCCTGAAATGGTGTCCCCATCACATGTGACAACAGAACATCTCTTCGCATACCTAGTCACCAAGGTTGGAGGTTCAGATGTCCTTCCCCATTGTGCATTGAGACAAAGGAGCTTTCATACCTAATGTTAGTCTGACTACTGATTGTATTTTCGAAATTTGATGTGGAATTCGCGTTGCAATTGATGCCAGGCCTTAGACTTAGTGTGCACCAATAGCGATACACAGACAACAGTTGGCATGTATGAGCCAAGAGCCCGTTTGGCCTTGCGCTCCTTGTACAATCTCTCTCTTTCTTTCTCCCTCTCTCTCTATTTCTGTCTCTCTCTCTCTCTCTCCCTCTCTTTCTCTCTATCTATATCTTTCTCTCTCTCTCCCTCTCTTTCTCTCTATCTCTCTATCTTTCTTTCTCTCTCTCTCTCTCTCTCCCTCCCTCTCTTTCTCTCTCTCCCACTCCCACTCACTCTCTCTCTATTTCTCTGTCTCTCTCTCTCTCTCTCTCTCTCTCTCTCTCTTTCTCTCTCTCTCTCGCTCTCTCTCCCTCTTTATTTTTTTTTATTTTTTTTTATTTTTTAAATCTTATATAGCGCGCAGCTACCCTAGGGCATCCCGGCGCTTCAAGACAACATCGGATGGTAAAAGGAACAGCATCGAGGCGTTAAGCTGGAAACAGGAAGGTTTTAAGACCCTTGCGGAAACGTAGTGTGCAGGGCTCAGCTCGGAGTTTTTGGGGAAGCGAGTTCCAGAGCTTTGCCGTGTTAAATGAAAATCTTCTCCCACCAGTGCGGGCCTTTTTGACTCTGGGCACCATCAAGAGATGTTTTGTGTCTGACCGCAGCGTTCTGCCAGCTTTGTAGGGAGTCACTAGATTTTTTAAAATAAGGGGACCTTTGCCTGCAAGAATTTTATGAGCGGTACAGAGTGCTTTAAAAGTCACTCTCTCCCGCACGGGGAGCCAATGCAGTGCCTTCAATGCTGGTTTCGCAGATTGTGTCCTCGGAATGTCCGTGAGCAGCCTTGCCGCTGCATTTTGGACCTGTTGAAGAGTCTTAAAGGTTGATTCAGGGGCGCCTAAGAAGATGGCGTTGCAATAATCGAGTCTAGATGTTATGAGACCCTGAATCAACAGCTTCCTCGATGTTACCGGAAGTAGGGGGAAGATTTTCCGAGCGGACCTGAGCAGGGCATAGCATACTCCTGCTGTTTTCTTGGCTTGGGTGCGGAAAGACAAGTCTGGTTCCAGCCAGACTCCAAGGCTTTTGATCGCATCCTTGGGGGCCGGGGGATCGCCCATACATCCCGGCCAACTAAGCGGCGGGAGAAGGGTAGTTTTACTCCCCAGCAGCAGTATTTCCGTTTTTGAGCCGTTTAACTTAAGGGAGGAATCTCCCATCCAAGTGTGAACATCTGCCAGGCAGGAGTTATCTCTCTATCTCTTTCTCTCTCTCTCGCTCTCTGTCCTTTGATGAGTGCATGACACACCTTCTTATCTAGAATTTTGTCTTGTAGGCTGTGACTTACAGTTTGTCCTGAGAAGACCCTCCATAACTCTTCAAAATAGTTGTTTTGTGTTTATTCTGGATAGAACAACTTATTTGGGAATTCTAAGATGCATGTATGGTTCGCCATTTTCTGACCACACATGTATGTTAGGTGTTGTAATTGGGCGACATCAGGCACATTGTTTTGTTAATGATTTTGTAACGTTGATGTGACACATCTTTGTCCGGGGGTGGGAGGGCCCGGAGTAGGGGCCCGGGAAGGGGGGGTCCTGAGGGTTGTGGTGGTGGGTGTTGTTATCCTCTGGGTCTCCGGGATGCTAGGTCAGTGGCTCCATGGCATCTGTTCTTCAGGTGTGGGCCTGGGCTGGGCTCCCTTTTCTGGTGCAGGTCTGAATTTACACCAGGTCAGAGCAGGTGTTAATTTCCTGCTGCTAACGCGCCTTATTGCCTGTTTTGGTATCTTATTGCCGATCTGGCTGGTCGTTGTGAATGTTGCGGATTGGTGTTGTTGTGGCTTTTGCATGGGAACGCCTACTCTACATCTCATAAGCGATAGTTGCTGGGCTCATCTGTGGCAATGTTTTTTGCTGCTGCGATCACAGGAAAACTGGTGTTATCGGCTTGTGAATGGGGCGATTAATCTATCATCACTTTGCCAGCGATGAAGTGCTGCTAACTCTGCGATAAATCCTTCTAAATATGCCCCTTAGTGTATAACTAATTAATGAACAACTGTTGTTGTGCTCATTTCAAAATTAGATAGGCAGTGCCACCATGCGGCAGCTGTCATAAGTACTGGTACCAACAATTAAGTGCAGGTGTTGAGCATCGGAAACTACCGGCTCAAATTAAGTACTGCGGAGGTCAAAGCAACACGGGGGCAAAGCAACATGAAGGGCAGGGCGCTGAAAGCAACATGGAGGGCGTTGGCATGGAAAGCAGTACAGAAGATGAGGAAGCAACAAATGAGAACATGGAGCACAGGGGAAAAAGAAGCGCACAGGCTAGAAAGAGGAACCTGGATCTGTTGGGGTGGAATCATGAAAGCAATGCAGGGGGAAAAGCACATGGGTTCAGGCACAAAAGAGAGGCGGGGAGAAGCACACAGGCGAGAGAAAGCAACACACAGAGGTGCAGAGAGGAGAAAAGCATTACATGAGGAAGATAGCTGGAAAACACATGCACTCTTGTGAGGTGCTTAGCCCCAAAAAATGTTTAGTACTTCAAAAGTGAGCAGTGGAGGAACACAAGTAATGCATCCATGTTTAAGGGGAGGGACAACCGCAAGAAGAGGAAGTGAAGCCTTCAAATAAAAAGCAAGCTAATGAGAGTGACAATAAAGCTAACTGAAGGTAGGCAACTGGGATGGGCTCTACGCCCACAGTAAGCTGACAATAAGTCTTTTTGGCAAAAGACAGTCCTTTATCTGGTGGGAGAAACCTAAAAAAAATTAAAGAAAAAAAACTTGTCAAGGCTCCACTTATCGGCTTTGTCAATGTTTGTTACTTTTATAAAGGTTGCTCATAAGGAAGTAAAACATATGTTAGTTGAGGGGGTAATGGAAGGACACATGAAATACATAAAATTAAATCATTTCAGTGCCTTTATCTCTCACTCTCTCACTCTCTCTCTCTCAGTCACTATCTCTGTATTGCTCTCTTTGTACCATTCCTTTTCTATGTCCTTATCTCTCTCTCTCCCACACATGCATATGTGACCATATAACCTTAAATACTCTGACTGAGGTTAATAAATATTGCCATTTTCTCTCAACATTATTAAAATTCAGCATTCTAATCCATCTGTGTCCTCTAAATCTACACCTCGCCCAAAGTGTGAACTATTGTTTTGTTGACATGTTTTTGTGAGAATTGGGTATGATCACTCCTACTGCCCTTGTCTTTACCTAAGATGTACTTTGGCATGCATCGCACTCATTTTTCCAAAATGGCTTGATTTTGTAAGAGAAAACCCAAAACAAGCAGATGTTATACAGCAAAAATATTTTTCTGGAGAAAAAAACGACTAAACAGAATGTCCTGATGGGAGATGTGACTCACTACCTTTGTTGGTCTAAACTGAATGCAAAGAGTTCACATCAGGATAACATCATGGCAAGCATGTGTGCAGTTATTTATGTAACTAAGAAAAGAGATGAAAAGGAGACAGGCGCAGTGGGATAAGGTGTTAAAACAGAGACATTTACAAGTATGTTTTTTATTTACTTTATTTTCATGCTTGAGATCAAATCAGTGTCAATAGCCACTGGATGGTTCCAAACAGTGTTTAATTTACAAAAAAAGATAAGCAGTCCGACACAAGCTTTAACGCACAAGCCCGCAGCCAGCTCTATCAAAGGTTGGGGTGCCCTGTACCAAGGCTGCATAGTCTTGATTCCACCTCATGCCTCTGTAGAATGTTTTAGGTCTGTCCTAGATACATCTATAGTTGTATTACCAGCCTCATATTAACCCAAATAAAATTATTATGTATACATACATACATACATATATATTTCTTAGACTCTCCTCGCTTCGACCTTCACAGTAGAAGGCACGGCACAGCAATCAGGTAAGATTTTACAAAAGTTCTTTATTCACGCACCATGTGCAAATTAACGTGCATTGAATCGGACGGCCTACGCGTTTCGGCTACTGCTAGCCTTCCACTGGACCATAGAGTCCCTGGAGTCTAGACCATTTTTAAAATGCTCAGTGCGGTAAGAAAAAAAACCTTTTCCATTTCCATTATATGTCTAGACTGTCAACCTTGCTTGCAGGTAGTGGCATAATGGTGCTCGCCATTTTCTAGGTGTTTTGTAATTCATTAAGTTTATGAAAAACATATACTAAATTCACAGTAAAGTACCCATTGTGAATAGTTTACAGTGTATATAATCTAAACCTATATATTTACATACTATATACATTTTCCGTCAGATGGGAGAGGGTATATTCCCAACTAGAGGTTGTCTTGTTACAGTGAAGTACTCGTAATTCATGACCCTCTGAGGTGTTGATCCCGCCTTTTCTTACCCATTCAGTTTGATGCCTTTTACAAGTACATTTACACTTGCTCTATGCATTATTTACAGTGACTCTAGTGTCCACAGGACTTCCCGTCTTGTATTGTCATTGCAATTGGCCATGGTGAGATTGTACACTTCAAAGTAAGTATTTACAATTCAATATTCCCATATATATATATATATATATTACCTACTGGCGGTTGCCAATAGGTAGTTATAGTTAGGACCTAGTTTCCATAGGAAATCCGCAACATTCTATTTGGAATAACTTTGATGCTGGTTGACGAATACACGCAAACTTCTTCAAGTAAATAGCCTGCTCTGCTCCGCTCCTTCCCTGAAAGTTTTGTGGTGATTTGTGAAGCGGGGGCGAGAAAAAAGGGGGGTCCCAAAACATGGTTTCTCCATGCAATTTTCCATAGGGACCTTTAAGACGGGCTACATCCCGAACTGTTGAACGGAATTATATCAAATTTGGAAAAAGGTAGAGTTTGGTTCGCAGATTACGCTTTTTGTTAAATGGTGTAAATCCGTTCAGTAGTTTCTGAGAAAATCAAAAGTAAAATCATCGATATATCTATAGACGAAGTACCGTACGAGTACTGTCTGAGGATAGTGTGCGTACAATTACGAGCACTAGCTGCATGCTAATTGGCTGTCGACTGTCTGTCAACACTCCAAACCAGGAAGTGTTGGCAGCCATCTTGTACCTCGCAAGAAACGAGGCACAAGAAAGCAGTGAAAGAAACGCAAAAAATACGCAAAGGGGGCAGGGTAGAAACACCCTGACCCCATAGGCCGGCTCGGGGGTCCCACAAGGACCCCTATGCAAAAAACATTTTTTTTTTAAAGGTACGCGTATGCTGTTAAAAAGAAGAAAAAAAACGAAGCCCGCTTTATTGTTAATTAGCCCCCAGGGGGGGGGCAAATCCCGGGGGGAATGTTTTTATTTATAATGGGTGGCCCAGAGGGGGGCCCACTCCTCTGACCAGGCCTTGGCCAAAATCCTCTGTAATGAGATAACCAGACAAGAGGCACACCCTTCTTGTACATCATGGCCAAGACCTGGAAAGAACTCCCCCTCAGCATCAGATGAACCCCCACACTAAAAGCATTCAGGAAGTGCCATAACACCTGCCTTTTCGAATTATGAAAGCTGCACAAATCCCCCCAGATACTCCCCCAGCGCTTGGAAATCGTCACATGTGAATAGTGAGGTCTATACAACCCTAATTGATTCATTCATACACCACCACAGTTTGTGTTTGAGTGTTATGAACAGGCTCTGCCATTGCTTTGGCTGTCTGTAACTCTTAAGGGTAGTGAAATGAGCAGTACTACCTTCTTTAATATACACAGAATCTCTGAGATTGGTTTGGTTTGACTTCACATCTGAGAGCTACTTTTAGGGTGCTGCTGAGCTACCAGTAGTTCCCGAGCTAGCAGTTGGAGACCCCGGGTATATATAGTGAGTGGGGAATTGTAGTCCTGAAGCATATATGTAAAGGTTATTACACCACAAAATGCATAATACATAGCACTTTGAATCAGTGCATTCCCTAAAGCCCCCGTTACTTCATGAGTACATGCTTACTGAGTGAATGATTACATTAATATACGGTAATAAAGAAAATTAAAAAAAGTTTAAAAAAAAGAAGTTACTAGAATAATAAGTCGAAAAAAAGGGGAATGAATGTTAATACTCCTATTAAAAAAATAGTAACCTATAGAAATGCTTTAATAACAAGCATTGGAAATGCAATAGGTCTCGCATTAGGAAAGTTTGAGCTATTGATATTGTAAATGACACTTTTTTATTTATGTGTTGGTTTTGAAAGTAGCAAAATTAATAGCTTTGTCAGTTACAATGTCAATAGTTTTAACTTTTGCAAATGTGACACCTAAAGCATTTGTAATGCAATGTGTGTTGTATTTACGTGACTTAGATGTATTGATATTACATATAACAATGGCTTTTAATTTTGTAAATAATTAATACTTAAATAAAAGTTATTGTAATTTATAATGGCAATAGCTTAAACGTTTGTAAATAACTTTTGTGAAGATTATGTTCAGTGTATTTTATTGTGCCGAAAATCCAAGAACATTGCATTTGCACCTAAACACACACAGAGCCGCACACATACAGATGTGGTGGTGGTGGATCTGGGGGATATGGTGGTGGTGGATGTGGTGGTGGATGTGGTGGTGGTGGTGGTGGTGATGGTGGATGTGGGGGTGGATGTGGTGGTGGTGGAGGTGGTGGATGTGGTGGTGAAGTGGTGGATGTGGTGGTGGTGGATGTGGTGATGTGGATGTGGTGAAAGTGGTGGTGGATGTGGTGGTAGTGGTTGTGGATGTGGTGAAAGCGGGATACATGAGCATACATGAGCTGTCGGTACGCGAGGCCTTACGCGAGGCCTAAAAATGAACGTATGTAGAACTTGGGGAAGAGGTGATATGACTTTGTGCATAATACAGATGATAGCAGAAGAAAGGTAAATGTAATCTAAGTGGATTCCGAGGTGGCAAATTGGTGCTCTTTTAATCATGGATAATGGATGAAATATTTTTTGAAAATGTTCAAGAAAGATGTATTCAGATTTTTTTGAATTATAGAAATGAAGGTGCAAGCATTATGTGTAGAAGGGTGTTGCTCCATTTTCAAGGCGTAATACAGGTTTGCTTCCTTGATATTTTATTTTTCACACTCCACCTATAAGTTAGTGATCTGTTAGCTCATTGTATTGGTTTAGATCAAGGGAGGTGTTTGGATGAAACAAAAAGAAAGTAACATGCATTGGAAATGCAATAGGGCTCGCATTAGGAAAGTTTGAGCTATTGGTCTCATAAATGACATTTTTTTTATTTATGTGTTATTTTTTAAAATAGCTAAATTAATAGCTTTGTCATTTATAATGCCAATAGTTCTAACTTTCGCAAATGTGACACCTATAGCATTTCATAAATCAGTACACTGCCAACGCGGTTTTAGGTTCTTCACTCGGGTCAGGGACGTAGGCATTTGTGTACTGTAAAGACATGCTTAATGCGCCTCCCTTGGTCACGTGACAGTTCGTGGGCAGAGGCCATCACACGGTCAAGGCCAGGTCTAGGCCTCTGCGCACAAGCTAGGTTGGCATACCCCACGGCCAAATAGATCAGGCTACCAGATTAACAAGCCGTCGGGTACTCGGGCCTACATACCATGCAAGGGGCATTGCCGTCCCAAACAACAACTGTCAATAGCTAGGCCTGTGTTCTTTTTATGGGAGGGGGAGGGGGCATCACGCACGAGTCTGCCATGCAGGACGAACTCAGTGAGGGGCGCACATGAAGTGCTCGAGTTCCCATGAGCCGCGTACCGAGGGCAGGGGTGGGGTGTACTTGTGAGGTGGGATCTAAAAGATAGGGAAACAGGCGTATCAAAAAAGTATCACCTTTATTCTCCCTAGAATTGGCTGCAGTGATATAGGTAAGGTAGAACTCCAAAGCATTTCCTACTACCCGATACAAGATCCATATTGAGAGAATGGATAAGGGATGAAGGGTACACCATGCTGACAATTCTGTGCTGCCGGCCACTGGGTGGGCCCGTAGCCCGTGAGGTAATGGGCCGAGAATGCGCGGCCTGCAACAGCAGCACCCCCTCCCCCGCCTCAAAGGGGGCCACTAATTAAAGGCCGAGGGAGGGGGCTCGGGACATCTTCACTGCTCTCGGGCGTTAATGGGGCAGGAATGTGAAGACACTGGGCGGGGAAGGCGAGCACTGCGAGGGGGGCAGGAGGGTGAATGGATGGGGCCGACGGCGGGGTTGGAAGAGAGACCGCAGCAGCCAAGGGACATTGTTCATTCCCCAGGAGCTGGAAAAAGATTGTAAACCTCCTGAACTGCATACTATATGAAACTTTGGAGATTTTTTTTCATTTTGCAATTTAGCATACATTTTAGCTTGCTGGAGACTGTATTTTAAGCAGAATGTCTCGCGAAGAGAGATGTTTTTTGCTCCAATGGTATCCTGTGTAACTTTTTTTACTTTAGATATTCGCGTGCCTTTCTTTTTTATTTGAGATCTTCCTTTGCATGAAAAACGTCACTCAAGATACCAGCAAACAACATTTTGCTCTAAAGGTGTATCTGCGAGATTACCATAAAATGTAATAGAAAAAAAAGAACACTCCGTTTCGCTCATGTCTATAAATGCAAACCAGACTGTGTGCAGAGGCTGGTGAATACCGAGCATCTTACTGGAAGAAAGAAACAACACGTCTTGTAGTTGGTTTTGGAAGTCCGGGGAGCGCAAGGACAGCAGGCCGTGTTTCTTTTGGATGGAGCGTCCTGTGGCGACTGCCAAGACGGTGGGGAAGGTAGTGTGTGAACATGCACGGGACGGACGCTGCTGTCGACGGACCTGGCTGTTGACTGTCCTGTACCGACGCCAGCCACAGTAGGGCGCCAAGTAATTGTAGAGGGGAGGAGAGTAGGAGGAGGAGGGGGGAGGAGAGTAGGAGGAGGAGGGGGGAGGAGAGTAGGGGAAGCACGGCCGCTAGCCGTGCAACCAAGAAGTGAGGGGGCGGAGCTGGTGAAAAACGTCACTCAAGATACCAGCAAACAACATTTTGCTCTAAAGGTGTATCTGCGAGATTACCATAAAATGTAATAGAAAAAAAAGAACACTCCGTTTCGCTCATGTCTATAAATGCAAACCAGACTGTGTGCAGAGGCTGGTGAATACCGAGCATCTTACTGGAAGAAAGAAACAACACGTCTTGTAGTTGGTTTTGGAAGTCCGGGGAGCGCAAGGACAGCAGGCAGTGTTTCTTTTGGATGGAGCGTCCTGTGGCGACTGCCAAGACGGTGGGGAAGGTAGTGTGTGAACATGCACGGGACGGACGCTGCTGTCGACGGACCTGGCTGTTGACTGTCCTGTACCGACGCCAGCCACAGTAGGGCGCCAAGTAATTGTAGAGGGGAGGAGAGTAGGAGGAAGAGGGGGGAGGAGAGTAGGAGGAGGAGGGGGGAGGAGAGTAGGGGAGGCACGGCCGCTAGCCGTGCAACCAAGAAGTGAGGGGGCGGAGCTGGGGGAGGCTGTGAGAGAGAGAGTGGGCAAGGCAGGCGGCTGGGGGCATGTGCACGGGCTTTTAAGCTCAATGCGCATGCGCATTGAGCTTAAATTTCACGGGCACTGCAAGGAATCGCCACGATTCCTTGCAAGTTGGTTAAAGAGTGTTTAAGCCCCCATAGTCTCGCAAGCTCGATGCGCATGCGCATCGACAGGCGAGACCTAATAAAAACGAGTTAAATAAAGCATTTTAGAAATTATACAAAAGTTAACAAGTATGGAAAGAGGCACATTTACATCAACACATGACAAACTAAAACAGTGGAAATGAGAACACCTGTCAACTGAAAAACGTGATTTAATAGTGGGAGGAGCAATAAATGGATCCCATAGACTGTTAAGTAACCAAAAAGTATATAAACCACACCCGTGGGATGATTAGTTTTGTTTCAGAGAATCATTACGGGGGCGAAGAAACTACGAGCAAAGGAATGATTCGGAACTGCGGAAACATCTTCACATTATCTTTCATTTCCTCAGAGAGTACATATTGTTAATGTATATTTCAAAATACATAAAACCGTATGTACTTTCCGGAGGAGTTGGATGAATTTCTACAGAGGATAGAAACAATATCGAAGAGAGGTAAATTATATGAATGGACATATAGGTTATTTAATGAATTTGTAGGTGCAAAGTATTGATTAGGAGCGATGTCATAATCTTCAATTTATCTTTCATTTCCAGACAGGGATCATATTGTTAATGTATATTTTAATTTATATTAAACTGTATGATCCTTCAACTGGAGTTGATTGACTTACAACCAACAATTTTTATTTTTTTAGTATGCAAGTATTTCTTTATGATTGAAAAATGTACTAAAACTCTTTATCTTCTAGAGTGAAATTGGGCTAAAAGTATTTATATTTAGTAGTGCTTTTTGCAAATTTCACTTCATTTCACAGAAGGATTATCTTCGGAAGCACTTTTTTGAAAAAAAGTAATATAATTGTGGTTTAAAATGTCATGATTGTTAAATGTATTAATGACATGAAATGTACATAAAAAAGAAAGATGAAGAAGTGAGGGAGTGTTTGTCGTAGCACTTCTATTCTACTTTATGTGAAAGTAAAAGAAGCCCAAACATTTATAAAAAGATGATGGGGCAACACTTATATAATGTAAACATAAGGAATGAGTGCTTATGATAAAATAGAATAAATGTGGTAGAACGCGTGATACTAATGAATGTTAAACAATTTTCGCATTTCACCCATATGATGAATATAAAAGACTCAATAAAAATATTCTGAAAACATGAGCATTTTTCGTTCAAGGATGATTTGAAAGTTATACATTTTATAAAAGAACATAGTACTGCACGCTAAAGGAGAAAAGTCAGCACAATTATGATAGAATAGAAAATAGAATAATGTTTTTAAATACTTTACAGTCAACAAACTCGTAAGCAGAGTACACAGTTTAAGTTAAAAGCACCCTACCACAACTAGTTTTTGAAACGCATAGTAAAATAAAGTGCGTCACAAAATGGGCTACATACATGGTGACAGTATCGTAACGTCACATAGAAAAAAGAAAGCCAATCAAAATTAGCATGAGGAAGGTAGACGTAAGTACACAACAGCCAATCAAATTTTTTACAAAATCTGCGCAAGGAAAGGGATTGGTCGTTAATACGTTTTCTTACAATGCTTCTCAAGCAATCAAAAAGAGGCGTTGAAAGTTTCTGTTTTTAACATATGAGTAAATGAGATATCTTTGCATGTACACGCAGCAAGAGGGAATTATTAAAGATGACTTGCTTTCGTAAGACCCCGAAAGGCTTCTTCCTGAATAAGTACTCACTTCACTGCCAGACCCCATTTAATGATTATTCAGGCTCTCAAGCCTAAACACGTCAGAAATCATCTCTCATCACTTTCTCTTCTTTTTAGTGTATTGTGTGTGGCAGACTGCGTGACCCTATGCCCAGAGCCCTCGAAGGCCCTGGAGACTGACACGTCAAAGATCAGCTCCTGCAGTGACTCAGAGCCGGGCGGCCTCCCTCCCAACATTTAAAAGGGGGGAGGTGTAAATGAATTGAGACTGAATATGGTAGTACAGCCCACTCCGCTTACACTACCAGGAAAACACAACAACACTACTTGGCCCAGATTTCCATTGTAGTGATTTGTTAGTTCCAGGTCTAGTTGTCAGATCGGCACACACACACACTCCCTCATGGTTGGTATACACCCAGAGCACACCCATCCAGCGCATCCGTCACTACACACGTGACCCTATCTATAAAAAAAGATGCAGCGCACGTGTTGTACGCCAATTTAAAGTTGTTCCCAAACTACCGAACAAGGGGGCCCACTACCACATGCGTGGCCTCTTTGGTCACTGAGTTAGTGGTACCAGAAGCACTGAGCGGGTGAAGAACCTGCGATGATGATGATGGGAGCACAAGTATGTCATTAGCCATAGAGATATCAAGACTCTGCACCATATATGAGACTTCTTTGTTGCAGATTGGGACTACATGATGCAGAAGGTGTCTTTTCCACGAAAAGGTGAGCAGTGAGGCCTGGGTACGCATCGGAGGAAGTCAAAGGGTTGTAGCAGACTAGATACAAAAAGGCGACGCAACGATTTAGACGAACGCACTCCTATATAGTGTATCAATTTACGTGTATGAATTTTTTTCACAATAGCAGGAACGTTTTTATAATCGCTGAAACATCCGGAATATTGCCTATACAAATAGTTTGTATAATTGTGAGAAGGAACGTGTATGAAAGCGCGACGTTATCTAACTGCATATTAGGATGGTAACAATTACCAATCAGAACATCTTCCTTTTACTATCTTTTAGATGTAGAGCATTATGTCCGGCACGTGGTGAAAAACACCATTGACAGAAAGGTGAGCTGCGAATATTGTTTTTAGTCACTCTCTTATTTCCTCTCTCCTTTCATAAAAAAATTACACACAATGTTAACTACCTTTTTATCTTACAGGTTGTGCTTTACAAATTGACAAAACCCCCGCAAAAGAAACCTACAAAGCTCTACGTTTGTGTATTCTGCGATGATGCGTGGCCACTGTAACAACGACTTAGAAGCCTGCTTCTACACATAGTGCATCCTCTTTGAATGACGCCAATGGCTCAAGTTGAGCAAAGAAGCTTGTTTCCGATACAACGACAAGTTATCTGTGAAAGAAGAGAATATGTAGTATGCAGCAGGCGCGCAATACCCATTAGGTTAACGGTGCTTCAGCCCCCCACCCATGGTGTGTGTCTCTTCCACGTTTTAATGTCCTTTTTTCTCTCTCTTTTTTACTATCTCTCACATCGTTGTTTTTTTCTTTTTTGCAGTTATGGACGCTGCTGTGTCCACTGTGCCATATAGAACCTTACCTGAGTTTAAGTGGTGCACTCTGTTGGCTACAGTGAAGCCTGCTTCGAGACGTAGAGCACCCTCTTTTAATCATGCCTATGGCACTAGGTGAGCAAAGAATTTTGTTTACGAAACAACAACAAATTATCTGTGAAAGGAGAGAGTGGGTAGTGTGTAGCAGCTTGACTGTGTAGAAATGTATAATTAACACCAAGCAGTGACAACAGATAGGTTACAACAGTCTGAGGAACAGATCTAAAATCTTATTGCACCAGTTTTGTGTCACTTTTAGCATGGGAAAAGTGTCACAAGGAGCTTGTAAATCTGTGTCTGACTTTTGAAGAAAAACTCTCAACTCCAGGCTGTGCAAGTCAATGGGGTGCATACGTCTAGGTACGGAATATTAAGAACTCACATTAAAATTCACTTTTGTCAGGAGTTTCGCAACTCAGTTTACGGTGATTAATCAAATGTCCTTTTGTTTGCTTCACCAAACATCCTTCAGAAGCAATCACGGCATATCGAGCAACAGCAATGGAATTGTCCCCAATGTATTAAATATGTTATGTTATGTTATGTTATTTGTTTTTTTTTATAGCGCTCGGCTACTCCATAGAGTGCCCGGCGCTTTTATTGACGAACCAGTAAAAGATGAAAACACAACACAGTAAAAAACAGACCAAGGATAAGAAGAACAGGAGCCACCTAAAGGGCAAAAAGCCAAGTTTTAAGTCCCTTCCTAAAGTTTAACAGATTAGAGCTAGAGCGTAATGCAAGGGGCAAAGTATTCCAAAGCTGTGGCGCCAGCAGCCTAAAAGAGCGACCTCCAATCCGGGCCCTCTTAACTCATGGGACCACAGCCAAGAACAATGCTTCGGACCTCAATGAACTGGCCGGATGGTAAAAGGCAATCCTCTTCTGGAGATATTTAGCTCCTGAGGCATGAAGTGCTTTATGGGACAAAGTCAGAGCTTTAAACATTATCCGCTTACGGATATGCAGCCAATGCAGCGACTGCAGCAAGCCAGAGGCCCTGGCACGCCTGTATAGACCAAAAATGGCCCTTGCTGCCGCGTTCTGGACCACCTGCATCCGCTGCAAAAGATATTCCGGCAGGCCAAGATACAGGACGTTGGAGTAGTCCAATCTTGAGCCTATTAAGGCCTGCACCGTCGTCTTCCTGTGCTCCTCAGAGAGCAGCGGTAGGAACTTACGGAGCATCCTGAGAATATACTTTGTGGAAGCAGAGTTAAATTCAAGCTGTAAACTCTGATGGCCTCAGTGTTTATACAAGGTAAGCACAGCGGCCTAGATATACAATGCCTCCAATTAAATGCATTAGAAATAAATCTGCGTATTTACAATCCCGTTGTGCCACTTTTGTGGCAGTAACGCAGTAGGCACTTCCATATAGACACCACTTGAATGCGGGACTATAACAGAAGTGAAATGTACCAGGCACACTGCACACGTAAAATCGTAGTGTTACCTTGACTTGTAATGTTTCACCTCATTTAGTCACATGTACATAATTTTAAACTCTAATTTTCTTTTTTGTTTTGCAGATTACCTATCGTACATCTTTTGGAGTCCACATCACAATTTGTTTATAATATTGTTTTATTAAAGTTATATTTCTAGTTGTTTATTATATTGTTATCTTTAAGTTACGTTTACAGTTATTGTTGTTTTAATAAAAGTTAATAAAAAAACTATATACGTCTTTTTTTTGCGGGGGTGACGGTCCACAATAGAAATAATATTTATAATTTGAAGTACTATGGTAAGACGTTTGAGAGTAACGTTGAAAAGTACTGGCTGTACAATAAGTTATATTTACTCTGGATGCTCTACAAGACAGAAAGGAAATCAAAGTAAAACAAAACAATGTGTACCAGATGTACAAAACCCTTGCGCCACTTTTGCATGCAAAGCCACCCCCCTACAAAATTAAAAGTGTGTGGACCTCAATGACGTCCTTCAAACCACAGAAACATTGTGTGAGGGGGGCTTCGTGGCCCTCCGCCTGGTGCCCTAGAGTCTACCACGCTCAGAACCGGTTCCTGCAGTGTCCTGGGGGGGAAACAGCCATCACAACGCGGTCATAACCACGTGTGACCATCACCACGAAGCCATTAGCACGCATATGGCTTTACCACGCATGCTTTTACGACTAGTATGCATTTACCACGCATGATAAAGGTATAAGCGTGGTAATGGCTTTGTGGTGACGGTCATGCGTTGTAATGGCTGTGGCTTACGTGCTTCAAATAAGTTTTTAGGTATTCGTGTGACCAAGTCTGATAAGATCGGAGGCCAAGGACAAACACCGTGGTGTCTGTGCTAGGAAATCTCATTGCTCACAGAGAAGGTAGGCGGGGGGTAAAATAAAAATGAAAGTGGCAGGTATAATACAAAAAACTGAGGAAAACTGCTAAAATGGTGGAGGACGGAGTACGTAATCAAGGTTTGTCGCCCCAGGCAATACGTTTCAAATAAATATAGATAGAATATGATTATTAATATATTAGAAAAGTGTAGCAGCGGATGAGGCACACGGCCCGGGAGAAGAAAGCGGCAATGTAATACCTGAAATGAGGAGAGGTTTGCTTGGCGAACTTGAAGAAAAAGTAAGAAGTGTGGTCTTGGAAACTAGGCTGCGCATGCATACAGACTACAACTGGTGCAGAAAAAAACAGAAAGTTTTACATACTATCATTGAAATATAGCTATTTTTTTGACCAGTGAAGTTAGTTCTGAAAAGAACTGTTGTTTTTTGTCTTTTTTTTAACATAAAAAATTAATTGGAAACAAAACAGTGTCCAATAGGAACAAATAAACAAAAAAAAAATTTGCGTCGTGAGAAACAGTGCTCCTGTTTGCGCCGTTTAATTGAATTAATTGATCCCAGTAGCAGAGCATCTCATTGCAAAATTTGCAATGGATGATTAAGTCAGCAAAATCCGGTTCGATATTTGGATGCGAAGTCCATGGCTGTGTGGTTGGTGCGCTTGAAGTGCTGGGAACAGCGGGTGATGGATTGTCCCGTAGCCTATCAGAGTAAGCTCTTGCATAATTACGAGGATGGTAGTTTTTCACATAGCGAACCATGCTTGCTGTCCCAAATGAGTACTTCTTGCTCGGATCTCCTTTGACAGTGTGGTGTCACAGATTTTGCAGGTGACCTTTGCAGCATTTACCTTTTTCTGTCCTTCTGGAAAGGTGAAAAATGTCCAGATTACTGCCTCTTTTCTTTTTCCCTGTGACTCCTCAGATATATATTCCTCCTCTGAAGAGTGTTCTGAAGTGTATTCCAGAAATGCAGCCATATTAAAAATGTTTTGTCAAATGACTGGAGCTCCCGACAAGAGATGGTTCTTCTGAGAAAGTCAAAGAAGAATGATTAAAATGGGTGGGGTCTTTCAACAGTTGGAATTGGAAGTGTTATGACCCAATCAAATCTCTTATTTTAAAGTTACATGGCGTATGCGTAGGGTGCAATTATGGTGCGTGAATGGACGACGTACGCCGCCATTGCGTAATTGCTTTTAATAGTAACATACGCTTACTAAAAGTTAATAAATATTATTTTAATAATTATCCTAGATAATGTCTTCCCTTAATATTTACAATAAATACATAGATATATCTTTTTAAACATTAGGAAACTTTCGCAGTATGCATACAGTGCGCCGTACAAACGTACATGACGTCACGCGGAAGCGTCGATGCGACGCTGAACGTGAAAACGTATTTGTAACGTATGCACAGAGGAACGCACAGTACGATTACCCGTACAAAGTATGGTGCGATCACCGTATGCGTAGCGTACGAGTACTGAAAAAAAATACAAAAAGTAAATATATAGAATTTACATTTAATATATTGAAAAAAAAATAATAAAAAAATATTTGAATTTTGTTTTGTATTCTTTTACATAAAAAATGTGTAATGTAACTTAAAAAATAAAATAACATATAATTATTATAAAAATGTTGGAAATTACTATAAAAAGAAATAAATATAATAATTAATACATTTAAAATTTATCATTTACAAAAGCTTCGAAATTTACTGAAAAAAAACATAGGTTGCAGCCATGTTACAGTTAGGAATTATCATTTAAAAAACCTTGTAAATTCACTGAAAAAAAACATAGGTTTCAGCCACGTTATAGTTAGGAATTAGCATTTTAAAAAACCTTAGAAATTCACTGAAAAAACGTAGGTTTCACACATGTTATAGTTAGCTGGACATTTCACTCATACAAAACCATTGAAATTCCCCAGTTATAGTTAGTTCAGCTTACTATAACTCGCGCGCCCGCAATCCACTGCCAATGGCGTCATATATTACATCACTCATGACATGGTCATTGACATCACTCAAATGACATCACTGATGACATCATCCTTGTGAAAGAGTGGCAGACCTCCTCTCAGCATAATATAACCTTTGATACACTCCTTCAAAAATAGAAAGAAAAATTTTCAAAAAAATGGAGATACCAATACCATTTAGAAGAACCTATTCAGTAATATTTTTAGGGTTTAGGGATAGGTTTGGGTTTTGGGGTACAGGGTATATTCATAGGGTTAAGATGGGTTAGTGTTTAAGGGTGTTGGGGTATTTTAAGGAGTAAGGGTGGGTTATCATTATGGGGTGCAGGGGTATTTAAAGGGAGCAGGGTGGGATTAGCACACGATATGAGACATGCCATGAAGGGCTGAACGTACTACACGCCCTCAGCATTTGTCACTCCCCCAGCACATGCCCACAACACAACGCAGACACGCCCACAAGGGACTACTTTGCTGGCACGGTTCTTTTATCTTTTAAATGTATATGGTGGGCGTCTGCATAGCCTATGTCCTTCTGCTGCAACTGCCCTTTCCAACGCTGTATTGGGTGTTGTGATTGGTGCTGTGGTTCCTGTAATTACCCGCCTCAAAGGTTTGGGCTCTCTCTTTATTTTTATTAGTATGGATATTTATTTTTCAGAAAGACACACATTCACTGGATGATGTCATCAGTGATGTCATCAGTGATGTAATTTGAGATGTCATCAGTGATGTCATAAGCGATGTCACTGACCATGTCATGAGTGATGTAATATGTGACGTCATCAGCAGTGGATTGCGGGCGCGCGAGTTATAGTTAGCTAAACTAACTATAACTGGTGAATTTCAATGGTTTTGTATGAGTGAAATGTCCAGCTAACTATAACATGTGTGAAACCTATGGTTTTTTCAGAGAATATATATATATATACATATATATATATATATATATATATATATATATATATATATATATATATATATATATATATATATATATATATATACATATATATATATATATATCAACAGAATGCCCTAAAGCTTTCAGGAGGGCACATGCTTCAGAGTCTAACATCCGGTCAGCATTACTGGCTCCCCACCCTCGCCCACAATTAAATATTGTGCCTGACGCGTTTCGATGCACACAGCATCTCATCAAAGGATTGCTTTACGTTGATTGAGCAGAATCCACCCTCTTTTATTTTCATTGGGTGCATCCATATGTTAATTATTATCCCTAAGTTGTTGTGTGCAATTACTGCACATTGCGTTGCATGTTGGGTTCTGAAGTTCCTTTGTTCCTGAAACTTCAGACCAGATGGTAGACTTGGAAGCGTGTGCCCTCCCGAAAGCTTTAGGGCATTTTGTTGATCAACATATCCAGTGGCGACCTCGTCGTGGGAGGAGCACCGTCTCTTTGATATGGTATGGAGAAGCTGAGCCTCGAACTGTTCAAAGGCATGTCAGCGCTTCGAGTCCTGATCAACGTAACCCTCCACATGAACCCGAATCCTACCAAGGAAGAAGTTAAAGCTTCTAAAGATATGGTTAGTGGAAACCCACTTAGGGGAAATTGTACGCCTCTTTAGAGGACTGAAGTTCCAGTAACAAAGGAACTTCAGATCCCAACATGCAACGCAATGTGCAGTAATAGCACACACACACTTAGGGATAATAATTAACATATGCGTGCACCCAATGAAAATAAAAGAGGGCAGATTCTGCTCAACCAACGTAAAGCAAGCCTCTGATGAGATGCTGTGTGCATCGAAACGCGTCAGGCACAATATTTCATTGAAGGCGAGTGTGGGGAGCCAGTAATGCAGACCGGATGGTAGACTCTGAAGCGTGTGCCCTCCCGAAAGCTTTAGGGTATTTTGTTGATATATATATATATATATACTCTTCATTTCACTCTTGCAGAAACTTTTTCATCCCTGCTTTCTCTCTTTGTCACTGTTTTTCCAACTTTATCCTCCTTCTTTTGGTTTGAATCAAGGTCTCTCGAGGAAAAATGAATGCTTATCACCAAAAATGAAATAACTGTTGGCCCCACTGCAACGACTTGCTCAAACTAAGCACTCATTTAAAGACTTTGAAAAATTCAGAACAAACGGATAAACGTATAAAGGTGTGACTGAACGTAGGAAAAAGCACGAGGTTTGAAAAAACGTCCAGAATGGGCAAATAATGAAAGATAGTGCTAGTCCCATGGGACGTAGTGAATCGGAGTTCCAAAAAGAAGGAAGCCACAGTTGGATGAAACAGGAAGGAGCAGCGACCAGTAACTGAGTACAGGAAGAAAAATAAAAGGTCAGAAATCACAGAGGTAAAAATACTCATGACAGGGTTGATGAACTAAAAAATATTGAAGTGATTATCATACCTCAAAAGACCTGCCGACTCACATACAATATTGGCTTCCTTCGCAAAGTCTCCCAGTGAAGATGAAATCTGCCATGGTGGAGCAAAAGATGAACTGGACACTCTTTCACAGAACAGGGATCCAGCTTGTGTTTGGAGGCCATGTCCATTACGGTTTGTGGAACCTCCCCAAGACTTCAGGGGCAAGCTTTTTTTTAAATGAATTTTATTTATTTTTTGAGTGGAGAACTTAGGGAACCAGTAAAAGGCCGCACGGACTGTGCTCAGCAAGTAGTCCTATCCTCTCTAAAGCCTCACCTCTGCGCACACTGATATTGTTGTTTAGAAGTAAACAAGTGTGCCACAGCACTTGAAATTCCATAAAACAGGACCCAATATCAAACTAACAAATGTGAACTTCCAGACCATATCTGATTTCTTACATGTCATTGGTGACATATTTTGAACACACCAGATGTGTACTAGCTTATAATGCATTAGAATAACTAAACCTAGGATTGATGGTTTCTGAACCCATTTCATGCAACATCTGATGCAAACTACTTTTTCAAAGACAGTTTCCAGGGAGTACCTACAACTCTGCAAACATATGTGCATATCATGCAATCAGTCATAGCAAATGTAAGGTAAGAAGTTGGTTGTTAATCCATTATATCTCTAGGACAGAGGTGAACAAAGGGCATTCTTTGTGGCCATGGCGGATGACACCAGACAGCCATTCTAACTGGCATACTGAATCCAGATTCAGCTGCCTTCACCCATGGTGGTAGACACAAATGGCTATGATATGATTGTGGCCTCTTGCGCTTTATAAAATCAGCTACCAGGTGGATAATCAAACGATGAGTACACAGAAAATGAAGGAGACCATTTGGGCTGGTGAGGTACGCACAGAATTCCCTCCTGACAGTGACTCATAGCAGTGCTAAATTTGTGCCAGTGTTGTCTGGTACTCAGCACAAGCACTTAATTGTCAACACCAACGCTTGTTTCAGTCTACCACAAGGTGGCGTTGTCTGTCTAATTTAGAGATGTAATCAAAAAATCAAAGGAGGGAGTGAAGAGGAAAAAGATAGAATTGTCCTCCTCTTGATACTGTTATCCAACATAGGGATTCTACCATGTATTATGTGAATATATATGCACTCATGTGTGTGCTGCTATTTTTATTTGAAGTGTTTAGTCATAATTTAGAGATGACCATAACAACAGTCTAATATTAACTCAATATACATTAAAAAAATACTATTACCTGACCTCCTGACAAGAGCCCCAGCATTATTATTTTTTTTTTTTTACAAATTAAGCACTGATGGATGGAAGAAGGAAAAGACATGAGATCACACTGGACTTCAGGAATTAGATGTTTACACGCAAGTGCTAAACATGGTTTTACTCTCTGGCTGACCTAACTACTTATGATCCATGCTGATATGGACAAAGTAGCCTCCTGTTAAAGGAGTTTTGCTATGGTACCTCCACCACAGTTGCAGATCACAAGCTTGAATCGCAGTGTGGTGGCCTAACAGGCATTTAACATGCGCTAACAGGTGAAATATATGGGTAAAATTCGGGGACATTAGTAAGGGGAATTCGATGCATAATGAATGATTCCCCTATATTTCACTCTTTAGAGTAACCGAAAGCTCTCACTTACAATCGCCGATTTACTTCGACTCTCTCAGTTTTGACAGTACTCCCTCCATCTAAAACGGGGGATGGGTCTGAGCTGTTTTCTTTTCATTCTGAAACATTATTTTATTTCTTCTCGTCCTCTAATAAATTTAGTGCAGCAAGTAAAATCAAATATGGAATTGAAAAGCCCTCAATACAAGAAACAGAGGGCCTCATTTTCAAGCCCATTGCAAAGTTGCACATCACTTTATTTCGATGCACAGGCAGCGCAATGGGCTTGTTAGTATTTACAAGACTATGCCACCCTGCGTGACTGTTCATGGCCTTGTAAATATGGGCACCTTTCACTCATTTCTCTGATTGAAAGGGGCATTCCATGGGTGTTGCTATGGCTGTTCCCACGCAGCATCCGTGGAACCCGACACATTCCCAAATTTACAATGTTTTCTACATTATTTGTAACACAGTCGAATGCGGATGACAAATCCACAAAAGTTAAAAACATCCGACTACGCTTAGCTTTAGTATACTTCTCTAGGAAAATATGCAAGTTCAGGCCCTGATCAACTGTGCCGAGGCCTTTCCTGAAACCGTATTGGAGGTTACTCATTATGGCATGCTCATTAGCCCATGTTTGTAGCCTATTTAAAATAACTCTACCCAGGATTTTAATGGTTGAGTCTAGTAAAGATATAGGGTGATAGCACACGCAACTAGGTCTATCACCCTTTTTAAAAATAGGTATATTAATAGACTCAAACCAAGTCGATACCAAACCATCTGAGCAAGTAGCATTAAACAGTTGTGTGAGGAGTGGGGCCCATCAGTCCATGTTATTCTTGAAGAGGCAACCGGTACCCCGTCAGGGCCCGGCGCCTTACCTCCCAAGCTAGCTTTGATGCCCAATATCACTTCCTCAATAGTGATATTCATGTTTATTTTATTGTTGTCGGGCATGATCACTTCCTCCTCTACATGCTCGCTAGGCATTTGCCCCACCAGGGATGGTACACTATACAACATTTCAAAAAACCTAACCCATTCGGTCTCAGCGATGGCTATCTCTATCCTCGCCTTAGAGTTAACATTAAAAAACGGGGCGTTTACTGCCTTCCAGAAGGCTGCCGAATCTCGGCTTTGAGAGGCCTCACAAAGTGAGTTCCAAGCTTCCTTTTTCAGGACATCCTTTCTCTTTTTCAGAGCTATCTTGTATACCTTACGTAGGTCTCTAATTAGGGCCCTATCCTTATTGGGTTCTCTTAAGGCATACTTGAGGTTGGAATAAGCCTTAGTACGGGCTGTGTCAAACCAGCTCATTGATTTTTCTTTTGGGTTTTTAATTTCTACCCACAGACTGGCCTTAATTTGTGAGGTAATTAACTTAAAATTTTGTATTATTTCTGAATTTTCAGCTGTCTCATTCAAACAAACGTTAAAGCTATTATTGCATTTCCTAATTAAATGATATAGGAATTCCTCTGAGACTACCTTTAACCATTTTAGTGAATCCCATTTTGAATTTTTAAGGCAATGTTACCCATATACTGCCCGTGTATACGGTCACGCTCCTGATCCAAATGAGGATTAAGTACTTCAACACTTATAGGAAATGGTCACTTAAGGAATTATCCAACGTTTGAAAATGTAGTACATTCTCACTGTAGCCCGAGGATATCAATATAAAATCAATTATTGAAAACACTCCTCTACCATTGAATGTGGGAGAGAATGGAATCTCGGGTTGACACATTCTTTTAGCAAAGCCTAAATCACATGAGAAAATTATATCATTTACAGATCCTCACTAACAGTGTGGTCAAAGTGCAATAGATCAGTTTCCCTATCCAGCGTTAGACCACAAGTCCCCTGTTCTCCTCCTTTGCATAATTGACAGTTGAAATCGCCACCCCAAACAACTACTGTCTCTTTGGCTTTCCCACCTCGCAAAAAATTATTATCTATTTTTAACATTTTCAAAGTTAATTTGATGTTATCCAAAGGAACATTGTTATAAAAAGTCACGATAATCAAACACAACTTTTTGTTAATATGTATCCTAACCATATGATAAAATCAATTATTCTGTGGAATCTCTATTTTCTCACATTTAAAAATGTTAGAAACATAATTACAGAGCCCTCCTTTAGCTCTGCCATGTACAGAGCCTAAAGCAGGTGAAAAAAAGGTTTTAAAGCCGCTCAAATGAAATGCTTCTGGTGCCCAAGTCTCCTGTAGACAGACTACGTCATATTCATTGATTAACTCTACCCATATATGATTGCTTATCTTGGATCTTAGGCCTGCAATATTCCAGAACATAATGGACCAGTTACTCTTTTTCAATTCCTCATCTGGTACGATCTCTGCACCTTTGACTGCTAACTCGGTACATGTATCTGGATTGTAAATACCAATATCTTCATTTGATAGATCACCTAGTATTCCAGGGTTCAGTGACACAACACTTTCCCCGCAAGCCACTGAAAAAGAGGTTGCTCTCAATATATTGTCATTAACCACTGGGATCTCATGTTTTGGGTTCTCCATGCAGTTAACATTACCCTTCTCTTTACACAGTCAGTCAACCCCTTCAAGCCCAGAAAACACTTCAAAACGAGTAACTGTTGGAATATTAAACTAGTTTTCAAACAGAGTCCTAGACCCTCCTCGCCATCTATCATGGGTATGATGCCCGGCGGGACAGGGAAACTAGAAGGATAAAAGTAACTTAAATCAAGAGTATAAATGCCACCTATTCCTCTGTGGTTATGGAAATCACCTATATACTGAACTACCCTACAGTCCCTAAAATTAACGATAATACAGTCCCCATCCATGTCCTTCCTTCTGTGGCCCAGCCAACTGACTCTACGCATGTTTAGGATTTCTCCATGTAGATCTGGTCGGAGTGGTCTATTTTTATTTAACTAGAATGTTACCTTATTTTTTAGTTCAAGGTAGGTTTCTGTTTTGTGATTCCCTAACTTCAGGACCCCAGAAAGAACAACTACATAGGGATATGAGTCCAGAGGAAGATCTATTCTCAAGGAACTACTTTTGTCTGTTCCAATTTGAGCTGTGTCCTTAACTTGCGTTATATTTTCATCCATCTTTTCCGCTACCCCGTTCCATTTCCAACCCCCTTACCATTTCCCTCTACTCGCCCCCCTCTCCCGTGGACCGTTGAACCACCCACTGAGTTACCTTGTATCATGACATTAGATGGCTGTGCTGGATTATTTGGAGTTATAATCAAACTCCCACTTGGCCTACTTACAGATTTGTCTGTGGCTATAACTTCTGTTACACGTTGGGTTAAGCTAGACTCCAGAAGTTTTTTCAATAGCACAGAGTTGGCTTGGGTAACTTGTTCAAGTATCCCCAGCTTCTCACTAATTCTTTTTGTTCTCTCCATCAGTGGTAACATTAGTGATTTGACCAGTTGTTCAATTTTCCCCAACAATCCCTCCGTGCTGTGTTCCAAAAACGTCGAAGGGTCTACCGTTTTAACAGGGGGAACCTTTTGTGAATGAATAGTGATCGGAGATGATGACACATTAGTGGCATCCACTATTGATTTTATCGGTGCACTTGTTGTTTTTGTTACTTTAGTCTTCTTTATGCAACCCCCCTTTTGTATGCCCCCTCCGCGTTTCCTCTTCACTATCGGTTTCGAGATTTGGGGCCATATGTATCAAGCTAATTAGCATTCTCAAAGGCCGAAATTCTGCGAATTACGGCCTTTGCGAATGCTAATTTGACAAATAGTATGTATCAAACATGTTTGATGCAAAATAAGGAATAGCAAAATTTGCAATTCCTTATTTTGCGATTGCACTTAAGGAATCGCAAATTTTGCGATTCCTTAAATGCAATGTATCAAACAAAAAATATTCAAAAAATGCCATTAAGGATTCGCAAATTACCACCAACTTCTAGTTGGTGGTAATTTGCGAATTCTTTTCAAAAAGCTTTTTTCCAAAAAACAAAAGGTGCCATATGACGCCCATACATGCCCTTAGGGCATGTATGTGCGCCATATGTCCCCAAATGTCTTTTTCAGGGGTGCAGCAGGGTGTTCTTGAGACACCCCTGCACCCTTGAAGAAATTCCTAATTTGCGATTAGCTAAATGCTAATCGCAAATTGCACCTTCATTCCTATGGGCCTCCTGGCCCATGGAAATGAATGGGTAATTTGCGATTAGCAATTTGCTAATCGCAAATTAGGAATGGTAAAGAATCGCTATTTAATAGCGATTTTGTACATACATACCGTTTTGCGAATTCCAAATAGCGATTCCTTAAAATTCGCTATTTGGAATTCGCTAAACGGTAGTATGATACATATGGCCCTTGGAGATTAACCTTAAGCAAAGATGTAGACCTAGTGGAAATACACGATCCAGAAATATTCAGTGTATTAGCTGTGGACGAATCACCTAATACAGCAAGAGCACTAGTTTCCTGGATATCTAGCTGGTCTGATTGCTCTTGCAAATGTTGACTATTTCCATCTAACAGAGTAATGTCGGGGTGCAAAGTAGGAACAATCGCTTGATTTGGAGAGGGCGCCCGTGCTATTCCTCGCAGCGATGATCGTCTCAGGTACATAGGTTCCAGGGACAGGCGGCGTTCAGTCAGAGCAATTTCGTGTTCTAAGACCGAAGTTGCTCTAGTTATAAACTGGTCGAGAGTCCCAGTAATGCCCCCTCCTGTCACTCCATTTAATGCTTTTCTACCTCTCTCAACTCTTGATGCCATTGCTCTTCCTTATCACAGAGTTATCCCCCAACAAGGCAAGCAAACAATCAATAAAATATAGTTGCAGAGGGATTGAAATTTTTTAAATAGCTACAATGTTCGGGGGGTGGCCCAGTCCAGTCTCTACCTGTCTCGGACAGGCTCAGATGGGTCCGGGCTTCGCCCGGCGCGCGCCTGCACGCGTCCCGCGAAGCGGGAGGGACGAGGCGCTTTGTAGGCGCTGGAATCAGGCTGAGGTGCGGGCTCTCCTCACGCCCCCTGGGAGTTGTAGTCCCAACGTCTAGGCAAACAGCAGTCAAACAGCGATGTGGCTCCCGCAAAGCGGGAGCGGCGAGGTGCTTCGTAGGCGCTGGAATCAGGCTCAGGTGCGGGCTCTCCTCACGCCCCCTGGGAGTTGTATTCCCGATGTCCAGGCAAACAGCAGTCAAACAGCGATGCGGCTCACGCGAAGCGGGAGCGGCGAGGTGCTTTGTAGGCGCTGGAATCAGTCTCCTCACGCCCCCTGAGAGTTGTAGTCCCGAAGTCCAGGCAAACAGCAACCAAACAGCGATGCAGCTCCGCGAAGGAGGAGCGGCGAGGTGCTTTGTAGGCGCTAGAATCAGGCTCTCCTCACGCCCCCTGGGAGTTGTAGTCCCGACGTCCAGACAAAAAGCAGTCGAACAGCGATGCGGCTTAAACTGCAATAACTTTTTCATGGGCAATTGCTGCTGTCAGTTGTTCCTTAGTGACAAATTCCTGCCTTCCTGGTCGTCTGATCCACCACCTGGTGACTGCACTGTCCTTGACTAACTTTTTATTTAGTTCTACGTTTCATATAAAGTTACCTTTTTAATTATTTCCACTTTCCTTCTGGTGGATGCCACTGCATTTAGCAAGGCTAACATTTTGTGATGCAGCTTTTACTCCGGGTGTAGTTTTGGAACTCGCAATTTGTTCTTGTGTTTGCTGACCTCAGCAATGTGGATTCTCACGCCATCTTATTTAAAGCACATTTGGGCCAACCATAAAGGCATTTAAAAGTAGTACTGCAGAAGGACTCTTTTACATACTTTTGCAGGCCTTTGTAAATCAGCCAAGAAAACTCCCTATTTGTAGAAGAGCAAAGAGGGCATGGTCCTTTCTATTTGTACTAATTGTGCACCAATATTCACTGAGTTTTATGCCAATTTCAGATATTTTGTGGCGAATGGATGAATATATGTAGGGCTATAATTCTATAGTAGTCTTATACAGTAGCCTGTTCTGTTCATGCCATCATTCCCTTCTGGTTCATGGTACCCAGCCTGTGACATGTATGGTCCTCCCCCACATCTCCATGTCACTCATACAACAAGCTGACATCTCCGAAGCTGCTTTGTAGGAGATGTTTGGAACGCTGTGATCTTGATTGCACTTAACACGTGTGCTTTGCCGTGTGTGAGCACAGATGTCACAGTCATGCGACAGTAGGGATGCCTTGAGCTATGCAATGCTATGATATTGATGAAAAAAAACACATTTTGTTTAACACTTCTTCACTCCTTCTAAATCAGATTTGTGGTCCTCAACACAAGAGGTATATCAGTTCTACACATTAGCACATAGAGATAATTTTGTTCGGGTTCAAATTGCTTAGTAAAACCAGAAGACAAGAGGTGGTTGGCAAAACAGGAACAGTTTTGTTTAATTAAACAATTTGGCAGGGAGAACAGTTATAGGTACGAGTTCTGAGGACTGTATCAATTTACATTGGGTTCGCTTTAGTCTAATAAACAAATGTATATCTAGCTATTAAGGTATCTGACATACCATATATGGTGAAGAATGTTGGTTGCTGCCTTAAAGTCATAAATTAATGGTCAAACGTTTACGACATGTGGGTTTCGACCATGGTGGACACAGTGTGGCCAGTGGTGAATGTATCCAGGTGTGCAGCGTGGGGAGCACATGATCACTGTGTGTGCAAGGTCCTGATTGGCTATGTGTTCCTAATGCTGGTGGCATCTGACTTAATGGCGTTTTTTGAAGTACACGTCTCCCCTCGAGACATGTGTGCTTTTTTGGGGGCAATCACCCCTGATCATTGTGATGTCTCTGTACCTATCTGTGCAATTAATCAAGAGTTTCAATCCCGTGTGTTTGCCTGCCAGCTATGCACCCGCCCACCTGTGACCCAACAATCAGTAATCCCGGGCCTGAGTACCAGGCCCTGCCTCACTACATACTGGTGATTCTATTAAAAAATGGACGATAGTTATTTTTGTTGATAAACACATCAATATCCATATTAACAATAACATACACTAGTACTAGGATGTGGTGCTATCTGTGAGCTGAGGTGAAGCACAATTTTTTTTATGGCAGCTAGACTTTGAGCTGTCAGACCTTTAGTGTCTGACATAATATTTTCAAAACAGCTTGTTTCACAGACCATAATGGTCTGTATTAGCTGCGAAACACAGATAAAGTAGTAAATGATCTGTATTAGCTAAACATATCATTAACAGCATTGAACCACAACATTCCCAACATTACATAAAAACATTAACAGCATTAAATAATAATGTGAACATCATTAAGAAAAATAAACCATGAATAAAATGCTCACCGCCTGAAGGATAGTGGGCGGCAGCTGCCAGTCACCCCTAGGCGCACTCCACCATCTGTCTATCCAACACTTTGCTTGCCATCTCTCTTATTGCATACATTTAAAAATAACAATGTGTGAGTTTTTGATAAACATGCAAACATTTGCTGTTCTGTGCACCCTTCATGTTGAATATGCCTAAGGCTGGAGCCCATCATAGGCGTTCATGTTCTTTCGAAAGGACAGCGGGGGTAGACAGGAGCTGGGCATTTAAAAGAGAGAAAGACCGTGTGGGCATCGTGTGACGTGTGCTAGACATAATAGTATCTTTTCCCTACTCAACTTCATATTCAAATGCTATGGAAGAAGCTTCACATCAGGTGCACTGGGCCATCACAAAGGGTCATATCCACAAAATAAATATGGAATGAGATAATGATTCCACCTGGTCACACTTTTCCATGTTTTTGCAATTCAGAAACATTGCCATACACTTGACTGAGAGGTTGAGGCAGGTGCTGGTTTTCTGGCATACTTCTGGGACTGTCATGTGTCTTTTCAAAAAGTCTCCTGTTTCCTCTGTGCAGACGTCTCCGCAGTGAAGAAGTCCACACAGGAGAATGGAGCTCCCTCTGTATACGCACACTTTATTTTCCGCTCCCTGATGCCCTTACCAAACATGGAGGTGCTTCCTTCTCCTTCCTACCTCTGGAAAAGGAGTTACGGTAACCCTGTGCCGGAGTAAATCTCCAAACACTTCTACGGTGGAAACAAGACAGATCAAAGTTTGGGAATGCCTACAAAAGTACATGTTTTTGGCCAGTCCTCGAAATGGCTCCTCCCGTGGACATATGAAGCTAACTTAATGGAAAAACATCTGCCACCATGACGGAACAGTCTAAATACACGCCTGGAGGGGTTAAAATATTTCCTCTTTGGTGTGCATAGTGGCCACCATCTACCTCAGAGGTCTTCAATCTTTTTGATGCCGAGACCCCCCTGTCAAAAAATGTTAGGCATAAGGACCCCCTCCTGACAAAAATTTCTAGAATTTTTGTACTTCTCATTATTGACAACTATCGACAACCATAAACGCCCTCAATTCCCACAACAAATAATTTTTACAGTGGGGAAATAAATGAAACAGTATTTAGCAAACCAAAGGTCAGTGAGCGTGGCGGCGTGCTTAAAGTTGTGGCTAAAAACAAAAGGCCTTGGCGCAGGGCACCGCCAGAAGACTTCTTGCTGCGCTGCCCCACGCCATTGTGAAAGGGCAGGAATACACCTTCTTTATGAAATATGGTGTATTCCTGTTCTTTCCCCCTGCTTTGCCGCACAAATTGCAGCCTAGAGCCAACATAGGCAGGATTGTTTTGTGCAGAAAGGGTCACCTTCCAGAACAAAAACAAGCTTGAGAGGGGTTTTCCTCTTTCTATGTGCGCAGCACACATGGAAAGAGGAAAAAAAGAGGAGAAGTGAAAACATTTCTCCTCGTTATGCCTGCTGTGGGGAGGCTTAAGGATTTGGCGCTGCCCCAGGTTTACATGGATTTGCAAATCTGGGGCAGCAACAAAATCCATGGGTGTTGCCTGGGAAAACCCACCCCACCCTTGACGCAGAGTAAGGCAACGCAGTGACTTGCACTGCCTTACTCCATATCTATGAGGCCAAGTCAAGCCATGCAGGGTGACTTTGCATCGCCTCATAAATATGATTCAGACGCTTGTTCTGCCGGAGCTTCAAAAAAGTGACACTCTGGCAGTGCAAGCCTCTCATAAATCAGCCCCTAAATATTTTGTTTGCTTTTTAAGTATTTCACTATCAGGTAGCTAGATATAAAAGAATGGGTAGCTTAGATGAAAAATAAAAGTTAAAAGTTTTTACTCAGTGGGAAATGCACTGTAGTACATTATGAAGCCCCTATTATTTAATGCACTGCAGAGGTCTGTGTGTTACCACAGAGCTTAAATTTGGTGCAGTAGAGAATAGTGACTTATGTATTTTTAGTGCTACGATGTCACCGCCTGTGACAGGAAGCACTGTGAATGTGTGTAAATTGTAAATGTATACTTGTATAGCGCACTACTCACCCGCAAGGGTCTCAAGGCACTTGTACAAATACCACTGTGGAACCCATCCTGGCTTTCCCTGTGAGGTGTCCACTCCTGGGCACCCCTAAGGTGGAGGCCAGGCATCCTTAGCATTGTGGGGGCCGTTGTGGAGATTAAGCAAGCTATTGCCCAGAGTTGCAGAGTGGGACTCTATGGTTGGAATAGGCACCGAGGCGAGAATTATCAGGTACAACAAATTTTGAGCCTCTAGACCCGCCGAGGCAGGGAATTGAACCCTGGTCCTGGGCCAGACCTCTGCATCAGGGTCTGCCGCTCTAACCATTGAGCCACACTTCTCCAGTGTGAGTAATTATTTTATACTTGCATTACACACATTATAAGAGAGACTACTACAAACAGTGCACATAGTTTTAGGATAAAATGGAACTTCCAAAATGCAGATTTTAGTAATACCAGACCACAAGAAATGCATTTGTTTTGCATAACTTCACAGCCTAGTTGTTAACTCTTTGCACTACTACTAAAAACAAAACTTTAAAAAAAAACAGATCTTTGCCATCACAATGTTTGGAGTGATTCAAGCAATTCAAAGCAGAACCACTCCCAAACACCCTTTACATTTGCAGATTACCTCCTAGCACACCTTTGCATTTCATTCAGGCAAGCAGGCACCCTGGCATGTAGGCTTGTTTGAAGGGTTGTTTTACCTGTCTGCTGGGCCTCTTCGTTTCACAGCACATGGGACTCAATTAACTTCAGCTGAAGCATTTTAACAATTGGAATGAAGAGTCCAGGGTGGTTGCCTTTATCCAAAAGGATGAGCACATGTTTTGGATTCCAAGCAGAAGTAAGCTCTGGAAATGCTCACCCCCTTCCCAGGACTCCCAGGCCCCCCTGGGGGTCACGCCCTACAGAATGAAGATCTCTGATCTACACGCTAAAGCATTCCAGGTCTCATCATGTTTTATTGTTTAAATATACTTAACAAGTAACATTTTGTAAAGCTTTCTGTAACTGTCTTTATAAGAAGAAGCCTAGCAAGATGTCTCATTTTCTACATCCATCTGGACAGTAAGTGACATCACTATATTTCCTATTATCCATCTGCACAGACAGTGACATCACTCCTTCACATTCCCAGGACCTACATAAAGGCACCCACATGCAGTGGCCATGCTGCTGGCGCCCAAAGGAAATCTCTTCTATGCCTGTCCAGAAACCCTGGTTGTCCCTACTCCCCCTACTACCCGGCTGCAACACCCACGACCCCGCCCGTCGCTCCCCATGCTTCTGCCCTGTTGCACCACACAACACTGAGGGAGCATTTTCCTGCACTTCCTGCAAGTTTTCATGCACTAGCCAACACCCAACACTAACCACACTTGCACCAACCGCACCCCCTCTCACACTCACACAGTCCTTCAACCAACCACATAACGGCCCACGCTCACATGTATGCTTCTCAACACCCACTTATTCACCAAACATGCCACGGAGATCTGGGACCTGCTGCACAATAATGCCCTGGACATACTTTTCTTCACAGAAACCTGGCTAAATCCTGCCTCAGCACCTGACATCGCGCCAGTACCCCCTCATCCCCCCGGCTACAAGATCACCCGGCAAAACAGACTTCATAGGCACAGAGGTGGAATTGCCACCGTCCACAAGAACGCCATCAGCTGCACCACCTCCACAGACACGTCATCCACTAATTTAAAATCTGTGTCTTTCTAACTCTATGTCACAGACCACTTCACCCTAAGCAGCACTCTCATCTACAGACCACCTAGACTTCACAGCAACTTCACTCACAGCATCATGGACTTCTTAGTTCCACTTGCCCTTGACGCTAGCCATCACATCCTACTTTGAGACCTGAATTCCACCTAGAAGACCATGCCACCCCAACTCAAAAACACTCACTGAAGACCTTGGAAACCAGGGCCTCACCCAACGAGTAAAGAGACCTACCCATGTTGCTGGATACCTCCTGGCACCTAGTATCACCAGCTTCTGCAACATCCAAGTTGAAGAGCATACACCAGCCTCCAGGACAGACCACACCCTTGTCAAGTTCAGCATCCCCATCATGGTGCAAGGCACATGCAACACGCACACACACAGCCAGAACAGCCCACTGAAATTGGAATAGCATCACTGACAAGGACTGGAACACAGCTCTGAACACCCAGCGGTCACTAAAAGTGCTGCTCTGGTTGACGGCATCAATGTCAACATCAACAGAAGTAAGGACATTTTCACCATTGTAAAGGATTTCACCTCACCTGCATCTGCCTCCAACTCAAACACCCTCACAGGACTTATGCAACAATCTCTCTCAATTCTTCAGCAAGAAAATCACTGCGATTTACAACTTCAACCCTCGGGTGGACTCAACAAACCTCACCCATCACTTCCAGATCTTCCAAATGCTAACCAAAAGGCCCGTCATCCCCTCAAATGAAACCACCGCCACCATGAAGTCAATCTACCAGCAGCCCCATTGGGTGGTTGCCCTCACTGCACCTACTCCAGAGGAATGCAACCCCTCAGAACCAATGTCACACCTATTTTGAAGGCCTCCACTTATTATGTGACCTTACCAGATGCTTGGAAACATGCAACTATCCTACAATTGCTGAAGAAAACCTCTGCTATCCCTTAAAAGGCAGCCAACTACAGACTGATCTCACTGCTACCATTCCCAGTCATGATAGTAGAAATAATCAGTTGCCTCATCGAATAATTCAATGACCAGCACGCCTCAACACCACTCAGTCTGTTTTCAGTCCAGGTCTGGTTTCAGGCCAAAACACAGCAAGGAAACTGCCCGTAAAGTCTCCACAGATGACATTCGCATCCTGCACTACATCAGAATCGACGGACAAATACTTCAATTAATCTGCTCCTTCCTGACTGGAAGGACTCATTCAGTTAAACTCGCATCGTACACCTACCTACCGCAGCTACCCAAGAAGCTCACAACTGGGGTGCCGCAGGGCTCTACATTGAGTCCTTTGCTGTTTAACGTTTATATGGCCCCGTTAATCTATCTGGCTGAGCAGTGGGGAGCAAAAATAATGGCGTATGCTGACGACACGCAGCTGTTGTTCACCTGGCCAAAGGACTGTCTGGATGCCTTAGTGGTCCGTACTTGTCTGTCCCATGTCTTTCGCTGCCTTGCCTTAGCTCAGCTCAAATGTAACGAGGACAAATCTGAGATTTTATTGTACGGTAACTTCCCGGCCAATTTCAGAGATCTCATCTGGCCGACTGATCTTCTGTGTCTCAGTTCTTTCAGGGGCCCGGCAAAAAACCTGGGGGTATGGTTCGGACAGGACCTCAAGTTTGAAGTCCACCTAAAAAAACTTACAGGGACCTGTTTCGTCACCCTCAAGTCACTCAAGAGGTTCTTTCCGCTTCTCCCTAGGGAGGCGAAAGAGACTGTTCTGCGGGCCCTGATTTTGGCAAGGCTTGACTATGCCAATGCACTGTTTAGTGGTCTCCCCGCATACCTCATAAAACGGTTGCAGATTATTCAGAACGCGGCTGTGCGACTCCTATTTCATCTCCCGAGAAGAACCAGTGTGCGTGCCCATCTCCGAGACCTTCATTGGCTCCCAGTGGCCCATCGCATTTCGTTCAAATCGCTGGTCCTGGCCTATCACGCCTTGCACCAACTTGGTCCACAATATCTGCATAAAAGGTTCATTTTGTACACCCCTCGCTGCGCTCTCCGTTCGGCTAATCTGCATTTGATGACAATGCCCAAAGTCAGATACGCAAGATTGGGAGGTCAATCCATTTCTGTTCAAACAGCTCGATCATGGAATTCTCTGCCGCTTTCTTTGAGAGCATCACCCACACTGGCGGGGTTCAAAAAAGGGCTCAAAAAAGGGCTCAAAAAACCCACTTATTCAATCTCAGCATCTAATCTCCCCCCTTGACTGATGTCTCTGGTCAATCTCACATATCGCGCCAGGATACTTTGCAGTAGCAGAGCGCGCAACAAAACATTTTATAACATAACATAACATAACATAACACCTCACACGTCCTCAACCTAATCTGGGTGTCCTGCTAAGATCCACGCTGAGCCCGACCCTCTTTAACATACACATGATCCCTCCAGCCAGCATCATCTGCCCTCATGACATCAACTTCCTCTCCTACTCCGACAACAATCAGCTCATTCTCTCCCTCATGGACATAACATTCAGTACCCACATCAAGGTCAATACCTGCAAGACTGAAATCGCCCACTGGATGAAGACCAATTGTCTGCAGCAGGACACTAAAAAGAGCAAAATCATATTCTTCGGGAAGAGCACACTACCGTGGACTCCTGTTGGCAGCCAACAGACCTAGGACCTACCCTCACCACTCACACCAAGAATCTCTCGATTGTCATTGACAGCAAACTTGACATGACCGCCGAAGTCACCATCACCACCTCATGTTTCCATACTCTGAAGGTGCCGAGAAATATTTTCAGTTGGCTCCCAATCAGCACCCAGACAACTTTGTCACAAGCAAGCTGGACTACAGAATTACCCTGTATGTTGACATCAACAGAAAACTCATCGAAAGGCTTTAGACAATTCAGAAGATGGTGGCCAGAATCATTCAAAACCTGCCATGCGGCACAAACATCACCTCATACCTGAAGGAGCTTCACTGGCTCCCCATAAACAAATGAGCACAATTAAAACTCCTCACCCAAACTATCAAGGCACAACATAACTGGCTAAGTATGCCTCAATCACATCTGCTTTTCCAACCCTTCCAGACACCCCTGCTCGTTTGGGCTCCTACGTGCACACATCCGACAGATTTGGAAAGCCAGATATGGAGGTCACGCCTTCTCCTAAATCATTCCTAAAGCATGGAACGGCCTGCTATTACACATAAGTGCCTCCTCCTTACTTCTTGAATTCCACAAGAAGCTGAAGGCCTGGCTTTTAGATTTGTCCCATCTAGGCACTAATGGCCTGATTTATTAGGCCCCTTGCGCCACTGGAACGTCACTTTTTGTGACGTCCGTGATGCAGGAGCCTGCCCCATATTTGTGAGGCAGCACTAAGCCAATTTTTTATGTATTAATGCTGCCTCATACCTATCCTTCCCTTTAAAGCAGTTTTCTGTGTTAAAGGGGCCGCAATGGGTGTTGCTGGGGGCGTTCCCAGCAACATTCGTGGCTTTTTGACACTGCACGAGGATTACGAGCAATCGTAACTCTGAGGCAGTGCCAAAAACGTACACCTCCCCAGGGGAGGTGTAATGGAGGCACAACAAGGAGAAATATCTTTATTTCTCCTTGTTTTTCCTTTTTCTATGTTGTCAGAAATAGGATTTCTGGTTGGCTAGGGCGTGCTACTAAGCCAGGCAGAAACCACCACTCTAGTCAGGGCAAGGGAGTTACACGCTGAAGATGACCCCTGATCACCCCCTTGGTAGCTTGGTACGAGCAGTTAGGCTTATCCCAGAGGCAATGTGTAAAGCGTTTGTGCAACACACACACACAGCAGCAACACACTAGGCACACTACAAAAGAAAATCCACACAAGGTTATTTAAAACATAGCCTTTGTATTATCCAAAACACATTAGAATCATAATCACACAATATACACTGTGCCAACTGGCACTAGGCAATATTTACAGGGATTATATACATGACAGGGCCAATTGGGCCACTGTCTTAACCATCTCAAAGCAAAAGTAGTAAATAACACCACCAGTAACTACTGGTACAACAATGACCTCAGGATTATATCACATTAGCATTAGGCATAAAACATAATATGCATAAATCACAGTTCTGAAGTGCACCGTAATAACACTCCCAGGTGCATACAGCACCTTTGGCATACCTGCATTATGCCTTCCTTAAGGGCTTTGAGCCCAACTGTTACACACAGGTACCCCAAATGACCCCCAGGCCAACTGGCCTTCTCAGGGGCTCAAATGCCCTCTGTCCCAAATGTCAGGTCGCTAAGCTGCCACTTGCAGCCGGGTGCATGCCTACCAGGCCAGCGCCAGAAAATGGGGCAAGGGTGTAATACACCCCGGTCTCCCTAGAGACCAGAAACCATGCCACCAACGTTGCAGCTGCCCGCTGTGTGGCGGGGCAGCTGTGTAATCACCCTTGGCCCTGCAGTGCCTCCTGAACCCCGACTGGAACTCTAAAGGCCAAAAATTGCCCCCACGGTGCAGCTGCCCGCCAACAGCGGGTCAGCTGTGAAGAAATCATCACCCACACAACAGTACCCCAGGCAACGCCAACACTGCTCACTATGAGCCCGACTCACCGGGGGCTCTTCCTTGCTGCTCTTTTGCTGCGAGGCGGCACTGACAATGTGCCTCGACCGGCTCCTTCTCCGTTCTTCACCTTGGAACTCTACCAACGCGGGCATCTCTCCTGGCAGGACAAGACTCGCGGAGCTCCCACCGGCACACGGGAGCCCCGCCTACAAGCAGGCTTCTGCAATGCCTGACTTCCGGCACTCGGCAATCCACCACAAGGCTTCCTGGGGGCTAGCTCCGCCCTTGGTCAGGTGGTCTGCCTGACTTCCGGTTTTTGCGCCCCTCGCTCTCGGCTGCGGTTTCAGTGGTGAGGGGTGGGCTCCCGCTTCTTGAGGCTGACAATTGCGGGGTGGGCTCCCGCAAACAGGAGCACATAAGCAGCAGGGTAGGCTCCCGCTTTCAGCAACACAAGAACAGCAGTGTTTGCTCCCGCCTTCAGTGACACCAATGCGGGTGGGCTCCTGCCTCCAAGCCATCAATGCGGGAGAATCCCCACGTCGGGATTCCCTCAAAATATGTTGCAGCTCAGCGCTGCAAAGTCCCAGCACTCTCCCTGTCCTGGGAGAGATATATATCGCTCACAAGGCGTTCAGGCAACGTTTCAGGGGCACCAGGCTGGGCTCAGGCAGGCCCGCTCACAGGGCCCTCCAGCAGGGAGACAGTCCCTCATGACAATACCTCCTGGAGCCCAGCAGCATCAAGTCCCCAAAAGCACAAGGATGCACACATACATGGGGTCACAGCCCCAATATTTATACCACATTTTCCTTTGTTCTGCCCTGGCACAGGGCTGGGGGAACCAGTCCCAAATGGTTCTGGGGGATATTGGAGCGCTTTGTTTACAGGGCTTCTCTTCCCTTTTATCAGGTGGGGGCTCATCATCACAAACACCACGGGGGCAGAGCCAGCATTCACCTAGGCAGGCACAGACCTATTCAGGGTCAGGGGACTACAACTCCCACTCTCCAAATGAAGATCTCGTATTCAGCCTAGCGCTGACTCACCCTTCCCTCCCTGGAGCCACACACCTCACCTGCCCCTGTCACTTCTGAGCCAGACATGCAATACACATCAGGCAAGCAGACACATAGCAAACAGAAATGCAAACTTCTAAAAGTGGCATTTCTAAAATAGTGATAATAAATCTGCGCACACCATTTCACAGCATTTATTATTACTATTCCAAACATACCAACCTTGACCTCGCTGGTCCTCTCATATCAGGAATTACCACTGAAGCACTTATCAGGGAATCCCCAAAGCATCCCTATGAGAGGGCAGCCTCACAGCAGCGAGAAACCAAAATCGCTGTTTGTCACTACCAGGACATGTCACACACTTAAGGTACATGTCCTACCTTTCACCTACAATGCACCCTGCCCATAGGGCTAGCTAGGGTCTACCCTTAGGGGTGACTGACATGCAGTAAAAGGGGGGGTCACAGACACGGCACACACTTTAGGTGTCATGTCACAGCTGCAGTAACACTGCGTGCACAGGCCCTGCAATGGCAGAAGCCTGAGACAGGTTTGAAAGGCTACTTTGGTGGGTGGCGAAATCAGCGCTGCAAGCCCACCAGCAGCATTTCATTTACTGGCCCTGGGTATCTGAGATACCACTTTACAAGGGACTGACATGTAAATTAAATACGCCAAACAGGTTTAGACCAATCTTACCATGTTTACCACAGAGAGCACACGCACTTTACACTGGACAGCAGTGCTAAAGTTCCCAGAGTCCTAGAACCACCAACACCATGTCAGAAAAAATGCAAGGAGGTAGGCAAAAGGTTCAGGGATGACCCTGCAAAAAGGGTCAAGCCCAACATATGTGTGCTGCATTCTGCGGCACACAGAAAGAGGAAAAAGCCTCTTGTGATTGTGTTTGTGCAGGAAGGCTTCCCTTCCTGCACAAAATATAATCATCCCTGCAATGCAGGCTCCCTTGCACCATGTTGCAAAGATGTCAGTGTTGGCGCACGGCAGCCCATTTTGAGCCTTATCTGAACAATACGGCGCATTCCTGCCATTTTCTTTGGCGGTAGGGCAGCGCAGAAGGAAGGCCTGTAGCGCTGCCCTATGGCAACACCTCTTAAATGAGGCCCGAAATTTGGCTATACTCACACCTTCTCAGTGACAAGATCCCTCCAGCATAACAAAACACAACAAACATAACCTGCTTTTCGAATTTTTGTATGATTTGTATTCTTTATAAAACACTTAAACACACACTCAGGTGCGGGATATTTTGGATGCTTTAGAGATGTCTTGTACTCGGCAGTGTTTGTGAGTGAGGCATTTTAAAACATTATCTGCCTGGATTTTTTCGCCACACGCTGCAGTTAAATGTGTTAACACTTTTTCTATGCACTTTTTTACTCTAGCGCTTTGGAGGATGTTTGGAGCTTTCGAAGTAGGTTGGAGGTGGAACGTCTTAAGCATTTAACAACAAAAAAACAGGCTGTTATCAGCTGGTGCTCCAAGGGTACATTAGGCGCACTTCTCCAAATCTCCACCCTACATTTCACAACCACAGTCTGTGGAGTAGTCAGGTCTGTGGTCACGGTAGAAGCTGGTAGACGGGCAGGACCGGGTCACACAATGATGATTTTTGGCCACCTCCAGATACCGTAGTAGCCAGCAGAATACGAGATGAATGCTGAATGGCGCGCGAAACGCACACTTTCGACTTACATCTCAGTTTAACATATCTCTTTCATTTCCAAGTATGTTCTTAGAAAACAAAACACCATCTCCGCATTAACCCGTGTATCGACCCCATGAGTCTTGTAATCTTAATGCTTGATGTAAGACTTTAATATCTAAGTCACTAGCAGAAACCACGTCATCAATCACTCGGGTACGTTTAGGAACACATAATATTCCATGGGGTCGAAGCACAGCGTCCTCCTGCCGTCCCAGAGAGCTGTTATTAAGACGCGAAAGCACAGCTTAGCAGCACTACGAGCAGAAGTGCAACCACAATAAAAAAAAAAACTGAACTGCTCTCTTGCCTTGTGTTTTCACACCACACCTGCTCTACGGGGCATTTATTCGGGGATTTTGTTGGTCAGTAATGCAGGCACCCAAGCAACTTACCTCCTTACTAACCTCTGCTGCCATAAACCTTTCTAACACTGCTAACCAGTAAATACAATTATTTTTTTCCCATGGCCACCTGGAAAATAAGCCAATCACTGGGTTAGTTAAGAAAACGATGACGTAGGCGTCGAATCAACGCTGTCTATGTCAAGGCGCTACTCTGGGGTTTTCCTTTTTCTCCAGGTGTGGGGGTGCCCTTAAACATCAACCTTCGAGCAGCCGGCTCACTGCTGTGCAATGTATCCCAACTTAGCTGTTAAATGGTTTATCATTGATGAGTGACCCCCTCTCACAGTCTCACTACTTGTAAACCAGACCCTCTCTCACTTCTCGTGTACCAGAATCCCTCTCACTATTTGTGTACCAGACCCCTTCTCACTACTTGTCTATCAGACCCCCTCTCACTTATCGTGTACCAGACCCACTCGTACTACTTGTGCACCAAACACACTCTCACTACTGATGTACTACACCCACTCTCACTACCCGTCCACCACAACCCCCTTTCACTACTCGTGTACCAGATCCCCCTATCACTACTCGTGTACCAGACCCCACTCTCACTACTCGTGTACCAGACCCCACTCTCACTACTCGTGTACCTGACCCACTCTCACTACTGATGTACCAGACTCCCTCTCACTACTTGTCAACCAGACCCCCTCTCACTACTCGTGTACCAGATCCACTCTTACTACTCGTGTACCAGACCCGCTCTCACTACTCATCTACCACACTTACTCTCACTACTAATGTACCAGACCCACTCTCACTACTCGTCCACCAGAACCCCCTCTTACTACTCGTGTACCAGACCTCACTCACTCTCACTACTCGTGTACCAGACCCATTCTCGCTGCTTATGCACCAGACCATCTCTTGATAATTGTGCACCAGACCCACTCTTGCTACTGATGTACTACACACACTCTCAGTCTTCCTGTACAGACCCACTCACTAGTCGTGTACCAAACCCCCCTCACTACTCGTACACCAGACCCCCTCTCACTACACGTGTACCAGAGCCCCTCTCACTACTCTTGTACCTGACCCACTCTCACTACTAATACACCAGACTCCCTCTCACTACTTGTCAACCAGACCCCCCTCTCACTACTCGTGTACCAGACCCACTCTACCTACTGGTGTACCAGACCCGCTCTCACTACTCATTTACCAGACCTACTCTCACTACTAATGTACCAGACCCACTCTCATTACTTGTCAAACAAACCCCCCTCTCACTACTCGTGTACCAGACCCACTCTTACTACTCGTGTACCAGACCCATTCTCACTACTCATCTACCAGACCTACTCTCACTACTAATGTACCAGACCCACTCTCACTACTCGTCCACCAGAACCCCCTCTCACTACTCGTGTACAGACCCACTCTCACTACTCGTGTACCAGACCCATTCTCGCTGCTTATGCACCAGACCATCTTCGATAATTGTGCACCAGACCCACTCTTGCTACTGATGTACTACACACACTCTCAGTCTTCGTGTACAGACCCACTCACTAGTCGTGTACCGAACCCCCCTCACTACTCGTACACCAGACCCCCTCTCACTACACGTGTACCTGAGCCCCTCTCACTACTCTTGTACCTGACCCACTCTCACTACTGATGCACCAGACTCCCTCTCACTACTTGTCAACCAGACCCCCTCTCACTACTCGTGTACCAGACCCACTCTACCTACTGGTGTACCAGACCCGCTCTCACTACTCATTTACCAGACCTACTCTCACTACTAATGTACCAGACCCACTCTCATTACTTGTCAACCAAACCCGCTCTCACTACTCGTGTACAGACCCACCATCAATACTGATGCACCAAACTCCCTCTCACTACCTGTCAACCAGACCTCCTCTCAGTACTCGTGCACAGACCCACTCTCACTACTTATCTATTAGTCCCCCTCTCACTACTCATGTACCAGACTTACTCTCACTACTCGTGTACCATACCTACTCTCACTACTCGTGTACCAGACCCACTCTCACTACTTGTCAACCAGACCCCCTCTTACTACTCATGTACAGACCCATTCTCACTACTTGTCCAACAGACCCCCTCTCACTACTCGTGTACCAGACCCCCTCTCACTACTCGTGTACCAGACACCCATCTCACTACTCTTGTACCTGACCCACTCTCACTGCTGATGCACCAGACTCCCTCTTACTACTTGTCAACCAGACCCCCTCTCACTACTCATGCACCAGACCCACACCCACTGGAGAAGTGTGGCTCACTGGTTAGAGGAGGCATACCCTGAAGCAGAGGTCAGACCCGGGACCAGGTTTCAATTCCCGACGCGGCAGGGTCTTGAGCCCAATTGTCCACAGACTCGATAATTCTTGCTTCGGTGGCCACTCTAATCACGGGTTCACACTCTGCAACTCTGGGCATTAGCTTGCTTAATCTCCACAACGCCCCCCCCGCGGCGGGATGCCTGGCTTTCACCTTGGGGATGCCCAGTACGGGTTATCTCACAGGGAAAAGCCAGGACGGGTTCCCAAGGCAAGCGCCGAGATGCCCTAGGGTAAGTTGAGCGCTATATAAGAACATACATACATAGATACATACATACATACTCTTACTACTCGTGTACCAGACCCACTCTCATTACTTGTCAACCAGACCCCCTCGCTCTTACTACTCATGTATGGACCCACTCTCACTACTCGTGTACCAGACCCACTCCTACTACTCGTGTACCAGACCTACTCTCACTGCTATTGTTTCAGACCCACTCTCGTTACTTTAGTAACCAGACCCCCTCTTACTACTCGTGTACGGACCCACTCTCACTACTGATGCACCAGACTCCCTCAACCAGACCCCCTCTCACTACTCGTGTACCAGACCCACTCCTACTACTCGTGTACCAGACCTACTCTCACTGCTATTGTACCAGACCCACTCTCGTTACTTGTCAACCAGACCCCCTGTTACTACTCGTGTACGGACCCACTCTCACTACTGATGCACCAGACTCCCTCAACCAGACCCCCTCTCACTACTTGTGTACAGACCCCTCTCACTACTCGTGTACCAGACTTACTCTCACTACTGATGTACCAGATCCCCTCTCACTACTCATGTTCCAGACAACCATCTCACTACTCTTGTACTTGACCCACTCTCACTACTGATGCACCAGACTCGCTCTCAATACTTCTCAACCAGACCCCCTCTCACTACTCATGTACCATACCCACTCTTACTACTCGTGTACCAGACCCACTCTCACTACTCCTGTACCAGACCCACTCTCACTACTCGTGTACCAGACCCACTCTCACTATTAATGTACCAGACCCACTCTCATCACTGATGTACTAGACCCCCTCCCACTCACAGAACTCACCTATCAGACCACCCCCTTACTACTCGTCTACCAGACCTACTCTCACTACTTGTGTACCAGGCCCACTCTCACTACTTGTCTACCAGACCCCCCTCTGACTACTCGTGTACCAGACCACCCTCTCACTACTGATGTACCAGACCAACTCACTACTCGTGTACCAGACCCGCTCTCACTACTCGTGTACCAGACCTACTCTCACTACTGATGTACCATACTTACTCTCACTAATGTACTATACCTACTCTCACTACTTGTGTACCAGACCCCCTCTCACTACTCGTGCCCATACCCACTCTCACTACTTGTGTATCTAATTCTCTCACTACTCATGTAGCAGACCTACCCTCACTGCGTGTGCCCCAATGTGGGTGTAATACTGATGTACCACACCATCTCTCACTTCTGATGTACTATTCCTACTCTCACTGCTGATGTACGAGACCCACTCTTACTACGAATGTACCATACCCACTCTCATTATTGATGTACCAGACCCACTCTCACTATTTGAATACCACACCATCTCTCACTACTGATATACTATTGCATTCTCACTACTTGTGCACAGACCCCCTCTCACTACTGATGTACTACACCCACTCTTACTACTGATGTTCTATACCCACTCACACTACTAATGTACTAGACCCACTCTTAAAACAGATGTACATCCGCTCTAGTTTAACTACTTGTCTACCAGACCCACTCGCACTTCTCGTGTACCAGACTCACTCTCACTGCTTGTGTACCAGACCCCCTCTCACTACTTGTGTGCCAGACACCTTGACTTGCTTTACACTCCCAAATAAAAGAAATTCAGCACTCCCAAGAAGAGGCACTTGGTAAAACAAGAAAAAGCACCTGGAAAGGAGGCGCAGCACTCATAAAATGAGGCGCATCAATAAACAATTCCAAAATAATGGGTGGAGTTGTATTAATGCAACACTCTCCAAGACTTTCCCAGATGTCAAATGAAACAAGTAAAACATACAAATGTGTATATATATATATATATATATATATATATATATATATATATATATATATATATATATATATATATATATATATATATATATATATATATATATATATATATATATATATATATATATATATATATGAATGAATCAAAATAAAGGGCCACATTTCCTAAGAGAAGACGGAGGGAGATGTTTTAGAGAGATAAGAGAGGAAGTCAAAAGTGACTTTTACTTGGTGCCCTCATACATCCCGAGGGATGTCATGCTTCATCATAGGGCGCTGCTCCTCATAGGGCCGGCACTGCAATGCCCTACGGGTCCCCCGAAGGTTCGCTTTGGCAGAGATCTTTTTATTAATACAATGTATGATGAGTGCAAGGGAGTGCTCTTGAAGTAATAGGTGAGTTAAAAGTGGGTAGAGGGTATCCGTAATGAGCAGGTTTAATGAAAGAGATCCCTCAGTTCCAGTTGAAAAACCAAACAGTTGGTGTCTGCTAAAGCGTAGTAATGGCCCTCAGTGGCTGTAAGATACTGTGCAAGTGTGTATGTAGAATGTACTAGGTCGACATGCTTTGCTATCTTAATGGTCTGAGGAGGCGATCCCTATTGTTTCTTCAGGAACAAACAAAAGGTAAGATACAGTGTATGGGTATTAGAGATGGCCTCATCAAGTGAAGCAGTGCCACCAGTTTGACCCTGGAGGTGGTCCAATCTATGGGATATAGAAATATATCCCCATGAGTCAAACAAGAGCGTGCATTCCGTCACAATGGTTATGTCAAAAGGCACAAACTGCTGCACCTACCCAACCTCTCGAATGCTCGGAAGAATATAAATGTATAAGCAAGTAATAATAAAACAAACACAAGTATAATAATGGACATTCACAAGTAAAATGCAAGAGAGCAAGACATTAGCAGATAATAAGAATGGAATACTTACAAATCAAATGCAGGAGAGCAAAGAAACTCATTACTCAGACATAACTTTCAAGTTCAGCATTCTGCTCAGCTCGACTGGGAAGCCCTTTCAGTCAGTCATCCAGAAGTCTCAATGGGACACCAAATATTTCTATGATGTTGCATCGATCTCATGAGTGAGCTTCAGTGTGAGAACCAAGGGGCATATTACCAAGCAATAGCGATAATTATCGCTATTGCTTGGTTAGCGTGAAAAAATGATCGCCGAGCTGCGGCGATTTTCATCGCAGATAAACCTTGGTATTACTTTATCTTTTTTATCTTTGTAAAACGAAAGCTGACCGTACTGGTCTGTTCCAAGGTCAAGACTGAAGCCAGCCAAACCTCTGTGTTTTTACTCCAAGGCAGAGAAGTACATTCCGCACATTTCTCTCTCATGATTTCAAATGCACATCCCACTCGTTCTGTTCCAGGCAAGCCAGTTTTGCTCTGTGCTGAGAAGAAAGTAAACAATCCACTTTAAGGCTGCAAGGAGACACGAAATGAAATCACAAGTCAAAAAGCAAGAGTACAAAAATGATGTAGTACATTTACAATGAAGTAAGTTAAACACAGAGTCAATTAAAACAAACACTGGCATTCAAAGGTCATCACATGATTCCACAATGCTCACAAAAGCATATAGCACTACACTCCCCTCTCACTACTTGTGTACCAGACCCCCCTCTCACTACTTGTGTACCAGACCCCCTCTCACTACTTGTGTACCAAACTCACTCTCACTACTTGTTTACAGACCCCCTCTCACTACTTGTGTACGAGACCCCTCTCTCACTACTTGTGTACCAGACCTCCCTCTCACTATTTGCGTACCAAACCCACTCTCACTACTTGTTTACAGACCCCCTCTAACTACTTGCATACTAGACCCACTCTCACTGCTTGTTTTTAAGACTCCCTCTCACTACTTGTTTACCAGGTCCCCTCTTACTACTTGTGTACCAGTCCCACTCTCACTACTTGTGTACCAGATCCACTCTCGCTACTTGCGTACTAGACCCACTCTCTATCACTCCGAGGAGCATCTATAGTCTAGAAAGGATCCCCATTGCAAGTTGGCTAGTTATCCTGTTAACTGATAAACCCTAGTTTTTGACCAAATGAGATGACTAGTGGTTTGATATTTCCTGGCATACATCCCACTGATAAAGGCGGGTTGAATTATGTTTGAAAAACAGGTCAGAATTTGCAGAAACCCTGCAGAAACTGTTGCTGTAACACTAATTGCGGTACAAAAGGGAGTGGTGATTGATGGAGCATCTGAATCAATCAAACACTCACACCCAGTCAAAAGATCTGGGTTTAATCCATCACCGGTCTTTAGCCCACTCAGGCACCCCAGTTCAGACATGGCTATATGCAAATCAGTCTGACCCTGTGCCTCATGGGTACAGTCCAGCCCGAACTGCCAAGTGTGGCAGGGTATGCTCAGAGGTGAGTCCCTTGCTCACTTTGCCACTGGATTCAAGCAAGCCGGGCTGAAGACGGCTGGAATGCCAGAAACCGGTCCTCGGAAGCTTGTTTCCGGTCCAGGGAAGACATGGCTCGGCAGTTCGGGCTGGACTGTTCCCATGAGGCACAGGGTCAGACTGAATTGCATATAGCTATGTCTGAACTGGGGTGGCAGAGTGGGCTAAAAAACAGTGATGGATTAAACCCAGATTGTTGGACTGGGTGTGAGTGTTTGATTGATTCAGATGCTCCGCCCATCACCATCCCCTTTTGTACCGCTTTTTGCCGCCATAAGTGTGGCAGGGTATGCTCAGACGTGAGTCCCTTGCTCACTTTGCCACTGGATTCAAGCAAGCCGGGCTGAAGATGGCTGGAATGCCAGAAACCGGTCCTCAGAAGCTTGTTTCCGGTCCAGGGAAGACATGGCTTGGCAGTTCGGGCTGGACTGTTCCCATGAGGCACAGGGTCAGACTGATTTGCATATAGCCATGTCTGAACTGGGGTGGCAGAGTGGGCTAGAGAACGGTGATGGATTAAACCCAGATCTTTTGACTGGGTGTGAGTGTCTGATTGATTCAGATGCTCCGTCCATCACCACCCCCTTTTGTACTGCTTTTTGCCGTCATAAGTGTGGCAGGGTATGCCCAGACGTGAGTCCCTTGCTCACTTTGCCACTGGATTTAAGCAAGCCGGGCTGAAGACGGCTGGAATGCCAGAAACCGGTCCTCGGAAGCTTGTTTCCGGTCCAGAGAAGACATGGCTTGGCAGTTCAGGCTGGACTGTTCCCATGAGGCACAGGGTCAGATGGATTTGCATATAGCCATGTCTGAACTGGGGTGGCAGAGTGGGCTAAAGAACGGTAATGGATTAAACCCAGATCTTTTGACTGGGTGTGAGTGTTTGATTGATTCGGATACTCCGTTCATCACCACCCCCTTTTGTACCGCTTTTTGCCGCCATAAGTGTGGCAGGGTATGCTCAGACGTGAGTCCCTTGCCCACTTTGCCACTGGATTCAAGCAAGCCGGGCTGAAGACGGCTGGAATGCCAGAAACCGGTCCTCGGAAGCTTGTTTCCGGTCCAGGGAAGACATGGTTTGGCAGTTCGGGCTGGACTGTTCCCATGAGGCACAGGGTCAGACTGATTTGCATATAGCCATGTCTGAACTGGGGTGGCAGAGTGGGCTAAAGAACGGTGATGGATTAAACCCAGATCTTTTGAATGGGTGTGAGTGTTTGATTGGTTCAGATGCTCCGTCCATCACCACCCCCTTTTGTACCGCGGGGTAACACTAATTGCAGCAGGTTATACCTCATTCCATATGTCCAAACTGATAAAGGGATGGAACTGGTGCAGTAATACAGCCGCATTCTTGGTGCCAATGGATATTGCAGTGTAATTAAACAATGCAGCAGATGCCTTTGGTGAAACACCAGGCGGGTGGACAGTGGGGAACACTCCATAAAGAAAAAAAAGAAGCGGAGCACTCGGGCACCACCCGTAAAGAAATTGAGAAGTGTGAGGCAAGATGTAAGAAGGGGTCACAATCACTGTGGAACCAATACACATGCCCAGAGTGCCCAACGTGGAGAGTGAGGACAGATATGAATGTCTTGATAGGTGATAATTAGCACCTTTCTTATATCAAGAATGTGAGTGGTGCATCTCAAATGCTTTGTCGACAGTACACATGGTTTTACATTTAACAGCACAGTGAACGAATAGTTGTGAAACGTGATCAAATGCCTTCACTTTTAGGGCAGTGCAAGCTCTGACATTCTGTACCTCTTGCAGCCTGGCCTGGTCTCATTTTGGTCTTCCTAAGTGCATTGAAAACCACAAGGGCATTTGTGTAGGACACTTGGTGAGGAAAAGCAACTACTGCTAAAGTTTAAGCAACACTCACAGGTGGCAGAAACAACTAGTGAGGATACTTACTAAAGTGGGGTAAAGAGACCATTTCAAATCAATGGGAGGAACTGGAGCACTTACCCTTGACATAGGTCTGTGGAAGAACATATTGTATCAGGGTAGAAGGTTGAAACCACAAGTTCAGTCTTTGATGTACTTTTAGGTAGAATGTGTGTGTTAGCCAGGTTTACGTTTAGTGTATCCTGATTCATCTTTAGTTGTACTCAACATGCAGACCTAAATGTGATTTGCACTTTCTTCTGGATATATATATATATGAAATCTTTGTCATATTTTATGAAGGTTATGTGTGCTGACCGTATGTGCTAGGAAAACAGACTTTTCTATGCAAGAAAAAGTAGTGCCAGTATGTTGTTTATGTCTATTAACCGCGTGGTAGAAACACAAAGACACAGTTATAAATATAAAATGGCGACCGAATTTCAAGTTGACCTGTGAGCAAGGGCACAAGGTGTCAGAAACGCATCAGGTTTAAGGATTACAATAAAATAACATCTGCCTCATATTGCTACGTTCTAGTCTCTGTTTGCCGGATGGAAATGCAGAGAATTGAAGTTGTTTTTGCATAAAATTACAGAAGTTGGGTGCTTCCTCATACGTACCCACTCCCCGGAAAGCAGGCTGCCGTTCTCAACCAATACTATGCAGAGTTTGAGAAAAGAGCATTTGCGGTAGCCCCCTAGCACGGCCGAAAAGTTACACACAACCCAGAAGGAAGAGAAGTCAACGGCGAGGTCGTTGAGACCAGTCGGAGGCAGCTTTCCGAGGTGGTGAGTTCCCCGGCGATATTGCGCAGGTGGGGAGTAAAATAAGGCAGGGTTGGAGCCGCGTTAATGAGCAGTATACAGCGTTAAGAATAGTTTAAAATTACACCCTCAAGATGTCAGCTGAAACAGTTCGCGAACGAGAAGCAGCGGCTGAGGAACTCTTTTGCAGATTACCAAAGGTATCTACAATGGGAGAAAGGCCCACCACCAGTAATTCGGTGACACTAAAGCCCTTCCAAGAAAGCTGGAAAAATGTATGAAATCAGAAACAACAAAGTGGTGGGAACACAAATCATTGTCTAAATATGTGGAGGCAGGACATGTACCATGCGGATTAAGGATTTTATTGGCACTGAGTTATGAAAGCCCAAATCTTTGGGGCAGATTTATGTTAACTGACGCATCCCGAGGGATACGCCAGTTAACGTGCGCCACAGCTACGGCACCCATGGTGCGCCGCATTTATAATGCGGCGCACCATGGTGCAAAAACGGCACAGATGCGTGACGCATCTGTGCCGGAAATGTGGCGCATTGCTGGAGTTGCGTCGCAAGCGCGACGCAGCTCCAGCAAGGCTCGGGGGTTCCCCATCTACACAATGCTGCGTCAAGACCTACGCCTGCTTCAAGCAGGCGCAGGGTTTTGATGCAGCATTGCCCTGAAAGTGACTGAGTGAAATCTCATAGATTTCACTCAGCCACTTTCAGGAGGCGTTCCTGCGCAGGAACGCCCCCCCTGCGCAGGAACGCCTCCTTATGGCGCAGTGCTTTACAACGTGACGCATCTCCTAGATGCGTCACGTTGTAAATAGGGCACATTGTTTGCGCCACAGTTGCGTCAAATAAAGTGACGCAATTGCGGCGCAAAGAGGCGCAACGGCCTCATAAATCTGCCCCCTAGTATGTTAAAGGAGTGGGGTGAGAGTAACCTGTTGGTGTCAATTAATTTGGTCAAAAATGTAGTCAAGTACGCAGAGATTGATCAACAAGCGTTACTGTTGGAAATTGATCAAATCAATCAGTGATTAAACAAATTAGAACCCAATGAATTTATTTCCAAAACAAGAGGAGAAATAAAAGACTGTTTAAACAAGCAAGAGGATAAAATCAAGATACGCAAAGCGTACAAATTTTCAAGAGATAAATCCAACTACAAGCAGGGTCGGAGTTTTACTTTTGCTTGAAATGCTAGACCGCCAAAAAAGTTAAATTCAATGACAAAGAGAGAAAAGTGACACAAGGCTTGGGAAATAACCCTAATATGGAGGAGAATGGAATGCCAAGCACAACGGATGTAGACTCACTTTCAAGTGAGGTCTCATCGGATGGAGGAAGCACAAGTAGCCTGGGAGAACAGATTCATGGTAGAGTGTTAGACTTAGGAGAAGAAGTGGATTTTTTAGCGTCAGACCGCTGCCAGACCCTAAGGCCAAGACATCCAAAGAAGAAAGTAGAATCAGAAAGAACATCAGAAGAAGTGAAAGGCGCAAAAGGCGGAAATGCAAGAACAGCGAAGAAAAATACATACTGGCGCAAAAATTATCTCTGGATGAAAATACCATTGTTAATCTATCCACCATGACACTATCGGAAGCAGAGACACAACTGTTAGCTTTAGGTCTATCCTACTGCCCAGTTAGTGATTTTAATTACACACGTACCATAGTCGAGATTTTTTGTTTTATCCGAAAATTGAAATTGAAGAGGTTTTTCTCGATTAAAGAAGGATTTAAAGAAATGCAATAAAACAAGGATAACTCTAATGAACCTAATATGGAACTCCATGCATCTGATGTTTCCACACAAATGACTATGCACGACCTCAGTGAAGACAATAATGAGAAAGATGAAAACTCTAGGGACATACAGTCAACATAGGGAAGGCTGTTGAATGCTAGCATTAAACAACGGGGAGCAGGCATGAGTCCTTTTAAGCCCAAGTCTCACTTTATCCCGGCAATGCCCAAAGATGCCATTGACATTTTTTTTCATGAAGTTGTTACTGAGGATATTAAAAAACTTCATCACCAAATCAAATATAAGAAACGTCACAAAATTAATCATGAATTGCAATAAAACAAGCTGATGAAAAAGTTAAATAATAATCATGAAATAGTTATTACTAAATCTGACAAGGGAGGCAACATTGTCATTTGACCTCAAATGGACTATATAATAGAAGCACTAGGCATCTGGAAGATCAGTCCTGTTATGAAAAAACCAATATGAAAAAGTAGAATTCAGCAAGAGAGAATTTAAAAACGAAACTACTGCAATGAAAAAGAGAAGGAGGTATTTCTACTGAAGAATGCCGTTTCCTGCATGTGGAACATCCAACTTTGCTGAGAATGTATTTGATTCCTAAAGTTCACAAATAAATATCCCCTATCCCTGGCAGACCCATTATAGCAGCAATAGGGAGTGTGGGAGAACAGGTGTCACAATATGTGGACTATTTTTTACAGGACTTGGTTAAACAACTGCCTACATATATAAAAGATACAGGCGACTTTCTTGAGAAATTACAGAATATAAAGTGGGCAGAGGATTTGATGTCTATTACTTTAGACATCGAATCCCTGTACACCAGTGTAGAACACGAATGCCTTGAAACACTTTGTCGGATTAAGACCCCTGGACTGTTATAATCATAACAAAATGCTTTTAGATCTTGGTGTGTGTTTATAAACTATTTTATGCTTGGCAATGATGTTTACTTGCAAAAGAGGGGTGTGGCGCTGGGGGCCTGCTTCTCCCCCAGCTATGCAAGTTTGCATGTTGGTTGGTGGGAGGAGCAGGTCCTTAAATAGACATTCCTAGCTGATTACAACAACCATGTACAACATTGGTTGAGATACATAGACAATGTTTTTATTGTGTGGAAGGATGATTAAAGGAGTGCCATTGATTTTATCAATAGGATTAATAATAATACTCTTAATCTTCAATTTACATCACAGATCAATAAACAATATGTGGAATTCTTAGACGTTAAAGTCTATATAAAAAATGAAAGCATAGCAACTACGCTACATAGAAAGGTGATGGCTGGAAATACTACATTCCATGCTGGCAGCGCACATCCCAAACATTTGATAAAAAACATTCTGTTTAGGGAGTTATTGCCCTTAAAGAGGATCTTGCATTTTGTAGTCAGCGCGGGGACACACAGTTTTGTGTAGCCAGGCGCTCAATAAATGCTTATTATTATTACTGATGAGGACTTCACTTCATGCAAATAACAGGCCCTCATTAGATTTAGAAGGAAAGGCTACAGTGAGTCAATTTTAATGGAAGCTGTGAATAAAATCAGTACAAGAACTAGGGACTCCTTTTTATCTAACTCAAGTAATACAGAAAATCCTGAAACAGCGGACAGTGTCCCGAGACTCATACCCTCATTTAATAGGCAAGAAAGAAATATCTGGTCTATTATTAGGCGCAACTGGCCTAGAATTATGACTGATGGGGTACTAGCACCTAGCCTTCCCCCACAACCTACGATTACGTTTAGAAACGGCCCGTCAATCACAACACAAATTGTCAAGATAAATCCTGAACTGCTAAAATGTGGCTACAACCTAAGCAAGGGTTCACTAGGAGTTCCTCTTCCAGAGCATGTAGGTTTGGAGAGAATACTACATCTGACTCCTTTTAGCCCAGAGAAAGTTTTGATCAAAGGCGGATACAGTTGTAAAACTGAGTTTGCAGTTTATGTTCTAACGAGCACCTGTGGCTTAAGATACGTGGGAAGCACCAAGCTCCGGGTGCATGTGAGAATTTTACAACACCTTAGAGCCATCGTTAATAATGATTCCACATATCCGGTGGCTTGTCATTTTAAACAAATGCGCAATAACAATCTCAGTTGTTCGAAATACTTTGTGGTGGCAGCTATACCCAAACCCCGAAGAGGAGGAGATAGGGAAAGAATGTTGAGAAAATTAGAATCCAAAATGATATTAGAATTAGATAGCAAAATGCCCAATGGCCTCAACAACACGGAGGACATTTATAATTTTCTATAGTGTATCGTATGGTAAATTTGACAGATATAAATGAATGAACTTTTTTGTACATACTTTGATGAACTGCATTATTGTCCAGGCTGCAAGGATTTTTTGTTTTACTATGTATTCTTAAAGTTATTTGGTAAGGGTTTAAACTAAGAAACCTTTGTGGTTTTTAGATTTGTTTATAATAGTGAGTGTTTAGAATTTAGCAGCACAAGCACTTTAAATACGTTACCGTGATTAATTACGCGGACGACCTGCAGCTCATCTTCTCTCTTAATTCTCCTTCTGCTATTCCTAACTTTCAGTCAGCCATGTCCCACATTCTCCAGTGGATGGGCCATAATCAGTTAAAACTGAACCCCGGTAAGACGGAGCTCCTCCTTCCTGGTAGGAGTCCCACCTTCTGGTGGCCACACTTCTGGCCGGCGGAACTGGGCCCATCTCCCACTCCCGTGGCCTCGGTGAAGAGCTTAGGGGTCACTATTGACTCTGCTCTATCCCTAGGGCCGCAGGTGGGGACCGTGGTCTCATCCTGCACTTACCAACTGTGCAGGATCAGGAAAGTGGCATACCTCCTTACACCTGAAGCCCTCCTGCAGGTCATCATGGCCCTCGTCCTTTCTCGCCTAGATTTCTCCAACTCGATCTACCATGGTCTGCCCAAAACATCGATGGGCAGACTACAGGTGGTCCAAAATCAGGCGGCGAGATTGGCCTTAGGGATCCCGAAGTGGCAATCTGCCAGGCCCCTCCTCATCAAACTCCACTGGCTCCCTGTCGCCTCTAGGGCAGCCTTTAAGATCGGCTGCCTCATCTTCAAATCCCTGGCTGGCTCCTGTCCCATCTTTGTAAAATCTCTCATTCTACCCTACTGCCCGTCCCGCAACTTGAGATCCTCCTATCTTCATCTCTTAACTGTCCCCTCTTACAAGCTCTGCAGATCTGGAGGCCGGAGATTTGCTTACCTGGCCCCCAAGTTCTGGAACTCTCTCCCTCTTCCTCTTAAAACTTCTAATTCTTTGATCCTTTTTCGCAAATCTTTAAAAACTTGGCTTTTCCCTCATTCTGGTTAGTCTTTCTGTACCCTCTATTTCCAACCAGCGCCAGGAAACCCATGGTGTCAGTGCGCTATATAAGCACCCCTTACGATACGATACTAAATAGGTGGAATGTGGATTATAATGACACTTTATAGGCACCTGGCACTTTTTTGCATTATTTGCACGCTGGTATAAAGCACAATATTCCCTCCTCTGCGCATTTAAGCAGGAAGCTGTTGAAACAGGAGGAGGTATATTCCTATTGGCATGATTTTTCACAACAAGATGTTTACATGGTATTTTTGCAAACTTTGAACAGTTAATTGGCTCAATATTTTTAGTTTCTTTGAATTTGGATTCATATATTTCTATATGTAACGTTTCGTTTTTACTATTTATGAATTATGTATTAAGCCCGATTCAAGTTTTTAACTGTGACACGCCATATTTGGAACATTTAATAATTTTTATTTTAAGTTCCCAATTATTGAAGTTTAATTTATATGGGTTGTAACAATTGAATTGTTTGTAATGCATTTAAGTAGATATATGAAATTTTTGTCATATTTTATGAAGGTTATTTGTGCTGACCGTGAGTGCTAGGAAAACAGACTTTTCTATGCAAGAAAAAGTAGTGCCAGCATGTCATTTAGGTATATTAACCACGAGGTAGAAACACAAAGACACAGTTCTAAATATAAAATGGCGAACAAATTTCAAGTTGACCTGTGAGCAAGGGCACAAGGTGTCCGAAACGCATCAGGATTGAGGATTACAATAAAATAACATCTGCCTCATATTGCTGGGTGCGAGTCTCTGTTTGCTGAATGGAAATGCGGAGAATTGAAGTTGTTTTTTGCATTTATATATACAAATATTGACGTTGCAGTGTGAACAAGGACGACTTGGCCCGAAACGCGTAGCTGTTTGCTGTGATAACGCAATAAAATAACATCTTGCTGTACCTGGTGGTCCGTCTCCTTCGTTGCCGGTTTAGCGTGCATGCTTGCCTGCTGCGGAACACTGAGAAGCTGAGAGGAGCTGATTTGCATATATATATATAATGCTCCGTCTCCACCTCTTTACGTCTTTACGGTGCACTCCCAGGCGGGTGCCGGTTGCGGTAGTGGAAAACCGCTAAATACAATGATCAAATTCTCAGTTTTTTCAAGAATTACCGCACTCACGGGGTGACGTTTCGCAAACTTCTTTTATTTTTTGTTGAACAGACACGTTTCGGCATCAAGCCTTCTTCGGTGTTCATGACACTGACTGACTGACTGACTGACAGACTGAAATATTTTTAAAGCGCTCGAATGCAGCGGCGTCTTGGCGCTATAGTACAGAAAAAGCGGTGAGAGCAGATTTAGGGCAGAGAGAAAAGCCAGGTTTTCAATGCCTTTCTGAAGCTCATTTTAGATTTTTGTGAGCGTAGCGCGGGGGCAGCGAGTTCCATGATTTGGAAGCTTGATAGGAAAAAGATTTTCCACCCCATCGGGCTCTCCTTATTCTTGGCTGACATACTAAGTCCTGGTTGGCTGATCTCAAGATACGTGATGGTATATATCGTGGAAGGAGTTTGGTAAGGTCGTCAGGTCCCTTGCCATACAAGGACTTGTGAACCAAGCAAAGGGCCTTGAACTGTATTCTGCGCCTAATTGGAAGCCAGTGAAGTTCACGTATCACTTTAGAGGTTGGATGACGCTTTGGTAGGTTCAGCAGGACCCTAGCTGCGGCATTTTGGATTGCCTGTAGCTTGGTCAGTTGTTTTTCTCCCGTGCCCAGGTAGAGTGAGTTGCAATAGTCCACTCGGGACATTACCAGGGCACCCATCACCGTCTTTTTTAGTGTTGGTGGTATGTATGGTAAGATATTTCTAAGGACCTTGATGGCGTACAAACAGGCGGAAGTCACCTGGTTAATTTGCGCCTTACAGGAGAGGTCTTTATCTAACATGAAGCCAAGATTCCTAACCTTATCTACTGGACTAGGGCAGGTGCCCGCCTCAGGAGGCCACCAGAGGTCGTTCCAAACGGAAGGTTTCTGGCCGAACTCAATTATTTCGGTCTTATCCGTATTTAAATTTAGAAAATTACGACTTATCCAGCTTTTTACCCCAAGGAGGCAGTTCTTGAAGCGCTCTGCTGTAGCTTCAATTGACTGGGATACCGACAATACAATTTGTGTGTCATCGGCGTACGACACTAAATGTAGGCCATGAGATTGAATTAGGGTGGCTAAAGGAGTGACATATAGATTAAACAATGTAGGCGATAGTGCCGAGCCCTGGGGAACCCCTCCCGGGAGGGAGAATTCGTCAGATTGAAGACCTTTCCCAGTGCACTTGTTGAATTCGGGAATCTAGAAAAGATGTTAAAAGGGTCAGAGCAGTGCCGGCAAAACCCAGAGTTCTTAATCTGTTTAACAAGACGGAATGGTTAACAGTGTCGAACACCGCTGTTAGGTCTAATAAAATCAAGGCCGTTCTACCACCCTCATCCATTGACCTTCGTATGTTTTCCGTTGCCATGATCAAGGCAGACTCTGTTGAGTGAAAGGGTCGAAATCCGTGTTGTGAAGGATCTAGTAGCTTATTATGGTCTACATATCTCATTATCTCTTGATTCATGGCTTTCTCCAGAATCTTGGCTGGTAAGGGCAGGGCAGGCAGGATATGGGCCGATAGTGCTTGGGTTCAGTAGGATCCAGAGTATCCTTCTTAAGGATGGGCCGGATGCAGGCTTTCTTCCAGCTACTGGGGAATTCACCCAGGATGATAACCTTGTTTAACAGGGGTGTCAGGACAGCTGTTACAGTCTCTGGAATCACATGCAGTACATGAGGTGGACAGGGGTCTAACGGGGATCCCGATTTCATCTGTATGAGGAGGTCCACAATCTGTGCCTCCTCTAATAGAGGGAAGCAGGAGCAGATGGAGGCAGTCAGAGTGGTATTCTCACTGTTGTCAGTAATTGAGTCCGCTACTAAGGTGCTAAGGTCATCATGCACTGCCTGGACCTTGTGTTGAAAGAAGGTAGCGATGCTTGTCACAAAGTTCTGGTTGGGACTGAAAATTGAAGTAGACCTCGAAGATGGTGTACTGATAAAGTTTTCTGATTACATGAATAGAAATAAAGAAGGGACAAAACTTCCTAAGCAAGTAATAAGCGTCATGGTGGAATTCACAAGCGCATCTCCACAACGCGCAGCTACAGTACAATATTGCATACATCCTTTGGATGTGTTGCACTGCCAAGGCGATGCAAAGCGTGGGCTAGCGATGGGTCGTGAAGCCTCGATTCCACATCGATACTTAGTAAGCCGTCAACGGGGGTCCTTGCGATCCATAGTCCAGGGTGGAGGATTTATTACGCACCTGATGGTTCAGAAGAAGTAGTGGGGCTTGCAATACGGTGACCTGCGTCACCCTCAGGGCGGCCGTCGATGAGGGGCTTGCAATGCTAAGATCGCTGTTGGGGATGTTGGGGGGTGATTCTGATGAGGCTGTGGTAGAAAGTCCTTGTGATGGGTAAGTCCACACAAGTGAGGCAATGAGCCGGTTCCCCTCATGGTTGCACCATGCAGCAGAGGAGATGCGTTGGTTCTGCTGGGTCCACAGATTGGCTGGCAGAGCACCTTCAGGCTCATTTCCAAGGGTCCAGGACTGTGGTGGTATCACTTGGCAGGGCTGGACTCACAGATGCAAAGTCCAGGTGCTGGTTACAAGAGGTTAGCTCTTGGAGTTACTCTGCTGGTCCTTGGTGCAGGTTGCAGGTCCAGTTGTACTCACCCAGGCAAGAGGGCAGCAGGTCAGCACATCAGGGCAGCAGTCCTTCATGGCAGCAGTCCAGCAGAATAGCAGTTCTTTCAGCAGCACAGTAGTCCTTCCTGGCAGTCTTCCACAGGTCCAGAATTGTACTGAAGAGTTGGTGCCTAGGTCCAAAATGTATAACTGGTGCATTCTTTGAAGTGGGAGGAACTTTTAGCGTATTCCCTTTGAAGTGCCCTGTTTTCCTGCCTTCCCTGGAAAGGCTCCTTTAGTAACTACATGGAATATGTAAACCTTTGTCTGAGGGCAGGAAGCAGCCTATTCGGGTGTAAGTGGGGCTGTGCCCAGCTCCATCCTCCCATTCAAATAATGATGGCCCATCCAGGCACATCTAAGCTCTGTATTGTATGTGGTTGTCTGGGAGGAATACACAAAGAGCAACTGCCAGCTACAGCTAGGCATGTGGCCCAGAGACAGGCTGCAGACACTAAATGGCTAAGGCAAGAAAATGGTAGCTTTCAAAATGTGAGTCAGGTAATGGCGCCTACAAGAGATTTATTTTTTAGAAAAGTTTGTTTCATGAGATGTGTTTTTTTTTTTGTGTGTGCTGTATAATGCAGCACACACAGAAAGAGGATAACATGACACCCCTATCACGGACCATTCTCAAGGAACAAATATTTACAAGGCCATGAAAAGCAGCAGAGGTCTTGTAAATATGCTGCTGCATATTGCGCCACCGTAACATCAAAAAAGTGGTGCTCAATGTCAAAAAAGCACCTACTATGCTGTTGCAAGTAGATATACTTTTTTCTACATCAGAAATTGTTGTGTCTATAATTGCTCAGCTCTTAAAAACTGTATTCTACATTTTTGTAACATCACATTGTTGTATATATTGATTCACAGTTACCGCTGAAGAAGAGAGAGGTCACCTGAAATCTATTGGGTATCAACAAACAATCTGCTGCTTTAAAACTAAACTGCAATTCCAGTAATCATTCTTGTAATACATGTGTAGTAAAAATTTTTGATGAAGCATGCAGAGATGTATAAATAAATAATTACAGTGTCATTTACATATTGAACACATATTAGCATGTTGATTGATTGATAATACTGTTAGTTTGAATTTATACAAATGCAGATCAAGATTAGCCTATGGGCTTGCATTCTTGTGTGATTTGATCTAGGAAACCGATTGATAGACTAGGTTTTTTGAGATTGTTCAGTGTTGGGGAATCTGCTTTGTGAAATGCAAATGGCTCCCAGGTATCATGGAGTTTAAGCTTACTTATGCACATGTTAGGACTACTCTAACAGCTGCTTCCCATGAAAGCAGCCTCCATTTGCATGATGGTATTTGGTTAAAAGGCTTGTATGTTAGCTTAGTGAGATCAAAATTAAGATTCCAAGAGAAGGCAGGGAGCTGCACCAAAAGGTATTAATGTATTAAGTCATTGAAGTGCCTTTTTATGACCTCATTGACCACGAAGGAGGACTCTTCAAGTAGGCTCCTATGACCACAAGCTACATCTTACAGATGTCCACCTGAAATTCAGTCTCACGTAGGTGATACAAAATAAGACACTTAGGGCCAGATTTATATATTGATGAATGAACCGTAATTCTACCATGGGGACAGAGTAAATTATTCTGTCCCCATTACAGAGGGATGCCCATCAAATATTTAAATGACTGCCAAACAGAGGGTAATTTATAATGCATTTGCAGGATCAGCCCTCACATCGGTTCCTCTCAATGAATCTCGCCGTTTGGTGCAAGGCTGTTTTAGAATGATGCAACCATGCACCAAACAGTTTTTTTTTATTTTCAAAAAGAAATTCTCAAAATGAGATTTTCTTTTTCTAAATAAAGTAATACTCCCCTCGCCAAGGGAGTCATCTCTCACAGCTGGGGAAGTATTATTAGCCTTTCACTTCTCCTCACACCAGGGTTTGCCTGGTAGTGATGGACAGTAAACAAATGGCTACAAATCTACCCATGTTGATTGGGTAGTCCAACATGTAGCCAGTTCTCTCACAGCCCTTATTCCATCGGGCCGGCGAAGAGGTTTGGCAATGGCATTAATGGTGTAGTCTGCACAGTAGCCAAACCTATGGTCCGCCTGCAATTAAATTGCTATGTTAGAATTTAGCAGTGTGTATAGTCCATTGCTGTTGCAATGGAGTATACACACCTCCAACATATAAATCGGGCTCTAATTCACCCACCAAACATATGAGTGATTTGATGCTTGTCACCATTGTCCAGTGGCAGTACATGAGCAACTTGCATATTGTAGTGGAGCATTTTCTGGTGGTCACCATAACCAATAAGTTGCCTGAGGACAGCCATAGTTGATAATATGTGGTGTAATTCTCAAAAAATATTTGCTCAAGTGATTTACTACCATTTCTTCAGCAGCCTTACATCGGGAGTTATCAAATTGCACGTTTTCTTGGCTTTACATCATAGGTCTTTTATATTGCAGGTAAGTCAATAAATTAATGTTTAAATGTATCATATGTAATATATGTATATCCACAAATGCACACTCACCCATATATACATTAATGTTAAAAATATATATATATAAATATATATATATATATATATCTGTGTATATATATATATATATATATTCACTGAAAAAATGAAGAATACAGGGGCGTTCTAGTTAGTCTCAGATTTCACTCATACAAAACCAGTAAGTTCAGTAGTTATAGTTACCTGAGCTAACTATAACGTACGCCCCCGCAATGCACTGCTTATGTCCTCACATTTTACATCACTCATAACATTGTCAGTTAAAGCTTCCGCCAATCCACAGAAAACAGCTATGTCATGAGGGTTGGCACCCTGAGACAGAGCAGGAGCTGGCCCGGGGGGGGGGGGGGGGGGGGGGGGGGAGGGTGGCAGTTCCCAAAGCCATCTATGGCTTCAGGAGGGGGAGTGCACAGCCCCCTCCTTTGATGCAGTAGGGCCTGACCTGGGGCCTGGGGAGGTGGTGGGCCCTGGGGCCGAGAACTGAAACAGGGGGGGGGGGCGCTGTGTGGCCCCCTCCTATTTTAAAACAGCATTTGGCCTTGGGGAGGTTGTGGTCCTCGGTAGAGTCCATGAGGCCCCACCATGGCAAATTAGCCCAGGGGAGAAATTGGTCACCAGGACACAGTAGGGGTCACGAGGCCCCCTCCATTTCATTTCAATTAGCTTGCGTAGGTGGTGGTCCCCAAGGAATAAGGAAGGTGGCCCTGCACGCCCCCTCCTTATATTTCATTTATGGGCACATGCCCCCTGGACCTGGCCCACAAGGGGGCTAAATAATAGAGAAAAGCGGAAGCCCACAATTCTATTTTTTTCCCAGCGGGAACCATGGCTCCAGCATGGCTCCCACCAAATTGTTTTAAAAAAATATATATTTTTCTGCCCTGCCCTGGTGGGTCCCTCTAGTGAACCTGCCTATAACGCCCCAGTACCCTTTGGTTTTTCAGTGAAAACATAACTATAACTGTTGGTTTCATACAGCAAGCACTGGCAATCAACATCGTGGCCTCCTGAATTCCCTGCTTGGCTTGTGCCTTCAGCAGTGCCCGGCTTTGATCTCTTCAAAAATTCTAATGTAAGGGCTTTATGTAGAGTTCAAGTTACAAGGCACAGGCTGAGCAGAGAATTCAAGGGAACAGGGATTTGATTGCCAGCTCTTGCTCTATGAAACAGACAGTTCTAACTGGCTTTAACAGAGGAAATAAGACGAACGCTGCTGTGGGACATTGCGAAGTATGGGTGAATGTTTCTATAGTTGCCTGATTAAAGATTATAAGAGTGTCTGGCAGTAGTTAGTTTTGAAAGATTGGATACTTACCTGCACATTTGTAAAACTGGAAAAAAATAAATCTTGAAAGGCTGCCAGTAATTTGAGAATGTTACACTAAAAGAACTGTGATGTTATTGATGGCACAAAAATAAAAACAGGGCTCTCGATGTCAACATATTGACTCATTGTCAGTGAAAATGCTTGCTCCACCATTAAGTGAGGCCTTCCCCCGAGCCCCTGCACTCTCGAGTGTTGGTGTTCGAGGCCCTCCTCCACCCGCAGGTTATACCTGCGCCTCATCCCTGGTGGTCCAGTGGAACTCTGTCTCCTTTTCTCTTGCTCTGCTCCATTTCAACTCGTTTTTACCCTCTTCTCTTTTCTGCACTTTTCTGCTTTTTGCCTTATTCCTCTTTTATTTCCTATTATTTTCTGCCTTTTGCCTTATTCCTCTTTTATCTCCTCTTATTTCCTTTCCTTTTTAGGTCTCGCCTGTCGATACGCATGCGCATCGAGCTTGCGAGACTATGGGGGCTTATCCACTCTTGAACCAATTTGCAAGGAATCGTGGCGATTCCTTGCAGTGCCCGTGACTTTGAAGCTCAATGCGCATGCGCATTGAGCTTAAAAGCGCGTGCACATCAGTTCCCTCCCTCCCCTTATCTCTCTTCACTCCGTCTTGTTTTACCCGCTCCGCCCCCTCCCCTGCCCGCCGTGTCGCATTTCTCCTCCCCCTCCCCTTCTCTCTCTTCCCTCCGTCTTGTTTGTTTATTTTTTTACCCGCTCCGCCCCCTCCCCTGCCCGCCGTGTCGCATTTCTCCTCCCCCCTCCCCTTATCTGCCTTCCCTCCGTCTTTTTTTTTTTTTTACCCGCTCCGCCCCATCCCCCAGCTCACATCTCCACACAGTGATTCCTCTCAGCGGGAACTCTCTTGCCAGAGCGTTCGGCGGCCTCCCGCCTAGTGTGCGCTCAGCTGTTGGGCCTCAGCGAACTTTCTACCCGCTGTCTTCCTTCTGGGACTGAGTCTTTACCCGTGCAGAGCTACGTTCTTTCACTTTTGGAGTTTTCAATGCAGGCTCCGCATCGTGGTTCTGCTATATGGGGGCGTATTACCGATACTCTGCCTCAATGTAAGTTACTCATTTTTACGGTCTGTACTCCTGTTACATTTGGCCCCAGGTTGTGTAATTTTTAGAATTATTTCCCCACGTGAGCCTTACTGGATTCAGCTCTGGAAGTCGTATCTGCTCTAAGTACATTGGTACTCTGCCCCTCTGTAAGTCCCCCATTATTATTCTTCCACTTCCTGACACATTTCGTCCCAGAATGCACTTGCCTAAGCTCTTTGCAAATTCCAGATTTTTAGCGCAACATGAGCCTTTCCAGATTCTGCACACTTTTCCCACTTCACCGCTAGTGATATCAGACCTGGGACCACACTTCTCCACTCACTTCATTTTGTGTATTTCTTCACTGCATGCGCTACATCGATCTCAGTGCCCTGGCCATTACTCCTCACTCGACTGCGTACACTATCCGATCTCACCGCTCATACCACTTATGGTTTTTCACTGCCAATTCCATTGCATGTTCCAGTATTTTTACATCTAATTGATAATTTAATTGTATACATACCTCACATTATTTCTTTGCTTTGTCGCCCAGCTCTACATCTAGATATCCTTCTGTTTTGTTTCTCCCCTCTCCTCTAATCCCCCTCCTTACCCCCGTTTTTTTTATCCCACTTCTTGGCCTTGTACAGGCAACCTCTCAGGCATATGCTCTTGTGTCCTGATGATCCCCCCCCGATGCTAGTAGGGATCAAAATGTCATCGACTAACACATCTTGATACCAAACTTGTTCATTTCGATTCATGTGGAGCACAAAGTGTTTGTTGCATTGTGACTGTTCTTAACATGCATCTTGCTGGTGTAGTCACTATATGTGTAAATGCCTGAAGGCTTGGAATCTGTTGACTATCATATTTTTACCCACTGCACCTGGTCTGTTTGGCTTTGTTTTTTGATTGCTTGTGAATAAATACTGCTTTTACATTTGTATAAAATCAACACAGGTCTTAATCTGTGTACCATTGCTCTATACATATTTGCTAGGGACTCTTTGTCTCTTATAATATATTACATACCCTAGGTCCCTCTTGACTCACAGGGTTCCCTTATTTCTTTATAAACCCTTCTTGTATGATGTCGAATGCACACACTGAAAACCCTTCAACGTAGTCACCATCTTCAGATTTGTTTCCTCCGATTACAGCCAGGAAACAAGAGTGCTCTGGAGTCGAAGAGGAAGAATTTGCACTAACCCCTCACCCTCACCCTCACTCACCCTCAACCCCTCACCCTCACCCTCACTCACCCTCAACCCCTCACCCTCAACCCCTCACTCACCCTCACTCACCCTCACCCTCACTCACCCTCACCCTCACTCACCCTCACCCTCACCCACCCTCACCCTCACCCTCACTCACCCTCACCCTCACTCACCCTCACCCTCACTCACCCTCACCCTCACTCACCCTCACCCTCACTCACCCTCAACCCCTCACCCTTACTCACCCTCAACCCCTCACCCTCACTCACCCTCAACCCCTCACTCACCCTCACTCTCACTCACCCTCACTCACCCTCAACCCCTCAGCCTCACCCTCACTCACCCTCACCCTCACTCACCCTCAACCCCTCACCCTCACTCACCCTCACTCACCCTCAACCCCTCACCCTCACTCACCCTCACCCTCAACCCCTCACCCTCACTCACCCTCAACCCCTCACCCTCGACCCATCCCCCTCAACCCCTCACCCTCACTCACCCTCACTCACCCTCACTCACCCTCAACCCCTCACCCTCACTCACCCTCAACCCCTCACCCTCACTCACCCTCAACCCCTCACCCCCTCACCCTCACCCTCACTCACCCTCACAACACATATTGTGTTACAATAGGTGTCACATTTGCGAAAGATAAAACTATTGGCATTGTAAATAACAAAGCTATTAATTCGCTATTTTCAAAACGAGCACATAAATAAAAAATGTGTCCTTTACAATACCAATAGCTCAAACTTTCCTAATGCGAGACCTATTGCATTGCTGTGCTTCTCTCCCCTGCTGCACTCTCCTGCTCTCTAGAAATGTGGCCTAACGACCAGAGCTGCCATCTAAGTCACGTAAATACAAAACATGTTGCGTTCCAAATGCTATAGGTGTCACATTCGCGAAAGTTATAACTATTGGCATTGTAAATGACAAAGCCATCAATTTAGCAATTTTAAAAACCAACAAATAAATACAATATGTCATTTACACGACCAATAACTCCAACTTTTCTAATGCGAGACCTATTGCATTTCCAATGCTTGTTTATTCCCTCTTTCCCGCCCGTTTTCCCAACTGCTGCTGCCCTTGCGGCCACTCCCCCCCCCAGCATGACCAGCACGACCAGCCCAATTCAGATCCCCTCCCCGCTCCAGCCTTCCAGCTGCCCTGCCCTCCCCGACCCCTACTTAATGGCAGCCGCTGCGGGGACAGGCGAGCAAGACCGCTGACTCGTTATCAGTGAAATTGCTCTCCCTTCCTCACAGCTCCACCATTAATTGAGGCCTTCTCCCAAGCCTCTGCACTCTCGAGGGTTGGTGTTCGAGGCCCTCCTCCACCCGCAGGTTATACCTGTGCCTCATCCCTGGTGGTCCAGTGGACCTCTGTCTCCTTTTTACTTGCTCCGCTCGGTTTCCACTTGTTTTTACCCTTTTCTCTTTTCTGCACTTTTCTGCTTTTTGCCTTTTATCTCCTCTTATTCCCTTTATTTCCTTTTTTATTCCCTCTTTCCCACCTGTTTTCCCAGCCGCTGCTGACCCTGCGGCCCTTCCACCCCAAGCACGACCAGTGGGACCGGCCCAATCCAGCTCCCCTCCCCACCTCCCAGGTGCTCAGCCCTCCTCGACCCCTACTTAATGGCAGCTGCTGCTGGGACAGGCGAGCAAGACCATTGACTCATTGTCAGTGGAATTGCCCTCCCTCCCTCGCAGCTCCACCATTAAGTGAGGCCGTCCTGTGAGCCCCTACACTCTCGAGTGTTGGTGTTCGAGGCCCTCCTCCACCCGCAGGTTATACCTGCACCTCATCCCTGGTGGTCAAGTGGACCTCTGTCTCCTTTTATCTCACTCTGCTCCTTTTCCACTTGTTTTTACCCTCTTCTCTTGTCTGCACTTTTATAATTATTGCCTTATTCCTCTTTTATTTTCTGCCTTTTGCCATATTCCTCTTTAATCTCCTCTTATTTCCTTTTTTCATTCCTTCTTTCCCACCCGTTTTCCCAGCCACTACTGCCCCGGCACTCCCCCCCCCCCAGCATGACCAGCGTGACCGGCCCAATCCAGCCCCCCTCCCCGCTCCTGCCTCCCAGCTTCCCAGTCCTCCCGGACCCCTACTTTATGGCGGCCGCCAAAGGCAAGCCCGTCTGCTACCCAACCGCGACCCGCGCCAGGAACCCTGGACCTCCGCGAAGCCAACGCTACGACCCAACGACACTCCACGCACTCAACCAAGGACACAACAACAACTGCAAGTTAGCAACACTAGCCGACACCCACGACCCTTAAGCTGTCTCCGCTGCTGGCTCACCTACAGCACCTATTAGTGGTATCCAAAATCACACATACCAAGAAGTTATCTAGGAGGTTACAGAGGAGAGAAAAATGAAAGTTCAAAGATAAAGGAAAAATATACCCATCAGCCCACACAATGGCGGAGCTTCATCATCTGGGTTGTTGTGGAGAGATGGTATCCGCTAAGCACTTCCTTAGGGAAATTCCTGAGGATAGCTAGTATCGGATCCACAGGTTAGACCATCAACCAAAAGATGAGAGTTTTTAGGCTGTAGGGGCAAGTTGCAGTACTCAAAAGTTAATGTTAATGTTATGGGTGTCTTATATAGCGCTCGGCTACTCCAGGGAGTGTCCCGGCGCTTTCTGACCCATGGCTGAAACAGAAAGGGAAAAGGGAAAAGAAGCAGACCTATCATTGACTGTAGAGCCAAGTTTTCAAACCTTTTCTAAAGGCCAGCAGGTTTGGAGTACAACGGAGTGCCAGGGGGAGGGTGTTCCACAGCTTGGGAGCGAGATGTTTGAAAGAACGTCCCCCTATCCTAGCTTTCCTGAAAATGGGGACAGTTGCCAGACCAAGGGATTCTGATCTGAGGGATCTTGTGGGCTTATAAAAGGTAAGACGTTTCTGGATGTACTTAGCTCCAACAGCATGAAGTGCCTTGTGGGCCAGTGTAAGTGCCTTAAAAATAATCCGCTTTCTGACAGGAAGCCAGTGAAGGGAGAGTAACAGATCCGAGGCTCTGGCATGGCGGGGAAGGCCAAAAATGTCCCTCGCAGCCGAGTTTTGGACCACTTGAAGTTTTTGCAATAGGTAGTCCGGAAGACCCAAATATAAAACATTAGAGTAATCGAGCCTGGAACAAATTAAGACCTGAACCGTCGTCTTCCTATGGACCAGAGGAAGCAGAGGGAGGAACTTACGTAACATTTTCAAGAGACCGAAACAGGTGCCAGTAAGGTCTATGATCTGGGACTTCAATGATAGATTATTATCAATTTTGACCCCAAGGTTCTTAGCCACTGAGGAGGAAGATCAGGGAGGAAACCTATTCACAGGCCACCAATCCTGCCATGGCGGGTCTGCCTGACACCCAAAGAAAAGCACCTCTGATTTATCAGGGTTGCACTTGAGGCTGTTTCGCTGAAACCAGTCGAAAACAGCCCCAAGACAGTCACGGATGCTCTCTCCGTCTAACTCAACACCCTTTCTACAGGTGAAGAGAAGCTGGGTGTCATCAGCGTATGATATGATCTGGGCTCCAAAAGACTCTGCCAGCACCGCCAAGGGAGTCATAAAGATGTTAAAAAGGGTCGGGCTAAGCACCGACCCTTGAGGAACTCCGACCTCCAAAGGCGGTACTTCGGCAGAGTACGGGGGGCCCAGACCACCTGTCGACGACCCGCTAGATAAGATCTGAGCCAGCTCAACACCATCCCTCTCAGACCGATCTCAAAAGTGTGAAAAGTGTGAACGAATATAGTGGTGATATAAAAATACCTGTTTTGATGTCCCTGAAAACTTTATTGGGTACGACCATCAAAACGGCATATTTAAAAGCAGAGTGAAAATAGTATGTAAAAAATTACTATTCAACATGGATGGTAGTCGGTCAACATGTTTATACAGTCTGTGAACAAGTTTTTAAGTGTTCAGAAATCTGGCGCTCAACTTATCACGGTAAGTTTTAAGGTATCGTAGTATAAAGTTCGGTGCTTCTTGGCAGAGGAAAACCTTAACCTCTGTAAGAGGAGAGGATCAGGGTCCTCTCTCTAATGCAATTTGGACAAGAATCCAGAGCACACTTAGTGTATCCAATCAAATTTCAATCTTCAAATGGCCAAACCAATGGGATAGATCAAACCAGACATGAGTTTTCAAAAGTTTTATTGCTCAACAGTGTTCTTCTTCTCAGAATCACTGTGCCTATCATTCAAGCCTACACGTGTTTCATCACAGCATGTGGCTGTGAATCTTCAGGGCTGATCTAAATGATCGAGGCGCGTTATCGGGTGACCGGTGATAATTCCGTCCCGGTCCTAATCGGTTAGTTTCAGTAAACACGAGAGCGGTACCGATGATTTTCGGTTTCCGTTTCGTCAAAATAAGGGTAGCGTGTGGGGTTACACAGCGTCAGTATTTAGGGGCCGTTTGTTGCCCGTGGGTTGAGCTTGGTGCAGCTCCAGTTTCCAAGTGCGGGAACAAGTCGGTCAACATGTTTCAGCCCCCACGGGCTTTCATCAGGACCTATGATGTACACTACTGCAACACTTACCACATAACGTGATAAATAGTCTCGATTATGTAGACCTACCAGTTGTGAAGTAGTCTCATATCTTAATTTTCAAACCTCTCCTATGAAACAAGAAACAAAAGAAAACACACACAAAACAGTGCAGATGTCAAACATGAAAAAACGCATCTGATGTGTTATGCTAAATGTATCCATTATATTTTCCACTCACCCAAAATTGTAGGGGGGAACAGCCTCACCTCGACTGGTACTCGCTCAGGACAAAGAGGCCACGCGCTGGAACAATAAGAATATAAATCGTATTATATAACATAGATTTGTTCATCTCCTAATGTGACATACAATGGCTATGTGACAAGAAAACTCAGGCAGAGATGCAGGTCCAAGACCCCATTGACAGTCGAGCTCAGTTAGAGTGACCAATATTTGGCATGCTCAAATATTTTGATTACATTTCATGAAGAGAGAGATGCGTCCAACATCCAAATTGAGATCTAAGAATGTATAGACTGGACGTGGCACACCTCTTAAGAAGGAAAAAATATATCTGAGAAACGGTCTTTCAGTACCACATCTACAAAGATAAACACTATGGCCCACCGATAAACCCTCAGTTTAACGAGACACAGCCCGCACTCACCTTTCCGTCGTTACCTCGGTCTGGCATCTGAGCCGAGGGGAAGGTGGCGAGGCTGTTTGGAACTGGGGTTTATGAAACTCGAGGGCGGACCAGGGAGAGAGCTGTATCCGTAGTTTGTTAATACGAAGAGTGGCTCTGTGCTCGCGTTATATTTACTAAACCAAAAATACCGTCATGCCAGATAGAACGGCTGTTGTAATTGGATAAGCCGAAGCAGTGAACAACCCTATTAGAGCCGGTGTAGAAGTTTGACGCCGCCCATGCTGTGAAGCGTACTCGGGTTGGTTGATTTACCCGGAAAATAAACAGTTTGACTTCTCTGTTTGATGTGCACTTCACTGAAGACTCTTTGCGGACCACGGTGGGACACGTCATCGTTCCGTATTCAAGGATGTTGATTGGTCGGACTCAGAAACCGGAATAGGAACCAAACCGGAACCTGAGTGCACCAAAAGTAAACACATGCCCACGGCGCTGTTTTTAGTGTTGCCCGGCTTGTTACGCCGAAACTAACTTTGAATGCCAGACAGCATCCTAAGTTTAGACACAGAGTTGAGGGCCAATCGGGGAGTCCGACGTTCCTCGGTACTATGTCTGCCTGTAAACGGGTGCCCGTGAAAGTCCGTTTGCCCGATTTATTGATTCTATTTCATGTATTATCTTTAGAACACCAGTTATCAGATGGAACCACTGCTTGCCGGATTGTAGGAAGATTCCAAATCCTGGACACTGAAGCCACCCCTGACATAAGGTAAAGGGCATCCCAGCAAACAGATGGAGGGTTTTCCCTCCAAATACATCTAGTGAGCAGCGATCTAAGTGTAGGGAACAAGCTCTTATGGAACATGATGGGGTCACTGATGAGCACCATCATCTTGATGCAAGCATTTTTACCCACTATTACAAATAGGATTTTGATGCAGTTGTCTATACTGCATGTTGGTTTATCTAACTCCATCCACAGTCAGCTCTCACAATGACTTCACATTCCCTTTGAATGTTCGTGGTCAGGTACTTTACTGTTTCTTCACCCTAATGGATAGAAAACTTCAAGTCAAGTTTTTACTAGCATGTGTTAGGGGAAATAACACCATTTCCCCAGTTTATGGAGATTCCAGAATATCCCCCGAACCAGACTATTTCATGGTGAGAAGATCACAGAAGATTATTTCACAAACAGAAGAATATCATCAACATACAAGAAGACCCAGATACGGGCCAGCTGCAAAGTCACTCCTCTGTTGGTTTTCTACCCTCATACCCAGCACGCCAGCACTTCCATACTACAACAAAAAGCATGGGGGATAAGGGGCATTCCCTGCCTGATTTCCCTGGTTATGATGATTGGCGTAAGGGTTATCACCTGATGTGAGTCTGGCTAAGGTTTAGGCACAGATCAGGGTCATTAATTTCAGCAAATTCTCAGTACATCCCATTGGACCAAGTGTAGTCATTAGAAAAGGCCACTCTCAGAATCAAAAACTTTTTCAACATCTAAGAAAACTGCTACTACTTCTAGCACTGCATTTAGCTGATATAGTGCACCAAGGATTCTAACTAAACTAGTAGGAGTGGACTTGTCCTGTGTGACTCCAGACTGGTATGGGAGCACTTTATCCTTCATCAGAGGTGCCAGGTACCATATGACCATCCTAGCCAAGATTTTGTAAAGATAAGAGTTGATAGGACTGGTAGCTTGTGGCATTATTGCCCAGCGTAGGTAGGATACCTGCTACTGCCTCTTGTAAGCTCTTCTAGTGCCTCCACATGCACTGCAAGGAGATGGCAGGAGTGTTAGACCTGGCATCTTTGGCATAGTTTCCCTTTGTCTTTTTTGTTTCTGGCCTCCTGTTTTTGACTGTACGCTGCTTTTCATTTGAAAACTTTGGTCACTTTACCACTGCTGATCGGTACTAAAGTTCAAGGTAGGACATGTACTGGTGTGTTTTACATGTCCTGATAATCAAATACTGCTAATTTAATTTTTCTTTATTGCAAGGACTATCTCTCCCCTAGGTTATCTCTGGAGATGCCTTGTAACATCTTATGAGTGTAACTTCCAATCGGAAAGAGACAGAGAGTTGGAGTTTGGGGTCCCTAAACTCACAATTTAAAAACAGATCTTTTAGTGAAGTTGGTTTTTCAATTGCATTTTTAAAAATGCCACTTCTAGAAAGTGTAAAAAAAAGGACAGAATGTTGAACAATGTCAAACATTCACCCTAGTACAGAGATCTGGGTCTAAATCCATAGTTGTTTTGCTCCCCATGCCATTCCAGTTTGAACCCAGCCATATGCAAATCAGTCTTGACCCTGCTGCCAATGGGAACAGTCCAGCCTTATATGCCAGGCCAGGTCCTCCCTAGACTGGAAACAAGCAACCTAAGACAGGTTTCAGGGTTTCAGCCTCATCAGCCGTGGCTAGCTTGACTCCAGTGGCACAGAGAGCACAGTGAATGTTTGATTTGCTCTGCATTCCGTCCATCATCTGTATGTCTTTTGCTTTCTCGCCCAAAGTGCACCAGGTATGCCCAGACATGGGTCCTGGGCTCACTGTGCCACTGGATTCATACTTGCCTGGCTGATGAGGGGTGATGCTCCAAAACCGGTTCCAGGACGCCTGTTTCCGGTCAGGGAGAACCTGGCTTGGCAGTTCACCCTGGACTGTTCCCATGAGGCACAGGGTCAAGACTGATTTGCATATGGCTGGGTCTAAACTGGGGTGGGATAGTGAGCAAAAGAATGATGAATTTAACCCAAATCTCTTGACTGGGGTGAATGTCTGATTTGCTCTGCATTCTGGCCATCATCTGTGTGTCTTTTGCTTTAACACATCATGGTGGTGGGTAAATACCCTAAGATTTTAACCCTTTCGCTGCGGCGGCTATTCCGCCGCAGCGCTAACGGGGCGGGGCGGGCGCATGCTGGTGACAGAACCGCTCCATCACCAGCCGCGGTTGAGCTGTGCTCGTGACGGAGCGGTTCCGTCATGGCCCGCCCCGCTCAATAGAACGCGCCGCGCAGGCGCGGCGGCCGGGCCATGACGGAACCGCTCCGTCATCAGCACTGCCCAATCATAGCTGATGACAGAGCGGTTCCGTCATCAGCAGGGGAGGGGTTAAAGACATGTTATATAACAAATGAAAAATTCTCTCATGTGTCGACCTTTTCTTATTTAGGGATTTTGTTCGACCAAAATAGTTCTTGTCGACACTTAGTTGAGGCCAAGATTAGGGGCTTTAATACAAATGGGGAGGCCAATGTGGAGGCCATCTTCATCTTCAGATTCACTAAGAAATTAGGCTCCAAGCCCATCAAAGCAATTATTGGTATCTATAAAGCCTGTACGTGTGCTGCTCCTCTGTATAGTGCAGGAGTCTGGGGCCCCAGTAATTCCAAGGGCTTACAGAGGGCAGAGAACACGTTTATGAAACGACTAATGACAGTACCTAAAATTCGGTGTGACCCCATTGTCATTTCGTATACAACTAGCTATGGTATAACATCTGGGCAAAAGAAAAAGCCACCTTAAATCGTGCCCTCGTTCTAGATTGTTTAAAATTGGATAGTTTTTAAAAAATCCTTTGGATTTCTTACATTAACGAACAACTTGAGAATCTGGGATTGCCAGATTGCCTCGAAAGTCCTGGTAATATAGCCAAAACAGAGAGCCAGGTTGAAAAAAGAATTCTTAACCCACCTGTACTCGGCTACAGATAACCTGGAGAGGGGTAAAAAAAAAGGGTTGTTGACCATTCACTACTGATTTGCGCACCAGGCATTGCGCCGTACCTCTCCTTTTTAATTTAGTCACCCTAAAATGTTTTGTCTGATAAGATTTAGGATGGGCACTTCCTACTTACTAGTGTCATACCCACGTGAAGCACATTTGGAACTGTGCCCTTGCGACTCAAAGTCAGTTCAGTGCACCTTGCATTTTATGTTTTTTTGTAAACTTTATACAGAATCAAGACTTGCCTTTTTGAAATCGTTTTTACAATTTTTAAATGTTTGAAAGTATCGGGCTGTGTTACCTTACCTTCAACTGCTAAACGATGAATTAATTTTTCTGATGGTGTATAAGTATATCTCCACGGCCGTTCGACAACTGAACATTGTTGGAAACTGATTACTTTTTACACTGATTACATCATCATGCTATTTCTGTGTGGAAATATAATATGACATTGCTTAATTTTAGAAACTTAAGTTAATATCCATATGTAATTTTGCACACATATGTTTCCTATGTTTGGTATTAATCTGATTGTGATGCTTTTTCATTCAGGGAATTATAGCACGCAGTGATTGGTTCCGCACAAAAGTTTGGCATCTGGTCACTTGTAACCATTATTGCTACAGATTTATCATTGATAGTTTCCTTTTTATTTTACCATGAATTGTTTGCATCTTACTCTATGAAATGTTTTTTATGATACTCTCTTTTATGGCTGACTGACTGACTTACTGGCTTTCTAACTATAAGTGCACTGTGTATGCCAGGCGTGGGTTCTGGGCTCACTGTGCCACTGGATTCAAGCTAGCCTGGCTGATGAAGGGTGATGCTCTGAAACTGGTCCCAGAATGCTTGTTTCCAGTCCAGGGAGGACCTGGCTTGGCAGTTCGTGCTGGACTGTTCTCTTGAGGCACATGGTCAAGACTGATTTGCATATGGCTGGGTCTAAACTGGGGTGGCATGGTGAGCAAAAGAACAATGAATTTAACCCAGATCTCTTGACTGGTGGAGAATGTTTGATTTGCTCTGCATTTCGTCCATTATCTGTGTCTCTTACTTTTAGAAAGCGTGCATTGTCTTGCTTTACCATTCTATGCCTCTGCCTGCCTGTGGAATCTACGTGTGAGGGAGGGTAACAGTTGGGCTGTTGTGCATTCAGTCTAGATAGTCACACACAGGGAGTGGAGGTGTACCCTGGCTATCCTGATAGCCCATTATCAGGCTGATGGCTCTTCCTGAGCTAGAATGGTCAGAGGAGTTGTTACTGACAACTAGATAGGGCTGTCCTCGCACAAAGCTGTCCCCACCCCAGCATAGTATCGCACTCTTCCCAAACCTACCTTGAGACACTATTTTTTTGCACATTTCTCTGTCACCAAAGATCCATAATCCTAGCTTATGTGACCCAAGCAATGCTATGCAGGAGACCACTGTGAAAACCCTCCTCTCCTCTTGCCCGCCTTCATTATCTGTCTAACTCCCCTGCACCTACCCCCCTCGCCTGAATCTCTCCCCTTGCCTGCTTTTCCCCTTATGTATTTGTGCTTATTGTTTATTTCGACCTTACAAGTAAACATGTTGCCATGCTCTAATAACTGTGTAACCTTTGTAACGATGTAACCTGTAACTATGATCTGATACTCATGTAAAGCGTTCTGATACCTCCGGGTCTAGCCAGCGCTATATAAAACCTTTAAAATAAAATAAATAAATAAAATAAGGGGCTTATATAACAAAAGTAAAAGCAATACTAGTGTTTTGAACTGGCTTGTCTGTGCAACAGGATTTCCTCACTTTGTAAGGACTGGGACGAAGAGAACCTTAGTCGGGGTAATGAAGATTACTGGTAAGTAATGAAACATTACCACACACGTCAGAGAGCACTAACCTCTTATAATCTGGCCTCTGCACTGCATGGATCGTGTGCCTTGGAGTAAATACAGCAGCACACTCTGCTCTCTGGCATATATGAGCAGTAAAGGTACGCCGGGCTACTGCACTACCACCTACTTACGCAAGGACGTGCTGAGTCATCATTAAAGAGGAAGCCTTCAAAGGCCTCTCTGTAGCCCTCGAACCACGAGGGAATCCCAACGGACCACACAGGGAAACCCAGTGGTCGAAGTGCACGGGATCGGCACGGTACGGCGAGCCCTTACTTCTTTAATATAATAGATACTGTTCCCCTCCTTTTTAAAATGTTTTAAACATGCGTTCCAGGATGGCAGAAATAGCCAAGACCTATAGATAAGGCTCGGCATTCGTGGCCCTTCGTGGATGGGTGGGTGGGCAGTAAGCATGGGCGAATTTTGCGAATCTGGCGTTCGCGAATTTGCGTATTTGAGAACTCTCAATCCGCAAAATCCGCGAATTCTCGCGAATTTGCAGATTTTTTTTTGTGTTCGCAAGGGTTTCTGCCAGTTCGCGAGGGTTTTGTACCAGTTCGCAATTGCGAACTTACTTGTCGGCTCGCAACGGTCGCGACTATGTTGTTTCTACGTCTGGTTCATCATCACAGGTTCCCAGCACCCTCTGTTTCTCCACTGCCACCCTCTGTTTCACCCATGCCACCCTCTGGTACATCAATGCCACCCTCTGGTTCATCATCACTGTAGATTATGGGGGGGGAAAGCAAGCACACCTGCCCTGCTTCAACTGACATGAAGTAATTTGGGGTTGGTTTATTAATGTGTCACTGTTTTAAAATTCCAGTCTGGCACCTGCTTCCTTATCTGTAATTTGCTTTCTGTTGCAGTGCAATTGTTTTTCCAGGACCTTTGTGGCCTACTTGTAGCTATTCTATGAGCCTGCTGTGAGGGTCAGAGCAGGGTCATACAATTGTTGCAACTAGCAACTGAACTCTGGAGGGGCCCCAGTCAGGAAGCACTACGGGGAATGGTTACTGATGATGAGTTTTAACTTTTGCACCTGCTGAGTGCTTTCAGTTTTGCAAAACTCGTTATTCTGCAATTTCGTGGGATTCGCGGGGCGCGAACATGCGCGAGATCGAATTCGGAAGCCGCGAATTCGTGCGAATATGCGATTTGTTTTTTTGCGGCGTGTTAGTTTGCAAGGTTTTGTGCGTTTTAGCGAGCCGCTTGTAGCGCAACGGCGCGAAGTTACCCTTGCGGTCGTTCACGGGCGCGGCCATCTTGTTTGCATGACGTATTTCCATTTCCGGGCGCGATGTGTAATCTCGCAAAGTTTGCGGCTCGCTAGTACAATTTCGCGTGTGATCGCGAGGAAAATCTTGCGCGACCTTACCCACGCGGTCGTGAACGGGCGCGGCCATCTTGTCTCTCATTCATTGCTATGGTTCTGGGCATGCTTTTTGTATCCTCTCTGAATCTCTGCCATCCTTTGCTTGTTTGAAGTTTTATTTTATCTTTTTTACTTATTATCTATCCCTCTATTTTTCTAGCTCTATATTTTTGTGTTTTCTGCTACTTTTGGTTAATTTTAAACTACTTTCTTAAACTCTTTTCTTTTCTTCTCTTCCCTATTCTATTTTCTTTATTATTTAGCTTCCTTTCTGCCCAGACCGTGGTAAAGGGAGCCGGGAAGCATCCAGAGAAAGGGAAGGGTCCCGCACCCCGTGCCCGGCTCCCGTGCGGGCGTTTGAGGGGGGAGCAGGTCGCACCCCGGGAGATCTTCAGCCCGGAGGAGGTGGCCGCACTAATTTTTTATGTTCAGCGCCGCCTCCCCAGGACCATCATGGCAGGCGGCAAGATCGGTAGCGGGTACGGGATCCAGGAGCGCCGGAAGCGGTGGCCGAGCCATGTACCAGCACTCTCGGGTCCGGCGCACCTACAACCAGGCCACCCACCGCTGGACGGATGTCCTGGACCGGGAACGCGATATGCTCGACCTGCTCGGCCTTGAGATCCCCGGGCTTGGTGAGTAGTAGTAGCTATTTCTTTACTACTCTGTTTACTCCTGCTCTGTGTGTTATTATATTGCAAATTTTTGTTTTTTACCAAGAGCAATAATGCTGCTGATTACATTGTAGGTAAATTATATTTCAAAATCTTCTGTGCATTTCAGGTGCACTGCTCTCCTTCTCAGTAGTGTTGGTACTATGCTTATTTGTTTTTGATTTTGTGTTCATTTCATTGGCCTGTGAAATTATGTATGAGTGTAGTTTAAAGAACTGCGTAATGCTAGACACTAAGGGTCAGATAGATTTTTAATTACCGGCGCATCCCTGCAAAGTAGCAGGGATGCGCCAGTAATTGTGCGCTACGCCACCACCACCCATGGTGCGCTGTATTTACAATGCGGCGCACCATGGGCCCAAAACGTCACCAAAGCGTTACGCATCTGTGCCGTAAAGGCAGCGCATTGCTGAAGTTGTGTCGCAACGATGGCGCAGCTCCATCAATGCTCTGGGGTGCAATATCTCCCCAATGCTGTGTCAAGGCGTACGTCTGCTTCAAGCAGGCGCAGAGTTTGAGTCACGCATCATTGTCCTCAAAGTGACTGATTGAAATCTTGTAGATTTCCCTCAGCCACTTTTAGGATGCGTTCCTGCGCAGGAACGCCCTCCCTTGCGCCGGAACGCCCCCTGATGGCGCAGGGCTTTACAACGTGATGCATCTCCCATATGCGTCACGTTGTTAATATACGCCGCACCATGGCGCCTCTTTTGTTCTGCCGCTGCGTCACAAAAGTCACGCAACAATGGAGCAAAAGAGCCGCAAGGGGCTTCTAAATCAACCGCTACAGACTCAAGTCCAGTTCTTCCTTTGTACACATGGCAATAAGAAGAAATAGTGTTGGTGGATTGATAGTTTGAGTAATTTAATGACTGGTTAATGTAGTAGGAAACTTTAGTGTTGTCGCTGATCTGCAATCACGATGGACTTTGTCTGTCACTTCGCGTGCTGCGGACTGCTGCCTGCCAGTCCTAGGCAAACCTTTTTAGTACTTTGTTTAGTGAGTTACATAACAACTTTCCAAGTCGACGGTCTGCAAATCAAGCAATACTAATAACGTAGTAGACCACATGAGATCGGTCAATATATCCCGTGGAATAGTTGTCTATTTGCTATTTCGCCAAAATATTTTGTTATTGTTCTTTTGAAATGTTTGATTTGGTTGACAAATATCATCTATGTTTTCTGGTGTTTCTTTCTTTCATGTTGTACATCAGCTCCCCCCAGGGGCAAGAGGACACAGGAGGAGGAAGGTGCTGTTCAACAGGATGCAGGCCAGGATCGGGCAGGCGAGGGCTCCTTTGCTGGCCCAGTAAATTTTAATTTTAATATAGAGTACCTATTTTTTCCTAGCGTTCCTCATTCGATTTTTTCTAAATCGTCTTTGATCTTCTTGTAGACTGGATCTAAATTCTTATCCTGCCTCGACTATGACTCCCTGTGGTATTACTAGATTATTCTTATTAGTCTGTCTGTGTAGCTAACTAAGATTGCACATTTGGCAATTCCATTGGACTCCCATTCTAGTCAGCAATAGCTCTATGCACTGAGTGCAGTCCTCTGGGATTGTCCATAATGTCTTTTCAAGTCTTCTAAATGTTTATGCTTTGAAAATTGCCAACAATAAAAAGGTGAATGACCACCAAGAAAGAATAAGATACTACTTTACTTTTGGTTTGGATAGGAGGACAATCCATTCTACTACTGTTGCAGGACAAATCTGCACAAACAGAACTATGGACACTAAATAATGCATTGCTTAGCTTATCAATTATAATAGGCGCTGTTAGACTTTCCACATACCTCAGTGATAACAGACTTTGTAGTTGAACCCCCAATCTCCTTACTGACTAGATAGTGTGGCAGAGTCATTTAGCTCCCAAAGTCACCGATGATTGATCCCCAATGATGATTAGATTATCCAACGCAGGACAAGAGTACGGAGTCAGAGTCAAGAAGTGTCAGAGGCACGGACTCATGCTTGCAAAAATTCCAAAACCTTTAGCTCAGCCACTCTAGTCTGGAGGACCAAAAACCACAGAGTCTATTTAAGTTTAAAAGCTTTATTAAAAGTAAACACATTTATTAAAATCAAGTTTGTCATAAAACTAAATGTTTAACTGAAAATGGAAAAGTGCTTAGTGCTGACGATTAATTGGACACTTTTCTTGTGGTCGAGCCGAGCTCTCACCTGGTTTGAACTTGATCTTGCTCGTGTTCTTAGAAGTCAAGCTTCTGTCTGTTAGGAGAAATAGTGGTGCGTGTTAAAAATAAAAAGCAAGCATTCATCAGTTGTGCCAAAAAGTGCAGCAAGACAACAGCCTTCCCTGAAAAAAGGGACATTTTTACTTTAGAGTAGACAGTCACAAATTATTACATTGTTTTCTGTTTTTTTCACATTTCTTTATTCCTCCTAGACCAAATATTATATAGTAGTGAGTGATGTATTCTAACATTCTTAAATGTACTTTGTAGGTGGAACATCTGGTGGCGGGGCAAGCGCGGAGGTGGTGGTGGTGGATGAGGGGAACACTTCTGGGGAGGATGCGGTGCAAGTGCCGGACGACACCAATGTGCCTGTGAGGGTTCACACGGTGGTGGCGGGCAGAGGTAAGCTATATATTCCTTACTTATTGAGAAAGATTGAAGACTGCAGAGTGTGCTTTCTGCACGGGTGTATTATAATTCATGGATGGGATGAACGAAAATCGAACGAAGGGTGTAAGTAAGTGTGGAAGGACGAGAAATTTTATGATGACTGGCAAAGAAGAATTATATGTGTTTGCTTGGTCCCCGAGGTGGCTGGGAAGGAAAGAATATGGTATGGTGCATGGCTGGGTGAATGATGAAGCAAGGATGGGTGGAAGGAGAACAGCCTGGGTGGGTGAAACAGAAACTGTATGTGTGCATATACTTTGAATGGATGGATGCCTGGATCATGGTACTATCTGACTCTTAGATACATTATGTGTATCTAGAGAGAGTAGACGGTCACTGGATGAACTAAGTGTTACTTTGAAGAGCATGTAACAACGCACCCGCACGTCCGTTCCAGTGTAGGAAAGGCAAGGAAAAGAAGTTGTAATTTTGTCCAAATACTACCATGAATAGTAGCAGTAGTTTGTATTGCAACTGCAAGTACAGCATATATCCGGGTATTACGGTGGACACTCCCTACCTCTCTTAATAACTTTAGTTTAGTAGTAGTACGTCATTCATGTGTGGGTGTATCACTGTTCACTCAATAATAAGCAAAGCACCTAAAGTCATCCCATATGTAATCAAATACATCCCATGTGAAGTGATAGATAATCAGATTATTTACTTAGCTTCTTCATTTTCCTTTTCTAGTACTCATTTGCACTGTAGGGTGAAAGCTAAATTAATTAAGTAGTAGCCCTTTTAACCGAGTATTCTCAGTGCCACCCGTAATAGAAAAGTAAGAGCTTCACCACCTGCATGTACTGGACCGGTACAGTAACGCAAGTCTGTCTCACTCATCATGGTGTGCGTCTGTTTTTCTCGGGTGCAAGTTCACTGCGCTGGCATTATGCCGACTTGCATAAGATAACGTACCAATTTTCCTAAACAAGAGAGAAGAATAAGACTGGTGTACTGTCATAGTCGACTGTAATGGAAGTCCATAGTGCTCGTAGAATTTGTTCCTTAAACTCCCACTAATGTTAGAGCAAGGATGAAGAAGTGGGAGGTTAGATAGATACTGTCCTCAATAGTTATGTACTGTGCTTTCATTTTGCTACTTGTACTGTGACACAACTTTCTGCTCAATCATTTTGTGTTAATCTTAAGGAGCATTGGTTACAGACTATGTCTTTCTTTCTTCATATAGTTGCTCCTTGCAAATCAAACAGACCATCAAGGAAGGAGCTCGCTCGAATGGCCCGGCAACGGAGGCTGGATGCCACTGTCGCCGAATATCGGCGGCTGGTGGCCCTGGAGGAGGAGGACACGCAGTCTACCAGTACAACATCCACTGGGACAGCTGCATCCTCCTCCGTGCCCCCACGAGCTGCCAGCCAGCGCAGTGCTCCAGCGGTACGGAGTCGGGCTACCAAAGCCAACCGCCACCGCCGAGCAGCAAAGACAGCAGCTGCCCCCCACAGGAGTCACAAGGCACGCCTGCACCGCTTATGCCTCAGAGTGTCCTACCTGGAGCAGGAGGTCCTAACGTATAAGACCTTGGTAGAGGGCCTCCGCTCCGACCATGCCACCCTCCGCAAGGAGTATGATGCCCTGGCCGCAAAAGTGAACAGCATCCTGCCGTAGTGTCCCTTGCCCCTTTTTTAGAGACTTTTGGGGGGTGGGAATTGGGAGTTGGGTTGTTTTGGGGACTTTTGAAGGACAATAGTTGGGGTTAGGGAGGGTCTTGCGGGAGATTATTTTGTTAGGGCTACAAAAATATATTTTTTGAAACTTTATGTGAGCATACCTGTTTTTTACTGCTTTTGAGTCTGGTGGGTGGGGGTTTAACATAAAGTTTGTGTTCCGGAAAGTTAAGTCTGTGTCATTATCTTCCTTTAACCCCTTCGAGGCTGATGACGAGCTGGGCTCGTCATGGTGTAGCCTCCTCAAACACTGATGACGAGCCCAGCTCGTCATGAACAATGGGTTTTTTAAAAAGTCAGCATGACAGCAGAAGAACAGCAGCGCGCATGTGGTTAAGTGTAAATGGCTAAATGTTTTCAACACTAAGTGCCTCTCACAGAGTAAGTGAATTCAAGAGTCCTAGGACTTTAGTAGTACTACCGTCAATCTCTTGTCTCTCCTAATACTCCATTATACTACCTCCCACCAAACGCTTATCTTACCTGTAATTTGTGTTTGAAAGTAGGGCTAGGCCAAGGGCTGGCTCCACGGGAAATGGCGATTAAGGTTGGCAATCCTGGGCGGATGAAATGTCCTCATTGCGGTGGTACTAGTGGTGTGACACAGTGGCAGTTGCATGCCTATGAAAAAAAAAGAAAATGAAACCTGGTTTGTCCTTACTGTAGCATTACAACGGTACGATAGAGAATATAGCAGGTGACAGTACACTAGAACAGTGCCACAATGTAGCCTAACAAAATGTAAAGTATTGAAAGTATAACTAGTACTTGCGTTGAATTTCTTTGACATTGGCTACTACTACAAGAAATAGTACTGAAGCTGAGTACGTCTAGAATATATCCTCGGATTCCTTCACCAGCCTGTTGCTATGACCTTATCCTCCCCAGCAAGTGTGTGGAATTATTGATGTCATTTAGTTACACATCAATTCAAAACCACACAGCCCGGGCGAAGAGGGTTAGGGTTTGGAAAATGGATGGGAATGGGGGTTTCTTTTTGGGTAGGTTTTGTTGAGAGAAGAAAAAAACAAGCACAGCATGGACAAACAATAATTGAAGATAAAGAAATCTTTGGGTACAAAGCTAACCATAAATCTTTTAAGTGACATAAAGGAAGTGCATGCACTACTGCATGCATTGTTAATGAAAAGTAAGTAGTACTTTGGACAACCGTGAACGACAGAATGCGACAGTACAGGGCTGCAGCGTTTTCACTTGCCTATCTCTGCACTCAGAGAAACACTTCTTACATTAAATTAGGTTTAAAAAATAGCCGAAGTAAAACCTATAGAATGGCTGTAGGGATCAATTTAGAAGCAGAGAGAGATCCAAGAAATGCAGTCACACTCATAGAAGAAAACAATGGATACTGTATCTGTATGTTGTTGTAGTTGTCCTGATGAGTTTGGTAAGTAAGTTGCACACATCAAACAATTCCTCTTATTAGCGGCACTCCTCCATTCCAGCTGACGCTTCGTCCATCAATGTTGGTGACCAGATGACACCCTGTCCACTGCCTGCCTGGCGGATGCTGAATTGCGGCTCACTAATGTGAAGCCTGACTCCAACCTTTTTTTCCCATTGCACAGACTGAAACCCGGCCTGCAATTATTGACAGAAAAACAGGAAGTGATATTAGAACACCACTGATAAATAAATATAAGGTATGTACGCTGTGTAGTGCAAAAAGTCACACTTTGAGTTTCCTAATAGACAGTACAATATTTTTGAAAGTGCGTACTCTGTATGAGTCTCCTTTTGAAGGATAAATAAGTATGGGCAAATTAATTTAGCGGATCTTTCCCCTCAAGCTAGGTGTACTGTAAACTGTGTTTTAGAACAAAATTAGACCTTCCCAGCAGTGCTCCCACCCAGACCCTTACTAAAGCCAGTCGCAAAAATGTAGAAGACCCCCAATCAGATCTCAAAAAACGAGGCCTAGTAGAAAACTGGTGACAAAACGTACTTTGAAAGTAAAAGTAGGCCCAAATACCCCCTTACCCACCGTGGATTGTATTCAAACCACTTGCAAGCAAGCAAAAGTATCCATACCCAGCATTGCTCCAAGACTCGCAAACCCCCCCACCCAAACACATGCAATACAAATACTGCTAAGCCTAACGAGCCCTAAGTTAAGAATAGTGGCAAAGGCTTTCTTTAACTATGCCAAATCCCCCCTTTCCCACCATGGATTTTCTTCAAATCACTTGCAACCAAAATTACACATTCCCATGAGTGCTCTAAGACCCCAGAACTCAGTTGGAAAAATATAGAACACCCCGAAACACATGCAATCCTGCTGCTAGGGCTAACCCTAACGAACCCTAAGTTACAAAAAGTGCCAAAAGGCTTTTCCTTATGGATTTTGTCCAAACCACTTCTATCTGGTATTAGACCTTCCCAGCAATGCCCCAAGACCCGCCAACCCACCCGCAAAAAAGCACAACACCCCCAAACAGCCAAAAAGGAAAATCTCATACTTACAATATTTATCGGCCTTCGGTCCAAACGCGCTGTGCAGCTAGGTCATAACTCCCGTTTTTCACCACGGATTTCCTGAAAAGCAAATGCAATCAAAATTAGACTGTCCCAGCAGTGCTCCCAGACCCCAACACTCACCCACAAACACCCGGAACCCCCGGAAAGATCACCTCAAAGGCAAGCAAGTCAGCAAAAACGAAAAAAATGCTTTGCCTCCGATTTGGTCCAAACCACTTTTATCCGGTATTAGAGCTTCCCAGCAATGGCCCCAGAGCCGTCAACCCAGGCGAAAACTAGTAGAAGACCCCCAAACAGCCAAAAAGCAAAAGTACAAAAATGGGGACTTAGTCATTTTCTTGGCAATTTCCAAAATCACTCCGCGCGCGCTCTGCAGCTAGGCCTTAACTCCCCACTGACACCATGGATTTGCTTTAAACCTCTTGCAATCTAAAGTATCAATAGCCAGCAGTGCTCCCAGACCCCGAAACCCACCCACAAACACCAGGAAGCCCCCCAAACAGGCCCCCGAAAACGCCACATTGAGCAAAATGTCAGAAATAGCAACAAAAAAAATCTGCATGGATTTTGTCCAAACCACTTCTATCCAGTATTAGACCTTCCCAGCAATGCCCCAAGACCCGCCAACCCACCCGCAAAAAAGCACAACACCCCCAAACAGCCAAAGAGGAAAATCTCATACTTATAATATTTATCGGCCTTCGGTCCAAACACGCAGTGCAGCTAGGTCATAACCCCCGTTTTCCACCACGGATTTCCTGAAAAGCAAATGCAATCAAAATTAGACTGTCCCAGCAGTGCTCCCAGACCCCAAAACTCACCCACAAATACCCAGAACCCCCCCAAAGAGCACCTCAAAGTCAAGCAAGTCAGCAAAAAAGCAAAAAAAAATTCGCCTCCGATTTGGTCCAAACCACTTTTATCCGCTACTAGAGCTTCCCAGCAATGGCCCCAGAGCCGTCAACCCAGGCGAAAACTAGTAGAAGACCCCCAAACAGCCAAAAAGCAAAAGTACAACAAGCATTGGAAATGCAATAGGTCTTGCACCATTAGAGTTAGTGCTTTTAGAATTGTTTATGGGTTATTTTTTGTAAATGTTTAGCATTTTTGTTTCCTGTAGCCAATGCTAAAGTATTACAAATAAAAAAAGCCATAAACATTTCTAAAAGCTCTAACTGAAATGGTCTGAGAACTATTGCACTGTGTGAGGGTGAGGGTGAGGGTGAGTGAGGGTGAGTGAGGGTGAGGGTGAGTGAGGGTGAGTGAGGGTGAGGTGTTGAGGGTGAGTGAGGGTGAGTGAGGGTGAGGGGTTTTGGGTGAGTGAGGGTGAGGGGGAGTAGTTGAGGCTGAGTGAGGCTGAGTGAGGGTGAGTGAGAGTGAGGGTGAGGGGTTGAGGGTGAGGGGTTGAGGGTGAGGGGTTGTGTGAGTGAGTGAGGGTGAGGGGTTGAGGGTGAGGGGTTGAGGGTGAGGGGTTGAGGGTGAGGGTGAGTGAGGGTGAGGGGTTGAGGGTGAGTGAGGGTGAGGGGTTGAGGGTGAGTGAGGGTTTGAGGGTGAGGGGTTGAGGGTGAGGGAGGGTGAGTGAGGGTGAGGGTTTGAGGGGGAGGGGCTTTATAGTAAATGGTTCATGTTGTGAAGTCTGTTAAAAGAGAAAACAATCAGGACACCATTGCAGTATGTCGATAAGAAAAAAAGAAAACAAGGATCAAGAAAGTACAGAACCACCACAGCAGAATTCTTGCGAGACACAGCAAGATTACCTATTGTAAGTGGCCCTCCATTGCGCAAGCCTAAATCAACAAAAGCCCAATTACGAGAAACAAGGAATAATCGCTTCAAAAGTTGCATGCATGATGTGCATATCATATCATCTCCAAATATATAGGAACACATATCATATTGAAAGGAACAGGCACCGTTGAGACATTAACATATGCGGCACAACTAACAAGGAACCAAGCCCCATCGCATAAAAAAGTGCAGGAATGGTGTAGATGCAGTACTAACTCCTGGTGAAATGACAAATGGCCCATTGATGGGGGCAAGCACAGTTGACCTATAAACATAAGTGTCACTGTGTGTGGTGCCTCTATAGCAGTACAGTAACGTACACTATGTAAGACTTGATGATGTAAGTCACTAAGTGTCAACAGCGCAAAAAGGTGATGGGACGCACAGAGTGATGTGCACTACGTGACGCAACAATGGATGACTAAAAGTAAAACCACAGACGGATAAAACGTGAAAAAAGTGCACACTATAAAAATGGAAACACCTGGAAAGCATAACAAGAGTCCTACACTTAGAGGGGTCTATGTCAATAAAATGGTTTCAAAGAGGCAAATGCGGGTTAGCCGGCAACGTCGACTCAGTTAACTCCATTGCAAGCGTTCCGCGGAACGTGCCATTCAAGCATGCACATCCTATATTAGCAAAATGAAGCACTAACAGTACTAACAAAGTTATGTAACTAAATGGCTCATGAACATGAGACGACTCACTTGGCTAAATAGAACCGGGCCGGGAGCACAGGTCATCCAACCATCACGCAAAAAATAGTGCCTCTCATTATAAAAAAGATTACCTTTACGGAGCTAAACGTTTGAAACTCGGCATGGTCACCGGCATATCTGAAGCGAAAGCGGAGGCGCCATTATTTAAAAGCACGCACAACGCTGCGTCGACGGGTCACACGTGCTTTAGAGGATAACAAACACGGAGAAAGGACAACGCGGAAAGGTGAAAAGAGCCGGCCATCTTGTCGTTCCGAAAGCTCACCATACGTTGCTTAGATTCATGGTATAAAGGACGTGTTAGTAAACACAAACAAGACGGAGGGAAGAGAGGGGAGGGGGGAGGAGAAATGCGACACGGCGGGAAGGGGAGGGGGCGGAGCGGGTTAAATTAAACAAACAGAGGGGAGGGGGGAGGAGAAATGCGACACGGCGGGAAGGGGAGGGGGCGGAGTGCGGCTGAGGGAACTGATGTGCACGCGCTTTTAAGCTCAATGCGCATGCGCATTGAGCTTAAAAGTCACGGGCACTGCGAGGAATCGCCACGATTCCTTGCAAGTTGGGATAAAGAGTGGATGAGTCCCAATACTCTCGCTTGCTCGATGCGCATGCGCATCGACAGGCGAGACCTAAAAATGGGGACTAGTCATTTTCATGGCAATTTCCAAAATCACTCCGCGTGCGCTCTGCAGCTAGGCCTTAACTCCCCTCTGCCACCATTGATTTGCTTCAAACCTCTTGCAATCTAAAGTATTCATAGCCAGCAGTGCTCCCAGACCCCGAAACCCACCCACAAACACCAGGAAACCCCCCAAACAGGCCCCCGAAAACGCTACATTGAGCAAAATGTCAGAAATAGCACACAAAAAATCTGCATGGATTTTGTCCAAACCTCTTCTATCCGGTATTAGACCTTCCCAGCAATGCCCCAAGACCCACCAACCCACCCGCAAAAAAGCACAACACCCCCAAACAGCCAAAAAGGAAAATCTCATACTTACAATATTTATCGGCCTTCGGTCCAAACGCGCTGTGCAGCTAGGTCATAACTCCTGTTTTCCACCACGGATTTCCTGAAAAGCAAATGCAATCAAAATTAGACTGTCCCAGCAGTGCTCCCAGACCCCAAAACTAACCCACAAACACCCGGAACCCCCCCAAAGAGCACCTCAAAAGCAAGCAAGTCAGCAAAAACGCAAAAAAAATTCGCCTCCGATTTGGTCTAAACCACTTTTATCCGCTATTAGAGCTTCCCAGCAATGGCCCCAGAGCCGTCAACCCAGGCGAAAACTAGTAGAAGACCCCCAAACAGCCAAAAAGCAAAAGTACAAAAATGGGGACTTAGTCCTTTTCTTGGCAATTTCCAAAATCACTCCGCGCGCGCTCTGCAGCTAGGCCTTAACTCCCCTCTGCCACCATGGATTTCCTTCAAACCTCTTGCAATCTAAGGTATCTATAGCCATCAGTGCTCCCAGACCCCGAAACCCACCCACAAACACCAGGAAGCCCCCCAAACAGGCCCCTGAAAACGCTACATTGAGCAAAATGTCAGAAATAGCAACAAAAAAAATCTGCATGGATTTTGTCCAAACCTCTTCTATCCGGTATTAGACCTTCCCAGCAATGCCCCAAGACCCGCCAACCCACCCGCAAAAAAGCACAACACCCCCAAACAGCCAAAAAGGAAAATCTCATACTTACAATATTTATCGGCCTTCGGTCCAAACGCGCTGTGCAGCTAGGTCATAACTCCCGTTTTCCGCCACGGATTTCCTGAAAAGCTAATGCAATCAAAATTAGACTGTCCCAGCAGTGCTCCCAGACCCCAAAACTCACCCACAAACACCCGGAACCCCCCCAAAGAGCACCTCAAAGGCAAGCAAGTCAGCAAAAACGCAAAAAATGTTTTGCCTCCGATTTGGTCCAAACCACTTTTATCCGCTATTAGAGCTTCCCAGCAATGGCCCAGAGCCGTCAACCCAGGCGAAAACTAGTAGAAGACTCCCAAACAGCCAACAAGCAAAAGTACAAAAATGGGGACTAGTCATTTTCTTGGCAATTTCCAAAATCACTTCGCGCGCGCTCTGCAGCTAGGCCTTAACTCCCCTCTGCCACCATGGATTTGCTTCAAACCTCTTGCAATCTAAAGTATCCATAGCCAGCAGTGCTCCCAGACCCCGAAACCCACCCACAAACACCAGGAAGCCCCCTAAACAGGCCCCCTAAAACGCTACATTGAGCAAAATGTCAGAAATAGCACACAAAAAATCTGCATGGATTTTGTCCAAACCTCTTCTATCCGGTATTAGACCTTCCCAGCAATGCCCCAAGACCCACCAACCCACCCGCAAAAAAGCACAACACCCCCAAACAGCCAAAAAGGAAAATCTCATACTTACAATATTTATCGGCCTTCGGTCCAAACGCGCTGTGCAGCTAGGTCATAACTCCCGTTTTCCACCACGGATTTCCTGAAAAGCAAACGCAATCAAAATTAGACGGTCCCAGCAGTGCTCCCAGACCCCAAAACTAACCCACAAACACCCGGAACCCCCCCAAAGAGCACCTCAAAGGCAAGCAAGTCAGCAAAAACGCAAAAAAAATTCGCCTCCGATTTGGTCTAAACCACTTTTATCTGCTATTAGAGCTTCCCAGCAATGGCCCCAGAGCCGTCAACCCAGGCGAAAACTAGTAGAAGACCCCCAAACAGCCAAAAAGCAAAAGTACAAAAATGGGGACTTAGTCATTTTCTTGGCAATTTCCAAAATCACTCCGCGCGCGCTCTGCAGCTAGGCCTTAACTCCCCACTGACACCATGGATTTGCTTTAAACCTCTTGCAATCTAAAGTATCAATAGCCAGCAGTGCTCCCAGACCCCGAAACCCACCCACAAACACCAGGAAGCCCCCCAAACAGGCCCCCGAAAACGCCACATTGAGCAAAATGTCAGAAATAGCAACAAAAAAAATCTGCATGGATTTTGTCCAAACCACTTCTATCCAGTATTAGACCTTCCCAGCAATGCCCCAAGACCCGCCAACCCACCCGCAAAAAAGCACAACACCCCCAAACAGCCAAAGAGGAAAATCTCATACTTATAATATTTATCGGCCTTCGGTCCAAACACGCAGTGCAGCTAGGTCATAACCCCCGTTTTCCACCACGGATTTCCTGAAAAGCAAATGCAATCAAAATTAGACTGTCCCAGCAGTGCTCCCAGACCCCAAAACTCACCCACAAATACCCAGAACCCCCCCAAAGAGCACCTCAAAGTCAAGCAAGTCAGCAAAAAAGCAAAAAAAAATTCGCCTCCGATTTGGTCCAAACCACTTTTATCCGCTACTAGAGCTTCCCAGCAATGGCCCCAGAGCCGTCAACCCAGGCGAAAACTAGTAGAAGACCCCCAAACAGCCAAAAAGCAAAAGTACAACAAGCATTGGAAATGCAATAGGTCTTGCACCATTAGAGTTAGTGCTTTTAGAATTGTTTATGGGTTATTTTTTGTAAATGTTTAGCATTTTTGTTTCCTGTAGCCAATGCTAAAGTATTACAAATAAAAAAAGCCATAAACATTTCTAAAAGCTCTAACTGAAATGGTCTGAGAACTATTGCACTGTGTGAGGGTGAGGGTGAGGGTGAGTGAGGGTGAGTGAGGGTGAGGGTGAGTGAGGGTGAGTGAGGGTGAGGTGTTGAGGGTGAGTGAGGGTGAGTGAGGGTGAGGGGTTTTGGGTGAGTGAGGGTGAGGGGGAGTAGTTGAGGCTGAGTGAGGCTGAGTGAGGGTGAGTGAGAGTGAGGGTGAGGGGTTGAGGGTGAGGGGTTGAGGGTGAGGGGTTGTGTGAGTGAGTGAGGGTGAGGGGTTGAGGGTGAGGGGTTGAGGGTGAGGGGTTGAGGGTGAGGGTGAGTGAGGGTGAGGGGTTGAGGGTGAGTGAGGGTGAGGGGTTGAGGGTGAGTGAGGGTTTGAGGGTGAGGGGTTGAGGGTGAGGGAGGGTGAGTGAGGGTGAGGGTTTGAGGGGGAGGGGCTTTATAGTAAATGGTTCATGTTGTGAAGTCTGTTAAAAGAGAAAACAATCAGGACACCATTGCAGTATGTCGATAAGAAAAAAAGAAAACAAGGATCAAGAAAGTACAGAACCACCACAGCAGAATTCTTGCGAGACACAGCAAGATTACCTATTGTAAGTGGCCCTCCATTGCGCAAGCCTAAATCAACAAAAGCCCAATTACGAGAAACAAGGAATAATCGCTTCAAAAGTTGCATGCATGATGTGCATATCATATCATCTCCAAATATATAGGAACACATATCATATTGAAAGGAACAGGCACCGTTGAGACATTAACATATGCGGCACAACTAACAAGGAACCAAGCCCCATCGCATAAAAAAGTGCAGGAATGGTGTAGATGCAGTACTAACTCCTGGTGAAATGACAAATGGCCCATTGATGGGGGCAAGCACAGTTGACCTATAAACATAAGTGTCACTGTGTGTGGTGCCTCTATAGCAGTACAGTAACGTACACTATGTAAGACTTGATGATGTAAGTCACTAAGTGTCAACAGCGCAAAAAGGTGATGGGACGCACAGAGTGATGTGCACTACGTGACGCAACAATGGATGACTAAAAGTAAAACCACAGACGGATAAAACGTGAAAAAAGTGCACACTATAAAAATGGAAACACCTGGAAAGCATAACAAGAGTCCTACACTTAGAGGGGTCTATGTCAATAAAATGGTTTCAAAGAGGCAAATGCGGGTTAGCCGGCAACGTCGACTCAGTTAACTCCATTGCAAGCGTTCCGCGGAACGTGCCATTCAAGCATGCACATCCTATATTAGCAAAATGAAGCACTAACAGTACTAACAAAGTTATGTAACTAAATGGCTCATGAACATGAGACGACTCACTTGGCTAAATAGAACCGGGCCGGGAGCACAGGTCATCCAACCATCACGCAAAAAATAGTGCCTCTCATTATAAAAAAGATTACCTTTACGGAGCTAAACGTTTGAAACTCGGCATGGTCACCGGCATATCTGAAGCGAAAGCGGAGGCGCCATTATTTAAAAGCACGCACAACGCTGCGTCGACGGGTCACACGTGCTTTAGAGGATAACAAACACGGAGAAAGGACAACGCGGAAAGGTGAAAAGAGCCGGCCATCTTGTCGTTCCGAAAGCTCACCATACGTTGCTTAGATTCATGGTATAAAGGACGTGTTAGTAAACACAAACAAGACGGAGGGAAGAGAGGGGAGGGGGGAGGAGAAATGCGACACGGCGGGAAGGGGAGGGGGCGGAGCGGGTTAAATTAAACAAACAGAGGGGAGGGGGGAGGAGAAATGCGACACGGCGGGAAGGGGAGGGGGCGGAGTGCGGCTGAGGGAACTGATGTGCACGCGCTTTTAAGCTCAATGCGCATGCGCATTGAGCTTAAAAGTCACGGGCACTGCGAGGAATCGCCACGATTCCTTGCAAGTTGGGATAAAGAGTGGATGAGTCCCAATACTCTCGCTTGCTCGATGCGCATGCGCATCGACAGGCGAGACCTAAAAATGGGGACTAGTCATTTTCATGGCAATTTCCAAAATCACTCCGCGTGCGCTCTGCAGCTAGGCCTTAACTCCCCTCTGCCACCATTGATTTGCTTCAAACCTCTTGCAATCTAAAGTATTCATAGCCAGCAGTGCTCCCAGACCCCGAAACCCACCCACAAACACCAGGAAACCCCCCAAACAGGCCCCCGAAAACGCTACATTGAGCAAAATGTCAGAAATAGCACACAAAAAATCTGCATGGATTTTGTCCAAACCTCTTCTATCCGGTATTAGACCTTCCCAGCAATGCCCCAAGACCCACCAACCCACCCGCAAAAAAGCACAACACCCCCAAACAGCCAAAAAGGAAAATCTCATACTTACAATATTTATCGGCCTTCGGTCCAAACGCGCTGTGCAGCTAGGTCATAACTCCTGTTTTCCACCACGGATTTCCTGAAAAGCAAATGCAATCAAAATTAGACTGTCCCAGCAGTGCTCCCAGACCCCAAAACTAACCCACAAACACCCGGAACCCCCCCAAAGAGCACCTCAAAAGCAAGCAAGTCAGCAAAAACGCAATAAAAATTCGCCTCCGATTTGGTCTAAACCACTTTTATCCGCTATTAGAGCTTCCCAGCAATGGCCCCAGAGCCGTCAACCCAGGCGAAAACTAGTAGAAGACCCCCAAACAGCCAAAAAGCAAAAGTACAAAAATGGGGACTTAGTCCTTTTCTTGGCAATTTCCAAAATCACTCCGCGCGCGCTCTGCAGCTAGGCCTTAACTCCCCTCTGCCACCATGGATTTCCTTCAAACCTCTTGCAATCTAAGGTATCTATAGCCATCAGTGCTCCCAGACCCCGAAACCCACCCACAAACACCAGGAAGCCCCCCAAACAGGCCCCTGAAAACGCTACATTGAGCAAAATGTCAGAAATAGCAACAAAAAAAATCTGCATGGATTTTGTCCAAACCTCTTCTATCCGGTATTAGACCTTCCCAGCAATGCCCCAAGACCCGCCAACCCACCCGCAAAAAAGCACAACACCCCCAAACAGCCAAAAAGGAAAATCTCATACTTACAATATTTATCGGCCTTCGGTCCAAACGCGCTGTGCAGCTAGGTCATAACTCCCGTTTTCCGCCACGGATTTCCTGAAAAGCTAATGCAATCAAAATTAGACTGTCCCAGCAGTGCTCCCAGACCCCAAAACTCACCCACAAACACCCGGAACCCCCCCAAAGAGCACCTCAAAGGCAAGCAAGTCAGCAAAAACGCAAAAAATGTTTTGCCTCCGATTTGGTCCAAACCACTTTTATCCGCTATTAGAGCTTCCCAGCAATGGCCCAGAGCCGTCAACCCAGGCGAAAACTAGTAGAAGACTCCCAAACAGCCAACAAGCAAAAGTACAAAAATGGGGACTAGTCATTTTCTTGGCAATTTCCAAAATCACTTCGCGCGCGCTCTGCAGCTAGGCCTTAACTCCCCTCTGCCACCATGGATTTGCTTCAAACCTCTTGCAATCTAAAGTATCCATAGCCAGCAGTGCTCCCAGACCCCGAAACCCACCCACAAACACCAGGAAGCCCCCTAAACAGGCCCCCTAAAACGCTACATTGAGCAAAATGTCAGAAATAGCACACAAAAAATCTGCATGGATTTTGTCCAAACCTCTTCTATCCGGTATTAGACCTTCCCAGCAATGCCCCAAGACCCACCAACCCACCCGCAAAAAAGCACAACACCCCCAAACAGCCAAAAAGGAAAATCTCATACTTACAATATTTATCGGCCTTCGGTCCAAACGCGCTGTGCAGCTAGGTCATAACTCCCGTTTTCCACCACGGATTTCCTGAAAAGCAAACGCAATCAAAATTAGACGGTCCCAGCAGTGCTCCCAGACCCCAAAACTAACCCACAAACACCCGGAACCCCCCCAAAGAGCACCTCAAAGGCAAGCAAGTCAGCAAAAACGCAAAAAAAATTCGCCTCCGATTTGGTCTAAACCACTTTTATCTGCTATTAGAGCTTCCCAGCAATGGCCCCAGAGCCGTCAACCCAGGCGAAAACTAGTAGAAGACCCCCAAACAGCCAAAAAGCAAAAGTACAAAAATGGGGACTTAGTCCTTTTCTTGGCAATTTCCAAAATCACTCCGCGCGCGCTCTGCAGCTAGGCCTTAACTCCCCTCTGCCACCATGGATTTGCTTCAAACCTCTTGCAATCTAAGGTATCTATAGCCAGCAGTGCTCCCAGACCCCGAAACCCACCCACAAACACCAGGAAGCCCCCCAAACAGGCCCCCGAAAACGCTACATTGAGCAAAATGTCAGAAATAGCACAAAAAAAATCTGCATGGATTTTGTCCAAACCACTTCTATCCGGTATTAGACCTTCCCAGCAATGCCCCAAGACCCGCCAACCCACCCGCAAAAAAGCACAACACCCCCAAACAGCCAAAAAGGAAAATCTCATACTTACAATATTTATCGGCCTTCGGTCCAAACGCGCTGTGCAGCTAGGTCATAACTCCCGTTTTCCACCACGGATTTCCTGAAAAGCAAATGCAATCAAAATTAGACTGTCCCAGCAGTGCTCCCAGATCCCAAAACTCACCGACAAACACCCGGAACCCCCCCAAAGAGCACTTCAAAGGCAAGCAAGTCAGCAAAAACGCAAAAAATGTTTCGCCTCCGATTTGGTCCAAACCACTTTTATCCGCTATTAGAGCTTCCCAGCAATGGCCCCAGAGCCGTTAACTCACCCGCAAAGAAGTAGAACACCCCCACAAGTCCAGAGTCTTTCTTCATTGGGCGTAATCCAGCCCTCTGCTTTGAGGGAAATAGGAGTCTGGAGGAGGAGGATAGAGGAGCATGTTCTTGTGAACCTGAGGAATGCAGACTGCGGCACCTTCAAATCAATAAGCAAACAAGTGAAGACAGTTCTGCTGATGGGATTGTTTTTGTGATTAGGTGATTAAAGTTTGAATTATATTAACTGTGCACAACAAAGAAAGACAGACACACAGGAATAAAAGTGAATAAGGACAAAAAAGAAAGTTATTGATTCATTGTCTCATTTTCAGGGCTCGGTGTCAGGGAATAAGAATAAGGGTTCGTCATCATACTCTGCGAATTCAGGCAGGATGAGGTCAGTGTCACCTAACAGAGAAGAAATTCCCTCATCTACGTTGCTGTCCACCTCGTCTTCATCCAGCGTGCTTTCTCGTACTTTGTAATCTGGTGGTATGAGGTGCTGATTCATCTTGATCATTGTTAACCTCTCCACATTTTTGGGCGAGAGGCGGCTCCGTTTGGAAGTTACAATGCCACCAGCAGCACTAAAAACACGTTCAGAAGACACGCTTGCGAGTGGGCAAGACAAGTAGTTTATAGCCAGGTTGGAGATCTGTGCCCACAATTCTTTTTTCCCATGCCAATACGCCAATGGGTCAGCATTAACATAGACCTCTGTTGAGTCATTCAGATAGTCCTGCACCATCGACTCAAGGTCCTCCACTTTGCTTACTTTTTGCTATGACCTTTTGAGAACCAAACCCAAGCCGAGTTAGCCAATCCTCTTCTGCATCCAATGTTACTGTTATGTCTGGTGCAGATGATCCGGTTTCCGGTGTCTTTACGGCTGAGAGGTCACTTGTGCCACAGCCACAGGTGCAGAAGTGGATTCTTTTGACTGGGGATGGCCTGCTGATGCTGATGTACTGCCTTTTCCTTCAATTTGCTGCTGTTCTCTTTCAAACCTCTTGGCTGACAAGGCTAGCCAACGTTTGTACTTTGTAACATCTTCATCACCAAAAGGAAAGAATGCTCGGCCTGCCAGCGCCTTTTTGTAGCGTGGATCCAGAATAGTAGCACAAATGTAATGCTGTTCTGAGTGGATCATTTTAAGACGTTCATCACCAAGTAGGCGCTCTAATAATTTCTCCGCCAAAAGAAAAGCGTCTTACTTTTTTTCATCTTTTTGAAACATAAAAGACACCGCCTTCAGTTGATGCTCCAGCATGCGCAACAATGGGATAGCTTTTCCCAAATTACAGTCCTCCTTGCTGACTGCACGCGTGAAGACCTCAAAAGGACGAAGCATGTCTGTCAGGCTTTTAACTAGGTTCCATTGCGCCGCATCTAGCCTCAGGTCCTTCTGAGCTGTACCCAGTGTTAAGAAATAGTGATCGAGTACCGTATACTGCTCATACAGACGCTCAAGCATGTAGAAGGTTGAGTTCCAACGTGTTGCCACCTCCTGGATGAGTGCTTTCACTGACATTCGACGTTCATGTAGCAGGCTCTTCAGATGCTTCCGGGCCTTAAAAGAATGGCTAAAATGGTTGCACATTCTTCGGCAGGTGGCCACTAACTCGCAGGCTGGACTGTCTTCATCACTCAAGAATTTTTTAACAACCAGGTTTATACAGTGCGCCAAACACGGCACTCTGAAATACTGACCAAGACCCATGGCCTTAACTACATTGGCGCCATTATCCGTGGAAACATAACCAATCTGGCGTTTTTTGGGGGACAGCCAGTGAAAGACCTTTGTGTTAAACTCATTCAAAATGTTTTCTGCTGTGTGACGTTTCTCCAAGCCAAACATGGCTAGTGTTGCATGTTTCCGAGCAGCTTTAAAAACTTGGTCCGGGTCAACACCTGCGTTTAGCTTTGCTTTAACCCCTGAAAAAGAGACCCAGTGTGCAGTGATGCACATGTAATCAGCGCCTGCGCCACTGGTCCACATGTCTGTTGTCAGATGTATAGTGTGAACAGCACTCTTCTGCAAAGCTGCCCCAATCACCTCCAGCACATCTTCATGTAGTGCTGGAACCGCAACTCTGGCAAAATAGAACCGGCTAGGAACCTTCCATTTAGGGTAGAGCGCTGCCACTAATTCTATAAAACCAACCCCTTCTACAAAAGAAAAAGGGAGAAGGTCCAGAACTAGCATTTTAGCCAGCTTAGTGTTATACAGACGCGTCAGTGGGTGGTTGCGTTATGGTGCGTCTGAAAAAAACATGGTTCTAATGTTGCCCTGGACCAAGCATTTACGGGATGATGATGATGATGACTTCTTTGACCCAGTTACGCTCGCTGATGAACTTTTCGCATTGGTGTCTCACTCTCTCCCACACTCTTAGTGTGGCTCACATGGGGTGTGCTGCTGACAGGGGTACTGGGTGTAAGTGAAGTGTTTGACACGTCTTCTTCCTCCTCGTCATCATCAGATGAAACATCAACGTTTTCTTGACTTGCAATTCGGGCTTCCTTGATCTCCTTTAGGTGCGCAAACCATTGGACAGCGTGCTGTCTCCTAAGATGACCTCTCTGGCCTCCGGTACCATAGTTGGTACCAAACTTACCACGACTAACTGCAAGCTTACAAATGCTACAAATGGCAAAGTTTTCCTTTTTTGAGCAAACACTAAAGAAGTCCCAAACTGGGGACTTGAATTGTCTGTGGGGGCCGGAGGAGGCGGCGATACTGGTGGTGGTGGTCATGCTGCTAATGCCAGATGAAGTGGAGGATGTGGATTGCCGAACTTTAGTACGTTGTGCACTTTCACCACCACTAATTGAGGTCGAGGTGGATGGAGGTCCCTTCTGGCGAGGAAGAAATATGGAAGCGGTACGTGTTGGTGTACTAGTTAACTCCAATGATTGTGGTGTTTACATTGCCTCCTCGTCGACAATATCATCATCACGCTCAGCAGCTTCTCGGACTAGGGTCAAAATGTCTGTTTGCTGCATGCCCGCTGGTGACCTTTATGATGACTGGGTCGTCGTCGTGAGAGTATTCATCAGCAGCAGTATCCGCCACTTCTTGTTGAGCCTCATCACACTCCATAACTATGAGACTTTGGACGAGCTTCCTTTTACGCTTAACTACCTTTGTCAGATCATGGTGTGCCTCACTCTCAGACGGCAGTGGTGCTGGTTCCCAATTTTGATCCGTATCATCAGAAGGAGGTGTGCTTGAAGAAGATGTAGACACCACCCTTGATCTCTTCCTTGCTAGGGGTGTGGAAGACAATGAATGATCATCAGGAGGAGTGGCTTCCTCAAATGATACCTCGCCTTGATTGTCGATTTCCTGATGTGCCCCTACTTCGGGAGGAACAACTATTGTGGGCACTTGTGACCCTCCATGCACCTCTGCTTGCGCATCTCCTTGCGCTGCCTCTCCTTCCACTTGTACTTGGGCTTGTACTTGCACATGTGGTTGTTGTTGCGGCTGTGGTTGTTCAACACTCGTCAGATGAGTTACAACAACCTGTGTTGATTGAGGGACATTGCTGCTACTTTCATGCGATGAGCCAACATCACTGGTCGATGGTGATTGAACAACTAGACTAAGTGCCTCTGCAGCACTCAAGGGCTTGGACTTAAGTTGGCGTGGTGGTGGTGGTGGCACTGAGCCCAATGGAGCGGGGGTGCTGCTCCCAGCTTGGTCCCCAGCAGATACCGCTGCTGCTGCAGGCGTACTGTTTTTTTTACTCCCAAAAAATGTGGCGGGCGGCACACCAGTCTCCTTGGTAACTTGCTTCTTCTGCTCCTTACTGGCAACTTTCTTGCTAGAGAGCTACGGGGAACTTTTTTTGGGGCCATCTTCTTCAGAGCAGGTCAGAACAGCAGGCCGCAGTTGCACGAGTTGCAGAGTTGTCTGTGGCCAGATGTGACGTCGCGTGACGTTATGCTGCACACACACACCGCTGCAGGACTTCTTCCTGGCACTGGTGGTTCTCTTGAGTCTTGTGCACCTAAAAGCAATGGAAGACAGAGGAACATCAGTTCAGTTATACACCCCAAAAAATCAAAAAACACAGAAAAATCAGCACAATCCCATGCCATCCATGATGTTTAAATTCAAGACACCCCACAGAAAGACTAGGCCCATGCACCACTCACTACCCCTGGTGAAAAGGCCACAACAACAGCCCAAAAAATCGAAAAACACAGAAAAATCAGCACAATCCCATGCCATCCAGGCCCTCCATGATGTTTAAATTCAAGACACCCCACAGAAAGACTAGGCCCATGCACCACTCACTACCCCTGGTGAAAAGGCCACAACAACAGCCCAAAAAGCCGAAAATCACAGAAAAATCAGCACAATCCCAAGCCATCCAGGCCCTCCATGATGTTTTTATTAAAGAGACCCCACAGAAAGACTCAGTCCAACCACCACTGAGTACCCCTGGGCCAAAGGCCCCAACAACAGCCCAAAAATCGAAAATTCCAAAATTGTAGTTGCAGCAACTGTAATGCCCCAAACAAACGTACTTGTGAAATTTCTAATCCAAAAGTGATCCAAAGAAAGTCAAAAAGGCCTCAAATCCAAATATCCAGCAGCATCCACAAAAAGTAATCCTTCCAGGTGAAGAATCCGAATGAAAGTGACCAGCACATGAAGAAAGCACTGGGAGGAGCCTGCTGGACAGGAACAGGAAGTTGGAGACTGTGGGGCACTTCCTTCCTCCCACAAGTCCTCTCCCCCAAAAATGGACTCCTTGCAAAAAAAAGTGCAGGCAAATGTCAACCTGAGGAGTTATTCTGATAAAAATCATAATTTTCAGAATGTTTATGCTGCTTGCTGGTGGATTTCTTGTGCAGAATTTCAAATTTTGTACTTTCGCGAGTGCGAGACTGTTGCTGCTCGCCGCATCTACGTGTTCGCAATTGCGAACTCTCGCGATGCGTGCTGTGCAAGGTGGCAAGCCGCGATTACGTAATCGCGGTCGCCAAACTACCGCGGGATCCCGCAGCAAGATCCAAAATGGCGCTGCACTCGCAAAATATCGAGAAAAACAACTCAGCAAACGCTGAATGACGGTAAGTGAACGCCGCACGCCGCAAAATTGTATCACCAAGAAAAAAAATCGTGCGAATTTGAGGATTTTGCGGGAAATTTGCGAATCTGGCGGATTGCGAATTTACCCAAAATCCGCGAGCGGAACGGATTTTCCGCCCATGCTTAGTGGGCAGAGAAGACGAGGACAGTTTCCACTTCTGCTCTGCCGCTGGCAGCTGCCCCCCCTTCTTACTCTTCCCCCCTCAGTTTCTGTCTTGCTCCTCCTCAGTTACAGAAAATCGTGACTTCAAGAAACGGTTATTACTCCCTCCTTTCTCTCTATTCATTTATTTGTCCCTCCGTGAAGTGGATCCAAAAAAGAAAAACACTTTTGCTGGAAATGTCGTCTTTTTCAGACATTTTTCTATTCCAAAGTGCAGCCTTGGAACGTAGAGAAATAAAAGGTTCAAAATGTGAAAAATAACTAAATAAAGCAAGATAGAGTGGTCGCAAAGTGGCCAGATTGATCTTATTCACACTCAAACACATTAGCGCTACTTTACAGAGTTTGCCAATGAAACACGACTTTTGTTTTCTCATCTTTCTTTGAACAACATTGTTTTCCCTGAGTGGGGAAGTGCACCAATCCTGGAGGCACTACAATACATACTAGTAATAAAGAAGAACGCCACTCTGCCCAAAGTTAACTTGATCTGGTACTGGTAAGTCACAGATAAGGAAAACTAGGTCCTACAAACCAATTGCCCTCCAAAATGGAATACAGACACGTAAATAGGAAAAATATATATGTTTATTTATATTATTTAATTAATACAATACGAAAGATGTAAAGATCAATATCACAAAAATCAATATACATCATGAGTCACACACACACATTCTATCAAACCAACCAGACAAACACATACTCAAGTATACTCGGACATCCCATCATGTAATAGTTCATTGGATCGCAGTGACAGTCTTCCCCAAAACGTACTAGAAAATATGCAATATCAATGTAACATGAACAATTAAGCAAAGGGGATAAGCAACCCTCAACTTATCAAACAGTTCAAAATGATAATTTCTTCTCCAGGAGGGAGATAGATGCAGGGGAGACACAAGGGCTCCTGTGCCAACGCCCGTTTTGGTGTCTAACCCAGATCTGGGTCACACCTTCATCAGGACGAAGCAAGACAGTGTGGGACTCATGAAGGGAGGTACCTGGAGGTTAATACCGGGTCCTAATCACTGAATGAAAGCTAAAGTAGCACAGCAATAGAGGACTCCCAGGAATGACCCGATATCGTCACAGATGGGGCAAGCAGATATGGAATAATGTTACATCCAACATGAAGATGGTCTAATACTTTGATAAAGGCCAAATTAGAGAGAAGTCGCCATGACGCCAAGCAAATTTTCTTGAATGTAGCAAGGTCACATCAGATGCAAGGAGGCCTCAGAAGAGTCTCTGGCGCTGTGTAAAGGAAACAATGTCCAAATGGCTGAAGGGTGTTCACGCTGATCACCACCGGCGCTGGTGGTATTCCTTCAGGGTGTTCCAGTAGCTGTTCAGGTCTTCTGTGGTTTTTTGGTTCACCAGGTTTTCTGGAGGCGTCTGCAGGAGCGCCTGGCAGCTTGGAGGTCGGTGGTGAACCAAGCTGCTTTCAGGGGGCGTTGTTTGCCGGGGTGGCAGAGGGGTGCGAGCTTGTCGTTGGTCATGGTGCAGGGTGGGTCTACGAGGAGGGTGGCATTGAGGTGCTCCTCAGTGATCTTGGTCCAGTTCCATCGGGGCGGGTATGTGTTGAAGGTGAAGAGTACGCAGTGGTGGTCCGTCCAGGGGGGCTGCGAAGTGTGGCTGAAATGGATGTTCATCCCTCCTACGAAGATGGGGTCCAGGGTGTGCCCAGCTCTGTGCGTGGGGGTGGTGACAAGCTGCTTGAGTCTGAGGTTGGAGAGGTTGTTGAGGAGGGTGATGGAGTCGGGGTTGCTGCGGTTGTTGAGGTGGAAATTGAGGTCTCTGAGTAGAATGTAGTCCAATAAAGCAATGGCGTGGGGTGTGACGAGGTTGGCGATGGTGGTTGTGGACTGGGTGCATTGTCCGCGGGGTCTGTAGGCGAGGGTGCCCGTAGTGTGGTCCTGGGCTTGGTCTGATCTGAAAGTGGAGGTGTTCTGTGTTGGAGTGGGGGGTCGCTCGTGTTGGAGGTGGAGAGTCGAAGGGAGGTCGTGTGAGCGATGGAGAGTCCTCCTCCTGGGCTGTGGGGGCGGTCCATTCTCTGGATCTTGTATCCGTCGGGGATGGCAGTGGCGATGTCGGGGCTGCAGGTGGCGTTAGTCCAGGTTTCGGTGAGGAAGGCAATGGCAGGCGAGAGTGTGTAGAGCATCTCTATGGTGTGTGTGTGTAGGGAGCATACGTTGAGAAGAATGCATGTCAGGGCTCCGGTGGTGTGGGAGTCCAGCGAGTTTTCAGCAGTCTTGGGGGCGCAGTCGATGGTGAAGGATCGTCGGCAGTGTCTGCCGGAGAACTGTCGTTGGGTGGTGTTTGGTGTGACTCTTTGACAGCCATTGAGTCTTCCGAGGTTGACTGTGTGGATGGCGGCGGAGAAATATCAGCAGGGTTCTGGAGATCCAGGCGTCCTGGCACTGGCCATGGTCGGGTCGTGGATGGGAGCAGATGGGCTTGCCTTGGGCACCCCTTTGGCGAGATAGCGGCGCGACCGCGCAGCGGCCGCCATTAAGCAAGGGAGGGCGGCGGGACTAGAGGAAGGGAGGCAGGAGCGGGGCTGTGTCAGGGGGAGGGGGCGCAGGGGCAGCAGCAGCGGGGAAGGCAGAAAACACTCAAAAATTTAATTGAGAGAAATGAAATGCCCAAGTAAAATTAGAACAGGAGGAAAACCAGGTGAACAGGTATTAGAGGTAAACCTGAGGACGCAAGTGAGCAGGGGGCGAGGAGGACACCGGGCGGGCTGGTGACTGGATCACCTGTGTCAGCGGCAAACTGCTGGCGTGAACCCTGCAGATGGGAGGGCTCTGCAGCAGGGAGATCCAGCGACGGAGCGGAGCTACTGGGGAGAGTGCTGGTCTGAACCGTAGGTGCATATATAAGCCCTCCTTATTTTACCTGTATATTGGAAATAGTATACTGCTTGGGCTGTTACATTTATGGGAGATTTAAACTGCAGATTCTCATTGATGCACAGAAGTGTGCTACAGAGTAGAAACTATACTCTGTTGAGGCATTATTGTAAGTCAGAAGAAGGCACTGTCTTTTACATACAGAACATTTTCCATTGAAATGAAAGCAAAATGGCATCATGCAGTTTTACTGATAAATCTTTATGGCGCACAAATGCTTATGTGTGGAAATGTGGTTTAAGAAAATAAGTATCATTTGAACATCATCAAGTAATGTGTCTTGATTATTTCAATCCTATTAAAACTCTGGGGGATATTCTCAAGAACGTGTGATAACTATCGCAAAATTAGCTTAATGCTACTTTCAACATTGCAGTCTATAGCGTGAAAATAATGCCGTGTTAACTAAGTATTCACAACATAGAGGCACCATGCAATAGGCCCCTGACAACGCATCAAATGTTGACGAAAAAGCCAACGCGAAGCCACAAAAATGCGAAAAAAGTTGCCATGAGGCTATTTGCGATACAAAAAGCAGCAAAAAGCAGCGGCAGGCCTGCAAATCCCACGCGTCTGGTGGGAAAATGAACTATAAAAGCAACCAAAAAAACACACCAAAAACATTTCAAAGTGCGTAGCAACATGGATGCACCCTGACCAAGTGCTGAGGTGAATAGGAATCCCACAAGACATACAGACCACCAGCAATGAACAACGGGGTCAGGGAAGGCCAAGGAGAAGAGGGAGAGGAAGACGGGGTGCAGTCTGCAGGCAAACCAAATCAGCGTCACGGAGGTGACAGAACACTACCATCAACTGACCCACAATTGGACTGCCGTAAATGCAGTCAGAGTGTTGAGGAGGTCAATGGAGGAGGCCAATAGGCACTGGCATGATGTGAAAACCAAACAAGGACAAACCAGATGCCAACAGGAAGGCAGCAACGGCGACAGGAGGTGGGAGTCCTGCGCCACAGGAGGAAACCGAGGCCACAGTCATCAGTGTGGAAACGGTGCAAGGAGCTGGAAGTACGTACACAGCATGAGAGGACCTGAAACAACATCAACAGGGTGAGTAAGGGCCAGGGACTAGGGGCAGGGGGGAGATGGGCACAATGGCACACATGCACAATGATGTGTAGCACACTGCACACCCACAATGACCCTAGATCATGTCCCTGGTCCCCGTGGCACACTGCAGCACACACACATAGCAAGAACAGCACATCCACATTGATGACAATGTGGTACAATGTGCAACCCCGACACTGAAGAACAGAGAACACAACTGGCTCCGTACATGTGCCAAAACAGGCCAACTACATCCAACAGAGCAGGAAACTGTGAGATGGGAAGGTACGGGTACAACCTCACATCCGTCATGTAGTCCAAATGTCCACTGTCCACCATCAAAATCCAGCACCTACCAAACAGTCACAATGTACATTGCCATACAGTCTGCATGAATACAAGTACAATGTGCCAACATACTTGTCAACACACTGTCAACATGCATCTCCCCTTCACATTGCAGAGGGACAAACAACTCCCTCAGCAGAGTAGACCAGACAACTCATCAGTGATGCCGGAGCAGACCACCACACTTTCGACACCAAAACCCTACAACAGCTCAATGCCATTCCAGGCAACCCACCACCAGGGCAGCCAAGCTACATAGAGGAGAACCCAGCCCCTGCACAGACCACACAGCAGGAAGCACCCGCAAGCATGGCTGGCTCACAACCCTTCTCCGAGCAACACATGCCATTCCAATGCCAGGTATCAGAATGCCAAAAGGAGGTGGGCGAACAGGTGCGGGTGGGGTCCGAACTCATGGAAGATGAACTAGATCACATACGTGGGTGTCTAATACCCTTTAGGGACCACCTACACCCCACAAAGGAGACCCACACTGCTACAGAGACACATGCATATGCACATTTCCAGTACAGAACCAGGCCCAGAGGCACGCAATTATACACACACCCATGTCGGCTCTGCGTACGACGGCCCAGTCCACTCCTCTTATGCATTGAGTGGGTGACCACAAAGCTACATGTCCAAGCTCCAAGCCGGTGCCTGCGGTGACATGCCTGTGTCTGCTGTGCACAGCCCAATGTAATGTCATAGGGCCCAGGGCCCTCATGCATACAACATTACCACAGCAACACACTCAGATAGTATGTGGAACTGGCTAGGGGCATGTGTGCCTGGTCCCTTTATTGGCAGGGCCACATGTGTAGTGATGCCTGTGCTGGATGTGTGTGGGGTGAGTGTAAGCCAGCCGAATGGAGTGGTTAGTGCTGGCAACAACTTGAACAAAACGGAAACTGAAAACACCAGCATTACAGAGACAACTGCTGAGCAACATGGAGGTAGCCGGAGCAAGTACAGAGGTCACCCAATATGCAAACAGAAGTGTCCGTGAGTTGCAGTGCACTGAGGATGGGGCACTAGAGCTGAGCCCGCTCATGTGTGTAAATTGTGTAGGATTGTGTCCCTTCGGATATACCTGATGCAGCTGCAGTGGGGTGTGTTACACCTGCATCATCTTCCTCATCATCGTCCCAGGTCTCCCACACTGCCTGAAGAAACATTGCTGCACAACCTCTCCACAGCACAAAACTCAATCAGTAACAGTCCATGGGTTGCGGTGTACTGAGTCAGGGGCACCTGGAGTGCTGAGCAGAGTTGACATCCAAGACTGTTTCAACTCTGGCAGATGGCAGTTAGAGGTGATCCTGAGGACGGTAGCGTGTGCCTCCAGTGGGTATGTATGACATTACAACGCATACTTTTACAACGCCTACCTTTACAATGCAATTTTTACACCGCAACATCCATTACAACGCATACCATTACAACGCATGCCATTACAACGAAATCTTTGTAACCACCTTTACAACGCATTCCACTACAACGCATACTACATTTACAACGCATACCATTACAACGCATAACATTACATTGCATGTAAGGTAAGTGTTGGATAGTGTAGGGGTTAAAATTACTATTCTAACTCCAGGGGGTGCAACAGTAGGGTAAGTGTTGGATAGTGTAGGGGTAAAAATTACTATTCTAACTCCAGGGGGTGCAATAGTAGGGTCAGTGTTGGATAGTGTAGGGGTTAAAATTACTATTCTAACTCCAGGGGGTGCAACAGTAGGGTAAGTGTTGGATAGTGTAAGGGTACTATGTGTTGTAATGCTATGCATTGTAATGGTATGCGTTGTAATGACTGCGTTGTAATGGCATGCGTTGTAGTGGTGTGCGTTGTAGTGTCATGCGTTGTAATGGTTGCGTTGTAAATGCATACGTTGTAATGGATGTTGCATTGTAAAAGTTTCGTTGTAATGGTAGTGCAGTGTAAAAGTTGCGTGGTAAAGGTTGTTTCCCCTCCTGTGGTGATGTGACATCCAGGCCGGTCATGTCTCGAGATGATATGTGAGCCCTGGTGGACTGCAGTTGAGGCCACAGGCAGCGCAGGGCCACAGACACATGGCAATGATGACCCCAAGGCCATTGTCTCAGAGGCCATCCAATATTCAATCAGACAGGGTCCCTGACTTGAGCTGCACAGAGTAGCGGCCCCGGATGCACAGCGGGCGGCATAGGCACACCGCCATAGGAATTTGAAATGCGGTCCAATGAGGTAGGACCACGTAGACTGAGCGGGTCCTCGACGATGTCCAAGGGGAATGTGGTGGAGGGTTGCGGGGACAGTGGAAGGTGTCCTCCAGGGCATGATGCAGAGGGCAGTAGCTGCCCAGAAGCAGCAAATGGAGGAGTGGAATGCTACAGCCTAGTTTCCACCACCAATTCGGTATCCGCTACATGAGGATGAAGACTACCCCCTAGTCCATAAACTCAAGCACCACCAAAGTTCAACCAGAGAGTGTCCGTTAATGCCGGGGAACAGACTTAGTGGCACCAGGGCTGAGAGGGGATGCAGTCTGCGATGATGCTGGTACAATGATATGGACTCCACCATTGCTAAATCAAGACTCAGTTCCAAACGTGTGACCTACTCTACTGCAGTGTAGTCCGGAGGCAGTGGTCAACAGTGGTCCACAGCCACATGTCGTTGGCTCACAGTGCACAGAGTTAGTGACACCAGGGCAGTTGTATGTAGTGTTCGATCACCTCCGTAATGATTATTCTTTTTTCCCCCTGACTGCAAGCACCAGGATACCCTTGGGAGGACAGTAGCGCTATGCAAGTGCACCTTACATTACATTACATTACTTTACATCCTCATACACCTCTCCTTGCGTGCAATGATATGTACTCTGCCATAGATAAATCGATGCTCAGTTCCAATTGTGTGTCCTACCCAAGCTCTGTGTGGCCCGAGGGCAGTAGTCCGCGTGGGCCCACAGACATGTGTGGTTGTAATGCTATGCACAGACATTATAACGGTGATGGATCAAGCCCTGATCTTTGGACTGGGTAAGAGTGGTCTGCTTAATTCAGACACTCTGTTCATCACCACCCCCTTTTCTGAATCGTTTTTGGCCACTATAGGTGTGGCAGGGTATACTCAGACATGAGTCCCTTGCTCACTGCACCTTCAGGATTCAAGAAAGCCGGGCCGACGACGGCTGAAATGCCAGAAAGTGGTCCCCGGAAGCTTGTCTCCTTTCTGGGGAAGAATTGGCTTGGTAGTTTGGTCTGCTCTGTTCCCATGATGCACTGGGCCAGGGACAGACTAATTTGCATATAGCCAGGTTCTGAGCTGGGATGGTGCAGTGAGCTAAATAACAGTGATGGATCAAGCCCTGATCTTTAAACTGGGTAAGAGTGGTCTGCTTAATTCAGACACTCTGTTCATCACCACCCCCTTTTCTGAATCGTTTTTGGCCACTATAGGTGTGGCAGGGTATACTCAGACATGAGTCCCTTGCTCACTGCACCATCAGGATTCAAGCAAGCCGGGCCGACGACAGCTGAAATGCCAGAAACCGGTCCCCGGAAGCTTGTCTCCTTTCTGGTGAAGAATTGCCTTGGTAGTTTGGTCTGCCCTGTTCCCATGATGCACTGGGCCAGGGACAGACTAATTTGCATATAGCCAGGTTTTGAGCTGGGATGGTGCAGTGAGCTAAATAACGGTGATGGATCAAGCCCTGATCTTTGGACTGGGTAAGAGTGGTCTGCTTAATTCAGACACTCTGTTCATCACCACCCCCTTTTCTGAATCGTTTTTGGCCACTATAGGTGTGGCAGGGTATACTCAGACATGAATCCCTTGCTCACTGCACCATCAGGATTCAAGCAAGCCGGGACGACGACGGCTGAAATGCCAGAAACCGGTCCCCGGAAGCTTGTCTCCTTTCTGGTGAAGAATTGGCTTGGTAGTTTGGTCTGCCCTGTTCCCATGATGCACTGGGCCAGGGACAGACTAATTTGCATATAGCCAGGTTCTGAGCTGGGATGGTGCAGTGAGCTAAATAACGGTGATGGATCAAGCCCTGATCTTTGGACTGGGTAAGAGTGGTCTGCTTAATTCAGACACTCTGTTCATCACCACCCCCTTTTCTGAATCATGCACAGACATTGTGGCACCACATCGAAAGGAGTATATATTAAGTATGGGCGAATTTTGCGAATTCGCGATTCACGGATTTGCGAATTCGCGATCCGCAAAATTCGCGAATTTGTCCAAATTTGCGGATATTTTTTGCGTGTTCGTGGGGCGATTTGCGTGTTTTGCGGGGCGCTTTGCGTGTTTGCGGGGTTTTTTTGTGCGAGACCGCTCGTTGTTGTGCCCTTCTGCCCTCTGCCCCACTCGCTTTTGTGCCATTCTGCCCTCTGCCCCACTCATTTTTGTGCCCTTCTGCCCTCTGCCCCACTCATTTTTGTGCCATTCTGCCCTCTGCCCCACTCGTTTTTGTGCCCTTCTGCCCTCTGCCCCACTCGTTGTTGTGCCCTTCTGCCCTCTGCCCCACTTGTTGTTGTGCCCTTCTGCCCTCTGCCCCACTCGTTGTTGTGCCCTTCTGCCCTCTGGCCCTCTCCTGTTTTATTTTAGAATGGCGCCGGCAAGCTGCCAGCGCCATTCTAAAATAGTTACTAAGTTAGCTTCATCAGGAAGCACTAATAGATAAAATAAAGCAGGTGCTCGAATTCAGTTAAACTCGAGCACCTGCTTCTATTAGTGCTTCCTGTTGAAGCTAACTTAGTAACTATTTTAGAATGGCGCTGGCAGCTTGCCGGCGCCATTCTAAAATAGTTACGAGCTTGAAGCTTGAACTTTTGCCCCCCGGATCCGTTCCGTTCGCGGATTCGCGAATTTTTGGCAAATTCACGGGAATTAGCGGATTGCGAATTTGCCGAAAATCCGCAAAATCTGCGAGCGGAACGGATTTTGCGCCCATACTTAGTATATATAGTGACATAAAATCTGCCATAAATAATGTTCTTTGCCATAGTGTAATCAAGACCCTGGGCCATATTATCAAGAACGGCGATAACATTATCGCCGCTTTAGCGGCAGAATACTATAGCTAAAGCGACGAAAAGGGGCTTGATAATATGCCCTTGAGAATTCCCATAGAAGCCCAGGTTTTGGTGTGAAGGACATCAAACCTGAGCTTCTATGGGAATTCACAAGGGCATATTATCAAGCCCCTTATCACCACTTCAGCAGCAGTTTCCTGCCGCTAAAGTGGCGATAATGTTATCACCGTTCTTGATCACAAGGCCCTCTTTTCCAAATGTTTGACCTACTAGTCCTCTGTGTATGCCGGTAGAGTACTTCAACGAGAAAGGAGTACTGCGGGCCTTGCTCGCGGAGGCCGTGATGGTTGTAGCAGGTGGCCAGGGTCGCATGCCTCAGGCTTGGAGCTTGCAGCGGCACATGGTGAGCCCTCTTCGACACACGTCGGTGTTGGCAGGTGGGCATTGAGGCCTGGGTGCGCAGGGGCGGGCAAGATTGGTTCGGGGGCCAGCGTCCCGGGGTGCAGCAGGCACACAGGGTCGCAGGCAACAACGCTCACGGCGATGGCGTCGGCCTCGTGGCGGGGTGAGAGGCGCCACCCTGGCAGACATGTTGGGCATTCCGGAAGCGGACCACACCCAGAGTTACGTGCCTTTTATTCACACCCCTACACTGGCCTGGCATAAGCCGGGCCAGCCACATCCGCTCATGCTTACGGGGGGGATGTAACAAGCTACATTTCTGCAATCTTCCCCACTGGCTGGGGTGACATGGTTGTGTCCACTGTCCACTACACTCCAAACACCAGTGGCGTATGTTGACATGGATATGTGTGTGTTCTGCATACTGCAGTCTGGCCAGCACAGCCACACCACACTTGACATTGTGTGCATTCCTATTCATGGGTCACCTGCCTCCTTCGCAAATGCCTGGTCCCCACCTCTTCCCACATTCTGCTATTGTGTGGCTGAGGTGCCATGCCATTGATGGCTTCTGTGCATGGCTAGCCCAGGTTCCCACAATGAGTTGTGCTGTCATGTCTGGTGAGTGCACATGTTGTTTGGCATGTTGTATGTGAGCTTGTGACGTGCATTCCCAGTGTTGCATGATTGTGGATTTGAGGTGTGTGGTGTGTTCATTTGGTATTTGCCAACTAGCAGTGCATTTCCGTGGGTGTCATCCTGGTAGTGCTGGATGATGATGGACTGTCGGAGGATGTAGAATCATGCAAGCCTGTGGGTGGTTGGTGTCAACGTTGGTGGAGATTCCCCAGTGGTCCGCTATTGCCTGGACATTGATGGAATATGTGCACTTTCTGTTGCGGTTATTGTGTGCAGTGTTGCCAGGGGGCACAAGTAGGACTTGGGCACAGTCAATTGCCCCATTACACCTGCGCATAGCCAGCTGTGACGTAGATGCCTTGCTTGGTCTCCGGCTTTTCCTGCGCAGTGTGGGGGAAGGATAGATAGTGTGGTATCAAGCTGATGGTGTCATCCATGACCGTTGTGAGGGACTTGGATTGGGCTGGATGTGTGACTCCTCCAATTCGGGCAGTTGTTGGTTGGAGGGTACCAGAGGCCCACACGTTCAGCACGACCAGCAGCTTTGTCTGAGGTGGGATGTTGGTTGTCCGCTGTGTTGGTACCATCAGCCTGTGGACAATGGTGGTCAGGATGTGGAGGATGGTTGTCCCTTTGAGCCTGTAGTGGGCAATGACATTCTCTGGTGTTGGGTCTGTGAGGTTGGTGCGTTTTCTGAGGGTCGCTGTCTTTGTCTGCGCTGCCTGTGTTGGTCCAGGGGGGTCCTGGGTGGTGGCAGTGGGTGTTGTGGTCCTGTTGGCACTCCCAGCTGCATGGTCAGTGGCTTCATGGCATCTGTTGCCCTTCGTATGTGGCTCTGGCCTTGGGTCCCTTTTGTGGTGCAGGCTGTCATCCGACTTTACACCAGATCAGAGCAGGTGTTAGTTTCCTGCTGCTAATGCGCCTTATCGCCTGTTTTGGGTTTTCACCGCGGATCTGGCTGGTCATTGAGAATATTGCGGAGTGGTGTTGTCACGGCTTTTTGCATGGGAACGCCTACTCTCCATCTCATTAGCGATCGTTGCCAGGGTCATCTGTGGCGATGTTTTTTTGCAGCTGCTATCGCCGGTAAACTGGTTATATAGGCTGGTAGCACCAGCTTGTGAATGGGGAGATAAAATGCTTGTGACTTTGGCTGCGATAAAGTGCCGATAACTCAGCAATAGCTCCTTGAGAATATGCCCCTCTGTTTTTAGCACATTTCTGATTTACAAAAAAGTGGTCAGTTTGTGGTTTCCTAACTTCTGATAGTTTTGAAACATTTGCACAGTTTATTTACAGATATTTAAAAGTTGTGGTGTGTTACAAACAAATTGACAGCTTACAGCCTTTGTTTTCGAACACCCCAAAAAAATTTGGGAAAATGTGCATTCTACAATACATTTGTCATTGTATATCAATTGTATTACCTTCTAAAGCATAGTGAATAATGACTTTACTGCACACCAGGATGCAACAATCTTTGATGGGGCTCTTCAGTGATTCCCTCACTATCACCAACAGTGCCCCTCATCTCTCCACAGCCCCTCTCTCACATGTATTTTATTTGTATTATAGCCCTTCTCGTACCAGTATAAGATGTCGGAGCACTTTACAGATACAGCGATATTGAATCATATGTGTGTAAATCAGTGTATAGAACATGTTATATAAGGCAAAGGGCACTCACTACAAGGTGTAGGATGCACATGTCACCTATACTGGTTGGTATTTTTTAAGACTGCTTAGTCTGAAGAAGCACACACTTAGGATTCAGAACACAACACTGTGGTTAGGATTAACTTTAATAATAAGACTGAATTCCAACCCTAATAAACCTTTTTTAGCAACATCAGGATAATGAAAGGCTAGGGAGAAAACATAACTTTGAAACCTGTACCATGCAGCTTGCATGCAGCTCTTTGATGGCAGTTCATAGCTCACTGTCCTAGATTACGTATGTTACGTATGAACTGCACAGTAACAAAAGAATCTCATTGACAAAAGTAGTAACCTCCTGAGATCTGCACATAAAATACTAATCTTTGATATAGATGGTACACATTCTTTGCAGCAGGCATATTAATCCTCTGTGCTAACTTAGATGATTCAAAACTCCCATCTCGCTCCAGGAGGTACATTAGTCACCAGACACTGGCGAAACACACCTGAATATAAGTGAGGCCGCTTTTATTGTTGCCTAAAAACTGCTGGATTTACAAGGGACTTTGCAGTGCCAGCCCCCAGCAACAAAACTGCCCCACACCACCTTTCAGGTCGGCCAGGGAAAAGCCCGATGCATGATCCGTCCAGTCCGGCCTTGATACCACCCCCAATTGTGCCCCTCCTCTTCACATAGACCCTCACTTCTGTGTATTTAATTTCTTTTACAGTACTGCTCATCCCAAGTATGTAGGGCAGGGTGTCAGAGTGTGTTACATCACTCATATTATATAGAGACAATGACTCATATAAATGTGAAAGTCAATGTATAGGAAATGTTACTTGAGGTAATGGAGGTTACAAGGTGTAATCATTCTTTCATCCATCATTCAGTCTTTCAACATTCATTCTGTCCTTCCATCTGTGTGCCCATCCATATCCATATTCAACCATTTGCAAACCTATCCATCATGTATCCTTCCATCATTCTACGTATCCATCCCTCCATCCACCCTCTCACTCATCCATCCATTATTCATCCATCCTTTACACAACCCATCCATACACTCATCCATACACTCTTCCACCTATTCATCCATTTACTAATCCATCCATCCATTTACCCTGTCACCCATCCACCAATCCTTTTCGCTTACTCATTCATCTACCCAGTTACTCATCCGTCCACCTATTCACCTTTTCAGTCATCCATCCATCCTCCCTTTCCCTCTCCATGCACCTTTCACTTAGCCATCCATCCTTCCATCCACCCACCCATCTACTCATTCCCTCATGAATCCATCAATTGACCCTATCACTCATACATCCATCCTTTCTCTCATCCACCCACCCTTTCACTCCTTCACTCATCTATCCATCCTTTTATCCATCTACCCTCCCTTTCACTTACTCATCCAGCATTACATCAACCTTTTCACTCATCCATCCATCCATTCACCCTCTTACATATCAATTCATCAATCCATCCTTCATTTCAGTCATTCGTCCACCTATTTATTTGCTTATCATCTAGCCTTTCACTCATCCATCCATCCTTTTACCCATCCATCTACCCTTCCACCCATACATCCATCTAATTACCTTTTCTCTTATTCATCCTTCCACTCACTTACTCATATATCCATCCTTTCTTTCATTCTCCATCCATTCACCCTTTAGTCATCCATTTACCCTTTAACTAATGCATTCAGCCATCCATCCATCCCTTCACTTACTCACTCACATTTTCCCATTAATTACGAGCTGAGCCTTTTTTCTGCAGAGTTGCAGACAGAAAAGACCCATCAAGAACTTCACCCCTGCTGTAGTTCCTAAAGCAAGGGGTGGGGCGGCAGTGGGTTCCTATGCCCCTGCACGTAGGCAATCTGAAAAAGTAGAAGTCTTGAGTCATGCTTGCTGCACAGTGCTAGGACGTGAGGTGACTGTGACATAGTGTTGTTTCCAGGGCTTTAAGTAGGATGGAAAAAGTGGGGTCTCTTCAAAGGGGGTGTTCGATGTAATTAACGGTGTGACTTAAAACAGGGTAGCTAAAAATCTGTGGTTAGCTTAGCGTGCCGCACGAATTTTGCTGCTTTTGTCATTGCATCCAGATATATAATATAACAAGTAATGTTACACCTACAACAAGTCAGAACTATTGGCTTTGTCAATGTTGTTAATTGCATAAAATAAAAAAGCAGCAACCATGGCTCGTTGTACATAATATTGAAAAGGCGTCTGTTGTAAAATAATGAAACTGTGAAATAACTCTTACCCCTTCTTTTTAACTTGTTTTGCCGCCTTCTTTTCATGAACTGGATTCTCATGTAGCAGCATGGGCGCTTTTGTACATTTCTTCCATCTGACAGAATGCCCTGCCCTAGATCGAGGCAGGAGGAGGCCCACCACATGCTTTAAAAGCCCAGACCGGCCCATTGTCATTTTGTATATGGCAGTCAGCCAGCATACAGAATGACAATGGGCGGGGTGCGGCAGCTCTTGTGCTCAGAGGATGAGTGCGAGGCTGCCCCATCAGGGAACTGAGGCTTCTCGCAGGAGAACAGTGCTGTTCCTTTTAAACCCCCAAATTACGGACAAAAGGCATCTGTAAAAGGGTTCATCACGGACAACGGATGTGAGGTCCACATTACGGAAGGTCCGTGAAATTTACGAACAGTTGCTCACCCTCGTAGTGAAATGCCAAACAAATACTAAAAATTTGAATAATTTGCTCTTTCTGGCCACACCTCTGACTCCGCCCACCGACCCAATCCTCGGGTTATTCCCACCCTCTGGTTCTCCGCCCACAGTTCCCCTACTTTTTCCCCCTCCATTTTGACCAGTGGGCAAACACCATTCTATGAGCTCTTATAAAGAAACAATGGTCCTGGACCAGTTATTCAAGGAAGAGTTAGATTAACAGAATTATCAATTTATTTGAGTTTACATTAATCAGCTCACAAACGTCTGTAAATCGTGAAAATTAAGACAAACAGATGTGCAGAAAAACCACTAAGTATTATTACAATATATTTATTTAGGGCCATATGTATCATTACAAATTGCAATGGCAAACTCCGAAATTCGCAGAATTTCAGCGTTTGCGATCACAATTAGGCTTAATGGTATGTAAGAAAGCAAAACTGCCTCGCAAAATAAGGAATCGTAAAATGTGCGATTCCATATTTTGGGATTCCATTTAAGGAATCGCAAATTGCTATTCCTTAAATGCAATGTAAGAAGCTCAGAAATGGTGCAATTTGGCCTTAAGGAATCGCAAATTACCACCAACTTCAAGTTGGTGGTAATTTGCGATTTCTTTGAAAAATGCACTTTTTTTACATTTTTCAAAGTGCCATGTGGCGCACATACATGCCCTTAGAGCATGTATGTGTGCCACATGTGCACACATGCGCATTTCAGGGGTGCAACAGGGTGTCCTTTTGACACCCTGGCACCCTTAAAATTGCATTCTCAATTTGTGATTCTCTAATTGAGAATGTCTTCCCATTCATTCCTATGGGCCTATAGGCCCATAAGAATGAATGGGGAGGTATTCCTTAATTGCGAATTGCAATTTGCGATTCGCAATTAAGGAATATGTAGGATTTGTAAAGTTATTTGAAAATCCTACATACATAGCATTTTGCGATTCTAAAATAGCAATTCTCTAAAAATCGCTATTTGAGAATCGCAAAACCTAAATTTCATACATATGGCCCTCGGTCATTTAAAGGAACAATCACTAGAGGGTCAAAAAGGTAGAAGAATGTTCTAGGGAACGTGTAAGAAAAAGTGCTCAAGTGTATATATAGGAGTCAAGAGAGCTCAAAGTGTGTAGAAAAGTAAAGGGCATATATTTACAAGACTGTACAGAACTGATAACCAATAAACAGTTAGATGCAACCTGGCCACACTCAAATTATTCATTTAAATTATATTTTCTAAAGTTGTAAGGAGAGTTTCCTTAAAACTGTCAACAGGGGTTATGGGAAAGGGGAAATTGGTCCAGGTGAGGTGGAGGGTAGCGTCGACGTTTTGATCCGCTAATCGGCATTCAAGGGACTTTAATACCTCAGCCATGCGGATCTTCCTCAGGACAAGGTGACAGGTGAAGTGACCCTACAGAATAAAAACAAGGAACTTAGAACCGGGACCTAATAGGTTACCCAGGCGTGGTGTCTGCACTTCAATTGGCGTGAGTAATGTATTAAACCCACCTCATCAATCTTGCAATGCTCTATTGAAGTCTAATACCTGGTTACACCAATGCTTGCAATTCAATAATAATAACAACAGTTGTTGTCAAGGGTCCATAAGGATTGTACACTAAAAGTACACAAGGACTAGCTGTAGCAACTCACCCGTAAAGTGGCAAGGGCCAGCTAAGGACAAATCGTGTTATTCAGTAGATATAAACGATGGCGGTGGTGCCCGGACCATCCATGGAATGTAATATTCAGGCCTGTATGTGTGGCAAGAGTTGGCTGAAAGAATCAAGCAATCTGGGACACAACGTAATTTATACAACCTGAAAAAAGGAGGAAGGGAATTCTAAATAAAATACTATCTAAGGAGTGCAAGGCGTTCCTAGGTGATGGTCGATTGTGAAAGAGAATTACCTGGAGACGATCTGATCGATGTCCTTACTCCATCAACACCAGCCAACTGCGCCGCAATCTGTGGGAGCATTTATAGTTAGAAAAAAGGGGCGATGACCTTGAAAAGGGGCGGTGTCAACCACATGCTAGTAAAAAGGGTCGAAAGACTCAATAAGCTCACAGTTTCTACAGCATTACAGAAGGCCTCAAAGTGCTATGTCACAGTTCTAATTTTGGTGGATCGATACAATTGTTCAATATATATTAAAACTGCCAATGTACAACTAAACAAAAAGCCCGCCCATCTTTCTGTAGCGTCTTCAATGTAATTACAGAACGCCTCAAGGTGCGATGTGGAGAAGTGTGGCTCAATGATTGGAGCGGCAGACCCTGATGCAGAGATCTGGCCTGGGACCAGGGTTCAATTCCCTGCCTCGGCGGGTCTTGGGCTCAAAAATTCCATGTACCTGATAATTCTCGCCTCGTTGCCTATTCCAATCATGGAGTCCCACTCTGCAACTCTGGGCAATAGCTTGCTTAATCTCCACAACGGCACCCACAACGCTAAGGATGCCTGGCCTCCACCCTGGGAGTGGACGCCTCACAGGGAAAGCCAGGATGGGTTCCACAGCGGTATTCGTACAAGCGCCTTGAGACCCTTGCGGGTGAATAGTGCGCTATACAAGTATCAATTTACAATTTTTCAATTTTGTCACCATTCTAATATTTAAGATAGACTCAATCGTTCAATGAGTATTTAAAACTGGCAGTGTACAATTAAACAAAAGGTGCAGTCACACAATTCAGATTTAGGAATCAGTGTATAGACAATCAGCGACCAGTGCTGAAGCTTGGATATATTCACAGATTAAGTATCAACCTAGTGTACGCAATTATTCACATTTGACATCAAAATTGCACTTCACATTTAACATAAATACAGACATTTAAAAAAGAAAATAAACAGTAGATTATCACATCTAAAGGCATAGGACGCCAATTTTCAGTAGGAGCAAACAGGATTGGGTTAAAAAACATTTACATATGTGTCATACAGGTTATTGCCGTGAAAATATGCATTCAGGACCTATTGTCAACAAACATTAAGCTCGGCATGACTGATGAATCTGCAGGCCCCAGCATTGCTTCTGCTCAAAGATAGTAATTCATAGAGGCCACTGCAGTGCACCCCTTTAAAAATGTAAATGAAGCAAACAGTGATTGAAGGCAGTGCTTGTGCTGTACTGACGCTTTCAAAAGCCGGATTTAGAAACTGAAAAGGGCACAAGAAAACAGCAAGAGGAACCTTCGGGGGACAGTGGAGTTTATAGGAGGGTGACTGTCGCCATCCATAGATGATTATTGTAACGCTCTGCTTCTGGGCGCCCCTAGCACCTTGATCAGTAAACTGCAGCGTATACAGAATATGGCAGCCAAGCTGGCCCTTTCTCGGATGCGCTCAGCTTGTTCCTCATTGGCGCTCAAGGACCTTCACTGGTTGCCTGTCCATCAACGCATCTGTTTTAAGGCTTCTTGTATAGTCTTCAGGGCTCTTCACGGACAGGGGCCTGTCTTGTTGCAAGAGCTCTTTTCATGGTACTCAGCAGCCAGACCTTTACGGTCCTCCTCAGCACATTTGGTGGTAGTTCCTAGAATCCAGAGGTCTCGGATGGGCGGCCGTTCCTTTGGTTTTCCTGCTGCCAAGCTCTGGAACTCTTTGCCACTCTCTTTGAGGAGTTTGAAGGAATTTTCTTCCTTCAAAAAAGGGCTGAAGTCTTATCTCTTTCCTAGGGCAGCGTAATTGGTGCTCTGTGTGAGGGTAGTAGAGTTAAAGCGCCAGGATACCCTCTGGGTGACAGTTTGCGCTATAAAAGTTTGCGTTACATTACATTACATTACATTACATAGAAGATGTGGATCTTTGGAAACTTCTGGCAAGCAGCACGCTGTTTGATCTTGCGCAATTTGAAAGCTGGGCAGGTTTCTTGCAGCATGCACAGCTGCCATTTTACAGTGATCAGGCTGGAATAGCAGGAAGCAGTAAAAACCTTTTAAGAACATACCTATTTACACATCTCTCGGCGGTCTTGAAAAGTCACTTGAGGGTTAACCCTCCCAGAGTGCACGGAAGCAGTTCACCTCAAGCACTTCCGGCGCTGAGCAGTACTTTCATTAAAATGCTGTCTCCTTCATTAATCTCAATCTGTCATTAAATTCAGAGATCGCTGCAATTCTTAAAGTAATTATTCCAAACAGTGCCTCGTTTGACAGAGGCAATAAAGTGTTAGAAAGTCCTGGACACTCAAGGCTGTAAAAGGATTACCTGTCTGGAGAAAATCTGATTATCTGTGATCAAGCCAGAAGCATGACCCACACTTACCTGAAAGTTTTAGGATTCTCTGTTGACTTATCTGGAGTTTCCTTCTGCTGAATGGCCTTGGGTACTGGCAAGTTCCTTACCTCTACTCTGGCCTCTCTCCGGCAATGCAAGCGGACCCAAGACGTTGTGATCACCAACCCAGGACCCCCTATAGATCCCTCCAAATCATGGCTTCTGCCTTGTCTTTCTGCCAGCACTCAACATCCAATCAATGGTAAAGAATTCTCTAAGGTTCCCTGCATTTATGAAAAACTTATTGTCGTCTCTCAGTGACCATGGGTGCTGTCCAATAAGGAGCCAAGATCTTTGTGTAATGCAGCATTACAGAAATATGAGACAGAAACCAGAGACTTATCATTAACCTCATCACTGCGGCGCGAATTCTGCCGCAGTGCTGAAGGTTCTAATCGCAGGCGCGGTCATGACGGCTCCCGGCCGTCATCAGCACATGCCCACCATGACGCATGACGGCCGGGAGCCTTCATCAGCATCAAAGAGGTTAAGGAAACGGATTGAAAGTAATCTATCCTGCAGCCCATTGAGAAGCAAACTGGAGCGCCCCATTGAGTAGCATACATTGGGAACCCCAGTAATGCAATATTGGTGCGATAGGACATGTGAGAAACTGAATTAGTAGGAGTTGGTGGTAGTCCACCCCAAAGAAATAAGTTCACTATTCTTGTTAGTTCGAGTAAAGGTTTCAGTAATTCAAATCTGAGCTCATTCCCTGGTAGCAAAACAAATGGTGGATGGTGCAACTGCCTCTAATGTTGGCAGTAGCACTGTCTGCCATTTCTTTTAAACCCTAGCACAGGGTAGCAATAATAAACAGTGCCTGGCTAACCTTGTAGCTAGTTTTAACCACTTATCCGCTAGCACTGCACTTTTCCTACCACACGCACCGCTCACATTGGGTTTTATGAAAACCCCTCTTACCTGAAAAAAAATCCCTGAGCTCCTCCCTCGCAGCGAAGGGGCTGTAGACCACATCACGACTAGGCTTCGTGATGCGAGGAGGATTCCCCATGATGAAGCATGGCACCTGTGGTGTGTGAGAGCAAACCTTCCTTAAAAGGGAAATCCCCCCTCCAGCATAGCTGTTCCCACTTCTGCACTAAACTTTTGTGACCTCGGACCTGAGGGCTCTTTGTGTCGTGCTGAGTGGAACTCCACAGATAGATGAATTAGATGGCATCCGAGATAAAGCATGCCTGGCTGACCAACTGGGTACAGACTGTCAAGAAGGAGCAACTCCAGCAAAGTGCAGGACCTTGTAAGCCAACTTCATGCAGTCATTGGAAAAGGATGGGTGGGGGATGGTGTCAAAGACTGTAGGTTGAGGGCCATGGAGTCACCTCTTCCAAATGACATGCAGATGTCGTGTTGGCAATAAGGGCGGTCTATTTAATGGCGTTGGGCCTGATTCTGGATTGAGTGGTTACTAGGATATCAAAGAGGTGGGTGGCTAGACATTTGTTTAGCATCTTTTCTATGACTTTTACAGGGTAGGGTAACAGGGAGACAGGCTTGTATTTGGCTAGAGTCTAGGGTCTGCTGAAAGTTTCTGGAGATGGGGGAGTACCGTGGCAAATTTCCAGGCATTTGTATAGGTGGCTGTAATGATGGAGTCATTCAGGGTTGTGGTGGGGGCTGCCCTGATAGGGTTCAGGAGGTGAGGGTAGAGGTCTGCGGGTGTTCCAGAGTGTATAAACTCTATGGTTGTTGTGCTGTCTTGAATGGTGATGGTGGGCCAGGTGGTCAGGGTGGTTCTCTGGGTGTTGGTAATGATAGTCAGGAGGGCTGTGAGGAGGCATGTGTTCAGTTGGGGTTCAAAGTTTTCGTAGCTGTTGATAATCTTATTGCTGAAGAATAGCGACATATCCTGAGAGGTCCTGCAAGGGGGTTACACTGCTGGAGCTTACTGCTGCACAGGTGAAGCCCTTCACTATGACAAACATTTCCTTGATGCTGCTGTTACTTTCAATGCGGTCCTTGACGACGAAGCGTATGGTGGCTCTGAATGACTGATGGTACTGTCTGAGGGTGGATTTATAGGCTCTCTTGTCTGTGTCATTCTGGCTTCGTCATTTAGTTATAGTTAGGTAAAAATGTCAGTTAAAGCATAGCATTGTTTTAAACTTTCAAAACCACTGAAATGAACCAGTTATAGTTATCTCAAGTAACTATAACTTGTACCCTAAAGAAATTATAACTTACACCCTTGCCATGCACTGGCTGTACCCTCCCATATTACATCACTCATGACATGTTCAATGACTGAATTTGTAACATCCCTAATCACACCTGAAATTACATCATTGATAACAAATACTTAAGAGCACAAGCCATAGTTACTTTAATTAAATATAACATATAACTGGTATAGATATATATACAGTCATATGTTATAGTAGATCTGGGAGTTCTGGGTATCAGCTACATACTGATGAATGGCCACCCTGAATTTTCCATAAGAATTCTCAGCAGCTCAATGTAACGATTGAGCAGTACAGGTAATTGATGGATCCTTGAGGGACTCAACACATTAGGTGAGAGCCTGCATGGTCAGCTACTAAATCTTACTTTGTTTTGGTTGGCCTGGAAAGCTAGCTATCTGAGGACGCCAAAGATGTGCACACGCCCCTGGTGATTAATTGCGTCAAAATGTCCAGTAAGTGCAGAAGAACAACAGTACATGCAGATCCATCATCTAACATGTAGTAGATATCATCCAGGATCAATGAGGTTGCTGTTTCATTCCTTCAGTCACTCCAAAAGCCTGATTTGTAGGGGGTAGGAGATTAGTATCTTCAGTGCACTTGTTCAGTTGGATGTCTACACATTCCACTATTGTTTTGCCTAACCAGGGATCATTGGCCACAGGTCAATAGTTGCTTAGGTTTTCAGGGTCAACTTGAGGTTTTGTTTTTTTAAATGAGGAATAATTTGTCCAATTTTTAAAGAATCGGGGAAGATGCCTTCCTTTAAGGGATGAATTGATGAGTCAACACGATAAGCTGGAGTATAAAGAGAAGTTATTTTTGATGGGGTGGTGGATGTGGTATTACGACCAGAGCTGCAGACTTTAAAACTGGGGAACTAGGTCAGAATCCTGGAATCGGCTCAACATTCTGTGTTTCTGGTCAAATAACTAAGGGTCTGATTTAGAATCTGGGCAGACAAGTTACTCCGTCACGACAGTGATGGATATCCCATCTGTGAAATACAAATCCCATTATATCCTATGGGATTTATATTTTAGCGGACAGTATATCCATCACTGTTGTGATAGAGTAACCCGTCCACCAAGACCAAAATCAGGCCCTTAATCTCTCAGTCTCTAAAAACAGGATGTGACCTTATGTATTGTAATAATACATTTGGGTCAGGTTCATGCTATATATAACTACAACAAAATAATGAATTGCAGGTAATAGATCATCATTGTAGAATGTATGTTTTTGTTCTTGGATGATGTGTGTTAAATATTTTTTCAGTAATTGGGTCAAATGTCCTTCATGTTTTGGCATGTACTGATTGTACTTGATCATTGGGGGTAATGGATTTTCAAATTAACAAAATTTCGGTGGACAAGAGATCTAAGAACGTATCACAACTGTGCAGGTTAGAGTTAATGATAGTTAATTGACACTGAGAGAAACTCATTTTCACCTATTTAAATAATTCCCTTCAACCTTTTACTAAGTCGTTCATTTAATTTTGAATGTGTCTGGCTTTTACTGCAGCCATGTATAAAGGTCCATTGGTCATAATGTCCAATATGAAGGTGCCTGAGAAGTGCCTGGTTTCCTCAAAGGCCATTTTGGAGCAGGCTTACTGGGTCTTTTGATGTCACTGGTATCCCTCATTGAACAATAATTGTGTGCAAAATAATAATTTTTATAATGTGTATAGTTGTAACAGATGAACTAATGATGTTGCACTTTAAAACGAATTAATAGTAAGGTTTAAAAGTGTGAATATTAATGTTGTTTAGTTATGCCACAATTTTGTGAAGACACTTTGAGGCATATTATCAAGGGGTTTATCTCCGCTTTTTTGGCTTTAAAAGCCAAGAAAGCGGAGATAAAATTATCTCCCTATCAGCAACAGGGTGCTAACACGCAAATTCGCATGTTAGCACCCTTTTTCTCTACGCTTCCCCTTGCATCTCTAATGAGATGCAAAGGGGGCGTTCCAGAGAAAAATAATAGGAGAAATGTTCTTAAGCGACATTTCTCCTATTATCAAGGATTTGGAAATATTCGCGCTAAGCGCTAATATCTCCAAAAGCTAACACCTGCCCTGAGCTGTTCTTAGCCATGTTATCCAATGGTAGGTGGATAACATGGCTAAGAGCATTAGCACGGTAATGCATGAATATCGCGGATTTTTCAGCGATATTCATGCATTGCGGCCGATTTTTATCGCTTTAGCGATAAACTTTGATAATAGCAAGGTTTATCTGCGATAATTTCTGGCGATGCTTAGCACTAAAAAATTCGTTGCTAAGCATCGTTAGCGACAAATATTGCTTAGCGTTGGTAATATGCCCCCATATTCTTAGAACTATATATAGCTTCTAGTGTTTTGTTCATTCTGCTCCTACTCATTCTTATCCCAATCAATGTCCTCCCACAAGTCTTCTCTACCCACAACTTCCGCAGAACACAGAACAATGTGACACAATGGAAGATTCTTGATTATTCTTAGAGGCAAGCTAGTGTTATAACCTTTATTGTGACGATCCAATTTCTGATTTGTCTAAAATTAGGGGTGTGCTGTAAACTCATATTCCATTTGACCTATCAGAGTTATCTGGGTATAGAGGAAGTACTGCTAAAGGTTTAAGGTTATTGGAGCATTCTCAGTCAATTGTAGTGTGCCGCTCAATTTCTGACATGCTGAATGGCTGTGCAGTTCACAAATTCTCTTGTCTGGATCGGCTACCATCAGTGTGGTGGGTTGGCGAAAGACGATGATGATGGGGAGAGTTAACCAGGATAGATAACAGTGCAGTTATTGGAAGGGACGGGCGGGATGCGATGAGAGGAGGGGTGTGGATAAGGATCGGGCATACTGGGGTCATTAGGAAGCATGAGGTATACAGTACATGACTCTAGAGGAGTGGCAGCTGCAGGGGAGGAGAGCATAAAGGAAGGGGTTGCTGACTGCCATCCATGGTGTTTTTTGGCCTGCCTGTGGGTGCTCCTAGAGCTCTGCAGCCTCTGCCCGCCGGTGACCCTTCCTTTGCTTGCCACAACTGTGGGAACTGTAATGCTATCATAAAAGGAACAGAAATCAAACATCCGAGTCAAGGATTTTCAATAAAATTGAGAGTTACAGCAACATGTGACAGTCGGAACTTAATCTACCTTATCAAATGCCCTTGTGGCTTGGCTTACGTGGGAAAAACTGAAAGGAAAATAAAAACACGTATGATCGAGCACAAAAGTAACATTCGAACCAAGCAAACAAAATCCCCCCTGGCGTCACATTTCAACAATCACAATCATTCTCCCAGTCAAGTTCGCTTTCTTGTGTTGGAACAAGTCCCGATTCTACCTGGCAGAGACAATACCCAACACCTATTAAGAAGAGAAACATTTTGGATTTCGTATCTGAATACGGCACAACCGAAAGGGCTGAATGAACGTGTGGACTTTAATTGCTTCTTGTAAATAGCTACATCACTGTTTGAACTTTATTGAACAATGCGTGCGACAAAATTGTTCAAAACAAACGGCCAATGTGTTGTAATGGACTGTACACATAAAGAATACACATGTTGTTTTATTAAGGACTTGGTAAGGTATTTACCCTTATTCACCAGAGGAACCGTTTGTGCTCTTGATTGATTATGAGTATTTGATATGTGATACATTCGAAAAAATCTTCTGACTTAGGAAAATTGTATTATTTTGTAACTCGAGCAGTTACTTCCGGCAGTGTACACCACTCACATAAACTCCCCACCTTTATTATTTTTTCAATTCAGCACTAAGGGCTCGTAGGTTTAACGCTTAGAAACTACACAGTGTCCGTTTTTAGTTTCTCATCCTAACTTATCACTTCCGGGCCGAAAAGGTTACACGTCCGACTCCGGTTTAAAACCCTGCCAAACACTTTTTTAAACACACGGCAGGAAGACCATGGTGTTTTCAGGAAACGCCAGACTTTAGGTGAGTGTTCAGCAACTTCACATCTTGTTGATTCGAGAGTCTATACACTTTTTTTGATATCGGGGCACAAAACTGAACCCATATGGTTCTTTTTTCAGAACTAAATCCATTGACCCGAGCAAAATACAGATCACGCCCTAACCTGATGGTGGCTTTCTACATTTCCAGGTACGATCATTACGTTAACTACCGTCTTCACACACATTTTTGATAGACCGTTTTTTAAAACACTGTTTCATTTACTACAGGTTAGCTGTCTTGGGTTCACGTGCACCGACTCCATATCAACTATACACTTCCTTCAACGAGGAAGGTATGTTTGGTTCATTTTTTCTTAGATTCGCTAATAGAATATTCCTAGAGTTACCGGTTGTTTTGTCGTTTTTACATTTCTTAGGACACTGTTTTTGCGTAACATTGTACGTATGAGATTGTTTTTCTGTACTGTTGATAAGTAGTGTGAGTATACACCACCGGAAGATAGGTAGCAACTTGTGTACACTTATGAGAATGTGTTTTTACGTTTTATGAAGTTATTGATTATTGATGTAAATTCATTTAAACTTGCCTGTGTATAGGTGTAATAACACATCATTAGTACCGTTATGATTATTGATATGCAATGTATTACGAATATATTACAGTTATGTTTCACCTTTTTTGTAGAACATCAATGCCCCTGAAGAAGGGCAGCATTGCCCGAAATGCATTGGGCCACTTATAAATTTGATTTATGAAATATGAGAAAAATTAAGGATTACAACATTCAACGTTACAAATAAAACTTTATTTTGAAAGACAACTACAAGTTCAAAGGAATTTTTTCTATACAGTGTGCGTCGGGGGCCGTCATTCCCGACTGGAATGGCGCTATCATAACCTTCCTTCGCTTCACCATGTCCGGTTGGTGAGGGTTTAAAGGCACAGATTATAAAGCCCGGGTCCTTGCACACTTATCACTGCAGCCAATACACTGTGGGGCAGATTTACAAGCCCTGTACGCCACTTTTGCGCCGCCATTGCGTCACTTCTGTGACGCAACGGCTACGTAAAGCCAGCGCCATGCTGCGGGGGATTTACAACTTGATGCGTCTAGGGAGATGCGTCATGTTGTAAAGCCCTGCGCCACATGAAACCTGCGTCAGGTTTTATGTGAGCGTTCCGGTGCAGGAACGGCTCGCAAAAGTGGCTGAGTGAAATCTACACGATTTCACTCAGTCACTTTTCCAACCCTGCTGCGTGAAAACCTTACGCCTGCTTGAAGCAGGCGTAAGGCTTGACGCACCATGTTGGACATAGGCAGGGTTGGAACAGTTATGGAATTGCGTCGCGCCCGGGACGCAACTACAGCACTGCGCCAACCTTACGCCGGCAGATGCGACACGCATCTGTTTATCCTTGCGCCATGATGCGCTGCATTGTAAATGTGTGACGGATCTTTCCTGGCGCATCCCTGCTGATTTGCAGGGATGCACCAGGAAATGTAAATCTGCCCCTGGGTGAGTTGTCTGGAGCCAGGCTGGTCGGTGGGGGCCGAGAGCACAATAACACCTGTAGCTCGGCTGCAGTGTGCAATAACCTGGAAACACAGCAGCAGACAGCAAAAACCCTATCCTCAAAGTACAGTGGAGCACAGAACAGAACGAAACACAGAGCAGCCACCGGAAGTGATACGGCCGCGTGGATCAGACACTCACCTTCTGCTCTTCAGGTATGTGTTATCTTGGGAGGCTCGGGTGTCTTGTACGGCGCAGGCATAGCCCCTACTGATGATGTTCAGAGGTAAACAAGGTAGTACAAACCTGCATATCTGGACGCTCGGGCTGAATTGTGTGTCTTCATGAGAGTAATAATTTACCCACTACATTAGACATAATATATGTGTCTTGTCGGGTTGCAGTATTGCTTGTGCTTCAAATGTTTGATAGGATGCAATGCCACTTATTATCAATGTTTAAGTTATGATCAAAAGCCCACTGGGGCTTTATTGTCCGTCATTCAGGAAAGACGATGAAACACAGTTACTGTTGCCAAAACAATCAGGAATGCAATTGTATTTTTGGATGTATCATAGACCTATTGAGCAGCTCACCTAACCTTCATTAGGTGATGCAGAAACAGTAACATGCTCTCATAGTCTGACTATGCTTGACATGCTTGAAATTATGAATTATGCTCTCGCAGTTTGACTATGCTTGATGTGCTTGAAATGATAAAATACCCCCACTGTATGTGTTCAACTTACCATCTAATAATACAGCCCACGTGGGCATGATTGTCCATCATGCAGGGGTTATGTAAACTTGTATTCACTGTTGCTGCGATAATCGGGACTGGTTTTGCAAAAAGTGGGAGTACCGCAGACAGTGCGTCCTGACTCCTGACACTGCTGTTACTAAGGCTGTCAATTACGTTCTTTACGATATTTGCAAAGTGGTTTCATTAATATGTCCTTACATCCTATTTCTTGTATATAGGGGGGTGGGCTTTTGTAGATTTTTATATTGCTTTGCAATGTGCTTACATTTAGTAGTAGGACCGGGCGGCAGCCCTGACAGTCCGCCAAATGCGGAACTCCGCGTAATTTCGCAGAGTTTCCGGATAACTACACAGAATTCCGCAGAGTGAAACTTAGTGAGCTCCACCCAGGCAGGTAGGGATCAAGGTTGCTGGAGCAGAAACACCAGTGGTAATTTTGGTGTGATCCAAATATTGGGGTAAAGAAAATGATTAAGGTTCGAGCTTCCCCATCCCCTCAACCAAAAGTGGCACTGAGGATGAGTCACATAACATTTTCAGGATACTTGGAGTAGATGGAAACTTTTAGCAAGAAGGCTCGGAGAAGAGTACGGTTAGGCTTGGGGCAGCAATGTATGGCCCCCCTATGGTTCTGCTGCAGTTGGGCAGGCAGGGTTGTGTTCCTGCCAACAGTCCCTCAGGGGCGTAACACAGGCCCCCGCAGTGCCGGGGGCCCTCAAGCTCAAGGGGGCCCCCTCAGCACTGCACTTCGGCCTGAGAGCTCCTAATAGAGTCCGGAGGGGGCCCCTCCACGTACCTGGCAGGGGGGAGGGGGCTCAATTATCGTTACGCCACTGCAGTCCCTGCCCTTGTCCCTGTACTACGACTTTCACTGGTTGCAATTCTGCAACCAGTGGAACTGGTCCCATTGTCTCTGGGCACAGAATTATTGGGTCCAGAGGAACTGTGCTATTTAGAATGGCCCGTGCAGTTAATACACCACCATTCATAAGGAGGGCCATAGTCTGAGTGAGATGGGAAATGATCCTCATATTTCCCCTCAAAGTGATAGCAAAAGCAGAAGCTGACTGCCGATGGAGGACCGCTTGTACCATAGCGTAAGAAGGGCTCCATCAAAAAATGATTAGCGGTGAAAGCACCTGTAATAAGAAAATAAAGAACAGGATTTTATACAGAGATAATGCACTGTCATATTTTAGATGAAAAAATAATGAAAGCACTAATGCCCAAAGCAGTCAATATTTATTACTTCTTCCCTATTTTGGACATCCTACTCACCGTGCAACCACATAGTAGTAGAATGGAGGCCTGCAGTGCAATCAATAAATGCAGCTCATAATTCCAGGTTCAGTGCATTTATTGGATATGAAATCATAAGGTTTGTTGTTATGAATTGATGACTATTTGTACTAGGAGATCATTAAAATGTCAGCTGCCCCACAAGTGTGTGTTGTAGAGTGCAGCTGAGCCATCTTTGGCATCATAAACTTTAAATGGTGCCAAAACAGCACAAACTGCCAACTTCCTATTGAAATGCAAAAGAAGAGCATCTTTATCGCTCTGCTTTGTTGGACCTTGGAGCACAAACTTCCACTATTTAAAAAAGCACTGGCAACACCAATAGGTTTCAACTTCAACAGTCTAGTGTCATCCTATTAGCCCTGGCAATCACATAAATGAGAGGAAGAGGATAGACACTCAAGTGCAGACCCCTAATTCAACATATATATCACAAGAGGTGCTTGAGTAGCTAATTACCTATTTTGCAATTCACTAAAAAGGTCACCTGAAGAAATAAAACATGTCGGCAACTATATGTGGATAGGTGAATTATTGTTCTTCGCCATTCACCCACTCACACCAGTATAAACATACCTAGTGAATAAAAGGATACTCTTTGGGTATACCCTTAGGTACTCTTATTTTTATTTTCATTTTTCACCTGGACCCCTGCTATTGTCATGCCAAAGAATATCTAAGAACTATCTTTAAAGTTGAGTCCACCAGAGTGGTATTGCCCTACTCTGGTGGGGGGGGGGGGGGGCGGAGGGGGGCACTGATGATAAAGCATGCTAAGAAAAGTTGAGAATGAAGCAACCTCTCAAATAGCTTGTTTGATCCCTTCTGGTGACATTTCTTGTGAATTGCAACAGAGGTTATTCGCTACTCATGCACCAGTGGCATGTTGAAATATTTGTTTGTTAAAATGTAATGCCTACCGGTGTGTCACAATCCATCTGCAGGCACACTAGTAGGTGAAGGTCATTTTGGAATCATTCAAATACATGTTAGCCACTTTGATTCTTTCATCCTCATGTGTTGCAATGTGGCAACGGCCATTTTGTCTTTTTTAACTTTATCAATCATGCATGGCCATTTTGAGAATGGTAATATACATTTAAAAAAAAATACGCATAGCAACGCACAAAGGAAGCAAGTAACCACGTTCCCCTTGACAGCTTCTGGGCCGTTGAATAACAAACACAGCAGGATGGAATGGGTGGGAAAGGGGTAGGGAGTAGTTGATGGGCAGAAGAGTGAAAGATGGCGCTTAGCCACATAGGGCAGAAGTGACTACCGTAATAAAGAAAAAAACATATTGAAAAAAAGAATAAAAGCATCTGTGAAATGCCATGAGTTAACACCAAGGTTAATGGATAACTCCTAAAGCCAGAACCTAAAGTCAGCTGAACTACAGTAGCCAATGGCTAAAAAGGGGATGTCCACATGCCCCATTCCTTATCTGTATCTATGTGTGTGGTGTGTGTTACTTGGGGTGGTGCGTGATGATATGAGCTAAGGCTGAGCAAATGTATATGTAATTCTATTTTATGCTGTCAAGCTAAAACTGTACCACAGACGTATTCCTCCGGCCAAACGTCATGATCCTCCACTTCACCACTTCCATAAATAATTTTTTAGTAGACCAAAGAGATGGAAAGAGGTCCAATGTTTTTTAAGCACATTCGTAGTTAATTGTATTAGACCTGCATCATCAGAGTAGAGAAGGGCTGGTATGTGTCAATCTAAGAGGCCAGACACGGCTGGCATGCAAGGAGGATTGGGGGGGGGGGGGAGGGAAGAGGGGTGAAGGGGGTGTGGAAAGACAAAAATAAAAGTAAAAAACAAGTTGAAAAAAGAATCCCACTCAGCTTCATGAAGAGATGTCCTCCTCCTCGTTTGGGTCTTCAAATTGGAGGCAGGCTCCAGGAAATTGCAGTAACTAATCCTGAACTGTAACAATGGGTTTCCCAATATACCCTTGGAGGCTTGGGCAAAAATCATATTCACTGGTAAAGGGTGCCTGCAAGGGATTTCATTTAGGAATATTCTAGTTAGTTTACAAGGACAGGGTTTTAGTTAGTGAATTCTAAAGCCACATTTCAAATTAATTGAAACCACGATGCAGTCAAAGCATTCTCTAAACAGCGACAATTTGAAAAAAATAATAGAACAAATAATAGAGAAACACAGGAATATCTTATCAAACTTTATAAATATATTTGATAGGGTGCATACAAGAGAATTTCATAAGATCAAAGAGTTTCCCCAATCATCTTATGTTTACATGATAACAAATTGTTCAAATATGACAATTGTGTATTGTTGAATCAATTGAGGAACTGACATGTTTATTCATGAAGTATAGGTCAGATTTTATAGGACCTTGTTCATGTCTCTGCATTTGATCTTATGAAATGTTCTTGTTCAGTAGGGAGATTGGCCTGTAACTAGCGCAATCCATGTGGGTCTTTCCCATGCTTTAAAATCAGGGTGTTTTAACTGCGTTCATCTCTTAGAGGGGGTTGTCCCCTCTAGGATGGATTTGACCATATTGCAAAGGGAGTAGTGTAAGTAAGCATTTATTAGTCTTCTAATAAATAGTCTGTCGGATAGCCATTTAACCCAGGGGCATTGATGTAAGAGAGTTCATCAGTCGCTTGTGTTATTTCATCGAAGGTGCTGTCTTGATCAAGGGCAGCAGCCTGGGATGATATCAAACGTGGTAGTAAAAGTGTGGGCAAGTAGTCTTCCATGTCAGTGGTGACTCATGTGGAACAGCCTCTTATAATGATTGATAAACCTGGTTTGAATATCTAGAGGAGGGATGTTGGACTTGACCCTTTTTCCCAAATTTTTCGCTTTTCACCTCCTTATTTTAGGATGTCTCCCCCATGGTGAAGAAATGTGCAGGCCATGTGTGGAGTGAGATGTCAAGTGTGATGTACTTCAATGGTGTGTGCACTTGTTAGCCCCCCCTTTGTAGAAATGTACCCTGGTAACATACTGCATTTAAAATGGATGCCATGGCTGTGTGTGGTGCCACCTGACTGAAGTAGGTTAGCGGTCTAGATGTTTGGTACCCTCCACCCCAGCTTTTTGAGGGAAAGCCTGGCACCCAGGGTGCTCTACTCCTCCCCCTGAGCCAGTTAGAGCCAGTTCCACAGAGGCTTCTAGAAGCTTCTGGCACTGCCTGGAAGGTGGGGTGAGGGGCGCATAAATAAGGGGGCTGTGCCACCATATGCTCAGTCAGAGCAGGGACAGGAACGTGAGGGGACCTGCTGCCAGGGGGTACCGCTACTTGGGCTTCTGTGCTGGACCCGCCACCCAACTAAAACCTCTCTGCTGTCCACAGGGCTAGTGGAAGCCCCACTGCTGGAGTACAGGCTGCTGTACAGGAGGAGTGCCACGCTACAGTGAAGGATGGTTAAAGCCTACCACCCTGTCTTGATGAGTACCCACTGACTGCTGACCTTGCCCGGTAGTGCCTGCTGCTCTGCTACCAGGCCCCTGGAGTAGGAGCGCTATCCTAGGTCCCTGAGGCTGCTGGGACCTTGTGCCACTTGAGCGTTACACCTAAAAGCCCCTGAAGAGAAGAGCGCTATATACGGGCTGGACTGGACCCCCCAGGAGGTGAGGAGCATTACCCTGGGGCCCCTGAGGCTTGCTGTTGGGACTGTCTGCCCTGCTAAGCGCTATAATGCCAAAGCGCTGTACTTCTCCAAGTGCTGTTGCCAGCCTCCCAGCTGAAAGAGGCTGCTTTTGTGCTCCACCACGTGCTATGGACCCAGGCGCTGTAGCTGAATCGCGCTGTCCTGCCGCAGCTATCTTGCCCCTGGACTGCCTGACCTGAAGCTAGAAGACTGTGCCTGGGAACTCCAAAGTGCTGCATTCCTAAAGCGCTGGTTGCCTGACTGACTCCTTGTTGGACCTGGGGTCACCAGACCACATAGGGTAGCCTAGCACAGAGTAGGAAGGTCAAACCCAAAGGCAAAAGTGTTGAGCATGCGTCGCACCCTTACAGTAACTCAGCGTACATCCATTCAGAAAATGACACAACACCAGTTTAGAAAAATACGGGCTGTTTTATAAAAGACACTCTATGATTTCTTAGCAGTGCTCAGATTCCATACTTAAAACAACTTTACATTTGTTAGATTGCACATTCATAGTTATCATTGGCATTAATGGCACATTTGTCCCTCAGTTGTAAGGAACCCAGTGGGAATTCCCAGGCCTTTAGCTCACATTAGTTATTCTACAGATTTCCGTGAAGCAGGTAACAACTGGACAGGATCCCAGCAAGGTAGTCAATTCACGACAAAACCCTTGGGTACTGAAAGGTCAACTGGGCTGGTCACCCTATCAAATAATTTTGAATAGACAGGTCAATGTGCTCTAGATAGAATTCTATAACCAGGTGAGAGATTACTAGCATCAATTACATCTGAAATGGTTAACAAATTATTCAGTAGTTATGCAGGTTTTAGAGCCAGACTTCGTACTCTCCTACTCATTACCAGTACATACAGTTTCATGGGTTAACTTCTTCTAGCGAAAAGTTCCTGTTAGCATATCATTTCAACTCTTCAGCCTCGTGCCTGAAATCAGACCCAACTCTCACTTTCAGCATGAGTCGGCAAGTATAGCGCTTTGGCACATTCCTATGCGACAGTCATTCACCAAAGCAGTTATTCCTTAGCTGCTAGGAACAATCTCGGTCTTGATTCACACCTTGAGAGAAGGAGGAACCGCTCCCTCATTCCAGCACAAGCTTTCGCTAAAGCGCTGAATCCGTACCCCCGCTCCAGCACGGGTTCCCAGAGCCTCACCTGTGGGTTCCTTTATTCGCTAACCCGCGGCTGGCCCTCACAAGAGTAACACGTTCTCTCCGGCACTGTCGCCTCACACGCTGACCTCTTCCTGGTCCCTGTGGTACTCGGAGCCGGCAGTGCGGTGGCGGAAGCTCGGCACACAAGGGCGGAAGCCTCGGTTTCCAGGCAACCCCGCCCCACGCCTCCCCGACGCTGCCTCAGTTTCCTGTCAGCGTGAAACACCTTCCTCTCGCAGCACCAGTGGACTCGCACCGGTATCAGGCCCCTCAGCCGCCACACCACAGAACCCTCTTCCGGCTTTCCGCTCTCTAGTAAGTTGCTCGGGCGTCCCTGTGGTAAATGTTACGGACTGATTGTGTGGGAAAAGGGGCGAGTAGGGGTTAAGATCCCGAACTGCCTGTGTGTTTATACAGAAGGCCTTCAGAGTCCCGAGCGGAGCCCTGTGATCTTTAAGGCAGCGCCAGGGTCAGTCGGACTCTCCGTTTCTCCAGGCCACCGTAGGGCATTAAGGGTCAGTTTCTCCAGGCTATCCTCCCAGCAGGGGCAACCGCACTCACTGCCTTGGGTAATGTCCTGACTTCCCTCTCACGTCCTGATTAGTGCAAACTCCCTCCTGTGGAATGAACAGGGGGAGGGTCCGTAGCTCTATTCTGAATTGGGTCAGGTCAACAGAACGAAGGGCAGCATCAGCCGGAGAAGCAGCAGCCCCTGGAGACAGTCAGCCTCTTCAGTGTACCAACCTCCTCGACCTGCAGCCTGGACTCCAGTTCCCTTCAGTGTCCACTAACTCTACAAAATGGCCCCCCCACAGTCGGCCTTTTATAGGCTCCCCTCCAAGGGTCCAGCAGGGTCCAGAAGGTTCTGGAATGTCCCTATTCTAACCTATGGGTCTTTCTCCTGAGGTGTCCGTTATGGTAGTTACTGTCCACCATTTTAGGCATCTAGGCTTTACCTCAGAAAAGGAGGGATTTCTGGGTCTGAGAGGAACCATGGTGTCAAGGAGCACGTAACCCCCCTGGTCAACACCTGAAAAATTCCCAGTGGACATAAAAAAATGAAGGTTATGAGGGGCAAAAAGGGGACAAAATAAATATTGACAGGAGGGACCACCCAAAGGGCTGACAGGTCTAACACGCGTCCCCCCCAGCTGAAAGTGGGGAGAGTTACTCAACCCCTTGGGAGTCCTCATCACTAAGGCGGAAATACCTAGAGAGACCGTCTGCATTGGCGCGGTCCACTCCAGGCCGATATTCCACCAGGAAGTCCATTCCCTGTAGGGAGATAGACCATCTCAACAGCTTGGGATTTTCACCCTTCATTTGCATCAGCCAACGAAGGGGTCGGTGGTCAGTCTGAACCAGGAAGTGCGAGCCAAACAGGTATGGCCGCAACTTCTTCAGAGCCCATACCACTGCAAAGGCTTCCCGCTCAATTGCACTCCACTTATGTTCCCGGGGAAGCAGTCTCCTAGACAGGAAGACAACAGGCTGATCCAGACCCTCTTCATTGAGTTGCGATAACACTGCCCCCATGCCATGCTCTGATGCGTCTGTCTGGACAATGAACTCCTTGGAGAAATGTGGGGCCCTCAGGACCGGTGCCGCACACATTGCTTGTTTCAGCTTCTCAAAGGCTTGCTGACAAGCCTCCGTCCAGACTACCCATCGAGGTTGTTTCTTGGATGTGAGCTCTGTGAGGGGCGCTACAATAGTGCCCTACCCCTTCACAAAGCGACGGTAGTAACCTGTGAGGCCTAGGAAAGCTCGGACCTCAGTTTGGGTCTTGGGGGGCTCCCAGGCCTTGATTGCCTCAATCTTTGCCTGGAGGGGCTGCACTTTTCCCCTACCAACCAAGTGGCCTAGGTACACAACCGACCCCTGCCCGATCTGACATTTACTGGCCTTGATTGTCAAGCCAGCCTGTTTCAGGGCCTGGAGAACAGCTTGCAAGTGACACAAATGGTCCTCCCAACTGCTGCTGAAGACAGCAATGTCATCCAGGTAAGCAGCAAAGAAAGCCTCCATTCCAGAGAGGACCTGGTTCACCAGCCGCTGAAAAGTGGCAGGGGCATTCTTGAGCCCAAAGGGCATCACACAGAACTGGTAGTGGCCCTCAGGCGTGAAGAAGGCTGACCTTTCCTTTGCTCCATCTGTAATGGAGATCTGCCAGTACCCTGAAGTAAGGTCAAAGGAACTTAAATATTGGGCAGCTCCCAGCCGGTCAATAAGTTCATCCGCCCTAGGGATCGGATGGGCATCAGTCTTAGTCACTGAGTTCAGTCCCCGGTAATCCACACAGAACCTTAGTTCTGGAGTGGTGCCCGATGGGGCAGCTTTTGGTACTAGAACCACCGGACTGGACCAGGGGCTACTAGAAGGTTCAATGACTCCCAGCTCCAGCATCTTCGTAACTTCACCGTGGATGCTGGCCTTCACCTTGTCTGACAGCCGGTAGGTCTTAGACTTCACTGGTGGGCTGGCCCCATGTGTCCACATCATCGGTACACAGGTGGGTCCTTCCCGGGACAAGGGAGAACAACGAAGAGTACTGCTCCAAGACCTGGTGGCAGTCCTCTCGCTGTTCAGGAGTTAGAGATGGGGAGAGAATCACTCCCTCCACCGACCCATCCTTTTCCTGGGATGAAAAAAGATCCGGGAGAGGCTCGCTTTCCGCTTCCTCTGCACCATCGGTCACCATCATCAAGATGACCTCGGGCCTCTCATGGTGGGGTTTGAGGCGATTGGCATGCAGCACTCGTAGAGGCTGTCGAGGGGTCTTAAGATCCACCAAGTAGGTGGCCTTACCCTTCTTCTCCAACACCTCAAAGGGGCCAGTCCAGCAATCCTGGAGGGCACTTAGCTCTCCAGGTTCCATCACCCACACTTTCTGGCCAGGCTCCAACTCCACAGGGTGAGCGTTGTGGTCATACCACTCCTTCATCACTGGTTGGCTGGCTTCCAAGAAGTTGTCAAAAGCTTGCTTCCACAACTTTGCCATTTGGCTCCGGAAAGCCAGCATGTAGCTCATCACATCCTGGGGAGGCTTTCTGGGAGACCTTTCCCATCCATCCCTCACCAGGCTGAGAGGTCCATGCACAGGGTGCCCATATAGAAGCTCGAAGGGGCTGAAGCCCACTCCTTTCTGTGGCACTTCCCTGTAGGAAAATAGCAGACAGGGTAGGAGGACGTCCCATTTCCTCCGCAGGCTCTCAGGCAGACTTCTTATCATGCCTTTCAAGGTTTTGTTGAACCTTTCCACTAGACCATTGGTCTGTGGGTGATAAGGAGTGGTAAACCGGTAGGTAACTCCACACTCCTTCCACATAGCCCGCATGTACGCTGACATGAAGTTGGTCCCCCTGTCGGACACAACCTCCTTGGGGAAACCCACTCGGGTAAAGATCCCCATCAGGGCCCTAGCCACCACAGGTGCAGTGACAGTCCTCAGAGGAATTGCCTCTGGGTACCGCGTGGCGTGATCCACCAGAACCAGGATAAACTTGTGACCAGCTGTAGTTGGTGGATCCGATGGCCCCACAATGTCAATGCCCACCCTTTCAAAGGGGGTGCTAATGACAGGAAGTGGTTCCAGGGGAGCCTTCAGCTTCACCCCTGTCGTCCCACTGGCTTGGCAGGATACACACGTCCGACAGTATGTGTCGGATGCCACCTTCATCTGAGGCCAGTAAAAGTGGGGGACAAGCTGGGCAAAGGTCTTGTCCTGTCCTAAGTGCACTGCCAAGGGAAGTTCATGAGCCAATTCTAGAAGAAAGGCTCGGTATCGTTGAGGGACTACCAAGGCCCGTGATGAACCGGGCAAAGGTACCTTGGGTTCACTGTAGAGGAGTCCGTCCTCCCAGTAAATATGGTAGTGCCCTGCAACGTTCCTTGCTGCCTGGGCTTCGGCCTGTCGCCTCGGTCCCTCAAGGGTAGGGCACTCCCTCTGGCCCTTACACAACTCCTCCCTGGTAGGCCCTCCTTCCACATGCCACTCAGCAGGGATAGGTAAGTCCGCCAGGGAGACTACTTCCCCCTCCACGGACTCCTGGCCCACCACTGCAGGTAGCCGATCTGTCTCATGGGGCGTGGAAGCTGAAGCAGGCTTCTCCTGTCTTCGGGTCTTTCCCTTTTTGGCAGCGGGCTGGGTCATTGTTCCAGGCTCCAGCCCAGGTGAACTCCCTCTCCGGGTAGTCGCAGACCTTGTGCTTGCACAGGCCCAGTCAGGTGTACCCAGCATCTCAGTATGAGTTCGGTATTCCACCTCCTTCCAAGCATTGTGCTCCATGTCATTTACCAGCAGACAATCGACTGGCACGGCAGGGCTTACGGCAACTCGAAGTGAACCTGCAACCCCTTCCCACTCAAAGGGAACCTCGGCCACAGGGTAGTGGCCCAATCTGCCGTCAGCCATTGCGGCGGGGTAGAGTACATGTGGAATCACCTCCTCTGGAGACACCAGTTGACTCCTTCCCATACTCATACTGGCTCCTGTGTCTCACAGAGCCTCCCCTCTTTGGCCATTGATGGTGATCAATTGCCCATACTTTGTAGTATTTGACGGCACCTGGATCTTAGGAACCATCTCCCGTTCTCCCAGGGACACTAAGGTGACACCAGCCCACTCACCCCCCTTATCTAAGGGCAACTCCTCCCGAGCACTACACTAGCTACTCCTGGGGCTTTTCCTCCAGTGGGAGGGGGTGGTCTCTTTGGGCACTTGACATCTCCCTTATAATGTCCAACACCACCACACTCAAAGCAGTGGACAACCCTTGGCTGCTGACTTTGGCCAGGATGAGGGTTTCTGGGTGGGTTAGCCTTAGGGGTGAATCCTGTTCCCTTTCCCTGGAAACTGTTTTGGGGGCCTTTTGAGAACTCCCGCTTTTAATCTCCCCTCCTTCTTCTGGGGGTGGCCTTTGGGAATCCCCTCCAGTCCCCTTTGAGGATACCCGGGTACTTGCCCAGATATCCGCCTCCTCAGCAAGCTTCCGGTGGTTGGTCAGCTTGCTGTCCACCAGGTGTTGACGCAGCTCGGGAAAGCATTTCTCGAGTAGGTGCTCCTTGAGAATAAGGTCATACAACCCCTCATAGTCCCTCACCTCGCTGCCTTGTATCCAACCCTCTAGTGCCTTCCTCGCGTAGTCCAAGAAATCCACCCAATTCTGTGTGCCTAATTTGTGACTACCCCTGAACTTTTGCCGGTACTTCTCTGGGGTCAGTCCAAACTTCTTGATCAGCGCCACTTTCATGGTGGGTAGTGGGTCTGCTCTTCCTGCTCTAGGGCCAATAGTGTGTCCCGTCCTGTAGGAGGCATGTATTTGTACAAGCCCCCCGTGTTTTTCCAGGATCCCATGGGCTCTTAAGGAGACCTCATAGGCAGCCAGCCACTTGGCGATGTCATCCTCTGGGCTGTAGCTGGCAACTACATCCTTAGGTAGGTAGGGTCTGGGTTCCCTGGTCAGTTCCTTTGTTTCGCTGCCACCATTTGGAGAATTGGAGGGTCCTATCTGCAGGGCCTTGAGTTCCAGCTCCCTAAGTTTCAACTCGTGAGCCATCCTCTGTTCCTTCATCTCCTTTTCCAACCTGGCTAACTCCCACTTTAGCTGTCTTTTTTCCCTCCTGTCCACTAGTTCAGCTTCGGTAAAGCTTCTTCCGGAGACACTGCTGCCCTCCCTTGAAAAGGTCCTAGGTCCTGGTAGTAGGTTCCCATCTCAGGTTGGAACAATCCATCTACCCCTATGACCGTGTCCCGGGCCGTCCCCTCTTCCTCCTCCTTCCCCTCCCCATGTGCTGCCACCCATGCCCTCAAACTGGTCTGGAGTTCCCCCTTCTTAGCACCACGCTTAAAAAATACTCCCATTTTCTGGCAAAAGTCTCTAAGCTGGGCTGCAGTATAGGTCTCCAATTCTTCCAGAGCTAATTCCATTTTGGTAATGAGAGATATAGGGACAGCCACTCAGAAAGAATTGGTTTAAAGGGGTAATTCGAAGCTACCTCCACCCACCACCAGGAGCAAATTTGGAAAAACCAAAAAAACTAATTAGGAAGTCCACCAGGAGAAAACTCTAGGTGTAGGTCTATGGAGTACACTTTGTTACTATAGAGTGGACGCAAGCACAGTTCTAATCCCACCGCTGAACACCAATTATGTTGGTCCTGGGGTCACCAGACCACATAGGGTAGCCTAGCACAGAGTAGGAAGGTCAAACCCAAAGGCAAAAGTGTTGAGCTTGCGTCGCACCCTTACAGTAACTCAGCGTCCATCCATTTAAAAAATGACACAACACCAGTTTAGAAAAATACGGGCTGTTTTATAAAAGACACTCTATGATTTCTTAGCAGTGCTCAGATTCCATACTTAAAACAACTTTACATTTGTTAGATTGCACATTCATAGTTATCATTGGCATTAATGACACATTTGTCCCTCAGTTGTAAGGAACCCAGTGGGAATTCCCAGGCCTTTAGCTCACATTAGTTATTCTACAGATTTCCGTGAAGCAGGTAACAACTGGACAGGATCCCAGCAAGGTAGTCAATTCACGACAAAACCCTTGGGTACTGAAAGACAGGTCATTGTGCTCTAGATAGAATTCTATAACCAGGTGAGAGATTACTAGCATCAATTACATCTGAAATGGTTAACGAATTGTTAAGTACTTATGCAGGTTTTCGAGCCAGACTTCTTACTCTCCTACTCATTACCAGTACATACAGTTTCATGGGTTAACTTCTTCTAGCGAAAAGTTCCTGTTAGCATATCCTTTCAGCTCTTCAGCCTCGTGCCTGAAATCAAACCCAACTCTCACTTTCAGCATGAGTCGGCAAGTATAGCGCTTTGGCACATTCCTATGCGACAGTCATTCACCAAAGCAGTTATTCCTTAGCTGCTAGGAACAATCTCGGTCTTGATTCACACCTTGAGAGAAGGAGGAACTGCTCCCTCATTCCACCACAAGCTTTCGCTAAAGCGCTGAATCCGTAACCCCGCTCCAGCACGGGTTCCCAGAGCCTCACCTGTGGGTTCCTTTACTCACTAACCCGCGGCAGGCCCTCACAAGAGTAACAAGTTCTCTCCGGCACTGTCGCCTCACACGCTGACCTCTCCCTGGTCCCTGTGGTACTCGGAGCCGGCAGTGCGGTGGCGGAAGCTCGACACACAAGGGCGGAAGCCTCGGTTTCCAGGCAACCCCGCCCCACGCCTCCCCTGACGCTGCCTCAGTTTCCTGTCAGCATGAAACACCTTCCTCTCGCGGCACCAGCGGACTCGCACTGGTATCAGGCCCCTCAGCCGCCACACCACAGAACCCTCTTCGGGCTTTCCGCTCTCTAGTAAGTTGCTCAGGTGTCCCTGTGGTGAATGTTACGGACTGATTGTGTGGGTAAAGGGGGGAGTGGGGGTTAAGATCCCGAACTGCCTGTGTGTTTATACAGAAGGCCTTCAGAGTCCCGAGCAGAGCCCTGTGATCTTAAAGGCTGCACCAGGGTCAGTCGGACTCTCCGTTTCTCCAGGCCACCGTAGGGCATTAAGGGTCAGTTTCCCCAAGCTATCCTCCCAGAGGGGGCAACCGCACTCACCGCCTTGGGTACTGTCCTGACTTCCCTTTCACGTCCTGATTAGTGCAAAGTCCCTCCTGTGGAATGAACAGGGGGAGGGTCCGTAGCTCTATTCTGAATTGGGTCAGGTCAACAGAACGAAGGGCAGCATCAGCCGGAGAAGCAGCAGCCCCTGGAGACAGTCAGCCTCTTCAGTGTAACAACCTCCTCGACCTGCAGCCTGGACTCCAGTTCCCTTCAGTTTCCACTAACTCTACAAAATGGCCGCCCCACAGTTGGCCTTTTATAGGCTCCCCTCCAAGGGTCCAGCAGGGTCCAGAAGGTTCTGGAATGTCCCTATTCTAACCTATGGGTCTTTCTCCTGAGGTGTCCGTTATGGCAGTTACTGTCCACCATTTTAGGCATCTAGGCTTTACCTCAGAAAAGGAGGGATTTCTGGGTCTGAGAGGAACCATGGGGTCAAGGAGCACCTAACCTCTCTGGTCAACACCTGAAAAATTCCCAGTGGACATAAAAAAAATGAAGGTTATGAGGGGCAAAAAGGGGACAAAATAAATAATGACAGGAGGGACCACCCAAAGGGCTGACAGGTCTAACACCCCTGCAGCCCAGGTCTTATCTGTGTACACCATTGCAGTCCTGTTGCTTCTAGGCGCTGCGGCCTCATAACGTGCCATTGCCGCTCCAAGCGCGTTGCACCCAAGGTGCTGTGGAGTCTCGAGAGCTCTTCGACTGTTGCCATCGTCATCACCACTGTCTGGCATCATCTGTGCTGCCCGGAAGCGCTGTCGGGGACGTCCGACCTCCTGCGTGCCTTCTGATTCCACCACACGGCCCCCGGAACCTGGGGGGGGCCGCTGCGGGATTGCCGGTAGGCAGCACCGGGCCTAGGGAAGCCAGGGAGTGCAGTGTCACGTGGCTTGGGCGCAGGCCACGTCACCAGCCGTGCCCCCAGCCCGCCGCACACGGTTTGGCTGTTGCTGCCACGCCCCGCCATAGCTGCGCCCTGATTGGCGGCTAACGCCACGCCCCCCAGGAACTGCGTCCTGATAGGCTCCCGGGCCGGCGAGAGACCCGGAAGGCCCGGGCCGTCCTGAAGCTATGGGAAGGCCCAGGGAGGAGTGCCGGAGTAGAGCGGGCCCCCCGTGAACCTTGTACATTGCGAGTGAGGGACAGGAGCTCTGGAATTCCTCCGGCCAGCATCCGCAAGGCAGAAGAGTGATCCGTGCCCCCCCCCCCAGGCAAGGCCCTGTGTGAAGGGAGGAGCGGGCTGCCTGGGGGTAGGGGTGCCCTGCACCAGACAGTGCCGGCGTTGCTGCAGCATCAGTCTTCCCCCCACGAGGACTGTCTGGTGAGTCAGGGGATCCTGGGGCCTGACCGCTAGACCATAGACCCTCAGACACTCATAAGGACTGTCTGCAAACTGCCCCTGCTGTCGGGTCCTCTTCAAATCTGTAATGAATCTCCACCTGGAAAGTGTTAGCTGCCTTGCAGACAGGTCGGAATAAAACACTTTGCCCTTAGTGAATAACTTTGTGTAGGGCATATCACACTATTGCAGATATAACCCCATGAGCTTGGTTATCGGATTTACCTGTCCAAGTGGATCTAAGGACTGGCCTTCCATAGATGTTTGCTTGAGTTTACCGGCGGGGAATCCCTGCCTAGGAATGATTACCTACATTGGATGATCACAAAGGCAATGTTACATGTCTTGAGTATTTGCATAGGGAATGTTGCCTTTACGGAACAGGGGCAGAAGAAATATTGCCTGAGTTGACCATATACTAATGATGTTTCCTCCATGTTAGTGTTGGTTATTCAAATGATGATGCCTTATGTTTAGGCCCCGCATTGTAAGCCAAAGTTATCTATGCAGAGTGGTTCCGGCCCCAGGCTAATTTTATGCCCCATTGTTAATAGAGTTCCTGCCTGATGTTAATGCGTGCGCCTAATGGGTTTTCATGCCAAATGAGAATGCTTTATGTTTTTCTGTTCCAGCATTGTCACTGATGGACTTATCTTTTTCAGTCATCCATTATCCTTTCCCCATGGTTCTGGCAGCGGCCCGATTGGCCCTGCCCTGTAAATAATCCCTGTGTATATATTGCCCTGGCACCAGTTGGCACAGTATAGTGACCACTGTGATTTCTGTTGCAGATTTGAGACAAGACAAAAGTTATTCTTTTTCACCAAAACAGGTGTTGTGTCCCTTTTTTTGGGGTGCCTTGTGTATCATCTGTGTGTACGCGTGGATGCTTCACACATGTCCTCAGGAGTTGGGCCTGCCCGCTCTGCACTATGCTACCCCCGTAGAATTGGCTACCCCATTTCTAACAAGGGGTTTTGAGAGCACCTGCCTCATCTCGTAGGGCTTGAATGGTGCTCTGCACTTCTTGCTGTCATAGCTGCAGGACGAGGAGCCTGCTGCTTTCTCCTTCACTCATCAATGGCGTTGTTTAAGCCAAAAGAGGGCCTTCATGGTTAGTGACGTGTATATCTGATTTAAGTCTCCCTTAACATTCAGTAGATGGTTGAGGTCTGTCAAAGATTGTGTTGACTCGTATTTTCGAGTCCAAGAAAGAAGTTGGGTTTTCTGCGTGGCCTTTTGGACAAGGGCCATGAATTTCCAAATAACCGAGTCCTTCATCACTTCCCCTTTTACACTGGCTTTGCCCGCCACCCACAGTATTGATGGGGACACTACAGTGTGCTTATTGCAATATTAGGACATGTTATGTTTCCACTGACTTGCAGGGGGTTGAAGAAGTCTAAGTCTCAGATCGAGTGAATGGTGGCATGATCCGAGATCCCCAAGTGTCCAATGCTCTTTCAAGGATGTGGGTGGATAGGAGGAACAATGAAATTCTCCGGCTTGTGCCATGGGGGCATGAAATAAACATACATTCTCTGTCCCATTGCGGAAATAAACACCACAGGTTGTGTAAGCAGAAGTCCTGCTAGAGTTCTAGTAGGAGGCCCCTGTCTCCTCAGGCATGGGATGTAGTAGGGTGAAGCTTCTCCATGTGAAGTATCTTACCTGGAAGGGGTATGTTAACATAACTAAATATGTGTATTTGTAAAGTGCATGTTCACCCAAGGGTGTCTCTGGGCATATGCATAGCGTCCGTCTGCCCAACAGATCTAGCCACTTCAGACCAGTAATGCATCACTTTAGCCAGGTTCTCTTGTTCATTCAGCTTGCTGACATTTGTACCATCAACAGTCAGAGAAGCCATAGTCTCCTGGTTATCATGGGCATGTTAGACCTCCATTGCCTTATCCCCCAAGAAGTCCAGCCAAACCTCCAGCTGGCCTGGGTTGTCGAATTTTGTTGTGTTGTTGTTGTGGGGAATCTTCATGCACGTGGGTTCGAGCAGGCCATAGCAGATGACAAGGTGCTTCAAGCTCGGTCTAAGTGTTAGAAATAATTTCTGTTATTGAAGAGTCTCATGTGAGAAGTTCTTTATAACTGTCATTTTTGTGTCGCCAGCTGTAAAGCGGCCATTATGTTTTGCCTCTATAACCACTTGGCAAGCTTGTTGGTATTACAGGAAGCAGGCTATGACCTGTCGCGGGCAATTCTGCATCACAGCTGATCTGGATTTTAATCTATGGACTCTTTGGAGTTCTAGTGGTGACGTGCATGACAGGTTGGTTATTTCTGAAATAAAGCGCATCAGGAATTAAATCATATCAGACCCTTCTAATTTCTCAGGTATACCAGAGAATCTCAAATTATTCTTCTGGTTCCTATCGTCCAATTCGACCAGCTTCTTCTGTATGAACCAGTGATCTAGCTTCCAATCCAAAGAGGTCATCAGTTTCTGTTCTACTTGTTGGAGAAGGTCTGACATGTGTTGCATCATTGAATTGAAAGTTGCAAGGTCTTGTGAAGTCTTGTGATTTCTTTAGAAGTTTTGGAAGTGTTTTTTTCAATGTTTGAGACAGAGAGTTGCAATCTGACAGCTATTTCAGGATGGTGTCCATGGCCATCTCTGTGACACTGGTCTCATGATCCTGGAACATCTTGGATGGTTTGCATGACACCACCTCAGCACAGAGAAGTTGGTGTGACGATTTAGACATAGCCAAAGCTTCAGTGGCAAGAGAAAAGGACACCATCAACCCATCTCACGAGTAGGAAGCTGGGCATGGAGCAAGATTCTCCATCCTGATGCAACAGTATAATGCTTTGAGTACCCAAGTAAATAATATCCATCTAAAATTCTTCCTTGCCATGTGCAGTGGCACATATGGAGGATAAAACTGTAGTGGGAGTAGTGTCCAGGTGAAAAGATCTTCCAAGACCTGTAGGTTGGGCCAGCAACACATAGGATATGGAGAGAAAGCAGTAGGCCTTGATGAAGAAGGGTTGTGAGGGTCCTGTTTATCCCATTGTTTTGGGTGGGTTGTTCCCATAAGTACTCACCCTGTGGAACTATTTGGGTATCTCATAAATAATCTCCCCCTGACTCAGCAAGCATGAAGGAGCCACAGTTCGCAATGAGTGCAGCTGGCGGCCGTGGTAGTTGCAGGAACCGGGAGGGTATTGTTAGTGCAGAACAGCCATGCTCAGCACCCGCCATCTTTTGATGGCGATGTTCTGAAGTACCAGCTGAACTCTGCTATGGGTAAACAAATGCCAAATTGTGCATCTAGGACCCCACCAGCAGTTTTGGGGAAGCAGTCCCATCTGAAAATCGCCACTGCTCCTGCTGAATCACTGCACCGCTGAAGGATAATGAACTACGGTCCGCACGGCTTAGTCAAAGAATGAGCCACACCCGGCTCAGTGTCGAAAGTAGGAATCTCAGTGCTCCACTGCCTGCTGTGGGTATCGCTCCGCTGCAGAGGTTTCCTCGTCCATTATGATGGCTGATGGGCTGGGGCCTGTGGGCATCATTGGAGCTCTATAGAAGTGCTGAAATCTTCCTAGGCACGTAGCTCTGCCCCTAAGCCTTCCTTTTTAATACATATGTCACCCCAGGGTAGGCCCTAAACAGCCCATGGGGCAGGGTACGTTGTATTTAAAAAGGTGGACATGCACTTTTATGTTGTACATGTCCTGGTAGTGAAACATTCTCAAATGTGTTTTTGACAGTTGCAAGCCCTACCTCTTCCATGGGATAACATTAGGTTACCTTATTACATTTAATAATTGATAACTTTTGGTTAGAAGCAGGTACAAATTTTACTGTATCTGAGGTATTTTAATTAAAACCCCTCTTTAATGGTAAAGACAGATTTTAAGTCGCCCCTTATAAGAAAGTTACATATTAAAAGGATGTGGGCCCTTCAGGACAACTACAGTGGGCGTCTATACTGTGTAAACCAAATGGAAACTCTAACAGCCTGATTTCAACACATGTTTACAACAGTTCTGTGTGAATACTTAAAATGCAAAAGGTCGCCCGGTAATGACATGCAAAAAAAGTATCACGAAATTTGAAATAATTGAAGAACGGCATGTGAATGAAACACAAGGGCTAATGAAAATTTAATATTGGTCTGCTTTGTTGAATCATTATTGCTGGCTGCTAGAGTTTCCATTTGGTTTACACTTTTAGAAAGTTGCCATTTTCTTGTCCTAACCATTAGGTGCCTGCAGCCTGTTCCTGGGTCACATGACTCGGTGACAGTTGGTCTTTGTGTGTTCTTCCTTGACAATATTACAATACTCTCTGGGTGGTCTGGGTGTTGGCAGGATTGCCACACTTGCACTTCATAGGCACTGGCCCAGCTCACACTAAATGGACTTCACACTACCCTGTTGTGCCACCGGACAGACTAAGACCAGGGCAGGGGGGCAGGAAGTTCCAGATACTTATGTGGGGGGAAATCTCCAGAAGCTTTTCCCACTACAACGGGGACACTAGGTATAACAATGGGACCCTCAGACCTACTTTTCAGTATACTCCTGGACCTGTGGATACTACAGAAGAAGGACTGACTGCTGCCAGAGGATTTCCCTGCTGTCTGAGAAGGAAGACAAGACGGCACTTTTGATCCCAGGCTGAAGTGACTCCAAGGGTCAGCTGACTGACATCCTGTTCCTAGGTACAGGAACACAACAAGCTCCAGAGGCCTCTCTGCAACTTCTCAGCTAACCTGCTACTTCTGGAACTGCAACTGGACCTTCCTGAGTCCTGCTGGCCTCTGGTGGAATGTGCCTGTCAGGTCCTGAACCCTTGGTGTGGCACCAGTTGGAGTTCTCTTTGAAGAAAAGGAGAAATCTTGAAGTTTTGGAAACTACACCACGGCGAGATTTTGCTGCCTGTGCCCACCACCAAAAAAGGGATTTTTCTTGTATTGTTTTTCATGTTATTACTGTTTGTATGCTGCATAAATACTTTAAACATTGGTTCTAAGTTAAACCTGACTGCTTTTGAGCCAAGCTATCATAATAATTAAGTGAATTTTTGTGGTTCACCCTTGTCGGGATTGTGGCTGTTGCATGAGTAGGGTTTCACCCCTTCAACCAACTACCCATCTTCTCATACTAATCAAATAATATTTCATGATCAGACAGAAAAGAGGAATCTTTGTTTTCAGCTTCTGAAGCTAGAACAAAATCTATGACCAGCAATAGGTCTTGATGTTATGTTGCATTAGCCATCTGCTACCAGACACCAGACCAGCAGACCATAACTTGTGCACAAGGACTGGGAGGAATTATGGTCACATTGAAAGGATTGTCCCCACCAGTGGTTAAATTCCTTTGGGTTAATACGTATGGATGACAAGAATGCTACATTTTCAAAGCATGCACTGTTCCTGTTTGCCTCTTCCTTTCCCTGGCCCCTCTCCTGCGACTTCTGGCCTCTGTAATCCCAAAGCAGTGCCAAGGAAAAGATAAGTTTCAATTTATTATTTTAAAATAATCCTAACTGGGATGGACTCACCTGAGATTGTAAGTGGTTGCAGTTGGAAATGATGCAGTAAATCCATGTCAGCTTATCAGCCTGCCATCTGGCTGCAAACTCCAGGATGCCTTCCTTTGGCTGCAGCTTTAGTTATTGGATGAAGCACAAAACACAGTGTGCCCTGTTGCTTGAAATGGAGCACTAGAGCGTTGGTGTATGGAGCAGCAGTCTGTATGGGAGTACAGTATTATAATGAATGTCAGTAATTGCTGGCGTGTCCCATTGTTTGACAATTAACTGCATGAAACCTAATTAGTCATTGAAATCATTCCTATTTACAGAGTCGGCCTATGAACTAAAACTAACCCTTGGCACAGTGAGATGAAGTTTGACGTCACTGGCTGCAGCTGTGCAGGGTACCTGGAGGTTGGTGCAGCCCAAAGGTGCTGGCCTCTAGGCGGTGCTTAATTTGTAATAAAGGGCACTTGTCAGGAGGCCACTGCAGCTAGCTCCACACATTGCCACTACCAGCGCTGCCAGTGATAGTAACAACACAAGTACTAACCATCACACTCCTATAAGTGTGACAATTCGGACTATTTCAGGTCGCCAAAGCTATAAGAATGGATTGGGCGGCAGGTAATAGTCACTTTTTAATGTATATTGAATTTATAATTAACTGTTATTGTGGTCATTTCAAAATTAGCGAGACAGAGTCACCATGTAGCAGACAGTCACAAGCGCAGGTGTTGACAATTAAGTGCTGGTGCTGAGCACTAGATACTACCAGCTCAATTTAAGGACTGCCTCTAGGCATCAGCCATACACACAGTTTATTTGAACCCTAAGAAGAGGTGAGAGGGAGAAAGTCAGGGCTGCTGCACTGAGCTGCTTCAAGGTGCTCAGTTCTCACTGCTATCACGGATATGGGGGGGGGGGGGGGGGGGGGAGTTTCAGTGGCTGTGATCAGCCCACTGGCCATTAACATTTGGGACTGATTGAGGACAATGTTTTTTGTCAAAACGTCGCACCCACCATAAAATAAGGGAGTGACAGATCTTTGCCTGCTTCATATGAGGGCAGCCTACAGTACTCAGACCAGCATGCAAATTAAACTAAAGTCATACAAGGGGGGGCTGCACTGGGCATTGACGACAAATCCTGTGCATTTGACGCTAAACTTGCCAAAGATGGGTATTCCAGGCTATTAGTTCACAAGGAGGATGAGCATTTTTTTTTGTTTATAATGCTTTATTGAAAATTTAAAACAATGTAAAACATTGGTGCAATTAGTAGCATAATAGGAGCAATTAACAACAATGAAATAAAAAACTAAGCAAAAGTGATAAAATGTCCTATAGAAGAAAAATGTACTTAGTAAAAAAGTATTTTGGAGATTTTAACTAAGAAGAAGAAAGGAGAAAGAAAAAAGAAGAAGAAAAAAAGGAGAGAAAAAAAGAGAAGAGAGGGAAAGAAAAGAAGAAAAGGAGAGGAAAAGAGAAAAAGCATCCTAAAGCAAAAGAAAAATATATATATATATATTTTTAATGTATAACAATAAAAAATGATAATTGCTAAATACATGTTGACGTTCTAGACAAGAAAGTAGTTAAAGGTAGCCACAATAGGTCTCTCTTAATTAACAAGGAGGTGGAGGTTGCATAGACTCTGTCCATTCTGTGATGATGACAAAGTAAATTCCACCAGGCTTGGTAAGAAATATTAGAGGTATCCTTCCAGTTAACAGCAATAATTTGAAAGGAAATTCTAAGAAAAGATTAATAAAAGAACCTACATCCTTATGAGTTGCAAAAACAGGGGAGAGATTGCCCAGGAAAACATGGGTAATATGGAAGGGAACATTCAGTTGAAGGATATCGTTAAGTTTAGACCAAATAGTGGTCCACAGGGCGATAGTGCGAGGGCAATGAAAATACATATGCAGGAGGTCAGCACTAACATGAGGACGTGACCAACATTTAGCGGAGTCTAGTAAGCGAAAGCGGTGTAGGTCATAAGGGGTCAAAAATAATCTATACTACTATTATAAAGAGAGAACTTGCACCTTTAGGCAAGGTAAACTCGGGAACCACAGCGCCAATCTACACACCCGATACACCGTTGAAATCGGCAGGGTGTGTAGATGGTCATAGGCTTTAAATTTTGTTAAAATAAACGTTATATAAAAAGTTACATTTTTACAAAAAGTAGTTCCCCCAAAGTAGCGCCGGCCGCGACTGTGCGTCGTCACGTCAGGAGCAGGGGAGGAGCAGCGTCTCAGGAGCGGCGGACATGGCGTGCAGGGGAGGAGCGGTGAAGTGAGGCCAGCGGCGGAGCAGAGAGGCGGATATGGCGCGGGGAGGAGCGGCGGCGGACAGGTGGTGAGTGGCAGAGCGGCGGAGCGTAGAAATATGGACCGGCGGTGTCAGCGGAGAAATATGGACCGGTGGTGTGAGCGGAGAAATATGGACCGGCGGTGTGAGCAGCAAAGGCAAGATAAGAATCCGGGGCAGCTAGGGTCGGGCGGGGGGGCAGGTCACGGGCTGCTGAGGAATCTCAGGGCAGGCGGGGGGTAGGGGAAGCCAGCATTTCAGGTTTGCGTGCTCTCCCGTCCCAGCCCCCGCCCGCCACAACATTTTCCGGGACACAGACAATGTCGTGGCGGGCGGGGGCTTGGGCGGGAGAGCACGCAAACCTGAAATGCAGCCCCCAGCCCCCTTCTACCCCAGGCAACGCTAGGGCGGGCTGCTAGTCTATTATAACAATAGAATAACGTTTGCGTTGTGCTGGCTGAACGGGAAGTTGTGTGAATTCTGGACCAAAGCAATTCCCAGGTATGTATAGGAAGATCAAAATTCAGGTCTTGCTCCCACTGGAGTTTGAGGGAAGATTTATTTTTAATGGTAGGGGGATATGGGAGATCCGTTTGTATATGGTAGCTGCTTTAACTGGAGATGAAAAATCAATAGGAGTTGGAGAGGGAGGGACTTGGTCTGAAGAGGTAGTGGGAGTGGATTGCAAAGGGGCATAATAACGAGTAAGGACGTCCGTGAGTGTAGTGAATTGAGAGGCATGTTGTGAAGAAATGTGATAGAGGGATTGGAGGGCGGAAAAGGGCAAAAAGGCACCGTCTTTCATCAACTGCAGAGGGGTAAAAATGCCTTTATCAATCCATTCCTTCCAAAACAAAGCGCAATTGTTAATCTTAATGTTTTTGTTGTACCAAAGAGGAACGTTAGTGGAGAGGGAATGAAAAGAAGGCTGGGTGCTAAATGAAGAAAGAGCTAAGGCTTTAGAATGAACCAGAGTGGGGATGGAGATACGTTTTGGAGGTAGAGTAATCTGGATGGCAGAGAGAAGGGAAAAGGGAGAATATTGAGCTTGGTCTAGGGCACTCCATGCCGTAGAGGAGAAAGGGGAGGAGTCAGAAAGGAAAGCCCAAATTTGTTTCAAAGTGAAGGCAGAATGATATCTTTTAAGATTGGGAAAATTAACACCCCCTGAATCCTTAGGAAGTTGAAGTCTAGTTAGCGATAGTCTGGATTTGCGATTGTTCCAAAGAAATTTGATGAGAATAGTGTTAATGGTGCGATAGAAAGAAGAAAGATGGGAAGCATAGAGAGATAGAAATTAATAATAGGAGGAAGCGTCATTTTAATAGTGGCAAGTCTACCCCACCATGAAAGGAAAAGGGGAGAACAACTATCAATAAGAGCCGAGGTCTTTTTACAAATTTCGGTAAGATTAATTTTAATAATGTTCTTAAGGTTATTACAGTAGAGAATACCGAGACATTTAATATGAGAGGAGGACCATGCAAAATCCGAGTCGGTAAACATAGAGGGGAGACAGAATTTGTTAAGGGGTAAAATTTCAGATTTATCAATATTTAATTTGTAGCCAGAGACAGTAGAGTAACTGTTCAAAAGAGAGAAAAATTCAGGAAGGGAAACTAATGGATTTGAGATGAAAAGAAGAATATCATCGGCGTAGGCAGTGAATCTAATATCGACATTCCGAAATTGAAAACCTGTATAGGATTTGGAGCGTCTGATGGTTTTTAGGAAAGGTTCGAGGGCGAGAATGAAGAGGAGGGGAGAAAGGGGACAACCTTGTATGGTACCTTGAAGAAGAGGGAAATAACTGGATTGACAACCATTAACCCATTTAGAAGTCGTAGGAGCGGAATAGAGTATCCTAATTAATTCAATGAAAGTGGGGATAAAGCCATGCCATCTTAAGGAGCCAAAAATGAAATCCCAGCTCACCCTATCGAAGGCTTTTTCAGCGTCGAGGGTAACAGCTGCAAGGGGAGTATCAGATTTAGAGGCAAGGTGAATGACATTGAGGAAAGTGTGTGAATTATCTGTAATGGAACGGCCTTTCACAAAAACCCGATTGGTATATGTTAATTAAATCTGGTATAACTTTAATAATACGGAGAGCGAGGAGCTTGGCATCAATTTTGCAGTCGGTATTAATGAGGGAAATTGGTCTGTAGTTCTTACACAGAGTGGGGTCTTTATCCTTTTTTGGGATAAAGCAGAGCATTGCTTGCGTAAAGGAGCCCTGAAAAGAACCAACTGACAAAAAGGAGTCTAATAATGACAGTAAGTGAGGGATCAAAAGAGCTTTAAAGTGTAGGAAGAAACGAACTGTGAAACTGTCAGGACCTGTTTTGTCTTTAGGCAATAGGGAAAGCGCCACAGCAGAGATGGGTGAGTCTAAGGAGGAAAGGTCGGGAGCAAAATCAGGTGATTTGGGAATGGTTTGAAAAAAGGAGTCAAGAAGGTCAGAAGAAGGAGAGGACTCCGGTGTATATAAGGAGGCATAGAATTTAGAGAAGCAATCAAGTATGGAGGAAACCGAGAAGTGTGGAGTGCCCGAAGTGTCTTTAATGGAAACAACTTTAGACTTTTGTTTCTTAATCTTTAGATAGTTCACTAAAGATCTGCCGGCTTTGTTTTGACCACCATACATCTTAGAATTAAATTTAAGGAGGGAGTTACTGGCCGAGTCCCAAGAAAGCTTGTTATATTGCATCTTAGTTCGGATGAGAAGAGGTAAAATATCAGGGGAGGAGTTAATAAAATAATCATGTTCAAGAGTTTTAATTTGCTTAAGAAGCAAAAGAGAGTGAGAAAGGGCCTTCTTTTTCTTTCGCGAGACGAAGTCGATAATAAAGCCTCTGGCGGAGGCTTTAAAAGCATCCCAAAGAGTATGAAATTGTGAGTCGGAGGAGGGATTAAGTCGAAAAAAGTCTTGAGCAAAAACTAGAAATTGTTCAGAGAATTGAGTATCTAAGAGAAGAGAGTTAGTAAAACACCATCTTTTGGAAGAAAGGGAAGGAGAGGGATAGTCCATGTCTAGAATCACAGGGGCATGGTCAGATATGAGAATGGAGCCAATTTCTACCTTATTTAAATGCTGGAGTGTGGGTTGTGTGAGAAAAAAAGAATCTATTCTGGAATGTGATTTGTGAACAGGGGAAAAAAAGGAAAACTCAAGAGTATCAGGTTGAGAAGTGCCCCATACATCTATAAGCCCCCTATTGGTAATAGTCTTGGAAAAACATTTCTGCATTCTATTTGGGATGTATCTAGACTGGGATTTACGGTCTAAGAAAGGGTCCATTAATTGATTACTGTCCACACCCAAAACTAAATGTTCGGCAGAGTGTGAGGAAAGAAGGGTGGAAAAGTCGTTCCAAAAAGAAGTATCAACACCAGTAGGGCCATAAACATTACAGAGAGAAACAGGGTGGTTGTTAACTGTAACATCTAAGTATAACCATCTACCATTGGAATCTGCATACTTATTAAGTAAAACAACGTTAAGTGACTTATGAAATAAAATAATTGCACCATTCTTGTTATTAACAGCAGATGAACAAAAGACCTCACCAACCCAGTACTTGCGTAACATAGATAGATCTTGGGTTGTGAGGAGAGATTCTTGCAACATTGCAATTTGACAAGATGAGAAAGCACACAATGCCTTTTAATGGGATTGCGCGATCCCTTAACGTTCCAAGTTATAATGTGTAGACCTTTCATAAGAAAGAAATAAAGAAGAATAGAGAATTAAAAGAGGAATTATTATGCAGAGAGAAAGAGGCAGTATATAAACAAAAGTAGGTGAGAGAAAGAGAGAAACATGAGGTTGAGTAAAAGAGAGAGGGTAAAGAGGCTGACAATGAAGGAAATGTGAAAAACTTAGAAAAAAAAGAAAAAGAAAAAAGATAAAAGCAGAAGTAAGACCAATTGTAAGGATATGAGTAGAATGTAAAGAAATGGAAGGATACTTGAAAGTAGAGCAGAAAGATGAGTGAATAGGAAGTAAAGAAGTGGAAAATAGCAGACGCGGAAATAGAAAAGGGGAGAGAGTGGAGCAGAAAAAAGAAAGAGATAAAGGCAGTGGATGAAAGGACTCCACCAGAATGGTTAACAGGAAAGAAATAACCGAGAGCCCGTAGACTCTAGTCAACGAGCAATGCAAAGGAAAAAGCATTAGTGTAGGAGAGGGGCGACGAAGGACAGAACAGCCACACAAAAGAGGAGCATCGAGAAAGAGATGTGATAAAGTGGGACAGAGTGAGGAGAGGGTGTGTAGTGGGAGACAGAGTAGAAGAGGCTGGAAAAAAAATTCATAACACAGCCAAAAACCAAAAATGGAAGGGAAATGAGAGGGCTTACCATACAGTAGGGAGGATCAAGGCCATGGAATAATACAGCACACGGAGAGCGCATATGGGGGCAACATAGGAAGGGGTGGCGTCAGGTAGGGAAGGGAAGTCACATCTGTAAAGCAAAAGAGAATCGATGAGGAAATGAGTAACAATCATACAGAAAAGAAACAAAACCGCGGACAGTCCACATAATGACAATAATAGAGAACAGAAAACTAAGACAAACTGAGGAGAAATGAACTAGTTATCATGGCTTACTGAGTTCCATCCGTTCTCCTTTATGGGAATGAATAAACTTGCAATGGTCAGCAGGATCCTCAAAACTCCAAGTTCTTTATTTGTATGTGACTTTGAAGAAGCAAGGGTGGATGAGTCCGTAGCGGGCATTCATGGAACGTAGTGTGGGTCTCAAATCAAGAAATTCCTTCCGACGACTGGCGGTAGATTTGGAGACGTCTTGACTAAAAAAGATTCTGTGACCAGACCAAAAGAGTTGTTTATGCTGTTTCGCTGTGTTAATAATAGCCATTAGATCTGAATAGAGGATAAAGTAAGCAATAATGCTGCATGGTTTAGAGGAGGCAGAAGCAGTCTGAGGCCCAAGTAAATGCGCTTGTTGAATATTGAAGTCCATGGATTTAGGGAGATCAAAAAGCTGGAGGACTTGAGTTTTTAAACACAGTATCAGGTCATTACCGTCAGAATTTTCTGGAATACCGTAAATGCACAGGTTGTTGCGCCTGTTTTGATTTTCCAAGTCCTCCGTAGTCTTCTTCGAATTGACTGACTTCTTTTTTGAGAGATTCAACGGTATTAACTACGTCTTGGTTATCACTGACCTTCTGCTCGATGTCTGAAAGTCTGGAGTCAAAGTCTTTATTTGTATGTGACTTTGAAGAAGCAAGGGTGGATGAGTCCGTAGCGGGCATTTATGGAACGTAGTGTAGGTCTCAAATCAAGAAATTCCTTCCAACGACTGGCGGTAGATTTGGAGACGTCTTGACTAAAAAAGATTCTGTGACCAGACCAAAGAGTTGTTTGTGCTGTTTCGCTGCGGTAATAATAGCCATTAGATCTGAATAGAGGAGAAAGTAAGCAATAATGCTGCGTGGTTTAGAGGAGGCAGAAGCAGTCTGAGGCCCAAGTCTATGCGCTTGTTGAATATTGAAGTCCATGGATTTAGGGAGATCAAAAAGCTGGAGAACTTGAGTTTTTAAAAACAGTATCAGGTCATTACCTTCAGAATTTTCTGGAATACCGTAAATGCACAGGTTGTTGCGCCTGTTTTGATTTTCCAAGTCCTCCGTAGTCTTCTTCGAATTGACTGACTTCTTTTTTGAGAGATTCAACGGTATTAACTACGTCTTGGGCATCACTGACCTTCTGCTCGATGTCTGAAAGTCTGGAGTCAAAGTCTTTATTTGTATGTGACTTTGAAGAAGCAAGGGTGGATGAGTCCGTAGCGGGCATTTATGGAACGTAGTGTAGGTCTCAAATCAAGAAATTCCTTCCAACGACTGGCGGTAGATTTGGAGACGTCTTGACTAAAAAAGATTCTGTGACCAGACCAAAGAGTTGTTTGTGCTGTTTCGCTGCGGTAATAATAGCCATTAGATCTGAATAGAGGAGAAAGTAAGCAATAATGCTGCGTGGTTTAGAGGAGGCAGAAGCAGTCTGAGGCCCAAGTCTATGCGCTTGTTGAATATTGAAGTCCATGGATTTAGGGAGATCAAAAAGCTGGAGAACTTGAGTTTTTAAAAACAGTATCAGGTCATTACCTTCAGAATTTTCTGGAATACCGTAAATGCGCAGGTTGTTGCGCCTGTTTCGATTTTCCAAGTCCTCCGTAGTTTTCTTCGAATTGACTGACTTCTTTTTTGAGAGATTCAACGGTATTAACTACGTCTTGGGCATCACTGACCTTCTGCTCGATGTCGGAAAGTCTGGAGTCAAGGCCTGTCCATGTATCCTCAATGCGTTGCAAAGAGGCAGCTGTTTCAGTCATGAAAGATCTAATAAGACGCAGTTCCTCCATAATGTCTTCCAAAGTAAGTGGCAGAGGCGGCTTGGAGGGAGAAGGCGGGTCCTGTTTGAGGCGTTTACCAGCAGTAACCTTGGTATCCTTACGTACCCCAGCAGACGGACCCTGAGATTTCTGTGAATTATCCATGCTTGCATCCAATGAAGGTCAGGCTAAACAATACTGCGTCAGAGTTTGAAAAGAAACTCCTCTGGAGAAAAAAAAAAGGAACACTCCAGAGAAAAACAGGAAAAAACTAATTTAACTAGAGGAGCAGAATGGAGAGCAGTGCAGAAAATGACTTTAGCGTGAAAAAATTATTGCACCACACAAAAATATGCAAATCCCATAAAATAGCGTGATAAAGTCATTAATTGTGCTCATAAAGAGAAAGAGAGGAAAGAAAAAACATTTGCCTTTCAGATAATGTCAAGGTGAGTTATTAGCAGGCATTTAGTGGGGGCAAAAGAGCAGAGGCAGCATCAGAACATCACAACGGATATTTATGGATGTGCGAGGTGAATTCACCTAAAATGGTGGCCGCAGAGCTCTGAAAAAAACGGGAGAGAAAAAGGATTCATAAAAACCTCCACGAGGTCTAATACTTGCACAGAACACTCTCCATGTATTCCGACATCCAGAACAACCCACCAAGCAAGGCAGGAAGGTGCGGAAAAGGTCCCAGGTCGAGCGGACTTTGCTCGATGCGGCGGGAGTCCTCAAGAGGTGGCCATCTTGTGTCGCCGCGCGCCTCCGTCAGGATGAGCATTTAAGGGTAAAAGTTATGCATGACTTTTCAGGGAGTGGATCCGTTGGACATGTGAGCCTTTTTCTAACCATATTTAGACTGTGATGGGCTTACATAGCTGTATCAGAGGTTTTATGGCAGTACCAGGACTTGTGAGTCCTGGTACAGCTAGAAATTAATGTACACGCAGGACCACTGGAACTATGCGATTGAGCGGTCATGGAGATTTTCACATAGTTATTGATTTGCCACATTTGCCACATAATGCATCATCAGCCGCAAAATATGCAAATGTTAACAAAACAAATTGGTTTTCACTCAAACGGTTAAAAAATCACTACCGATGCAACAACACGTGTTGCTTCATCATGAAAGGACATTTGCAAAGCTGGACTGGTCAACTTTCTGTTGCTTATTTCTATATTTGGATGTTAAACTGGTACTAATGAGGTGCAACTAATGCCCACAAAATGTTACTAAGTTAACAATGATTAAACAATGAAGTAATACTTTTACAAAATGTGCCTCATTGTGTCACATAATTTGCCTTTTTGATGCATAATTTATTCAACCCTGCCACATAATTTGTCCCTTTCCTACTGCATAACTCCAGTAGCCCTGAGTATAGGTTAGTATTGCTTTGGCATATGACAATTATGCCAGCCTATCTGAAGGATCATGTTGGTCTTTGGGGGTGCATCTCATTTTAACTGTAATTTAATATGAGCGTTTTAAATTTATAATGGCTGGGACTGGATACATTATGGCTGGCCCCTCAGCATCATATGTGTGCTTTGGGCACAGATATAGTAGTATGCTTGTTAAAATTTAGGTAGAAAGATAAATCGACTTTTGTCTGTTTTGCTACTGGTTTTGTGATTTTATTAAATCTATACTTTATATTTTTATGTCAGTGATGTCACTTCCTGCCATGTCATTGGGATCAAAAGTCTCATGCCTTCTTGTGATGTCACTAGCGTCAAAGCCCATGTGATGTCACTTCCTGTTATGTGATAGTGATGTCACTTCCACTACCAGCTTGGCTTCTATGTGTTGCTGGTACGGACACATGAATTGAATGTGGCTGTTAAGATTTCGAGGTCCATACCGCTCGTCAGCTGATGTCACCCCACTTTCTGAACTCTGCTTTAGCTACCTGCAGTCATTCAGGTCAATATGAAGTTTACCATTGTAATCTTGAAGGCCAGAAACTTTTTTAAATATTCTGCTACAGTTTTATAGAATATCGTAATTCTGAAAAACAGCAACATAATCCGTTATTTCTTTTTAAATCGACATCAGTCCACGTTTCCAAAATAAAGTTTAACACCAACAACTGATGAATTTTTAGTACTTCTTACATGTACCAGAATTCCCTCCTCTGAAGCTCATTTGCATTTTGAGTCCTCCTCTGGATCCCACTGCAACAACACATTTTTCCATTTTTCTTTTCGTGTCAATTTTCTGTACTGTGTGGATTTTAAACACAGTTTATGTTTTAAATGTGTAATATGGTCTTCAAAATATTAGCTGAAGATGGTAAACCAATCTATTTTATTATGTAATTTGCCTCCCATTGTTCCTCATTTTAAAATCTACAAATTATGTCCTGTCTCATAAAAATAGACAGAAATAGATTGCTAACAATAATAACATTTTTATGTGTTGTAATAGCATTCTCAGGCTCAAACATTTTACGAGGATATTCTCTTGAAACATGTTAGTGACTAATAAACTCCGAAAGCCAAGATATTTTCTTTTACACTGCTGGCCCGAAATCTGGAAATTAACGCAATGCCATAGTACAGTATTTTGAAGTCTATCAGACCTCAGTTTACATTTCGACTAAAGAAGACGTTTAATTTGTTTTCTCAGAATTGACTGCAATATCTAGAACTTTGGGAGCAATTTTAGTTGGTTTAAGTAAATTATGATATGACTAATGATAAAAATGCAGTATGTTTAAAAATGTTCCGTAACATATAAATATATTTTCCTGGAGACTTAAATTAATTAAGAGGTGTTTTTTTTTCTTTTTATACCATCCTAGACTTTACTCTTCTACTTAAAACATTTTCATCTATATCCAGTGGTGAATTTAGGGTGTGATAGCAACACAACTCCCAGATAAAGCCCGTTTCACATCAAACTAACCGTTTTACTACCCTGTGCCTATACTTATCACTCTGATAAAGTAGACTTTTTGTCCTGACACCCGTCTATGTAGCCTAAACCAGGAAGGGGGTTAACTTGCTTGAGGAACTCTCTAGGTTGGTGTTACCTGTCATTAGTAGGGTTAAATAGTATTGAAAGGGAACAAAAGTTATCAGCCCTATCTGAATCAAGAGCTATGTACATGAGGAATAACCACAGTAATCAGATGTACCATATAAGTCCCCCCCCCCGCCTCTGAGTTATTCCCCATTTGTAAATGGACCCACAGGATCCAATCCGTGGTGGGCTGGTGTGCCTGAGATACAGTTCAGGCCAGTAATCGTATTTCCCGGGGCCCGTGATTACCATTGTCATTAAAGGGCCACTCATAATGTGGACCTACAAGGTTTCAGATATGCATAGTGAGATGCTCACATAGATGTATATTTTCCACATCTATATGCATCCACAGATCAATAACTGTGTTGGTTTAAAGTAACGGAAAATACTATCCCAGTCATCTGATAGGAATTCATTGTTATCAATGCAAAATATTACTAAACACAATCTTCTCAATTACAACAACAGTTCTGCAGAACATAGACTATGTATGTATGCATATATATCTCAAACCATACATCCTGGCAGGCCCTACAACCCCGTGACACACAGTAATCCCCCAGGGACCCTCAGGATTCACGGGAACTTAATTCCCCAACTTACAACTCACCAGGGGTGCGTTTGCACAGTGGTGCAGGGAGGGGGCGGGGCCTTACATAATAAGTGTGCAAAGGGCCCCCTGGCACGTTGTAAATTGGGGGATTAAGTCCCCTTCAATCCTGAGGATTCTTGGGGCCACCTAGCCCACCAGGTACCTCCAGTAAACTCCACAGAGCTGTGTTGCCGAAATGTGGTCTGAGGCTACGCCCCCTTTTACACCACTCTGCAACACAGCTCTGTGGTGCTTACTGGAGGTACCTGGTGGGCTAGAGGGCCCCCCGGGACCCTTAGGATTGAAGGGGACTTAATCCCCCAATTTACAATGTGCCAGGGGACCTCGTTTGCACAGTGGTGTAGGGAGGGTGCGGGCCTGATATAAAAAGTGTGCAAACACGCTCCTTGGCGTGTTGTAAATTGGGGCATTAAGAGGCATATTACCAAGGGCCATTATCGCCGCATTAGCGGGACTTTTTCCCGCTACTGCAGCGATAATTTCATCGCCCTATTACCAATCTGTCGCTAACACCAGTTAGCGACAGATTGTAGGCGATAGCGGGCATTTAGGGGCCCACTTTGCATGTCAGCGATATTTATCGCTAATGACATGCAAAGTGGGCGTGCCAAGATGTTAGCGACTGAAAACAGTCGGTAACATCTCTATCTCCTATTACCAACTTTTGGAAATATTCGCGCTTAGAGCGAATATCTCCAAAAGCTAACGCCTGCCCTGAGCAGTTCTTAGCCATGTTATCCAATGGTAGGTGGATAACATGGCTAAGAGCATTGGCTCGGTAATGCATGAATATCTCTGACTTTTCAGCGATATTCATGAATTTCGGCCGATTTTTATCGCTTAGGAGATATACCTTGATAATAGCAAGGCTCCTAAGCGATAAAAATAGGCGAAGCACGGCGATAAAATTATTGCTGCTAACCAAGCTTAGCGATAATTATCGCTTATGCTTGGTAATATGCCCCTAAGTCCCTTTCAATCCCGAGGGTCCCTGGGGACTAACTAGCCCACCAGGTACCTTCAGTAAGCGAAACAGAGCTGCGTTGCAGAGAGATGGTCTGAGGCCACGCCCCTTTTTACACAACTCTGCAAACGTGGCTTCTGGTGCACTGCTGGTGGGATGATGAGGTCCTCTTGTGTCTTGAGGAACTTAGGACACAAGTGGACTTCATCCTCCAAGCAGCAGTGGCCTGAGCCTACTGAATGCAATAACACTCCCCAGCACACGTCGATGCTGTGTAAAAATGGTTGAACAGTGCACAATATCAGCACAATTTATACAAAAGAATTCAGATTCTCTCTCTCTTCTTTTCTCCTTTTATCTTGTAGATCTACAAACAGCCAAACAGCTGACACGTGTTTAGTCGCATACAGGGAAAATTGTTGCTGAAGATAAGGTAGTTATCTGTGGATCTTATGTTTGGGGCTCAGTAGGACTGCGGGATCCCATTGTCACCGACTCTTTGATACAGAGACTGATTTTACATTTGTTAATAAACAATTGCAGACTTCAAATTGGCGTGTGTGTGTAGATTTTCTTTAATAATTTGCACCCAACATGAACGGCATACCAGGCTTTTGTGTAATGCTTCTGCAGAACCGCACTGTAGAGGGGACTGTGATAATTTTGCGACTACAACAAATAGTCAGACCACAAACTAGGCTTTGTGCTCTCTGATTAATGTCTGGGATTGAAAGGTTCAGTCAATTCATTGAGTCTTCCCATCTCCTAATCAGTTGGAAGGAGGTATGATCACTTAACCAGTCTGTGTAAATCCCAAAAACCTGGTTCCTTATCTGTCTGCTCCCAAGCTCATCATATCTGACAATAAGCACAGCTTTGCTTTATTCACACACATTGCTTTACATCATTCGCCCACACAGTTGCCCTACCATCTAAGCATTCTTTGTGCATTTTATCCAGTGGTTTCACCTAAAGGTTAGACTCTGAGGGCCTTATTTATGGCAGATTCATGCAGCGCAGCAAGTCACCCAGCTGTGCTGCGTGACAGGAAAAGGACAGGACTGCACTGTTTTAAAAACAATACGTGTATTCCTGTCTTTGTCTCTGCATTTGGCGCTATTTGGGCTCCCTAGCGCCAATGCAGGCACCTTTGCACCATGGTGCAAGGGTCCCTGCATTGTGTAGTGCCGCCAGACTGCCCCAACCCCCAAGGAATATCAGGACACAGATAAGGGCTTGCAGTGACTTTATTTGTCGGCCTTGCAGTCAGGTTCTCCTGCTCCTCTGGTCTCCCCTTCCCTGACCGGGAGTCGTGTCTGATGGCTGGCCCCTCTCTTTGGTCTGGTGCAGGGTCCTAGTGCTCTCTGTACCTCAATAAAACATCTCACCTTTTTGTGGAAAGAAAATAGAGAGAAAGAGAGAGAGAGAGAGAGAAAGGGAGAGAGAGAGACAGAGAAATCATTGGCAGAACACGGGACAGAAAAAACACTTTTTGCTTTCCGCCCCATCACTATAGTTCCTCAATAAGTGTCTTTCTGCTCACTCTCTTTGGACAAAACATTTATTTTCCTTCATTCGCTATCTCTTCAACCAGGTCTTCTCTCTCTGCTCTGTGATGTCCCGTCCATGCTGTCCATGGTTTCCTTTTTGACATGGTTTGCTTTGCTCTTAGGCGCTGTCTCTCCTTCTCCATCTGATGTCCGTAGTCCCTTGAAGTGTGAGCTGTTTCTTGTGATTTGGTAGGGGCCTGCTGTAGCCATTATCAGGGCCCCTTTATTTTTGTTGTAGTTAGCGTTTTGAGAAAAAGCTGTCTGACTTCCTTGCTTGTCTCTTCTGCTCCTGACCTCTGCTGACATGATCTTCTGTTCCTGATCTCTGCTGGCCTGATCTTCTGTTTCTGACCTCTGCTGACCTGATCTTCTTTTTTTTATGTTTGAAAGCTTTATTAAGGTAAAAATAGATATTACAATAAGGTGACATCAGCAAATAACAAGAAAAAAGTTAAATGTCGGGAGAAACCAAACAGAAGTAGCCGGTGGCACAATGAAAAAGCAAAGCATTTTGAAGTTTTTTTAGGGGAGGGTGGGGGAGAGGGGAAGGGAGGGAAATAAAACCCATGCTAATATCATATAATAATGAATAAAAATAAACACAATGAATATTTACAATAAAGTACAGTAAATACACAATGTTCAGCAAATACCTAAAAAAAAGAACCTTAGAAAAAACATGAAGAAAGATTAAAAACTGCATTAGTGAAATTGAAAACACCATAAACTGCAAGCAGGAGTACAGATGATCAAGGGGGTTTGAAATTGTCAGAGGAAAGTGGAGAGTATGTCTTTTTGGCGGATTGATCCATATATAGGGTGAGAGGCAACCAATAGAGTTCAACATTTCGGGAAGGTTTGCAGGAGGACGCAAAAGCAACACCAAGTCTATGTGAATGGCATACTAGATTCCACCAGCAAATTAGGGACAGTTTGTTCAGGGATTTCCAATTAGAAACAATATGTTGTAGTGCAAGGGCCAGCATAAGGTCAAAGAGACCACGTGAATGTGGAGGAAGTTCCAAAGCTTCTGAAAGGCTACCCAGAAAAACGAAAGAGGTGGAAAAAGGAATAGAGAGGCTAAAGATACGGGAGATACGAGACCATATCGGAGTCCAAAAAAGTCAAACTGAGGGACAGAGGAAGAAGAGATAAAAAAGATCAGCATTAGGAGCATTACAGGTCCAACAATTAGCCACAGAAGAGGATAGAAAGCGAGAGACAGAAAGAGGAGAAAGATAAAGTCTGTGATAGAAGAAAAATAGGGACTGAGTAAGAGAGGCAGTACGGGAAATCTTCAAGGACCTGGCCCAGAGCTTGTCCCAAAGAGAAGTCGGCCAGGAGTAACCTAAATCCTTCTCCCAAGAAAGTTCCAATTTTGATTTGGGACGATCCGGATCAGGAGCTGAGAAATATCGATAAATAAGGGAAGCTTTAGGAATAGTAGAAAGAATGGTAAGTAGAGAGGGAGACGAGGCAGGTAAAACTTCAGAAGTAAGAGAATAGTAACGATCAAGAATGGTTTCCATAAGAATGAAGTATTTCTTTGCAAAAGAAGAAGGGCAGTGAAATTGAGATTGAAATTGAGGAAATGAGCAGGGAGATGATCCATCAAAAAGATGACGCACCCAGATGATACCTTTCGATCTCCACGAGGGCCAGGCAATAGGTCTATTATGTATTAAAATGAGTGAATTGTACCAGATAGGTAATAATAAGAAGGATTCCCGAGAGACAGAGACAGAGGAAACCAAAGGCCGCAAAAGAGAAGAAGTGTGTTTAAATAGGAGGGGGTTAAGGCATGGAGCTTTAGCAGTGAAGCGAATTGCCTCCTGGAAAGAATAAGGGAGTAATAATTCATGTTCAACAGAGAGCCAAAGGGGAGAAAAAGGGGAGATATCCTTTGATAACCAGCGAGAAGCTTGGCGAAGAGAGAAGGACTTATGGTAGAGACGGAAGTCTGGAAAATTGGTCCCACCATTAGATTTAGACTTACGAAGGGTTGAGAGAGATATACAAGCCTTTTTCTGCTTCCAGAGAAATTTGGACAATACAGAGTCAATGCGACGGAAGTAGAGCGCTGGGATACGGATTGGGAGCATGGACAATAAGTAGATTAAAATCGGGGCAATCATCATCTTGATGGAGTCAAGACGACCCCATCAGGAAAGAAATAAAGGATTCCAAGAGGAGAGTAAAGAATCTATTCTAGAGATGACAGCATTCATGTTAAGTTGAATAGAGGAGGAGATAGAGTTAGAAAAAAGAACACCAAGATATTTTATTTTCTTAGAATTCCAAGCAAAGCCGGTAGAAGTGAAAAAGTGAGGAAGGCAAAATTTAGTAAGAGGAATAATTTCTGTTTTATCAGAATTTATTTTATAGCCTGAAACCAAGGAAAATTTTTCAAATTCAGTTAATAAAGAAGGAACGGAGGTAGCAGGGTCTGAAATGAATAAAAGAATATCATCAGCATAGGCAGATAATTTAAGATGATGATCACCATACGGGAATCCAGAAATGGAGGGATTGTTACGTATAGAAGATAGGAAGGGTTCAAGAGCTAAAATGAACAAAAGAGGTGACAGAGGACAGCCCTGATAAACTCCACGTTGAAGTGTGAATGGGGAAGTGAGGTGACCATTGACGAGAACGGAAGCCTTGGGCATAGAATAAATTAAGGAAATATAGGAGATAAATTTAGGACTGAAGCCATGCCATTTCAGGGAAGCAATTAGAAAAGACCAGTCAACCCGATCAAAGGCTTTCTCATCATCGACTGAGATGGCTGCAAGGGGGATCGACAGCGAGGGGGCCTTACTTAAAACATTAAGGAAGAGTCTGGAATTGTCCGAGGTAAGGCGGCCCTTAACAAAACCACATTGCTCTTTTCCGATGAGATGTGGCATGAGCGGGTCAAGGCGAAGAGCTAATAATTTTGCAAAAATCTTATAGTCCACATTAACTAGAGATATAGGACGATAATTCTTACAAAATTTAGGATCTCTACCTTCTTTAGGGATAAGGCATATGGTAGCATCTTGAAATGAGCCTTGGGCCAGACCAGCCGAACAGAAAGACTGAAAAAGAGAGAGAAGTTTGGGTAAGAGAAGATTGGAGAAATGTAAGTAAAATTCAACTGGAATGCCATCAGGTCCTGGAGTTTTGCCTTTAGTGAGAGAGGACAAAGCAGTGGATAATTCAGAAATAGTGAGATCAGTATCAAAGTCTGAAAAATTAAGTTGGGAGGTATCTGGCTTAGGCAGGTTCTCAAAATAAGATTGAAGAAGTTCTGGGGTAGGGGGATTTTCAGGAGAGTATAAAGATTCATAAAAAGAGTGAAATTGCTCCAAAATTTCTGCATCTGTATGTACAAGGACATTAGAAGGGGAATAGATAGAGTCTATGTTAGTTCATTCTTTACGCGATTTTAGATAGTTAGCTAGTAACTAACCCAATTTATTGCGACCTCCATAGTATCGTGCACTGCTCCGGAGAAGAAAAGAGGAAGCTGAATCCGTAGTAAGTTTGTTAAAAGCAATTTTAGCCTTAAGAAGTTCAGGAGACGTATGATTTGGAGAAGAAGTGTAGAATTGATGCTCTAACGACTTAATGTGCGCATGGGTAACTTTACGTTTTTGAAGGAACTTTTTCTTCTTTTTAGAGACAAAGTCGATAATAAATCCGAGGGCTGTGGCCTTGAAGGAATCCCAAAGAACATGAGGAGGGGTGTCAGGTTTAGAATTAAGTTGGAAAAATTCAGAAGTAAAAGAGCGAAAAGAGGAGGAAAAAAGAGGATCAGCAAGAAGAGAAGAATTAAAGCGCCAGCGAGAAGAATTAGGAGTGGGGGGAAGAAGATCAAATACAGTGATAATAGGAGCATGATCAGATATAACAATAGGTTCAATAGAAGAGGATAGAAGGTGTTGAGATAAAGATGAGGATAGAAAAATATAATCCAGACGAGAGAAAGAAGCATGAGGAGGAGAGAAAAAAGAAAAATCCATAATATCTGGGTGAGTGAGTCTCCAGGAGTCCACAAGATGCACCTGAGTGATAGTGTCAAGAAACTGTTTATGGGGCTTGTGAGGGGTGAAACGAACAGAGGATTTACGATCTAAAAAGGGATCGATAATCTGATTACAGTCTCCGCCTAATAGGAAAGATTCATCTTTGTATTGAATACATTTTGCTGTAATGGAGGGCAAAAAAGAGGAGTCAAAGCATGTAGGGCCATAAACGTTGAACAAAGTAATTGGGATAGCATTAATGAGCAATTTAGCTAAAATCCAACGACCCTCATCATCCTTTTCTTCAAGAAGTACTTTACAATTAAGACGTTTGTGAATCAAAATAGCAACACCGTTCTTTTTATGAGAAGCAGGAGAGAACAAAACAGTACCAACCCACAATCTCTTTAGCTTTAAAGATTCAATATCTGAAAGATGGGTTTCTTGAATAAGAACAATATCAGGATTGTAAGAGGAGAGGTGTGAAAGTACTCTCTGCCGCTTAATAGGATGGTTAAATCCTTTCACATTCCATGAAACAACTTTGAAGGTGAAAGAATAATAAACTGTTCAAAATTGAAAAATGCAAAAACATACTGTACAAGCAGTAATTCAAATTTTTAGGGGGTAAAGAATATGTAAACCGTTAAAAGGGTAGAAGGAAGAATAGGAGGAGGAGGAAGAAGAGAAGGGGAAAGGGAAAAAGTTAGGGGAAAGGAAAGAGGGTCAGCAAAGGAAGGAGAAAAAAGAAAAGAGAGAAAGCATAGAAGACAGTACAAATCCAAAAGGATGACTGTAATGAACATACCTGAAAGGGGAGATACACAAAGGGGAAGTGGGGAGGTGGTGATGCTTTACAAGACGGGTAGACCAGGAACAGGAGCAGAACCACACCGAGACCTCACAAAAAAGGAACAAAGGATGGAACAAGATGGTGAAGGGAGCATCCGATACATATCTGCATGGGGAAAAAGGAGATAATTATTAACATACGGAACATGTGACACAAGGTATATAGCCAGAAATCAGAAATAAGATTTATGTAGACCATACGCAAGGAGACACAAGAAAAAGAAGATAACCAAGATGAGAAGATTGAGAAGACTAAGAGAAGGAGTAGAGAAGAGTACATGAACCAGAGAAAAACAACTAGAGAGCAATACATGGATACAACAGAAACATTTCAGCCACTGTTCGAAGGAGAGGAAGATGCTTCCATCCCCTCCTCACTCTGCAAAAAGATGAAGTTGCGTAGTTCACCAGGATCTTGAAATGACCAAGTCTTATTCCGATAAGTGACTCTGAAGGTACAAGGGTGAAATAAGCCATATCTTGCTCCAAGGGATCGCAAAGAAGGACGCATTGCTAGAAATTCCTTACGTCTGGAGGCAGTAGCATTAGAGACATCTTGAGATAAGTAAACTCGCTGACCTTGCCAAGTCAATTGTTTTTTGCTCCTCGCTGCTGAAAGGATCGAGAGAAGATCTGTAAACTTCAAAAATAGGATAATAACCCCACGAGGTTTAGTCGATGAAGATGTTCTTGCACCTAGTCTATGAGCTCTTTGAATACTGATGGACGTAGAGGGGGGCATGTCCAAAAGTTTCGGTAGGAAGGAGGTAAAGAAAGTCACTGGATTGTCACCCTCAAGATTTTCTGGTAAATTGTAAATACGAAGGTTGTTTCTTCTATTGCGATTTTCCAAATCCTCTGTATGTTTCTGTAGAGAGAGGACAGTCTTTTCTAATGCTACAATGCGTTGCGTGTTGGATTGAACCTCTGGAATCTGTAGTTCAACAGAAGAAAGGCGAGCATCCATGGACTCCCATTTGTCCTTCAAAAGCTGCATATCCTTGCTTGTCTCTTCGACAAAAGGACGCATTGCACGAAGTTCTTCCAAAATTTGATCAATAGGAGATGAGGAAGAGGGATCCTCCGGTGTAGGAGAATTTTGTTTAAGACGCTTGCCGGATGGAGCAGGTGGAGAGGTTCTACTGGAAGATGAGTGACCCGAAGGGGTTCGCTGAGAGGAAGAAGTCGACATTTTTGCAGAGTGAGTCGATGTAGACGTAACAGTTGAAGAAGTCACCGGAGTACTCACAGAGGAAGCAAAGACAAATTTAGGTTTGCGTAATGTCACCATAGGAAGTTCCTACTTCAGTCAACAACTAATCTCAATGCACTGAGAAGTAGAGAAAAGTGCGTTGGCAGTGCCTCAGAAGGTCATCTTAGCATAAGGTAAGCCAGGCGCTTATATAATACAAGATGCTCCAAATAGATAGCACTGTGAAAAATGCCAATAAAAAAAGAAGTAGTAGTATTGAAGGCTTTAGTTGAACATGACAGAGTGCACCAAAACACCTTTATCGGGTCCAAAATATATACTTGGCATGAAAAGTAGTATATAGATAATAAGAATATAGGACCGAAAGGTGGCATATCATGAGGTGGATAAATTGAATTATCTCCCTGAGGAAGCGCTTGTAATTTGCGCTAGAAAGCGCTAGTGAATTGAATGGTGCATACGCTGGCAATGTTGAAGAGAGAGGGTGCTGAACATGGCAGTTAGGGAAAGCGTATCATGAGGCACCTGAGGCGTAATGAAATGAACAGAAAGTCAGAAAGTCAGTAAAAAGCTAGGAAGAACAGCAGGGGTGCACTGTCAGTGAGTAGCGCTAAGGCGGCAAAGCGTCTGATGAAAGTGGGTCTCACAGGGGTAGCGCCATGACGTAGAGCCTGAGCAAACACTCCTCAGAACAGAGAGAGCAATAAAAACGTAGGAAAAAATCACCGAACACTTCAATTGCTCACCCCCAGGGCCGTTGCTGCCGAATTACACATGGCAGTAGAGGTCGTCCTGGCGGGTTGTGGAATCAGAGGTCCGGCAGCCCGAGGAGCATCTTAAGATGGTGGCTCCGTGAGGAGCGACAGGAACATCGCGGAAACAGATGAAGAGCGGCACTCCGAAAGCCGCAAAGCCACTCCGCTTGTTCCCCCGAAGCTCCGATAGAAGAATTCGGCAAAGAGGCGCAGAGACAGTCCCGTTCACATCGGGAAAATAGCTGTGAGGTGAAACGGTGCGGCGGAGCTCAGCACCTAGCCGGCCATCTTGCGCGGCACCCAAGCCACGCCCCACTGACCTGATCTTCTGTTTCAGACCTCTGCTGACCTGATCTTCTGTTCCTGATCTCTGCTGATCTGATCTTCTGTTTCTGACCTCTGCTGGCCTGATCTTCTCTTCCTCACATCTGCTGACCTGACCTTCTGTTCCTGATCTCTGCTGACCTGATCTTCTGTGTCTGACCTCTGCTGACCTGATCTTCTGTTCCCGACCTCTGCTGACCTGACCTTCTGTTTCTGACATCTGCTCGCCTGATCTTTTGTTCCTCACCTCTGCTGACCTGATCTTCTGTTCCTGACCTCTGCTGACCTGATCTTCTGTTCCGGACTTCTGCTGACCTGATCTTTTGTTCCTCACCTCTGCTGACCTGATCTTTTGTTCCTCACCTCTGCTGATCTAATCTTCTGTTCCTCACCTCTGCTGACCTGATCTTCTGTTTCTGACCTCTGCTGATCCGATCTTCTGTTCCTGATCTCTGCTGACCTGATCTTCTGTTTCTGACCTCTGCTGACCAGATCTTCTGTTCCTGATCTCTGCTGACCTGATCTTCTGTTCCTCACCTCTACTGACCTGATCTTCTGTTTCTGACCTCTGCTGACCCGATCTTCTTCTCCTGACCTCTGCTGACCTGATATGTGTCTCCTGACCTTCTGTTTCTGAACTCTGCTGACCTGACCTTCTGCTCATGACCTCTGCTGACCTGATCTTCTGCTCCTGAACTCTGCTGACCTGATCTTCTGTTTCTGACCTCTGCTGACCTGATCTTCTGTTCCTGATCTCTGCTGACCTGATCTTCTCTTTCTGACTTCTGCTGACCTGATCTTCTGTTCCTCACCTCTGGTGACATGATCTTCTGTTCCTGATCTCTGCTGGCCTGATCTTCTGTTTCTGACCTCTGCTGACCTCATCTTCTGTTTCAGACCTCTGTTGACATGATCTTCTGTTCCAATCACAAAATCCTCCCCTCCCTTTTAAAGGCTTTTCTGGATTTTATTTGCCAAAGAATGGCCATTTTTTAAACTTTGGCAATGATCCGTCCTGACTACTAATTGCATAGATTTATAATAGCAGCCACCAAAGAATCTGCTGTAATTTTGCATGAGAGTTAAAGCCCAGACTGGCCACATCTAAGACTCTTGCTAAGTCGGACGAGGCCAGTGGACCTGCTGACTAAAAACCATGTGAATTGGTGCAAATCACTTTGGCTCATTCACAAATCAGTCTGGACGACTGAGAGACATTTTAGAGTGCAAATAGCATGTAAGAGTGCAAACCTAAATGTGTTTTTCTCAGAATGTAAACTTCCACATACAATTACATTATATACCTATTGTATAAGTGTATAGTTTCTGGGTCATTCAACCTCTTCACACATGTGGGCTATGGGCATGCTATGGTCAGGACGCCTGCAGTAGGAAGTACACATCTGTACAGTGACAAGTTTGAAGGTGATCACAATACATTTCTGGGTGGGACCCAACCTGATAACAGTTGCAGATGTAAACCTGTGTTTAAGATGTTCATAATAATGTTAATTGCATTTGTAGAGCAAAACTGTTACCCGAAGATGTCCTGGCGCTAGGTGAAGCCCAACTGGGAAGAGAAGTGATATTGAGCAACCTAATTTGTGAAAAGCCAGATGGGGAGAGAAATTAACAACTCAAGAGCAGGTGGGCGGCAGAGGAAGCTGTTTCTGCACGAAGTAAGGAGCTGGTCCATAGATCCACTTATGAGTACGGAAGTAGTACTACAGGAGTACTCCTACATGTCTTCATATATCAGCCCAGGACGTCCCACTCCCTCTTCGTGCAACTGGCACAGTCCTTTCTATTTGTATGAATCGGATATGAATAATGTTCCTCTTTCATTTCCATTTTAGATTTTTATTGGGCCAATTCCTAAAGGCATGTACGATTATTTAAAGAATGCTGAAAGAGAACTAAATTACCTACTCCAACTTGCTTTTGTAAATAGGTCACAGCATGTTTTCCCTGTGGAAAAGAATCAGATATAATACAGCAGGTACAACTGAACTTATGTTTTTTTTTTATTTTACCACCTATAAATATACAGCACGTTTCTGAATGTGTGAATGTTTACACGTGTGAGCTGCATCTGGAGTCTGTAACAGTCACAGCTTCCCTATAGTACAGCTGGAATTCTTTGTGCATTCCAAAAAAGTAGAAAACAGCTTCCAATTTGGCCTTTCCCACACACTCATAATGCTGTGTTTTTGTACGGCGCGTCCCCAGTCTGAGACGCTCCTGCTGCAATAAAAGGCTTCTTTATGAAGCGCTTACTGCTATATAAAATACCGAATATAAAAAATAAAATAAAAATAGTACTACGCCCAGTGAGACATGGAGCTGACCATTATCACCCTAGCTGGCAAAATAAATGTGCCAGATATGATTTGTTATGTTATAGAGTACTTTAGGGCTAATAACGATTTTTGTCGGTGCAACGTCAAATCCGGCCCGCCACCGCAACGCCAAAGGCGCGGTCAGACCACCCACCAGATCAAAAGATTCCTCCTGTCTGGCGGGATTTGTTTTTGATGTTCCCTTGGCCGTGCCCTGAAAATGGGAACCACAATGGGAACACAAAAAACAGTTCCTGTATGGCATAAACAGTAAAGTCCATGCGGTGCAGGAACTAGTGCACATGCACGCAGGGGAGCATATGTTGTGCCCCCCTATGTGCATCCACAGAACGTGAGGCACAAGGGGTCCCTGTAGGGCTCCCTTTGCTTCCTCTCTTCCATGGGAACCGCCTGAAAACCGTGGTGGAGAGGAAACTCGTAATATGTTTGGCAGGACCGCAGCAGTCCCTGCAAGCCTATTACTCCCTCCTGACGCTGCAACACCGCCAGGGTCCGACGGTCCCCTGGCGGCTGCGGCGGGGCTGTGGTGGAGCAACTGCCCATATCATAATAGGGCAGTCAGTAGACCGCCCCAGCAAGTCTGGCAGCGCATGTACCGTGTGGCTATGTGACATGCAATGTTCATTGAACTACTGACCTTGTGTGCATCATTCAGACAACTGACATATGACACGAGTGGGAGATGACATAATGGAGCAAATTATGTGTAATTTGGCATGGATGTGCTGGGCTGCTGCACTACTGATGTGTCTGTGTGCATTTCAAATATAGCCGTAATCTATGATTTGATCATGCTGTGAATGGTCACAAGAATAAAGAAAGACGTATGCATGGAAGTGGATCTAAAATCAATAACGTCAATTCATTGTGAACTGTTTGCAAAGAAACAAAGAACATGGAAGGCCAATATGTTGCCTAAGGATATAGGTGTTTTCTGCATCATCACACACATGCATCCAATTACACCTGCCCCTTCATACTCACCAATTCTACAATTTCCCAGAAGGCTTCAGTCTAGTTTTGCGAGGCTCTTCTTCTTTGCAAGGACAATTTCTATATGTTGACATTTCCGTTGCAAATGACAGGCTTAAGATTGTACAACTTGAATTAAAGACACGATCTAGGCAGGATTTGCCCGTGCCCGATTTTAGGGCTTATGATTTTGACTTCTGAATTCTGACAGACCCCAGTAAGGGCAAACCGGACTCTGATAAACTGGTCTCTGATATCCAATAATAATTCCTTCCCCAGTTTCTCTATTTTTTGATGAGGATGTAAAAACCATTTTCCTTCTCGCCTCCCCTTTTAACGTATATGCTTCATTTCCAAGGAATGCGTTTCTTGGAGGACATCACACGCGCATACCATTTGCAGAAGTCTCGTGAGTCTTATAATGTGAGGCTTGATTTAGGACTTTAATATCCAAGGTGCACGCGGAGATGCAGTTGTGCATTTGTGTGTATCCTCCTGTGCCTCCTTACACGGGTTACAGAGGCGAAAAAGAATAGCTGCTGGGGGTCCAATACTACCCTCTTTACCAAGTCAGCAGACAAAACTAAAACACACATCACAGCACTCAAAATAACCCTGCCCTGTGCTTGCAACGCCCACCTCTTCAGCAGGGCTGTCCTTCGGCATTTTGAGGACTACTTGGGAATGGCCTTCATTACCTGCTCTACCCTCACAGATCCCTCCGCTCAATATTCTGTGCTGTAAGTGGGAAAACGTAAATGTGAGTGCTCTCAAAGTGAGTTGTGGGCAGGATGGGATTGGGACAATATATAGGCCGGGATACCCCAAAAAAATAGGCCCGCTTTTTCAGATGTCGACCTTTAGCAGAACATTGCTTGATAAGTATCATGAGGCTAATCCTTGGAGAAATGTATTGTAAATGAAAGTTATTGGGATAAAAACAACGATCAAGACTGGAAGCAGTGTAGCTCAGAAAACGGAATACTTAGAGGCATATTTACAAGTCACTTTTGGCGACGTTCCTGTGGTGATAAACCCTTTGCCTGATTTACAAGGCGAAATTAACCAACTTAACGAGGCTTAACGCCGCATTGTAAATAAGGCCCCCTTTCACGCTACACTTAGATTCAAAGGGGGTGCGCAATGAGTTTTTTCACCCATTGATATTGACGCTGCTCCTTATTTACAAGGACGGCGTAAATATGGGGCAGCGTCAAAATTAAGACCAATAATAACCTTGTCTTAACATGGAGAAATGAGGAGAAATTATTCATTTGAAGGGATGAGTGGAAATCACTATCTAGTGAAGTTCATTTAACAAGTCTTGTTAGCAAGCAAAGTCAGACAGAGCATACGACGCGTCCCCAGAGTTTATGACCGCTGCATCCTTGACTAAGCAGATCTGACATGGCACGTCTCCAACCGGCTGGTGGAGCATAGGAGCCTCGAGAGATTTATTCTCACCACACACCACAACCGCCCGGTGCTGGTCTTCATTAAATGAAATTCACTGGATAGTGATTTCCACTCATCCCTTCAAGTCGGAGTCACATTACACCCTGACTTTCCAGCAGGGTCGATGTACCTGGATGTCTATTTATTAAAGTAATAAGAACATAGGCATTGTTTTCTGATTCCTTCAGATTTTGCTGCTGTCCACAACATCTACCCCTCACATTCCTGAAGAAGACCTGACTTTGACACTTAACAAGCTGTGCTTTACTCAAGGATCGAAACGTCGACGTTATTGTCACACTAGTCCATACGGTCTCCATGACCCCAACTTAAAATCATATCTAGGTCATGTATTCATGTGTAAACTAATAAACAGAAAGAAACAACGGTGATGGGACCGTCGGGCCAGACAAGCGCGGTTCCACCAGCCCAATTAGGATGCGCCAGCCATACTGGCGTGTGTATCCTGGCCTTTTACCATTGAGGACGTTGCTGTTGGCTCCAACACCATCCGCACCATCCGCAATGGTAAAAGAGCATGCACAGCATTTTCCTGCACCCCATGGCAGGCACCAAATGGTGCCTTCCACTTGGTGCAGGGAACTGTAGGGGGCACCATGGGTACCCCCTAGGGCACCCCTCTACCTCCCACAGAGGGGGCCTGCAACAGGCCCCCAAAGCCAATCCCCGCCAGCCTTTCCATGGCGGCAGTGCAGCCATGGAAAGGCCTATACATCACCCACATCTTAATGTGGCGGAGGGTCCCTGCTAGGCACCGCTAACATATTAGTGGTCCAGCTTCGTCTGGCAGGCAATCGTAACAATTGCCACTGGCGGAAAAGAGGCAGACGGACTTTGCGTCTGTCACAACACCCACTGCCATCCTAATAAGGCGGTGGGTAATTCTTGTCACGATGGCGTAACGATCGCCACCGACGTCTCGGCGGTGGCGATCGTTTCGCCATCGTAATGAGACCCTAGGTTCTTGAATCCACTACATATGTGTAACTCATGTTTGCCTTGTATAGCACTGTTAACTACACGTAACAGTACATGTCACTTATCCTGCACTACAGTCACTACTGTTTAGCCGTAATTCAATGTTTATTTGACAGCCATACTTATTATTATTTTGTGTAAATAAATTTGTAAATAATTCTAATTTTGACGAAATTTTTTTCTCTTGTGTGTGTTTTCGTTTTTATCCCTTTGTGAAAAAATCATTTGTGGACTACACGTTATTGTTTAAGTGATAAGTAGGAAAACAAAATTAAAAGTGAAACGCAGCAGGAACGAATAGAGTTATATGAGGGGAAAACACTTCACATGCCCCTAAAGGGAAAAGGTGCAAGGACGTTTGTTAAGTTTGCAGGTTTGCGTTATAAACAATTTTCTATTGGGGAATTCTGCTAGGTCACATAACTACAATGAACCACACGGGGTCGAACAGTGGTGCTGTTGTTTTGTAGGCAGCAGCTAGAGAGGCACAGGCAGAAAAGAAGAATCCGAATAATTTGAAGGAAAATAAAAAAGATCAAGTGTTTGGCGTGTAATTTATTTTGTTTTTACAAATTGTTAGCAAGTTATTGAAAGGGATGACGTATGGGAAGCATATTTGTGTTCTTTCTTTATTTTGAATAATTATATCATTCAGTATATACATTTCTCTGCATTACTTCTTCAGTAGAATAACATTTTCAAAAGAACGGTGCCGTTTCTGAAAGGTAATGGAAAATTCATATGAAAGGAATGGTGGTTGTATACAGCAGCACTGCAGAATTTGTAAAACAGGACTTCATTACAATTTGAAAATGGTATATATTTATTATGTATGAACTAGTAGTGCAAAGATGGTAGAAGTAGTAAAAATAGTTTCAGTAGCATTTGTCCAAAATAACTGAGGTATGGAATGGTTGTTTAATAATAGTCAGTGACAGTAGTAGAGGAAAATGCATTGTGTGTCCTAAGAAATATGTTTAAAAACAATGTAGCTATAATTGTTGAATTTAGACAAAAGGCCAGTATATATGTGGCATTTTTAAGAAACTGTATGTGTGCATATGATTTTATTTTATCAAATTGTAATAGCAGTGAAACTTACACAAATGGGCAGCATTTTCTTTCACCTTTTAAGAACTCATGTGAAGAACAAAAAAGACACAGGGCCTCATTTATGAGAAGTGACGCATCGCTGCGTGAAAGCGTGAAAGCAGCGATGCGTCACTCTCGGTGCGCCCTCCTTGCGACATGATTGATGCGTCACATTTACTGTATGACGCATCATGTCACAAGGAGTTACAGATACGTCAGTATTTCTGACGTATCTGTATGGCGCAAAAGTGACGCATTGCTGGAGTGTGTCACAAAAGTGACGCAATTCCAGCAATGTGTCCTTTCACATGGGGCAAGCCCCTTGTGAAAGGGCCTGCATCAGTCTTACGTCTGCTGTGAGGAAGGCGTAAGATATTGACGCATTTGGGTCCTAGAAGTGGCGCAGGGAAATGTCATAGATTTCACTGCATCACTTCTACGACCCTTTCTTGCATCAATAAACCCCCCTTGCATACATTATACCTGGCGCAGGTATAATGTGGCACAGGAGTATACAAAGGGACGCATCTACCTACATGCGTCACTTTGTAAATATGGCGCAACAAGGTGCATTTTTTACGCTACTGGTGCACAAAAAGTGACGCACCGGCAGCGTAAAAGTGACTCACAGCCTCATAAATGAGGCCCACAGAGAGGGGTTTGTTCAGCCTTCTTCAGACAGTGTTTGCTTTGGCTGAGCCCCCTGCAACCATTGTTTGAGGAAAGCTCCATAAACGTCTTGGGTGTGCCCATAGTAGCATTTTCTCATGTTTTTGTCTATTAAGTGTAGTAGTTCGCCTAGACAATACATCCATTGTCAGGGGCGGCTCCTCGGTTGGAGCAGAGGAGCGTTGCCCCACTTACAATCCCCCCAAAGCCCCAGAGATGAAAAATAAAATGGCAGTTCAATATAATTTTATTTTTCATCTCCCGTCCCAAGCTGAGCATCCGGACGGGGGAGGTGCTGGTGCTGACTGACAGCAGCAGGGAGAGGGTGGGCTGTCTAAATGCACTGTTTAAAGTGTGAATATCTTTTGGCTGACCGTCTAGTGATGGCCAGCCACTCTTGCACACTTTAAAATTCTCATCCCCAGCTGTCTTAAGACAGCTGGGTAGACAGCTGGGTTGAGAGTAAGTGCATGCCTCCAGTGTGCTGAGAAGCACCGAGTGTGGCAGCTCCCTCCAATCAGTGCACTGCACACATGCTGTATGTGAGCAGCGCAATGATTGGGCAAAAGAGTTCCAGCGACAGTTCCAAACCTGGATGAAGCGAGGATTTTGAGTTAGGTAAGATTTGGTTTTTTTAATAATATTTTGCCCGAGTGCATATCTGCCCCCACCACCCCGTAGATGCCAGCGCCATTGATTGTACTGTATGGATACTGAAACATCTTTGCACTTCAATGGAGTTCCACCCCTTTGCCTAGCCGCAACCTACACCTTTTTCTGATCTTACCCCTTCTCCCACTGCTTGACCTATTACTACTACACCTATCACTAACCCCACTCCAATCATTACTCGCCCTCCCAAACCTACCCCTATTCCTACTCAATCTACCATTCCTATTCCTAGATCTAATATTAAATATACTCATACTCTTATTCTTTCTATATTACTTCTACTCCTACTTTTCCTCCTACCCCTAAACTTAATGTTGCAACCCCTCATACTTTTCCTACTCTTAGTCATACTGTTACCTCCAATTTGAAAGCAGGTCTATGATGCACTTACATTAATCCCTGAACTGTCTTACAGAGATTGAAACCTGTGACTTGTTGAGTAAGACAGATATTTCTGTAGTAGCTAAATGTTAGTAAACAACTTGAACTTTTTCACTGCGATGGGGGCATGTAAACAGCAGATCACACACTCACATGCACAAACACTCACAGCTGGCAAGTTTCTCTTTGTTATGGCAGTCATAGGCATGTTGCAAGGTGGAAATGTTAGGAATTGGGTTACTGGTTGACTGGGGTGTGAGTCCTGTTAAAGCAACAACCACAATCCTAGTCAGGGTAAGGCACAAGCACACCCCAAATTAACTTGTGCTCAACCCCCGGTGGCTTGGTATAGTGCAATCAGGCTTTACTTTGAGGCAACGTGTAAAGCCTATGCACAACACTTTAAACAGTAAAAAAGTGAGAACACCACGCAGAAAATATCCCACATCCAGTTAGAAAAATAGAGCTTAATTTATTATATAAAACAATTAGTAGAACCGATGTCATTAATTTTTACAAAAATAAGCTGCAGTATAGCGCCCAAAAGCATAAAGCACTTAATGCGGCTATCTAGTCGATTTGGAATGAGCCAAGTTCCAGCTGACTACAAGGGGAGCATGTGGCACGGGGATACTCATCCACCGCCTAGTACCGCTTCAGGTTACACAACACTGGCTAGATCTCCATGGGCGTTTCACTATTATCTCCGGCACCAAAGCCGGCGAACAGATTTACACTTTGGAGTATGTATGCCTCTCCACCGTTAGGTCAGATGTTCATAGATAAACTTACACAGTTCTGGGGGACCTCCCCTGTGGCTTGACGATTCTGGGTGGGGATTGGAATGACATTATGGCTCCCCTCGATTGATGGCGGGCCCGGCCGCCAGATACACCCCCACCTAGGTCCACTCTGCACGTATTGGCACATACACTGGGCTGGACAGATTCTTGGCGGGCGCTTCATCCCTCTTAGGCAGGGTTCACATACGCATCCTCGTTTCATCCCACCCTCTCATGCCTGGACTACATATTCCTCCCGGATGTATGACGTTACACCGCATGCTTTTACCACGCATGCTGTTACAAGGCAAGTATTACAACGCAAACCTTTACAACGCATTACACTTGGGGGTGCTGGATAGTGAATAGTTTAATTTACTATTCCAACTCCAGTCCCCGTGGATACTAGGGAAGGTGTTGGATAGTAAATTAAAACTATTGCCTATCCTAGAGCGGCCCCCAGTGTAATGCATTGTAAAGGTTTTCGTTGTAATACTTGCGTTGTAACAGCACTGCGTGGTAAAAGGTTCGTTGTAAAAGATGTTTCCCATTCCTCCCACATAGCTACGTACACAGAGTGGCACACGCATCCATCATGCCCAGGGGCCTCTCCGACCACTCGCCCATTCAACTCAAGCTCCGTCTGCTGACTAATCAAGTCCCGATCAGTGGCGCATGTCACCATGGCTTCTTCGCGACGTTGACTATCAAGAGATGCTGCACTGTGCTATTGTGGAATATCTCAGCCTCAACGTGGGTGCGTCCTCGTCCCTGGTCACTCTCTGGGAGGCCCTTAAGCCTACAATTAGAGGGGCAGACATCAGTTATCGGTCCGGGGAGAAACTGTGACGTTTGGTGCTGGTGTGGGAGCTGGAGGACCATCAGATACTCCTACAGTCCAACTGGTGGAGAGTGCTGACTCTGGTACACGTCGGAAACCTCTTACACGTTCAGTAGCAGCTCCATCAGTTGCATACAGACAGTGCTAAAGAGGCGTGGTTGGCGACCCAATACCAGATCTATCTGTGGGGCGACAAGTCCAGTCAGATGCTCCATAGGTTAATTCAGGTTCGGACGTCCCCCTCCTGAGGTCTCCAGATGGCACTCTGTGTACTTCTCCTGAGGCAGTGGTCCAGGCATCTGCCAGCTTCTATGCAACCCTGTATGAGGAGCGTGAAGTAATTTCTGAGTCCCTCATTGACAACTTTTTCTCCGATGTCCCTCCCCGTTGTTTGCCTGATGATGTATGAAATGAACTAGATAAGCAGATCACTCTGGACGAATTGCAGGCGGCACTGTCCAATACATACCCAGGCTGTGTGCCGGGCCCAAAAGTGTTTCCCTGTGAGGTTTTGCACCCACAATGGCGACCCTGGGGCCTCACATGCTTGGGGCATTGCATGACGCATTGGAGGAGCGTATTCTGCCTCCAGACAGGTGGCATGCCAAAACTTTGTTTTTTCTTAAACCCGGTTACCCTCCGGAAGATCTGGGTTCATACTGCCCCATCTCCCTGCTTAATTTTGACCCTAAACTGTTGGTGAAGGTTCTAGCCACCCGCCTCCGCACATGCATTCAAGACCTGGTACATCTGGACCAGTCAGGCTTTATGCCGCAGTTCTCCACAAGGCATAATATTAGGTTGGTTCACAACGCCGTCGCGGAGACCCCTCGTTTGGGCCGCCCGCAGCGATCTTGCTGGCAGATATCGACAAGGTGTTCAACTCTCTGAATTGGACCTACCTCTTTAAACTCCTGGAAGCCGTTAACCTAGGACCCAGGTTCCTTGCATATGTGAAACTACTGTATACGGACCGCACCGCCTCGGTTCGTGCAGGCGGTTGATGCTCGTCCCCCTTCCCGATCCACAGGGCAACGCAGCAGGGGTGCCCATTATCCCCTCTTTTATCTACCTTAGCGATCAAGCCCTTAGCTGTGTGGGTGCGCCTCGACTTTGTCCTTAGGGGACTAGACTGGATGCAGGAGTACTCGGACAGGATCATGCTTTACGCCAATGATTCTTCATGTCGGACCCTTGGGCCTCCTGGCCTCGAGTCCTACAAATTCTTTGAGTCTTCGGGGAGATCTCTGGCCTCTGCGCCAATCCGTCCAAATCTCCGCTGTTCCCCATTTTTGGCGAACAACTAAGTCAGGCCTGGGCGTCGTCACTGATCATTGAGGGTGAGGGCCAGAAGTACCTAGGGGTCTACATAATGCGGACACCCTGTGACGCCTGGGCACACAGAATAGCGCCGCTGCTTTCCTCCGGCCGGGATGAGACAACGATCTGGTCTCAACTGCCTCTCTCGTTATATGGCAGGTCCGCAATTTGTTAAGATGGTGACTTTGCCTTGCCTCTTATACAGGCTCCAGAACTACCCGTTCTCTGTCCTTCCATCGTGGTTCCATCAACTTAATGCACTCCTCGATAGATTCCTATGGCAGGGGGGTGTGATTTGTGTCGCACTCGTGACATGCACTCAATCCACATACTGTGGTGGAATTGCGGCGGCAGATGTCGCGCATACTATTGGGCTTCCCACCTCCTGGTGATCAATGGGTGGTGGTATGGCTCTCAGACGGACCCAGCCTACACCGTGGAGCAATCGGCCATGGCAGGTACCCCATTGCTCTGTCTCCTGTACCGTAGCTCCCCCCTGGAGGTGCGTCCCTAGGCTTGCTGGGTAGTTATTCAGGCATGGAGACAGGTGGTCAGGTCCACGGGTTGGTGGGGTAGGTTGATGCGCGTCACTTCCCTCTGGCAGAGAACGTATCTTCGTCTCGTCTCGTCGCTGGTGGGGTTTCGTAGATGGGATGATATCAGCATATCCATGCTTGGAGATATCATGCAGGGGACAATCCTCAAATCCTTTCAAAGGCTCCAGGTGGATTTTGCACTTCATAAGTCACAGTTCCATCGCTATCTGCAGTTCCGTCATGCGCTGACCCCCCTGATTCGGCGACTAGAGTCGCTAGAGGAGTTCTACCCACTAGAAGGTCGCTTACTGATGGGGGAATTGGGGGCCCACTAGATCCGACAAATTTACCAAACCCTTGCTACACACTCCAAGACAACTATTCACCGTACCCGTATTTGCTTGGGAGGCTGACCTGCCGGATGTGATGGAAGATGACTGGGCCGAAACGCTTCACAGGGTATATTACACGCGTCTCCACCTTTGGAAAATGGGGGCAATTCCATCCCCTATTTGTCTCTGATGTGGCACTGATGAGGGGTTGTTCCTGCACGGGGTGTGGAGCTGCGGGGCACTGCAGCACTTCTGGTCCAGTGTGTTTTCTTGCATGGGGCGGGTACTTGCGTGGGATGTCACGACAGACCCTAGATTGGCGCTCCTACACAGTACAGAAAATATCGGGGGAACAGGTATAAACAACACTTATTGTTTTTGGGGCTCACTCTGGCTAAGCGGGACATAGCACAATACTGGAAGGATACGTCACCGCCCTGTATAACCAATTAGAAAAAGGCCCAGCGGAGGTTGCTGTGTTCCAGGCGAGGGGGTGTCTCCAGAAGCATGGGAAGATATGGTCTACGTGGGCCAAGTATAGAGGTATTGATTTGTCCTTAATGTCTCCGACAGTTACCAGGGACCCTATTGTTATTGTTATTGTTAATTTAGTCTTATTAGGCGCACAGCTATCCAAGGGTTTCCCGGCGCTGCCTGTCAGGATAGAGGAAGAACAAGAAGATAGAGTCTACATATTAAACAGCCAGGTTTTTAAACACTTACAGTAGTTTACGTAACTGATTTCAGTCCGAAGTGCCATCGGAAGGGAGCTCCACAGCAGTAGGCCAAGATAAGAAAACGACCGGCCGCCCATCTGGGAAAGCCTGATCCTCGGCACCGTGAAGTTGGCCTGTGTGGCTGAACTTAAAGTATGAGATGGAAGGTAAAGATGAACTAAAACATTCAGATATTGAGGTGCTTTGCCACTTTTAATTCTGAACATATAGCTCAAAGCTTTGAACTTTAATCTGTTCTCAACCCTGAGCCAATGCAGGTCGCAAAGAGCACCTGAAACGGAAGCTATTTTGGGGATCTTGCAGAGTAGCATGGCCGTTGCGTTTTGGACCAGTTGCAACTTTCGTACTACATCCTTATTGGCTCCAAGATATAAAACGTTGCCATAATCCAGCCTGGATTGTAATAAGGGCATGGACCACAGTACGTTGTGTGGAAAATGGCATCATCCAGAGGATTTTTCTAAACCATTTAACCCCTTCACTGCGGCAGCTATTCCGGCGCAGTGCTAAGGGGGCGGGGGGGGGGCGCGCGGCGGGCGCATTCTGGTGACAGAACCGCTCCGTCACCAGCCGCGGTTGCGCTGTGCTCATGACAGAGCGGGTCCATCACGGCCCCGCCCGCTCAATAGAACGCTCAGCGCAAGCGCGGAATCCGCGCCGCGCAGGCGTTCCGAGCGGGCCGTGACGGAACCGCTCCGTCATCAGCACAGTGCGACCGCGACTGATGACGTAGTGGTTCCGTCACCAGCAGGGGAGGCGTTAAGGATGGTAAAACAAGTGGATGACACTTTCACCGCTTGCTTCCTCATTGAAAGTTGTTCGTCAGTTATGACCCCTAAATTCCGAACCTGCTGACTAGGTAGTGGTAGGACACCCATTTCGGATGACCAATGTTGTAGGCCCCATAACTCCTTTTTCCTTCCCAGTATTAGCACCTCAGTCTTCGATCTGTTAAGTTTAAGAAAGTTGACTTGCATCCATTCTGCGTTGTTTCTCAAACCCAATTGGAGAGTGGATGGGTTGGATGCTCTGTCAGCTGATAGAGAGAAGACAATCTGGGTGTCATCAGCATAGGAGAAAAGGGAGAGCCCTGATTCTTCAGCAATACATGCTAAAGGCCTAACATAGATGTTAAATAGCTACAGGCTCAAAATAGAGCCATGAGGGACACCATAGCTCAGGATCTAACCTTAAAATTCGACAATTCAGCCATCTCAGCATTTTCTGGCATTGAAACCCCTGGCCTTTTGGTTGTACATAAGACTTGGCAGAAAAGGTTCACACCCAGGAGTTATATAATTGGAGTTCAAAACATAACCCGCAGCATACACGTTTTATGAAGCAGGTGCTTACATCACTAATAAATGAAAGGGGGTGTCAGTGGCTCAACCGACTGTGATTCTGCCTCCTTGAACCCGAATTGTGTACAGACTAGTGGAACCTTCCTTTGTCAATGAAAAGTCCAGGAACTCAAAACTGAAAAGATAAGGGCGTCATCACTGAAAGTTGGTTAACATCAATCCAGACAAAGTACTGCCACTACCACAAACAGAGCTTCCTCTATGGCTAGGCCACAGAGGGGTCTTGTGAATAGCATCCCTGCAAAGGGACAACACAGGCACCACCAACATGGAGCTGGGGTATCTACTCTGCAGCTAATATGTATAAAGGATGTCACCTTGGCCATTGGTCAATGGGGACGGAGTCCTCCGCTTGAGATTGCCAAAGTCCGCTGAGCTCTAAACAACTGAATGTCTGAGTAAACACGAAGTACAGAAAAGCATGCATTGCTTGAGACTGCATTTCCAAAATGTTAAAGATATGTGGAGATTGGTCAGAATAGAGATACCATGTTCTGCATCTGAAATCTTTTCAGAAGAGGCGTAAGGCCTTACATTTCTATATCCTGGAGAAAAGGAGGGCTGAAAAAGATATGATATGCCTCTCCAACCTCACTTTAGTGCTGAACAAGGGATTAACAGGCAATTCCTGTACTTCCGGAGTCTTATGCAGATGAATTGCACGTGGAGTCTCTTAAATTTCATAGTAAGTCTTCCCTGGAAGCTGTGATCATTACATGGAATCGCCCTCCATCATGGCTGTTGGTAATATACACACACAAGAGAATAATCATAGTCTGATATTAAAGACAGAGCTATAGACCAAAGTTAAAAAACACATGCAAATGTGCATTCTAGATAGACCTCTCACCCTCGTCTGTTTTTATTATTTATTCAGGGCAGCATACATATATATTTTATTCTTTCAGTCATCTTCTGAGTGTGTTGCTGCCCCCCACACCTTAGCCTTCAACTAGAGTGTCCCACAATGACATAATGAGGTGAGAGCTTGAGGCAGGGAGACGCGTCATGAGTTGGGGCCCTACAGTTGCTAGGTCTGAGAACACACAGATAGGTGAAGGCTCACTGGAGCCTTATAGAGAGGTGGGCAGTAAACCCAGCCACCCCAATTCACATCCAATCAAGCAACTAGCAACTAGTATGAAGGGTAGACTTTGAAGTGTTGGTGAGTGGAATGCATGCGGCAGTCCATCCCTCAGTATGCCCACCAAGAGCAACCATGGAGTAATTATATGACATTCATGATGATGCTTGTGACTGCGACTGTCAGTACTACGAGGAGCCTGATAAGATGTCTTTTAAGGAGTTAATATAAAAGAACGATAGACAAGGGATATTTCTTCAGGCTGTGGCCCTCTCCTCCAATAAATGCCGATGGAGCAACACATGCCTCTGCCCAATAAAAAAAGAACCTGTCAGAGTGATTGATTCTGGCTGCAAAGCAAGGCTTCCAACACTCATCTAGTAATACAAAAAATATATAATTTTCATGTAAGAAATAGGTTTGTTATTTGGGGTAGGTGTCTGCTCACCTCAAGAAATCACCCCAATCCTTCAAAGACACTAAATTAACTGTAGCTCAATCCCCGGTAGCTATGTGATAGAGCTTAACTTGGGGCAATGTGTGAAGTATTTATGCAATGCCAAAACAATAATAAAGTCAAAATGTAAAACAATAAAAATCTTAAAAATAGAGTAAAGTCTAATAAACACAATGACACCAAAATTACAAAATTCCAATATGGGTAACTGGAGAAATACATGTTAAATTTAGAAATAGTGCAAAAAGCACAAAGAGACAATAATAATTAATTGCTTCAGGCACAATTAAGGCTGACCGCGATGGAGCACCGGTCAGATACAGCAACCAGGTATGTCCTTGTCAAAGCCTTTACCTTCTGATATCGAATTTAAGTGATAACTCCCCACAGAAGTACACTTCATAAGTGCCCCAGGACTTCAAAGGAGTCTCTTGAAGACCCACAAGGTGTCAAATAGAGGCCAGTAGCAAGGTCAAGTCCAGGTCCAGCTGCAATTGGCCATCTGGGTACTTCCAGAAAATGCCTCTTGAAGCTTGCTATATCTGTAGCTTGAACAGGAGGTCAGCTTTGTGACCCCTGGAGTCCACATTTTTGACCTGGGTACATGAGGGAGCAGGCCCAGTCCTTCAGGGTGCCTCCCTGGTCACAAACAACAGGTTCAGTCCTCTTCTGATCTTCCGCAGGCCCAGAACGTGTTCTGAAGTTGGAGCCTTAAGATGCCACATTTCTGCCTGGCACTAATTAGTGGGTCGGAATGACTCCTGGTCACACCCTAACCAATTGAGTAAACTTCTTGGGACCAACCCTAGCCATTTTGGGCATTTTCAAGATGACGAAAGTCTTCAGCTACACTCAACTTGGGCTCAGAGGTCTTGGTGTGTGTGTGTGTGTATGGAAAGTGTACTTTGGTAATCCTAGGGTCCTCCCACATCTAACACAAACATCCACTTTGAGGCAGCCACTGTACCCACAACAAACCCAGAGACAGAAGTCTGGTAGGACAAAGCAGAGTCCTTCAGCAACCAAGTAGCAGATCTAAAAGCAGTGTCTTGGTATCCTGTTCTCTACCCTTTCAATTGTGCCTCAAGGGTTATATCAAGGGTAAACTCAGAGACAGAAGTCTGGTAGGACAAAACAAGAGCCCTTCATTCAGCAACCAGACTCCACAATCCTGTCGCATAGAGGTGTGTAAACAACAGGGAGGGACATGAGCGGGACAATATTTAAAGGGGTCCAGTGTGCATGTCCCATCAGACACTATTCAAAGAAGGTGCACACAGTTCCCCTGGGAAGTAATATTAATATGGAAGAGTGATGTTCCTTCCTCTCTCCAGGTGTGGTTGTTATTGAGGGAACTCTTTGGGACTTACCCCCAGTAAAGGGACACTACCGCTGCGGCAATTGTGTTGTCGGCCCACAAACCACACAAACCAAGTCTGTTCAACTTTCAGATACCTTCACTTGGCACTTAAACAAACACACCAACTGTAACACCAGCAAGTGTATCTACATGTTGACTTGTCCCTGTGGCTTGAAGTACATCGGAATGACGACACAGGCAGCCAAGACACGCATCATGGAACACAATAGCAATATCCGCTGCCACAAGACTCATACTGGCCTGTACGAACACTGCAAGCAAAAAGGCCATGTTGCGGAGGACATTCATTGGGTAATACTGGAGTGGCATCCATCATCAAACCAACAGGCCTTGTTCAGAATTGAACAGAGATGGGTCCACCGCTTACATCTTGACACTGAGGGATTAAATGATTCCGTCCCTTGGAATACCCTCACCAGTAAATATTAATAATTCTTGCTTTCACTTGTGGGCTCACTTATCCTAGTAGGTGGTGTCAATTACCCCCATACCCGATATACCCCTGGGGCATACAACAAGATACACTGAGAACATTTTCTAAGATGACCATAGAGAGGTTACTATAGATTGCTTCCCCCCCCCCCCTTGTTGTTATTATCATTATAAATCCCCCCTTACCCGGCAACACCAAGACCAAGAGGAATGCTCTCTTCGTCTCCGTTTGAACTCAAGCTAATGGTCCTTGGTTCACCACAGCTGATTGATCATAATTCACCCCAGTGAGACAGCCACCTGGTATTAGGCCATACCCCTTCTTTAGAGACAAACATGTCACAATGCCACACACTCCCGGTACATTGTAGTACACCCCCACTACTCCGACACCCCCGTCGAGAGTGAAGCAAATATAAGCGAGGGCACCTGTTTGATCTCGCTATCTCTTTTCATAATGGTGTTCCGTGTGTGATATTGGATAATATAATTATCCGGTAATTGTGGCGCGTCACTGGTCTGGCCACTTTCCAGACGTTTCAAGTCCATAAACATCCTTTTGTATATATGAATATACCCCATTTCAAGATGGCGCCAAGACATACATGATGACGCTCACATGCTGTCATCTCCACACGCCAGAACACCAAGCCGGCTTGTGACGTGTCGCCTAGCAACCTAACCAACTGACACGCCCCCTATGACGAGCATTGACTGGTATACATGGACGCCAGATGCTTCCACTACTCGACTAGCTGCTTTGTGACCGAGCGCCGGTCCGGTGGGCGTAGGTGTAGATACTTGGTCTCCACACCGCACAGGTAATAAGGGGGGAGTCCGACTAGGACAATGCTTCCAGACACCATCTGGATACAACAACACCTGCGGGCAGTGTCCATAGATCGCGGTTGTCTGCCGCCGGGGGAGGAAGGGGGAGCTGCCCTCCACTGGGCTGGTTGCACTGTTGAATGGCTGATGCGGCACTCGGGTCCCCGGCTGCGGCGGGGGCTAGTCCTGTGGGTCGCGGTGCACCGGCGGCTCGCCACTGGCACTGACCCGCGCTGGGACTATACTCTGGGGCGATTCAGTTTGGCGGGGCGGGGCGCCGTTTATGCATCGCGTCCCTAAAAATGGGGGGGCGCTGCTGCTGCTGTGGTGACCCTGGGTTAACCTGTGAGGTCATCGACTGGGCTGCAGCTCAACCAGAGAGGTATGCTCCTGCCGACACCACCGGTAGGTCTGAATAACCTCAATGAGATGAGTGGGTAGCTCTAGTACATTGTAACAAACACCCTGAATTTGAGGAGAGACCATTTCTATCCTCAATTGTACTTAGAAACCCTTCTTCCATTTTTTCCTTGTACCTTCTAGATTGTTAGTTGATAGCACAGGTCCCACCCAAGCAGACTATGGGGACCGTCTACAGCTACTGAGGGTAAGTCCCAACAGAACGACCTGTTTAGCTGTCCTTTTTCGCCGCTTTTTACATCTAATGGGAATACCCTTCGGCATTAATGTCCTCACTAATATCCTCATAATTTCCTCATATTAACATATCCGATCACAATGCTGATTCAACATATGGTTGTTGGAAATCCAACATGATATACGAGACCCATTTACAACTCACTCGAGTTGCTTATAATTCTCCCACTTCTCTCCACGTTTTTGGGTACAACACTTTCTGGGTGTATGTTAATTAGCGCTTTTCACCTGGATCTTGGGATTGATTGCGAGATCCCTTGGAGAAGAGTCATTAATTTGTGTTTTTCTCTTATTTTACCATAGGGCGGATTGCACCACAGGAACTCTTCCTGGTCCAGTCTCTGACCCTTCAGGTAGTATCTGCTACACTTCGCAGCCCAACCTGGGCTCTGATTCGAGTTTATGAGCAATCTTTAGGTCCTGACGAATTGCCACCAAGGCATGAAACATGTTGACCTTAGCACTAATGAGGGTTGAACGGGTCTCCCACCCATAGTTCGGCTGAGTCCCCGTACCCCTCTCAATTTTAATTAAGGTAGATAGCTACATGAATAAAGGGACTTGAGTAGACTATACTAACCTTTTTTAATACACCCCACTTCACGCTCACTACTTCACAACTTGGGCCCCTCACACCCACTCATCTAAACGGCCTGGAACAAAAGATCTCCGTAAAAGTGTAGCACCCAGTGCTACCCGTCAGGCATTGCAGCGCCGGCTTGACGTAGGAGCAGGAAGCCGATGATGACACGATGCAATTGGCTGGTGATATGACAGTAGCCGTTGAACCAACCTATTGTGTGAGGCATCCCTAGTTCCGACAAGGGACACCTGCCCTTGTTCCCTCCATAACAACCACACCTGGAGAGAGGAAGGAACATCACTCTTCCATATTAATATTACTTCCCAGGGGAACTGTGTGCACCTTCTTTGAATAGCATAGTAGTGTGACCACCTCCCAGACAGGATTTAGTGTATTGGAGCAGGGTGGGTGCTCTTGATCAGTCTGCATGTGGGGCACACTTGGTGTCCAGTGCAAACCAGTCCTTGAGCCGTTGGCTTAGGCTCTGACACGCAACTGGACAAAGGACCTCCCCTCTGTCCAGCCCTTCCCCAGGGAGGGTACCCTGAATATTTCCAACCCTTACCCTAGGGTACTGGGTATAGGTCCCTAAATTAGACGTGGGATAAGATTCAGGTTAGACACCACTTCTTCTTCTACTTTCTGGGCACTCTGGACATCGATGAACTTCGATTGGGCCTGACTTTGTCTCCCTTCCAGTCTGCTGCATTGTCTGTGCCTGTACACCATACAGGAACCTTCCAAGGCATGTGAGCATCAATGACACCAGAAGGAATCTCCCTTGGAGTGAAGGAGTCACTTCCCTGCATTTGCAGTGGACCGGTCTGCTGATCCTGTATTCCTCCGGACTCCGAATGGCGCTGCAACACAGGTGATGGCTATCCACAGCTCACCAAGTTTGAGGCCAGCATCCCTCATGGGGGTTGCAATAACTGGACCCATCTGCACCACGTCAACTTGTAGTTGCAAAGGCTTGTTGACTTCTCTCCAAGAAGATCTTTGGGCTCCAAGTAGCCCCAACCTCGAGCATCTCCTGTGACCAGAATCTTCAGCCACACTGCATTGTGTGCATCGTGGCCTGCATCTTTTGGTGAGCTGCTTGAGGTCTTCTCGCTACTCCAGTGCCTCCAGCTTGTGGGTCCATTTGAGGGTCACCTTTATTTCACTTGGGGTCCCCTGATTACTTCGGCCTGTCGTAACTCCCCCGCTTGTAGTGAGTCCCCAGAACCTTGCTGGTCCCGACTTGGCTACTGGTCTTCCTCAGCGTCACCTGGTCCTCACAGCTGCAGAGTCAAGGTCCTCGTCAACTCTCCTCCAACACCTGACATCGGAGGGCATTCATCTTCCAAGTCTCCTGGTCACTCCTGAGTGACATAGACTCTGCCCCTTCTGCTTGCAGGTACTTCTCATCTGGAATCCACCTTCGGATTCCACCATACACTTTCTCCTCTTCCAGCAGCAACACTTTCCTGAAGTCCTCCATTGGAAACCACAGCAGTTTCCGACACCACTTCCCACGTATTCACCCGGCTTCCCTCGTGTAGGTATCCATGGGTGGGTGGCTCTCCAGCCTTCTGTCTTCCACTGGGTTTCTTCAGAGCCACTGGGAAGGGTCCTTATTCTTTACAAATACAACCGCGACTTACACGTAGACTTGTAAGGAGCATGCAGTCATGTACTCACACTGCACACGCTCTCTGAGGGGTTCCTAGATACTCACCTTGGGTGGTTCTTTGAGTCCCCAGTACTTCTACATTCTCTCTCTCAACATTGTCTAGACTCCAGTCGTAGTTCCTATACCACTTTCTTAATATATGGTTTGTCCCTCCCCCCAGGACCCAATGTGTATTTCGTGCTATTTACTGTGAATTCTTGCAAAGTATTGTGTCCATTGTTCATATCTTCAGGTAGGAGCGATTTGTATGTGTTAGAGAGTATTATACAATAAATACATATTTTTATAAATACCTTGTGTGGTTATTTTTCACTTAATCTATACTATAAGATTGCATTCTGGTAAAACAAGCTGCCTTACACTCCTGAATTAAGCCTACAGGTTGCTCTCCACAGCTACCACTTAGAGAACTTTCTAAGGTTGTCTAAGACCTCTTAAATCACCATGAGGGTTGTCTGGACTGGTGCAAGGTGTCCATTTACAGTAGTGTACATCATATACCAGGCCAGCTTTCTCACAATATATCAAATAAAACTTAAAGCCCATATTCCTAAATAATTATTAACAAGCAGGAGCGAGGAGGAGAAGGCAGCTGCCGCCCGAAGAGATTGCATGTTGGGAAAGGATGGTCCTGGAAGGGGCTATTGTGCGTACAACTCCAGCTATGTTGAATAAGTCATTAACAATAGAGTGCTTAGAAAGAGCAAATAAAATGTTTAGAGTAAAGTCACATGTAAGAGGGGCTGTCATTTTGGGAGGTTACAACTGAAGAGAAGGAGGTACTGAAGAGGGAGAAGGAGGGACTATTAAAGAAATAAGCCAATAAAATAGAAACAATTATGAAAGGCACTGAAAGCAGCCAATAAAATACATGAGCGGAACACAGACAGAGCTTAAATCCCAAATTCTGAATACAGCATGTCTTGAAGAGACAGCACAAGAATTGCATAGGCGAGACCTAATAAACTGATTGCCCTGAAAATGGAGGCATCCCTATTTGATCTGGAGAGACTGAAAGTTTCCCATGTAGGAATAATTAATGTAGATGGGAGTTACAGAATGAGTAAGCTTTCATCACTATTAGTAAGAGCATATTCCACTTCCTCCAGAGAAGCTTCTTAGCCACTAGTCATGGTGTTCAGGTTTGCTAAATCTCTCAATCAGCCTGTCAGTGTGTGGGTAAAAAGAATTAAAAAAAGAACAACTGATGGGCAGAATGTTGAACAATGTAAAACATTCACCCCAGCATCCTGGATCCGGTTTGGGGGTTTCACCCCTCATCAGCCAGGCTAGCTTGTCTCCAGTGGCATGGGAACCACATCTTGCCAAGGACATGCCTAGACATGGGTTCCTGGCTCACTGTGCCACTGGATTCAAACTAGTCTGGCTGATGAAGGGTGAAACTCCGAAACTGTTCCCAAAATGCTTGTTTCCGGTCCAGAGAGGACTTGGCTTGTCAGTTCGGGCTGGACTGTTCCCATGAGGCACAGGGTCAAGACGGATTTGCATATGGCTGGGTATGAACTGGGGCGGCTTAGTGAGCAAAAGAACAATGGATTCATCTCAGATCGCTTAACCGGGGGAGTAGTTAAAAAGTCTCAGCACTCCGTCCGTCATCTTGTTGTGTTTGTGGTGAAAAGAATTCCACAACTTTAGGTTATACCCCTTTAGTCTCACATAACTTTAATGTATGCAGAGAGAAAGTTGGTCCCTCTGCATGCACCCACTTTCATGGGTAACCCCTCGTTGGTAAACATGCAAAATAGGTGCTTCATACATCGGTGGCTGTAACAATCCTGCAAGGAAGGGTAAACCAAATTGTTAATTTCAATGAATAAGGACCTTGGCCATTTCAGTTTCACTGCTGTTATTTTTATATGAAGACACAATATAGGTTTTGGATTTAAGATTTTGCTTCATGTGAGCTGGAGATACTCTAGGGGAAGATGTCCTCTTGCACCACAGATTGTTATTTGGACAGGTATTATGCTTGTGACTATTTAACTGCTTACAAATCCGCATTGTTTTGCACATGAACACCTACAATGCTCATAATGCACTGGGGCTCAAATTTGCTCTACGGAAACTTGCAATTGTGATGCAGTATACAAACTCTAAAAATATGCAGCTGCAGGGGCAAAAAAACAAGCGGAACAGAAAAAGCAAACAGATAATAAAGAAAAGGACAACTCCCTCTTTATTTTTTGGAGGTCAGTCCTGCAAGTCAAGCTTCACTCACTGGAGAACCGTGGCTCAATGGCTAGAGCGGCAGGCAGACCCTGATGCAGAGGTCTGGCCTGGGACCAGGGTTCAATTCTCGCCTCGGCGGCTCTTGAACTCAATCTCCCCGAACCTGATAATTCTCGCCTCGGTGCCTAGTCTAATCATGGGTCCCACTCTGTGACTCTGGGCAAAAGCTTGCTTAATCTCCACAATGGCCCCAGCAGCACTTGGATGCCTGGCTTCACCTTGGGGGTGCCCAGGAGTGGACATCTCACAAGAAAGCCAGGAAGGGTTCCACAGCGTTATGAATACAGCGCTACGAGACCTCTGGGTAGAAGTCGTTATATAAATACAAACACATTTACATTTACTCACTGGAAGGCCAAAGGAACAGGTAAGGCCAGTAAAACCTTTAATCAAAGAGAGAGGAGATGTCAGGACCCAGAAGATCCCGAAAGTTGCAAGTGAAAAGGATACAGGGTATTACCAGAACATCACCATAGTGCCCAAGAAGTGCATGTAACAAAAGAATTGATCTGAACTAAAAGGAAAAAACCTGGCACAGTCAATTGAATATCAGCAATATTCCCAACTCATGTTATTATGGTACTGGTACAATATGTTACTGTATTCTTTAAGTGTACTGTTGTCAAGATCGTCTAGGTGCTGATCTGAGGAAAGCCCAGTCAATCATGCTTGGTTTTAGATGAATGATTGAGTGATTTCCTAAACATCAGTTTGTCCTCCTGCAAATACAAGAACAAAGAGACAGTGTTGCATGTCTGTGAAAACCTCCCTTAAACTTGCGTTTAACTGGAGAGTATGCGTAAGACAATGGCGTAAGTAAACTTGAGTTAGCCCCCCTGCAAAGTACATGGAGGGTGAATAAGAGTTGCATCCGCGTCAGTGGGATATAAAATCAAAGACGATGAGGGGAGCCAGAATGAGCTTCGTGCGAGGGAGAGAAACTGGGAAAGAGAAGCAATTGAGTGATTCAGAGAATGGAGAAGATTGATGGGTAAACTGGAGAATTGAGTATGGGAAATTAAGAAGTGAGAGAATGAGTAGGTTAAGTGATGGCATGTTGTGCTATATGTGGCTTAGAATGTGGAGGTGAGACAAACAGGAAGGAGGAATTTGATGAATTGATTGTTAAGGGAAAATTGCAGACTCAGATATCAAAAGTAGCAATATTGAATTCAAATGTATTGTGATTCCTATACCCTGTTGTCAGCCGAATACGAAGTGAATGTGTTTTTCATCACCAAAATAAAATCATGAATATTATATGTGAATAAAGAGAAGCTAAAACAGTGATGTCAGATTGAGAACGAGGGTGCATATTTAATTTGCAACAAAAAAAACGCTATAGGGAATAGTTACCGGTAAAAAAAAGTGACCTGACGTAAGACTGAAAAAGAAATTTAGTTTCAGATAAAGAACAGCACTCTGCAACCAACATTATCATAAGAGAGATATACACAGATAGATTATTACATGTATGACATTGGCAGATAGTACTGCTGCTCACATACAAGGCACAGGCAATTTAGCTAATAAGGTTTTTATTTTACCCTTCTAACTTAAACCTCTGACAAATTGAAGATAAACACGTTTAGCAAAGAATAGTTTACCAGGTGACTACAAAAACCAATGCAGGAGTTGGAATCTTTACCTGTTTTCCTGTATGCATTTACATTCACATATAAGAATCTTATGGAAATCGGGCCTTAAATGAAGCCACAGTGAGCTCTAAATTCGGTGCAATGTGCTTTGTGTCTCTTCACTATGGTGCCTCTCTTCTGTCACTCCTGGTGGTGCCTCAGCGGGAGTGCAAAGGCCCTTAGACCTTAGTGAACGGAGAAAGCACAACTTCCGGTTCCCACAGCCTGGTGCTACAGCAACGTGTGGGTTTGCAGCAGCGACGGTTCCCTCCCACACTCGGTGCATGACTCTCCATTAGTATTCCACTGGGAGTGTAAGTGCCGCACACGCCCACACGCCGGGGAGGGGGGCGACAAAGCAGCCAGCTACGTGAGATCCTGTTGCCTAGGGAATCACCTGGTATATTTGTTCGTTCTTCTTTTTCTCAGCAGCAGAATGACTTTGAAATCACAAAGAGTATGGAGGGTTCTCTGTATTGATTTGGAAGTGGACTAAAAAGTTAATTTCTTTAATAAAAACAAACGGAGGAGAAGCTTTAAAATATAATAAGGTATTACTGGTGTCTGGGGAGATGATGCTGGCGGTGTTAAGGAGGTGGGTGCAGAGAGAGAAATATATGGGAAAGCGCTTTCAGTGTTTCTTGGGGAGGTTGAGAGATGTTACAACTAGGCTTACTATGGTCGGGGTGCCAAAAGAAAGTAAAATATCTTGATTATTATCAGGGGTGTAGGAGCCACTAAATGTCTGGGGGGTAAATGATAACCTTTTGAACTTTCCAGTGACCCTATACAAATCACCCATTGTATGGGAGCCGTACACTCCGTTAACCGAATATAATCGCATAGTTTTGTAGTGAAACATTGATATAGGCAGGCATGTAGTCACAGTTTGTAAGTATGCTTTAAATGTTATTTACACTCACAAAGCATCACACATCTTATGAAGTTCGAATTAGATCAAAATGAACGGCTTGCTCAAGCGCATACCTGTTTGTGAGTCATTTCTCGCTGCATCTTACTTCCTGTCAGGTGTGTGTCACGGAGTGGAACAGCGTGCACTCTCAGTCTTACTTACGTAGCTTTCTCTAAAACACACTTGGGAATTGTAGTTTGAATACTTAGCCAATTAACTAGTTCAGATTGCTTATGTGCACTCGTCAGCATCTGTGATGCATTATGATTTCGCAGCTGTGCAAATCCCCATGCTGTGCTGGGGGCGCGCAGAGCGCCCCTGTGCTCATGACGAGGTCAGCTCGTCATGAGCCACGGTGGTCGTGTGCTCATGACGAGCTGAGCTCGTCATGACCACACCCTTTTCTTTAGAACTTTTGCACAGCAGGGGAATTAGCCCAGCGTGCCAGCGTTCTAAAGGTCATGACGAGCTGAGCTCGTCATGAGATTCGAAGGGGTTAGGTTCTTGAAAGCTCAGTCATGCTATTTAGAGCCGTCAGGACACTATTGAATTTTAAATTCAAATATGCTTCTTTTTGAAGCAAAGCATTATCAATATCAATCGACTGTTTTTATGTATTGATGGACGCCAAGACTGTCCCTTTGAACTGATGTTCGCTATGCAATTATTCAACAAAATGCTCAACCATGGGAGCAGTTATGATCTTTTTCTTAATTCTGAAACGATGTTGTGTGATTCTTGTGTTTATTTGTTGATTTGTCTTCCCTATGTATATCTTTTGGCACGGACAAACAATTGCATAAACCACGTTTTTCATTTTACAATTGTTGAAATCTGTGTGTTTCCATTTAATCATATTGTGAGTAAACTCAGTCTCTTCAATTGTTGTGGTACAAGCCTCACAGGTGCCACACTTCTGGTGACCACTAAATGCTGTTTATATCATGCAATATTGATATACAAAAAAAGTGCTGTCTTGTTCATCAATATTGCATGATATAAACAGCATATAGTGGTTTTCGATTTGAATCGTCGTTGATATGTCGTATTGTTATTGTTACTGTTATGTGTAAGTATTTGGACATGGTTTGAATGACCATCTTGAATTGTCGTATACAAAATGTGCTACAACTGTATTGTGTTCTTTTACCGATTTGAAAAAAAAATGTTGAGCTTTCATGAAGAAAAAGGAAAATAAAAACGATCATACATAAGTAATTCAATGTCTGATCCTAGCGCAAATTTTGGAAACGCATCTAATTGATATGAGGGTTGGGTTTACCCCACATGTGTACACTTACTAGAAGTGGCATATCTAAAATAGTAATATGAAACCCAACCTTACCAGTAAAGAGGATTTATCATTGCCATTCCAAAGATATAAAACATGACACAGTTACTCCTTTCTAACCAGAAAATGCAGCTTAAAGGAGTATATTTAGGAATTCCCAATGTTAATCTATGAGAGGAGTAGGCCTCACAGTAGTGAAAAAAGAATGTAGGTGTTTTTCACTACAAGGACAGTCAAAACTTAAAAGTATATGTCCCACCTTTTAGTAACATAGGTCAAGGCCTTACCTTGAGGCGACGTGTAATTAAATGGAAGTTTAAGGCTTGGTAAGGGGTTTTAATACCTAGCTGACATGGCAGTAAAATTGCACACACAGGCTCTGCAGTGGCAGGCCTGAGACATTTTTAAAGGACTACTTGTGTTGGTGGTACTATCAGTGCTGCAGACCCTCTAGTAGTATTTAATTTACAGGCCCTGGGTACATGATATACCGTGTACAAGGTACTTATAAGTAAATTAAATATGCCAGTTGTGTATACACCAATGTTACCATGTTTAGGAGAGAAGCACATGCACTTTAGCCCTTGTCAGCAGTCCTTAGGCCAACAAAAATAATCAGCAAAAATAGGAGGTAAGCAAGCAAAACATTTGGCGGAAGACCACCCTAAGGCTGGCAGGTTTAATTGTATGGTATAGTCTGAGTCTGTGTGTCTGAGTATTGAAGTCAGTCGGATCCCTTTTGGAAACCCCTGGTCTAGCAAGCACAAGAAGGAGTGTGAGAACAGGTTCTCAAACACTGGAAGTTTATCACCTGCATTCCTGTGGCTGGAGGGTGGAAAACCTTTAGGGGCATATTACCAAGCATAAGTGATAATTATCGCTATGCTTGGTTAGCGACAATAATTTTATCGCCGTGCTTCGCCTATTTTTATCACTTAGGAGCCTTGCTATTATTAAGGTTTATCTCCTAAGTGATAAAAAAATCGGCCAAAATGCATGAATATCGCTGAAAAGTCAGCGATATTCATGCATTACCGAGCTAATGCTCTTAGCCATGTTATCCACCTACCATTGGATAACACGGCTAAGAACTGCTCAGGGCAGGCGTTAGCTTTTGGAGATATTCGCGCTTACGTCGAATATTTCCAAAAGTTGTTAATCGGAGATAGCGATGTTAGCGACTGTTTTCAGTCGCTAAAATCTTGGCACGCCCACTTTGCATGTCATTAGCGATAATTATCGCTGACATGCAAAGTGGGCCCCTAAATGCCCTCTATCACCTACAAGCTGTCGCTAACTGGTGTTAGCGATAGCTTGGTAATAGGGCGATGAAATTATCGCCACATTAGTGGGAAAAAGTCCTGCTAATGCAGCGATAATGGCCCTTGGTAATATGCCCCTTAATTCCTTGCAAAATATACAACACATTACAGAAACCTTTGGTGTCTAATCTATGAAAAGTGTTATTGCAGATGGATGATATGAGTGTAGATTGCACTCAAACGCATTATCTTGCACAAAAATATAAGAAGTCCTATAAGATAAATTGGCAAGCCTTGTGTGGGATGCTCATAAAAATGAGATGTACTGTGTTTGTGTGGAAGAGAGATGCTTACTGATGTAAAAGAGCCTGCTGTGATAGACATATATGAGATGCCCAGAGAAGATAGGTATAGTGAGATATACAAAATGAGGTGTGTGGGCAAAGCTCCGATATGAGGTGTTAGTGATTAACACCAGAAACATAGTGTTTGAGTGTGAATCTTACAAATTAATACAGAGTGTGGAAGGTCACTAACAAGCAGTGCATGGGATACACGAAAATTGAAACATTTTGTTTCATGGGAGGCTCACAAAAACTATAAAATGCTCTAAACTGGCAAATATGCCTCGTGCTAGGATTATTCACGCCAAAATATTAAGCGTGTAATTGAAACAAAGATTGAAGGCGTGGAGACCTTGCTAAAGACTATGATGATTTATTTACAAGTGACATTTGGAAAGTTGCGTATTAACAGTGAAGTAATCTTTGGAGAACAGTTATTTTTACCAAGAAAAAAGGTTAGATGGGCAGGATTACTTGGGTATGGGTGGTGATGCTCCAGAAGATGAGCTAGGGGTGTCCAATACCCATGACTCTGTTTCTGAGCATTTTCAAAAGGAGCCTGAAGATCCCTTACTGGAGAACCCTAGCCCCCCAGGGAATAACTCTAGAGAACAGAGAGATGCCTTAGAGGTAGGTCCCCCTTTTTCCTCCTGAGAGGGTACAAAGTGTTCAGGGGAGGTCTAGGTCCTCCTCAGTGAGTTCTACCTCCTCTGCCACTTCAATAGGGGCCTCCATCTCTAGCAAGAGGAAGGATTCTTTAGAAAGGGAATACCACCTGCTCAAACTTGAGAGAGTCAAGCTCAGAATCAAGAAGGAACAGTTGGCCCTAGATAAATAAACCCTAAAAGACCAGAGGGCTAGGAAGATTTTCAGATTAGAATCCAATAGTGGTAGCACTAGTGAACCTATGGTCAGGGAACACTCCTTTAAAACTAGGAAATTGAGCAGGATAGTCCCACCGTACCAGGAGGGTGATGACTTTCATATTGGATTACTGCTTTAGAGAGGGCTTGTAAAAGTTCAGAAAGTTCAGAAGGTTACTCAGGGGCAGTGGGCAGCTATCCTGTGGCTCTCCTTTGCTAACAAAGGTAGAGACAAACTCTTGACTGCAGAGGAAGAAGATGGAGACAATTACGAAGTCTTGAAGAGTGCACTCATAGAGGGGGTTGGGTTAACCGCTGACCAATACAGGGTTATATTTAGGGACAGGACAGACGGCAGGCGCACACTCAAGACTGGGTAGATTTTGTAGTGACTGCTATTAATTCTCTGGAAGGCTGGCTTCATGGTATAATGTGCATGATTATGAAGGACTGTACAATTTACTTGTGAGGGAGCACATCCTGAATAATTGTCAAAATCAGCAACTGCACCAGTACCTGGTGGACCCAGATCTGACCTCTCCCCAAGAACTGGGAAAGAAGGCAGACAAGTTGGTCTGCATCAGGGCGAAACAAAATTCTCATGGTGGTGGTCCCCAGAAGAAGCAAGATTCTTCTAAGGCCCAAGAGAAAGGTGGGGACAAATCAAAATAAAAGAAAGTCTTCTGAAGATCCCCAAAAATCTTCCTCTGGTGGTGGGTCCCAATCCTCTTCCTCCTCCTCCGCCTCTAACAAGAAACCTTGGTGCTAATTTTATTTAAAGTCCATAGGGTAAAGGATGCCAATTTTGATAAGTCTAGCACCAGTACTGCTACTACTACTACTTCTACTACTCCTAATCCTAAACCTCCTAGTGCCCTCCGGAACCTCCAGATTCATCCCTGACCAGGTAAAACTCCACCACGCAGCTTGCAATGAATTTAGATATCGCGTTCTCATGCAAGTGCTACATACAGGGCCCGGTCCCCCCTTTTAGCTAATTCCGTCACCTTGATGTTTTACAGAACTGATAATCGTCTGGTGATCGTTTTTAACTATCCCCTTTGCCCTCATTGATTGAGCCCGTCTTCAACTAAGGTATAGCTATTTTCCATTAATGACTGCACACTTCTATGTAATTAAAACGCCAGGACCTTGGGAGACTTATTGTTCCCATTCTCTTGTCCTCATTTAACACAGTGACTGCGCAACACTAGCCACGACTTTACTGGCGTGACTGGAAGCCTACAGCGACACGACCAGTGGGTAAGAAATTATGTATTAGCATTATAGTCGCCACCCTCCCTTAATTGTGCAACACCCTGGCTCCAACTCTCCCTATCCTTATAGGTGTGTGACTAGACCCCACCTGTTTAAGGTTGCCCCATCCAGTCCTGATGAAGATCCGCACAGCCAAGGCTTTAACTACCTGATGGCTTTATGACAGATCGAAATTCGACGAATACCCTACTCAGCTAAGGGCCTGGACCTCTTACATACACCCCCCCACGTGCTTTATGAATGATACATTTAATGTATATCGAAACTATTGAAAAAACAGCATATGTATTAAAACTGGGCCAGGCTCGTTTTGGACGGTGACTTGCAACCGATCCTGATGTATATAAATTGTATGAATTACTCTCTCCTATGTCACCTACTTTGAGTTTCCTTCCCACCACATTTTCACTTGAGCACTTCTCTCCCTCCTTTGCATGCTCTATACCCCTTGGAGCAACCTACCTTTGAAAATATGACATGATGAAATAGCGGTCTCACCATTTTTGAAATAAAATATATGGTGTTCTGATTTACAGGTTGTTGCACATTCCCTCTTTCTTTCAAGATGTTGTATTAAGTACCCAGGAGCTCACATAATTAACTCTATTAGCTCTGGAACAATTTATGATTATTCCTACAAGGGAGTTGATTTACTTCTTTCTTAAAATACAGGTCAAAAACCCTTGTTTTTTTGTATTAAACTGTACCCAGGTCCCTGACCATTATTGGGCTACCCCATTCTTTGTAATGGCTACCCAAGGGAAGGAAAAGGAAGGGTAAAGATGTATCCTCCTCTCAGACTCCCAGTGAGAATCAGCCTCCTGAATGAGATGATCTCAGGACCTGTGAAGGAACTGCCCCTCTCTTGAACAACTCAGAGAGCAAGCTGCTGCTGAGGAAGCAGGGAATGCCAGTGGGTCCCACAGGACTTTAGGGGAAGATGGGCACCTGTTTTTTAAAGTAGAGGCCCCAAACCTGGTGCCACCAGGAGGTTGGTAATACCTCAAATGTACAGGGGTTTCCTATTGAACCTGCTACACACTATTCCCCTTGCAGGACATCTTGGGCAAAGCAAGACTTGGGACATGCTTGTCCCTCATTTTTACTGGCACTACATGTCTGAATACACCAAGGAGTTGTATAACTCCTGTGTCACCTGCCAAGCCAGTTGTAAGCCAGGTGGCACTACAAAGGACCCCTTAATCCCACTACCAGTGGTTGGGGTTCCCTTTGAGAGGTTAGGGATAGACATTGTAGGTCCCTTAAACCTTCAAACAGCATCTGGACATCGTTTTATCTTAGGAGTGGTGGACCATGCAACTAGATATCCACAGGCTATTCCCTCTAGTACCGGTGCAGCTCCTGTAGTGGCCAGGGCCCTCCTGGGATTCTTTTCCAGGCTTGGGTTCCCTAAGAAGGTATTTTTATACAGCGGTACTAACTGCATGTCTAGCTATATCACTGATATGTGGAAAGAGTGTGGTGTTAACTCTAAGTTTACCACACCCTACCTCCACAGGCCAATGAGCTTGTTGAAAGGTTCAACAAGACCCTCAAAGGTAAGATAATTGGACCGCAAGAAAATCTGAGGCTAAAATGGGATGTCTTACTGCCTTGCCTTCTCTTTGCCTACAAAGAGGTTCCTCAGAAGGGGTTGGGCTACAGCCCATTTGAACTTCTGTTTGGACATCCATCTAGGGGTCCATTATGTCTAGTCAAAGAAGGATGGGACCAATCTCTCAAGCTTCCTAAACAGGACATAATAGACTATGTACTCAGCCTGGGTTATTGCATGTCTGAGTACATGAAGAAGGCCAGCAAAAATTTTGAGGCCAGCCAGGAGCTTCAGACAGCTTGGCATGACCAAAAGGCTGCACTGGCAGCTTACCAGGAGGGACAGAAGTGTGAGTGTTGGAGCCTGTAGCAGCAACAGCTCTCCAAGGAAAGTGGAGTGGCCCCACACTATATGGAAAAGAAAGGTGAGATCACCTACTAAGTTGACCTAGGTAAGAAGTCCCTACCGGGTTCTTCGTGTGAATCACCTGAAACCTTTTGCTTGCTAATGGCCACTGGAGGAAGAGTGACCCTCTCTCCTGATCTCCTCTCTAAGAACCCTGTTGATGGATCAGTTGATGGAGTGGCCTTGGCAGGCAGCCTCACTGATCAACAGCAGTTTGATTGCAACAGGTTCTCAATCAGTTCCCTGGTCTCTCCATGACACCCAGTCAACCCATCTGGTATACCCATGAAGTGGACACAGGTGACAGCCTGCCTGTGAAGAACGACATTTACAGATAGCTTGACCATGTCAGAGATTTCATCAGGACAGAGGTCCAAAAGATGCTGGAGTTGAGGACCATTGAACCTTCAGCTAGCCCATGGGCTAGTCCTGTAGTCCTTGTACCATAACCTCCCACCCAGGATGGTAAGAGAGAGATGAGGTTGTGTGTTGACTATAGAGGCCTCAATGAAGTCACTAGGACTTATATCCATCCAATACCAAGGGACAGATGAACCAAATGATACGTTGGCTTCTGCCAAATGTCTCAGTACATTGGACCTGACTGCTGATTATTGGCAATTCAGATTCTATGAGAATGACAAACCAAAATAAAAACATTTTCAAGGGGGGCGTGGCCGAGACAGCGATGTGAGCGGACGCGTCTCGTGCGAGCTCTGTCGCCCCGCTGTTGCATAAGCTTGATTTTGCGAAGTCCGGGGGGCTCTTTCTCCTGGGGTCCCCCCCAGCCCTGTGAGCCCTGTCAGCGCTGCACCCCGGAACGAGTCCTGGCCGTGGGGGATCCCGCTGACGGCGCCCGGAGCCCCAGAGCCTCCGCGATCGGCCGCCGGCCGCCATCTTCCTGCAGGCGCCTGGCTCAGCTCCCCTTGAGCGGGGCCGATCACCGCCGTCGGCGAAGCACCGGAGGCTGCCTGCGCCCCGACTGAGGCGGATTCCACCCCTTGGCGGCATCGGACGGCTACCTGGGCGGCCCTGTTGAGGCTGCTTGTGCCGGGCCGCCCCTGCCGGTGGGCATTGAAGCTGCCCGGGCGCCGCGATCAGGAGAGGCCCCGGCTCTGGCGGGAATGGAGGGCCGAGCCTGGAGAAGTCGCTAGAGGACCTCACCCAGCGAGACCCGGCTCCTGATCTCTTGCCCGCCGCGGGACGATTCCGGTAAGCAGCACTTCCCAGTATTGCCCCCCTTCTGCCAGTCATCGGCGGTGTCCTGAGGTCGGGGAGGCCACACTGCGGAGCTGGCCGCCATCTTGTCCCCCTTGCCGGCCGCCTGAGGAGGCACACCCGGACGAGGTGGAGGGACGCCCCACCTGCTTGCACGGCCCCCTGCACACAAGCCCTGCTGACCGCTGCCGGACATTGCCGGACATTGCTCTGCTCATAGTTGTGACTTCCATTGCTGGGCACACGTCGGAGTGTTGACAGCGCTGACTACCACTGCACTCTGCGCTGTTGGACACCACTGAGACAGCCCTGCCCCCTCCTCGCGGGGACCTCTGCCATTTTCCTGCCATCTCATCTGCCCTGCGGTTTGGCGCCTCCGACCTGGGCCCGGAGTCGCTGAGCTGAGGGGACTCTAGAGAGACACCGGCGTTGTCCTGAACCAGGCCTCCGCAGCTGGCCTCCCCTGTGCTGCTCGCCGCCGCGCGGACTACGGGGGCTTCTACTGGTCTCTCTGCCAGCGCGGACCGGGGGCCGCTCGCAACAGACCACCCTTCCTCCCTTTGCTGTGCACCCGGAGTGGACTATGACTCGTGGCAAGGGGGGCACGAGGGACCCGCCAGCGGCAACAACCAAGGGCACCTCAGTGGCCACCATGTGGAGCAAAACGGGCGCGTCGCCTTCCTCCGGGGGCCCATCCTCGTCGGGGGGGCAGTCCCAGCCCCCTACTGACTCCCCCCCGGTAACACAGGCCTTCATGTCCTCCTTCATGTCGGACTTAAAAGCCGAAATTGGATCCCTCAGGTCGGAGGTCCACACGTGCGTCAAGGAGCTTCGTAAGGAGGTCACCGACCTGGGCGATCGGGTTGATGGCCTCGAAAAAACGGTCGATACCCGCACCGAAGACCTGGAACAGCTATGGCAGCGGGTGGCGACCCTCGAGGAGCAACACATTCAGCTCCAGATCAAGCAGGAGGACCTGGAAAATAGGGGACGCCGGAATAACCTCCGAATACGGGGAGTGCCACTCGGAGAAGAGGGGACTGACGCCATGGCCTATGTGGCCCAACTCCTACATGAGGTGTGGGGCAAGGACGACGCTTCCCCGCCGCGCCTGGATCGGGCCCATCGAGTCTTTGGGGCGGGTGGCAAGGCGGGCCTCCTGCCTGATATCGTTACCAGGCTGCACTATTTCACGGAGAAGGCCATTTTGAAGGCGGCGAGGGACAACCCGGACCTGCGCTACGGGGGACACAAGATCCAGATCTTCCAAGACCTGGCACCTAACACACTCCACAGGAGGAAGGTCTTCCGCCCGGTCACCGAGAGACTCCGGGCCCTCAACATCTCCTACCAGTGGGGGCACCCCTTTGCCCTCATCTTCCGGTGGGAGGACAAACGCAGGGCCCTCCGGTCCTACCGTGAGGCGGCCCAACTGATTGGCCTGCCGGACTCCCCGGACCACAGCCCATCCCGCTCTCATCGCCCAGGGAGGGCCCCTCCTCGCCCGGACTGGTCCACGGTGCGCAGACATCGTCGCACCCCCCCGGTGGATAGCTGCTCCGCATCCCAGGCTAAGCATGACATTATTGCGTACATACGCTCCCTTGAGGGTGACCGCGAGGAGCAGGCCTCCCAGCTCCTCGCCTCTGGCACTGAAGGAGAGGATCGTCCCCCGACTCCAGACGGACCTTGATTAGGAACGATGTGACTTATGCTGCTCTGAGCCTACACTCGATCTCTGGGCCTTTGGGCCCGCTTTGTCACGCTACGGAGACCTTGCCCTGTTGTTTATGGTGCTGGGGGCCTTGGCTACTCTCGTGAACCGCCCTCGCTCCCCCCCCATGGGGGTCTGAGGGAGTGGCCTGTGGCTTCCGTCCTCTCCGGACCCTGGTCCCCACCATCGAGCCCTGCCGCCCCCCTGGCCAGGACTTCTGTGCCTTCCTGCTCTTGCTGCCCCCGGACTTCCCCAAGACAGCAGGGTGGATGGGCAGCGGGACGGCCAGTATTCTCCCTCACGGACCTCCACACCCTCTCTTTGTCCCGTAGGAAGTGACATTCCTGTGTTCATCCGAACCCTCGGGTAGAGGATGCCCGGTACCTGGGACATTGTGCTGTGGCCCTGTTGGCCTGTTATGGTTATGTTCTTTCTCTGCACTCATTATTTTCCTACTCTTTCTCTTTTTCCTACTTTTCTCTCGCGCTGCCCTTTCCTCTGGTTCTTTCTCCGCGCATGCATTGTGGGGGCGGGATGGGGACCGTGGGCGCTAGCGCGATGGGGGCGGGGGGAAGCGGACGCTGCCCTGTCTGTGGGTGTGGTGTTCCATGGGTTAATGCGCGGCCCCGACCCCTTAGCGCGATGACGGCAAACCTTCCCGCGCCCCTGAAGGTCCTCTCTGTCAATGTTAAAGGACTCAACTCCCCCAATAAGCGGAATCAGGTATGGCGCTATCTTTTACAGCATTCCCCTGACATCATCCTCCTCCAGGAGACGCACCTTCTGAAGGGGGACACCAGGCGCATGGCGCACCCTCGATACCCCACGCAATTCTGGGCATCCACTGACTCTAAGACGGCGGGGGTGGCAATCCTCTGCAGGGCTGGCTTTAGGCGGGGACCCACGAAACCTTACAAGAGTGTTGACGGGCATTTCCTTCGGGCCACGGTGCAGTTGGGGAGCGCGCAGTTCACCCTGGGCTGTGTCTATGCGCCCAACCAGTCGCAGGATAAATACCTCCAAGCGCTTCTGCGGGACCAGTTTCAATCGGGCGACCCCAACATGATCCTGGGTGGGGACTTCAACCTAGTGTGGGACTCAGAACTGGACCGGGCGGGGGCCTCTTTTAATGGCACGGGAGCAATGTCCTCTGCCCTTAGAGCGCAGATCACAGACCTGGGACTTGTGGATGTGTGGCGTTACCACAACCCGGGAACCCGGGACTACTCCTTCTACTCACACTCCCACAGGACTTACTCCCGTATAGATTATCTCTTTACTTCCCTTGAACTGACCCGAGAGTCTCTGACGGCCTCTATCTCCGACATTTCCATTTCGGATCATGCGCATGTGGACCTTCTGCTGCAGGACCCGCTGGCTCATGTTCCTCGGGAGCGGAGATGGGTCCTTCCACCGAGCATCCTTCGGGATCCGGAGGATGTCTCCAGCATTCGTGACGCCATAGACTCGTACTTCGCCATTAACGATACCCCAGATTTGCCCTTCCAGACGGTCTGGGACGCCTTCAAGGCCACCATTAGAGGCCACATTACCTCCCTGGCGGTGGCGCGGAGACGTGAGGCGTCTAAACTAGAAACTGACCTAGCCAGCGAGATCAAACAGGCGGAAACTCGGGACAGGGATTGCCCCTCGCAGGCATCTAAGAGAACGCTCGCCAACCTTAGGGGGCAACTCCGCACACTGCGCACTAACAAGGCGGAGCGCTCCCTGCTGGCGCTCAAGCAACGCTATTATGAGGGTGGCGATAAGGTAGGACGCCTTCTTGCTGGCAGACTGCGGGCTCGTGCAGCCAGAGCTCACATTGCCAATATCAAACGTCAAGACGGCACCTGCGCCACCACTGAAAAAGCTAAGCAGGAGGCCTTTGTTGCCTACTACTCCTCCCTGTATGCAGAGGACCCTACCTCGGCTGAGGCGCGGGAGGCCGTTCTTGCGGAGTACGAGGGGTCTTCGCTGACTCCGGCATGCGCGGCTGCACTGGAAGAACCCCTGCAAGAGGAGGAAATCTCGGCGGCCGTCAAGGACCTCCCTCCTGGAAAAACCCCGGGACCGGATGGTCTGCCTCTGACCTTCTACCGCGTCTTCCTGACCCAGCTCCACCCGTACTTACTGCGGTTGTATAGCTCTTTCTCCGACACCATTGGTCCGTCCTCTGACATGGGTTCGGCGGAGATCGCGCTGATCCCTAAGCCTGGGAAGGACCCCGACCTGTGTGCCTCCTATCTCCCCATCGCCCTCCTAAATACCGACCTGAAGATCTACACCAAACTCCTGGCCAAACGATTGGACCCTTACATGCCGGGGTTGATAAACCCGGATCAGGTGGGGTTTATTCGGGATCGACAGGGGGCTGATAACGTGCGCAGGTTGGCGCACCTAGTGGGGAAGGTGCGACATTGGGACATCCCGGCTTGCCTCCTCTCGCTCGACGCGGAGAAGGCCTTTGACCGGGTCGACTGGGCCTTCTTGAGAGCGGTCCTCCAGAAACTTGGCTTCGGTCCCAACATGATCGCCAGGTTCATGGCCCCCTATCTGGGGCCGCAGGCCAGAATCGGGGTCAACGGCCAGCAGACACCGCCGCTATCGATTCACAGGGGCACGAGGCAGGGGTGTCCGCTCTCGCCGCTCCTGTTCGCCCTCGCGGTGGAGCCGCTTGCGGCACTGATAAGGCGCACCCCCAACATCCATGGAATACCCCACGGGGGCCGCGACAATAAGGTGGCTCTCTTCGCAGACGACCTGATCCTCACTCTTACGCGCCCCAGCGAATCCCTCCCTGCGGTACACGACGCGCTCTGCCTATATGAACGAGCGTCCGGACTTAAAATCAACCACACCAAATCCTGGGCGCTAAACCTCACCATCCCTGAAGAGGAGGTCCACTCTCTGAAAGGGACTACGCCCTACCGTTGGGCGGAGAGCCACATTAGGTACCTGGGTCTCGACCTGACGCCCCATCTGGACTCCTGGTCCGTGATGAACTGGGCGGCTTGCCGCAAAGAAGTCCTGGCGGACCTGCGAAAATGGAAGCCCTTGATGATTTCATGGCTAGGGCGGCTCAACGCGGTCAAGATGTCGATTCTCCCTTGCATCCTCTATGTCTTTCAATGTCTGCCCACCCCAATCCCTCTCCACTGCATAAAGAGTCTCCAGCGTGACCTCATGTCATTCATCTGGGGTGGTAAACGTCCCCGGTTCTCACAGAAGGTCCTTATGGAACCGAGGGATAGGGGCGGCCTTGCCTGCCCGAACCTTCTCCACTACTACTGGGCGGCACATCTCCGGGTTGTCATTGAATGGGGCGTGCGCAAAAGTGATAAGCACTGGCTCCATATGGACCGGGTGGTCACGGGGCGCACTATCTGGGATCTGCCTTGGCTGCCGCGAGTGGCGCGCTCCAGAAGTGCGTACATGGCGGTCCCGACGAAAACGGTCCTGGACATCTGGGACAGGGTGGCGGTGCGCAAAGGCCTTACCACGTTCCCATCTCCGCACACCCCAATCGCTGGTAACCCGCAGTTCCCTCCCGCAGCCTGGACCCGCGCATTCGAAAGCTGGACGCAAGGGGACTGCAGGGTCATAGGGGACCTCTTCGATGGAGGTTCGCCCAAATCTTGGCCTGATTGCAAAGAGGAGTTCGGTCTGCCCTCGACTGCCGGCCTGCAGTACGCCCAGCTGCGCCACTGGACTATGGGAGACGACATGTATTGGGCGGCCACCAGGGCCTACACGCCCTTCGAGAAGCTGGCACGCACTCTGGGGGGGCTGAAGAGGCTCATCTCCCAGATATACAACATACTGCAACATCCCACCTCACCACCTGCCCACCCCTACCAGGGGCAATGGCAGTCGGCGGCGGGTGCCGACATAGAGCCATCCCAGTGGGCCAGGCTGTGGAACGATATCCCCAAAATCTACCGTAGCATCCCACAGAGGGAAAACGCCTACAAGATGCTCACGCAATGGTACTACACTCCCTTGAGACTTAGCAAAATGTTCCCCACCGCCTCGCCGCTGTGTTGGAGGTGTGGTACTGCGACTGGTGACTTCGTGCATATCTGGTGGACGTGCCCTGTCCTAGCTGTCTTCTGGAAGGAGGTGCTCAGTCACATTAAGAAGGTGTTGGGTTTTCCCCTGCCTGAAGAGGTCTGCACGCTTCTGCTGGGCATTCGACCCCCTGCGCTTAGGGCCCTCACGCGCAGCGACTGGATCCTTACGCTCCAAATGCTAGGCGCTGCCAAGCAACTCATCGCTTTATACTGGAAACGGGCTGAAGCGCCGCTGATAGCCTCCTGGTTTGTGCGTCTTTGGCAGGTCATGGCTATGGAAATGCTTACGGCGTGGATCCAAATGAGGGGCGCGCGCTTCAAAGCAGTGTGGGAACCCCTTGTGCGCCACCTGTGCTCTGTCAGCTATGCGCGTCACATGCCCCCTAGGCTCCGTGCGCTGCACCTATTTGAGGATGCCCTTGTCCCTGCTGACCCGAGCAGACTATGCCCCTGACTGTTCTCCCCAATGCAGGCACTGCTACGACCCGCAAGCCCGCCTGGCTTTGCCCTCCTGCCAACAGCTGCGATATTATTGCTACCTTCCCCTGGCTCCCTCCCCCTCACCTCTGCTTAGCCCTCACGTGATTTCTTCTTCTTTCCTACTTGCCACTCTGGCCTTCGCCCCCTTCTGGAGCAGTTTATGCCCCGTTGGGCCTTTTTGAAATGTGACACTGCAGTTATCGACTTTCACTGCGCCTCCCCCGCACGGCGATACAGCAGCCGCGGGTGGCCATTCCTGCAATCGCTACCCATAAGCCACGCAGCCGGCCCCCCGGAGGGGTTGTAGGCAGGGTGCTGTGTTAATGCTCAGCTTTTCCCCACCGGGTGGTATGCATTTATGAGTTCTTCTATGCGCGGCCGGCCTCAACATGGGGTTGTAGGCTTATCGCTGTGTTCACAATAAAAACAGATTTGAACAAAAACATTTTCAACCCCCAGAGGTCATTATCAATTTATTGTGATGTATTTTGGTTTATAAAATAGACCTGCCACATTTCAGAGGCTGGTAAATAAAGTCTTAACAGGCCAGGAAGCCTATAGTGCATCATATATAGATGATATATCTGTCTTTGGGAGGATCACCTGGTCCACCTCAGTAATGTACTTGAGGCACTACAGAAGGCAGGGCTCAGTATCAAGGCCACAAAGTGCCAGTTAAGGCAGAGTAAGGTTATGTACTTGGGCCACCTTGTAGGTGGAGGCCAAGTTCAACCATTGGAGAGCAAAATTCAGACCATTATGAACTGGATTGCTCCCACTACCCACACTCAGGTCAGAGCTTTCTTGGGCCTGACTGGGTACTACAGGAGGTGTGTTAAGGGCTATGGACCCATAGTGACACCACTTAACCACTTGGATGCTATGATTCTTCTGGTGCTTCAATGTAATTTCCATTGAAATCAATGGAAACTCCATGACGAGTTACCCTTGTCATTAGCGCTGAAGGGGTTAATGACCTCACCTCCAAAAGGAGGCCTAGGAATGTTCAGTGGACAGTTAGCTGACAGAAGGAATTTGATGACCTGAAGCAAGCCATGTGCTCTGCTCTAATTCTACAAAGTGCTGTCTACTTCAAACCATACATTATCCAGACAGATGCTTCTGAGATAGGGATAGGTGCAGTATTATCACAGCTTAATGCAGAGCGCCAGGATCCACCAGTAGCTTTCATAAGCAGAAGGTTGACCCCGGGGGGAAGCGTTGGTCAGCTATTGAGAGGGAGGCATTTGCGTTGGTCTGGACCTTGAAGAACTTGCGGCAATACCTGTTTGGCTGAAACTGGACAAAGGACTGGGGAGTATTCTCCCCTCTGTCCAGCCCCTCCTCTTGGAGGGACCACTGAGTTGTTCCAACACTTTCCCTGGGGTACTTAAGAGCACCCATTTGGGTGGGTCCTCAGATTCATCGTGGAACAGGACTCACCTCTGAAACCAAGACACTCTTCGACCGTCAGGACACTTGGACTTTGTTGGACTTTGAATGGAACTGAGACTGCATCATGGAAGACTCCTACTTCTCCTGGTCTTGCTGTTCTTCAAGTCTTCTGCATCGTCTGTGTCTGGGCCTGTGCTTAATCCAGATTTTCCTGAAGGCCTGTGGGTATCAAGGACATCAGAAGTAATCTCACTTGGAGTGAAGGAGTCACTCCCCTTCATCTGCAGGTACTGCAACGAAGCTGACCAGTCTGCTGCTCCTGTTGTCCTACAGAATACACAAGTGTTGGTTCTGCCGCTCCCTAGAGGCCTGACCTGTCTTCTCTGCAATTTTGAAAACAGTATCCTTTGTCGGAGCTGCTGGGACCAAACCCCTTTGCACAGTGTCGACTAGCCGTAGCCAAGGCTTGTTGTCTCTGCACTCCAGAGATCTTCGGGCTACAAAATGTTCCATCCTTCTGCAACTCATCCCTTGAAGATCAGCATCCTCACTGCATCCCCTGCACCTCCATCTTTGGTGAACTGGCTGATTTCCTCTTGTGACTCCTGTGCCTTCGGCCTGTCGGTCCTCTCGGGGGTCTTCATTTGCTTCAGTGGGTTCCCCTGCTTGCTCAGGGCCTGACACTTGATGAATCCCTTGGACCTTGCTGGTCCCAACGGTTACAACTTTTTGCTTTCCTTGGCAGTTGCAGCTACCAAGGCTTGTTCGTGCTCCAGCTGACCACCGACCACCTGGACACTGACACCCGATGTGGGACAGCCTATGCATGGCTCCTGGTCTTCCTCAACATCGCCTGGTCATTACAGCTGCAGCGTCAAGGTCACCATCTTTACTCTTGAACCTCCCGACATCAGTGGGCATTGTGCTTCCGTGCCTCCGAGACACTTCAGAGTGGCATAGACTCTGTCCCCTCTGCTTGCAGGTCCTCCTCTTCACGAATCCAATCTTGAATTCTTAACAGGCTTCTCCAGAGGCATCTTTTTTTAGGTCTTCCGTTGTCATCTACAGCAGGTTCTGACGTCACTTCACCACCATGCACCCGTCTTCCCTGCTGAGGGTAACCTGGCTCCTGGGGCATCCTTAGTAGGGGTTGCTCTCCAACCTCCTGTCTTCTATAGGGTTTCTTTGGGGCTCTCTGGGAAGGGTCCTTCTTCATTAAAACTGCAATGCGACTTCTCCTTTGACTTCCATTGGGTACTCGGCTGTGTTTCCACTCAGCACACATCCTCCTTTGGGTTCCAGGGTACTTACCTTGGATGGTTCCTTGTGTCCCCTACTCTTCTGGGTCTTCTGGTCCAAGTCCTGGTCTCCTTTGCAGTTCACATTCCACTTTCTTAATATATGGTTTGGTCTCCCCCTGGAGACCAGTGTATATTTGTGCTACTTACCTTATTATTTTGAAGTATTCTTGTGTGTATTTTTGATATCTCCAGGTAGGAGATATGCCAATTTGTTAGTGATTGTGTTGCATTTTTAATAGACTTACATTTAAAAACACTGTGTGGTTCTTTTTCACTTAATCTACGCTGTTGATTACATTTGATAAAACAAGCTGCTTTACACTTCTTCAAGATAAGACTGAAGACTGCTGTCCACAGCTACCACTTCTATGGTTATCAAAGACCACTAAAATCGCCATAAGTGTTGCCTGGATTAGTGCAAGGTGCAACATTCCTGAGAGTGTGCACCATATACTAAGCCAGCCTCCTACAACCACCAACACCAGTTCTCCATTATGCTTCTCCCACCAGGCCACAAGTCCTAAAAGAAGTGGGGCACTAACCAAGTTAGGCAGTATATACCTGATATCACAGTGCATGACATCACAACCTATGACCTCACAGGAAGTGATATCTCGAAAAATTACTTCAGATTCTAAGAAAAGAGGGTGTGGCCTAATGGCTACAGCGGTCGATTTTGAAACTGGGGAACTGGGTTTGAATCTCGGCAGGGAAGCTCAACATCCTGTGATTCTGGGCAAATCACTTAATCTCCCCTATGCCTACCAAACATTAATGTGTCTGTCTGTAGTGTAACCGGTGCTCATGTAAAGTGCTCTGATACCTTCTGGTCGAGTTTGCACTATATAAAACTCTTTAAAAAAAAGAGACTTTACAGTCTATCATAGGTATATTTGAACACATTTCAATATTTAACAAATTTGATTTTGCGTTGAAGTTGTGCCAAAAAAGTGGTGCAACCCTGGAGTAAGACCTGGGCCTCTACTTATACATTTAGTTATTAAAACGCTGCCAGAATGAAATTGGCAACAAGAAGAAACGTGGCAGTATATCTGTTCTGCCTAATTCGTGGCAAAGTCTGAATTTTTAAACATCTTATGGGATTAAGGCACCTGCTGCATAGATCTTTATGTACCCAGTAAATCTCAGGAAATAATAATAATGGTATGATAACTCTGGAGGTTAATGCACTTGCTGGAGAGACAGGTACTTTGTCTTGTTCCCGTTTTGGATTAAAGTAGCATAGAGGGTTAATATGTCTCTCCCAAAGGACATCATGTGACACACAGATGACACATTTTTATTTTTTTTAGATGGGTAAATGGGTTATTGCTTTTAACATAGAGATCCTTTAGTTACTTGCACTTCATAAATTGTAATCCTTATAGCACAGCGAATTATAAATGAAAGGACATATGACTCCTACACCTTGTAACCCTCACTATCTTATGTAATGCATTTTGTAAATTGATTTACATACATATGGTTTATTGTCAATGTACAATGTGTGATGTAAAGTGCTGCAACACCCTGGATTGGGTTGAGTATTGCTATAAAAGAAATAAGACAAACTAGTGGTATTTACATTTTTATTTGAGTAAATATTAGGACAGACCAACACATCTAACAGCCTAACCCAAGATGTGTGCTTAGACTAAGTCGGATGCTAATTTGAGGTTCAAAATAAACAAACATTAGCATTTGAGCCGCTGAATTATGCAGTGTGGACCCGTCAAATATGGTAGGGTCTGGCTGAGGAGGGGCAGGATGCAGACAGCAATCAACAAACTACCTCAAGACTCTTCCTTTGTCCTGGGGGTGCACAGAATGCAGGCAGCCATAGCAGCGAGTGTGAGGTGAGAAAAAATTCCTGGAGGTATGCAGCACTACAAAAGGACAGGTCACAGGTCAAGTACAAGGTCATTGGCCTGTCAAAGCGTTCCAATGGCCCTGCGACTGACAGAAGGGAGAGGGGAAATTGTTTTGTTCCCATGTCCCACACACCCTATCCCCCTTGTCCACCCACTTCAAAATCTGGAGGGGATATATCCCCCCCGTCCCCCACACTTCCTACGCCATGATTATTATTGTGGCACGATGGGTTGAGAAGTTATTTTTTATTACCAAAGTTGGTGCTCAGGAGCATATAGGGGGCACGTTCTGTAGGAGCTAAGAGGGACCATTGTGTCTAAGGTTATGCGGTGTACTGTGAGCCTCACAACCGGTTTCACAGGAGGCAAGCAGTTACTCAGCGGCGGCAGCACAGGTAAACATGATGGGGCGGGGGCAGGGGGAAGTCAACAGGCGATGTAATAGATATAATTTAATTAATAAATAACACCTATTCCATCATGTGTCGGCTTCCCCACTGCCGTGTCTGTGTGTGTGTATGTATTTATAACCCAGGCTGTGGGGACTGTCTCATGGTTAACCTTGTCAGTAACCAACAAACACTATCTTTGTAAGGACCAGTGCTTGAGGAGGACCGGTCCCCGCAGTGTGTTTAATTACTTTTGAGCGAGTGTATCAAAACGCTAAAAAAATGCAGTTATATCTGCCTTGGTCCACTTTATAACCTACCCTACTATCAAAGCATGCGTGGAATAGTAAATACACACTTCATTACGGTCAATGGCCGGTCCTCATAATAATATGTTTGTTATATTGCCTGAGTCTGTGTGCATGTGTGTGTGTGTTTGTGTGTATGTGTTTGTGTGCACTCACTCAGACATGTGTGTATACCAAACATAGAAAACTCTGATCAGAACTAATAAGAAGGAGGTCGGGTAGGCTTAGCGGGAGGAGGCGGAAAAGTAGTTCAACTTGCAAACAGTGTGTACAAGGATCAGGGTCTTGGCACACACTAAGGTAAGCTGGGCCTCTTAAACGGATAGCAATGGAAAAAGGTGGTGATTGAGGTGAGGAAGGCAGAGAGCATTTTTTTGTCTTGTCTTGATGAAGCTGAAGTTTTTTGAAGAGGTAGAAGGATGATGAGGTCAATGTAGATGGAATGATTTCTTGGGTGACTTAGAAGAGAAACATCTAATTATTTCGGTCTAGTCAAGATTGGACATTAGGTAAGATGAGATCACTCAGAAACAGGTCGTAATGAGTCAGTCAGTCACAGAAACTAAGCATGAGTCTGTGATGAACAGCAGAAAGGTAGTTCGGTGGCATCATCTAGCACGTGTTAAGGAGAAATATGTTCTGCTCTCACCAAAGAGTCTGTGTACGTGCAAAAAGAGGAGTAAGCCAAAAACAAATATTTGCCCATGGGAGTGCATGTGAGGTGGGACAGTGAGGTAGGACGTGAACCAGGAAAGTGTCACACCCGGGATGCACAAGACTGGTAGAGATGTGAGAATAACTGGGGAACCGGGTTAAAGACTCGGTGTCCGCCTAACATCCTATGATTCTGGGCAAATACCTTAATCTCCCCGTGCCTAATAAAAATGAATGTGTCCCTGTGTAACATAACTGGTGCTCATGTAAAGCGCTCTGATACCTTCGGGCCGAGTTTGTGCCACTTAAGACTGCATGTAAAAAGTATTTACTGATTACCTATTTCCAAGGCAGCAGAGAGGATGAGGTGGATCAGGATGGATGAGGACACTTGTGGTGAGCAGAGGTTACGAAGCACATTGAGCTGAAGTCTGGGTGTAGCATATTGCAGTGGTTGCTGGTGGGTCTGTAGTAAGTCACTCAGATAAAAGCAAACTGCTGTAGGGTTCTAGAGAAGATATAAAGAACGCCCTGGGACCAGATCGGGGCTGAGGAGCTTTGGTGGGTTTGGAAATTGTTAAAAGGTGGGAAGTAAGGGATCTCCTTATGGTTTCAGTCTTAGTCTGGCCCTGATCAAGAACACTGGGCCTTATTTATGAAGGCCTTGCGCCACTGGTGCGTCACTTTTTCCCATTTTAAAAGTGCCGCACCGGCGGCGCAAGACCTTCATAAATAAGGCCCACTGTGTTGTAGCACCAGATTCCAGTTTACCTGAACCAAAACTCAAGCCATAACAACATAGGCGGGGTCCTGAGGGAAAAAAGGAGCAGGGATTTAAAAAGAGAAGACTGCATATGAGAAGAACCTGACACACTTTCAAAAAGCACACCACTGCAGTGGAAACTGGAACTTCTGTGCACTGCATGATGGGATTTAAGACGGCATAGGATGTGCCATGGTGCCGTACACTGAGGGTGTACGCCATACAGCAAACATGAGGAAGATAAGTAAGTAGTCAAGGGTGGTCTTTCAAATGTTGGCCAGAAAATTCAGTCAATGCTTCAGCAGACCAAAGAATATACAATATTAGACCCTGATGAATCAGGGGCATAAATAACTGCATTGCATAGTAATGTAAATGGTAGTGGAATCATTGACATTGAGTGATGTTTGGTAATGTATTAGACGGTTGTAGAAAAGAAGGATTGAATGTTTTAGAGAATTAGCTTAACAAATATGTGCAGGGATGTATGAAGATTTGGCAAGAATGAGGCGAGGCAAAGGGTAAAGAAGTGTCCAAGTCATGGTGGTCTATTTTTTGCCACTCTCGGTGGAGTCCCCGTCATTGGTACGAATATCTGGAATGACGGGGTGAGGCATATGTGAAACCATTCTTCTGCAAATTGAGCACCCTCTTCAAGGTATTGAACTCTTCATTTCTTTGCAAGCAATGCATTCGATGTAAAAAGATGGCGTCTGAGGCAGAATGGCCTAAACATTCACTACTTTCAAGAGACAGATTTACTAACTTTTTGTGCCAGGTTTGCAATACTTTTGTAGCGCAAATCCCAAGCAAAGAGCTATGCTGATTGTGTCTGTCCATGTGTATAGCTAGCACAGTGGTCCCTACTGTCAAGTGATCAAACATATATTCGAGAATTGGTATTTGTTTGCATTTAATAATGTATCTTAAAAATCAGTCAATAGTATCAATAAAAAGCGCAGTGAGGTGAACAAGCGTGCTCGATTCTCAGGAAAAGTGTGATACACACTTGTAATGGACAGCAAAATACGCGTATCACTAATTACAAAGTAGCGGCCCTCAACAAAAAGCAATAAATTACAATAGTGCTGGTACCTGTTTTCTGTTGGCCGCTAAACAGTGAAGCAGCCACCTACCTGATCAGAGACAAGAAGGCTCAGAAGCAGCCTTTCAAAACATTTTAAGACTTGGCTGTTTCGACAACTGTAAACTGTGCTCGAGTTATGTGTTTTAGTCCATCTTGGTTTGGGATTCTCAGCGCGGGCACACTCCATGTGGAGTAACCAATCTCCAAACTTATAACATAACATAAAATAACATAATAGAGCAGGTCTGCAGATTTTACTATCCATATACAGGGGTGTAGCTTCAGGGGGGGCTGGTGTGTTACAACTGCCTAATAAATGTATTTTGTGGTAACTAGTTGGGTACAGGTGCTTTCAGCCGGGTATGGTTGAGGTGTCTATCCGATTTCACCAGGAATTTTTACACACACTGATATAAACAGACACACACTCTCGCCCTCTCTCTGTTTGGAAAGACTTCAAAAATGTTGGTTATTTCACAAGATAATCTGTTTTCTCTCATTAGTACCCCTACTAATCTACATTCCTCTACCTTTCCACTGCACGTTAAGCCCCTCTCACACTTGTTGTATAACATATTTCAACACTTTGTGCCAGTGTGATTGTTGGAAAATCTGAAGCTCACACCCCAATCTTACTGACTATCTCACCCCTCGCCAATCTTACTTACCTAGCTACGCACCTGTCCATATATATCCAGCACAGTAGTCCCTACTGTGAAGCGATGCTGATGCGCAAGCATGGATGAACCCTGTCTGATGGCTTGCATGGTACCCACTTTCCTCAGAGCCACGGACACCTTCCTCATTTTGCAAGCCTGACTCCAAGGGTGGCCTGTATGGTAATTGATTGTGAGCTCAGTTCCTTCCTGTTGACACTCTTCTCATAACATATTAGAGTAAGTGTTAGAACTGGGGGTCTCTAATTGGCAGAGGTAGGTACCTTTGTTTAAGTAGGGAGCCTTGCTTCTAGTCAGGGTAAGGGGGATACACACTTCAGATAACCCCTGCTCACCCCCTTGGTAGCTGGGCAAGAGCAGACAGGCTTATCCCAAAGGCAATGTGTAAAGTATTTGTACTCAAAACACAAAGTAATATAGTAAAAACACCACAAATGGACCCCACACCAGTTAGAGAAATAAAGAATCTTTATCTAAACTCAACAGGACCAAACCGACAAAACAATCCAACATACATGTAGTAAAATATCCCAGAAAAAAACTATTTCCAAAATAAAGCCTGTAGAAAACAAATAACTCAACCTGGGGCTATTACGATGTTGTGACAGGCAATATTTCAAGGTACGGTGATGACCGCAAGGTGCACAGCGTCAGGCATGGAGTCACATGGACCCCTAAGCAAACAGTACTTTGAAAAACAAAGTCTATGATGATGCAATGCGTCGTGGAGGTTATGCGTCGGTGCCAAGGTCGTAGCCGGTTCCCTGGCTGCCACAGGGAAGGTGAGGCATCCTCTCCGCGAGGAGGTGACGTGTCGAATCCAGGACAGGGGAAGTCGGTTGCGTTGGCAGTGAGGCGTCCATTCTGGTGAAGCAATGCGAATTCAGCAAGTTTGTGGAGTCACCCTCGGCGGTTATCAGTGCAGTGATAACTGGATGCAGACTCGGTGCGAACGCTGGCGTCGGGGAGGCCAATAACTGCAGGTGTCGGCAGGTGATGAAGGGCGTCAGAGCTGCGTTGCAGGCCAGGCGGTGCATCTTGCACATCATGAGCGGTGTTCCTGACCTCAGTGCAGGTCACGGCTCCTTGGCAGCATCACTGACGGCATCGGAGATTGTTTTCTCTTCTCTTAGGATACTACCAGCTCCCAACAGCAGAAAAAACATCCAGATGCCCAAAACTGGAACAGGCACCTCCTGGCAGGTTAGAACTCCCAGCAATGGAGTTCAGGGGAGCTGGTGGTGAAGTCTTTGTGTCCCTGAGACTCCAGAATAGGAGGCCAGCACACGCAAGCCCTTGGAGATTCTTCTTCAAGCAGGTTTCTCAGCAAAGTTCCAGTCTTTGCCCTTTCCTTGGCAGAAGTAGCAACTGCAGGTCCACCCCACAACGCACACAGCAAAGGGGTAGTACTCCTACTCACAGCTCTCCAGCTCTTCTCCTTGGAAAAGGTCCCATTTGAGTCCAGAAGTGATCTAAAGTTCTGGGGTTTAAGGTCCACTACTTATACCCTATGTTGTCTCTGTTCTTCTTTGTGCAAGGGTCTCTGAGCCCAGTTCAAATCAGTTATAACCTCACTGGTGCAGTATGACCACAGGGGGGGGAGGCAGCATTGTGCAAGGAAGACAGGCACTATTCAGGTGCAAGGAAAACTCATCCCACTACTCTAAATGTAGCCAAGCCCTATTCAGCTTTGCTCTGAGTCACCCAAGAAGGGCCAGGCACACCTCAAAGCCCCCCATGGCTGTCTACAGGGAATGAACATCCCCAGCCCCTGTCACTCTAAAATAGTCAATCCACAAATAGACAGAGGCACACAGAATGGTTAGAGAAGAAAATGCCTATTTTCTAAAAATGGCATTTTCAAACACACGGTTTAAAAACCATCTTTACTAAAAGATGTGTTATTAAATTCTGAGTTCAGAGAGCCTAAACTTTATTCCTCTATCTTGTCCCAATGGAAAGTTATACGTATACGATGTTACAAAGTTTCACCCATGTTAGTCTATGGGGCAGATACCCTTTCAATAGTGAAAATGAAATTGACAGTATTCCACTATCAGGACATGTCATACACACAAGTACATATCTTACCTTTCACATACACTGCACCTTGCCAATGGGGGTGCCTTGGGCCTACCTGAGAGGTGACTTACATGTAGGAAAAGGGAAGGTTAGGGCCTGGCAAGTGGTTGCAATTTCCAGGTCGACACAACTGTTTAAAACTGCACGCAGACACTGCTGTGGCAGGTCTGAGATACCTTTTCAGGGCTACTCATGAGGGTGGCACAATCAGTGCTGCAGGCCCACTAATAGCATTTGATTAACAGGCCCTGGTACGCTCAGTTCACTTTATTAGGGGCTTAACAGTAAATCAAATATGCCAATCATGGATAATCAATCACAATAGTAATTTATACAGGGAGCACTTGCACTTTAACACTGATCAGCAGTAGCAAAGTGCCCGAAGCATGTAAGCCAGCAAAAATGAAATCCAGCACAGCATAAAAAATATAGGAGGTAGAGGCAAAAAGTCAGGGGAAACCACACCAAAGATGCCAAGTCTAACAGTAAGGCTTTTGGGTGCTCATGTACATTTTTCTCCCATTACGGCCTTTATTATTATGGTCCCTCTTGGATAATGGATAGGTGCTCCACTGCCAGATCTAAAGTGTAAGACAAACAACAGCTACCTTGAAATGTCCAGGAATAGGCCTTCTCCGTAATGGCCTAATTTTTATCCTTTAACCTCCTGTAAAGTCACTCACATATTCACTTGAATTATGATTTATTTATAGAGTCTACAGATTTCAGTTTGAGTCTCCTAGTAATATGATGTCCTACATGTAGCAACGCTCAGCAGTAAGTGCCATATTGGATGTTTTAAAAAATGTGTATATAAAGTATAATATGTCTGCCCCTATTATCTTATTTTTCTCCAATCCAGAACTTGAGTTTCCCTTTTGCTGTCTTTTCTTCCACCCCCCATGTTTTTTATGTTTTTTTATGTAGTCCTCTACTGGCCCTCTTGTAACAATGAAGTCCTGATGATGATCCTGTATTGTAAGAGATCAAAATGCATTGACTATAAAAGCGGGCCCACTCTATTACAATATAGTATTATTTGTTGAGGGCCGTTTTTACATTTAGATTAGTGGTACACATATACGTATGTACATTACACATTTGTATCACACGTTGCCTGAGCACCGAGTGCGCATGTTCACCTTATGGCACTTTGTACTTTATTGATAGATAACATTTATTGATTTTTACAGTACCTTATTAAATGCAAACAAACACCATTATCGAGAATATGTTTGATCGCTTTACAGTAGGGACCACTCTGCTAGTTATATATTGAAACCCCAGGTCCCTAGTGATCTCAGGGTAACCCTTGTGTTATAGGGCACACTGGGTTTTACTGTCCAACTTAAATAAGGATTCCGTTAGATAATTTCCCAAAGGAATGCTAAGTTACTCAATGCGAGTCAAGGAGGCATTTCAAGCGTGGTACATGAGTGTTCTCAAGCAACGACCCATGGGTTTTGACAGAAATTCCTCTTACAAACATTTGTGAATAGGGATTTGAGCCAAAATCTTACAACTCCTCAAGGCAGGGTAACATGGAGAAATGTTTTAATTTCTCCTCATTTTTCTACTTGGCATGCCTTCTGTATTGTACAACACACATACAAAGCAGTACAAGTGTTAAAGGATAGTTTTTGAACACGAAGGGTCCTGTTCAAATTCAAAAACTATTTCTTACAGAATGTGCTCAGCCTTACACTATAGCACCAGGGTGTTCATATTGGCGCTTGCCACCCTAAAGAGCACCAGCGCAGGAAGAGAGGTAGACAGATCCATAGCTTAAATATTGTGTTCTGGGTTCCAAAGAGGGAAAAGAAAGGAGCTTTTATAATCAGACAAATACAACCACAAAAATAATTGCAGGGCATTCTCCCAAGTATTGTTTATAATTATGTTAGCTTCTTTAAGATTTCTCTCACAATTCTTGACACAACTCAGAGCTACTTCTTGATGTTCTTTATTCTTTAGTTAGACAATAATCTAAATCAAATTTTTAAGAAAGGAAAAGTGTCCAACATGTGCTTTGTCACTATTCTGGTGCTTATCAGGGCCTTTGAACTTACTAAACCTTTTCATAGTATCAGTATGCAATAGATTTTGCTCCAATTGATTTAAAACAGCATTTTATATCACAAGCAATCAATCAACATATTGAGAAAAGAAGAGCTCATTGGCTGGTTAGTGCAACATTGTTATACAAGTCATTTATATATTCAACTAGCAGCCTGCCCCGGCGTTGCCCGGGGCAGAAGGGGGCTGGGGGCAGCATAGCAGCAGGAGAGGCGCAGCACATCGGCCGGGAGCAGCAGAGCGTACTTACAGTGTTTCCTTGCTCCGGTTTTGTTGCTCCTGGCCGCTTCTGCCCACGCTCATGTCCGCTGTTTCCCCGACGTCCCGATTTTGAGGAAAAGGCTTCCGAGCACTTATGGCCCCCGCCCGTCCCTCTGCCCGTCCCTCGGTGCGCACCCGCGGCTCTTGTCCGCTGTTTCCCCCGACTTTGTGTAAAAGGCTTGCGAGCACTCATGGCCCCCACCCGTCCCTCCGCCCGTCCCTCGGTGCGCACCCGCGGCTGCTTCACTTACCTCAGCTGCCGCTCCTCCCTGCGCTGCTGAGTTTACTGCTCCACTGCTCCTCTGCTTCTCGCCGCTCCTCACTGCTTGTCCGCCACTCGCCGCTCCTCCCCGCCTGTCCCCAGCTCCTCCCCGCGCTCATATCCGCCGCTCTTCCTCTTGCTCCTGAACGCTGCTCCTCCCCACGCTCCCGATGTCATCACGCACGTCGCGGCCGGCGCTACTTGCAAGGGACTACTTTTTTTTATTCCTAAATTTTTTTTAAAACGTATATTTTTTATTTTTATATAGCCTATGTCCTTCTGCTTGCCCTGAGGTTTTCAAAGATGTCTTGGGTGTTTGGATTGGTGGTGTACTTTTCGAGTTTACCTGGCTCAAAGGTCACAGGGGCATATTACCAAGCAATAGCGATAATTATCGCTATTGCTTGGTTAGAGACAAAAATTTACCGCAGTGCTGCGGCGATTTTTACCGCAAATAAACCTTGGTATTACCAAGGTTTAACGCAAATGCGGTAAAAATCGCCGCAAAGCATGAATATCGCTGAAAAGTCAGCGATATTCATGCATTAGCGAGCTAATGCTCTTAGCCATGTTATCCACCTCCCATTGTATAACATGGCTAAGAACTGCTCAGGGCAGGTGTTAGCTTTTGGAGATATTCCCGCTTAGCGCGAATATCTCCAAAAGTTGGTAATAGGAGATAGCGATGTTAGCGACTGTTTTCAGTCTCTAACATCTTGGAACGCCCACTTTGCATCTCATTAGTGATAAATATCACTGACATGCAAAGTGGGGCCCAAGATGGTCGCTATCTCCTACTAGCTGTCGCTAACTGGTGTTAGCGGCAGCTAGGTAATAGGGAGATAATTTTATCTCCGCTTTCTTGGCTTTTAAAGCCAAAAAAGCGGAGATAAACCCCCTTGATAAAATGCCCCACAGTTCTCTCTTTATAATAGTAGTATAGATTCGCCATGATAACCGATTATTGCTCTCTCGCACTTCTGTTAAGGCTCCTTGGGGGCATATTAACAAGGCAGCGCTATAAAATTATCACCGCTTTTGCAGCCGTTTTCGGCTGAAAAGCGGCGATAATTTTATCACCTTATTAGCAAAGACACGCTATCGTGTGTTTTGCTGACTTAGCGCTCGTTTCCAGCATGCCTAACTGTGCATCGCTAATGCAAAGTAGGCGTGGCTGTGAAACCAACCAGGGAAAATATCGCGAAGACAGCTTCGCGATATTAACAAGGAAGGGTAGCAAATATTCAAATTGCGTTAAGTATGCCTTAACACAGGAATTTAACGTCTGTTAAATTCCTGACTCAGGCATACTTAACATGGGGGGTGGATTCTGTGGCTAAGACCTCAGGCCCTATCATCTAGTATATCGCCGTTTTCCACCATGGAAAACGGCGATATCCACACTATCTCTGGAATTTTTATCACCTCTGCGATGCGCGTTGTTGATAACGCGCTAACCGGGCGATAAATTCCAGAGATAGCTGGTGAAAAATATGCAAGCGCTAAGCACGCTTTGCGATATTTATCGCTGGCCCTTGTTTATATGCCCCCATATCTCAGTATATAAAACGCTGTTCTGTTCTCTCCCTTTCACGCAACGCAACACAGCGCACCAACTTTAGTTGCTTTCCTGCATTGTGTGAATGTTTCATAAACCGGGCATTAATGCAGAACGCATGAGTCAGGATGGGAAACATGATTGTGTGCGCGGGAAGTGTATTCTCATAGGAAAAGTGAGTCAGCGTCTAAGCATGGAGCTTTTCTCTGCACAAAGCAACCATGAAGCAGCAAGCAGCACTTTCCCACATAGCGAGAAACCCTGTATGGCTTTTTCAGTGCTCATTTCCTCATACAATATGATTTCCATTTAGGCAAAGATGGTGACAATGCCAAGCGAACAATAGCGCCTGTAAAAAAACCTTCTGCAAAAATTCAGCATGCATTCAAAATTACAAATGTGACATTCCTATCCTTGACATTTTACCCACAATGGGAGAATTTGAGAAAGTTGACTATCACAGGAGTGAAGGCTGGTATTCTGACGATGTTGTTGCAATGTGCTTGGTGGAACCGCTCAAGGTTGAAGATGAGTTTTCTTTTACAGAGAACAAAGGGGATGAGAAGCAAGCCCCATCAGTGCTAGCATTAGTCACACGGATCCAGAGAATCTAATCACATGCGTCACTTAGGGACATGTGCATCAAAGGGTTTAACCCATTCTGTGTCTATGGAAAAATGCTTTAGGACATATGGCCTTTAGTCACATAACATTGTGACTGACATGTGCCAGATAGGGGCAAGCCCAACGTTTTGCTGTCTATAAGTCACACATATTTTCATGTGTCACCATACATTGTACGGAAGCCACTGTGGCCCATATTTACACAATGTTTGTGTGGGCACTGACACAATGCAAAGTGGCACAAATAGCAGTGCCAATCATCTAAGCTTGGTACAAAAGTTGACATGAGTGCAAAAATGCATTTAATCATCAGGCAGAGCAAACCCTAATAATGTATGCAAGTGGATTGTAATAGGGTGCAACACCCCAAAACTACCAGAATTCTAATCAACGTCAGACCCACCAAACTAGTGTCACCTGACCTTATGTGAAATCCGAGGGCCAGATGTACAAAAGCTTTTTTCAGCTTGCACACAGCCCAATTCACAGACTTGGTCCATTTGCGCCCTGAAAAAAGCATTTTGAAATGTATAAAGCCCTATTTGCGAATCTGTAAATTATTACTGAATCACAAATTGGGTTTGTAAGTCACTGTTAGGAAGGGGCGTGCTAAGGGCATCCCTTCTTAACTGCGAGTTGCACATGGTATGTAGGAACGTTTTGTGTCCTGGAATGCGATCGCAAAATATTTGCAGTTACCACTAACTCCAAGTTAGTGGATACCCATTCACAAACAGGAAGGCGTCCCAAATAGACCGTTACCCTTTGGGAATGTTTGGTAAAACAATTTTTAGGAGCAGGCAGTGGTCCCAGGGACCAAAGCCTACTTTTAAAAATAAAAAGGAAACTTCATTTTTCTTTTTTAAATGTATCCCGTTTTCCTTTAAGGAAAACAGGCTGTATTTCAAAATAAAAAACTGCTTTATTTAAAAAGCAATCACATACATGGTAGTATGCTGACCCCAGCAGGCTACCATCCTTGTGAGTGCTGGCCATTCCCAATGTGCCGCAAACTGCAATCTGCCTCATGAATATTAATGAGGCAGGTCCCTTGCGACCCATTGGGAATTGCAAACAGTGTAACCCTCCTAAAGCGGACTTGCTGTTGTTTGCTGGCCACCCTGATTTGTTGCTGCCACCGACCTTTTGGACTTCGTGGGGGATCAACAGCTCGCCGGACCCGCTTCGCGGGTCCCGCAGCGCCCCACATTTACCCGGAGCTGTGCTGGGAGAGGAGCTGTGTGCTCTGAAGACCTCGGGCGCGTGGAACTGCCGGCAGGGCTGCGAGATTGGAGGGAGGGACTCTAGCTACCAGGAGTCCCTGCGAGCCTCATTTGCCACACCTGGGCTGCTCTCCCTGCTGGCCCCGCCCACCCGCCCACGGAGTGAAAAGTGGGTTGGGAGCTAGTTGTAGTGGGACCATCCTAAAGCGGACTTGCTGTTGTTTGCTGGCCACCCTGATTTGTTGCTGCCACCGACCTTTTGGACTTCGTGGGGGATCAACAACCCGCCGGACCCGCTTCGCGGGTCCCGCAGCGCCCCACATTTACCCAGAGCTGTGCTGGGAGAGGAGCTGTGTGCCCTGAAGACCTCGGGGCGCGTGGAACTGCCGGCAGGGCTGCGAGATTGGAGGCAGGGACTCAAGCTACCAGGAGTCCCTGCGATCCTCATTTGCCACACCTGGGCTGCTCTCCCTGCTGCCCCGCCCACCCGCCCACGGAGTGAAAAGTGGGTTGGGAGCTTGTTGTAGTGGGACCCTCCTAAAGCGGACTTGCTGTTGTTTGCTGGCCACCCTGATTTGTTGCTGCCACCGACCCTTTGGACTTCGTGGGGGATCAACACCTCGCCGGACCCGTTTCGCGGGTCCCGCAGCACCCCACATTTACCCGGAGCTGTTCTGGGAGAGGAGCTGTGTGCTCTGAAGACCTCGGGGCACGTGGAACTGCCGGCAGGGCTGCGAGATTGGAGGCAGGGACTCAAGCTACCAGGAGTCCCTGCGAGCCTCATTTGCCACACCTGGGCTGCTCTCCCTGCTGGCCCCGCCCACCCGCCCATAATCTTTCCTCAATCCATCAAAAGGAGGTCTATAGGTTGCTGCGCGGGAGTGCGCCCGGGAGAAGCCCGGGACAAGGGCGGGACCGTCTGTGGCCGTCCGGGGCCGAGGGAGTCCGGGCTGGGCCCCCCCACTGACATCTACCGGACTGGTACTCTGCTTTAGTAACAGCGTGATTTGTATGTCGTTTTTGTGATCTAAATTGCCCCATCTTTCTTGAAGGTGTAGGAAGTGTAGGAGGTTTTATAGTATGGCTTCCTCCTCAAGCACTCCTACTTTGTTGCCTCCTTTAAATGAGACAGGGTCAGCGATTATGGGTCCCCTGGACACCTATTTTAAACGAGTACCTCAAGATATTGATAGAGAAATTGCCCTGGCGAAAAGACGTGCAGAACGTAGGTTATCTATTGAACTTTTGAAAACCTCTGTTGATAAACGTCCCCCTCATAGCTTTCCGGCACTGGTTACCCCTTTATCATCTATTACACTGCCGGTTGCATCGGAAACTCCCTACCTCTTTCCTCCAAATACAGAGCCACCGGTAGTCTTGCCTTTGGAATCTGAAACCTCTATTTTGCCTGTAATTTCTTTTAGTACCTCTATGGATCCATCTATTGATCAGCTATCCACTGCTCACCCTAGTGTCTTAACACATGTAGTAAAATCTAAACCCTGTTCTAAAAGGAAGAGGAGTGTAGTCCCAAAGAAATGTTATGTTCCAAAACCCCCGAAAAAAATTAGAAAACTAGGAACATGTACACGACCCCAGGATCTTACTGGGAGTAGTCCTAGTGGGCCACTAATGGGCGAGGGGGAAGTTGTTTCCCCAGGTCCAGACCCCATAGTGATAGTATCGCCCGTTCCGCCATTGTTCCTGGAGTTGGAGAGACTAATGTGGTCTCTTCTGACCCCCATTGAGGAACGAGTTAAAAAGCTATCAGACCAATTAGATCATTTGGAGCAGGCCAGTCTGGATAATTTTTTCTCCACAAAATCATTAATTAAGTCCTATTTTAGGACGGGTGAGAGTAGGAACTCCCAGCAACCTGCTGAGCGGGATGAAAGTGTTCCCACGGTGGAATTCCATCCTCCCGTAGTTAGCACTGTAAGACTACCAGCAAACTGCCAGTTATTTCAAGCAATAACAATGGGGGGAAAACTCAGCTCCCCGATACTGTGGTTAAAGGTAGTAAAGAGTTTTCCAAAAATGTCACCCCTCTAAGTAATGGTATCCAAAACCTACCAAGCACCCTGATACCCTGTCAAGGTCCTGTAGCTGGTGGTAACAGCAATCCTAGAAAAAACAATGCTGTACTGAATAAGTCCCAGGCTCCCCAGGCTCCAAAAAATGTTGGTCTTGTAACTGGTGGTAATGACAGCTTTAGAAAAAGTAATGCTGTACCAAATAACTCCCAGGCTTCCCTGGTTTCTCAAAATGTCCCAATACCCCGCCCTGCTGTTCCAGATACAAGTCGCCCCACACCCCTTGTGACAAAGCCTCCCCCTAGGATACCCCCCATAAATCTTACCCCGGATTCTTACCCCTATGTAGCTGTCCTTACCAATGTTCCACCTTTATTGGTAGGCCAAAGAGAAACCTTCCAGATGTTAAAAAACAAGGTCATGCACTGGTTAAGGGCCAATAGACCATTGCCCGGTGAAGTTGATGGTTTGATTATCGGGGTAAGGAAGGTTAATTGGATAGGTTGTACTCCAAAAAATTTGGGAGGAGAATGTATTATAATTAATTTCCAAGATCCAAGGGTGGTAGGTTGGATCACGAGGCCGGGCTGGGGCACTAGCAGTGGTGGGATTGGTATTGTGGATCTCACCAACTGGTGCCCAATTTGGTGGGAATAGTGATCTAGGCAGTTCTAGCTATCTAGCATTGTCAGGGATCACCCCCTTTACTGTGCCTTTGTTACAACCAAACTTTTACAATGGTCAAACCTACAATTCCTATGATGGGATGAAAAATTTGGGGTGGGGTTGTTGACGAAAGTCTGGTGATTTCCTGAATATCGGGGGTAGTGTGGTAAGGGGGGACGTATGTGGGAATTCTGTGGGGTCCACCTTGGACACAATAGTGTATCCAAAAGAAGTGACCGGTGGTGGGAAGATTGTGAATTGGAGGGGAGATAGTGGGGCGTGTAGGCAAAGTTTGGGGGGTGACGAATCATCCATAACAAGCACCACTGTTACCCAGGAAACTGATGCTAATTCAGCGGATATTGTTGTAGATCAGGAAGGGAACTCTGAGAGTCCGACCAACCTTCCATCCACGCTAGCTATTGAGGTGGGAATCAGAGATGGCCCTAGCCCGGGGAAGTTTTTCTCATGGAATATTGCGGGGCTAGGTAGTAGACTATTGTCCCAAAATTGGATAGATTTTGTCAGCGGGTTCGAAGTGTGTCTATTTCAGGAGACATGGGCTTGCGATCCCATCTTCCTCCCAGGCTATCTAAATTTTTCCATTCCAGCGATTAGAGGTGCCAGGGGTCGACCCATGGGAGGTTTAACAGTTTGGGTTAAGCAAGGTTTACAAATTAAAGTGAAAGTGCTGGACCTGGGTTGCAAGGATATCCAATTGCTAAGAATGGCATCGGATAAGTGGGGTGCGATAGACATATACAACATTTATGCTAGGGGTACTAATACCAGGAGCTTCCCCACCCTAGAGGCCCTGTCCACTTTTCTCGAATCACAGTCCCTGGGAAACAGAGTGGTAGTAGCTGGTGATCTTAATAGGACCTTCGAACCGTTGGATAACACGGAAAATCCACTAGGGCAAGAGGAAGATGCCCAATGGGGTGTCCCGACTCTAAACCTAACTTCGGTCAAACGGTGGACGAAGGATATATTGCTATTAAATGCAATGTGCCTGGAATACGGTTGAGGGCCCTTAATGGAAGGACAAAGAGTGACCAGGGAGGTGTTTGTACATTCGACAATGGCCACAACAAAAGTAGAATAGACTATGTTATTTGTAGCCTCAATTTATGGCAGGGGATATGCGATATGGAAATAAAGGGAAGATTGGAAAGCGATCACAATCCCCTTTGTGTCACCCACACTTGGTGGACGGCCATGCCAGGTAGTTTGCAACCTCGTGGTGGAGTATTACCTGATATGGCCATTGACATGCGTAGAGTCAAATGCCCAAATGTGCTGGCGAATGTAGCATCCATGGACTATATAAGTTCCGAGGTGGATGCTGCAATCGCCGCCATGGAGATAGCAAGCCCCGTAATTCCTGGGTCTGGTGTAACCGCAGCCATACATGACAAGTTTTTTTCCCTTTTAAAACCACACTTCATGAGATCGTCCAAGGCAAATAGGAAAGTCCCACCCAAACCGGCTGGGTGGTTTAATAAACAGTGTAGGGCAGCTAGATTAGAACTGGGTAGAGCAATTAGAAGCAGGGATAGGGCTATGATTGGTGTAGCCAGGAAACACTATAATGCTAGTGTTCGCCTGGCTAAGAAAAAATGGGATGAAGAGTATTGGGATGAATTGCTGGAGGCCTCAGGGGCAAGGGATTCCAGGTTTTTCTGGAAAGTTCTGAAGTGGGGTAGAGGTGGCACCCCAAATAAACCAGATAACAATGTTGACGAGGCATCCTGGGTGGAGTATTTTAAACCCCAGTACGCTGAGATTAGGGAGGACGTGGCTCTAGAAGCAATTCCAGTGGTATTCTGTACGGAAAGTTTGTTTTCCCCTAAAGAAGTAGAATTGGTAATTTGTTCCTTACAAGGGGGAAGGGCACCGGGTTTAGATGGGATACCCTCTGACATATTCAAAAACGATAAAGTACGGTGGGCCAGGTATGTGACCCTACTGGGAAATGCAATAGCAAAAGGGGCTGTAATCCCAGAAATATGGAAGGGAGCAATAATTATACCCATCTACAAGAAAGGTGATCGGTCACTCCCGGCCAATTATAGGCCAATAAGTTTGATTGCCACTGTCCAAAAAGTGGTAGGGAAGATGGTGGTAAACAAACTGATGGACTGGGTAGAGGAGAACAATGCTCTTTCCCCTTACCAGGCAGGTTTGGTAGTTTGGTTTGCCCTGTTCCCATCATGCACTGGGACAGGAACGGACTAATTTGCATATAGCCAGGTTCTGAGCTGGGATGGTGCAGTGAGCTAAAAAACGGTGATGGATCAAGCCCTGATCTCTTGACTGGGTAGGAGTATTCTGCATCATTCAGAAACTCTGTCCATCACCTTTTCCAAATTTGATTTTATCCACACTAAGTGTGGGAGGGTATACTCAGACGTGAGTCCCTTGCTCATTGCACCATCAGGATTCAAGCAAGCCGGGCCGATGACAGCTGAAATGCCAGAAACCGGTCCCCGGTAGCTTGTCTCCTTCCCAGTATAAGAATTGGCTTGGTAGTTTGGTTTGCCCTGTTCCCATCATGCACTGGGACAGGAACGGACTAATTTGCATATAGCCAGGTTCTGACATGGGATGGTGCAGTGAGCTAAAAACGGTGATGGATCAAGCCCTGATCTCTTGACTGGGTAGGAGTATTCTGCATCATTCAGAAACTCTGTCCATCACCTTTTCCAAATTTGATTTTATCCACACTAAGTGTGGGAGGGTATACTCAGACGTGAGTCCCTTGCTCATTGCACCATCAGGATTCAAGCAAGCCGGGCCGATGACGGCTGAAATGCCAGAAACCGGTCCCCGGTAGCTTGTCTCCTTCCCAGTATAAGAATTGGCTTGGTAGTTTGGTTTGCCCTGTTCCCATCATGCACTGGGACAGGAACGGACTAATTTGCATATAGCCAGGTTCTGAGCTGGGATGGTGCAGTGAGCTAAAAAACGGTGATGGATCAAGCCCTGATCTCTTGACTGGGTAGGAGTATTCTGCAACATTCAGAAACTCTGTCCATCACCTTTTCCAAATTTGATTTTATCCACACTAAGTGTGGGAGGGTATACTCAGACGTGAGTCCCTTGCTCATTGCACCATCAGGATTCAAGCAAGCCGGGCCGATGACGGCTGAAATGCCAGAAACCGGTCCCCGGTAGCTTGTCTCCTTCCCAGTATAAGAATTGGCTTGGTAGTTTGGTTTGCCCTGTTCCCATCATGCACTGGGACAGGAACGGACTAATTTGCATATAGCCAGGTTCTGAGCTGGGATGGTGCAGTGAGCTAAAAAACGGTGATGGATCAAGCCCTGATCTCTTGACTGGGTAGGAGTATTCTGCATCATTCAGAAACTCTGTCCATCACCTTTTCCAAATTTGATTTTATCCACACTAAGTGTGGGAGGGTATACTCAGACGTGAGTCCCTTGCTCATTGCACCATCAGGATTCAAGCAAGCCGGGCTGATGACGGCTGAAATGCCAGAAACCGGTCCCTGGTAGCTTGTCTCCTTCCCAGTATAAGAATTGGCTTGGTAGTTTGGTTTGCCCTGTTCCCATCATGCACTGGGACAGGAACGGACTAATTTGCATATAGCCAGGTTCTGAGCTGGGATGGTGCAGTGAGCTAAAAAACGGTGATGGATCAAGCCCTGATCTCTTGACTGGGTAGGAGTATTCTGCATCATTCAGAAACTCTGTCCATCACCTTTTCCAATTTGATTTTATCCACACTAAGTGTGGGAGGGTATACTCAGACGTGAGTCCCTTGCTCATTGCACCATCAGGATTCAAGCAAGCCGGGCCGATGACGGCTGAAATGCCAGAAACCGGTCCCCGGTAGCTTGTCTCCTTCCCAGTATAAGAATTGGCTTGGTAGTTTGGTTTGCCCTGTTCCCATCATGCACTGGGACAGGAACGGACTAATTTGCATATAGCCAGGTTCTGAGCTGGGATGGTGCAGTGAGCTAAAAAACGGTGATGGATCAAGCCCTGATCTCTTGACTGGGTAGGAGTATTCTGCATCATTCAGAAACTCTGTCCATCACCTTTTCCAAATTTGATTTTATCCACACTAAGTGTGGGAGGGTATACTCAGACGTGAGTCCCTTGCTCATTGCACCATCAGGATTCAAGCAAGCCGGGCTGATGACGGCTGAAATGCCAGAAACCGGTCCCCGGTAGCTTGTCCCCTTCCCAGTATAAGAATTGGCTTGGTAGTTTGGTTTGCCCTGTTCCCATCATGCACTGGGACAGGAACGGACTAATTTGCATATAGCCAGGTTCTGAGCTGGGATGGTGCAGTGAGCTAAAAAACGGTGATGGATCAAGCCCTGATCTCTTGACTGGGTAGGAGTATTCTGCATCATTCAGAAACTCTGTCCATCACCTTTTCCAAATTTGATTTTATCCACACTAAGTGTGGGAGGGTATACTCAGACGTGAGTCCCTTGCTCATTGCACCATCAGGATTCAAGCAAGCCGGGCCGATGACGGCTGAAATGCCAGAAACCGGTCCCCGGTAGCTTGTCTCCTTCCCAGTATAAGAATTGGCTTGGTAGTTTGGTTTGCCCTGTTCCCATCATGCACTGGGACAGGAACGGACTAATTTGCATATAGCCAGGTTCTGAGCTGGGATGGTGCAGTGAGCTAAAAAACGGTGATGGATCAAGCCCTGATCTCTTGACTGGGTAGGAGTATTCTGCATCATTCAGAAACTCTGTCCATCACCTTTTCCAAATTTGATTTTATCCACACTAAGTGTGGGAGGGTATACTCAGACGGGAGTCCCTTGCTCATTGCACCATCAGGATTCAAGCAAGCCGGGCCGATGACGGCTGAAATGCCAGAAACCGGTCCCCGGTAGCTTGTCTCCTTCCCAGTATAAGAATTGGCTTGGTAGTTTGGTTTGCCCTGTTCCCATCATGCACTGGGACAGGAACGGACTAATTTGCATATAGCCAGGTTCTGAGCTGGGATGGTGCAGTGAGCTAAAAAACGGTGATGGATCAAGCCCTGATCTCTTGACTGGGTAGGAGTATTCTGCATCATTCAGAAACTCTGTCCATCACCTTTTCCAAATTTGATTTTATCCACACTAAGTGTGGAAGGGTATACTCAGACGTGAGTCCCTTGCTCATTGCACCATCAGGATTCAAGCAAGCCGGGCCGATGACGGCTGAAATGCCAGAAACCGGTCCCCGGTAGCTTGTCTCCTTCCCAGTATAAGAATTGGCTTGGTAGTTTGGTTTGCCCTGTTCCCATCATGCACTGGGACAGGAACGGACTAATTTGCATATAGCCAGGTTCTGAGCTGGGATGGTGCAGTGAGCTAAAAAACGGTGATGGATCAAGCCCTGATCTCTTGACTGGGTAGGAGTATTCTGCATCATTCAGAAACTCTGTCCATCACCTTTTCCAAATTTAAAAATTTAAATTAGGTTTCAGGCGAGCAACCAGTACGGTAGACCAAATATTCCGTTTCACTATGTTGAGGTGGGGGACGGTGCTCCTTGGCGAAGGCAGCCTATACGTCGCTTTTGTCGACTTGCGGGCTGCCTTCGACCTGGTCCCAAGACGGTCCCTTGACGGTTTTGAATGGAATGGGAGTCCCGCCTGAGTTGCTCACTCTGATAATGAGGCTTCACGAGTGCAACTTTGCCAAAGTCCAATGGGGGTTGAATGGGGAATCCACTGTCGACTTCCCGGTTGAACGAGGGGTACTACAGGGATGTGCAATGGCACCCTTGCTCTTCTCCCTATTTATTAATGGAATTGTGGGTAGAATGTTGGATGCAAGTGTGGATGCACCTTCGCTAGCGGGCATCAGGGTCCCGATCCTGATGTTCGCTGACGATACTCTAATTGTGTCCAAAACCCCGGCTGGACTGCAGCGTGCTCTAAATATATTTGATGTTTTCTGTGGGGAGCATGGCCTTGAAGTTAATGTTGGCAAGACCAAGCTGATGGCTTTCTCCCAAAGGCGTAGACCCCGACCAAGGATATCTCTGAACAACATTGAGCTCGAGGTAGTAAGTGTCTTTACCTACCTTGGGGTTGAGATATCTAGTAAGCCAGGTTGGTCCCAGCATATAGAAAAGGCGGCACTGAGGCACCAGCAGATTGCAGGGGCACTTCGGGTAGAGCAAGCAAAATCAAAAACCAAGCCTATAAAACCGGTTCTTCTAGTCTATGATGCCAAAGCTATAGGGTCAGCCCTATATGGGGCAGAAGTGTGGGGTTTCGAGAGGTTCCCTACTCTACAAACATCAGAGAATAGGTTTCTTAGGAGAATTACGGGTCTCCCCCAGAGTGCGCCATTAATCCCGCTCGGTCTTGATCTAGGGAGGAGATCTGTTAGTGACCGAGCTCGATTAAGGCCTATTCTCTATTGAAGACGGCTATGGACAACCCCAGAGATTCGACACTATGCCGACGGGTTTCTAGCATTGATTAAAGTAGATACCTTCCATAAAATATCATGGTTGAAGAAACTCAGGGTCGTTCTGGGTGAGCTTGGCCTCCCTAACCTTTGGGATAATCCATCTGGGGAAGTATTCCCACGTAAAAACACCATTAAGACCCTTTATTGGGATTACATAGAAGAAAGACTTTGGAGGAGTACAAAATCTGAAACAATGGGGGAGAGATTTTTGTAAATTAAAATGAGACCTGTATTAGAACAATATTGGGACAGTATTACTGTCCCAATGGACAGGAAGTTATTTTTCCAGTTAAGGTCGGGTTCCCTTCCCTTGAGATCCTTGACGGGTAGGTGGCGGAGCTCGAATACCTCATGCTGTCTGGTGTGTGGAGCAACTAATGAAAGCGTAGGCCATTTTTTATTTTTGTGCGAGGCCTATGCTATTCCAAGGAGAGTATGGCTGGCCCCAGTTTGTAGAAACCTTGGGGCATCTAGTGGTCTTGAGGGGCTAAGAATCATTTGTACCTCCACTGATATGCCCATTGTGCTGGGAACAGCAAAGTACTTGGGATGGGCATGGTCCATTAGGCGGAGGGTTTTATCTGCTAATATGAATTGATATTGTTATATAAGTTTAAATTACATCTTTCTTTTCCTTTCTTGTTAAAGCTTGCACAATTGTTTTAAATGTATTTATATGTATGAAATATGGATTTTAATTAACATGTATTTTTAAATGTATGTTTGTGCTTTAATGAGTATATATCTTGAATAAAGCTTTACAACAACAGTGTAAAACATATGGTTGTGCACAGCTGTTTGGGATTTCCTCATAGCAAATCACAAAAATTCGCTATTAGGAAATCGCAAACGGAAGTCTATGTACATTTGGCTCCTAATGTCCAATTAAACCAGGCGCAAACAATGTACAAGCATAATATCTCAACCATCACAGAACATAATGTCAGGGTGGCACTGAGTGAAATGGCAATCGACAAGACAGCTGGCTTAGATGGGCTCCCATTAGAATTCTATAAACTGCGCAATGCAGTTAGTGCAGATACACCACCTAACACCACCTACCATGTCACAGCCCTTGAGATTGGCTACCTTCATCCCAGACTATGCAACAGTATGACGGTATCTATTCAGCGTGATACATAATAGCCCTAATCACATAGACCACTGAGAATATTAAATTCTGACACCAAATATTGAGCAAAATCCTCACAGCAAACTATCATGGGCTCCCACCCTGGGTTGATACACATGATCAAAACTGATTCATCACTGGCCCTCCCACGTCCATATAAATATACATTTTTTCCATGTTATTGAAGTAGCTCCCACCTACTGGCCACACAGCCTGCCTATTCCTTGATTTGGAAAGGCATTTATGGCCTCATTTTCAATGTTTTGACATGTGGCAGTGCAGCAAGCCTTCCTGCTGAGCTGCAGTGGATCAAAAGAAAAGGTCAGAAATGCACTGTATCTACAAGGTACGGCTCATTCCTTTCCTTTTCCCATACGCTGGCACACAATTTGCTGTCAGGCTCCAACACAGTTACCCTTGTGGCATGCTGCTAGGAGTCCGCATTGTAGGGGTGATTGTGCTTGTGCAGGAAGGGACACCTTCCTGCACAAAAACAATCACAAGAGGTGTATTCCTCTTTCTAGTGTAGTGCAGAATGCAGCACACATAGAAAAAGGCAAATTGAGGAGAAATAAAGGTATTTCTCCTTGTGTCTCCCTTATGCCTCCCCTGGGGAGGTGAAGAAATCTATTGCATTCCCAGTTTTATGAAACCTTGTAAATCTGGGAACGCGTCAGGTTCTATGGACATTGCATCGGAACACCTACAGCAACACCCATAGAACGCCCCTTACGCACAGAGTAATGTGTGAAAGGGGACCATATTTACAAGGACATGAAAAGGCACGCAGGGTTGCTTTATGTGGCCCTGTCAATATGGGCAGGCACGATGCACTGCTGGTGCTTAAAAAAAAGTGACGCACTGGTGGTGCAATGGGTTTGGAAACAAGCACCAAAATATCTTGCGCTTACAATACATGCTTACGTTACAGAACAAAGGTGGTTTACAGGGACAAAAATGTGTGTTTGCTTCACAAGGAACTGCTTGACAGCATAAAATTGGGGAAACATATCACAAACCCTATAAAAAACAAGTGTGGCATTCCCCTGACCAATGGAATAACTACAGTGCTCTTATATGCTAATGATATGCTCTCATATATTAAGAACATCAGAGTCAACCCATTGCACACATGCCAACAGACTCGATTCAGGCACGAGACTCCCGATTTCTATGCAAAAAATTGCTTTCTTTTAGCTGTCTCACGCCTAAAATCTCCTCTGCAACAATGTGAGTCAATGGGAAAAATATGTTCACTTGATTTTTATTTCAAAATCTCCCACTTTCCACTTGTAAATTGTCTGTGTGTATGCCATTATGCTAAATTTAAAGTGTATTTGAGTCATGTACGAATGGGGAAAATCCTGCCTATTTCCCATACTCCAGAAACACTTAGACTTGAGAGGAGATGGCAAACAAAAGGAAAACAAAACCATTCTGCTATCTAGGGATTAGGTCTTGCCACAACGCCAGTAAGCTGATCGTAGGCAACTTGTACCGAGAAAGGGCAGCGCTATGCCCTCAAATGATATTACTGCTCTCTGCTCTGGTTAGCTTGACGTTAGCAAACATGGTGATGCTCCCAAGTCTTCTATATTATTTCACTTATTTACCACTTCTATTACCAAGAAAGTTCTTTCTGGACTTAGACACACTAGAAAAGCAATTAATCTAGAGCTTGGGTAGGTCTAGAGTTGCACTAGCTAAGCAGAAGTGACCGTCTGACCAAGGAGGACATGAAGCCCTCGACCTGGAAACTAGCATCCCAGCTCTAGCGGCTTTACCCGTGGCTGGATAGTGGATTAGACTGTTCCCAACTTGAACAATTATACAAGCTCCTAAAGCCCCACCCCATTCAGATCTGATGCACATCTCCTGTCTAGTATAGGTAGTATTTGGCTCTCACAGACAAACATGTGACACTTCACGTACCTCAGATCCCACTAATGTGGGCTTCTAAACAATAGGGCAAGGGAATTGGAACATTGCAGAGCAGTGGGCCTTATCGGACAAGGAGACTTGTTCATAGATGACTTCCTGTTAATATTTGATTCTCTGGTTGAGGTCTGCACAAGAGCCAGTTCCTGAGCCACAGAACCTTACCCTACTTGTTGGGAGATATGGAGGGTGTAGTATGGAGTGTAATGGGTGAGTAACCATAAACACATGTGTGGATCCAAGCAAATCTTGACTTGGGCACAAGGAGGAGACTTGTCAACTGTTTGAGTAAAGTACTACTCATGAATAAACAGCACTAACCCCATCAGAGAAACTGAGAAACTGAAATAGGTAGAATACTAAATGGCAAAGAGTGGGATAAGGTCACAGCACAGCCCCCAAAAAGTGTTGTCTAACAGTAATTTGAGAGACATGCAGTTTAATATATTGCATGGAGCCTACCAACCCCAGTAGAATTAACCACATTTTCCATACATCCTGTTTTTGATTTCCACTCTGTTGTTTCCAACATTCAGGGTTCAAATGCTGTGTGATTGCCCTGTCATAACGTTCTAACGTACAGACGTTCTTGATAACCAGAAAGAAGTGTGTTGAAGAATACTCCAAACACTTCCAATAGATTTGTAGGAGTAGTTTATTGTAGGGCACAGCAGCTATCAACCCAACGCTTGCTGACCAAACTCCTAACTGCCTACTTTAGAACATCAGTGTGGAACAGAGAATACACACAGGTATTCTGGAAGGTGGGAGGAGGAAACATAGAGAAAGGAATGTGTACACATAAAGTGGATGTTGTAAGAGAAATCATTTACAACACATCTTCCTCCTTTAGGGAAAGAAACATAAGGAAAAACTTAAAAATACTGAAATTGAAATGAAATAAATTTGTTTAACATACTATTCACAACAATAATCATTAAGGTAAGCAGGTGGTCTTCGGTACCTTGCAACTCTGGTATTGGCAAGCAAGAAGCATTCTGAGAATTGGAAGAATCAGTGGTACTATTGTTTGAATCGGAGGCATCACCTCCACCTTCACATCTCCTTCCAACTGGGAAAGGAAGCAGAGTAGAGAGTCTTCCATGGCAGACAACATGTAACCTCTATTCCCACTGTTGCACGAAGAATAAAGAGACTCATATGAATGACCATCCTTGCAAACTGAAGATTTCTTTTGGTATAAAGCAACTCTTCGAAGGTTCAATTTTTCACCATTGGTCAAACAGTATAATGAGGAAACACTTCACTGACGCAGAAAAGACCTTTGAATTTAGATAAACCTTTAGAAATCCTACCAGGTTTTACCTTAACATAGTCACCTTTTGAAATGTGCGACCCAGAAGTGACTTTTGTGCTAGTGACATGTAGAGAGTTTAAGTGACCTCCTTTAGAGGCCAATTCTTTGATCCACGAAGGAGTGATTTTTGTTCCAGGCAGTCTGCCACGCATAAGTTCAAAAGGTGACTTATCATTAGAACCATGTATAGTAATGCAATAAGCACTGACCACATCTTGGACCATGTCATGGACAAAAACACCCTTCAAGCAAGCCATTTGAATTGTACCTTTAACTAGTCTGTTGACACATTCACATAAACCATTTCCCTGTGGGTTATATAAAGATATACGATGATGTGTGATGCCACAACTAGATAGAAAAGAACACATGTCATGGGAAACAAGTTGTGTGCCATTGTCTGTAACAATGACATTAGGATAGCCTTCTTCTTGAAAAAGTGTTTTTAATAATGTAATGGTGCTTTCAGTGGTTCTCTTTACATGTTGAACACTTTTCAATCCATGAAGACACCTGGGAGTCCATACCAGGCCACCCAAAATTAGCTTTAAGTCTGTGCTGGGTCAAAGTTTGTGCCAGATGACCTTTATGAGCAATGTCGAGTAATTTTGTTCTCAAATCAGAAGAGGGAATAAACGTGTCACCACGCATGAGAATATTATCACCACAGGTTGATAATTCATCAAGCACCTTAAGAAATGGACAAGCAGAGATATGAACACACTTTCTTATCTGGAGCCCAATTTAACCAGTCAGATAACTTCTTGAAGTACATGACCATTGATCATTGCTTTACACCACTCATCATGTGTGAAAGTACCTTCATAAACCGCTAAGACATCATGGGTCCAAGCAATCGCTTCATCCTCATTTTCTAAATTGAGAGAAACATCATCAAGATTTTCCCATTTGATCGAAAGTCTGGATAGACAATCTGCTCGAAGGTTACGCCACCCTTGAACATGGGAAATTTCATATTGATACTCTTGAAGTTTGGCTGCTAACCTGGCTAACCTGGGGGAACCCTTACCTGCACCACCTGGGGACAGAATGCAAACTAAGGGTTTGTGGTCTGTTTTGAGGAGGAATTTGGTACCCCACATATATGTCCGGAAACACTGAATGCCCCAGCAGCTGCCAGTGCTTCCTTTTCAATAACAGAACAGTTATGTTCAGAAGATGTGAGGGTGCGAGAAGCAAAAGCTATTGCCTGCTCACCTTAGGTGTATTTCTGCAAAAGAACAGCACCTAGACCACTGGCACTGGCATCAACCATTATGATAGAGGTACGTTTAGTGTCAAATGGAGCTAGGACATTGGCTTTGCAAATTTCTTTCTTGATTTGACTAAAACATGAATTTTGGTCATTACCCGACACAAATGTTACTCCTTTTTTGAGTAAAAAAGCCTTAGTTGTACAGTCGTATCAGAAAAGTTTTTTACAAATTTTGAGTAGTATTCTATCAGACCCATGAATGACCTAATTTGATCTTTGTTGGTAGGACATGGGGCTGAACGAATAGCTTCTAATAGATTTGTCTTGGGTTTGCTCCTAATGCTGATATTTCATAACCAAGATATTCAATTTGCTGCACAAGAAAAGAACACTTCTCCTTATGCAGTGTAAGACCGGCATTCATAATTCTGTGTAAAACATCTTTGAGTATCAGATTATGATCAGCTAGACAATCGCCAAACACAAGGATGTCATCCTGGAAAAATAATACTTTCTGTAAGCTTTTAAAAATTTCTGTGACCATACGTTGAAACACACTTGCCATTGAAAATAAGCCAAATGGAAGGCGTGTGAATTGAAAAATACCCTCTGTGGTTATGAAAGCAGTGAGGTGTTCAGAGTCATCATGAAGACTTATTTGATGGTATGCACTCTCTTGTTATTTATTTTATTGTTTGCAAGAAATGACAAAAATTCATAGGCGATCCATTCCATAATGAACATACAGTTAAAAATTCTTTACAATGAGGAATGAAAACATTATACAATATTTCATAGATCAAACTTCACATTGATTCTATAATTAATATACTAAACTACAATAACAGAAAAACACAGATTGGGCCTATTCACAGCACTTGATCATCAAAAAAACTCTTCCAAATCATTTCCTTTTTCCGAAGGGCTTTAGGACCTCTAAGCTTAGCTAGAGAGAACTCCATAGTTCTAATTTCATATACCAGAGCTAGCCAATCATCAACTTTGGGGGGTTCTTTAGAAATCCAGACCCTGGCTATAATTAATCTAGCACATGCTAACAAAATCGTTAAAAGATCTTTATTGGGACAATTCTTATCTTGAATATCTAACAAAACCCATTGTACCGTAAGATCCATTGAGTTTATATGGTAAAATTGAAGATAGTAAAATATACGGTTCCAAAAATTAGAGAGTGCAGGACAAAGAAATAACATATGTTCGATTCCGGCCGCGGCAGTATCACATTTAGCACACTTGGATTTATCTGTCAAGGAGTTACCTTGTGACCAGCTGGATATCCTTTGTGGTGTATAGTATAGCTCCGTAACTGTCCTATATAGTTGCATTTTCAAGTTGGAAGAGGGAACTATATCATTTAAGTGGGTTAGGGCATTACCAATGTGAACTGAGTTAATATTTTGATTTAATCTACGAGACCATTTAGCTGCAATTTGAGTTATGTTTTCACCCTTCTCCTTAATAAGCCATTGATGATTTTAATCTCTACTTTTTAGCTACTTTTTTTTTGCGCATTAGGAGCCTATTAAAGAGTACTCCTCCTTTATTCTTTCACCATTATATGCTGGGGGCAGATGCCAACCAATTTCTATTACGGGTTCACGACCCCAATTACTTCAAAAGAGTAAAATTTAAGACGGCTAAGCATGCTATTAGAATTTGGGACAAAATCCTGCACATTAGCAATTGCTCATTTTATAACGCTGAGCTTAGACTATGGAACAATCCTGGTCTTCCTGACATTTTTTCGGATGGTTTGGGTAACCGATGGATGAGACTAGGTATAAATATACTAGGAGACCTGTATGGTATCAATGGTTTGATGGATTTTGAGAATTTAAAAATTACCAATGGGCTCACTGATGATATGCACTTTAAATATAGACAACTTAGAGATTTTTTTTGTAACAAATTGAAGATAATGGAAGTCGGACGATCTGAAATTCTGGAGGGTATTTATTCAGAAAAAACTAAATCACTGATTAAATGGGGATATCAATGGCTTATTAAGGAGAAGGGTGAAAACATAACAATGGCTTATCAATGGTATGCACTCTTTAGATCTAATTTAGAAAATAACTTTGCGCCCTGTAGAGTGGATGCCAATTCTCCAATGTTTGGCAAAGGAAAAGTATCAGCAACTACACATTTGTTGAGTGATCTTAAATCAATACATAATCTTAATTTTCCGTCCAATTTCTTCGTGATTACAACCGGAGACACCCATGAGGATGCCTCAACTGGCTTTATTACACCACTCTGTAACATTTCATTTAGCAAAGATTTTACATCATGTCTAATTGAGAGAAGAATTCTTCTTAGTTTGTGTTGAGTAGGTAAGCTATTTTTTCAACTGAATAAAATGTGAATAGCCTCTCAGTTCACCGTATTTATCCTTTAAAATAGTGCTAGATTCACAGAATATGTAATCTAAAGAGTGATCTTCAATAACCATGACCTGAGTGGGTACTTTTGGATTAATAATAATATGCAGATCATATTGATGAACCCAACCTAATATAGGAGGTCCCTCAACAGAAACATATACTTTACCAAAAGTAGATCTGTTTTGAAAGAGAATGTTCGATTCAAAATAACCTAAAATGTCAATGGTTTCACCCTGAAAGCCTCTTGGAGAGATGTCAATTTTGCATAAGACTTTACTACTCTATTGACCGTCCATGAAAGATTGAGGAATGTTAGTGTATCTTGAGCCTGTGTCGACCATGAGAGACACTTCACAACCATCAATTGTGAAAAGAGCTTTTGCCTCTTGTCATCTTCTCCAACCACATCAATATCATCAAGTGCTAGTAATCTGTCTCTCTCTTGTTTAGTTTCTTCCATGGAAATCATGAACAACTGCTACTTTTTGACGATTTTTCATTGTGCACATTTGAAAGAAGTGTCCTAGTCGGCCACATTTGAGACACTCTTTGTTAGAAGCAAAACAGAATCTGGCTTCAGACGTGTGACCACTACTACCACATCGTGAAAAAACTTGTTGGGAAGAGAATTCTTTTTGTTAATTGGTCTGAATTTACTTTTTACAAAAGCAACTGATTCTTCATTAGGTAACTCGCTTTCACCACCACAATATTTTTCAGAGACTCCAGACACATCTTGCTGAGAATTGTTTTTCTTCTGTGTCTCTATCACTTTCATACAACTTTCAGATTCTTCTATGACTTTGGCCAGATCAATGGCCACTTTCAAAGAAGGATTCTTTGCGGCCCATAACCTTTCCTGAATCTTTTTATTGTTACATTGTACTATTAGTTGGATTCTAATGAGTTCGTCATTAATGGCTCCAAATTTACACTTGACAGACAGTTCTCTAAGACGAGCTACAAAATCATCTATTGATTCATAGCTCCTTTGGAGGTGAGTATAGAATTTGTATTGATTCATCACTAGATTTTCTTCTTTTGAAAATCGCACCTCCAATCTGTAAATGGCTTCCTTGTATTTATCAGGCAATGGCTGCCCGTTGGCTTGTAATGCTTGAGGAAGAAATCTAAACACTTGCTAACCTTCCTTGCCTAAAGTGCTCAGTAATATTGCTTTTTTCTGTTTCCCTGAAAATTCTTGTCTGTTCAGAGCCGTTAAGTAGTTATCAAATATAATGAACCAATCATTCGATGGTATTGAGAAATGCCTGGGCCATTTAAAAATGGTGGAGGAAGGGTTACAGTCACTTGTTGTGTCATTTTTGGTTATGCAGCTAGTAAGATTTAGCACTATTAGACAACAGGTAAGGTTAAGTACTGTTAGACTATTCAAAACTGTAGTTGTGAAGTGCAAAGTGAAATTGAAGCACATTGAATGTTAAAACATAAATTAACATAAGGGTCAAATCACTGCAAAAGATGTGCGTATCATCGTAGGATAAGCACTAAAATGAATACCTGTTGCTCGATGAGGAAGAAATTGTCCAGTTCAATAAACGGGTGTGCGTATCACGGTTGCTGCAGTATGAGTTTGCCACGTTGGAACGACAGGTGAGCGCATCACCGCGTTCGCGTTGTGTGATACACTACAAGAAAAGTATTGATATTGAAAGTGGGCTCTTTATTCTTCCTTACAACGTTGGAGATTATTTTTTTAAATGGCCGCCGGCGTGTTTGCGTGGAGCTTGAAACGCACGCTTGGAACGTAGCGTTAATGCACAGCAGACTGTCACTGGTTGTAAAGAATGGAGGTGCGTAAGAGCATTGTGGGAGGTAGCTAGGCAACCTGAGATGACGCTGCAGCCGGTATCTATGGAGAGTTACTGGATGCCGCTACAGTAACCATAGGAAACTGTTGCATACAGACAGTGACACTTACAAGGTTACGCGCTCTGCATCTTTAACTCACGGTTGATAACGTCAGGAATCTTCCAACATAGGTCAAATTTCTTCCAGATTTCTTCCAAAAATCCTACTCCTTCACGGATTGCAGGAGGGAGATGAACTTCGATTTGTGTATTCGTTTGGCGAAGGGTTGTTCTGCTCGCTGTGAAAGTTTAGAGTGAAAACAAAATAAAGAGTATTCAGCGTTCTCTCTGGTCTGGTCCGCTGGTATCTCGGGATCGTCGCCAAATTGTTGAAGAATACTCGGGACACTCCCAATGGATTTGTAGGAGTAGTTTATTGTAGAGCACAGCAGCTATCAAACCAACGCCTGCTGACCAAACTCCTAACTGCCTACTTTAGAACATCAGTGTGGAACAGAGAATACACGCAGGTATTCTGGAAGGTGGGAGGAGGAAACATAGAGAAAGGTATGTGTATACATAAAGTGGATGTTGTAAGAGAAATTATTTACAACAAATTGACTGACCGGGAGGACCTAGGCCTGATAGAATATTTTATGCTTGGTCTATAAAGATTCAAAAAGAACTGTAAAGAAGAAGCCACATTCTTAGACATGGCATTAATTACAGCTAAAATGGTCATCACTGTAAGTCGAAAATTAGTGCTCCTCCTACCGTAACTACCTGGCTGAAAGGGACACATGGTTAGGCAAACGCTGAAAGTGTAGTACTTCACAGGAAGGAAGCAAAAGATATGAGGACGCACCTTATAGCGCTACAACGAGGCAAAATGGTACACACACTGAAAACCGATTTGAACCACCAAATGCATGGAACCTGAAAACAAAAGTCTTAGAGTTAATAATTCCTCCTCCTTACATTCAAAATTAAATTAAAGATGGGTGAGAGTAAAATACGGGGATGTTTTTCACCAACGGGTCTGAGTGGCATCAAATAGTCAGCGAGAGTGAAGGTCGAGTTTTCTATGATGTCACTCAGAACCCCCAGGTGAAAAGCATCTCCTTAATTCACTTTTCATCAATCTATTATTTGTGGTTATGAATGGTCCCAAAAATCATCTGCCCCTGCTTTCAACTGCTATGCAGAGGCAGAAGAGTAATGGTGGGACATGCAGAACAATGTCTCTCATTTCATACCCAAAAAAACATATGTGACCTCCTGTCAAGCCGCCTCCACCCACCCACCACTCCCTGTGCCTTCCCTTCCCTCAAGTTGTGAGGCTCCCTGCTCTCGGAGAACCAGTCAGAGTTGCCTGGAATTCCTTTATGACACTGCAAGTGTGGTTAACACATTTTATTACCTACCATTGCTACCTCATAGCCGTGAATTACTGGATTTAGAATCCAGTCATTCATGTTAATGACACACACATAAGATAGCTGTTAATATTCTACATACAGGACATGCCAACCAGATTTAGTCTACAAGTACAAATCGGTTTGTCATGACTGGTCCTTAGCTGCATTCACAAAGAATGTGAAAGATCAGAGCATGCATACTGGTTCCCCTGATGCCATCCTCAGTGTCTTTGCTCTCTCTCCCATGGATTCGGTTGTTGTGTTGTATTAAGTTACTAATAACTCATCTTGAAGTGAATACGCTGGCCTTTTGTAGAATGGTAGCATCAAAAATTAGCAAGCATAATTTGTAAGTGGTCTATATCAGATATGCATCTATGTACCTATGCTCATGAGCTGCAAGCTGTTTGGAGTAACATGCTGTATTTGAATTACTGAAAATCTCAATAAAGGTTTTTATTATAAAAGTGAAATGTTGCATGGTTTTGTCATGCATAACCTTTGGAATTACACATTATATGATACATTACTTAGATTATACATTTAATGTAGCTAACCCATGGGTGGTTGTCAATGTGTAGAAGCTTATAATGGAGGGTGACTCACGAGTACAAACCTCACTCAAGATATCCTCTGGCTCACCTACATGCCATAGCTCAATGTTTAGCATCACTCTAAAATATCATTACTAGCCTTAAGGTTGTCAATGAAATCATAGGGGAGTAACTCTTTGTAAATATGGCTCTGCACAATGTTTAACTTTTCGCTCAAAGCAGTGATTTAGATTTTCATGGAGTGCTTCCAGAAGATTAGCAAATGTGCACATTTTTGTGATGGGCAACTTTTTGGTTTGAATGATTAATTAGCAGAAATCAATAATCTAAAGAAACTTCACATACCAAATTGTGTGCTAGATGCTAGACATCACCTATGTGGACTACAGGCATTTATGATTTGTGTGAAAATGCCTCTTTTTGCAGGAGCACCCTATTTGTGTGGTCTGACACTGTTACAGTTAGACCCTATACACTGGGATGCTGCTGTATGTGCTCTGACCCCTTAAAACCTGTTTAAAAACCAAATTTGCACATTTTACTTACTAACAAGTCCCTAGCATATGATACTCAGTGTAATGTAAGTTAAATGCCAATAGTGGACTCCAGCACCTATTGTGCCACCACTAAAGTGACAATAGCATGTCTAGAAGACTGTCTTTATAGTCTGAGTGTGTAGTTTTAAACTTCAAATTCAACCTTGCAAAATAAAACGTTTGCCAGTCCTAACTCTTCACTTTTAATATGTACAAGTCACCCCTAAGGTAGGCCCTAAATTCCCATAAGGCAGGGTGCATGGTATTGAAAAGGTAGGACATGTGCACTTAAGTTTTACATATACATGCATTCAAAAATCTCCATAATCGTTTTCTACTGCGGCAAGGCTAGCACTCCCATGGAAAAGCACTGAGTTTCATTATAACACCTTAAAATTCATAACTTCAGTATGGGAATAGCGAGAACACTGATTCAAGTGTTCAAAATAATAGTAATTTAAAATACGATCTGGTGGTCAGGTCAGATTTTAAATGATTGCTATAACTAGCTACATCTGTAAGGCACTTAGAATTAGGAAACAATATGAAATCTAGGGCCTTTGTTGTCTAATAATCTGTTATGTTAGAATATTATAAGATGAATTTTATTACGTTTTGTAATGGTTTTTAACTCATAAATTATTGTATTTGTACCACGTCTTCTGAATATTGTTTTGTTTTCAATGTGATAACGTTTTTATGACAATTGCTGAATAAAAAGTCTTTTGACTGACTGACTGAGATCACTAGCTTAAAAATGCACCTTTTATGAATTTCGCATTTTCCTGCCAAAACCCTTTAGTAGCCTTTTCAAAGTTAAGTGCCAACGGTCACTTGGCAGCCTGCTGTCCCCCCTGCAAGGAGGTTTAAATGGCTCCCAGCAAAAGGAACATAGGGGCCTTGGCTGGGAGGAGGTATGACCTCCTCTTGACAGGATGGCCTGGGGGGATATCCCCACCAAAAGCACAAGCTTGTAAGTGACATCCTTTGTTAAAGGCAGATGTAACTCACACTTATGTGTCTCCCTACAATTGTCCAAGTAGCCATAGTGGCGCCAGCCTAGTGGGAATAAACCCTGTTTCAGAACTAGTGTGCAGGGGGGTTTGACATCTTCCTTGATACACTTCAGCTGTGTGCCTAGAACTCTGCACAAGGGAAGAACGTTTCTACCATATTGGTGTTTAGTAGAGAGGGGCACTGCAAGAAAGTGTACAGTAAAACACACAGGAAGTGCTTCAAAAGTGGGTAGGGGCTCTCCTAGGAGCTTTTGCCCAATTGGTTAAGAAGTAGCCAGGAACTTACCACACCCACAGACTGACACTGAGCATAAAATTGGCACCCTCATAATGCTCTTCTGAACACCTATGGACCTGTAAAAGATAAGAAGAACTGCATCTGCTGTTGAGCCTGTGCAGAAAAACCCCAAGGGCTGGACCTGCTCACCGCTTTTATCAAGAGCAAACTAGTGGACTCCAAGGGAAGTTGTCAAGCAGCCTGTTCAGCTCCAGGAACACAAAAGCTGCAAGAAACCCAAGTCTCTGCTGGTCCCCGCTAACCAGTTCTAACTGCATTTGTCCTGGACGCTGCTGGTGGCTTCTGGGAGGCTGAGTTCTAACTCCAAAATGGTGCCCAAAAGGTCCGGGACCCTTGATTGGTGTTTAAAATTGCAAAATACTTAGAAATGTTATTGGAACTTTTTGCCAAAAACCATAGGCTACCACCTGACTGTTATTGTCGCTGCAACCCCCAGCCTTGACCTGCCAGTCAGACTCAACAATTGGGAATCCGGGCTGTAAGGATCCATCTTCCAGAAAAGTTTCTAAGTCTGAATGTAGAGAACTTCACTGAGACCAATGCCAAGCAGCAACCTGGTGATGATGCCTACATGGGCCCCAACTCCTGACTTTGCCATCTCAAAGTTTTCCCACTTCGAACTCCGAGAGATGTGAAACTCTCACCAGAACAAAGGCTCCCACTGAGATCCTGTACTTCAGCCTGCCACCGATGAGGAGCCCTTTTTCCCTCTAGCAAGTTGGACTACTGGAATACCCTCTATGCCAGGATCACCAAGCAACACATTGGAAGACAACAAACCATCCATAACTCAGCGACAGACACACCCTCAAACTCTTACATACAACTCACATCACACCACATCTCACTGGCTCCCGATACACAAACAGGCTAATTTCCCAAACTCCTCACAGGCCCCACCTACCTGAATAGCCACATCTCCTTCCACTGATCACCCAGACACCTCTGTATGTATGTATGTATTGCGACTTATATAGCGCACGTATCACCCAAAGGCATCAGGCGCTTGCCTTGGGAACCCGTCCTGGCTTTTTCCCTGTGAGATAACCCCTACTGGGCATCCCCAAGGTGAAAGCCAGGCATCCCGCAGCGGGTAGGCCGCCGTAGTGGAGATTAAGCAAGCTATTGCCCAGAGTTGCAGCGTGGGACCCCATGATTAGAGTAGGCACCGAGGCGAGAATTATCGAGTCCGTGGACATTTTTGGGTTCAGGACCGTGCCGCGTCGGGAATTGAACCCTGGTCCCGGGCCAGACCTCTGCATCAGGGTCTGCAGCTCTAATCAGTGAGCCACACTCCTCCACCTCTGCTATGCAGGACTCCCACTCACACACATCCCACGCATACACGAACAATATCAGGATGACAGGTGCTCTCTTGCATCACTCCTAAAGCATGGAACAGCTTCCCACTCCACATCAAAGCCTCATCCTCTCCTGAATTCAGCACGAAGCGGTAGACCTGGCTTTTCAAATAACCAACCTCCCATAGGCAGGGCTCGGTACACACACTTGCTCAGTACCAGATTACCCTAACCGGTGATAGTGCACTTTACAAATACTCATAACATAACATCCAGCCTGCAGCACGACCCGCCAAGGACCTACTTTTTACCTCTTTTGGTTCTGATAAATGCTTTACATGTTTCTCCCAAGTTAATCCTGCCTGCTCTGTGCGACAGCTACCAAGGGTTGAGCCCAGGCTTGTATATTTTGGACCTACCTGGACATAGTAGGGAACAATGCCATTCTTACTTGAAGAGTATTACCATCCACTTCAATTAATAAATCACTTTCTCACGGTATTCATAAAGATGCTGGAACATCTCTATTGACACATTAATGGATCTTTATACCAAGACTCCAATTCAGTTCTGTCAGCTAGTGTGATATAAAGGATTTTAATTATCTGCTGCTTATCTGAGCTGTCTCTGTAGTCTTATATTATTGTGCCAAAATGAAATGGAAATGGACTTTATAAAGCTCATACACACAAAGAGGAGTAGAGAGTGTAAAAAGTAAAAGGTCTTGGTGATGGCACGTGCACAGAGTGAAAATACTTCCCTCACTCGGATCACTGAAATAATATCGAGCCCATTAATATCGACTTGCAAAAATATCGATGAGAAAATATCGAGGGACAAAATATCGAGTTTCTATCTTTATACAGGTAAGTACAAAAATATTGACTCTAAAATATCGACTGTAAATAATATAGACTGTCAAAATATCGTTTTTTTTTTAATGTCTTTAAATTAAGTTAAAACTAATATAATAATAACTATATTTAATATAAACTTAGTTAAAATGATTAAATAAATGTAATATTAATAAATAATTAATGTAAATTACAAAAAATATAACAAAAATAATAAATATATATATATATATATATAAATACATATTATTAACTAAACATATATAATATTTTTACCGTAGCATAGCAAAATGGTTAAAATTTATTGTAACAACTATAGTGAATTCAACAGTAGAAAAACGCTGGATAGCGTAGGGGTAAAAATTACTATTCCCACTCCAGTGGGTGCAACAGTAGGGAAAACGTTGGATAGCGTAGGGGTAAAAACTACTATTCCCACTCCAGTGGGTGCAACAGTAGGGAAATCGTTGGATAGCGTAGGGGTAAAAATTACTATTTCCACTCCAGTGGGTGCAACAGTATGGAAAGCACTGGATAGCGTAGGGGTAAAAATTACTATTCCCACTCCAGTGGGTGCAACAGTAGGGAAAGCGTTGGATAGCGTAGGGGTTAAAATTACTATTCCCACTCCAGTGGGTGCAACAGTAGAGAAAGCGCTGGATAGCGAAGGGGTAAAAATTACTATTCCCACTCCAGTGAGTGTAACAGTAGGGAAAGCGCTGGATAGCGTAGAGGTAAAAATTACTATTCCCACTCCAAAGAGTGCAACAGTAGGGAAAACATTGGATAGCGGAGGGGTTAAAATTACTATTCCCACTCCAGTGAGTGTAACAGTAGGGAAAGCGCTGGATAGCGTCGAGGTAAAAATTACTATTCCCACTCCAAAGAGTGCAACAGTAGGGAAAACATTGGATAGCGGCGGGATTAAAATTACTATTCCCACTCCAGTGGGTGCAACAGTAGGGAAAGCGTTGGATAGCGTAGGGGTAAAAATTACTATTCCCACTCCAGTGGGTGCAACAGTAGGGAAAGCGTTGGATAGCGTAGGGGTTAAAATTACTATTCCCACTCCAGTGGGTGCAACAGTAGGGAAAACATTGGATAGCGTAAGGGTTAAAATTACTATTCCCACTCCAGTGGGTGCAACAGTAGGGAAAGCGTTGGATAGCGTAGGGTTGAAAATTACTATTCCCACTCCAGTGGGTGCAACAGTAGGGAAAGCGTTGGATAGCGTAGGGGTTAAAATTACTATTCCCACTCCAGTGGGTGCAACAGTAGAGAAAGCGCTGGATAGCGTAGGGGTAAAAATGACTATTAATTAACAATTAACTATTTTAATTAATTTACATAATTAATTAATTATTATTAAATTACTTCCCACCCTATCCCCCTATAAACTCACAACCCACTACAGAAAATAATTTACTAAATATTAATTATTTATCAATTAAATATTTATAATTAATTACCAATTATATTTTAATTAATTACCAATTAATAATTATTAAACAATTATTATTAATTAACATAATGAATTAATTATTATTAAATTACTTCCCACCCTATCCCCCTATAAACCCACAACCCGCTACAGAAAATAATTTACTAAATATTAATTATTTATCAATTAAATATTTATAATTAATTACCAATTATATTTAAATTAATTACCTATTAATAATGAATGAACAATTATTATTAATTTACATAATTAATTAATTATAATAAAATGACTTCCCACCCTATTCCCCAATAAACCCACAACCCGCTACAGTAAATAATTTACTAAAAATTAATTAATAATTAATTATTATTTTTTACCAATTATATTTTAATTATTTACCAATTAATAATTAATTAACAATTATTATTAATTTACATAATTAATTAATTATAATTAAATTACTTCCCACCCTATTCCCCTTTAAACCCACAACCCGCTACAGATTTATATTACACAATTATTAAAATTTATTAATAACTACCTTATTTTTGATTTTTTTTTGTCTATATTCTATCTATTCGATATTATGTCTAGTCTATATTTTTGATTAGATATTTTGGCTATTAATATTGATATTACTCGATATTTTTGTAGTCTATATTATGTCTGGTCGATATTTTGGCTAGTCTATAAGTTTTTTTCTCGATATTTTGTCCAAACGATATTTTGGAATCGATATTATGTCTGTTTACCCCCTCACTCACAAGGTTGTGACATGCTTCATCATCGGGCTTTACTGCAATACACCCCCATGCAGACCAACACCTGCGGTGGAGCAAAATGGAGGGGAAGACAATACAAACATGTAAGATATACAAATACTTAATGCCAAATTGTAATGGGATCACCGAAAGTGAAGTGCAGTGGAGCTTAAAACTAGTTTGGAGGTGTCACTACTCAAAAATGTCTTCCTGGACCCTACAGCCAGGGTGAAAAATGTGAAGGATGGTGGTGACAGGAAAGAGTAAGGAATTCCTACACCCCTCCTTACTACTAGTTCGTCAACATGTTTCTGCCGTATTCGTGCCTGCAGTTATAGGCCACATCGGCATTCGTCAGGACCTTCCTTAATCCCAGTGGTGTTATGTAGCCCTCGATACCAAGATATGGTATTCCTAGAAACCAGTAATTCCCAAAGGGAGGATACCCCTACTTAACTTGCTCTCGATGTACGAGCTTCACAAACAAATAAGCCAAAACTGGCGATAACGAGGGAGAGACCCCCTGTAGTCACACATTCTTCAAGGTGGGTGCTATGCCCATCGATTCCCCAAATCTGCTATGTAGATTCTACCTCTCCCTCGTTCTCGCCAGTTTTGGCTCATTTGTTTGTAAAACTCGTACATCGAGAGCAAGTTAAAGGCCCTCTCCTTCATGACAGGGCCACCTAAATAAGCCCCCTCACAGCAGGCGTAAGACTGATGCAGGCACATTTTAAATGGGACTTGCCCATGTTAAATGACCCATTGGTGAAGTTGCGTCATTTTTGCACCTACAGATACGTCAGAAATACTGACGTATCTGTAACTCCTTGCGACATGATGTGTAATACTGTAAATATGAGGCATCTTGTATGTCGGTCGCAAGCAGGGCGCAATGAAAAGTGACGCATCGCTGTTTTCATGCAGCGATGCGTCACTTTTCATAAATAAGGTCAGAGGCATTTTAATAGTCTAACCTAGAGATGACCACCGCCTGAACCACAGTTTTCCGGGCAGAAAAAAATATAAAAAAGGGAACACCTTATGAAGGGTTTTAATACACCAAGGCAAGTGTTGGTGGCAACTTGAACTTGTGGTTTAAAAAAAATTGGGAGTCAAATTTGACACCCATGTTGCATACTGAATCAATCGGACATAGAAGGGCGCCCAGCTCTCTTGGCCATCAGTAATTCATCCACAGATAAGGATTCGGACCAAGAATTAATAATTCCGTCTTGGAGTTTAATTTTCATTTATGTTATGCATTCTGTTGTTGCATGCACAGGAAGCAGACCATGCCATGCGTGTTCTTGAGGAAGCACTTGCTTTCTGAATTTCTGTTCGGCTTTACCTGCCTTGATAGTCTAGTATAACTCTTCCACCTCTATTCCGCCCCCTGCTGGTTGTAAACACCATTAATGGTCCTGCTCTTTTCTTACTTTTACTTTTGGAACACATGCGACTTTTAGAAAGACATCAACTTTCAGAGGATTAGATGAGCAGGTAAAAAGCACAAGAAATGCATTTCTTTTTCCCCATGTAAAAAATATCGTCTGCCTAATGTCTCTAATAAATGTCACCAGTAGAATTTGACAATTTTTCATCAGCTGTGGTCTGAACAGCCTTGATATTATCTTCGCCAACCCGCCTGCTTACCTCCAATGAAACCTTTTTGTAATATTGTAATGTCATGGAAGTATTGATGCCTGTGTCCTGACAGAGGATGCAGAAGTAACCTCCATCTCTCCTCGAGTACTTTAAACTCACAGTCCACGCTGAGTTGATCATATGTTTCAGTCATTTCAAAGCCACGAGGCCTCCAACCGGACATGCATTCTCTGTGCTTATCTAGTGTCAATTCTCTTGATCACCTTTTGGAATAATTTTTTTTCTGTAAGAAAATGTACTTTTTTGTAGTACAGTCCAGAGTGATGTTTACATTTCTTCTGGAAAGACATGCATGCTTGTTTGAGAGCATCGGTGTCCTATGAAATCAGGACAGTGTTTCAGTATGATTCTTTTAGGTTACATGAACTTGGCATGAACTTTTGGAAAAGCATCTTCAATCTGAGCTAACCGTATGCCAAACTGGCCTCTGAAAGGCTGGTAGGGCTGGAAGTCAGTGAGCTTTGTGTCATCCTGGAAACTCAGATATCAGTAGGGCTGGAGCTGAGTCAGCCATGTGCCAGCTTGGCCCCTGAAAGGTAAGTAGGGCTGGAAGTGAGTCAGTCATCTGTCATGCTCACCTCTAAAAGGTGGGTAGGGCTGAAAATCAATTCAACATCTGGGAAAACATTACCTTTTATCAGTTCAATCACAAAAAAATATCAGTAATTGTTTCCACTCCCTGTGTTAAAACAGGACATTTTCTATGTTCTGAACATTTACTTTCTGAACATTAAGGCACTTCACTGAGGACCTGCTCGGTTCACTGGCATACGAAAAGATCTGAACATCAGAAACTAAATTTAGAATGAAATTATTTTCCAAGCTTGTCTCTCATTGACCTAGACATCTTCCCAGATGGTCCAGATAGACTCTCTTTTTATATTATGTTGAATTGGTTACCACAGCAACTATAATGTTACGTGCTAACCCCTGCAAAATCTCATATCCTGCTTTAGAGTTTTTCGGTAATAGGATATCTTGCAAATAAAAACGGATGTGCCGTCCACCCCTTTTCATTTCTGCGTTCCACCCCATCCTATTTGGAAGACGAGAGAAGGAGGAGTTGCTGTCGGCTCTACTTAAGGGAACAAAAGTGAGCAACCCAATATACCCTTGAGGGTTTTGGCAATAGATATGTTATGATAATTGAACCTTCAAGGGTTTTAATTGTCTTAATGTTTCAAATATTATTTTAAATATCTACAATTGTACGACCTGATATATTTGATGCCGTTAATGCACAACAACTGTGACAAATGTCTTTTTAAGTTAATTTCTGTTTGTCACTGAACAGTGATCTTTTTGAGACAAAAGAGAGCAAGAGAAAGGGTGTATATGAAAGAGTATTCGGATGTAATATTTGTTACAAGGGTACATGATAGATATACAACTTTGTAAGAGAACATACAAATTCTGGCGCCAGAATAATACGATAGGAGATTTTCACAACATTTTTTAGATATCTTATCTGCCCAATTCCTTTTCTATACATCTATGAAGTCAGGCGAATAAGGACTTCAAACAGGGTCTCCCAAGATATGATTTTTTTATGTCCTGAGGATGGTCTCGGAAACACAAGAATAGAGACCGGACGTCGACGATTGCTTTTTCTACCGGATAATAAATTAGATTGTAAATAGGTAGAAAAGCTTCTGCAATTGTTGTATAGAGAATTTTTATAGATCAATTTATTTGTATGTTCTCTTACAACGTTGTATATCTATCATGTACCCTTGTAACAAATACTAAATCCGAATACTCTTTCATATACACCCTTTCTCTTGCTCTCTTTTGTCTCAAAAAGATCACTGTTCAGGGCCAAACAGAAATTAACTTAAAAAGACATTTGTCACACTTGTTGTGCATTAACGGCATCAAATATATCAGGTCGTACAATTGTAGATATTTAAAATAATATTTGAAACATTAAGACATTTAAAACCCTTGAAGGTTCAATTACCATAACCTACTTAAGGGAACAGCACAATTTTTGCTGTAGAGGGAACAACATAAATTGACAGCTGGCCAATTGAGGGATGCCGATCCACTCAGCGGCATAAAGCAGAATGATGGCGCCCCCCTACAAAATATGAATAAGGGCCCCCGAGTCTCCCATATCTCACATACATTCATTGGTCTTCAGCTGAATAGGGCCCACCTCAATATTTGGGGCCCCTATAGGGGTGCAGAGGCCTGCGTTACTCCACTCGATCCGCTACATTTTACAGCGGTAACTTCTCTGTCCCCAACCACTAATTAAACTATGTCTATCTGTCACAGACCCGCACAAAGCGCCTCATGCAGTGGGAGAAACCCCCAAACACATCAGTGACGCAGGGAGGTCCAAAAAATTATCTGTGGTGACAGTAATTGCACCAGGCCAAGCCGGCATCAAGGAGGTACTGTGATCACCCTTTCTCCCCTGCCTTGGTGAGGCAACAGCCCCATCACCTCGGCTTCGACTTTAAATACATAAGTTGTCTGCGGTGGTGGGTGGGGAGACCCTGCCAAACTGGTGGCTGGGAGATACCATAGTCAAACTTTAAAAGACCCCTTTAGGCTTTCTCCTGTCTTCACCTAGACATTTCCAACTGGTTGCATTCATAAATGCCTTCCATGTAATGTCCTACTAATTTCCTGCAGGTGCTCTTATAAGAATGTTATAATCTGTCCTACATTAATCTTAGTCTCAACTTTTCTACTTTTGTCCTCTCAACTTCAAAGACCTCCTTTAACAAACTCCCAAGAATCCATTAGAACTTATTTGTAGTAACTCGGAACGGGTGAAAATGTTGTCACACCGATGTAATACTGCTTAATTTCATGAATTTCTCATTACGCTTTTTATGCAAAATTCCTGAAATTATGCCATTACGCCACATCGGGTAATTTCTAGTCAGTCCCGGAAAAAATCCTATTGTGGGTGCATGGAAACAACATGAGCTAAAAGAACACAAGCAGCTGTTTAAAGCACTTGTGTTTTTTACTCTGGTTATTGCAGAATATGTTGGGGCAGATTTACAAGCCCCTTGCGCCACTTTTGCGTCATTTTTTACTTGGGGAAAGTGGCGCAAAAGTGGCGCAAGGGGCTTGTAAATCTGCCCCGTTGAATTTTCATTTTATGTAATTTTTGCGAAATTTTTCAAAATGTTACATAATTACGTAAAAGCAAATTTTGTAAATTTCGCACACTCCTCGTAGTAAAATCGCTCATTTGTACCATGTAAAACTGGACTTGTGCGCTATGAGGCACTATATATAAACAAGTTATTATTGTGATTAACACTATAATACAAATTATGACGTTGAAGAAGATGATAATTGCATTTTTATTATTAGAATAACAATATTAGAAAAATAATACTTTTTCACAAGAAGTACAGACATAAGACGTGCAGTAATCTCTTCCTGGGATCATTTCCTTTCTGCTCTTGGCTGAGATATCAAATCTGTGTCTGCTCGCAGGGAACTCTGCGAGATGGGAAACTGCTGAAAATACACAAATGGCAGGGCACGGTAAACCTCAGCTGGAAGCACCAGGCTTATCCCCGCTTTAATGGGCTACAAATTCCACCCGCAGTCACAGAAACAGGACCTGGGAAACGTTCAAGTGCCGCCTTCTGAATCGCCGCGGACAAAGGAAACAGCCGGGCGCTTTTTTTTCATTACCGCTTTCGCTGTCTGCCAAGTTTGGTCAGTGAATGAATTTCTAAGAGTAATTCAGGTTCGGGGACTGTTGCTACAGTACTTTGACCCTGTCTTTTGTGCGGCACTTTTCAGCACTCAGGAGTATGCTCTTGGATAAACTCCATCAAATGTTATGAAACGTTTCGTTAGATTGCAGAAAAATCACCGGAGCTTCAAGGCGCTGGTGCGGGTTATCGTGTCCCTGGCTGCCGTATTCGTTGGCTCATGGAAAACATTTCCTACACATGCATTTAATCCCTATTTTCTTTCCCCGTTGTCGAAGTGTATTGTATTATATAGCCTTGTAGCAGGCTGCTGAGGTCTATACTGGTTGATAAACGCCCTGAACCCTGTCATGGAGGAGATGGCCTCCTTCCTTTAACAACCGATGTAGCACAAGGCAGAAGGGCTATAAGGCTATTAGAACATTCCACCCACTAAGCATAGCTTGCTCTAAACTAAAAAAGGAAAAACATAAAGACAAGCATTGGAATGTTGAAGCAGAAAGTTTATACCAGCCATTATAAGCCACTCCATTGTCTTCAAAGGAGAACATGTTCTAATATAGCCTTAAAGCCCGTCGTAGCGGGCTCTGCCGACCATTAAAGGCCTGCTACATTGTTAAAGGCTCGAATCGAAGGCAAGGTCCTTAAACAAGGGAGCAGGCCTTTTATGGCCGGCAGAGCTTGCTATGGAGGGCTCTAAGGCTATTGGAACATTAAGGCCCACATGCATCATTGTGACATTTTGCACTTCCTAATTTGCGAAAAATAAGGAATCGCAAATTAAGAAGTGCAAAATGCTATGCATCATTATTTTCGGTATTCATTTGTGATTCGGTAAAAATCGCAATTTTTACCGAATCCCAAATGAATACCGAATTCTTACGTTAATTTTCGCAATTCCCATTGATTCCTATGGGCCAAAAGGCCCATAGGAGTCAATGGGAATTGAGAGTGGCACTTAGAAAATTTCATGGGTGCAGGGGGGGGTCCAAAGGACCCCCCCATGCACCCCTGAAATGTATTTTTCCTATCATGTTTCACACACACATGTCCTAAGGACATGTGTGTGTGAAACATGAATGTTGAAAAAAAAACATTTTAAGCATTTTAAACACTTTTTCCAAATTTACCGAGTGGTTCAACCACTCGGTAAATTTGGAACCCTAATTGCGAATTTCCACTTGTCAAAGTAATGATGCATTGCTTTTAAGAAGTCGCACATCTGCGACTTCTTAAAAGCACCCGCAATTTTAGAACTCGCAACAATGTTACGAATTCTAAAATTGCTTCATGCATCCCAAAAAGCACTTTTGCATTCGCAAACGGCCAATTTTAAGTAATCGCACCGTTTGCGACTACAAAAATGCTTGATGCATGTGGGCCTAAGCCCCTAGAGGGCAGAATGTTCTAATTGTAAAACAAGGCCTCACGGAGCATGAGGGGGTTGAAATACCCTCTTGCTCCGTGAGGCCTTTGTTAAACATTGGAATGTTGATGCTCCGTGCTTCTACTGGCTATTAGAAGCCTGGAGCACTCCATTGTTTTCAATGGAGCGCTCAACTTTCCAATATTCTAATAAAGTGTAATTGTGTTTATGTAGCGCTTCATTCTACTCTTCATTCTACTGGTGAAGGGCTAATCCGAATTTGCTGAGGAACAGCATGCTAATCCATGAGCGTATTTGGATGGGGGAGTGTGTGTTTATTTTGTGGCCAATGGAAGTAGTGTTTCAGTGTTTGTTGTACAGGAAAGTACTGGAGTTGGTGTGTAGTAAAGTGCAAGATAATAAGTCATAGGAAGTTATGACAAGGGTGTTTGTTTGTTGTTCCATAGGATCCAAGTTATACTTCACTGATGAGGCATAACATATCTGAAACCTGTCGGGGGATGCTTGTGTTCTAAGTAGTTCTCCCATCACCTTTTGTTTGAGTCTATAATACGGTCGGTGGAGAGTTCAGTCGAGTCCCGTGCTAGAGGCAAATGAGGGACTGCGAGGGGGCAAAATGTGTGATAGTGCAATCTATATTATAGAAGGAGCCTTTTGATCCCACCTGTAATGCTAACTGCCCAGAGGCGCAAAATGTGGGCACTGACACCTGATGTGCCCCAGTACGTCAATGTAATATAGCCAATGGTGTCGGTAGGAACTGGAGCTGCATCAATGCCTGTTGTGGGCCAAAAAAGACTGAGTGATAGCTGCTCGTAGATAGTTGTGTATGGCTTCTGTATGAGAAACCTGCCTAGCTGCTGGTGTTTGTCTCACAAATTGCCTGAAAAGATGTTTACAGGTTATATAACACACTTCTAGAAGGGGTGCCACTCAGGAAAACATGGGGATGAGGGAGATACATTCAAGCACAGCTTTTGAGTTGTAGAGATGGAACAGGGTGAGGAAAACTCACCTGAAGCGGGGGGACTGGCCTATAGGGTGATCTGGCAGTGACTGATGGGCTGGTCTGACATTGCTTGCTGCAAGCTCAAATCCATACAGTTTCCCATACTTTGCTACATGCTTATACAGCATGTCTTTACAAGTTTCAAAGTTCCCCAATTTGCAAACATGGGCCACTTTTTAAGCTATCTAATTCACTAATGGGGCACTTTTATTCTGATGCCAGGGCCTTTTTCTGTCCCAGACCGACCCTGGCAATCAAACCTTGCTTTACCTTCAATTTGGCAGCAGGTCAAAGAATAATATACAGGCGAGCATAAGTCAACAACCATGGACTCCACAGGAGCCAGGTGAGAGAAAGCTGTTCTCAAGGAAATGGCAGAATTAGACATCCTAGATTGAGTGGGCCAAAAGAAAAGAGCATTAAGGGAGAAAACAAGAAGGGGACAAAACTGGTGATGAACTGCAGGGAAAATGAGAAGCAAGTCTAACACAATAAAGTTGTCAGACCTGGAAGCAAGTTTGTGTTCTCTGCACCAACCTGAAAGTGACCTCAGCTGGTTTCTGTGATAGGAGTATTCTAGTGCGAATAAGCCGTTTTCCACAGTCTTCATCTTACTCTGTACTCCCAGTGCCCACGTAAGACCTGATGCCCCTTAAGAAGTATGCGTGATCTTTATGGTGATTTGTTCTAGCTTCTGGAGGTGTGATCCTAAGGTCCTTGTCGTCCTACCCTCCTCCTGATGGCTGGTCTTTACTGCCGTCCTCAATCCTAGGTAGTTCTAAATATTAGTAAATATTTTTGTACTGAGGAGGAGGTTTATTTTGAGGTATTACTTTGAGGGGTTGTCAGGTGGGTTTCCAGTCTAGAGGAGAGGAGTTTCTTCTTTGCAGCGGTGGCTCCTCCTTTAAGGCAGAGGAGCGTCGTCCCACTGCTCTTTCTCAGATGTGCACACAGGAAATATAAAATGATAATAAATCCATTTTATTTTTTTATTTTTCTTAGCTGTCAATGAGCTGAGTCTTGGGGGTGTGGCCATCCTGATCGAGAGGCAGCAACAGGGAGGAGTGATGGACACTAAGGGGCTGATTACAATGTAGGGCCACCCATTTACCCCCGCCATATTACCCGCCGGTTTTCCGCCAGTCGACCAGTCTACTGGGCGGAAAAGGGGCTAGATATGGTGGCGGTGTCTGCTAGGCACCGCCATCCATATTAGCATGGTTGCAGGAAGCAGTCTTTCCGTGGCGGCGATGCCACCACAGAAAGGCATGGGGATTTTGCTGTCGGGACACATTGCGGGCCCCCTGGGAACTGGGGGAGTTGGGGTGCACATGGGGGTACCTATGGTACCCCCCAACATTGTCATGGACAAGGTGGTAGGCACAGCGCGGTGCCTGTCGCCTTGTGCATGACAATGAACACAGTACTTTCCCAGCATTGTGGTGGGCGGTGCTGTGAGCACCGCCCACCACAATGCTGGGAACAGAGGATGCCACTGCCACGGTGGCGGTGGCATTCTAATTGCAGATTCGGGACCACCGCACCACTCGCAGCTGGTCCCAGCACAGCTAGTGTGGCAGGCGGACGAAAGTCCGCCTGCAATCCTAAAGAGCCCCCTAGTGCCTATATTGGTTTGGCCGGCCATCTTAGGATGGCCAAAACAACATGCACACTTAGCCTTTCTCCAACCTGAGTTTTATTGCACAGCCTGGGTGGAGAACATGCACAGGCTTCCAGTCCCTGTCTGAGCACCAAACCAGGCCTCTCAGACCAATCCTGGCGCTGCTCTTATGCTTGTAGTAGCATTAACGGCATGAGACCAGTGTCCCGATTGGCCAAGGGGTGTCTGGGAGCCTGTGCATTGGCAGCTGGGAGTCGACAGGAGCAGAAGAGGAGGAGACCACCAAGGTGGTGGCCAGCAGATAAGTAATATTTTCTTTCCCCTATTTTTCTCCCAATGCACTGCGCCCTGCGCTGCCCCATGCTGTCCCCCCCCCAGTCTGCTTTCACAGTAGCTGCTACTGTGAATATATGCTTGCAGTTTTTTCTTTCAAGCAGGATCTGAATGAGTCTGAGAATTTCTTAACCATTGAGATCTGATCTACTGACTAAGTTTGACCTTAGTTGTAATCTGAGTTGTAGCTCATGTTGTAACATGTGTATTCCCCACATGAGAGTATCTTGTGATCATGCAGTAACCATTTTTATTCTCCCATGGGAAACAGCTCAAAGCTAAAATCAATCTAATAGTTCATTTATGGTGGATATGTAGCCGCATCACTTGTGTACTATCATTATTATTGCTGCTCTTAATGTTAGAAGTACTTGGATTTTTACATCTTAATCTTTTTTTTTTCTGGATGGAACGGAATTGCACTAAATTTGGCAAAAAGTTGGCTCATTACTTAGAAAGCATGCTTTTTGTGATTTGTTGAAAATCTGTTCAGCTATTTTTGAAAAATTCACTTTTCAAGAGGAGTGGGGCTTAGGATTGAAGGAGTTAAGATGCTAGGTATATCTGGATGGCTGTTCCCGTGGAAATATTGTGGTACCGAAAATGTAAAAAACATAAGGGCGTTTGACTAAGGGAGATTTTCAGGTTCTAGTCTAGTGATTGTTTCTGCATAATAATTTGCTAATTTTATTCCAGTGTTAGCTTTAACAGACCTGTGTAAAGCCTGTGCTTTACAGAGAGGGCTGAACAAGCCACTTTACAAGGAGAAGCCCGTACAGGTAAGAGCAGTGGAGCAGTGAAGCTGATTTGTGGGGATTCGACAGACAACCAGGGGGGGATTGAAATAAATAAATAATTTTACCTCGTCGTCTTCTGTCGAAATCCCCACCCACCCAGCACCACCGTCCTTACCTGCACGGGCCACTGCTGCACTTTACTAGGTATATAACCAGGCAGAAAATTCTGGGTCGATAGTGTAAATGTAGGCTGATCCTTAGTAATATAATGGTTACTGTATAACCTGTTGCCTTTTCCACCATAAACAATCCTACACCTACCCAATACATCACATCCTTCACCTAGGAGTGGCTAGAGAGTGAGGACATATCAACATGACGCGTGTTCGAACTAGCACCACAAGAGACAAGATCTCTCTCTGTCTCTCATTCCCCTTTCCCCCGCTTATGGACATCGCTCACCCTGTCTGCATTATGGCAGTAGTTGGAAGTGAGCTACGGCGTGGTGGGTCCATATCATTCGCGAAGAACCAATGAAAATAGCATCTAGGTTAGAGCACATTGTCCCCTAACACCAGGCTTATGTAGTGCATTGGCATTGGTGTACTGATCTCAATTACTGTGAGTAGAGATCAGAACCAATCTCTGTCTGTATTGCACCATTTCCTGGGTTTGATGCAATCATGGGGAGGGCAATGCTCATCTCTGAGGTGGGGCATGTGTACACATATCCCTTTATGAATCTGGGAAACACATACATTTGCATTGAGAAACTGTTGCACATCCTTTGCACACCGTGTGTGCATACCATACCTGCTTAGGCACAGGATATTTGCACAAATGCAGGGCAGATTACAAAGGTCTGCCCTTGTCTATCAGTCAAAACCAACTGCAAAGGACTCAGGATCACACCACATTCTTCAACTTGCGTCTTTGTTGATCAGTTCAAATCACTGAGCACTGCAAGTCTTCATCTGGCTACTGAACAATGAGCAACCACAGTTCAAAACCTTGTGCAGCATACACAAGTCCCTGCATAGAAGAACCCAGTCCACCAAGAAAAGGTGGTCCAGAAGTGCTAGAAGTCTAAGGGCCTGATTAGATCTTAGCAGACGGCAATGGTAATGGATATCCCGTCCGCCGAAATATAAATCCCGTTATATCCTATGAGATTTATATTTCGGAGGACGGGATATCCGTCACAATTGCGACGGAGCAACCCGTCCGCCAAGATCTAAATGAGGCCCTTAGTTTGGCATTGTATCTGTGAGCCTGCTTACCATGCCACTTGTCCAATATCAATGGTTTGGAGGAAGATCTACCCCCTGCCAAAGCTCCATCTTCAAGATCTCCCAGCACCATGGCTTTGAAACAGAGTCTCTGAGAATCAAATATATTTCTCTGTGAATGGATTTGGTCCTAAGACTTTCACACCCTTAGGATACACTTCAGCAGTGCCAAAACCTGTTTTTTGATTGGTTCTAGAGCGCAGACTTGTCTCTGTAGAGTTGGCAACCTGTCTTCCTGCCCACCTATTCTTAGAACTTTGAAATGACTGAAAAATTCTGGTGGACATCACAAAAGCCACAATAAATAAAAAAGCAAATAAGTGCTTTTGTGCACTGCGAAATTCCGTATATATTTTGCACATTCAAGTTGGATAAAGGTTTTGCAAACGAATAAGTTGTGAATTGGCGGCCTGCTACAAAGATCCATCTGTTGCCAGAAAGCCACAGACTCAAATATCTACCGGCTTCACACAGGGTTCCATCTTTTTGACTTGAACTATTGAGCTGAGTGACAAAAAGTCTAATATTTAAGAGTCAATGCTCACTTTGGTTTGGTAAATATTATCAGCCTATGGCCTAAATATTATCAGACTACGGCCATTCAAATAGTATAAAACTACTATATGTGGTCGCTGTGTCCTATTTTGCTCCATTTCTTTTTTCAGCAGACATTGCTGTTTTGTGGCAGCAAAAAACTCAAAGTTTGAATTTCGTCTACATATAAATATTAATATAATGGATTTTTTTGCTGTTTCCAAACAACACTGAGTGCCACAAAAAGAAAAGACACAAATTAGTTTACTGGTATAATATCCACCAGGTCTGTGCATTGCATCTTTGGGCAAGTTAGCAGTACAAATGCTATTACACTACCCTCAAAGGTGCGCTTGGCCTCATGTGTCACATAGCCAAGCAATTTCCCTTACTTCGGCTAAGACACAGCTGTGTAGAAAAAGCTTGACTGATTTAAAGAACACTGGGCCTTATTTATGAGGCCCTTAAGCAGCCGTTGCGTCACTTTTCATGATGCTGCAGCGGCAAAATAATGTGCCACAGTGCGCCATATTTACAAAGTGACGCATCTAGGCAGATGCATCACTTTGTAAACCCCTGCGCTACATTATACCTGCAACAGGAATAATGTATGCAGGGCGGGAGTTCCTCCGCACAAAAGGATCGTAGAAGGGCCGCAGTGAAATCTATGAAATTTCACTACGACTCTTCTACGGCCTCACTGCACCGAATCCTTACGCCGCTTGAAGCAGGCATAAGGGATGATGCAGGCCTTTTCACATGGGGCTTTCCAGATGTGAAATGTCTCATTGCTGGAGTTGCATCTGTTTCCAGACACTCCAGCAATGCGTCACTTTTGCGCAGACAGATACATCTTGACGTTTCTGTCAATCCTTGCGACATTGAGCGCCATACAGTAAAAATGGCGCATCTATGGTGTCATAAGGAGGGCGCTCAAAAGTGTTGCACCGCTGTTTTACCACAGCGATGCAACACTTCTCATAAATGAGGCCCACAGTACTTAGGAACACACCGAGGGGCCGTGAGCACCTCTCTGCTACTGTACATCGATACAGTAATTAATTATAACTGCTCATTGATAGGTGGCGTTTGTTTGATTGTTTTGTAACCCTGAGGGAGAAAGAATGTCCAGACATGATTGCTATGTCAGAGCACTTGTACATAAAAGCCGTGCCATGATTGGTTGTTTGTATTGATCAGCCTTTGTTCAATGAATGCTCTGTTATAGCAGTACAGCGGTACGTCTGTAATGGTTTTTTTTTTCAATGGCCAAATAATTAACGCTATGCTTTCCTAATCGCTGCAACACCTTAAACTTCACACGATAAAATCAAACATTCTTAGTCCACAGCAGGGCGAGTCAGTTAATGGAAATACAGGCATCGTAAGCATCAGCCTTACTGCACAACGATAAATGGCCACAAGAGGGTGCCTGAAGGTCACTATTTGCTTAAAAAAGTGCCTTTTTTTGTTAGAGATAGGGAATTATACACATAGCAAATTATATTTTTTCTTGGCTTCAAAATAACGTTGCACTGGGACTGAAAGTACTGGAGAGCGCTGCAAAGGCAGATGAAACAGTTCACTGTGAAATCGAATTTGCGTCAGAAAATTCTGCACCTCAGAGAATCACTGGATGAAAATGTTAATAGCCACAATGCTACTAAAGTAGGCAAAAATTATATCAGAATATTATACTTTCCACTCTTATCACTCCTAATATATTTATGTATGAGTGAGTTCTTAGGCGCTACATACTGTGCTGGCAGCTCCTCTGAAGGCATAGTGATCTGCACCAGGCTGGTTGAGATCTCAAAATATGGTGAGGGTGGTGAGGGTGAGTTCACCTGGAGAGTGGAGGTGATTACCTTTGCTCCCCTGGTGGACGACGGCCACCCACCAGATGCTAACATCAGGTTGTTAGTCTGAGGGGATCTTCTGTGCTAGAGTGGCATAATAACTATTGTAAAGTATGCCTGTGAATACTGCCTGAAAAATTCTAATCAGAAAACATTACCAGTAGAGTCAGTTACTCCAGTGAGCATCATACCAGAACATTAATAAAAACAAAAAACAATTTAGCATTAGACTGCATCCCTGAATTTTCTCAACTGGAGCAATATTAGAAAAGCATCACACTTTAATGCAGGACCACTGTAGTACAGCCTTCTCTGTGTAAACTTGTGAAGTAGTGGAATGAAATTTAGGTCATTACGCTTGTAGATAAAGATTCCACTGTGCACATGCATGATTGCATGGCAGCCATCTTGTAATGAAGTGACAAATAAAAATAAGAAACTCCATAACAAAATGTCCACCATACATATGCTTGCATGGGCAGTGGCCATCCTATAATGAAGTTTCTGATGTTTTTTCAAACAGAGAGCCACCATTCATGCCTGGTGATGTTAAATAGTTTTTAAAAATGTTCAGGTATGAAGATGTTATTGCTCCCTAGAGTTAGTTTGTTCCTTAAAACATAAACTTTGTGCTCTGGATCCAAAGGGAGTGATTTACTCTTCCCTCTCTCACCACCTTCCTCAGTGACCACATACACACTGATATGCGGACAAGTAATAGAAAAAGAGGATGTGGAATGGGATTAGTGAGAAAATAGAGACACTGGACTCCGCCACTCTCATCCGTCACTTCAGCTGGGCATTGGTGTCAGCAGAATATAGTGAGTGTCTCAGCATTAACTCTGTGGAACCAACTCTTTGTACATTGATGTGAGGCAACTCAAGCTTTGTCACTCTGCAGCCGTAGTACAAGATTAATTATAGTTTTTACTAGACTCATGCATATATGAGTCAGATCCTGTTCACCACATTTATGATCCCTCTAGCCAGCATCAACCGCTCTCACAATATCAACGTCCTCTCCTATGCCGATGACATGCAACTCATTCTTTCCCTTAAGAACAAAACACCCGTGCCCAGATCGAGTTCAATGCTGGCATGACTGAAATCGGTCACTGAATGATGACTGGCTGTCTACAGCTAAACACCAACATGACTGAATTATAATCTTCAGAAAGAGTTCATCATCGTAGGCCTCCACCTGGTGGCCAACAGCAAACTCAACATGACCGACCAAGTTAATGATGTCACTGCCTCATGCTTCCATACCCTGAAGCTGTTGAGGAAAGATTTTCAAATGACTCCCAATCAGCACCCGGAAAACTGTCATAGATGCCCTGGTCACAAAAAAGATGGTCTACGGGAAAACTCTCCATGTCGGGATCAACAAAAACTCCCCAGAAAGTTGCAGTCCATTCAGAGCCCGATTGCTAGAATCATGCTCAACCTCTAAGGCCGCACTCACATCATACAACACCTGAAGGAGCTCCACTGGCTAAGCGTTCACAAATGAGAACAATTCAAACTCCTCACCCACACTTTCAAGGCACTGCATAACACTGGCCTAGCATACCTCAACAATGGAATCTGCTTTCACAAAACTTCCAGACACCTCCGCTTGTTCGGACGCCTACTTTAAAAAAACCTACGCATACGGAAAACCTGGTGTGGCGATCGAGGATTCTCCTAAATCACTCCTAAAGCACAGAACGACCTGCCTCTATACAAAAGAGCCTCCTCCTCACTTCTTGTACTCGACAAGAAGCTGAAGACCTGGCATTTTTTTAGTCCCACTATTCCCTAGGTGTACCTAGATTCACATTCGCTCAGTGCCAGGCATACCATTATGTACCACTAGCTAGTTATGTTAGGTTAGTGTTTCCATTGGAAATGTTTTTTTTGTGTTGCTAATAACTTTGGTACCGTTCAACAAATCTCCACAACACTTTTCTGAAAACGTGCTACTTTTTGTGTAGTTTGTGGGTGATCCATCAAGCGGGGGGCAGAGTTTAAGCTATTGGCATTGTAAATGACAATGCCTTTTATTTATGTTATAAAAACAAAAACATAAATAAAAACATTATTTCTGCGATGCACAGCCCCGCCTTCCAATGCACCGGCCAGCAGTCCCTTCTACCCCCGTTGATACTTTTTAAACCGCATTACAGGGCGTTCACTGAGCCAAGAAGGTAGCGTGTCATAGCTGGTGGTGCCTGGAGGGAGAGCAAAAACGCAGAAGCCTGATTTGGTTAATACCCTAACAGTGTGGGATAGCTTAAGAGGTTGATGTGCTTACTGTGGAGATCTGCATGCAGCCTGCAGTTTTCATGTTGCAATGCTAGCCACTGGCAAGTCGCCCTTACCAGGCTAATTAAGTAATGCCTGCTGAGTTGAGGAGAGGTAGCAGGAGCTTAACAACACAATGACCGCTGGGTGTGAGGACGTGGGTACAGAGGTGTGTGAGCAGAACTGAAACATCCAACCAAAATCACTCATAACAAAATCAGTGAAGTTGTATAGGTGATACTGCTAACACGAACTGGCAAAAACAATAGTCTTGTCTGGCTTGTTTCCGCTATCCAGTTAAGCTTCCGTCACTGGCCCGGACTCGGGTAGCCGTGACCTTAAACCACTACTGAAATTAATGTTGCGGCAACATACCTTCTATGTTGAGGTCACCATAACTTGCCACTCATGTCACAATCACACACTTGCTCTGAGTAAAAGATAGCATGGGCGATCACTCAACAGAAAAGCACAGGGAATGAAGAGGTGAGACCGCAATCTGCTGTTGCGTCGTTCCAGTGTGAAACTGTTATCAATGATCAACGCCAAGTAGTAGTTCGCTGACACCGAAAAGTACGCCTGAAGGGTAATCAGGGAAATCGGGACATTGGGCATGTCTCAGGGACCCCCTCGGAGAGCGAGGGTTGGGGTGTTTTTCGCGTGTGTACAGGATGGAGACCTCTGTGGGTTCTCTGTTCTAGTCATGGATAACTCGGGTAGAGGATGTACCTGGTGCGCCTTCTGCCTGTTGACGGCCTCTTCAATCCTCAGTGTGTGACTTTTGCGTTACTATCTAAGAAAGCGACTTTACGACCAGAGGGGACCAACAGACCCCTATAACCCTGGGCAAATGGGACCGGTATTGGTGAGGAGACTTCCGACGACAAGAACCACCCAGCCCGTATACACCGTCAACAGCTATGAACTTCCTATCGCTCCCTCAGCCCTCCTTCCATGCGCCTCAGCTTCGCCGATTAAACTTCGGCTTAAGAGAGCCACTAAGCCTCTGCTCTGTGTCACTGGCGCGTAGCCCTTAGGCTGCACGGTTTGGGCAGCGAGGGCAACGATTGGCTTGTTATTTCATGTGTGCAATCAGGGTCCTGTTGTTTCCACTTCATGTAACGTTATCTTTATCGTAAGGGGGATGGTAAGCGTAACAGAAAACAAATGAGACCAGGATATCCAGAAAAAGGAAAAAGAAGTAAATATTAGCGTGATAAGGAAATGGGGCCTAAATAAATACTGGGCAAATATTTCGAAAGAGAGGAACAACAGAAAGAGTAAAAACAAGCATTTGCAATACAATAGAACTCACATTTACGCAAAACCTCTTTCATTGCAAATGGGAGTGTGGGCGGGCACAGGGGCGAGAAGGCACGAACAACGGGAGGGAGGAAGGCACGGGAAGAAAAGAGTGCTCATGCAACACTCGAAGTAAAGGGGCCAGTAGCAATGGAAGTATACAAATGATGACATGGCCGTCGTAAGGAGGGACTAACAGCCTAAAAACAAACCGGAAGGCAGCATTTAGAAAGGACAAAGACACAAGCCAATGGAAAAGTGGGTGGGGGAGTGGGCGTGACTTCTCCCCGTACTCTACTACCACAGATCAACCCCTGAGCAGCGCTTGCGCACTGGCTCAGGACTCAACCTAAAAAGGGGTCCCAAAATTCAAAATCACCATGCATTTTCCATAAATTTCTTTAGGCAGGATTACATCAAAAACTGGTGAATGGGATTTCACCAAATTTGACAGGAAGCTAGATCTTGGAACGCAGATTGTGTTTTTTTGTGATTTGGTGTAAATCTGTTTATTCAATTTTGAGATATTAAGGTTTAAAAATATTTGTATATTTGGACGGTTGGGTCAACGAGAGGCTCACAAGAGTCTTGCAGGAACACGAGATTAAAAAAGGAGCATTATGATTGGCCCAGGGAGCATTTTCCCTTAGGCCAATTCGCTCCAGAGGGATGGGTCAGACTCCTGCTGGAAAAGTGCTCTGAGCGTCTGCCAGCAATATCAGAAAAATGTTGCTGGCATCCATTTACTGGACTCCAGGACTTAGTCCTGTGTCCTGAACAAAGAAAACAAGTGATATAAGGGGGCAGGGGAGGGACACTCTGCCCCTGTAGCCCCCAGGGGGCCAAAATTGAAAAAAAATCAATTTTTGCCATGATCCCGCAAGAGTCCCACAGGTTCAGAAAAAAGAAAATGGTGGCCCGGGGCTGCATTGTTTATTTAAGGTTAGGGAGAGCACAAAACCAGAGCACCATTTGGCCCTAGTGACCCCATCCCACAGGGTCTGATTTATTAAATAGGGGAAGGGTGCACACAGCCCCCCTCCCTGAGTTGTTTTTGGCCCGTAGACCCCATCTCCTGGGCCTGATCCATTATTATGAGGAGGGTGGCGCTTGGCCTCCCTTCCTGAGATGTATTCGGCCCCGGGGCCTGATTAAATAAATATGGGGAGGTTGACACGTGGTCCAACCCCCCTGGCTGTATTCAGCTCGGGACCCAATCTTGGGGCCCACAGTATTGTTTTCCCATTTTCTATTATATTTGGCCCTGGGGGATATGGTCTCTGGGGCCTATTTAGGCTGGGGGAGGGGTAGACGCTCTCCATCCCTGTTTAAATCTCCTTCTCTGTTTAATTGTATTTGGCCCCTGGGTATGGTGTTCCCAAGACCAATTAAGAGTCAGGGAGTGGGCTGCACCCACCCTCTTCTTAATATATACGTTTTGGCTCTGGGGAATTGGGCCCCTGGGTCCGAATATGCCAACCCAACGCTGCACATGCCAAAAGCTGTGCGTGGTGTGTCCTTGGCAGCCTGCTGGGTGTTTGTCCCCCCTGCTGCACACAGTGAAAGCCTGTGTGGTTGGCTGCCAGCGGGGACTGGGAAGCAGGGTCTGGCTGTAATAAAGGCCCTGAGGCTAAACCCAAACCGCGAACGATCAAAAGCCATGAATGGTGTTGGCTATCTGCTGCCAACCCCGCGTTGCGCATGACAAAAGACCACCCACAGCCTCGGATTAGCTGCCTCCAGGTGAGTTGCCCAAAGGGCCAGACCCTGTTGCCAGACCCCTGCTGTGCTCGGCCAATAGTTGTGCACTGTGTAGGGTTAGCTGTCAGTGGGGAGTTGGCTGCAGGGCCTGGTCGCATGCCAGACCCTGCAGACAACCCCCCACCTTGCATGGCCAAAGGTTGAGCACGGTAGGAGGTTCTCTTTACATATAGTAAATAAAATATCATATTGTAATATCATATGGTAATCAAATTTGACTTTGCTTTAAAAACCCCAAAACATTTACTGGAAAAGCAAAAGGTTAAAGTAACGTTATAGTAACGTGAATATGCCAGTGACAACATTAGCATCCTGAACTAAAAAAAAACACAGATATTCACCAGTTATAGTTAGCGGTGCTAATTGAACTAGGTAGGCCCTCCGCCATGCAGTGCTTATGACCTCACATTTTACATCATTCATGACATGTTCTATGACATTATTGATGACATCACTGATTAAATCTCAAATGGCATCATTGATGACATTACTAATCATCCAATCTTCTTTTGCACACATTATTCTATAAATTAATACGGCATTAGAGGCCTGAAATATTTACAAAATAGCTCAGAATATTATGATGCATCTTTAATGCCATCACAGACATAATTCTCTTAGGTAGAGCAAGCATGTGTTATGTGCAACATTGACCCTAAACTTTACACTTCACAGGTAGCCTACTTCACATCAACCACAGATATATGGGAAACCCAGTGTGCAATATGTTCAGAGAAAGCCAAATTCCTCAGATACTCAACATCTGTTCCAAAATTAATGCCCTACTATGGATAGCTTTTATCTGTATCAAACCCCTCAGTCACTGAACCTACATTGAGAAATTAAGTTGATATGAGCAAAACAATGGGTACTACAAACAATGTTTATTCTATGGAGAGAGTTTACTCTATACCACACTGTGAAACTCATGAGAAATACACCACAGAGTAGCAAAATGTATCTACTAAGAACAGTATACACTCTATGCAACGCTTTTATAAAAACACACTATTTACTTAAAATAACCAAAGTATGAAGGTTCTAAACATCATATCTTCTATAGGCCTGGGCGGAGTTGGTGGAGTGGGGCTTCGCGGAGCTACGCGAAGTGGGCGAGAAACTACGCCCACCTCCGCACTCCACGTAGCCCCACTCCGCAAACACCACTGGCCGCCAGCCCCGCCACCCGCCTCCCTCCCGCCCTCCCTAAATACTTTAAATTAAAGGAGACAAATAATTTAAAACGCACTTACCTTGCCCGCCGCTGCCCGCCGCGTCCCCGGGGCTCGCTATCTTCCGTCTTCCGTCTTCTTTACTAATGCGCATGCGCGGGCGGCCGCGCATGCGCATTTCTCACGAGAAAATGCGCATGCGCGGCCGCCCGCGCATGCGCATTAATAAAGAAGACGGAAGACGGAAGATAGCGAGCCCCGGGGACGCGGCGGGCAGCGGCGGGCAAGGTAAGTGCATTTTAAATTATTTGATTCCTTTAATTTAAAGTATTTAGGGAGGGCGGGAGGGAGGCGGGTGGCGGCCAGCTACGCTCCGTCTGCGGAGCGTGCGTAGTGCCGCCTGGCTACGCCCGCTCCGCAAAATGCGGAGTGGGCGGCACTACGCACACTCCGTGCATGGAGCGTAGCTGGCCGCCCACCCCTAATCTTCTACAGCCTTCATACTGTTGTGAAAACGTTACAGATAGCCCATCTTCTAAACCAAAACAAGCAAACAAGCACATGTACATAGGTTAATATATTATGTTGAAATTGTCTTGCTGATAACATTTTGTCTAATAACTCATGGGTGCTTACCATAAATAGTATCTACTACGTAGAATCTTTGTCCTGTTGGAAACCAAAAAACGTGTGTGGTACACAAGTCGTTAACTGTCATCTGCTCAAAGACTTGGCTCGATTCCGATGTCGTTCAGAAGTGCTCAGAATCGGATTAGGCTTTGTCTAATCCGATCTGGAGCCCTTGTTTTTATCCGACTTGTTCACAGTTCCGAATGACCAAGTACAATGCCTGGAAACCGTTAGCACTGACCGAATCGGTTCCGGAAGGCATTCCTACAGGATGAACCTTTCGGATCCGATTCATTCAGCTCTATGGACTTGGTTTCCGAACGAGCGAGTACAAATCCGGAATCGGTCTTTGGGGACCCGTAGCTGGCCCCCCTTCACCCGGGGCCGTCCAATTCAGGCCTTGGGGGTGCCCATTGGTCCCCTCTTCCCACCCATGCACAGTGTGGCAGGCACCATGGGGTGCCCGCCACAGGGTGCACTTTTCCCCCAACTACCCCTTTTTTCAATGGGAGCATTTGTTCACGTTCAGAACACAGGTTCCAATTGAAGTCAATGGGAGCTCGACCGAATCGTGCATCCGGATGCAACGTACTCGCTGGGTCGGACTTCTTTGATCCGATTCGTCCGTAAAGCATTTTGGAACCGATTAGGTTGCAATGCTTTTTGAACGAGATCGGAATAGGGCCCTGACTCTTTAATACAAAGATTTATAATGTATTCAATACCTCTACAGATCTATGATGCATTAGCAGCATATGCATTGTGTAAACTCACCCATAAGCTGGTCACAGGCTGTAGAAAATTAGGAAGAAAAGTAATACGGTAGTTACCTGCCACTTTGTAAGATATGAAGCAAATTAACACACTCATTGGAGGATGTCATCAGTGATGTCATTTGCGATTCATCAGTGATGTCATAAATAATTTAATAGAACATGTCATGAGTGATGTAGTATGATAGATCATAAGCAGTGCATGGCAGGGCTGCAGGTTGTAGCTACCTCTGCTAACTATAACAGGCGAATTTCTGTACTTTTTTCATTCAAAATGCTAATGTTGTCACAAACATATTCACCTTACTATCTCGCAACTTCTTTGACCTATGGTGTAATATATGTAAATATATTACCTACTGGTGGTCGCCAGTAGGTAGTTCAACGCTCTCAATGACCAAGCAAGTCAACGCCGTCTCCTCCTCCTGCTTCAACACCCTCCACATGCTCCGCGAGATCTGCAGATGGATCCCGACAGATACAAGAAAGACTGTCACCAAGACCCTCGCCAGCAGCAGACTCGACGATGGAAACACTCTCTACACGGGAGCCCCGACCAAGCTCATCAAATGACTACAACGCATCCAAAATGCCTCGGCAAGACTGATCCTCGACGTACCACGACACAGCCACATCACCCCCCCTTAGAAACCTGCACTGGCTCCCCGTCAACAAGATCATATCCTTCAAGTTCCTCACCCACGCACACAAGGCACTCCACAAGTCTGGCCCAGCCTACCTCAACAGACGGCTCTCCTTCTACATCCCCAACCGCCAGCTACGCTCCGCTGACCTCTCACTCACCACCTTCCCACGCATCCGAAGAGAAACCACTGGTGGGAGATCCTTCTCACAACTCGCCGCCAAGACATGGAACACCCTCCCACTGAGCCTAGGACAGACCCAAGACCTGCTGACCTTCAAGAGGATACTCGAGACCAGGCTGTTCGATCAGTAGCGCCCCCCCCTCCCTAGTACCTTGAGACCCTCACGGGTATGTAGTGCGCTTTACAAATGATTGATTGATTGATTGAGAGCTAGAACCATGTTTCCGTAGGAAAAGCGTTTTTTGAACTGTCTATATCTCTAATGCTGGGTAATGAATCTTCGCAAAATGTTCCAAATCAAGGCTCCAGTTATTCTTATTGCACATGAAAAATGTCCTGGTTGAAACAGAGTGTGTCAAAAACGTGCGTTTCCCATGTTAATTCCCATAGGAGTTTTAGACATGACTCCAGCTTGAACCACTCGATGGAAATACACCAAATTTGGAGGAAAAGTAGATATTGTTCCAGAGAAGTGCCTTTTTCTGACTTTGTGTAAATCCTTTCAGTAGTTTTGGAAATATTAAGGGAAATCAAAATTTGAATATATAGGGACATGGATCCTCCTTGGATCTGTTGTGGATCCTCATGGATTTGGGTGGGTTCAGGGAGGATCAATGGATCCAGACCCAATTTAAAAAACATATACTCACTCACAGATCCACACAACTTACACATTCCCACACATACCTGCTTACACACCCACACAACTACCCACACACCCATACAGCCACTCACATACATACAAAACCACTCCCAACCCACTCACAGAATTACAAAGCCACTCAGACATCTACTCACACAACCACTCACACACCCTTAAATAACTACCTACACACCCACCCACACACACACTCACAACCTAATGCAGCCACTCACACACCAACTCACTGACCCTCTAAATGACCCACACAGCTTTCACACACCCACTTACACATGCAAGCAACCACTCACACACCCATACAGCAACTCATACACTCAATCACAGACCCTCAAAACCACTCACACACCCACACAGCCACTCAATCATCTACTCACACACCTTCAAAGCTACTCCCGTACTCACTCACAGGCCCACACAGTCAGTCAAACACCCACCAAATACTCACACACCCACATATATACTCACAGTCACTCAGCCAGCCACTCACACAACCACTCAGACACTTACACAACTACTTACACTCCCACACACAACTACTTACACACCCACATACACTCAAACACCCACATAGCCACTGACACACCCACTCACACACTCATGGAGCCACTCACACACCCTCTGAATGATTCCCACACCCACTCACAGACCCACACAGCTTTAACACACCCACTTAAATACCCACACAACCACTCACACACCCATACAGCAACTCACACACCAACTCACAGACCCTCAAAACCACTCACCCACACAGCCACTCACTCACCTACTCACACACCTACACAACCATACCCACTCACAGACACACACAGCCAGTCACAGTCACACACACACTCATACACCCACCACACACTCCCTCGGGGCCGTTTATATAACTGGGGTGGCGAAGTCAGCTAAAGAACGATGATGGATTCAACCCAGATCTGTGACTGGAGGTGAGTGTTTGAAAAGTCTCAGTGCTCCATCCATCACCTCCTTGTGTTTACTTCTAAGGTCGGCCGTAAAGGCTCATAGCGCAGGAAGCATGGCATTTAACAAGTTGGACATGTGTACTTTAGTCTTATATGTCCTGGCAGTGAAAAACTCCTAAAGTTATTTTTCACAGTAGGAAGGCCTATTTTTCTCTTTGACTAACACTGGGATACCTTTTTACATTGACCAGGTGCTAAATTCAAATTGGGAGCAGACTGAAATATGGGGCCTGATTCACAAAGGTAAACTTAGACCTAAAGTCTAAGTTAAGACCAGTAGTCTAAGTTTAGACCTGAAGTCTAACGATAGACCTGAAATCTAGCTTGAACCTGAAGTGTAAGTTTGACCTGAAGTGTAAGTTTGCCCTGAAGTGTAAGTTTGCCCTGAAGTGTAAGTTTAGACCTGAAGTGTGAGTTTAGACCTAAAGTCATGGGTTCCAATTCACAACGGTAAACTTAGACGTTTGGTCTACGTTTACGACTTTGGGAATTCACAAAGGACATATGCGAGTACTATCTTTATGTCTGCACTCGGGCCAGATATCTGCCCTGAGTAAACATTTTACTTATTTGAGTGACATTCTTGTTAATTTAAGAACACATTATGCAATGAAAAGCTCCATAGGTTTGGCCACCCGCCCATAATGCAGGCCACTGGCTTTTATTCAATTACAGGATTAAGTCTAAGGTCTTGTGCACTGTCCATAAAGCATACTGGGGTAAAGCCTTGCAACCCTAAAGAAACCAACAACTCATAACACCTCAGTCAAAGCCCTTTGCTCATAGTTAGCCCATTGGATCAACCAATATTCGTTCAAGAGAATAACACACAGTGTTGGATCACTGGCTATGCAAGGTCCTTGACTTTAGATTGTCCTTGACCCAAACTGGAGATCTAAACTCAACTACTTAAGATTTAGAGCACAGTTGTAAACCAAAGTATCCAGATTTGCCTTTAACTGATCACATTGCACAACCGAAATCAATATTGATAATTTATGTCCTCTTCTGAGGGCATTCAGTGCTTTTAATGACCTATCTTAAATTTATGGGCCCATGCCAAAGACTCATAATCAGGAAAAGGAAAATACACAGCTGTATTAGGTTTTAGTAGTCTAAGTCTGATAAACTCTGTGGAGTTTTTTCCACTGATGTAGAATTTATGGAATGGATTTTTTGTGAGCCTTCCTTTCCTAGAAGGGTTTCTGCATTGAGAGAGTCTCAGTAAGAGGGCTTAGCTAATATAGGGCCTCGCAACAACGATGGAGTATGCATACTGCCAAGACTGTGGTCCGCCCACCAAATTTATATGCAGGCAGATCTTAGGTTTAACCCCGGCAGAGACTACTCCCCGTCCGTCATCATTAAACCCCTCTGACAGCCCTTTGGAGTAAGGGCCATCGGAGGCAGATCTACATAATTTAGATGGGCAAAATTGGAGTTCAGTTATCACTCGGGGGCACACACAGAAACAGGAAAAATTCTCTGGGGGTTGCTTTTGTGCAGGAAGATGCACCTTACTGCCAAAAGCAATCCTCCTTAGAATGCAAGCACCATTGCACCTTTGTGTAAGGGTGCCTGCGTTGACACTAGGTTGCCAAAAGGGGGCCAGTACAGGGGGAAAGGCAGGAATGTGCCGTTATTGACTTAAATACGGGGCATTCCTGCCCTTTTCCTGTCACGCCGTGCAGCGCAGCAAGGTGTTGCGCTGCAACACCTTGCCTTTTAGCCAAAGCTGAATTGTAGGGATAGAACTCGCATTATATATAAATTGACCCCCAGGACTTTGCAGTATGCTTTGCCAAATTTTAAGGCCTCAAAAGAAAATAAATGCAGCCCAAAAAGGAAAATTTATATCATGTTTGCCACAGGTACTAAATGCACCTGTCACAAAAATACAGTGGCCCAGATGTGGGGAAAGCAGAGCAGCACTGCACAGCATGACAGAGCTGGGAAGACACTGTTTTGTGGCGGAGAGAGTGCATGTTAAAATGTTACGGTTGCGACCTCCGTGCCACCACCCTGCCATTATGCTTCCCATCATCAAAAACATGGTGCTGGAGGGAGCTGTTACTCAAATTAAGGTGCGCGGAGGTAACTCAAGTAACAGCTTCTCTCTAGCACCATGTTTTTCACACTAATTGTGGGTGATGGGTGCCATGAGAGATAAATAAATAATAATACATTTGTATTTGTAAAGCGCAAACTACTCACCCTTGCGGGTCTCAAGGCGCTGGGGGCCGTCATGGAAAATAAGTGAGCTGTTGCTCAGAGTCACATTGTGTTGAGATGCTGCCGGAGCGGGGGATTGAACTGTGAACCCTGTGCTCTGAAGTCAGCTACCCTGGCCGCTGCACCACACCACACCAGGTAGGGTTAAGTGAGAAGGAGGTAGGCTAGTGGAATGGAGGAAGGGTAGGTGAATGAGGCAGGGGAGGGAACTGTTATCCTGGTGTATGAAGGAGAAAAAAATCAGTTCCACGATTATGAGTGTGTGATTTAGGGGTCAAAGACTGCCAAAGGAGGCTAGGACATTAACACACCTCTTGAGTTCCAGTCTCCTGCAGTCTTTTGTTCCTGGCTATGGAGGCAGCTGTTCTGCATTCAACACACCATGCAGCAGGGAGGAAAACAACTATCTTCTGCCCACCCTCTTTTTACTGGCCCAGTGTGGCAGCGCAGGGTCCATAAAAGAAGAGTTAAAGAAAGGGTTTCGTTAAGATTTTGATGGGGATTTTGTAAAAATTGCGACATTTTTACAAAAGTGCTGATTTTCCAATTTGGTTGCAAATCCCTAAATCTCACAATCCTGGAGGATCTGTTTTGTTATTTACATACCATTCACGTTGGCCATTCGTATATAAACACTATTTAAAAAGTTAATTCTTTAAAAATGTATAGTGTATTTTCATGTCAATCAGTGCCTCAGTAAAGACATTGCCTACTTGCTTTTTCATTTACATTTTCGAACAATAAATAATAACACCTGATCCAAGCATGTGCACTTATAATTTTTACATGCACTATTTCATGCTTAGTATGACATACTTGCATGTAAGAGCCAGCAAATGAAATGTCAATTCTAAATATATATTTACTGAGCCTAAATCCATCATATTTCAAAGCCTGCAACGTTGTTCTATATGAAGAAGGCATATATTTTGAATTATTATTTGCAGTTTAGTATGAATATTTTAGAGTAGGTGCACCTACAGTTTTTATTAAGAGTGAGAGCTGGTAAATATGGAAAAAATGGGTTCTCAGTGTAAGACATTCCCAGCCCCACTTCAGATTTTATTGCTACGCCCACATGCAGTCCCCTAATGCGCCCATCACTTGGTGGCCCTCCATGTGTCTCTCATCCATGAACCTCTTGTTCAGAAGCCCCAATATCGTGCCCTGCAAGCCCCAAACTGCCTTTACACTCCTGTTTCATTGTTGGACTCTTCAGTGAGACACCATTGGGCCAAGACTGAAGAAAGTCAATGCTTTCCGGCCCGGCACCTGAAAGCCCACCACCAGCCCCAGGAATCAGCCCTGGCTGGATAACACATTTGGCCACACTCCCCTCCCCTGGTGCCATTGTAGAAGATTTTTGTGGATTTATGTGTCTGTCAGGGAGGTAGCTTAGTCAATAAGATTTAGGGAATGCATTTCTCAAATTTCCCAACTAAAAAAGCAGTGGCCTTCAGGGTGAACGTGTGAGGTGATCAAGGTTCGGATGAACTTTCCCCATGAGGAGCAGGGTCAGTACTGATTTGCATTAAGTGGCATGTGTGCTGATTTAGATTTTGACAGGAAGGTACTCTGTTGCAAAAGCAACAGAGTACCATGTCATTTTTACAAAAGTGCTGATTTTCCAATTTGGTTGCAAATCCCTAAATCTCCAACAAACTGATGGCCAGCTGCCCAATTTTGGGTTCGGTGAACTGCAAATTTTATGCAGATGCAGTAAAATGTACTCAGTTAGTATAAAACTTCACTCGACGGCCTGACTGAGTTGGTGCCATCTGAAGTAAGCCACCCGATTATCCTTCCTATTAGAATAGATAGTCAGGTGGCATTTTTTGTTTTTCACTGTCCGTCACAGCCAGGTATAACTTGGTGGTGAGGGCCAACAAAAATAAGAACTCACCCACAGATCATGGGAGAAAACTGGTATAGGGAATCCATAGTTTTTTTTTCTTCAAAAAATAAACTTTCGCGTTGGGAGTTTGGTTTTGAAAAATAAAAAAACTGTAGAAAAGTGTGATGGCCGGCTATCATATTTGACAGAACCATCCAGTATTCGCTTCCTACATTGACAGCAATCACCATAGTGGCAGTTCCTGCCAATGTATAGAGATGTCCACCAGGCTGGCAGACATCTTAAAACGTTGCTGGTGGAGTTGAGGCAGTGAAGTCCACCACCCTGTCTGCCTTTGCTCCATCTGTTAAATCCTTAATCAGTCCCTCAATCTAGAGCGAAAGAGTGAGTAAAAAACAATGATTTGGAATGCTACTTTGAGGGATTGCCAGTGGTTAGACTATTTGCAGGAATTTGTCCAATGACCTTTTAGGTGTCTGATTGCCAGCAATATGCATGGAAACCTGAGGCTGGCATGGCATTCCAAGCCTGCTACTGCTAACGTTTGTGGTTTCTCTACATTTGCATCCATTCAAGATGCACTTCTAGGAGTACAGATTTGCTACTTTTATTTGTAAACTACTCACTATTTACAAAGAAGTGGCTCAGCACAGTGCGCCAATCAAAGATCATGCACTGCATTGTCACCTGAAGAGAGCAGAACTGCACCATATCTTCAAAGAAATGGCACAGTTCTGCTCTCTCTATGCACTGGCACACTTTGGACTGGCAGACGCCATTGCAGGCACACTTGCGCCCCAATGCTAGTGTGTCTGTGTTATTGTCAGCATAGTTTTTGTGCAATAAGAGGTACCTTCTTGCATAAAAGCTATCCTTGGAGGCTTTTTCCTCTTTGTTTGTGCTTCTGCTCTTGCTATCTGCATAATGAAGTTTCCTCCTGTCAACTTTGCACACTGGTCCATACAGTATTTGTGGTGAGAGTCTAAATGCTGCTGACTTTGCACATTGGTTTTTGAAGCCTATGCAGAATCTTATGGCCTTATGGACTCCTAACCCTAATTATTTTAGCTGAAAAATCAGTTTTGCTTCTGATAAATCATTCTGAACTCTTTCTGCTCTTGTTATCTATATAAGGAGTTTATGTGCAGCTGACTTTGCACAAAGGTTCTTGCTGCCCATAATGTTTCCTGTGGTCCTTTAGTTTCTGCACTCTAGGAATTTTCGCTGCCAAAAGTGGGCTTTTTTATTGCTTTAGCTGCATGATCTATGGACACAGAGCACTATAGTTCTTGAGTACTGATATAAGATTGAACTGTAAATTTGGGATTTTAGTTGTGGTTTACTAATTTGAGAAATTGAATTCTAAATGCTCTTCCTATTGCAATGGTTTTAATTGATAACACAAATAAATATATTACTTATATACTCTTTGTATTTGTGCTGCAGAATGAAGCACACATGCTAAGGGGAAATAACGAGAAAAAAATACATGTATTTGGCCTTGTTACGTCAGCCTCAGGTAGCCACACCATTTTGGTGCAAACCCATGCCTTCAACTCTTTGTAAATATGGGGTTGCGTCAAAATGCATGGGTGGATGCACTGGAAAGCCCTTGCACTTTCCAAGAAGAGCTTACCTGACACAAAGTAATGCAAGGCAACACAATGAGTTGCATTATCTTTTCTTATAAAGCCACAAAGGTTGGCATTTGCTTAGATTTGTAAATACCAAAAAGTATTTCACATTAAGGCTGCATCAAAAAAGTGACGCAATCCAATGCAAAATGTTTGTACATCTGGGCCTGATCTAAAAAATGAGCAAGTTAAAACCTCTCAGTGAAATCAGGATGATAAGAAAAATCGACAAAGACATAGCAGACATGACTAGACCCCTAGACCGAACTACCAAGCCAAGAATGTTTTTATTTGCAGGGTGTCATACCCCAAACACCCCCCCCTGAAGCTACGCCCCTGATTTTTGTGCATCATTAACAAGATGTATAATGTAATTTCATACTCGATTACACATGAATATACTGATATGATAGTACTGTTTTTTAAACAAATTGTTTATGATATGCAGAAATGTGGTTTCCTGCTGTGTGTTAAACAGGCCACAAATTGGGCACAAAGTATTTTTTTTAAACGGAAGTCACCTCTGTTACTCATGTTCTTTTCCCCCTGCTCACTTCTCTCCTCACAAATTCTGCAACACACAGTCAAGCTGTCCTTTTACACCCCCTCCCGCCAACTACGCTCTTCCAGCCAAGCCCTCGCCACTATCCCTCGCATCAACAAGACCACCATGGGAGGCAGATCCTTTTCTTACCTGGCTGCTAAAACATGGAACTCTCTCCCCGCATACCTTCGCCTCACCCAGAACCACCTAGCATTCAGAAAGCAACTTAAAACCTGGATATTTGAAAGGTAATCCTCCTCCCCTTCCTAAGCGCCTTGAAACCCTATGGGTATGTAGTGCGCTATATAAGTTTTGTGACTTGACTTGACTTGAATGTACTTTCCCCAGCTGAATCACAACCGGCAACATTACCAAGGTCCTTCCGTTGGCTCACGGTGTCCTATTCTTAAATATAGCACATTATTGTTAATGGATCTAATTTAGTTCTAGCATCTCTGGCTGACATTAACATACAGGGTGCTGAATACCTTATTCATCTAGTGGCATAGTGCTTAGGTGATAAGACAGTATGATACTTACCTTTCATGTGCTCTGATTTGCTCACGAAATGCTAGAGTTGACCACACCTCAGTGAGTCTGCAGATCCTGTAATTTCATATGAAAATATTCTGTGAAAACCCTTGAATTGGTGGGTGAGCCAGAAAACTTTCCTGTTCTACTAGAGATGCTCTCTGTTACTCTCTCCATTTTGCTTGGGACTTAGAATAATTTCTGTTTTTGCCTTCTCTATATATTCTTTATATTTAGAGTCTTGAAGGCATTGACTCTGTATTGCTTGGTTTGCAGTTTGTAATAAACCCTTTAAGTTTCATTTGATCTAGAACTCAGTTATTGAGTAGGGGCATTTACTTAATAAATCATTTTTTTGATTTGTTGGTGATTTGGGTGGCGCCTTATCGTGGGGCCACATTGCCTCATGAAATTGAGGTTTAGCGCAGTCTCAGATCCAGTGAAATGTGGGCATTCTGACTGGGGTAAATATTTTGAGTGTCTAAAATTTCGGGGTACCCCACACACACATCATTTTAGAGAGGGGACTTAGGGTCCCTCAGCACCAAACTCCAACTTGCACTGGCAACTAATGGTCAAATCCGCCCCCTTATTAAAGGGCTGGTAGGATATAAATGTGAATGTTGTCAGGACTGGCGTCACTCAATGCCCGATAGGCAATCCTTGTACCAAGTGTTGCTGCTATTCGGGGGTATACATGAACCGGGTACTTCTGCAAGTTCACCGAAATACTAATGTCTTACTTTTTAGGGTTTGACTTTCAGGGGACAGCAACGTCAAACAGTCAATGCTTACTGTGGTCCAAGTAGTATCTCTGGATCTGGCTGCAGATTTATTTTGTTTATTATTTATACCTTTTTATTTTAAGAGTTTTATATATAGCGTCGGCAAGACCCAAGGGTATTGTTATTCTGCTCTCAATGTACTTTCCCCAGCTGAGTCACAACCGGCAACATTACCAAGGTCCTTCCGTTGGCTCACGGTGTCCTATTCTTAAATATAGCACATTATTGTTAATGGATCTAATTTAGTTCTAGCATCTCTGGCTGACATTAACATACAGGGTGCTGAATACCTTATTCATCTAGTGGCATAGTGCTTAGGTGATAAGACAGTATGATACTTACCTTTCATGTGCTCTGATTTGCTCACGAAATGCTAGAGTTGACCACACCTCAGTGAGTCTGCAGATCCTGTAATTTCATATGAAAATATTCTGTGAAAACCCTTGAATTGGTGGGTGAGCCAGAAAACTTTCCTGTTCTACTAGAGATGCTCTCTGTTACTCTCTCCATTTTGCTTGGGACTTAGAATAATTTCTGTTTTTGCCTTCTCTATATATTCTTTATATTTAGAGTCTTGAAGGCATTGACTCTGTATTGCTTGGTTTGCAGTTTGTAATAAACCCTTTAAGTTTCATTTGATCTAGAACTCAGTTATTGAGTAGGGGCATTTACTTAATAAATCATTTTTTTGATTTGTTGGTGATTTGGGTGGCGCCTTATCGTGGGGCCACATTGCCTCATGAAATTGAGGTTTAGCGCAGTCTCAGATCCAGTGAAATGTGGGCATTCTGACTTGTGATCATGTTTCTTTTCTCCGGGGACCGTTCTTGCTGCTCCATTAAGGGTGGATCTCATGTGGACTAAGTGTGCTTTCACTGCTCCGGTGAGTGTAGCATTTCCATAGTCTAGTCTGGACAGAACCGGTACTTGAGAGGCGGTTTTTAGGTCCTTTGGAGGGAGGAAGGGCTTGGTTTTGTTGAGGAGTTTTAATCGATACTAAGCCCGCTTTGCAGTAAACCTTAAGTGAGAGCTCATGTTTAGACTAGAGTCCAGAGAGCTCTCCAGAGATTTGGCAGAGTCTGCCAGAGTAAGCTTGCAGTTCAGGGTGTTCAGGTTACTTATCCAGTCTTGGCCCTGCAGTGAGTGGCTGTGGTTGAACAAAACAGGAATTTCAATTTTTTCTTGGTTAAGTTTGAGGTGGTTGTGTGATAGCTCGTTTTGTACTTTTATGAGTGTCGAGTTAGGTCGGCATATGGTCTTCAGAAAGGATATTTCTAGGTAGAGCTTGGTGTTGCCAGCAGAGAGATGGTAGATAATGTTTACTTGTCTAATAATTGCAGTGAGGGGCTCTATGTAAATGATTAAGAGTATCTGAGAGAGCACTGAGTCTTGTGGGACACCCTGGGTGATGAATGAGAAGGCGTATATCGAGTTGTTGATCTTTATTGGTAGAGATAATTTATGCAGAAATGAGGTAAACCATTACAGAACTGAGCCATTGGCTCTGATTCGTTGTTTAGGGCATCCAAAAGTAATTTAAGGTTTACTGAGTCGAACCTCGCTAATAGGTCTAAGAGGATCAGCAGGCAGTATCTGTTTGTGTCTAGGAATTTATGACTGTCATCTGTTATATTCAGTATACCTGTTTCCATGCTGCATTCCTTCCTGAAACCCTGATTGGTGTGAATTTAGTAGGTTTTGTTGTCCAACTGTTGGCTAAGTTGGGTGAGAACACATTTCTTGAGAATTATTTCCAGGGAGGGAAGGTTGGTGATGAGTCTGAACTTATTAGGATCTTTCGGGTCATTGTCAGTTTTTTTTTTTTTAGAACGAGGGTTATTTGTCCATGTTTGAAGTTACTGGGCATCAGCCAGTTGCTCAGAGAACTGTTTATAATCTTGGTCCAAAGGGGTTAAGTGGTGATTGAGGCTTTTTGCAATGGAAGCAGGGAGTGGGTTTGCGTAGTGGGAGGAGGGCTTGGCAGATGAATTGTTACAGCTAAAATGTCCATGTGTTAACCTTTTTATAAAAGACACAGGCCTTTTCTTACTAATAGACTTATGTGGTTTATGGTAACAACAGTATCTTCTGACTGCATACCCTATATTACTCCATAAGTGAACTGTGTTCTAGACTAACATGCATAAACAAAGGGTACTTAATTGGGGGTGATCTGCATTCAATAGCTAAGCACATCACTTGCTTGGAAGTGATCAGTGTAGGCACAGTTCGATTCTTCACAATCTTTGTATTTGCTGTTGTTGCAGGATCAGACGGGTGGTGGTGTTGGTCACACAGTTCCTTGGGGCCACAGTTAATGGGAGTGGTGAAAGCCAAAGTCTTTGTCATCTGGGACTACAGGAAGGGGTTGGGGTAGCCAGCCCTCCTTGTAGTCAAACTCAGGTTGCACTGTTGAGGGAAGAAAAGGTGTGATGCACTATGGGCGGACACACAAACCTTGCACAGCTATGGGTCACTTGAAGAAAGAGTGTGGTGAGGCAGGACTTCGGCTCACAGGCTGCTCACAACGTTCAGCTGAGAGGAGGTGATGAAGGTTTCAGGGACATGGGCTTCTCATGATTATAAAGCACTGGCAGAGATACAACGATGTGGGGTGCCGTCACATGGATCTCTCGCATTCATTGAATGTTGATAGAGATGTTCTCACTCAGAACACGGGATGAAGCACAAAAGATTCAAAGACAGCACACAAAGAAGAACACAGGGCAGGCTGAGCAGCATTTCCCAGCCTCTGGTTTCAGCAGACTTGACATCTCTGACCTACTCACAGCGGGAAACGACCTTTAAATCACGGTGATTACACCGCATTGCCATTACAACACGGTTGTTACTACGACCCCGTTGTTAGCATGCAATGACATTACTACGCAAGTCATTACATCGACTTGCAGTAGATGGCGCACTAACATTAGGAATAGTATGGTTTACTATTCCAACACCTTCCCTACTGTTGTGTAGGCTGGAGTTGGAATAATAAATTATATATTTCTAATGTCAGCACGCCATCTACTGCAAGTAGATGTAATGACTTGCGTAGTAATGGCATTGCGTGGTAACAACGCAATCGTTGTAACAACTGCGTTGGGATGTCATGTGGTGTAATGACTCACTTAGTAACAAGTCATATTCCTCACAGCCAGCACTCATGCTGAACCCTCCTGGTTCCTTGAGGAGCAGCAGCAGAGTTTCTTCTAAGCCCTTACTCTTAGAAGAGAGGCAGCCAAGTATTCTTTCTCCAGTTCCCTACGTCCTCTTCTCTGGTGTGCAGATCTCCTCAAAATAAAAAATAAACACTGGACAAACCAAGAGACTGCTTATATCCAATCCCATGGACGGGTAGCTCAATCCAATTGTCTAATGATGTTCTAAGCCCACCCCGAACTACTGGGGTAATGAATCTCAGTAAAGAGCTCTAGGTTCACCACAGTTCCATTTAACCATAAGTAGAAAAAACGACCACCTTTCTTTTGTAGATTCCAAGTAGTAGGTTTCTGCTTTCTGCACAAAGAAGAGAATATGGGTGATTGGCAAGCATTCCAATCTTTTTCATGATGTGCGTACTCTGGACCATGCTCCTAAGCCAAAGGTCATTATCAGCTGTTGCTCTTTGGATAGGTCAGTACTTGACCTGTACGAACGGGGTCATTTTGCCTGCACCCTATAGAGAGAGAGAGAGTGAGAGAGAGAGAAAGAGCGACTGAGAGTGAGAGAGAGTGTATGTGTGTATATGCGTTGGGCAGGTCTGTTGGTTTATTTGCACCTGCACAGCCCAGTCTACAATGGCAATCAAAGAGCTCCAATGAGTGCAACCTTGTTCTATAATAGTATACAAGCAATGAGCACAAACTGTAAGTCATCACTGGGTTCTGGGTTTAGGTGGTGTGGGGGACATCTCAATGACACACCAGTGGTGGATTGGAAACTCTGTGCCTTATTTATTATGAGTGGCGTTTTTTTAAAGAGCTACACTACAAGTATGAGGGGGATTTTTGTGATGTTCCGTGGTGCAGGAGTCTGCCCTTTATTTATGAGGCAGCACTAAGCCACTTTGGCTTAATGTTGCCTTGTTATCATTCCTTTTAACACAGTTTTCTGTGTTAAAGCGTTGTGCAATAGGTGTTGCTGGGGACGTTCCCAACAACATCCATGGCTTTTTGACACTGCTCTAGATTTACGAGAAAATTGTAAATCTGAGGCAGCACCAGGGGAGGCGTAAGGGAGGTACAACAAGGAGAATGATCTTTATTCTGCAGCACACATAGAAAGAAGAAAAATCCTCTTATGATTGTTTTTGTGCAGGAAGGTTTCCCTTCATCCTGAGACATGTTAGTGGATGGCACAATGTGTGGTGCAGCCCACTTGGAGCATTTAATTTACAGCCCCTGGGTACATGCATTACCATTTACTAGGGACTTATAAGGAACTTAAATGTGCCAAGTAGCTGTTTGCCAATTTGATCATGTTTAGGAGGGAGAGCACAAACACTTTAGCACTGGTTAGCAGGGGTAAAGTGCTAATGGCAATAAAGACGTATTCAGCAAAAACAAGGTAGTGAAGGGAAAATGTCTGGGGGAATACCACACCAAAAAAGTCAGGTCTAACAGGGAGGAGTATATTGCTTGTGTCAATAGTTTGTGAAAAAATTGTTGCTGACCTTAGTTAAATTTTAGGAAAGGGCATTCACATCCAAAGTGGCTCTTCTGATATGCAAACAATTGAAAACATAGCCAAATGTCCACTGTCATTGCAGCTGATGGCATGTAACTTTGATGCCTGAAACATTGACTGACGGAAAATGCATGGGCAAATCTAGGTCTTTTTTGTTCCTCTAATAATGTTGTTGCTGTTTGACAAATCTGCACAACATTTTCCCAAATTAATTCATGTCCTAAAAAACTTTGTGAAAAAGGCAGACGGGAAGGGCAGGTAAACCCTATTCCCACAGCGCTAGTGTGGGGACCCAGAGGAACTTCCCCGCTTTGAGGTTAACATTTTTTTTCCCAGAACCTAGGTACTCACCATTAGGTAATGCAGTACTGCAGAGGAAGGCAAGCCATGATTCCAGCTTCAACAAACATTCAGGTCACTACAAAACCCAGATCCCACCTACTTGAACAGACACATCTCATTCTATCAGCCATCCAGATACCTCCGCTCTTCAGGACTCCTACTCGCACACATCCCACCCATATACAGAACCAGATCATGAGGACGGGCATTTTCCACTTACCACGAGAATCTCCTCCTCTCTTGATTTCCATAAGAAACTAAAGACCCGGCTTTTCAATTAACCAGCCTACTATGGGCAGGGATAGGCACACACACCTGCTCAGTGTCAGGATACTCTTGCGGGTGATAGTGTGCTTTACAAATACACATAATAACTACCACCACTGGGTTTGGGCTCCCAACAGTAAGGCCAAGCCACTGACCAAATAAAAAATAGAACAATTGCAAATACTGTTAAATCAATCCTGCTAAATTAAACTGCATCACATTGGATTTAAACACAACGTGGGTATAGACAATAGTTTTGTCAAATCACATCAATTTGTGAATAATTCAGAAATTTGAAGATCTTATGGCTGAGCAAAATGGTCTACGCGTTTCGAGCTCCTACTTGGTAAGGAACTCTGATCAGGACCCAAATGGCTTTACAGAAGAAATATTGGGCTCCGCTAAACCCGACGCTCAACAATCAGAAGGACAACAACCATACACGTCTGACTCCCTAATTTATGTCAGAGACTTGAGAGACTAGTAGTTTCTAGTCAAACTTGTAGATGGAGACACTCAGGAAACCTCTAAGTGTCACTGTGAAGGATTACACAGTTCAGACGACATGTTCAGTCAGTGGCGTCCAGATTTCGTCACTGCAATCTGGACCCCACTGAATGAACACAAATTAGGGAGTCAGACATGTATGGTTGTTGTCCTTCTGAATTATTCACAAATTGATGTGATTTGACAAAAATATTGTCTATGGCTTTTGTATATGATTGTAATTAGGATTCATCTGTTAATAGTATATGTTGTTGGTGTTTGTGAGTGTGAAGTGTTGGAATATTGGATAGTGAGAGTGATTGTGAATTTTGAATGATTATGAATATGTATAGTGTAATGTTTTATTGAAAGTGAAAATTGTTTTGTTTTTGTGTAGATGTCTAAAATGTAAATTTTGGTGAAAATGTTACCATCAAATGTATTTAAAGAAAGAAAGAAATATACCGATTCATTCAGACTGAACTGTTAGTCTTATACCCACGTTGTGTTTAAATCCAATGTGATGCAGTTTAATTTAGCAGGATTAATTTGAACAGTATTGGCAATTGTTCTGTTTTTTATTACAAATACACATAGCATAATATGGTAAAAACGAATTAAAACAATTGCGGGCTGGAGGCCCGTCGGGGATAGGAGGCAGCATTGGCTTTACCAATCATGTGATCATGGGCATAACCAGTGACCAGATGCTGGAAACAGTGCATATCAGTTGTCACCTACATTTGAGGAGTATCACTTTCATTTTACTGGTATTCACCCACCGAATAAACAAAATGCCTCCATATACTTTAAAACCTTGAATATCCTCTAAAAAAGAGTTTGTACTCTATTCACGTTAACGGGATCCCCCCTCTTAAACACTTCACACAACCCACAATTTTAAGTCAAAATGTTATCTGGTATGCATTCGCTACTGTTAAGGCACTGCCATGCCGTATAGATCAGGCCCTATATAAAATCCTCCATAGTTTGAAAAAATAAAATACACTACACATATTTCTGAGATGAGCATAATGGTATAAACCTTAGAGACATGGTTACAACCCCAGTGTGAGATAAACCACCAGTAAATGGCACACCACTACATTCTATATTATTCAACAATTTGCAATGTCTCAAAATCTTCAACATACTGAAAATTAGCATCTATGCATTATAAACATCCTTGTTACTTATTATTTATCTGTAGCACTGTATTACAACTATTTAATATGGGAACAGGCCTAGATATCCACTGATAAATAATCTATTGTCAACAGATGCTTTGGCCTTTCTTGCAGATTTTTTGCAACAGGCTTTTGCTTTAAGTCACAACCTACTATGAAACATACGTCTGAAACCCACATCAGGTGCACTCAGCTTTTTCCTTGTTTATTATGTAGTACAACTTCCACCCCAAATTTTACTGATTTGTAAATCATGCATCATATAACTTTCAACATGTGCAACCACAGTTGCCTCCAAGGCTTAAGCTGCTTCCATATTATGCACCTACACGCGTACACACAGTAACCTTATGCTGTATGACTATCGTATTATCAGTGCTGTTGTCAGTGATATCATCAATGATGTCATTTGAGATGTCATTATTGATGTGTGCAATTAAGTAATTTAAAGTGTCATAAGTGATGTAATATGGGAATTTATAAACAGTGCATGGTGTGGGTTATATTTAGGTAAGTAAACTATAACTTGTGAAATATCACTGTTTTATTTTCTTTTTAAAACTTAGGGGCATATGTACAAGCCCCTATCGCCATCACTACGTCACCTGATGCTGTGGTAGTTATAGGGGCTGTGTCTTATGCATATGGGAGTGTTACGTCACTTAACATGGCTTAACGCTGCCTTGTACATAAGGCCCCTTTTCACACTATGGTTAGCGTGAAAGCGGTGGGCACCATATTTACAAGAATGTAGTGCAGCCTTGCATTTCACCCTGAGATGGCGCTAATTTTAGCAACTTAGCGCCAACGCAGGCACCCTGCTTCACGCAGCACACATGAAAGTGAAAAACTTGCATTTTTTTAAAAAAGATTGTTTCTGTACAGGAAGGGACACCATCCTGTAAATAAACAAACCATGGCAATTTGCTTTTTCCAAGTAAAAAGCAAAAACTAGGAGAAATAATGCATTTCTCCTCGGTTTGCCAACTTAAGATCGGGATTTACCTGGGAGGAAGGATGACAACTCAGTTAAAGTATGACAAGGATATATAAGTGCACAGGCTTAAAGCATCTTGACAACCCACAGCAAGGGTAGAAAGGAAGCCATCAAGCCTATGTGTCAGAGCTTTCGCCTGTTCACACCTCATCCAAAGAACCTTAACTCCTCCTATAAAATCCAATGTGCAGTACCAAATAAGGTGGTGACAGAGAGTAGGGAGATGTTCACTTATCTACTCTATTCACGTTCACACGCACACCAGCAACACCACATTTTTGTCATAAGAGTAGAAGAAGGACTAGACCAAGAGGACAGCTATCAACAGGAAGGATGCAAACAGGTATTACACATATACTAATGTTAGAAAGAAGTATTTGGGAGCACGGGTAGAAAGAAGGTGGAAATACATAATGGTGATCAGAGTGTACTAAATGGCAAATGTTAGAGGTAACTAAGGAGTTTTCAAGTTTCCCCTCTTCCTTTCTTGCTTCCCCCTTTCCTTCTTAACTTTCTTCCTTCCTTCCGATCGTTGTTTATACGTCCCTCATCTATTTTTTATTCCTCCGTTCCTGGCCACCTAATTCTGACTTTTATTGTCTCATTTTCTTTTTCTTCCTACCCTATCTTTCTTTTTCAGTTTCTTTCTTTTCTCGTTCTTCTTCTTCCACTTCACCTCCTTCTTTTACTAATTCGTCTCTCATTTTTTGTCTTTTTCCATATCCTTCACTTTCTATCGCTTTTCTATCATTATTATTTGCTGATTTTAAACAACTAGCCCTTTAAGTGTTACTAGATAGATTATTGTAATAAAGATCTAATGAGCCATAACAAGTTAATTGAGCACATCATTATTCATTAAATAGAAATCAGACCATATTGATTAAAGACATCGTGGGAACCACATGAGCCAAGCAGAGCAATCCATACTTTAATGAGTGTTCTAAGAGGAGCACAAAAAGAGCCCTCTTGTTTACAGATATGGGGGTGGGTTGCTACACTACTTTGGTTCCTGTCATTTCTACACACCGTGTAATAAAAATGTTAGTACTAATAGTCAGTATTGAAGTGTCTTACAGTAAAAGGGGCTATTTTCAGTGCTACAAAATAGCAACAAATTTAGTTTTGAGCGTTATATGAAAACATGTTTTGCTATTATTTGAATCTTGTTCCCTTTGCAGAGATTCACATTTTTTTTCCTAATTGCTTTTCCAATTTTTGACTTAGTATTTTGATTCATTTATTTATCTAAGCAGTTTCATACAGCATCGACAATCCCCTAGGGCAATAAAGAACTTTACATAGGAGCAGTTTCAGAAAATATCATAATGAGTTACTAGAATCACAAAGGGGGAACATTCTGTGGAATTTTTACATGACTTAAAATTCTGTGTTTGATGAGTGGGAGTAGGGGGGACTCCGCTGTTGTTCGCAGTACCTACAGTCAACAATTCAGACAAGAGGAAAAGTAATTAGATAATAACGTTTCTTAAAGTGGGATTACATTAGATTATTGTATTTAAAAAAAAACAATTATTAAGTTTTAATACAAACAACGATCAGAAATATGCATCAATATCATCATACAATGGTCAGACAATTGAAAAGGGTACATGCCAGTTTCAGAAGATAACATATCCTACGGCGTGGGACTGTCTTACCAATTATACATTAGATTATTGTATGATCGGGAAAGGGACATGACCAAATGATTTTTTCCCCCTTTGTTTTCCCCCTTTCCTTGCAAGTCCCTTTTTGTAGGCCTGGCCCAGAGACAGCTTTAGTTAATGGACCATGTTCATGTGATCAGATCAAAAAAAATCCAAATGTAAATGTGTACAAATATACAGCCATACACAGTGGGGCTTTGGGTCAGTGCTATGGAAAATATTGACATCTATAATATATACTGGGAGAGAAATGTGCACACTGAAGAGCCAGGTACTGTAGGACATCTGTGAATTTGAAAAACATTGATACTGTGGCATACTATGGGGGACATGTGGATAGCTGCATAAAGGTAATAATTGGAAATATTTGTGCACAACTGCCATCTACAAACCATATATGCATATATGCATTTTCTGCCCATAACTGCTACTCCCCCGGAGCTCGCCATCAATGTGGACTCCTGCATCCCAATTGTTCCTATGCTGGGCCTATACCACAACACCCCTTCCCAAACACACTCCTGGAGAGCACTCAACTGGACACTACGGGGCATATTACCAAGCAATAGCGATCGCTATTGCTTGGTTTGCGGGAAAAATTTACCGCTGAGCTGCGGCGATTTTTACCACAAATACACCTTGGTATCACCAAGGTTTATCGCAAATGCGATAAAAATCGCCGCAATGCATGAATAGCGCTGAAAAGTCCGCGATATTCATGCATTAGCGAGCTAATGCTCTTAGCCATGTTATACGCCTCCCATTGGATAACATGGCTAAGAACTGCTCAGGGCAGGTGTTAGCTTTTGGAGATATTCGCGCTTAGCGCGAATATCTCCAAAAGTTGGTAATAGGAGATAGCGATGTTAGCGTCTGTTTTCAGTCGCTAACATCTTGGCACACCCACTTTGCATGTCATTAGTGATAAATATCACTGACATGCAAAGTGGGGCCCAAGATGGTCGCTATCTCCTACTAGCTGTCGCTAACTGGTGCTAGCGACAGCTAGGTAATAGGGAGATAATTTTATCTCTGCTTTCTTGGCTTTTAAAGCCAAAAAAGCGGAGATAAACCCCCTTGATAATATGCCCCTAGATGAGTAGGTGAGGAGCAGGGAGGGTTTAGTGGAGCTGCAGCAATGTGGTCTGTGTGTGTGTGCAGGGTGAACCTAGAGTGCTGTAACTGTATGAATGCAGGGTGAGTGAGGCGCTGTGGGACTGCACAATACATTTTGTTACTGTATGAGTGCAGGCTCAGCAGTGTGCCTGTGTGACTGCAGCGTGAGTAATGAGAGTCCACTGGATGAGTTGAGAGACTGTATGAGTGCAGGATGAAGGGTGTGCCTGTGTGAGTGATTGTGTGCAGAGTGAATGGAGTGCCTGCGTATGAAATGGGGGAGTGCTGTGAATGCATGGTGAGTGGTGTGCCTGTGTGAGTGCTCAGTGAGTTGCGTGACGAAACGAGTAAGTGCCTTCTGTGTATACCAAAATGGTAGTAAGTTTAGTATTTTGTCTTACGTTAGTTCTGTGAATTGGGCCCTTACACTTTAAATTCAACTCAAAGCTTTCTGCCTCGCCACTTTTAAAAAATCACCAGCTGCCATTGACTAAAAAGCATGCCTCTTTTTTCTGGCTATCTTGCTTATTTTCAAGAACTTGCCTTCAGTTTAGGATTACACTGTTTTCACATGGTAGGGGCTCTTTAGGTACCCTTTTCCATTACGAAGCAGTTCTGCAGAACAGCATACTACACAGGGATGTAAGATAAGGCACCATAATTATAATTGCAAATTTCAAAAGTCTCAGTGCCCATGTGTTTTGCGTGCATGGGGAGTTGTTTGAAGATTTTTCAAATTATTCTGAGAATGTGGCAGCAAGATTAGATCACTGCTTTGACCTGTTTGTTAATCGAGCGCTTGTCCTCAAGGATGATGCCAAGGTTTCCGGGATGGCCTGTGGGGGTAGGAATTGGACTCAGGTCTAGATGCCACCAGGAGGAGTCCTAGTCTGTGTTCTTATTTCCGAAAATCAGAATATCCATTTTGTCCTTGTTGAGTTTGAGGCAGTTCTCGCGCATCCAGTTACCCATGTTGGGCATGCTGGCGGCGACGTTATTCGTACTGGTGTTGCTCATGTCAGTAAGGGAGAGGATGAGCTGAGTATCATCAGTGTAGGAGATGATGTTGATGTTGTGGTTTCTTATAAAGTGGGGGAGAGGTGCCATGTAAATGTTGAAAAACGTTTGACTGAAAGAGGAGCCTTGGAGAATTCCGCTGACGCGCTTCTTGTGGTCAAAGGGGAAAGTGGAGAGTCTGACTTGCTCTGTCCTGTTGGAGTGGAAATAATGCAATCCAACTTATGGTGGGCCCTTGCATGCCTGAAGTCTGGTGATGAGGGTGCCATGGGAGATGGCATCGAACACCACCGAGAGGTCGAGCAGGATAAGTGCAGCAGTTTCTCCTCTGTCCATGATTGATCGGATGACGTCTGTTGCTGCCATCAGGAGGCTTTCCGTGGTATGGTTGCTGTGGGACCCTGACTGTTTGGAGTCCAGGAGGGGTTGCTGTTAGAGATGGGTGAAGAGTTACTTGTTAATGTCTTTCTCAAGGACCTTGGCCTTGAAGGGCAGGAGCGAGATGGGCTGTAGTTGCGGAGATCTTTCATGTTTCCTAAAGTTTTCTTCAGCAGAGCAGTGACCGTTGTGCATTTCCAGCTGTCCAGGATGTTTCCACTGAGGATGGAGCAGTTCATGATGGTGGTGAGGTGGCGTTGATCAGTGTGTTTCCCAGGTTGTACATGTGGTGAGGGCAGGGCTCTGAGGGGGACCCTAAGTGGATGGTTTGCATGACAATGGTGATGCCATCTGTTGTGAAGGGGCTCCAGTTCATTAGGAGGTGGGTGCTCCTGATGGTGTGGGAGTTGTATGATGATGTCCTTTATGGTGGGTTGGGGTGAATTCTTTAATGATGTTGAATAGTTCTAGCCGGAGTTGGTGCAAGATTCGAGTCTGATCATGAGAGCCACCTTCCTGGCTTCTTTGACCTATGCGTGGTACCTTCTGAGCGGATTTGCAGGTGTCTCAGGAGGTGTTGTCTTGGCTGGTCCACCATCTTCTTTCCAGCTGCTTGTAATAGTGCTTGGAGTCTCTTAGGTCCTCCAAATACCAGCTTTCTTGAGCAGGAGTTCTTGTGTTTCTGGTCATACTCATGGGGGCCAAGTTGTTGGTGCAGTATGAGATCAAATTTTTCCAGGTGGCTAGGTCGTTCTGTAGGTTGCCTGTGAGGGTTGGTTAGATCTGAGGGCAGGGGTCCAGTCTGCATCTGTAATGTTGTTCCAGTTGCTGATTAGGTTGATGGTTGGTTTAGTTTTGTTGGGGTGGAGTGTGCTGATGTAAAAGTGCACAATGGAGTGGTCTGTCTATGTGAACAAGGAGATATGGCAGAAGGGGATTTTGTGGCAGGCTGTGTAGATTGGGTCGAGTGTGTGTCTGGCAATGTGAATCGAGCATTGTACAAGCTGCGTGTGTCCAATGTTGTCGAGGCTTTCTAGGAGGTCTGGAGCTTTCCCGTTCATATGGTCATCGAGATGAATGTGAGGTAGAGTAGGATGAAATCATTGGATCTGATAGCGATGGGGTGGGGGTGATGAAGTTGGTGAGGAGGTCCTGGCGGTTGGTAAGTGTGGTGACTGAGATGGTCATTGTTGGATATTAGTATTGTATAATTTGTTTTTTTGTAATTTTTCATGTAACTTGGATGTATATAATGTTTGGTTTTAACATGAAAACTTATTAAAAAGAAAAGAGTTTTTGTATCGAAATAAATCTGTAGGTTCCTTTTTGCAACTACCCTTCCCCGTTGTTTGCTAGGATTGCTTGAGTCATATACACACATTGTTGGACATGGCTCTTCTTAGGGGATTTCCCTAAAAAGTTTTGCTTTTTGTCCTTCTGGTTTTTGCGAACCCTCAGTTTGTGGCCTTACAACGCTGGGCACTTTACCACTGTACTGCAGTGGGAAAGCGGGTGCACCCTTCCTACACATGCCAGGAAGAGGTGCTTATTTGATTGGTTTAGGTGTTGTACCTGTGAGTGCCCTGTAAAAAGGTACACCACATGATCAGGCTAGCACTGGCTAGTGGTGGGACGTATCACTGATTGTGCCACCCACCAGAATAGCCTGTCAAGCGTATATCCTGATCCGGATTGCCTTTATCTTTCATTAGCGGTACAAAAGGGGGTGGTGATGGACGGAGCATCTGAATCAATGAGAACAGTCCAGCCCGAACTGCCAAGCCATGTCTTCCCTGGACCGGAAACAAGCTTCCGAGGACCGGTTTCTGGCATTCCAGCCGTGTTCAGCCCGGCTTGCTTGAATCCAGTGGCAAATTAGCAAGGGACTCATGTCTGAGCGTACCCTGCCACACTTATGGCGGCCAAAAGCGGTACAAAAGGGGGTGGTGATGGACGGAGCATCTGAATCAATCAAACACTCACACCCAGTCAAAAGATCTGGGTTTAATCCATCACTGTTCTTTAGCCCACTCTGCCACCCCAGTTCAGACATGGCTATATGCAAATCAGTCTGGACCTGTGCCTCATGGGAACAGTCCAGCCCGAACTGCCAAGCCATGTCTTCCCTGACCGGAAACAAGCTTCCGAGGACCGGTTTCTGGCATTCCAGCCGCCTTCACCCCGGCTTGCTTGAATCCAGTGGCAAAGTGAGCAAGAGACTCACGTCTGAGCATACGCTGCCACACTTATGGTGGCCAAAAGCGGTACAAAAGGGGGTGGTGATGGTGGTGGTGATGGTTATCTTTCATTAGCCAAACCTGAATGGGCCTTTCACCACTTCCATATCACCCCTATGGTAAGTCCTGAGGGGTGCAGCATGTGGTAGGTGGGCAGCCAGGTAAGTACACATGCGTTTTCGCTGCCCAGGTAGGGAAGTGTCCCATGTGTGTTTTCCCTACATAGGTGGGTCGGTTCTTTCCATGGGACACCTCCTTGGTTTTGCTGATTCTCTTGTTGTGGCCTTAGTGCTCTGGGTACTTTTCCACTGTAAATGCAGTGTGAAAGTGCACACACCCTTCCTACTCATGGTAGGAAGGGGTGCTTACCTGATGTTTTTAAAACATCTCACAAGCCTACCGTTGCAGGCTTGTGTGTGCGTACTTACACCAATGATGTGCTGAAACATGTGTCCAGCCTGCCATTGCAGGTCTGTCTGTGTGCAATTGCACTTATGCTCAGGCTGACCTTTCTTAGTCACTAACCATTAAGAGGGGACCTTTCACTACCACTAGAGCACCACTCGGGTAAGTCCTGAGGGGTGAAACAATTTGTAGGTGAAAGGTAGAGCGGGTACATATGAGTGCCCTGCCACGGTAGTGAAGAATACCCATGTGTGTTTTCACTACCCATGAAGTTTGCTCTTCCCATAGGTTAACATGGGAGAATAGTGGAAATGACTTCAGGCTGCAATATTGGGTTGCAGTGGAGCTGCCTCATAATGTTTCCTATAATTTTATTCACAATGCAAACCCTCTCTGGTGGAAAAGGTGGTTTTGTAATTATTAGCTAAGAAATGCCACTTCTATAAATTGGGCATTTCTTTTCTCTAAAACTCTTTGTGTGCCTTTTAGTTTGACTCCATCCCACAATGAAGCCTGGGTTAGCACATCTGTGCATTCCCCAGCAACAGCTATAAACATTGGGCATGCAATTGAAATGACCAACCGCCGTCGTTTGAGGGCTTAGTTGGATAGATTGGAGGAATAGGTTTTCACGCTCAGGAGCCAGATCATGGCCCCACTAAAGATTAAGATCTGCATTTAGGGGACACATCTGTGGTTCAAAAGGAAACCCTCTGAACCACCCCCCACTTCAAAAGCACACTACAGAATAGCTAATGGTGCCACGTCAGCAGGGCAGAGATACACTTGTTGGGAAGTGGGACCAGAGAACCTGGAAGTACATGGTGCACACTACCAGAGGAATCTGTTGTACTCAAGGAATATTGCTTCCATTGGAGGGGACTGTGCACCCTTTCTGAATAGTGGCTGACCTGGGTTGACTATCGGCTGCTGTGTGGCACTCTAAAGTGTGCTCTCCAAGGGCTTGTTGGCTTGCCCCCTGTTCTCTTGTGGAGGTCTCAGGGACATAAAAGACCTCCAGTGAGGGACTCACACCGTCTACTTGTGACACCTTTAGAGCGGTGCCTTCTTAAGTGCCCACATTGTCTGCTGGATCCCAACTGGTAGCACGGCATACGTGTGGAATTAAGAATTGTGCCTGGAGACCAGATTGCCTTGTGCAGAGCCCCAAAGGCATTGCCCGCATCTTAGGAATGGGGCCCCTGCATAGTAAGGTCCTCAAAACGCATACGCTTCTTGTTGGTGGTGAGCGGATTCACCGGTTACAGGATCCTCTGTGGCCTGCTTCGTCGATCGTGCTCATCCCTCTAGTGCAGTAAAGAAATATAATATCCCAACTGGTATTATTTAGAGACAGTTAGCAAGGATATGCATAAAACATTACCAGAAAAGGAAGCAAGGAGACTCTGTATGATTATGGCATGTGCTCAAGGCATCATTTATACAAAAGTTCAAGGGAGAAGGTATAACAAAAAAGGTAATTTGCAGTTATTGCAGAACTTCAGTATACAATTGACAGAAATTAAGAACAACCCAAATTGTACGAGGTGCTCAAGGTGTATAAGTGAAAGCCAAGGTAGTGACGCATGTGACAATGTGAAGCAGCGTGGGTGAAGCAGCGTCCCCCTGGTTACTCAGAACTCCCGGATATTCAACGAGGCTGCCCAGCGCCGAGATTCACTCTCGAATTCCCGATCACTTACTGGATCAGAAGACAGGAATTCCTTAACCTACCGGACCCCCCGTTACAGCACCACCCACTACAAGCCCTGACGAGAACACGACTCCAGATCCCGCCCCTCCCTCATCAGCGATTTCCAACAGCTCCAATCCTTGATAGAGTGCAATGCCCGCTCCACTAGACAATACTGACTCTGGTACCAGAGTCTCTAACCCCGGAGAGTAAGGTCCTGGTTAAAAAACTCTTCCTCACACAGCTGAAGACATCAAGGGCAGAAAAAGAGAAGTACAAACCCACCAATCTCTCCTATAATGAACTCACTGTGAAGCAAGGCATGGAACCTTATTTGAGGGTTATGTACAACGCGCAGGATCGCTACCTCATGACCCGCTTTAGACTTAACATGCTACACCACCTCCTTGCGGTACCTTCTGGGTTTACTCACACAGTGGAGGAGAAGGGTACCTGCGGCTGCGATCTCAGATCTCCGCAGGATACCCTTCATTTTGTTTTATTGTGCCCATTTTATACTATGCCAAGACGCAAGTTCCTAGTAGGGATCCTGAAAGAGTTCAAATTTAAACATGCAAGACGGGCCCTCAGATTCCTACAGGAAGCAGAGGACGCTTATACCCTGTTCTGTACGATAAACTTTATCCGAATAGCAACAAGATTGAGGAATACTAGAGAACCTGGCCCCTAACTGGGCTCGAACATTTAAAAATTTGTTTTCCCCTGGTCCATTCCCCGAGGACAGATAATCTTAACATTTATACTTTTTATACTGAAAACTATTTGCCGTTTTTAAAAAAAATATTCTGTGTGTATTTTGTATCTGTGCTTTTATGGTGTCTTTTTAAGAACCGAATAAAGATTATAAATTGACTCTGGTACCATCTCTGCAGCCCCACCCTCAACACTGCCCTCAACCCAGTCCTGATGAAGATCCCGAATTATGGGGATCGAAACGCCGACGACCATCCAGTGCAAATACAGGCTCATAACACAAAGTGGCTCAGGATACTGAACAAACCAAAAATGAACTTTTAAATCTACCTGGAACCGAATATTTCATTTTTTTTTTTTTATTTTATTTTTGATATACGAAAAACACATTACGATACACACTGCAGAGTTGGTTTTTAGACCCAAAAATCATTGCTAAAGGATAACATTGCACATCCATGTAAATAATCTAATAATAGACACTTGTGGAGCAGTTAGCAAAATAGAAATCTATATCGGCAAAGGCAGAATAGGCAACAATCATAGGAAAAAGAAAACAAATTAATCAGTACCCCGTAACACAGTAAGTCTTTAGCCAACCAATTCGGACACCGGCGCCCAAATCCTGGTTGCCAATTGTCGGCTCCTCCCCCCTTTACAAGAAAAAACTGAGAAATCTAACCTATGGAGAGCTAACAGTCTTGCTCGCCATTGTGCGAAAGTTGGGGCTTCCGCAGATAACCACTGAGATGTAATGCACAGACGTGCCTGGGACATAGCGATAAATAGAAAAGCTGATTTGTAAAAGGAGTAAATACCAGCTAAGTTATTACCCACGTCGACCCCAAATATCACTAGTGCTGGAGTCAATAAACAGCTTATCTTGAGTGCGGAATTGATAAAGTGCTCGATGTCATAAAAAAACCCTACTAGTACTGGACAAGCGTAAAGCATATGTATTATATCCGCCGTCAATGAATTACAGCGAGCACAAGTATTACCCTTCCTAGCACCCCATTTTGCGATTTTCATTGGCATATAATAAAGATCTAACATAGCCATATAGCTTTGTGTCTTCAACGAACCGGAGACAAGGACCTTGCTGGCAAAGACCATTACCGGGGCTAGGTCAATACCTGTCCTTCCTAATTTAGATTCCCACTTAGCACTTTGAGCTGACAAATCACTTGGGAAGGTTGATACTATATATTGATAAAGTGCCCCTATTCTACTTCTTTTCCTAATCATCTCAATGATTGGTATCTTATCCAGTATACCTGGTGAAGTCTTCAATTGTTTATAAACAAAGCTTTGTATTTGCAAATATTTAAAAAAATCACGCGGGGGTAATTTGTATTTATTCCTAATATCACTGTATGCTAGAATTTTCCCATCCGAATATTTCACTGTACATTTATACACTAGTCACCTTCGCCACCCATGCTGCTTCACATTGTCACATGTGTCGCTACCTTGGTTTTCACTTATACACCTTGAGCACCACGTACAATTTGAGTTGTTCTTAATTGTTGTCAATTGTATACTGCAGTGCTGCAATAACTGCAAATTACCTTTTTTGTTATACCTTCTCCCTTGAACTTTTGTATAAATGATGACTTGAGCACATGCCATATTGATACAGAGTCTCCTTGCTTCCTTTTCGGATAATGTTGTATGCATATCCTTGCTAACTGTTCCTAAATAATACCAGTTGGGATATTATATTTCTTTACTATACCGAACCCCAATCCCAACACGGTTGACGGGTACTTTGCTCCTGTTGTTTTTACAACATCCCTCTAGTGCGACATGCTGACTGCATGCTCATTCCGCTCGGTGTCCAATTCACAGGTTGCGGGTGTACCCGTAGTGGTGCCTCGTTCTACCTCATGTGGCACCACTGAACTTGCGCCTGTGTGTGACAGGAATTGCCTTGTGCGACCATTATCAAAATGCACCAGGCGTTGTGCCTCATTTCAAGGGAGGTACGGAATTTCCAACAGTTCGTTGTGTGTGACTGGAACTGTCCGGTGCCACTCGGAGCAACACACCAGACATTGTGTCTCATTTCCAAGGAGGTACTAGACTTGCAACTTTTCATTGTGTGAGACCAGAATTATCTGGTGCAGCTCATATCAATGCATACCAGACGTTGTGCCCAGATTGCCTGGGTGTTACTCTGTTCGATGTGTGCCTGACGGGGTGCCTCTTTCTTCAGAGAGGCTCGTCTGCTGCATTCCCCATTCATTGATTATTACCTTTTGGGCCCTCAGTGCAGTTACCAACTACCCTCTCCTCACCCGTGCCCCAATGACATCGTGCTGCCAGATATTATTGCCCAGATTGAGAGGGGAAGACTGGGGAGTCCCAGAAGCGAAGCAAGAAGCTGGGGAGCACAATTATGGGCACAAAAGACTGGGCAGAGCAAAATGGGCAAAAAAGCACAAAAGCAGGCACAGAAGACAAACAAGTACAAAATACCAAAGCACAAAAGACAAAACGGACACAGAGGAAAAACAAATACAAACAAGCATTTACAATGCAATAGGTCTCGCACGGACATTATTTTGAGCTATTGACATTGTAAATGACATTGTTTTCTTTTGTAAAACATAAATAAAACGCATTGTAATTTAATATGACAATTGCTAAAAAAAGTTTAGATGCGGAACCTATTGCATTTACACTAGTGTAGTCACCGTGCTTTGTCTGTCTGCCATAACCCCTGGGGAGGTGAAATAGCTCAGTGGGTTACTGCGCCTGCTGCAGCAGCCTAACAGTCCGCAGTTGTACATCTAGGCCTTGCATGACCCACTTTCAGGGACAGGCTGGCGGAAGTGACTGGGTTAAATATGATGTATTCGAATTGTGCCTGATTTAGAAAGTGTTTATAAGCGGGCCTGTGTGCTTGTATGTGACTCTTTCGGTGCTTTTCTAATGGATTACTTTGTGGCTGTTTCTCTGATTTTACATTGGATTCTGTTTGCGCCCGTTTCTCTTAACCGTCTCTTATCATTTCATTGTTTTGCGTTTGTTTCTCGGTTGAAAGATTTTTTATCTGATTGTGTGTTTATCTCTTGACCGTGAGATTTTTATATGGGTGTTTCTTGATAATTTATTTGACGTCATGTGATTTTTTTTTCTCCGATTGTGTGGATGGGCATTTCTCTGTGTTTTTTGCTCATGATTGTCGGAGACAGTAGCCAGCACTGCTGATCAGCTAACAACTCTGAAAGATAACATCTCGGGTGGGTAGTGGGTGGGATCAAATGCCGAGACACACCAATAAACAGACAAAAGCTTACACACGCGGAAGCACATGAAAACACACAAGCATGTGCTTACACACACCCACAGAAACATGCATATATATGAAGGTGCGCATCCACACAGGTTTACATACACATTGGCACGCGAAAGCATGCAGACATTCACATATGTACACGCACGCAGACACGCACACATTCACAGTTCACAACAAGCACGGTCAGTCAACACGAGCAGCAAGGGCACTCACCCAGGAATCTTCCCTGCTCCGTGCAGCTCCAGTCAGACCTCTTGGCTGTAAAATAAAGGGTCTGCAATGAAAGTGGGCGGCGTGCCAGGATTTAAAGGTGCAGGCCCTTCTAAGAAGTGTTCCATGTTAATAACCAGCGTTGGAATTAGCAGAACTGTATTGTGATTAGCGCAGACCAGAGCGTCTTACTTTGTGCTTTTAGATACGGTGCTGTAGCACAGGGCGGCTGAATTTACAAGCGGAAGTAGGAAGCAAGGCTTCTTGCTCAGCTCATCCGCTATGAAGCTCTGTAAATTAAACGTTAAAGAGCTTGATTGTTGCCGGCAGAGTGCAAAAGCCATTTATGGCAGCCTACTTTGTTTTAACTGCGGGCGCCATGCAGGAAACAAAGAAAGGCACGCGACCTTTGCAAGGAGCTGCCATGCTGTGATGAAACGCAGCTGTAAATTAAGTGAAAGCGCTTGTTTCGTTGTCGGCGGAAGCCATTGAAGACAGCCTGCTTGAGTTTAGCTGCAGGTGCTGGTCTCCTCCCTCGGCTGGCGCATCTCCGTCCAGTCACCTTTGCGGCCCTCTCCCCCAAACAACCCACATCGTACGGCTGCCTAACCTCCCTGGGCTGTCTGTTCCTCAGCTCCAGATTCAGCCTCTTCTTCCTGTTCCTGTTGTCTCGGAGTGAGGGCGAAGAGCGAGCCAGCAGTCCGCACGGGTTGAGGGGCGGGTAAAACAAGCTCTCGCCATTGCGTAACGGCAGACGCACGTTTACATTGCACTTTCTCCATAATAAAACAAGGAGGGTCCATCCACTGCAATGCCTCCTTCCTGACCTTCCAGTAAGGAGAACGAGGCAACGCACGCACACAAAATAAAAAAAGGGGCGGGAACAGGATACTGAATCCCACCCCTCCAGGACTCCCTGACCTGCCTCATGGTTGCCAAGGCAATATTTCTGAAAATATTGTCGTGCTACCGTAAGGCAGGTCATGGAGTCCTCAAGAGGTGGGATCCAGAGCAGACAAATCTGCTAAACAGGAGCTTTTCCCAATGGCAGGCCTCCATTTCGAGAGGCCTGCCAATGGAAAAAGGGGGCGTGGTTTCACGCAGTACTGAAATTCTCCTGTTCACAATAAGTCTTTGCCTTCAGCAGGGCCATGCCCTGCAATGGAGGCTTCGACCTAAAACACCAAGGCACAAAAAACGGGCACAAAAGTTTAAAAAAAATGCCTAGGCAGAGCAAAAAAGATGGCACACAGGCACAAAAACCAAGCACAGGGACAGACAGAGACAGAGACCATGTAGAAATGAAAGTGTGCGGGAGTGAAGCAGACGGAGAGGAAGCGCAGAGAGGCGGGGTCTCAAGGGGAGACAGCCAACTCTGGAAGGGCCCTAGACTGGTCATAGGACCAGTCCAAGTTAAGTGGGAGCTGGTGCATAGGCTTAAAACCTTAGTGACCCACTGATTTGCCACCCATCACTCTTAGACTATCAGTGAAGCAATGCCTAACCCCCAAAGGGAAGGCATTTAGTTTTATACCGCTAATGCCTCACTCTCCTCTTTAAAACTGTTGCGATGTTGAATAAATATACTCCATAATATGGTTCACTCCTGATCTCAATATAGCTAAATCCTAAAGAAGGCACTATAATCTTAGAGCTAGAGCAGAATACCTGGCACTCTTAAAATGATATTGTAAAATTATCTCCAACGAGTATATTGTGATGCCAGAAGAGCTATACTGTATTTTTTGGCTGTGAAAATGTGCTGTGATCACTGAATATAAACATTTTCCCTTAGAAAAGAATTTTTAATTATTGAGAAATTATGTTTTCACATATATTTGAGAAAATCAAGGTATTAATTGGAAACTCACATTGCTTCCATCAATCTCCTCTTTGTATTCACAGTCAACCCTTGTATCCAGCCTCAAAGCCCATTGCTCAGTTTGTCAGACAGTCTTACATATTTCAAAACTCTTACAAAATGTAGCAAGACTTGGGCTTTTGCAAAGATACAAAAAATAATTCACTTTTCTGGTTGGGCCCTTTAGTGACTAAACTCACAGATTTAATCAATCATAGTTTCCTCCTATCAATACCAAATTCTTTCAATTTGCAGTGATAACACTACTTGCATATGATTTTGGGTAGGGTTTTTTTGAAAACTCTGCACTGTACAACAGTGTGGGAAGATGTCCTTTTTCGTTTATGTGTTTCATATTAAATAAAGTAAGTTGTAAATAATTAAAATAAAAGTACTAATTGAAACAAGGAATGCTAATTGATATTATTTGAATGAACTTGAAGTGGGTACATTTCCCCTAGGGCACTCTCCTGAAGGACAGTTTGGAACTATTTGGGAAAAACAGTATACATAGATTTTATAAACAATGCTTATGAATTAAAAAGAACATCAATGAACAACTGTATTTAATATATGTAGATCTTAAAGGAACAACATTTTGAGCCTGGTAGATGATTACGAGATTTTTAGGTCTGCATTGACAGCATAAGCTTTAAAATAACAAACAGATTGCTGTGGCTCCAATCAGAGAGTACTCTATCACCTCATATTGTTGGCTAGTTGTTGTATCATTCCGCCTTCCAGAAAGTGCTTCTATTCAAATGGATGAGGGACTATTTTATTTTGTAGCTAAAAGTGATCACACTGTTTGTCACATTCAAATCTTTATCTCCTATATACTTCCTATAACGAAATTACTTGTTATTGCTACCTTTTTCCAACATTGGCAAAGCCAACAATGCCTCCTTTGCTGTGATAAATAATATTTATGCACGGAAAATGTAATTTGTATTTGTGTATTCCTGTATTTGCAGGCGGAATATTAAAGCCAGACCTGCTGGCTTTACCCGTTTTCTGTTGCGATACGCCCAAGGCAGTAACCATACGTTGTATGAATGATACACTTTTATTCTTGCTCAAAGGCAAATAAAACATATTCAAGTTAAAAGAAAACATTACTAGAATTCCTTTGGGGCTCCGTGGAGCTGACAGAACTAAGCAATGAAAAGATTGCGAACAGGAAGCGAATCTGACAAGCGGAAAGAAGCTGGAAGTCATAAAAAGGATGGACAGCAAGGTAAAACATTTGAGCAAATGCACTAGCTCGAAGGAAAACCTGCACATTGCAACTGAGTGCATTAAAGGGAAGACATTGATGAAAACGAACAAGACACAACTAACTCAAAGAAAAGTCACCAATAAAATAATAAAATAAGAATCTATGGGAGGAGAAGACTAAAAGATGAGTCACAACCATAAAAAGGCAATCAAAATATAAAAAAACAAAAACAAATACGATGTAGGGTTTAGTGTTGATGTGGTGGCAGTTTCGGTGTGTACACCGCAGGCAAACTACAGTGTGATAGCTCAGTACCATAATGCACTCACTGCAGAGATATGCATGGAAAGGGAGGGTCACATATTCCAATTCCGACTGGTTCAGAGGTATTTTCTGAGGTTAATATAATGAGGCCTAGTGCTTTAAAGGTGGAGGTACTGACTGGTCTGCATACCTCCACTTCTTTAATTATAAAGGAGATTACCTGCACTTTTCAGCACTGCTGCCATACATTTAAAGGGAGAGGACTAGCACTTCACAGTACTGGACCGGTGAGCACCAACTCTTCTATATTTCCCCTTAAAGCACTGGTGGGGAATGGGGATCATTGAATTTAGTTATAGCAGCCCTGTTTATGCACTTTCAGGTTTACATGATTAGGTGTATGATCTTTGGTAACAGGGAAACAGCCACAAAGTTGTGGCAAAACAGGAGTAACTCTACTTGAAGTATGCATCGGTCAGCGAGAGGCTTATCCAGCTTCTAGCACATACAAGAGAATGGTGGGCAGCGGCGGCTCTAGGAGTGAATTTTAGTGGTGGGGCTCACATTGGTCCACGCATAAAAACTATAAAGTCTATCTATCTATCTATCTATCTATCTATCTATCTATCTATCTATCTATCTATCTATCTATATATCTATCTATCTATCTATCTATCTATCTATCTATCTATCTATCTATCTTCTTAGATAAAAGCAAAGGTTAAAGTGATGTTATAAAATCTTACTTTACATTTGAAAGCATCTGAGAAATTTACTAAACAAACAAAAGGTTACATTGGTGTTATAATTTGGTAGAGTAATACAATCTTACTTTACTTTAAAGAAACCATAGAAATTTACTGAAAAAAACAAAGGCTAAATGCATATTATAGTTAGGAGAAAATGTCAGTTAAAAATACCACTTTAAACTGAAAACAAACATTGAAATGTAACAGTTATAGTTTATTTAATTCTGTAGCCACACTACATTTACTGTAACTCAAGCCTTATCCATGCACTGATTGTACACTTTTATATTATCTTACTTATACCATGTAAATTAATAGCATTTACAGGAACAGTTATGGCATCGTTTGTGAGAACATAGTGAATGGTAGAGTGGCAAGTTATAGTTAATGGAGTGTGGCTACCAAGTTGAATACACTGGGCCCAATTCACAGAACTAACTTAAGGTAAAATCCTAAACTTACTACCATTTAGGGGGCATATTATCAAGTGGCAGCTGGCTGCTCTTAACGCACATTTTCCTATCGCCGGTTATTGCTGGAACTTATCCTCATGTTAGCGCTGTATCAACAACGCTTAGCGCCATGGCGATAAATATTCCAGCGATAGCGAGGATATCGTCGTTTTACAATCCACCCCTCCATTCCCCCATTATAGGTATGCCTTAATCAGGAATTTAACAGCGTTAAGGCTCAGTTAGGGCAAAAGAAATGAGCGCTAACCCGGACAGGGATTCGTTATAAATACAGCGAAGCAGTTATCGATATTTTATAATGTAGTTGTTAGGCACATGCCTACCTTGTATCTCATTAGCGATGCGAGACGAGGCGTTAGGAAATCGGGCGCAAAGGCAAGGAAACATGCCCTAGCGTGTCCTTGCTAATAAAGCGATAAAATTATCACCGCTTTTTGCCCGAAAACAGATGCTAAAGCGGCGTAATGTTATCACCGGCCCTTGATAATATGCCCCTGGGTATTCACAGAAGGCCCTTACTCATTGATGAATAAATGCCTTCTGTGAATACCAAAATGAGTAAGTGCACTTACTCATTTTTGTATTCACAGAAGGCACTAACTCATCAATGAGTAAGTGCCTTCTGTGAATACCAAAAATGAGTAAATGGTAGTAAGTTTAGGATTTTGTCTTAAGTTATTTCTGTGAATCGGGCCCACTGTGAATGGAGGTATGTGAGATATAATGATTTGAAGGTGTTGCGTAAATTACAAATAAAGGTATAAGTAAACATTCCAAAATTTAAATTTTTCTGTATTTTAACTTTGTAGCAGAAAGATAAATAAAGTTTGAGTTGAGTGCATCTGCATGTCATCATTAGAATGTTACCTATGTTGCTAGGACAAAATGTTAGCTTTGATTATAGGAGTTGATCTTTGAGCTGTGAAGCTGTGCTGGAGGTATCTGCCTTGATTCTCAAATAAAGCTATTTGATCTTCATCAAATCGACTTGACAATTGGATCATTACATTGGCGATGAGGTGGTCTTCTCTGCGCAGGGGGCAGAGACATTGATACCTTCACCCCTGGATTGATGGACTTATTGGAGATCTATCTACCGGTTGAGATTTAGTTGGAACCTACAACTGCTGAAATCGTGTCCTACCTCCTTTGGATATACTGTGAGTAAAATTTGTTGGATGAAAGAATAATTACTACACCTTCCAAGATTTAATTCGAAATTGGAAAATCTTGATTCTCCAATAAGGAAAGGAAACGTTTATTTTCCTTAATATTGACTAAAACTTCTGAAGATTTGTTTAAATATAGAACCTGGATGTTTTAATATAGAACCTAGATGTTTTAATACTGACACTTTAAGGATTTACATGCTTGCCTGAAAAATATCAAGAGTGTTAAAGACTGCATTCTTTGAACTGCCTCCTAACTGGTATATGGCGATTGCGGCCATATTGGATTTTCTTCGAAGCAATCCCTATCTCCCTTGAAAAGAGGACTGAGTGTTTCCTTCGGTGGCCATATTGGATTTTCTTCAAAGCAAGCTCTACCTTCCTTGAAAAGAGGACCGAGTGTTTCTTTCGAGACATGAATGATGTTTTATGTTTTCAGGAGGATGTCTTAGTTGTAGGTAAAGACAGTGAACACCATGATATTGTTCTGAATGAAGTATTGAAAAGAATGGATGATAATGGACTGACCATAACGAAAGAAAATGTCAGTTAAGAAACGATAGTGTGAGGTATCTTAGACTCGAAATTTGCGAAGATGGTATTAAGCCTAAAAAATGTATCATTGCTGCAGTTAGAGACTCTCCCATTCCAAAAAATAAGGATCAGCTTAAGTTGTTTTTAGGACCTGCTGAGTATTGCTCAAAATTTGTCAAGGGTTTTACAGAAATTGTTGAACCACTGAGACTGCCGATGAAGAAAGGAGATATTTTTACTTGGAATGAGAGTTGTGACAAGGCATTTAATAACATTAAAAGAAGCATCATTAGTGCTCCTACTCTTGGGCATTTTAATATTAAGGATAAGACTTTTGTTACTATTGATGCAAGTGCAGTAGGGGTTGGAGCTGTTTTGACTCAGTTGAGTAATGGTGAGGAAAAGATCATTGGATTTGCTTCCAGAAGATTGCGAGATGCCGAACTATCATATTCTGTGATAGAGAGGGAGGCCTTAGCGTGTTGTTTGGAGATTAGGCACTTTAAGTACTTTGTATTGGTTCTTCCTTTTCATATGCGGACTGATCATAAACCGTTAGTTCATCTTTTCAAAGGAGGCAAAGGATTAGAAGGAAATGTAACCCCTAGGATTTTAAGGTAGATCTTGTCTGTACTTGATTTCAATTTTGTTGTTGAATATGTTAAGGGTCTCAGGAATGTAGTAGCAGACTATTTATCTAGAATGCCAGTTGAGGGTGTGGAAAATAATATGGAAGACATGATTGATGTAGTACATGATGTTATAGGAGTTGAACATGCTTTTAGTAAGGAGGAATGGACAAATGCAATGTCAAATGATGAACTTTTACAACAAGTGATTACTTGTGTTTCTCATGGGTGGCATCAAAACATTATTGAAGATGTGAGATTCAGAAGTTTCTACCATGTTGAGGCTGAACTGAGTGTAAGTGAAGGAAAACTATTGAGGAGATATCAATTTGTATCACCTGCAAGTCTGAGAGGGAAAATTATAAATATTGCTCACGTGGGACACTTAGGCAGGAATATGACTAAGAGAAGGGTTCGACAATCGTATTGGTGGCCTGGAATGGATAGAGAGATTGAGGATGCAGTAAGAGAGTGTTACGCTTGTGCTCAAGCGGATAAAACTAAAGTTGTAAGGTAGCCTTCATTGGTGTCTACAACTTTACCCAAACATCCATGGGAAAGAGTGGCGATTGATTTTCTGTGGCCAATTGTCAAGCTTGGTACTCGTAGCAAGTTTTTGATGGTCATTGTTGACTACCATTCTAAATGGTTAATGGTGGAAAGCACAGAATTTATAAATACTCAAAGAGTTGTTGATTTTATGGAAAGGGTGTTTATGAATGGCGGGATACCCAAGACACTAGTGTCAGATAATGGTGTGCAATTGTTGTCAAAAGAAATGCAGGAATTTCTTTCTAAATTCGGGATCATTCATGAGAGGGTTGCTCTATTTGGGCCACAAGCTAATGGTTTAGTGGAACGAATTAACCGATTGATTATGGATAGTATTCAGTTGTCCCTGTCTAATGGATTGTCTTGGCATGAATAATTAAAAAAATTGGTGTGGTCTTACAGGATTACGCCACATTCAAATGTAAAGGTATTTGTAGAGCGCACTGCCACCAAGCGGTTTCCTGGCGCTATTACTCATACCGCTGTGGAACCCTTCCTGGCTTTCCCTGTGAAGTGTCCACTCCTGGGCACCCCCAGGGTGAAGCCAGGCATCCTAGCGCTGTTGGCGCCAGTGTGGAGGTTAAGGAAGCTATTGCCCAGAGTTGCAGCGTGAGGCCCATGATTAGAAAGGGCACCGAGGCGAGAAATGTCAGGTCCGAGGAAATTGAGCCCAAGACCTGTTGAGGCGGAAATTGAACCCTGGTCGCGGGCCAGAACTCTGCATCAGGGTCTGCCGCTCTAACCGTTGAGCCACACTCCTCCACTATAACAGTGGTTTCTCCATTTATATCTTTAAAGGGACGTGAACCTGGTGTCAAAGAGGTTCCTGGTTGGTTGAAAGTGAAAGATTGTGTGTGGGTGGACAGAACTGCAGTGGAAGATAAAGTAGTTAAAACACAAGCTGAATCTACTAGATATTATAATGATAGGAAGAGTGTGAATGTCGTGCTCCGGTTCATGTTTCTGAAGATTGATGTCTTTTGAATATAAAAAAATAGAAACTTATTATATTCCTTAAATATGATTTATATGGAAAAAAATGTATAATTTATTTAGTGTATGTTAAGTAGGGAGATGTGTAGAGTTGAGTGCATCTGCATGTCATCATGAGAATGTTAGCTATGTTGCTAGGATAGAATGTTAGCTTTTGATTATAGGAGTTGATCTTTGAGCTGTGAAGCTGTGCTGGAGGTATCTGCCTTGATTCTCAAATTAAGCTATTTGATCTTCATCAAATTGACTTGACAATTGGATCATTACAGTTATATTATTTGAAAGTGTGCATAAATTATACATTTAAGGTATAAGTATAACTTAAGGATTTCTAATGTTTGTGTATTTTAATTTTGGTTTGTATGGAAAGAGTAAATTAGGTTTTCCTAGCTATGAAACAGGTTTATCATTGCATTTTAATGGGTTTTTTTTCGAAGACTTTTTTTCAAAATCGTAGAGTTTACTGTCGATGGGTGGAGTGTCATGAAGTGGAGTCTGGCACGGGAGACTGGAGGAGAGCGTTGTAAAGTGTAGAGTACAGTGTCATAGAGTGGAGTGGATTGTGGTACAGTGAAGTGGCGTACGGTGGAATAGCGTACTCTGAAGTGGTGTAGAGTAGAGTATGACATTGTTCTGCATTCTGTCCATCAACTGTGGTTTTTGCATTTGTCACCCCGAGTGGGATGGGTATGCTCAGACGTGAGTCCCATGCTCTCCACACCACTAGATGCAAGCAATCCGGGTTGAAGACGGCTGAAAGCTTGTTTCCGGTCCAGGGAAGGCATAGCTTGGCAGTTCAGGCTGGACTGTTCCCATGAGGCACAGGGTCAGACTGATTTGCATATGGCCATGTCTGAACTGGGTGGCAGAGTGGGCTAAAGAATGGTGATGGATTAAACCCAGATCTGTTGACTGGGTGTGAGTGTTTGATTGGTTCAGATGCTCCGTACATCACCACCCCCTTTTCTACCGCATTGTTCGCCATAAGTTGGCAGGGTATGCTCAGGCGTGAGTCCCTTGCTCACTTTGCCACTGGATTCAAGCAAGCCGGGCTGAAGACGGCTGAAATGCCAGAAACCAGTCCTCGGAAGCTTGTTTCCGGTCCAGGGAAGGCATTGTTTGGCAGTTCAGGCTGGACTGTTCCCATGAGGCACAGGGTCAGACTGATTTGCATATGGCCATGTCTGAACTGGGTGGCAGAGTGGGCTAAAGAATGGTGATGGATTAAACCCAGATTTGTTGACTCGGTGAGAGTGTTTGATTGGTTCAGATGCTCGGTCCATCACCACCCCCTTTTCTACGGCATTGTTCGCCATAAGTTGGCAGGGTATGCTCAGACGTGAGTCCCTTGCTCACTTTGCCACTGGATTCAAGCAGGCCGGGCTGAAGACGGCTGAAATGCCAGAAACCAGTCCTCTGAAGCTTGTTTCTGGTCCAGGGAAGGCATGGCTTGGCAGCTCAGGCTGAGCTGTTCCCATGAGGCACAGGGTCAGACTGATTTGCATATGGCCATGTCTGAACTGGGTGGCAGAGTGGGCTAAAGAACAGTGATGGATTAAACCCAGATCTGTTGACTGGGTGTGAGTGTTTTATTGGTTCAGATGCTCCGTCCATCACCACCCCCTTTTCTACCGCTTTGTTCGCCATAAGTTGGCAGGGTATGCTCAGACGTGAATCCCTTGCTCACTTTGCCACTGTATTCAAGCAAGCCGGGTTGAAGACGGCTGAAATGCCAGAAACCAGTCCTCAGAAGCTTGTTTCCGGTCCAGGGAAGGCATTGCATGGCCGTTCAGGCTGGACTGTTCCCATGAGGCACAGGGTCAGACTGATTTGCATATGGCCATGTCTGAACTGGGTGGCAGAGTGGGCTAAAGAATGGTGATGGATTAAACCCAGATCTGTTGACTGGGTGTGAGTGTTTGATTGGTTCAGATGCTCCGTCCATCACCACCCCCTTTTCTACCGCATTGTTCGCCATAAATTGGCAGGGTATGCTCAGACGTGAGTCCCATGCTCACTTTGCCACTGGATTCAAGCAAGCCGGGCTGAAAAAGGCTGAAATGCCAGAAACCGGTCCTCGGAAGCTTGTTTCCGGTCCAGGGAAGGCATGGCTTGGCAGTTCAGGCTGGACTGTTCCCATGAGGCACAGGGTCAGACTGATTTGCATATGGCCATGTCTGAACTGGGTGGCATAGTGGGCTAAAGAACGGTGATGGATTAAACCCAGATCTGTTGACTGGGTGTGAGTGTTTGACTGGTTCAGATGCTACGTCCATCACCATCCCCTTTTCTACCGCTTTGTTCACCATAAGTTGGCAGGGTATGCTCAGACGTGAGTCCCTTGCTCACTTTGCCACTGAATTCAAGCAAGCCGGGCTGAAGACGGCTGAAATGCCAGAAACCGGTCCTCTGAAGCTTGTTTCCGGTCCAGGGAAGGCATGGCTTGGCAGTTCAGGCTGGACTGGGTGGCAGAGTGGGCTAAAGAACGGTGATGGATTAAACCCAGATCTGTTGACTGGGTGTGGGTGTTTGATTGGTTCAGATGCTCCGTCCATCACTGTAATGGTCGGGTTTTCTGATTAGATGGGATCAGCCCCTAGGGGCCCCTCCAACCCAGCCAGAACGTAACCACCTCCCTCCTCAGGACCACCTATCCAGACACCTGGGTACTTACCTGAGGATGGGGAACTCGCAATATACAAGCTCATATTATTAGAAACACCACTAAATCTATAGGGATACTAAGAATACTCACTGATTACTAAGGATAACTTATAGTCTCGCGGCCACTCAGACCCAGACTAATCTACCCTGGGGCAGATATGACACACAATCCGGTGCGTCTACACACGTGGGTCTGCAGCCCCAGTGCTCTCCCTTATTTCCAAACGGTTCGCAATCCGGCAAACCTCCACGCCAGTCATCCCCCCTGACGCTCTCACTTACACACGGGCCGCAATCCGGCAGCCCTCCACGCTGGTAATCCTCCCCAGCGTTCTCACTAACGCCGTATATCAACGACGACCACATTCCTATGAACACCTTCAGCTCTCTGTCTATTCACTAAGGGTCTGCTACTACAATAATATTATGGGATGGCCGAATTACTTAGTGTCAACAATTCCCTAGCTCAAGGGCTCCCTGTTCTCCCTATTCTGACTAGGAGAAAAAGGTTACCTATGCTTTGGAACAGAAGACGCTGTTTACAGGATTATGGGAGAGTGTACTATCGTGGTCCCTTAGTTGCAGGTCTCCTCTCTCCCTCACTATGACTTACCTGATCAGGGGTAGCATCTGTTCAAACAGTAATACCTACCAGGAAAGAAGATTACCCTCACTGTATGGGGACAAAGATATACACACTATGTGATTGAGTTATTTCTTGATTTAAGCGCTCCTACTCCCTTCTGATCCATCAGTGGCTCAACAGCAACTGTAGAAAATTAGAAATATTGATGTACATAAGCAACGTTCATTTCCCTTTTCCCACTCCTCTCCCTGCGCGTACCACGAATACCGTAAAGCATTAACTGCATCCTACTGCCAGCAAAGGCCTGTACCCATGTATACATGACAGCCATTTTAGGCACCCTGGCCCTTTTGCCCGCCTAAGATTAGAATCACCGGCTCCCCTTCTGCATGTATTCGAAATCTCTCTCCCTCACATGCATAAAGCATGAAACCCTCTCCCTTTTGTTCGACCCACTCAAATCCCCCCATCCCCTCTTGAAGAGGCATCCTTCGCCTTAGCTGACGTAGCCCTCCCCAGCTGCACCTGACTGCCCCCGCTCTCTCATATACGGGTCATAAGATCTCTCGCTCTCGGTGTGACTCTGTCCCTGTGTCCGCCCTGGCTACCCCTCCCTTCTCCTCACGTGGGCAAGTCATAAACCTTCTTCTTCTGCAAGACCCAGTCCTTGAGAGTCACGGCTGCGCCTGACCAACACCTCCTACCCTTCCATGAATGCCTCTCTGTTGACAAGCCTTCCCTTTGCGCTCGATTGTCCACACGGCATGAATACCACTCCTTTGATGACCCTTTCCCCCCCGAGTCCGGCTGACCACACATGTCCGAGGCCATCGCCTGGGCCAGGAGATACCATTTACTGCCCCTATTGTATGAAGTCACTCCTCTTCAAAGGATCCTCTATTGATCTTAGCCACCCCACCCCCTGGGCTATGATCAGGCGTACACATCCTATGAAACACTCAGCTGCGTGATTACCCTCCCCTCTTATCAGCAGGTCAAGGGTCCCTATTGTGAATGTATGTGGGTAGGATCACCACGAGGATTAGAGGGACGTCTTTTTTTTGCGTCATACAGTCCTGATTGTGTTATCAAGTGTTCTGTACAGTATAAAAGCCAGAGTCTCAGCTCACTTGTTAGAGCACCTCCCGAAAGACACTGTGTTTCGTGTCCGAAATGACTTGCTCTCCTCATGAGAAATAAACTCTGTTCTTGATTCCTGCTTCCAGCACCCGTCTCTTTATTTTAATAATTATTCAACATGGGAACTAAGAGGCGGTTTGCGCCAGCAGCCTGGGCATCGATAGGGTTATGGGCTCAATTTCAACAATTGGCGTCCCAACGCGGGGTCCATCAGTGACATGGGGTGCGGTAAGAGAGATCCAAACGAAGAAGTGAACATCTAAATGATCGGAGCATGCCTGCCTTGAGAGGGCTCTCGCCCGGCTGCCGATCGACAGAGCTTCACCAATTCTGAACGGACCTCTCTTGCAGTGACCCATTGTCCTGACTGGAATCCCACAGGAATGCTACATGGAGTAAGAGAACGAACGGGCGCTGGAGGAGGAAGTCGAAGAACTGTCCGTATGGTCCGGTCCGGGTAAGATTAAGTAGGGCGTTCCTACGCCTGATTGGTAGGGTGGTTCTATCCACCTAATTGTTGATTGATTGTATTGAAAATCGGTATTTGTATACCGAAATTGCTGATTGTTGATTGTTTGTATTGAAAATCTGTATTTGTATACCGAAATTATTGGTATTGGTTCATTTAGCTTTGAGGGCTACTTGACATATTGGTTCTCTTCTGAGAACGAGACATTCTCTGTTTTCAAACAGCGGCGAATAGGAACGTCGTCCCTCTTTGCAGATAGAGAAGGGTAGGTAATGTAGACTTTTGTCCCCGGTATTAATCCGTCATGCCTACTTTTCTCCCCACTGAATTGTTTGAAGTCGATTGATAGCCGATTGTTGTTCTTTAAGAATTGTTGAAGTCGATTAATAATCGATTGTTGTTCTTTGAGAATTGTTTGAAGTCGGTTGATAGTCGATTGTTGTTCTTTGAGATCTTCCCTGTCTACAAACTGAGACGAGTAGAAATATTCTGTCTTCCTTTTTGGATAGCGAAGGGCAGGTAATGCAGACATTTGTCCCCGTTGTAATCCGTCATGCCTGTTTTTCTCCCCACTGATTGGTTGAAAACCTGGACCTTGTTGTTCCAGGAATTGTTTCGTTTGAGGTATTTTCTGCCTGCAAACAACGTGGAATAGAAATATTCTATCTAGTCTTTGCAAGTAGTAAAGGGTAGGTTATGCCCCTTTGTGAATTCGTCAGTCCTACCCACTCCCCACTGTTTGGGGGGTAGCTCGCATGGTCCGCCCAGGAGACTACCCTTATGGAGGACATATGCTCCCCGCTCATGGGCCATTTAGTGGAGGTAGACCATCTGGTCCGTCCAGGAGGCTACCCTAGTAGATGGAAGTACATCGCTCGGTCTGTCCAGGATGATACCCCAATGAAGGAATATATGTTCCCCTTTTGATCGATAATCTCGTTCCACCCCGGACCATTTATTGGAGGGAACTCGTCTGGTCCGCCCAGAAGTACCCCCAGTGAAAAGGACACATAAAAATATGAAGTGATCACCGTTCCCTACTAACAGAAAGCCTTAGCTCGAAACACGCTAAGGAAGAGAAAGAAAACTAAAAAGAAATCAGGCTAAGTCAGTAACCCCCTGATGAGCTTTTGACTTCACTAAAAATAAGAAACATTAGAAATAGTTCATAATAAGAAATATAAAATGGCGAAAAGTTTGGCAGCAAAGATAGCCACGAGGTAGCTAGGCTTCAACGCCTGTTCCTGCTCCCAACATGCCTGCCTCGTTGCCCGCCACGCCCAAATAACGATCACATGAAATAGAAACAATCCAATAGGTACCTACCCCCATTCCGGAAGCTCCCAAAATGCAACAGGTCCGCAGTTACGCCCATCCGGAAGGTGAGGCCTCGAGGCACGAGGGGCTCGCCTGACCACGGTCCGGAGGAGATGATGTTGGGCAGGCGGTCCAAAGAATGGCAGAATCCTCTCCTTCTCTCCTCTTCCGCTGCCCCGCAGGCCACGAGGGGGGGGGGGGGGCTGTCTTGCTTCAGCCACCGACCACCCCCCCCCCCTTCTGTCTCTCGCCTGGTCCGACCCACGAAGAAGGCCGAAGCCAGGGGCGAGAATGGCGGCAAATCAAGTAGTCCCGCCACACGTCAAATTCCTGGATAGTTACAGGTAGTGCTGCCACATGTCGACGCCTGGACAGTCCCAGATAGTCCCGCCACATGTCAAGAGAGAAGGGGGGCTGTCTTGCCTCAGCCGCCGACCACCCCCCCCCATCTTCAAATAGCCAGCACGGCCAATATCGAAACGACGGAGCCGGATAACGGCGCGGGGTCGCTGGAAGGGGGAGGTGACGCGAACGAGCCTCCCCCACCTCCCTCCAGGTGGAGGCTTCCAGCGACACCCCAATGCTCTTACTTAAAGAGGGTCAACATCATAAAGCGGTCCTCTGCCCAGGACGGGCACACGCTCCATGCCTTCTCCCCTCAACCTTGAAGATTCTATAAGAGCCGGGGGGCTCCGATCCCTCCGCATGGGTGCCCCCGCCCCCTTCACTGGGAACCACGACACCGGTACAACTCCTGCCGGCACCAGCATCGGATTGGAAATGGCTAAAATGAAGCCACGGCACGGACTTGTTCAGTTCCGGAGGAACGCCAGGATGACCCGGTAGGAAAATTGTTGCCGCCCTTCCCACTCTTTGACTCATGGTCCATATTTGCTAGACTGTTAACAATATAGCACAAAACTTTTTGAACTGCCAACGGAAAGTTCTGGGCCAACCACGCGAGACTAGAAAATTTCTGACTGTGCTGGAACTTGCCTGACCCCACCTAAAATGGCGCCGCCGGAAAATGAAACGTATTTGAATAAACTTTGTTGTACCCTGATTGCGCAGCTTGTTGTCCCGAGATCTATATGCAGTTTTTGGATAATGAAAGTAGATATGAAGGATGTTGAGTATGTGTTTTGATAATGAACTGACCTAGGGTAGGTACTGATTATGATTTGGAAAATGAATTGGTATAACTTGGATAACGAAGGAGTATCGGATAATGAATTTTTGAATTAATTAAAAATGAACTCTTGAACATGCATCATGCTTGCTCTGTAAGGAAACTTTAATACGATTTTATTTGCACTGCTGCACTTTATGCAATGAACTGCCACCAATTTCGTTTATTAAAAGTATTTTGAAGAAGAAAGCATGGTCGTAGCAGTTGCATTAATGAGTTTTGGATGCCTTACTACTGTGAGCGAAGAGTAAGTATGATGAAGGATGTAGATCAAAAGGGATCAGATATTTAGCAGCTACCTTATGTGCCACAAGCAGCGGGAAAAGTGTTTCAGATACCCTTAAAATGACACCACAGAAAATGCCACCTGACCGTCACCCTTGCACCCGATAAAGAGGGTTACGACCAAGTAGCTCACGTAGATACTCAGATCGTCAATGATTATCTATCTGACACCACTGGTCCCTCTGGGCTGAAATGCCGAAATGGCAAGGGAATGCGGTACGAGGAGGTAGGGCGAGTATATGGTAGGTAAAAACATTTTCGAACTACTGCATGATGATGTGCTTTGAATGCTGCCCCCCCACCCCTTCTTTTCCTCCCTTCTGCAGGACACGTCAGAACGTCGGCTGAGGTGTGGAAGAGCGACGGTTGGACCACCGACGAAAGAGGGAAAGGGGGGAATATGTGTTTAGTGGTTATAACAATAAGATTTTAAAAGACGTAGGCTTAACATGACTGTTCCTCCTTAGGACATAGCGACTGAGAGGATGGACTGACATAGAAACTGGACAGGTACTGAACGACGAAAAATTGACTAGAAATGACGAGTTAAATAATGTAACTGGACGTTTGACTAGGTAGGGAAAGGACAAAGAAAATTTATATGGGTGAGGGTTGCCACGACACCACCCGTCTAGGAAGTTAGAGATGTTGCTGATGTTCAAAAATGCACTACCCCCTTTCTCACACTCTTATAGATATAGCCAAGCTGTCCGACTGTTCTCCCGATCAATACTTGCCGTTGCCTCAGCCTGGAGAACCTCCCACCAAGGAAGGGAACAGAAAATGGCTTAAGATCCAATCATGGGTAACTAGCACGACCAGGTTAATTACTGATCGACCAGCCGAGGTGTGAGTATTGGTAATTGGGAACGCCCGCAGGCGTGACAAGCGAGAAGGGAAAGGGGGGAAGGGTAGAAGGAGCTAAGCACGTAGATAAAACAGGATAGTAAAGATACGTAGGATATACATATAAAAACAGATCTTGTAGGCTAACAATTGTTTCCTGTCTTGTCGTGAATGTCTTATATATGTGTAATACATGTGCCGTCTTCCCTGTCTGAGTTTGTGTATAATGTACGGATTTATGTCTTCCCTCTGTCTGTATCTGCATGTTACCTAACCTTTGCTGTTCTGTGTTGTAAGCGCACTAAATGACCTATTTTTGTACACGTCTCTCTCTCTCTCTCTCTCTCTCTCTCTCTCTCTCTCTCTCTCTCTCTCTCTCTCTCTCCCTACATGTCATACGTGTACCGAATGGCTCGTTTAGATTGCGGACGACTCTCACTCTCTATGAGAGTCTTCCTATTCTCTCTCTCTCTCTCTTTTGGTAAAATCGTGCCCCACCGGCACCAGTCTGATTGGATATTTATTGAACGCGAAGGTGTTCAACGAAATTGGCTGAAACTAAAATGATTGTACCTTGCCATATTACTGCCTCTCCTTTCTGCAAAATGAATGAACTTGAATTGGCTGAGATGGAAAGGACAGGTAAGACGACTAAAGTCCCCCAAATCTGGCCATTTATAGGGGAACGGTATGTCAATGGCACCTTGTATCTGTTCTTCAGAAACGAACGCCACGTCCAGATTGAACCCCCAACGCCCGGATTGCCCCACCCCCCTTTTTTTTGCACCCAAGCGCAAGCGCCCGAAGCATCCCCGCCCCATTTTTTGATAAACCCCAATTGCTGTCCCGAAAATAAACTTGATGCACATGAGTAGTTGTTGACCCTCGAGAAGACCCTGTTTTGCCTGACTCTCGATAATGGCACCCCCGCCCTGTTCGAAAAGGTTAGCCAGTCCTGATGGGAAATGCTCTGTGAACTGCTGAATATGATGTAATGCACAGTTGATGGGAACCTCACTTGATTTATAAATAAGACGATGAATAGACCTGCCATGAACCCAGTAGGAATACTGACACATGCACTGCTTGGTAATGGACCTCTGACTGTGACCAATGAGCGTATCTCCCAAATGCGTAGAATTGAGGGAGGAATTCACATGCGTAGATATCTTCTTTTGCCATTTCACTGAAACATTGTGTTGTACCTATTCAAAGATTCACGATCGCCGACGGAGATGGGTCAGAAGTGACGTACAGCCTGGCTGCGGATCTTGGGACTTGCGTGACCTCGACCAAAGGTGGAGCCGCAGAGCAACAGGATACGGGACGAGACCGCAACTTCAACGTGGAAAATGAAAAACGGCAGGCTACCTCGAAGCCACCCGCCTGCTAAACCCACGTGTGCCTGGAGTCTCCGTCCCCCTACCTTGAGCCCGATGGATGGGCCTGCCTGCTTGTTATCCTTTGCTCCCTTGGTCCCTTTTTGTGTGTCCCAGGAACTCTGACCCAACTCCGCCCTCTCACCTATCGACATTTTGAACCACACTCACCCTCTTTTCCACGTGACTTTTTGCCAAAGGAACGAACAGCATCCCACTGGGAATAGGGTGCTTCCATAGAACTATGGGTGCCAAGCATAAGGCGCCACCAACCGGATTGTTTAGGGAACAGGACTGTGGTCTAACAGCAGAGGACTGACCGCACCCTGCAACGCGTAAGGATAAGAACCGAGCTGGACCTATAGCTCCACCGCCGGTGCTCAACAGCGCCAACGAAAGTACTCGGACTAGAGCCTACCAGTGATGGCTCACTGACAAAAAGACACTGGGACGAAGAAATATTGTATATTGAACTGAATTCCGCTCTCAACTACCTGGTCAAAACCGTTCATTGGTTACATTTTTTAGTCAGAAAACATTTATGCTATGTAGTGCTTTGAAATGGTAGGAACTCGACAAATGCAATCTCCTATGTGCCGTAATCTACCAAACACATCAACTGTCCATGATTATATACCATATGCCAATATTGACAATGCTAATTCTGCGACCTTGCCTGTTTATATGTACCATCATCAATCACAAAAATGAACTTTTGCTATGTAAAAAGGGGCGACTGTAGAAAATTAGAAATATTGATGTACATAAGCAACGTTCATTTCCCTTTTCCCACTCCTCTCCCTGCGCGTACCACGAATACCGTAAAGCATTAACTGCATCCTACTGCCAGCAAAGGCCTGTACCCATGTATACATGACAGCCATTTTAGGCACCCTGGCCATTTTGCCCGCCTAAGATTAGAATCACCGGCTCCCCTTCTGCATGTATTCGAAATCTCTCTCCCTCACATGCATAAAGCATGAAACCCTCTCCCTTTTGTTCGACCCACTCAAATCCCCCCATCCCCTCTTGAAGAGGCATCCTTCGCCTTAGCTGACGTAGCCCTCCCCAGCTGCACCTGACTGCCCCCGCTCTCTCATATACGGGTCATAAGATCTCTCGCTCTCGGTGTGACTCTGTCCCTGTGTCCGCCCTGGCTACCCCTCCCTTCTCCTCACGTGGGCAAGTCATAAACCTTCTTCTTCTGCAAGACCCAGTCCTTGAGAGTCACGGCTGCGCCTGACCAACACCTCCTACCCTTCCATGAATGCCTCTCTGTTGACAAGCCTTCCCTTTGCGCTCGATTGTCCACACGGCATGAATACCACTCCTTTGATGACCCTTTCCCCCCCGAGTCCGGCTGACCACACATGTCCGAGGCCATCGCCTGGGCCAGGAGATACCATTTACTGCCCCTATTGTATGAAGTCACTCCTCTTCAAAGGATCCTCTATTGATCTTAGCCACCCCACCCCCTGGGCTATGATCAGGCGTACACATCCTACGAAACACTCAGCTGCGTGATTACCCTCCCCTCTTATCAGCAGGTCAAGGGTCCCTATTGTGAATGTATGTGGGTAGGATCACCACGAGGATTAGAGGGACGTCTTTTTTTTGCGTCATACAGTCCTGATTGTGTTATCAAGTGTTCTGTACAGTATAAAAGCCAGAGTCTCAGCTCACTTGTTAGAGCACCTCCCGAAAGACACTGTGTTTCGTGTCCGAAATGACTTGCTCTCCTCATGAGAAATAAACTCTGTTCTTGATTCCTGCTTCCAGCACCCGTCTCTTTATTTTAATAATTATTCAACATGGGAACTAAGAGGCGGTTTGCGCCAGCAGCCTGGGCATCGATAGGGTTATGGGCTCAATTTCAACACAACTGGCTAGAAGCCAGGCTAGCTTTATCATAAAAAAACTCATGCACACTAATTCACTAATTAAATGGGGTCATTTATTGTAACAATAATAAAGTACACATACACAAAACTATGGGGTTTCTATAACTAGCAGTAACTTTAACACACCGCTGAAAGAAAAGGATTAGACATACAATTGCCTAGGGAATAAGAACAAGATTAAAGTGTAAGTGTAAGTGTAACTAGTTCAGACTACCTCACCTATTAGAAGGAAGATTTCTCTCTCTCTGCCTCTGGTGGGATCAGGGCTCTCTCTGCCTCTGGTGGGATTAGGGCTCTCTCTGTCTCTCCCTCCTTCACCACATCACCACGCCTCTGGTTCAGTTGCTCCAGCTGACAGCCTTCTTTCTATTCTGCAGCTCCAGCAGACATCCTCTCTCTCTCTCTCCAAGCTGAATTGAGCTCCAAGCTGAACTGAGCTCCAGGCTGAACTGCACACAAGCTGGAATGAACACCACGCTGAACTGACCTCCAAGCTGAACTGACCACTCCTCCTCTCCTGTAGCTCGCTAATATGGAAGCTTGTCCTTTCATGGAAAGTTACGGCCAGTAACCTGCCGCCCACCAAATTGTTGTACCTCCCCGTACCAAGGACACGTTCCCAGCTGGCCAGCCTGAAGATGTGTCTTCGGAGTGGAGAAAAATACATTCCTTCGATAAGGGCCAGCCTGAGCCGGTTCTCTCCAAGCGAACAACAGCCTTAACTATAAACTTTACCTTTACCCTGAAAAGCCTCTCAGCTTCATCAAGATGGAGTCCCTCTAGTTCTAGGCCTGTAGGCCTGAAAGGGATGAAATGCCCCTTAGCTCTGTCAGAATACCTACATAAACCATACCAATGTGTCTAGTATGTCAAAGCCAATAGGCAATAGACAGGTTAGAGTCAAGAATAAGGGATCTATCATCATATTAAGCAGCTATCCTCTTCTAGGTCTGGAAGAAAGGGCTTAAAAGGGCCAACACAAGCTAAGAATAGATGTGAGCAAGACTAAGATCTATATCACTGCTAAATAGAGCCAAAAACTCTGCCATTACAATCACCACCCCCTTTTGTACAGTGTAGTGGCCTATAATGGAGTGGTATACAGTAGAATAGCGTACAGTGGAGTGACGAAGAGTGGAGTGGCATAGAGTGTAGTGTGATATAGTGTAATATCATACACTGGAGTAGCATAGAGTGAAGTGGCGTAGAGTGGATTAATGTACTGTGTAGTGGTGTACAGTACAGTGGCGTAAAGTGGAGTGTGTTATAGTGGAGCGGCATACGGTGGAATAGCCTAGAGTGGGGTACACCAACGTTGCATACAGTTGAATATTGTAGGCTGGAGTGGGATGGAGTGAGTGGTGTAGAGTCAAATAGCGTAGAGTGGATTAGCATAGAGTGGAGTGGCGTAAAGTGGAATAACAGAGTGGAGCGGCATAAAGTAGAATAGCATAGAGTGGAGTGGTGTACAATGGAGAGTCATAGAGTAGAGTGGCATGGAGTGGAGTGGTCTTAAGTGGACTGTCATAGAATGGAGTGAGGTACAGTGTAGTGGTGTACAGTGGAATAGCGTAGAGTGGAGTGTCATAGAGTGGAGGGGCATAGAGTGGAGTGGTGTACACTGTGGTGGAATAAAGTAGAATAGTCTAGAGTTGGGCAGAGGGGAGTGGTATAGAGTATAATTGCATAGAGGGGAATAGTGTAGAGTGGACTGGTGTAAAGTAAAGTAGCGAACAGTAGAGTGACATAGAGTGGAGAGAGGTAAAGTGTAGTGGCGTATGGTGGAATAGCGTAGACTGGAGTGGTGTAGAGTGGAGTGGCATACAGTTTTGTGGTGTAGAGTGGAGTGTTGTAGAGTGAAATCCAGTGGAGTGAAGTTTTGTTTAGTGGATCGGGATAGAGTGTAGTGGGATAGACTGGTGTGGCGTACAGTCCAACTATGTACTGTGGTTTGGCATAGAGGGAAGTGTTGTAGGGTGGGCTGGGGTACATTGGAATAGTGTACAGTGTAGGGCCGTAGACAGGAGTGGCATACAATGGAGTAATGTACAGTGGAGTGGTGTAGACGTAAATACCATTGAGTGCTACTGGCATATATTGTAGTGAAGCAGAGTGGAATGGCATAAGGTGGAATATATACAGTAATGTGAAGTAGAATGAAGTGTTGTGCAGGGGAAATGGGTAGAGTGTAGTAGGGTAGAGTAGAGTGGCGTAGGGTGAAGTGGCATAGAGTGGAGTGGCATAGACTGGAGTGATAGGGTAGTGTGGAGTAAAAGGGAGTGGGATAGAGTGGATTGGCATAGAGTGGAGTGGCGTACAGTGAAGCGGGGTGTACAGTGGTCTAGTGTATATTAGAGTGGAATAACATAGAGTGGAATGTCGTACAGTGGGGTTGCATTCAGTAGAATAGTGTTGACTGGATTGGCGTACTATGTAGGGCCCAGACTGGATATAAATACGGTTGAGCAGCAAACAGTGGAATGGTGTACAGTGTAGTGGTGTCCAGTGGAATGTATTAGAGTGGAGTGACATACAGTGGAATAGCATAGAGTAGAGTGGCTTACAGTGACGTGGCATAGAGTGGAGTGTTTTAGAGAGGACTGGCGTAGAGTGGAGTGAGGTAAAATGTAAGGGCATACATTGGAATAGCGTAGAGTGGAGTAGTGTATACTGGAGTGGCATGAAGTGAACTAGTGTACACTGTAGTGGGGTAGAGTGGAGTAGCGTAAAATGGAAAGGCGTGGAGTGTAATAGCATGGAGTAGAGTGGCATAGAGTGGAGTAACGCACAATGGAGTGATGTAAAGTGTAACAGTGGACAGTGGATTGTTGTGGCAGTGGCGTACAGTGGAGTTGGATACATTGCAGTGGTGGAGACTGGAGTGACAGAGTGGTATGGAGTAAAGTTGAGTGGGATGGAGTGGAATGGCATAGAGTGGAGCGGCATACAGTGGAGCGGTGTGTATAGTGGAATAGTGTATATTAGAGTGGTGTGCAGTGGCGTACCATAGAGTGGAGTGTTGTACAGTGGCGTTGCATACAGTGAAATAGTGTAGACTGTATAGGCATACAGTGTAGGGTATAGACTTAAGTGTTGGATGGTTGAGCAGCATACATTGGAAAGGCATACAGTGGAGCAGTGTACAGTGTAGTGATGTACAGTGGAGTGAAATACAGTGGAATAGAATAGAGTAGAGTGGCTTACAGTGAAGTGTTATGAAGTGGAGTGGCGTACAGTGGAATGTTTTAGACTGGACCGGCATAGAGTGCAGTGAGGTTCAATGTAGTGGCATACATTGGAATAGCGTTGGGTGGAGTAGTGCATAATGGAGTGGCATACAGTGGAATAGTGTACACTGGAGTGGGGTAGAGTGGAGTGGCATAGAATGGAGAGGTGTGGAATGTTATAAACAAAATTGGAGAGCAAAGGGATTTTATCCACCTTGGTGGACGGAAGGGTACTCCCGTTCCCCAGGTTAGGTAACTGTATAACAAAATAAGGAGTACCACCAAAGATAAGGCTGGGGAGCGATATCGGTGGGATGAGACTCTAATGAAGAAAAAGAAGAAGTCCTTCTTTGTTTTTAAGGAACCCCTCACTCACCGACCTGGTCGGTGATATGCTTCATCATCGGGGCCACCTTGACAGCCGAGTGCCGTCAAGGTGTGCTGCAACACCTGGGATACAGTGGAGCGGGTACGTGAGTGATGAATGTAAAGAAAAAGTTAGTGAGTTAAAAATTGTCCTGGTATGACTTATACAAAGATTATTTATTCTAAGACTACTGGACAATGTTAAAAACAGTGTATGTCGATACAGTGAAGGCTTAATTAAGACCAAGTGTATCTGTGATATGTGCTAGGTCTACATGTTTCAAACCAACAAAGGGATTTACCGGTTTTTCTTCAGGACCACAAAAATATATAAAGGAATTTGGTGGTCAGGGTACACTAACACCCTGCCATGCCTGCAACCCTTTTGGACCCAAATAACAAGTTGCTATGAGGGTGAAAAAATGTAACCCAGAGGTGGTTACTTTTCAAAAAGCAAAAAAACCTGTGAAGAAAGAGAGGATCATAAGTCATCAAAACTAGTTACGTGCCTGCAACGTAGTGAAGTGACGCAGTCTGCTCTTTCTGTGAATCATCCCACATTCATTTAATGCGAATTATCCAAAGTGCGGTGAATCAGCGTTGTTTCTCAGTGGACGTTAAGATTCTACCACAGCACACCTATCAATGTAAGTGTGAGGGTGAACACGTGTATATATTTTTTATAGCTAGTTCGTTATGAGCTGTATAGTGCATGCCTTAGTCATACCCATATCTTAATGGTGCCAGGGATTACCGACGTGATAATAGTTCAACTTGATCCAAAGTTACATACAAGACAAAACAGACGACACATAAAACACATAATGCCAAAATTTTAAAAAGCTCACTCCTCATTAGGGGATTTTTGGCTGTACAGGGATTGAGGGGAGAGGTCACAGTGCACGAAACATATTCTGTAGGTTGAAAGAGAGAGGGGAACAAATCAGTTTGAAGTCCGGCAGAATAATCCACAGTGCCATCCTTCCGCTTGAGTGAAAAGAAAAGGAAACAGGCACGTTTCCTATTTTAGCAATCGTCATCTACTTACAGTTTCCGATGCTATACATCGACCATCAACCTATTCCGCCCCTCCGCGTACCCGTGAGGAAGCAAGAGCAGCGCCGAAGGTAAAGGCGGCCGCCATTGGGGGCGGGGTGGGCGTGGTTAGCGTGGCGTGTTGACGTCACGCGGCCACGTGATCGAGCTACGGAAGCCCGTTCAGGCAGAAGAGGGTTACCATAGGGACGGAGGTAAACAAACCTTCGTTTCACATGATTCTGCAGGCGCAAGGGATACCATGATCCATGTTAAATAAACAATTTCAGATACCCATGCAAGGAGTGTTTTTAAAAAAGGGAAAAGGTCGGGCCCAAGGGTCATTCATAGCAATTACGTACTCCTCGATAAAGAGGGGTCTTGACAACAAAACTGGAATGTGAATGGTTGGCCAAAAAATAATGGACAAAAGGGATGTGTCCAAAGCAATCTGCTCAAAAATGTGCAACAGTAGGTCTGGCAATAGTATGAAGGGATTGTTTTTATAATCTATCCGGGCAAAACAAGAAAACAACAGCAAAGACTGGGTAGAAAGTCCTTAAATATCGACCTCACAAGGGTGTTCAGGAAAGTACATTCGCCCAGGGTATATTATCATTCAGGCCATGATAGATTATAAAAACAATCCCTTCATACTATTTCCAGACCTACTGTTGCACATTTTGACCCTTGGGTAACCCCCTTCTGCCTGAACGGGCTTCCGTAGCTCGATCACGTGGCCGCGTGACGTCAACACGCCACGCTAACCACGCCCACCACGCCCCCAATGGCGGCCGCCTTTACCTTCGGCGCTGCTCTTGCTTCCTCACGGGTGCGCGGAGGGGCGGAATAGGTTGATGGTCGATGTATAGCATCGGAAACTGTAAGTAGACGACGATTGCTAAAATAGGAAACGCGCCTGTTTCCTTTTCTTTTCACTCAAACGGAAGGATGGCACTGTGGATTATTCTGCCGGACTTGGAGCTGATTTGTTCCCCTCTCTCTTTCAATCTACAGAATATGTTTCGTGCACTGTGACCTCTCCTCTCAATCCCCGTGCAGCCAAAAATCCCCTAATGAGGAGTGAGCTTTTTTAAATTTTGGCATTATGTGTTTTATGTGTCGTCTGTTTTGTCTTGTATGTAACTTTGGATCAAGTTGAACTATTATCACGTCGGTAATCCCTGGCACCATTAAGATATGGGTATGACTAAGGCACGCACTATACAGCTCATAACGAACTAGCTATAAAATATATATGCGTGTTCACCCTCACACTTACATTGATAGGTGTGCTGTGTTAGAATCTTAACGTCCACTGAGAAACAACGCTGATTCACCGCACTTTGGATAATTCGCATTAAATGAATGTGGGATGATTCACAGAAAGAGCAGACTGCGTCACTTCACTACGTTGCAGGCACGTAACTAGTTTTGATGACTTATGATCCTCTCTTTCTTCACAGGTTTTTTTGCTGTTTGAAAAGTAACCACCTCTGGGTTACATTTTTTCACCCTCATAGCAACTTGTTATTTGGGTCCAAAAGGGTTGCAGGTATGGCAGGGTGTTAGTGTACCCTGACCACCCAATTCCTTTATATATTTTTGTGGTCCTGAAGAAAAACCGGTAAATCCCTCTGTTGGTTTGAAACATGTAGACCTAACACATATCACAGATACACTTGGTCTTAATTAAGCCTTCACTGTATCGACATACACTGTTTTTAACATTGTCCAGTAGTCTTAGAATAAATAATCTTTGTATAAGTCATACCAGGACAATTTTTAACTCACTGACTTTTTCTTTACATGCATCACTCACATACCCGCTCCACTGTATCCCAGGTGTTGCAGCACACCTTGACGGCACTCGGCTGTCAAGGTGGCCCCGATGATGAAGCATGTCACCGACCAGGTCGGTGAGTGAGGGGTTCCTTAAAAACAAAGAAGGACTTCTTCTTTTTCTTCATTAGAGTCTCATCCCACCGATATCGCTCCCCAGCCTTATCTTTGGTGGTACTCCTTATTTTGTTATACAGAGGTGTGGAATGTAACAGCGTAGAGTGGAGTGGGGTACAGTGGGGTAGCGCAGAGTAGAGTGACATAGAGTGGAGTGAGGTACAGTATAGTGGTGTACAGTGAAATAGCATAGACTGGAGTGGGGTAAAGTGGAGTGGCGTACAGTGTAGTGACATAGAGTTGAGTGTTGTAGAGTAGAATACCATGGAGTAGAGTGTTGTAGAGTGGAAGGGGTGTAGTGTATTGGGGTAGACCGTAGTGGCATGCATCACATACTGTGTAGTGGAACAGAGTGGAGTTTTGTAGAGTGGAATAACGTTGTGTTACTGGCCTACAGTGTAGTGACAGAGTTGTGTGGCATATAGTGGAATAGCGTAGAGTAGAGTGGCCTAAAGTGGAGTGCTGTACAGTGGAATGGAGTAGAGTGTAGTACAAGGTTGGCATAGGGTGCAATGGCATAGAGTGCATTGCCGTAACAGTGTGTGATGCACAGTGTAGAATAGCTTACAGTAGATTGTTATAGAATGAAGTGGTGTACAGTGTAGGGTCAAATAGTGGAGTTGCGTACAGTGCAATAGCGTACAGGGGAGTAACGTAGTGTGGAAGGGGTACAGTGTATTGGCGTAGACTGGAATTTCATAAAATTGAGTATTGGTGATGGTAATAGTGTGGAGTAGTGGTGTAGAGTGGATTGGCATAGAGTGGAGTGGACTGGTGTGTAGTGGAGAGACAGAGTGGAGTGGCATACAGGGGAGTGTGGTAATTTAAACAGATATAGCTTGAAAGTGTGTTAATGGATGTATTTGTAATGTGGCAGGAAAAAGGAGAGCTTGGTGTAAATGTACATTTTTGATAGTATGAATGAATAGTGTAAGTAGTGTTGAAGTTATAATTTTTTAAGTACTTCGTTATATATTGTATTGCTGTATACCATGGTAAGTTCAAGGTATACCACAGTACATGCGCATGATAAGGCATTATGTGATTGGCTAATGGATGTTTACCAAACGTAAAAAGTCAGTCATGTCTTGACATTTTCACTGAACTATAACATGACTTTAACCTTTGTTTTTTGCAGTAAATTTCTACAGTTTCTTTAAAGTAAAACAAGAGCTTATCTCATTACCGTACCTACCTATAAAGTCACTTTAACCTTTGTTTTTTTCAGAACTATAATTCAATGGTCTTTGGCGAACAGGACCTATACCCACCCCACCAAGGGTGGCCACCCCCTGTCCTTGACCGGCCAGCCAATTAAAGTGCTCATCACAATATAAAGGGGTGCAATTTTAAACAAGAGAGGTCTACTGCCAAAACAAGACGGCACCACATCAATATATAAAAGGTCAACTTATTGGCTTTGTTAAGGGGTGACCACATCAATATACAAGGCAAGCCAACTGGCTTTATCAGGGGGCCACCATATTGATATGAAGGTAAGCCTATTGGCTTTGTCAAAGGGTCATACACTTTATAAACCAGCAATCATATTATGATTAAACATTAAAACAAAAAGAATGCAAAGCCATATTTTTTTGTTGTGGAGTTTTATACAGCTCAAACTAGACCCGAAGGTGTCAGAGAGCTTTACATGAGCACCAGTTGTGTTACAGACGGACACATTCATTTTGTTAGGCACAGGGAGAATAAGGGATTTGCCCAGAATCACAGGCTGTTGAATGTCCCTGCGAGACTCGAACCCGGTTCCCCAGCTTTGAGGCTGACCGCCGTTGCTGTTAGGCCACATCCTCTATATTCAAAGGCATGTGCCATTGTAATACTTGTCCAGAAACCATGTGTATTCCAAACAACATTACATTTGTACCAGGATCTCTATTTTATACTTCTAAACCCACATAATACAGAAAAATCAAAATAACCTGAGATTTAAGTCCAAAAGTCCAGATTCCAGAGTTCCACTGACCCCTTTTCCAACAGTTCCCAGTCTTCAACAGTTTAGAAGATCCCGGTTCTGATCAATCACAATGTTGGTGCCTGAGAGAGGAGGAGGATTGCGAGGAGGAAGTCGTTGAGGTTATCCCTGTATTTAAATCCCTTTTTGAGCAAGGTATCTTAAAGGAGATCTTAAGTAGTCCCTACAACTCCCCCAATTATAGACATGCAAAAGCCAAACGCAAAATGGAAGGTTGTGCAGGACCTGCAAAGGTTTTATAATATTGCTGTCCCATGTTGTCCTGTGGTACTGAATCCTGCTGTGATATTTTTCCTAATACCCTGTGATGCTGAGTGGTTCACAGTCATGACCCTGTGCCAAGCATTCTTTTCCATCATGTTCCATGACAATAACCATTTCCTCTTTGCTTTCTGGTTCCAAAATAAAGTACTGGCCTGTTGCTGAGTTCATCAAGGGTATACAGAAAAACCCGCAATCTCTAACCAGAAACTGAAAAAGAATCTGGAGACCATGCAATTGCCGTGAAAGTTAGCTCTGGTTCAATACATCGACGACCTGTTGTTGGTGTCTTGTTGGATCATTTGGCTTAAATGGTCATAAAGTGTCCCCAACCAAATTGCAGTACTGTAAGAAAGAAGTCCTGTATATGTTATGTTATGTTGATTTGTATTGCACACTTATCACCTAGGGAGTGTGTGTGGGGTGTGGTCTTCAAGGTGCTTATATGAAGAGCCAGGTCTTCAGCTCCTTGTGAAACTCAAGAAGTGACGAGGAGGCTCTGATGTGTTGAGGGAGGACGTTCCATATCTTGGGTAAAATATAGAAACCTGCTTTTGCAGCTGCAGGAGTGTGTGCGAAAGAGAATGAAAGGCAGCGTTGCAACACTTTTACCTACCCCGTTCTTGCGACACCACGGATGCACTGTATTTACTGGACAGCGCTCCATGGCGCAAGTAATGACAGATACGTCTGGAATCCTGATGTATCTGTCTGCACTAAAGTCACCCATTGCTGCAGTCATGTCACAACCATGATGCAACTCCAGCAATGCATGGGGTCAGACTATCCTGTGGCACTGTCTCACCCTTACGCCTGCCGTCATGCAGGCGTAAGAGACTGACGCAGTGCCATTCTTGACGGGTGCCCGGCTGTCGGCTCACTTGAATATCCAATGGTGGCAGTTGCGCGCTGCGGTGTCCTTGTCACTGCAGAGTGGTGGGGCTAAGGGAGTTGACGATGGTGATGATGGCGGTTGTGTACGGTGGGCATTGTGAAGCCGTAATGTACACAATGATGGTTGGTCCAGGAGAGTCTGATGATGTGGCTGTAGATGAAGGTCTCGATGGCGGAGGAGACATGCTCATCCGTGTGCCCTGCTATGTGGCTTGCTACGGTGACTAGCTGCTTGAGTCTGATGTTGGGGAGCTACCCCAGGAGGGGGTAGTGTTCTGGTCACTGGGGTTGTCAAGGTGGAAATTGAGTTCGCCGAGTAGGATGTCATCTGTGGATGGGAGAGCTTGGTATGCAATGAGGTCTACAATGGTATAGTAGAATGGGTGTCCATGGCCTGGGAGCCTGCAGATGAGGGTGCTGCAGAGGATGGGGTTGGGGTTGGGGTTGGTCCAGATCTGGAAGTTGAGGTGTTCTATGGTCACGTTGGGTCATTAGAGTGCGTGGTCAGTCGGAGTGTGCTTCTGTAGGTGATGGCAATGCCTCCTCCAGGATGGTACAGGTGGTCCTTGCGAGTGATGTAGTAGCCGTTAGTGATGGTGATGGCGATGTCCGGTCCGGAGCAGAAGTTGGTCCTGGCAGGAAATGTGACGTCCTGGGTTGATGGCGAGGCAGGTGCTGGCGTTGTAGGGGTGGAGTGTCTGAGAAGAAGGGTCCTTGGTGCTGAGCACGGTCCAGGGGCAGACGGACCAGACAGGCTTGCCTATGGCTTGCCTATGGCTTGCCTTTGGCACTGGAGAGGTCCATTACATCGCAGGCATTACATCGTAATGCCTTTAGAACGCAAATTCAACGTGCATTGTGTCATTATTAGTACAGATGGTTGAGTGTGACCTTCTAAGTGCAAAAGGTGGGCTTCTCAATTACTACTGAATCCCTAAAACCAAGGGGATTTTGTTTACCAGAGATCACCTCTCCCCATGAGATGGGGCAATGTGAGAGTGTGCAGTAAATCAAATTTTCCTTCCACATATATAGCACTTTGAACTAAGTCCATGTTTACAGGGATAGGGTATCTACACCTGTAGACTTGAGGTAAACCCCTAAGCAACATACCAGTAGATAGAAAACCTGTAGTGGCTGATTCCATGTTGCATTCCATGGCCCAACATTTCCATGGTGCCATTCACATAGGTCGAGATGCAATGACTTGTTTGTTTTGTGCTTATGTTCAGCAGAGTTATGTCATCGATGTGCTGCATGTCAATGGCTAAATGCAGGGAGGAGAACTGTAGTTCTCACAAGCCATAAAGGAAGATTGGGTGGTCCTTTCAATTGCATGAAACTTTATTTTGTTGAAATGACTGTATAATGGGCTCTGCTATATTCTGCTAGTGGTTTGTCTCTTTTCCCGATGTTTGAAGGCATTGCCCTCTAGGAGAAATGACTGTCTTACTGTGGCTAATCTATTGCTAAGGGAATTGATACAGACCTGAGGCTTCAGGCATAGTGGAAAGGATAACCGGCACACTGAAATCTCTTCCTTCTAAAGTCCACATCTTTGAAATGTCTTCATGCCCTTTTGTTGGTACTGATGAGTCTAACAAGCATCCCGGATCGGAGGACAGGATTGTCCTCTACTGAAATCCTCATGGGCAGAGCCGTGAGGCTTCCTGCTGTGCTTGCAACTGTGATTGGAAATAATGTAGGTGATATGATTCTTTACTACTGCAAAAGCTCGGCTGATGTGCGTACTGTCTTTTACCAGGTTGAGTTGGCGACTCTTCTTCCAAGGCAAGAAAAGTGCCATGATCCCAGTCCTGGTGACTGGGTTTTAGTGAAGAAGCAAGTGAGGAAGTGCCTGGATCTCCGATGGTGTGGCTCCTGTCAAGTAATCTTAGTTCCAAACCCTGCTGTTAAATGTGGAGTGCTTCCAAACTGGATTCATACCTCGCACACCCAGAGAGTCAGACACGCTGGAAAAGACGTGGTGACGTCATCCCTGATTTGCAAAGCCAAAATCCCTCACAGCCTGAGGGCTCAGAGAGAGAAGAGCTTGCACAAGTGCCTCAAAGTCAATCCGAGACAAGTGCAGAGCCTGTGGGGAATGAGCCAAGAGTAACCACAGCGTCCCGAGCGGAGGAAGTTGTAAGAGTGGGCCCAAGCAGCGAAAGGTGACTGAGGAAGGGTGAGAAACTAACAGTTTCCATGTCTGAAGATCACATCCCAGACACCATCAATGAGGAGACAGAAACAAGTAAGCAAAGTGACAGTGACATTAAACAGCTAGTAGTCAGGTGATTAAGAAGGACATAGGTTCCTAGTCAAAGGTACCAAGCCCATGAATTGACATATTTTACTGAAAGAAAAGCTGACCTGAGAATACCTGAGGCTGAGAATCGACAAACTGTTTTTGAAAAACCTCCATTATTAAAGCTGCCTCTTTTACATTTCGACTGATTTTTTATTTGTTTCTGATCTGAATCATCTGACGTTCATACTTTGTAAAGATCCCGCGGCTCCAGTAGAAGAGTATTGTGTCATTTTATAAGACTGTGCCTTATGGCTAGGGACTGACTTTGAAATAACTGAATTTGATATTCATTGTGAATTTTGCTAAATCACAAAGTAGAAGCAACTAGCAGAATTACTTGTTTTATGGTATTTTTGCATCTTGCATTTTTTTTCTCTTATTCAGGAGAAACCATGTTGATCCTTTGACTATATCAGCCTGGATTAATAGTGGTCATGGTATCAAACATTTCTATTATATTTGTGATCTGCTTATTAATCGATCTGAGTTCTCCTGCAGATGACTTTACCCTTACATTTAAATCTAACATCACTGATGTAGAAGAGCAGCCTTGACTTGGAAATATTACATAGAGATGGTTCTCTTGCACGAGTGCTCTCGCTTAATGCATGAAAAGGGTTGTTATGCCTATACCCATCTGCCTGCAACTGTGGCAGATGGCATGACCTCCCATCACATCCCACTCACTTATGGTCTGTTATGTAGTAGGATTCTGTGTGTTTCATATTATCAGGAATACTTTAGTGTCTGTTTACTAAGATTTAATGCCATGTTTAGTCGCAAAAGTGTTGCAAAACAATGCTAAATCTTTTTTCACCTATTTACTTTCCAGCGTATAACTTGCAGCCGCGGTCGGTAGTGGGAGTACCTGCCAGGCGGTGACGTGAGGAGGGGGAGGGGCAGGGTGGGGGGTAGTAGTCTATGGATTACGGAGGTTTACAGGTAAGTAAAAATATAAATAAATAAAAAGAATTGTGTTGCGTGCACTGCTTCGCATTTGGGGATGCAGGGCACGCAATGAAATTCGTTTTATTTATTTATATATTTTCTTACCTGTAAACCTACGAAATCCATAGATTATTATCTCCCATCCTGCCCCTCCCCCTGTCCACGTCACCACCTGGCAGGTACTCCCACTACCGTCCGCGGCTGATAACTTGTTTTACACTGGAAAGTAAATAGGTGCTTTGCATTACTTAGCGCCAAGGGGAGTACCCTGGGTGGTGCAGCTCCCCACCCAAGGGTTCTGGCGCTAAGCCCTATTTACTTAAAAAAGTAGACAAGGTTCGAGTCCGAAAATAGAACCTATTTCCCATTGGCGCTATGAAGGAGAAATGCTTTGTTCCGGCTTTGGACATGTGCTGCACATACAGCACACATACAAAGTGGGAAAAAGTTTAAAGTTATCCTTGGCATATTATTCCCTCCCAGTACACAACTTATGCTATATTCGCAAGGACACCCATGCTCCATGGTGCAAAGGTGTGTCCATGCAGCACAACTGCAAACGTCGGCACCGGCATTAGGGAGAGGGGAGCAGAGTGCCATAATTCTGTAAATAGGGTGTTATCTTGCTCTCCCCTTTTCAAGCAGCACAGCATTTGCAGCTGCTTCACTGCGGCGCATGAGAAACTGGTAAATCTGGCCACAGGTGTGTTAATTTCAAAATTATGGTTGAGTCTTTTCAGAGTTGCCTGTACAGACGTTTAAATCCCCACTTTAATGCTATAGATATGGATTCCTTGTGGAACTTCTTTAGGTCACAAGCCAAGCTTACACTGCCAAAGCCAACGACAGAATTTGACCTGTAAATTAAGTAATGATTTTATTGATGAACTGTAAAATATGAGGAATAAACTAGCACCAAAGGCACAGAATGGAAGGATGAAGCTAAAGGTATGTGAGGAAAGAAAGAAGCAAAATATAAATTAACTGAAATACTGCCAAAATTGAGTTTAGATGGGGATCAGCATGAGAAATTGAGGGCCTACTTTATGAAAAGAGTTGCATTGCTGCTGTAAAACAGCAAATCAACACTTTTCACTGCATCCTCCTTGTGACACCATGGATGCGCCGTATTTACTGCACAGTGCTCCATGTGGCAAGGAGTTACAGATGCATCAGAAATCCTGATGTATCTGTCGGCGCAAAACTCATGCATTACTGGAGTTGTATCGTAAGCATGACGCAACTCCAGCAATGCATGGGGGAGGCCTATACTTGTTGCACTGCATCACCCTTATGCCTTCATTGAGGCAGGCGTAAGGTTTGGACGCAGTGGTAACCTAGAAATGGCGCAGTGAAATCTAATAGACTTCACTGCCCCACTTCTAGGAGGCTTTCTTGCGGGGAAACGCACACCATGCAATTTATTATACCTAACACAGGTATTATGTGGTGGAAGGGTTTATAAAGTGTTGCATCTGCCTAGTTGCATCACTTTGAAAATATGGCGCAACGTGGCGCATTATTTACGCCACCGCTGCACCCTGAAAAGTGTCACAAAAGTGGTGCAAAAGCATTGCAAGGAGATCCTAAATAAGCCCCTATGTTTCCTGAGGAGAAAGGAAAATGTTTAGAATTCCAAGATGAAGGGTTGGAGTGAACTCCTGCACAGATTTGAGGTTTTAGGATGCAGGGATGAGATATTTGTAGGATATTATTAGCAGTTTATTATGATTGTGGAAAGAATGCATATTTTAAGCTTCCTGCAAATTGGGTTGGATGCTGTTTTTTGGCTCTAGTGTTCTCCAGAGTGTATCATGTAGATAATTTAGGGACCAGAATATTAGGTTCTGTAGGAAAGTAGGATCTACTTCTATGGTTACCCCTACTTTTTGCCTTGTGCTAAGATATATTATGACTAGTCTGACTGGGATCCTGCTAATCAGGACCCAGTATATCTGCTTTCTCCCTAAAGTGGTGTGTTTAGTACTTAGGTACACTTCAGATTGGATACTGGGGTATCCCTATCAGTCCTTAGTATATGGTACCAAGGTACCCAGGGCATAAGCACCCCAGTGGTCTCCCATGGACTAAAGCATGTATTATGCCACCCATGGGAGACCATGGAAAATGGAACTACAAGCCTGCCATTTCAGCCTGTGTACGTTGGTGCATGCACCACTGACTAAAAATATAGGTTTACTATATGTATGAGTCACTGCACCTAAAACCTATGGGTCATCCCTATAGAAGACCTTTGCAATCCTGAAGGTAGGCTGCTTGGTTCTCAGTGAGAGGGGCCCCCTGCATGAGCAGGACAGCCGTACAGCCTGCAGAGTTCATTCTCCCAGGTTGTCAGTGAAGCAGCCATATACTATATAGAGGGGCACCACATAATTACGCGAAGACCATCTCGAAAATGGCTTCAACTAATCCTTTCATATTTGGTATCAAACATGTTGGAAGCATACCCCCACAACCATAAACGGTGCGGGAGGTATGATTCCAGACACTGGAAGTGCCCTCCGTTATGCTCTTAGCGTTCCCGGTACCAGTCTTCCAGACCAGGACAGCACGAAATGGTTGCTGCCGACATCCTGCTACTGAGCCAAGTTCGAGCAGTGGAAGGTAGAACAATAGTCATCCTGTCACAGGGAGGTGTGACCACCTCCCAGACAGGATTTTGTGTATAGGGACCGGTTGGGTATGCTTGCCAGCACCAGAAAGTCTGCATGAGGGGTACACTTGGTGCCCCCTTGCATAGTCCACTTGAAACCAGTTCTGGGAGCTGGCATGAAACTGGACAAAGGACATGGGAGTAACCTCCCCCTATCCAGCCCCCCTGTCCGGACCCTCCCCTGGGAGGGTCCCCTGAATTTCCTCAACCCTTTCCCTGGGGTACTTGACGGCTTACCTGGGTGTAGGTCCCTAGATTTGTCGTGGGATCATTTTCAGATCAGACACCACTACTTTTCTACTGTCTGGGCACTCTGGACTTTGCTGGACTTCATTTGGGCCTGACTTTGTCTCCCTGCCAGTCTGCTGCATGGTATGTGCCTGTGCATCATACAGGAAACTTTCAAGGCCTGTGAAACATCAAAGGCACCTGAAGTAATCTCCTTTGGAGTGAAGGAGTCACTCCCCTGCATTTGCAGGCATTAACCAGTCTGCAGATCCTGAGTTCCTCCCAAATCCTTGGGCTCTGCAACACAGGTGGTGGTTTTCCACAGCTCCTGAGGCCTGCTCTGCCCTCTCACCAAGTTTGAGGCTTGTATCCCTTGTGGGGGTTACAATAATTGAACCCCTGTATACTGCGTCCAACTTGCTGTTGCAAAGGCCACTTGGCTTCTTTGCAAGAAGATCTTTGGGCTCCAAGTAGCCCCAACCTCGGGCATCTCCTGTGACCAGAATCTTCAGCCACACCGCATTGTGTGCATCGTGGCCTGCATCATTTGGTGAGCTGCTTGAGGTCCACTTGCAACTCCAGTGCCTCCAGCCTATGGGTCCACTTGAGGGTCACACTTCTTTCTTTTAGGCTTTTCTGATTGCTCAGTGCCTGCCTTGACACCACTACGTTTGGTGAGTCCCCTGGACCTTGCTGGTCCTGATGTTGCTCCTTCTTTGATTGCGGCATGGCTTGCCTTTGCCAAGGCTTTTTGGTGCTCCCGCCAGATACCAACCCCTCAACACTCGACATCCTTCATGGGACAGCTCGTACATGGCTCCTGGTCTTCCTCAGCATCACCAGATGCTCACAGCTGCAGAGTCAAGGTCATCGTCATCCTCCCTGAAGCACCCGACATTGGAGGACATTCGTCTTCCAGGTCTCCTGGTCACTCCTGAGTGGCATAGACTCTGTCGCCTCTGCTTTTGGGTCCTCCTCATCATGAATCCATGTTTGGATTCCCACGGTCACTTTCTCCTCTTCCAGCAGTGGCACTTTCCTGAAGTCCTCCTTTGGGTTCGACAGCGATTTCCGACACCACTTCACGCTATGCACCAGGCTTACCTGGTGTAGTTAACCTGGGTACTAGGGTATTCACGGGTGGGGTGGATTTCAAAGTTTTTGTCTTCATTGGGGTTTCTTCAGTGTCCACTGGGAAGGTTCCTTAATCTTTAAAAATCCAACCGCAACTGTCATGTATACTTGTCGGAGCACACGGTCGTGTTCCCACACTGCACACGCTCTCAGTGGGGTCCCTATCTATTTACCTTGGGTGGTTCTGTGGTTACCCGGTACTTTTACCTCCTCTCTACACTGTCTTGACTCGAGTCGGGGTTCTTATACCTCTATCTTAGTATAAGATTTCGTCCCCCTCCCTTGGGCCACTGTGTATTTCGTATTAGCTGCTGTGTTTCTTTGCTAAAGTATTGTGTGCATTGTATTTATCTCCATGTTGGAGCTATTGGAACGTGCTAGAGAGTATTATATAATAAATACATATTTTTGTAAATACTTGGTGTGTTTTTTTTTCACTTAACAAAAATACTTTAAGATTGCATTCTGGTAAAACAAGCTGCTTTACACTTCTTCTGGACTAAGCCTAAAGGCTGCTCTCCACAGCTACCACTTAGAGAGTTTTCTAAGGTTGTCTAAGACCTCCTAAATCACCATAAGGGTTATCTGGACTGGTGCAAGGTGCCCACTTAAGTGGACACAATAAACCAGGCCAGCTTCTCACAGGTTCCATTTACCAGCTAAGTGTAGTGCTTCACAAGTAGCAGATGGCGTTTTTGGGGCTATAATCCCCTTTCTAGGAGTACATTTTAATGATTTGGAGATTAGAAATCTGTCTACATTAGTTGATAGACTTGTGACCAATATGGCTAGTATGCTTTTAGCCATTAATAAAGATTAGTAGCCATTAGGGCAATCATTTTGAAAAGTAGGCTTGCTTTTATTATTTTGATTGTGGAAGAATCCAGTTTGTAAAAGGCTACAAGGTTGCACGTATGTGCCACATTAGAGCATGGAGATCCACAAGTGTGTAAAGAATATCACAAGACTATCTAAAGGCTTAGAAAAGCTGGAAGAAACAGGTGACTTGAATGCAACTGAGAAATAATTTAGTGCAGAAGTAAATGACTTAGCGAAATAGTAGGGGACTTTTAGGCACCATATTTAGGCCTATATCGAATATTGAGGTTTGTGTGCTTTGTTTGTTCTTGATGTTGAAGGGATTCAAGCTGATAAAGGCAAAGAAGGGATCAGAACTTTAAGAAGAAGAGAGATCATTAGAGAGAAAGGAGATGAAAAGAAAACGAGAGGAGACTGAATTTGAGGAGAGGTAGTGCTGTGTTTATGATGAATTCAAGGAACAAGAGAAGTCTAGAGCTGATGGGTTGAGTGAAAGCTGCTGTGGGGTGCTGCAAAATGTCTCATAGGGTGATGCGCTGGTGTTGGTCGGTTGATATGTGTGCAGCACTGGGATTCATCATTAAGCCAGAGGGTTCAACATGACGAGTAGCCCATTTTGTGGTGTTGGTTGAGATTGGATGGTAGTGTTGTTCCATATTATTTTGTGATTTACTAAGAACCACTTGTTATTTTAAATGAAATGTATTGATTTTGTGTTGTGCCGCATACAGAGAAACAATTAAATGTTCCAAGAAATTGTGAGCTATGTTTGGAAATGAAGTGAGAATGCCTGTCCTGGACGGCAAGGAGACCCATCCAGAGGGCACATCCACACAGTATATGACAACCAATGTTGGTTTAAACAATAAAACAGTAGAATAGGTTCACTGTGAATGAAAGGTCCTTGCAGTTTCCCCTACATAGTACTTTTAATCTGAACGTGATTGAGAATTTGAATCAAGTGTGTACAAGATGAAACCCCCACACAACCTAGTGCAATATGAAGCGTTGAATGCATGGGAGTATGCAGCCCATGCTTTAGGAGAAGGAGAAATATAAGACTAGAACTAAAAAGACAGCTCATGGTTGGATGGAAGTGAATTGGGATGCAGGGCAGCAGGCATGGAGAAAGGACGAGGGAGTCAGAATGTACTCTGTGCTACCTAGTGGAAGAACAGGGGGAAGGAATGAACAAGAGAGGGTGGGATCCAAGCATGAGAAGATGAAGACAACCACTCTAGTGATGGTCTTATAGATGACCTATTAACTTCTCGACCACCTTCATACAAGGTAGTTAAAGTAGGAGGAAAACCACAAGTTGGTGGGAATCAGGGAGCTGGATGGCTGCTACCCACTGTTGATGCCAGTGCAAGTGCACTAATTAGGCAGCCTCTCCTGGAGGGAGGATTTCCCATTGTTACAGGTAAACCCGTGATTGCTCCAGATCCACCATTAGCGACAACTAGTGCTCCTGTTGTCAACCCAGCCCCATTCATTTCTCTACGCAAAACTGTCCCTGTTTCCCCTATCGCTAGTGCTACTGGCGATTCAGGAGCGAAACCCTGAATGGTAAAAACTCCTATTTCGCCTGTGACTGTTGAGGAAGTTGATGAAGGTTCTGAGTCAGACACCCTAGAAGATGTGGCAAAGCCAGCAAATGCATTGTACGTTCTGAAAACAAACACAGAGTTTGAAGAGAATTCTGGAGTTAGAATTTATAGATGGATATAACAAAGTGGAACTCTTATTCCTGTACAGACGGGCTGCTAGTAATGAGTGTGAAGCTCATGAAGTTTAAGAAGGAGTAGCAGCAGAATATGGGGTTGATTCGTCCAAAAGTCGAGCACTGCAGTAGAATTTTAGGATGTTCATGTCTGCGGAAACTCTTACAAATATGCAAACAAGTGGTCTGAAATAAAATTTAAGGGCATTAGTGGTGAGCAACCACAAAAATAGATACTCAAAAAATAAAGGATTGGTGGGCTAATAAAAGGAACAAAGACAGTAACACTGGAGGGCCAGGGGGTAAAACCAGCAAAAGTGACTCAGAAGATAGGACTTACTCACTGAGGGAAGTACATTGGGGTGCATATGTGAATGAACCTTGGAGTGGTGGTGATCTTTTCTCCATTACAGATCAATTTCCAAAACTGAGAGAAAACCCTGAGCTTTGGAATACTCAGGTTGATAGGTTCATGACTATTTAAAAGGTGCTTTGGGAGGAATGGAACACTTTCTTTGACATTGTCGTCCCTAACAACTTTGTGGGCTGCGTGTTAAGTGTCTGTGCAGTGGCCAAATGCAGAACCGCCAAGTGGTACTCAAATGCATGCTCCCTCTGCTGGTGTTATGCAAACGTATAATCAGGTGATTAACTTCTTGAAAACTAAGATTGAATGGTTGAAAATAATGAGAACTACCCAAGAGTTGGGTGGGCTCCAAGTCAAGACCTCTGTATGAGCGCCACCCTGCCCATCTTTTCTCCCATTTGTGTGGACATCCTCTACCTAGGTATATCGACTTTTCATTTGTCATCCACCAATCCATGTCCCGCTCCCACTTCCCCACTGTTGGGGACCCCACTGCCCCTCATAGGCAAGTGATGTTTTGTTTGGCCACTATGAGATCCAGTGATAACCATATCTTAGCATATTTTGGTGGTAGGTCCTCTTCCCAAATGTGTAAAAGGCCTATTTTTGCTGTTTCTGGGGGGCGGGGGGGGGCTTCCTTGCCACCTCTCCCATAATTCTTTGTAGTTATGTCCAAAAGATCAATACTATTGGTCAAGACCATATGGTGTGGAAGAAAGTGCCCCTTTCACTACAACTCCTAAGGCAGCAGTCTGTTGAGCAGTGGCCCAGGATTGCTGTGAATGAATAGTAAGAGCGGTGTAGTATGTGTAAGTAGACTAATCGAAACTAAGCATTGGCGGAAAATCAGTTCCGCTCGCGGATTTTGGGGATTTTCAGTAAATTCACAATCCGCTAGATTCGCGAATTTCCCGCAAAATCCACGAGCGGAACGGATTGGGTCAAAAGTTCAAGCTGACTTTTGTAACTCTTTTAGAATGGCGCCGGCAAGCTGCCAGAGCCATTCTAAAATAGTTACAAAAGTCAGCTTCAACAGGAAGCTCTAATAGATAAAGTAAAGCAGGTGCTCGAGTTGAAGCTCAAATTCAGTTACACAATCATTAATCACCCCAAACTTGGGGTGATTAATGATTGTGTAACTTAATTTGACCTTCAACTCGAGCACCTGCTTTACTTTATCTATTAGTGCTTCCTGTTGTAGCTCTTTGTAGCTATTTTGGAATGGCGCTGGCAGCTTGCCGGCGCCATTCTAAGTGGGGCTGCGGGCAGAAGGGCGCAAAAGTGGGACAGAGGGCAGAAGGGGACAATGAATGAGTGGGGCAGAGGGCAGAAGGGCACAGAAACAAGTGGTACAGAGGGCAGAAGGGCATAAAAAACGAGAGGGTGGCAGTGATTTACCAGGCAAAAAAAAAACCCGCAAACACGCAAAGCGCCCCGCGAACACCCGCGAACATGCAAAGCGCCCCGCGAAAACCCGCTAACACGCAAAAATAAAAAAATCCGCAAATTCGCACGAATTCGCGAATTTTGCAGATCGCGAATTCGCAAATCCGCAAATTCACGGATCGCGAATTCGCAAAATTCGCCCATGCTTAATTGAAACCCTGCATGTATGGCCACATCATGAAACATTCCCAGTGCCTCTCCCCATTCCCCTTCATCACAGTCCCCAATATCTCTCTCCCACTTACCCTTAAGTGTTGTGGGAGTGTTAGGAGAGTTGTTTATTCGTTATTTGTATATTAGGGAAACCGTTTTCTTGGGTAGCGGTTGAGCTAGGACTCTATCTTCTAATGGGGAGGAATCTGGAATAGAAGTGCCACTAGAAATTTGAGTCTTGAGGGCATACTGAAGCTGTAGATATCTGAAAACTTCAGTAGGTGCCAACTCATATTGAGCCTGTAGCTCTCCTCAGGTAAGCATACTTTCCTTTTCCATGCATCGCCCAGCAAGGACATCCCTATGAGGTTCCACGGTTTGAAGCTCTGAAAACTGCTCAAGTGATTCGCTACTCCATAGGGGAGTCATGTCAGTACTTTTATTTCTCCAGCCCAAAAATGACGTGGGTGATCTCCAAATTCGAGCCACTGTGTGTGTCCAATGCATGCTCAGCTCCTCAAGGTCCAAGATTCTAGTTTTCACCTCTGCAAGTTCTGCCACATATGCATTAATCTTTTTTTATAACAGATATCTTATTTCCAATATTTGAGCATGCAGGTTCTGACTTGTTTTCATCTTGTGTATCTCTGCCAAAATTGTTGTATGGATTACATTTTTTCCAGATACTTGTAACATGCTGATGTGTTTCAGTAGAGTGGGAGCTGCAACTGCATTGGCAGGCAAATAGTTGGCAACATTTGATATCACGTCTGTCTGAATCCACTTGATTCGTAGAGCAGGGGTATGCCTGTGCATACTCCTGGCCCTGCCTGCTTAACTAGGGGAGCATCTGAGAGCAGTCTCCACCTTTAATGTGGAGTTTCTGCCATGGCCATGTGGGGGCAGCTCTGATACAGATAGAGGAGGCACTGCCATTTCATTGACACTTGGACCAGTAGTATTGCTCCATGAAATGTGCCAGGTTTGTCTACATTATTATCTTCTAATCCTTTAACATCTCCCCCTGCCTTTCTTGAGCCCTCTAGCCATCTTTACTAACCAATGAGATGGTTATAATAGTCTTTGAGCCCTGGGCTAAAGGAGAGATGTTTGTTTGCTCGATCACAAATCATACCTTTTCTTTATCAGTCCTTTCAATTTACTGATTGCTAACATTGTTGCTATTGTAGCAGACAAAGGAGGTATAGCTACAGAGTACTCACTGTCCTCTCTAAATACTTAATCCCCATCCACAGCCCCTTCATGCTCTGAGTACGCTTCTTTCTCCATTCTTGACATTTGAGACAAAAGAAACATTTTGCCTTTGGTTGAAGCATTGATGGAGCCTTTCTTTTTTAATGTTGCTTTGATAATCTTTTCTTTCATATGACAGCCGTGGCCCTTCCTCATACAGCAGGGGCTTAGTTTGTCCTTAGGGATTAGTAGACTGTTCCAGGTATACTGGAGGGTCGGTGGATTAAACATTCACTCTGATGACTTGAAAATTCAAGTACATACTGCTTATCACCCATATTGCTGCATTGAAGGTTTTAGTGTTCTGGGTAAGACTATGTCCTAGCAAAACTCAGATTCCTGCTATAGAAGCAGTAGCTAAAGTACAAATCTAAGATAAAGCTGCTGGAGAGTCGTGTGGTTTAAGGAGGCCAGGCAATAGTTGTATAGACTAGGGCCTATCAAAAGAAGTGGTAGGAAGGTTTTGGAATTTTATTAAGGATTCCTGTTTTAACGGTGTAGCACTTGGCACTTTAACTGAAAGGTCATTAGATTTTAAATGTTCTTTCTTGTTTGAGACATTTATGGATGAGATTGAACCCCACATGCACATGCACTTTATTTACAATTCATGTATGGGTCTATGCATTTAAAAGCAAATGGAAGCATGCTGCTGTAATCCCATTGTGACCCGTGGGTAGGCTCTGAATCTATAGATCATTTTATGTTTTTTAGCCCTGCATATGCTCGGATTAGAAAAAGTGGAAAATTCCAGCATGTCGTCTATTATCCTTTACACGACCAGCAGAAGCTCTCCGGGTGCTAAGATCTGATATCACAAAGGGCCTCATGCATCAAACCAAATACCGGTCGCAAACGGGCAGATTCTCAGAATCCGCCCCTTTGCCTGTGGTATTTTTGCATTTGGGATGCATCATCCCAAATGCAAAAATCACAATTTAAGGAATCTCTGAATTGTGATTCCTTAAATTGCGATTGCATTTAAGGAATCCCAAATTGAGATTCCTTGAATGCAATGCATGAAAGTTAAAAAATTAGCGATTTCGCTAATAGGAGTAGCAAATTACCATGAAGTTGAACTTCATGGTAATTTGCTAAAACTTTGAAAAATTCACTTTTGTGTATTTTTCAAAGTTTCATGTTGCGCACTTGAGGCATGCGTGTATGCAACATATGTGCAGGGGTGCAACAGGGTATCATGTTGACACCCTTGCACCCTTGAAATTGCATGAGCAATTTGCGTGTACCTACTGGTTCTCGCAAATTGCTCATGCAATCTCTACTTCATTCCTATGGGCCTGTAGGCCCATAGGAATGAATGGGACAGAATTCCTTAATTGAGACTAGCAATTTGCGAGTAGCAATTAAGGAATGTTTAGGATTCGCTATTTTTATAGCGATTCCTACATTCATAGGCTTTTGTGATTCCTAAATAGCGATTCCTTAAAAATCGCTATTTAGGAATCGCAAAAGACTACGTTGATGCATGTGCCAGCAATTGGCTAGTATTTTCTTTAACAAGATATTTGCTTTATGCCTGGCATACTCGGATTAAGACCCTAACCATTATTAAGTATCATGGAATAAATATGAGTGCTCCTAGAAATTTTATTATAAATAGAGTTTAATATGATATATCTCACATGAGAGGATTAAATATGATGTGACATAGTCTCAATCTTAGGGATGCACCTAAGAGCATGGTTATAAGAAGTAAGGTATATAATTGGAAATTTTAGAAATCTTTAATATGATAAGATGTTCTTAGACTAGATGAAGTATGATATGTTTTTGTGTTATTCCAATTTTATATTATTGTGTAATGTTTTTATGGAAGTATTCTTGTGTCGCTTCTGAGGTTGAAGGGTCGGTGGGGGCATGAATCGGAAGGTATTTCCAAGTGGATGTAGTTCTTTAGGGCCATAGTGTTGGTGTGCTGAGCTGTTCCCATGCATTGACTGAGTGGTTTCTGGCGGTCCTCGTGGAGGTGCGGATGCTGAGGAGGTCGGCGGGCTGGGGAGGAAGATGTGTTGATTCGCTGCTTCTGAATGGAGAATGGGGGGGGGGGAAGGGTGCAATGCGGCTCTGTCCAGGTCGTTGCTAAATAAAAGACTTGAGCTACAATTGAGCGCGCATTTTTGCATTACAGCAAGAGTGCATGATATTACAGGACAGATGAAAGACCAAGTTGGTGAAGTCATTGAATGACCCAAATAGGTTAAGGAATCGTTTCTCATCAATAGGAAGCATTTTGTGGTATTCTCGTATACATAGATGCTTGGGTTCCGGAATCTTAAGGGTTCCTTGGGGGCATATTATCAACGGCCAGCGATAATTATCGCTGGCCACTCTTAGCGTTAAAATGTTTAATGCCGGCTATCGCAGATAATTATCGCCATGATAGCGCTGTATCAACAACGCTTAGCACAATGGCGATAATTATCCTAGCAATCGCAATGTTTTCCATTGAACATCGCTGGTTTTCCAGCAATGTTCCATGGAAAACGGCGATATCCTTGATGATAGGGCCTGTGGTCTTAGCCACACAATCCACCCCCCATGTTAGGTATGCCTTAGTCAGGAATTTAACAAACGTTAAATTCCTGCGTTAGGGCATACTAAACGTGATTTAAAATATCGCTACCCTTCCTTATTAATATTGCAATATTTTCCCTGGTTGGTTTCACAGCCACGCCTATTTTCCATCTCATTAGCAATGCAAAGTTAGGCGTGCTGGAAAGGGGGGGCTAAGTCTGCAAAACACGGGCTGGCGTGTCCTTGTTGATTAGGCGATAAAGTTATCACCGATTTACGCCCAAAAACGGATGCTAAAGCAGCGATAAGTTTATCACCTGGCCTTGATAATATGCCCCTTGGTTGGTCTTTATGTAAATTCTGGCAGGTGGTGAAGTTTCTCTTCATGCTGAGTGTCCTTCCTGGTCTGCTGATGCTGCTTATGGAATAAATCATTGGATTTGTCTTTTTTGTGTTCCTGTGCGTTTCCTTTCCTTTACCCTGTTAAGGAAGGGTATTTAAGATTGGGTTTCACCATATCAGACAGACCCTGTCTCTTTTACTTGGATACCTAACACCGTTATAGCACATGGGAAGGTTATTTTAACTTTGTAAGCGTCGGACAGCTGTGCTCCAGACCGTTCACCCCACTAGTCAGATGACTGTTCTGACATTGTCAAAGAAAAGAAATATGTGTTACATGTCAAAGTATTAAACGTTCCTCTAAACACACAAAAAGTATCTTTACACATGACAAATTGTGGTTTGCTCCTGAACACCAGCATGGTGTCTTTTTATACATGCTACAATGTATTACACATGTAATGTAATCCAAAACGTCATGCATTTTCTTAATAGCCATGGAAGGGTGCCTAAAAAGCTTTAATGAACTTCTGCAAGTCCTCTTCATATGTCCCTGTGAGGTAACCCAAACAGTTATTTGAATGTGTCCACGCGGCTTCTTTATTATGAACTTTACAGTGCAGGATTGGAGGTATGCTATACCATTACACCTCAAAGGGTCTTAAGGGGAAATCCCAGTAAGGGAATTGCTGTAGGATGTTGTATATTATGTCTTAGGTGATACTACGTTTAGTCCAGGTCTTTTTATACCTGTCTCTAAGGAAAAAGACGATTTCTGACAATAGCACAGTGACTTGCTATAGGGTGGTATTTGTGTACATTGTAAGAAGCAGGGCACACCTTTTCATCCATGCACCGAAAGTAACGTTACTGAGGGTCCCGGTAGTTCTGGAGAACAGAGGGGCATATTATCAAGGGGGTTTATCTCCGCTTTTTTGGCTTTCAAAGCCAAGAAAGCGGAGATAAAATTATCTCCCTATTACCTAGCTGTCGCTAACACCAGTTAGAGACAGCTAGTAGGAGATAGTGACCATCTTGGGCCCCACTTTGCATGTCAGTGATATTTATCACTAATGACATGCAAAGTGGGCGTGCCAAGATGTTAGCGAGTGAAAACAGTCGCTAACATCGCTATCTCCTATTACCAACTTTTGGAGATATTCGTGCTAATCGCCAATATCTCCAAAAGCTAACACCTGCCCTGAGCAGTTTTTAGCCATGTTATCCAATGGGAGGTGGATAACATGGCTAAGAGCATTAGCTCGGTAATGCATGAATATCGCTGACTTTTCAGCGATATTCATGCTTTGCGGCGATTTTTATCGCATTTGCGTTAAACCTTGGTAATATCAAGGTTTATTTGCGGTAAAAATAGCCGCAGCTCAGCGGTAAATTATTGTCTCTAACCAAGCAACAGCGATAATTATCGCTATTGCTTGGTAATATGCCCCAGAGAGACGATAGAGAATTAGGGGATTTTGAGGAATAATATATGGGAATCGTACTTTACGTGCTGATTTCCATATGCCCTTCCCTGATATTTCACCATGGTACTGGTCCCGCTTGCATTAGGTAAAATCTTATGGGCCAAATCATAAGGCCTCCGTATGAGTGGCGGAGACCCCACAATTGTGCCATGGGGCTGCACTGGTCGTGGGGCCTCCGCAATGAGTAACTCCAGTGACGGAGGTCCTGACACGAGTGCGGAGGCCCTTGTGAATCACCCCTCAGTATCATATCAGAATACTGCAAATGAAATATCATCTGACATGAATATTGTGTCCTAAATATCACTTGCAAAGAATTTTCATAAATGGAGTTAGTATACAAACTGCACAAAATATGTTTGGAAAAGATATTTACAACAGAGTATTTATATAAGAATATTTTCCTCAACAATATTCTGACATACAACCAAAACCTCCAAGTGATACAGCACTGACATACTGAGTCACCTCAAAAGGTACAATTCCAAAGGAAAAGGTAACTCCTGCTTGCAGCCCCCTGGGAATTAAAGTATCACTATTAATGTATTAATGGGGGCCCAAATGATTTTACACGTATGTTACACATAAGTATTTGAAGACATTCCATTTTTAAGCTGTAAGAACTAAGATGTTCTGTACAAAGCTTGAGCTCAAGGTAATTAATAGAATATTGAACACTCAAAAAATACATGTGACCAGTGTTCCGTAGGGAAACACGAAGGGCCAGATGTACAAATGATTTTAGCGTTTGCAAACCCTCTTATTCAGTAGATACGTTGATTTCTAACACATCTTGTTTCGTTTAAGGAAAACAAGCTGCATAAAAAAAAATAATAATAATTAATTACTTCATTTAAAAAAAAAATCACAGACATGTGGGTCTGCTGACTCCAGTGGCCACCATCCCTGTGACGGCAACAGTTTGTAGTGTGTCGGAATTCGGCACGTGCCTCATTAATATGCATGACGTGGGTTGGATTCTAACCGACTACAAGTCAGATCTGAAAGATAAAAACAATTAGTTCATAATTTGCTTATTGAAAATTTTTACTGGTCGCAAAATTACTGGTAGTTTGCAACAATATATTATACATATGGTCCTAAGGTCCTTATTTAGAGTTTGGAGGACAAGGATAAGATGGCCTCCAAAGTCTAAATAAGGCACTTAGGGCCAGATGTAGGAATGCAAATACCGGTCGGTAACGGACGATTTCGGCCGTTACAGACTGGTATTTGAAGATGGAGATGTAGGGGCATGTTAAAATACAGATTCGGTAATTTTACCGAATCAGTAACTTTACCGATTCTGTAAAATACCGAATCGGTAAAATTACCGATTCTGTATTTTGACATGTAGGTAGCACTGCAATCAGTACTACAGGGGTTTAAGAATTCGATATTTACCACCAACTAGAAGTTGGTGGTAAATAATGAAAACCCATTAAAAAGCAATTTTTTTGCTTTTTAAACAGTGCTATGTTGCAGAAATACGTGCCCTAAGGGCGTGTATGTCTGCAACATGTGCACCCATGCACAATTGAGGGATGCAACAGGGTGTCAAAGTGACACCCTGCCACCCTGCAATGTTTCCCCCAATTACCGAATCGGTATTTACCGATTCGGTTATTGACATTCATTCCTATGGGCCTCCAGGCCCATAGGAATCAATGGCAATTACCGAATCGGTAAATACCGATTCGGTAATTACCGATTCGGTAATGAAATCCGTAAATTTACCTAAATCCTGATTGCCAGTTCTTCAATACCAAATCGGTATGATTCGGTATTTAAGAATCTGTAATCTGGTATTACCTACATCTGGCCCTTAGCCTTAAATACAAGTTGCCTAGTCCCTGATGGCTAACTTATAGTCAAATAGACAATAAACCGTTGGTCATCTGCATATGCATCGTGGGCAGAAAATGGTAAATTAAAGTTAACATTCTAGGCAATTAGGCCCTTATTTACAGGCACTGGACGTAGGACAGGAATGTACTGTATTTATGCAGAAATTATGCATTCCTGTCTTTTCTCTCAGCGCCTGCTTTGTTTCAGCTGCCTAGCACCAATGCAGGCACCATTGCACCATGGTGTCCGCAGGATTATTTGTACAGGAAGGGGCAACTTCCTGCACAAAAACAACCCTAAGAGCCATTTTACTCTTTAAATGTCTGCTGCAGAATGCAGAACCCTTAGAAAGTGGAAACAACGAGGAGAAAGAAAGATAGATCTCCCTGTTACGCCTCACCTCGGGAGTCGTAAGGATTTGGCACTTCCCCATGTTTACATGATCTTGTAAATCTGGGGCTGCATCAAAATTCATGGGTTTAGCAGAGGGTTTGTTCTACAAAGGCAACCTTCCAGTACAAAATACTATGCTTAGACTAATTTTACAACTTTTTCTACTTTGCATGTGTGCTGTAAAGTGCAGCACGCATGCAAAGTCAGAAAAGAAAAGAGAAATGGAAGCATTTCTCCTTTTAATGCCTGTTTCATGTGGCAAAACCTTAGTAAATCTGGGTCAAAGGGCCTAATTTAAAAGTTGGTGGGTGGCCCATTTCTCTGCCAGGGCAACTGAGTAAATTACTCTTCCATTGTGTCGAAGTTGTTGGGCTTTTTGCAGTTTGGTGCAGTGCTTCATCAATAAAATGGAGCAGTGCACCAAATTATTTTCTTTTGTATTTTCAAAAAGCAAATCCTGAAGCAGGGGTTTCTTTTGGAAAACACTAAAGAAAATGCTCCCCACATCTTGGGAGTCCTCTCTCTCAGGTTAGGGGAGCATTGGGCAGTTTTCACTGCCCCCTACCGCCAGAGTTTTCCTAGTGGGGACAGGCAGTGAAAACTGACCTCTAATTCCGCCCATCTAAATTTGGTGGGCTGAATTACAGGTATGCCTCTGAAGGCCCTTACTCCACAGCGTCGTCAGATGGGGTTTGATCACTACGGAGACAAAGTGGTCTCCGCCCAGATTAAAATCTATGTTCTGCCCACATATAAATGAGCCAGGTGGACCGCATTCTTGGTGGTAAGAATGCTCTGTTGCCATTTCAACAGAATATCCTTACTATTAGAATTAAACCAGGCCTTAAATCAGAGTGTAAAATCTTTGATCAGGCAGAAGCCACTCGGCCTAGCATCCAAATGGCTCCATCGCAGTGGGTCTGAAATCACTCCAAGGATCCGGTCTATCACTTAACATGGACTATCATTGGAGCTGAAAGCTTTTTGGTTTTATTTTTACTTAACCATTAAAATTCATATTTCCAATTCCCCTTATTGAGTTTTTTATTTTTGTTGTCATTCTTTTTTTATTAAAGTTTACCCTATTTTTCTAGTTCGTTTAGGATTTTTATAGTTTGGTGTTTTGACTCTATCACTGTTTTTGTACTGCATACATACTTTAAACTTTGTTCTAATACTTTGGCCTAAGTTAAGCCTGTCTGCTCAGTGTCATAGCTACAAGGGGGCTGAGCTCAGAATAGACTTTTGGAGTTCAGACTGGCAAGCTAGTGTTATTATTCCTTGAGGTGGGTAACTGCCATCCCAAAATAATAATCCCCTTTCTTAGACTGATTCCACAAATGCTCACAGTAGCAAATCCAGAAAGCAGAACCAGTATTACTGGAAATGTCACGTGCACAGATAATATTACCCCTATTTCCAGCACCTCATTTCGGAAATGCATATTTTTCTTTTTTTTTGTTTTGAGAAATCTCTTCTGTTAGTCATGATACGAACTCGCATGAAGTTTGATTTTGTATCTCTTCCCGTCCAGGAACGGGCATTGTTTCAGCAAATCTCGAACCGTTTCCTGGTTGAGAAGGGGTCGAAAAGGAGTTTATGAATGCTCTTAAACTCGTGGGTTTGTTGGTACTCCCAGACTCCTAAGGCAAATCACACATTGATCCTCCTCAACCATTGCTGTAATACTACTCCCACCTGACCGGTGTCCCTTTGGATAGCTGTCAGGCACAGAAAGGGCCATTTTGATCCATAAATTTACCTTTAGGGGCATAAATGGCTTTTTGTATAGTGCCCAAATTTGCAAAAATAACAAACAGTACACAGATTCATAAGGGATGTCTTTCTCAGTCTCCACTGGTCCCATCACTAAAATATTTGTGCACCTATTGCCATTGTAGGTGACTAAGAGTGATGTGTCTGTGCAAACAGAGGATTCTGAATCAGTCATTAATGGCCTTTTGTTCCTCAAATGTTTATGGCCGTAGATAAAACTTACAGCTGTTGAAAGCCAACAAGTATGGGGGATTTTTCATTGGTGTAAGCTTAGGAGAAGGAAAAAAATATGTCCCTAGTAGTTTGGTTCGGCATTGTGCATGGGAAAGGTAGTGAAGATCCGCCAAGTAACAACAAACTTCGGAATGAAGAAACCCCAATGTTGTCTTTTTCATGTGGACTAGAGAAAAGGATTATTAGCTGTAAAAAAAATTAAGCAGATTCCAAGGAAACAAGGGAACCCCAGGAGTCGAGAGGTACCGAGGGCTTCCAATTTGTTTTTAGAGACAGTGGCCCCTTCACACAAAAATTTGTAAAAGTGTCGGACAGTGCTGCAACAAGAACTGTGTAGGTTTTTCAAATGGGCAAATTATATTTATTAAAACAATTATTCCGACAGAGAAGCAAAGTATAAATAAGGTGCAGTGGGTTAAAACGGGGTTGGAAATCAAAAGATTTCCAGACCTCAGGCAATTACACATATAGGGCCAGATTCATCAAACAAAAATCCGCTCGCAAAGGGCCAGATTCTGAGAATCTGGCCCTTTGCGAGCGGTATTTTTGCATTTGGGATGCATCATCCCAAATACATAAATCGCAATTTTAGAAATCGCTAAATTGCGATTATTTGCATTTAAGGAATCTCAATTTGAGATTCCTTAAATGCACTGCATGAAAGTGTTTAAAATAGCGAATTCGCTAATAGGGCACGCTAATTACCATTAAGTACAACTTCGTGGTAATTTGCAAAAACTTTGAAAAATGCACTAAAGTGCATTTTTCAAAGTTCCATGTTGCGCACACACATGCCCTAAGGGCATGTGTGTGTGCAACATATGTGCACATATCAATTTCAGGGGTGCAACAGGGTGTCCTTTGGACACCACTGCACCCTTGAAATCGCAATCTCAATTTGCGAATCGCTAATTGCGATTCTCAAATTGAGATTGTCTTCCAATTCATTCCTATGGGCCTCTAGGCCCATAGGAATAAATGGGGAGGTATTCCTTAATTGCGACTCGCAATTTGCGACTCGCAATTAAGGAATTCTAAGAAATCGCTATTTTTTAAGTGATTTCTTGATGCATTCCATTTTGCAATTCCTTAATAGCGAATCGGTATTTTTCACTATTAAGGAATCGCAAATTGGTTTGTTGATGCATCTGGGGGATAGTGACTAGACACACATATTTACAACAGTCACGATTGTAAGAACCCTCTTATGCTCCACAAAAATCAAAATCAACCAGTGCGAGTCAAGATGTGGTTGTCGACAACGGTTCGTACCTGACTAAGATAACAGGATCATCATCAGGACAGCAAAAATATAAATGCCTGAGCATGAGCCTAAATCAGGCTAGACAAGGGTGGGGCTGACAGTCTTGACACACAGTGGTATCTGACCGAGGTCTATGTACAGTGACAAATGGTCTTTGGCTGGAACCAGAGCAAGGGTGTAAGTGGCCGTAGCTAAGTGCAGCAATTTGGACCGATTAGCATAGACACGTTTCTGCCGGAATATGCCGCTACATAGGGGCCTCTGCCCCTCATTGGGGGCAGTGTTCGAAAATCAATTAACGGAGTGACGATAATGGTCACTATATGATGTTGATGTGGGTTGATCCCGTGGGGCTTGCAATGGACCCTGGAAGAATACAGGCTAATTCATGCGGCGAGAGAGTGTATAGTTCTGACTGACTGGCTCCCGAGGATGCAGCCAGTCAGAACTATACACTCTCCTGCCGATTAAAGTGGTTTTTATTTCTTTGACCCTCCGTAGGCACCTGGCAGATTCGAAGCTAAGGCACAATGCCCGCACTGGATACCCAGAAAGGCTCCTTGATGGCAGACTCATCCTCGTGCAGTCTTTCCAGAGACACCACTGCAACCTTTCTGTCCTCCCTGAACACAAGCAGACACTCTCACATCAATCAACATGCCCCTCCCTCCTGTAAGCCAGCACTGACTGCCATCCCCCACACCTACTCTGTGGCGGCTCCTCCACCAAGGCGCCTCACTGCTTGCGGAGAATTGTAAAAGCAACATGATAATAACACGTTATTTCTTTTATTATAATTTTACGTCCGGTAGGAGTGGTTTGCACGCTCTATAAGTGCTGTGCACATGACTGTTTGGCCGGCCCTCCCGTGACACTATCACCCGCCCCTCCACTCTTGTTCCTTGCCAGCTGCTACTGGAACTACTAGTATCCGGTGAGGGTGAGGCGGCCTTCTTTGCATTTCCAGCTCCAGGATTTTTTGCAAAATATGCCTAGTCGTAGACAACAGGAACAACTTTGTCCAACTACCACAACTGAAATGTTCACATTTTTTGCCATATACATGTTGCAAAAGCACTTCCCAAGGCCCTTGTTGATGGTCAGGTTGTTGAGATGATAAGGACCCTCCTGAAGGCAAACAGTGCATCAAACTAGAGGGTTGCTGCATTCCCATTGGTCGACTTAAAACTCTTTGGCTTTGAGCTAACCCGAACCAGATATTGCTGCAGCTCGATGGGAAGTCCTTCATACTGAGAGACTTTGAATCTGCTGCAAGGCAAGGATGGGTTCAGCTGAGGTAGCATTCGGGCCATTAGATTTCCCATGACATTGGAGGCTTGTCTGTCTTCATGTCATCCTGATTCCTCTTCAAAGCCTTTTTCCAGATTGATGGATGAAAGGAATGACTTGCTCTTAGCAAACAGGCACTCATGCATACCAAGTCGTTCCCAAGAAGCCTTAATTCACCTCCTAAATAATGACATGAAAGGGATAAGTCCAATGTCAGAGATTCTGTTGCTCAATGCAATCCATGTATGTTTAGTTGGAGGCAGGCAGCATGCTGTAAAGCTGCTGCCTCACCCCATGAGGTCAGAACATTGAATGTTTTTGTTTGGTTGCTTCATTTTTGCATTTTATGGTATTAAAGGTAGGATGTATCTGTAGTAAGCAGCCAGGGCTGCCTGCCCCCATATATATATATATGTACTATACCTAGGTGAAGCAATTTGCACTGTTCCCATGGTGAAGCTGTTGCAAGGATGAACAGGAAATATGTCTCACCTTGTTACTGTTGTGATGGGCGCCGAGGTCAGCATAGGTGACAGGAAACTAAGGGGCTTATTTACGAGACCCCTGCGCTTCAGTGGCACAGATTACTAATTCATATCTACTATACCTGGCATTGGATGGCCTCATAGATATGCGTTGCCTTACTCCGCGCTCAAGAGGCACTGTATGGGCGTTGCAGTGGGCGTTCCCATGCAACACCCAGGGATTTTGATGCTCCTCCAGATTTACCTCACTATGTAAATTTGGGGAAGCGCCAAAACCTTACACCTCCCAAGGTAAGGTGTAACGAGAAGAAATAACTTTATGTCTCCTAGTTTATTCCTCTTTCCATGTGTGTTGCATTATGCAGCAGACATACAAAGAGGAAAACATCTCTCAGAACAGTTTTTCTACAGGAAGATGCCTTTTTATGCAGCAAGATGCCCATTCCTGCACAGAAACAATCCTGCCAACAACATAGGCAGGTGTCGTCATTAACGCTAGGCTGCCGAAGCGGAACCAGCGCTGCGGCAAAGGACAGGAGTGCACTGTATTAGGTACTACGGTGCATTCTTGCCCTTTCACTTTGACATAGGGCATGTCTTACATCAAATCCCCATAAATGAGGCCCTTAGTTTGTTGGTAACAAATATTCTTTTGATATATGTAGGCCTTGATTCAGTACAGGCTGGATAATGGTATTTGTATTGTGACTTTGGTTTTCATGTCTTATAGCTTTCTGTTTCTATTCAATAAAATGTCTCTGGTTGGTGCATGTGATGGGTGATTTTTTTGCAGTACGTGCAATTGCACTGTTTTATCAAAGTTGTTAAAAACCAGCAAAGTTTCTGAAGATAGACATAACTCGCTTCTCTGTGAGGATTTTTTGTGTAATAATTAGAACTTGCACAAGCATTTTGACTAACACAAGAGCAGCCTCTGACTGTGTAAGTGTAGGAAAAGCTGGCAACTCCACAAAATATGGGCCAGCCAATGCTAATGAACTACACTTGCAAAATAAAAAGGTTGCGTATGGTTGTAGGGAGTTACATAAGCTGGTAAAGGTCCTTCTTTTTTAGGTCTTGCTTACGCAGCGCGCATGCGCTGAAGGTCCTTCTTTTTTAGGTCTCGCTTACACAGCGCGCATGCGCTGCACAGGAGACCTTTAGTCGTCGGGCAGCTCTTTTTCAAAGCACATACTTGTGCTTGTGGCGGCATACAGCTTGCGGGAGTGCACATCGGCACCCCACAAGCACGAGTATGTGCTTTGAAACAGAGCAGACTGCTGCCTGCACGCCTTTTTTTCCTTCATTTTAAACTTTCAGCGTGAGGTGCGTGTGCTTGTTATATACCTCCTGTCTTTTTAAAGCATATTCAGAAAACCCTTTTTTATTTTGTGCCTATATACATGCTGTGCCATTATTTCTCGGAGAGGTGTCTACATTCGGATATTAGATTCCCAGAGTTTAACTTGACCTTTATCATTAATTAATAGGTGAGCACACATTTCCATTGCTGATGCATTACCCTCTTGTTATTGTAGCGAATGCCCCATGCAAGATATGCATTTCCTCTTATTCGTAGGTTAGTGCTTCCCCTTGCCATTCATACATCCAAATGTCTGGGATTGTACCTCCTTAGACATTACTCACTGTCACCATGCCAGCCACTTGCGAGTTGCGTGCTTTGTCTCATTCCATGCTCGTACCTTTCTTTGCAGGTGGTGAGCTTCGTAACGTGGATCATTATATTTTGGGCATTCAATCCACTCCTGTTCTCCCAGTTTTGTTTAGAAATGGGTAAGCCCAGCGCTCTGTACCGCTCACTATTTCCGACACCGCTTTCACACACTTACTACGTCATGGGAGTGTCATTAGCTTTTTGCCACTCGCTACCCTCCGCTGTGTACAGGCGGCTTCAGTGGATGCCATTATATCTCTGCTCTATTCCGTCTCTCTATGTCACGATGTATGTCCCGTGACTCCATGGGGTCTAGAGTGCTGATGCTGCTGTCTCTTAGCTAACCCCTGCCACCATCTTGGAATTCTCGCGTCTTAGTCTTGACACTGTGGACCATTCTTACTGTACGTGTTCCCACTTAGGTACCAGTTCCCGTCTGTCGTTCTTTCGGATCTCATTTTGAATTTTAAGAGAAATGTTGTTGCTGCCTATTATTTATTAGAATGACATTCTTTTTCCAGTCACACTGTAGTCCCATCCAGTACATTTCAATGTTGCAGAGTCCTGCTCCTAGGATCATCAACCAGCCTTCTTTATGTGCTTTTGAGCTGATGCCAGGGTATATCATCATTCAACCCTATTCGGTTACTATTATGTCTGCACACCGACCTTTGTTCTCTTTTCCGGGGTGTAGATTTCACATCTGTCCCTACTTCTGTACCCATTTTTGGTCCTCCACTCTGGCTTTTCTAAACAAGCAGTGGCATTCGGAATAGGGCTCGCCTTTGGGACCTTATAAGTGTTTAGCCATGCAACAGTTGATGTTGTTCCACCAAGGATATTGTGCTGCATAACTAAATACTTGTAAGGTACCATAAGTGAGACCTATTGGCTATGCCAATGCTTGGTTCTAGTGGTGTTGATGGTATTGTGACTGTAAGGACTGTGGCTCTGCAAGTCGATGTCACGGTGTGAGAGCTCCGTTCCTCAACATGTATTATAAATTTGATTATATCCAATTTAAGTTTGCAGGAAGTTGGTATCGGATAGACTTGTAAAGTTTGGTCTGCGACATGTAATTACACCACCCATATATGTAGTTAAAGTGTATAGCTCCAGAGAACACCATTTCATCCAGTTAGGCTGCAGTTTAAAGACCACTGCAGCATCACATGACAAGAAGTGTGTTGCCACGTTGAAACCTTCTACAAATTAACTAAGTCCTTCCCCAGAATATCTTGTAAGCCCACTGGGCAGGTTGCATAAAGCATAAAAGTGGGGCATAATACATTTATTGAAATATATGTCACAAAAAATGAAACGTTTCCTAAGGCTGTTTGGCACTGTGGAGGCCAGGTTACTTTAACCATAAACAGTTCCCGCCCTTCTATATTTCCAATGCGGACTCTTACCTAGTTTTTTAAAAAAAATCTGAAAACCTGGCTCTTAACATCTTAAGTGGCTGTAGATGCACTTTCATCTCTACGTCCTGCTTTTGTCTGCTTAGCGCCTTGACACCCTCGAGTATAAGTGCGCTTTGTAAATCTCATCCTATCCTAATTTGACACTGAATAAAAATTGATTTTCAAAACACATTTGGGAAAATGGTAAAAGATTACCTACAAGTTATTTTCCACATATTGTCAACATCTAATTCAATTGTGAAGGTAGATGTTTGGCAAGTGCAGTGTAAAAGTGACTTTTAAAATGTCTGCTTTGTGTTACCTGAGAATAAACTGTAATTAAAGCCAATTTGGCTGTCTGTCTCCACTCCAGGGATTCTAGTAAACTTGACAGTGCAGCTCTTTCTGGGAACAGGAAGGCTGAAATGTAATGTAAACACTCCCCACATAGCAGTAATTAGTCAACTGAGTGGGACAATGCTTAGAGGGGACCACTAGTGGCAGCCACAATAGCGCTTCTTTTCAAGTGGGGATCCAAGGACAGAAACCAATTGAACCATCAAGACCTTTCAGACATCCATCTCCATTCACAGAAGGAGGGGAAACTGGCTCCGGCATAGGGAGCAGGTGTGTCAGAGGGAGCAGGTGTGTTCTTTCATTTCCAAAAAGGCGTGTCTGAAAGGGTCAGGGTCAAAAGGCCAGGTTCCATCTTGAATGAGAAATTTTGGCAATGTTTCCAGTAAGTTGAGAGAAACGACTTCAGAAGGAGGTTGGTTTCAATTTGAATGTTGCCAGAATTGGGTGTAGTGAATTATCTAATCCATGGCTAGTGAACAAGATAAGAAGGGCACCTCACCACCTCCAAACATATTGGAAGAATATCAGAAGGAAAAATGAGTATTCAAAGATTAATGATCTCCATTGGCACCCAAAACCCGGAACTGCTCTCAAAGGGTCTTCTGGTTGGCCTCTTGTTCACTAATACAGAGACACAAAAGGCAGAAGGGCCCACATGCTCCAAGGAAATCCAGATAAGCAATTCTTAGTAGTCTGCAATGGGCCTTGAAGGAGCTCTGGCTAGAGAGTGATCTAGAGACCTGGAGCCTGCCCTAAGACATGGCCCTGTAGGAGAGATCTGAGCCCACAGTTCATATTAGACACACTGTTCCTGTTTGTACCATGGCACACCCTTAAATAGGTATGCCCAACTACAGAACTACAGACAACATGTGCTGTCCTTAGAGCAGAGGCACAAACTCAGAGTTTGCTCCTGTGCTGATAGAGTGTATTTGTGAAAGACAGGGTAGTGATTTGAAACTGTAGCTTTGTCTTTCACCAGATGCAGCCTTTCTGTGAAGAGGGGATACCTGGGCGGCCCTCTTACCCCCTCCTGGCTCCTCACTAGGTGTGCCCTCAGAGGGCATACTGACTTTGTACACCTCTATGTGGGGCATGGTTACCTCCTGCAGGTTCTTTGCCTCTGTATCCACATCTATAGTTCAGCATGGGTGGAAAGGCAAAGTGTTCCCTCATTACAGGGGGTCACATCTCATGGAAATTAGGATATGTCTCCTCATGATCGCACAAGTGCAAGATGTGTGCTAGCATGATGCAGAGGTTACTGCACCAGAATCTAAGGCCCACTGTATAATCACAAAGTGCCCCAGGGCAGTAAGAAGCAGGCACAAATGTCTGTGGTGCCCCAGCAGCACGTTCTGTAATATGGCCTCAGAAGTGACTTTTCATTACCTAGGAACCTTTGACTCATTTGTGTTACCTCCAGAGGTCATGGACAAATAGTGCAGCCACAGTGGGCAATATTTCCAGGTTGAACCTGTTCATAGCATTGTGCTGCAAAGAAAAAGTATTCAGCAGGACCTCACTGGGGACCTGGAACTGTGCCTGGCTAAACATGCACCCTTGGCCCACTGGAGGATTTTCGAAATAAAAAACCCCAAAGGCAAAACCTGGGCCCTGGTCGTGGTGGCAAAATTATCCAAGCAGTAAAACATTGTGGCAGCTACAAAAGCCAGCGTTGTTCCCCTCAGAGCCTTTGGTGAAAACAACTGAAGGTTTCAGCGGGAGCTCGATGACAGTGTATTCAACTACGAGGGGCCCTCGTTGGCTTCAGTATTCTGTCTTGCCAGCTGGAGGACTATGGGAACCAGAAATCTAACTAAGTCCAAATGTAAAAAGTTTGGCAAGAATGACCTGCTAGGTTGCATGCCTCTGTCCCAGTTCAGTCAAACAGATATTGCTGAAAGGTCTCAGCCTACCACAAATATTGACCTTGTTGGGACTTTGTATATTCCTCATGCTTTTTTTGTCAAATTCTGAAGGTTCATAGTTCCAGTTTCCATTATCTAGTTTTAACCTTTTTTTGTGTCTTTGTACTCATTGATTTCTTTTTTATATTTTTTCAATTATTTGGAGTATTTTATTGCATTATGTTCCTAACTTTAATTTTGTTTGGTACTGCTTCAACGTAGCACATATTTCTCTGGGACCTTGCTTTTTCGGTAGCTACCAAGGGTCAAGCATAGATCAACCTTGATAAAGTTGTCTCCTATACCCAATGACACTGGAATTATGTGATTTTGTGGCTGCAACATTTTCCGCATAATCATGAATTTGATGTGTTTGACATATAGTCCTCCCTATTCTGCATAATATGTAGATATTATCAAACAACATTTGCTTCTAGTTGAAATGGATCAAAAGTTACTAAAAATGCACAGCAAGGCTTTTTTTTCAAAGTTGACTTCTCACCTTTCTGCTCCTTATTTTGCATCTGGGTGTTAAACTGTTAATAATGTGGTGAAACTCTTGTCCAGATGGTGTTAACGTATAAAAATTAATAAATATGGAAGTCATATCATGTATCTCAATAAGTTGAATATTTTTCCTTTTCTTGCCACACAATTTAGCCAACCCTACTGCATATTTTGGTCCTCACTGCCACATAATTCCAGAGGCCCTGCCTTCACTGATTATATTTATTGAGCTGCTGGGGGTCCGCCTTCTCAAATTAATAATCTAATTTCTGACACTAGTTATTTTGAGCTTTGGGCACATCATAAAATATTTTTTTCCTTCAGGGTATTATATTAATAGATCTCAGACGTTTGTTTTCATGAAAAGTGTTAATAGTATAAGTCTTTATCCATTTTGCGCTGGGATGGCAATATATTCACTTGCACACTGTTCACTGTCACAGTCTCTTTGTTTAGTGATGACACTTTTCTTGGTGCATTTCTATTTGCTAATTGTTTTCTCTCACACTATGGGGCCAATTAAGATGTCGTTAGGAAATCTTTCCCAATGACTCCGGTTAGGAATGCTTTCCTAACGATTCATATTTGGAGAGTCCTACCGACTGGGTACGATGTGTCCTTATCCTTACGGACTCGGTTCGTTTGGATTTCCATTGACGTAATGGGAGCCTGTGTACCGCACGCGAAAACAAGCTCCTGTTGAAAAAAAGGGTGGTTGGGGAAAAGCGGGTACTCTGTGGTGGGTACCACATGGTGCCTGCCACATTGTGCATGCTTGGAAAGAGGGGTCCCTTGGGTACCCCCATGGGGCACATTTGGTTGCCTCAGGGTGAAGGAGGACATGCAAGGAGCCCCCAAAGACCAATTACCAAAGCTGTTTCATCTTGGTCAAACCGATTTGAAACGGTCATCGTAATCCGTCATCGTACTTGTTAGTTCAGAAAGCGTCTCCATTGGGCTGTATGAATCGGCTCTGAACGACTATGGCTGCGCGAATCGCGTTCGGAACAGATTTGGAAAGCATGGACGGTTTCCTTCGGTCGGATACAAGAGTTCCAAATTGGATTCAATATTAATGAATCCCATCCGGAGCCTTTCCGAACGAGATTGTAATCATCCCCTATGTCATACAGAATTAGGAGAATTCCTCTTAGGGCATCCTGAGGGCTACTGATCTGCAAAAACATATGCAGATAATTAGCATAGGAATGTCAATGAGTAAGTAACTCCGCCAGGAGGTCCAATGGAGATCTCAAGTAAATATTATTCCACAGATGAAACAGTGCCAAATTATGTAATATTCAACACCTGACCTAGACAGAAGTCAAGCGGTTGGGGCAAGAACCAATGCTAAAACATTTGCTTTACTTCGTCAGAGCAGAAGCAGGCGTAAACTTGGACTTTAAAAGTTTGAGTAGTTTCTGCTCAGGTTGCCAAACTTGATTACTCTTTCACTTCCACCTTCATTGGTTTTATTTATTGAGTAGTAGGCAGTATTCCTGCCTACACAATTAAATGAATACATAATAAATAACTAATAAAATAAAATGGTGCCTGGCTACTGCATTTGACACTCATTCCTATTCTTGACATTTTTGAATCCTTTTACTCATTTTAACAGAACCGCTTCCTGGCACATCTTGTCATATGGATTGCTAGTCTTTCTCCAACTACCCTACTTTTTGGTGTACATGTACACAGCACCTAGGACCAGGTATATTTTTCTGGGCCAGCCTAGATGCTGCTATATTTTGGTGTACTCTTGGATATTTTGAGTTGTGAAAATGATATATAATGGCCGAGATTATGCCATTAATCTACCTCACCTAAACAAAATGCCTATTCAGGAAAAAAAATACTCTTGCAGGAGCATCAAAACAATGCAAATGACACATGGCAACAATGCCGAACTGCCGAGCCCTCGAGAAAGCCTGGCGCAGAGACCCAACACCAGACAACATGACCACCCTCAAGCTCGCCACCCGAAAACACCACCAACTGATCCATGCCACCAAGAAAACTACATTCAAGGAACGACTGGACAACAACGCACACAACAGCAAGGAACTCTTCAACATCGTTAAAGAGCTCTCCAACCCCAACGCCGGAAACAACGACATCACCCCATCACAAGACCTCTGCAACTCCCTCGCCTACTACTTCCACAACAAGATCGCAGACATACACAACAGCTTCAGCACACAACTGACGCACCCAACGACCGCACCAACGCCCCCCACCACCACCCTTTGCGCCTGGACCCCAATCAGCACCGAAGACACCAGCCACACGATGAACTCCATCCACTCCGGATCTCCAATCGACCCCTGCCCTCACCACGTCTTCAACAAGGCCGACGCGGTCATCGCACCACATCTGCGGTACATCATCAACACCTCCTTCGACACCGCTACCTTCCCGGAGAGCTGGAAGCACGCGGAACTCAGCGCTCTACTGAAGAAACCATCAGCGGACCCCACCGAACTCAAAAACTACCTCCGCATCTCGCTCCTCCCGTTTCCGGCCAAAGTCATCGAGAAGACCGTCAACAAGCAGCTGGCCGCCTTTCTCAAGACGAACGGATCCCTCGACCTCTCGCAGTCTGGCTTCCGGGCCAACCACAGCACCGAGACCGCCCTCATCGCAGCCACCGATGACATCCGAGCCCTGCTCGACAACTGAGAAACAGCGGCCCTCATCCTCCTGGACCTCTCCGTGGCATTCGACACTGTTTGCCACCGCACCCTAGTGCAGCGCCTCAGCAACGTCGGAATCCAGGAGAAGGCACTAGAATGGATCATCTCCTTCCTCGCCGGAAGGACACAGAGAGTCCGCCTCCCCCCGTTCAGATCAGAAGCCACCGAAGTAATCTGCGGCGTTCCTCAAGGCTCCTTGCTCAGCCCCACCCTCTTCAATGTCTACATGAGCCCCCATGCGGCCATCGCACGCTAACACAACCTCAACATCATCTCCTACGCCAACAACACCCAGCTGATCCTCTCCCTCACCAACGACTCCGCTACCGCCAGAGCCAACCTACACGAAGGGATGACAGACGTAGCCAAGTGGATGATGAACAGCCGCCTGAAACTGAACTCAGACAAGACGGAAGTTCTCATCCTGGGCTCCTCACCCTCCACCTGGGACGACTCCTGGTGGCCCCCCGCCCTGGGCAGCGCACCCAAACCAACAGACCACGCACGCAACCTGGGCTTCATCCTGGACTCCTCCCGCTCCATGACCAGACAAATCAACGCCGTCTCCTCATCGTGCTTCAACATCCTGCGCATGCTACGTAAGATCTTCCGGTGGATCCCCACCGAGACCAGGAAGACGGTCACCCAGGCCCTCGTCATCAGCCGACTGGACTACGGCAACTCCCTCTATGCCAGAACCACTGCCAAACTCCAGAAGAGACTCCAGCGGATCCAGAACGCCTCAGCAAGACTCATCCTCGACATCCCCCGACACAGCCACATCTCCGGACACCTGAGAGACCTGCACTGGCTCCCGGTCAACAAGAGAATCACCTTCCGTCTCCTCACCCATGCACACAAAGCCTTACACAACCAAGGCCCAAGATACCTCAACAGCCGCCTCAACTTCTACACTCCCACACGCCAGCTTCGATCGACCGGCCACGCCCTGGCCGCCGTCCCCCGCATCCGAAGAGCCACCACAGGAGGAAGGTCCTTCTCCTACCTGGCCGCCAAGACTTGGAACACCCTCCCGACCCACCTCCGCCTGCGCCAAGACCACCTCGCCTTCAGGAAGCAGCTCAAGACTTGGCTGTTCAAGCAGTAGCGGACCCCCCCTCCCCAAGCGCCTTGAGACCCTCCGGGTGAGTAGTGCGCTATATAAATGCTGTGATTGATTGATTGATTGAATGCAATAGACCCAAACATGACCAGCATTTCCTTAATGCAGGCAGACGTTTTTTTACCAAAGCGGACCAATTGGGTAAATTTTGAATGCAAAATTCCTTTTTGTATTTTTGTTTTTAGTTTGAGTTACTCAGAGGTTGTGCCATAAACAGTATCGGCTTCCTCTTCCTATACCGAAGGCTCCTACCTCTAATTTGTTGAGCTCTTGCTCATTTTGAGTTTGGATGTTGGATGGAAAACATTACTCTTCCTGTGTGTGTGTGGGTGCGTGTGTGTGCATGCACGTACCTGTGTGCATATGCATGGGTGTTTTAGTGAGATGGCTGATTATTTGTTTATCCCCAACTTTCAAAATTTTTTGTAGAGCTTATTGCTAGTGATTATTAATGACAAGTATCACTCTCTCCCTTGTGTTATATTGCTTGTATGGGCATAAGAGTATGTAGAATATAAACAATTGCACCTTCAAGACCATGGCTGAACTGAAGTGCTGCCTTCAACCTATGGAGAGTGTGGTGTTGGCCCAGAATCGAGAAGCATTCCATGCAACTGTGGCAGCAGAACACAACACTTTACTTCCAGCTACAGATTTTGTAGTAAAAAGTATTGCCAATACAACTATTAACCATAAAAATAATAATAAGAATAATGAAAAGTGACCATAAAAAGTAATAAAAAAAATAGTTCAAAGCATTTATTTTAACAAGAAATAAACCCACCCTCACCTCCCACAACTGGCCCACCCCACTCTTTAAATTCCCCAAACATATTCTAATAAAACTATCCTCCCTTCCTCAACTGTCCCACGCTCACCACCCACACCAGGAATGCGCCCTCCGTAGACCCTCCACAACCCATCATCATAAAAATACTCCTGCACCAGTTGTCGCACCCTGACCACCACACCAGGCCCACCCCCTCCCTAAATAATTCAAAAACATCCTAAAGAAGTACCCCTTCTCCAACAGTCCCACCCTTACAAGCCACAACAGTCCCACCCCTTCTCTAAAAAGATACCCCACAATTTTATCCAGTGTTGTTGATTGGCTTTAACCTCTTGCAGGCCTTTAAGTATTGTGTGGAGGAAGGCCTCTGTGATGCAGGATGCAAGGCCCGGCCGCCTGCCTCGGCTGTGGCAGATGTGCTGCCTCCTCTCCGCTGGCCTGACTCTGAAAACTGCTGCTGCCGCCACCTCCTCTCCTCAAAGACAGCTGGCCGGAGGAAGGCCACAGCTATGCGGAACTGCTATATACCACTGATGATGGTCCAAGGCTTACCCTACGAGGACTCTGGGGCTGAGTCCATAGCGGGGATAGCTAAATAGTCTAAAGAAAGAGTGAAGGAATATGAATTGTGGTACCCAATGCAAGCACATGTTTGTATAGCCAGATATCCACACAGTCTTGCTTGGTTTTATATTGGCATAGGAATTTTCTATCCTATTCTGTGTGTTAGACGGACCGGGAGGGTCGGCCGAGATTACGGGGAGAGGTCTCCGGGGAGAGCCGTCTCCAACGACTGTACAGACAAGTAACTTCCCCCCCACAGACGGACACCACACAAGGTTGAAGGTTAACGAGACTTTATATGCAATTCTTAGGTTACGATGATGTGATACAAGGAGGTCTGGACTCAGGGGTCCCCTCGGTTCTAGTCTCTGGCTTAGGAAAGGGGTAGCGGGACAGTCTTTGTTACCAATGAGTGGAAACTAGCTCTCAATCCTCGAGCTCGGCGTTCTAGATGATCGGGCCGCGGCGGAGCCAGCAGGTCCCGAGATGGACGAAGGAAAAACGACGGTCCGCGGCGGAGCCTGCAGGTCCCGGGGAAGATGACGGTTACAACGGTCCGCGGCCACGCCAGCAGGTCCCGACGACGATGAAGGATATGAAGGTTGCGAAGGCTGTGGCAGGGCCAACAGGCAGGACGATGGTGCACAAGACAGAGCTACGGCAGCGCCTGTAGTCCGTCAAGGATGAGTTCCTCTTTACGTCTCTCGACTCCAAGATACAACTGCCTTCCTGCTCTGGAGCTGCCCCAGTTATAGGGCTGGTGTGCTTTGATGTCCGGACTCTCGCACTTGGAGGTCGGGAGGTCCGGGATGAGTGAGTCCAGACACCCAGCAGGGGGGTGGAGCCGGCGCCCGGGGAGGCGATGGGCGAGCGGCACTTGGCGGGGGAGAGCCATCGACACCTCCTTCTCCCATTGACTTGCCAAGTAGCCCGCTCACCTCCTGGGTGGATGGTGGTGCCGGGATGTCTGAGGCCTGGCCAGGCCCAGGGTTGAGGTCGATCGGGGGCCAGGCGGCCTCGTGGTGGAGTGTCCAAGATGGCGCCCCAGGATGGGCGCGAGGGCCGGCAGTGGATCGGACCCACGAGGTTGACATGCTCGAGGGCAGGGGTCCCTGAGGGGACAGAGGACGTGCAACGGTGGTGTGTGGTACTTGCGGGCCCGGACTCGGGCCTGGTTGGGCCGGGGGAGAGCGGCCCTTCATGGGGCCTGTCCAACATGCGTCCCCCCCAGCTGAAGGCGGGGACAGTCACCCATCCTCTTGGGGACTCTCCTCGTCGAGGCGGAAGAAGCGGGACAGGCCATCCGCGTTGGCGTGATCTGGCCCAGGCCGGTGTTCAACTGTGAAGTCCATACCCTGCAGGGAGATGGACCAGCGTAGTAACTTCGGGTTCTCCCCCCGCATCTGCATCAGCCACTGCAGGGGCCTGTGGTCAGTCTGCACCCGAAAGTGGGTGCCAAAAAGGTAGGGCCGGAGTTTCTTGAGGGCCCATACCACAGCGAAGGCCTCCCTCTCTATGGTGCTCCAGCGTTGTTCCCGTGGTAGGAGTCGCCGGCTGATAAAGGCCACCTGTTGATCAAGGCCGTCGGTGTTTACTTGGGACAGGACTGCCCCAATGCCATGGTCGGAGGCATCCGTCTGGACAACGAACTCCCGGCTGTAGTCGGGGGCCTGGAGCACAGGGGCAGAACACATGGCGGCTTTTAGTTGTTCAAATGCAGCTTGGCACTCCGGGGTCCAGTTGACGTTCTTGGGCTGGTTTTTTGACGTGAGTTCTGTGAGGGGCCCTACTATGGTACCGTAGTCCTTCACGAACCTTCGATAATATCCTGTGAGGCCCAGGAAGGCTCGTACCTCGGTCTGAGTGATGGGGGGCTGCCAGGACTGGATGGCGGCAATTTTTAGCTGCAGAGGGGCCACCAGGCCGCTTCCCACCTGGTGCCCGAGGTAGGTTACAGACCCTTGCCCAATTTGACACTTGCTGGCCTTGATCGTGAGGCCAGCTCGCTGAAGGGCTTGCAGCACTGCTCGGAGGTGGTGGAGGTGCTCGGGCCAATGGTGGCTGTATACAGCGATGTCGTCTAGGTAGGCGGCGCTGAATCCTTCGAGCCCCGCCAGGACCTGATTGACGAGCCGTTGGAATGTTGCCGGGGCATTCTTCATGCCGAAGGGCATGACGGTGAAATGGTAATGGCCATCGGGGGTGGAAAAGGCAGAACGTTCCTGCGCCCGGGGTGTGAGGCCGATTTGCCAGTAGCCCGCCGTCAGATCGAAGATACTGAGATAGCGGGCAGCTCCCATGCGGTCGATTAGTTCATCTGCCCGGGGTATGGGATGCGCGTCTGTTCTGGTGGCCGCATTCAAGCCCCGGTAGTCGACGCAGAACCGGAGTTCTGGTGTGGTGCCGGGTGCAGCTGCTTTGGGGACCAGTACTACAGGGCTGGCCCAGGGGCTGTCCGAGGGCTCGATGACCCCGAGTGTGAGCATCTTGGCCACCTCTTCCTGGATGCAGGCCCGTACCCGATCTGGCACGCGGTAGGCCCGGTGGCGGATAGGGGGGCTGTCCCCCGTGTCCACATCGTGCACACACCAGGGAGTGACACCGGGGGTGAGGGAGAACAGGCTGGCGAACTGTGATAGGAGGGCTTGACACTCTTGGCGTTGTTCTCTGGTGAGGGCCTCCGAGAGTCGGGCCCCATCCACGGAGCCGTCTTGCTCCTGAGTCCGTAGGAGGTCAGGGAGAGGCTCGGAGTCTTCTTCAATCCCATTGTCTGTGGCCATCAGGAGGCTGAGCTCTGTTCGCACAAAGTGGGGCTTTAGTCTGTTAGCGTGGAGGACCCGGAGAGGGTTCCGGGAGGATTCCATGTCGATGAGATAGGTGGCAGGGCCCTTGCGCTCGACTACTTTGAAGGGCCCCGTCCATTTGTCTTGCAGGGCGCATGGCTCAGTGGGGGACATCACCCATACCTGTTGGCCAGGTTCGAATTCAATGGATGAGGCATTCTGGTCATACCATTTTTTCATGTCCTCTTGACTGGCCTCTAGGTTGGCTTTTGCCAGTTCCCTGAACCGCCGGGTCTGGTTGCGGAGGGTTAGGAGGTACCGGAAGACATCTGGAGGGTTCTTTAACGGAGGCATCTCCCAGCCTTCTTTGACTAGGCTGAGCGGCCCCCGCACTGGGTGTCCATATAGCAGTTCAAATGGGCTGAAGCCCAGGGATTTCTGAGGGACCTCTCGGTAGGCGAAGAGGAGGCACGGCAGCAGCACATCCCATTGGCGACGGAGGGGCTCTTCCAACCCCCGATCATCCCCTTTAGCGTGCGGTTGAACCGCTCAACAAGTCCGTTCCCTTGAGGGTGATAGGGGGTCGTGAATCGGTAGGTGACCCCGCACTGTTGCCAGAGGGATTTCATGTATTTAGAAATAAAGTTCGTGCCGCTGTCGCTGACGACTTCTCGGGGGAAGCCCACACGGGAGAAGATCCCCATCAGAGCCCGGCCGACTACCGGGGCTGTCACAGTCCGCAGAGGAACAGCCTCAGGGTAGCGGGTGGCGTGGTCCACTAGCACCAAGATGAATCGATGGCCTTGTTTTGTGCGCGGGTCCAGGGGCCCCACAATGTCTATTCCGACCCTCTCAAATGGGGTAGTGACCACAGGAAACGGTTGCAGGGGGGCCTTTAGTTTGCGGCCGCTCTTCCCACTGGCTTGGCACGTGGGGCAAGATCGGCAATGCTGGTGCACATTGTTCCTCATTTTGGGCCAGAAGAAGTGGGTCACTAGGCGACTGTAGGTTTTATCTTGTCCCAGGTGTCCTGCTAGGGGGACATCGTGGGCCAGGTTTAGCAGGAAGTCTCTAAAACGGAGGGGCACCACTAATACTCGGTTGGCCCCCAGCTCGGCGATTCTTTGCTCGCTGTACAGCAGATCATTGTCCCAGTAGACCCAATGAGTTCCGGGGGTATCCCCTGCGCTCTGGGCGAGCGCTTGCTGGCGGAGTCCCTCGAGGGAGGGACAGGTCTTCTGTTCTTGGCGAAATTGTTCTTGCGTGGGCCCCCCCTCTAGAGGCCATTGGTCGAGGTTAGCGAGGTCGGAAGGTTGAGCTGGTTCGGGGGGAATGTCATGGTCGGTGGTTTCGGCTGGGGCGACCGGAGGCGGTGGCGCCGGCCATTCGGGTTCTTCTGGGCGGTGGTTGGCACGGGCGGCCATGGACCGGGTGGTGACGCACGCCCAGTCCGGGACGCCTAACATCCCTAGGTGTTCTCTTCGCTCCACGGCGGCCCATCGAGAGCTCTCAAGGTCATTTCCAAGGAGGCAGTCTACGGGGGCATCGTCTCGGACCGTTACTTTCAACATGCCGGAGACCCCTCCCCATTCGAAAGGGACGCAGGCCATCCGACACAGACTTTCCGAGTTATCGGCTGATCGTACAGGGCAGAGAATGTTCGGTAGATACTGTTCTGGGGTCACCAGGTGACAGCGGACGGCTGTTACACTGGCCCCGGTGTCACGAAGGGCTTCGGCCCGGCGTCCATTGATGCTCACCCATTGGCTGTACTTCTGGGTGTTAGCGGGTAGGGGGACCCGCGGGACCATGTCTTTCCCCCCTAAGCATGCTAGAGCCATGGCGGCTGGCTCCCACTCTGGATGCTCTTGTTCGTATTCTTCCTGCTCCTCGGAGATCTGTTCTTCCCCTAGGGCCGCAGCGGCCACTTGGCGGGGTCTTGGGCTCTGGTACTGCGGGCAGTTTGGGTCGTTTGCATAGTGGCCTACTCGTTGGCATCGGTGACACGTGACATTGGCTCTGTACCCCGGTCGCGCCGGGGTGCCGCCCCGGTTGGCCGGGGGGGTGGTGCTGGTAGCGGGGGCGACCGGAGCGTTGTCTCTTCCTCGTCCTTGGCCCCCTCCTCCTCCTCTAGGTCGGTGCTGACCATTGTTGTTCCGGTTCTGTTCGTGGGACCCATTCCGGCCCACTCTGGTGATCTCCCACCGGTCAGCTTCGGCCGCGAGCTGCCGGGTATCCGTTAACTTACTGTCGAGGAGGTGCTGGCGGAGCTCAATGAAGCAATTGTTCGACAGATGCTCCCATACCATCAGATTGAACAGTTGTTCGTAGGTCGTGACGTTGCTTCCTCTGATCCAGCCCTCGAAAGCTCGGCTAAAGTACGTTACATAGTCCACCCAAGTTGTACCCGGGATGCGGGTGCAGTCTCGGAACCTCTGACGGTACATCTCAGGTGTGAGGCCATAGCGGGTGAGGAGTGCCGCTTTCATATGGTCATAGGAGGTCATCTGGTGGTCCGGGAGCTGTAGCAGGGTATCGCGGCCCTCATTGAGGAATCTCCCCCATAGACCGGCTCCCCAGTCGCTTCTATCGATCCGGTGTGCAGTCATAGCGATTTCATAGGCCTTAAACCATTGCTGGATGTCGTCCTCTCGGAAATATTCTCGGACAACATCCTTGGGGATGTGTACCTTTTTGTCTGTGGCCCCTGAGGTGTGGGGTCGCTCGGGCACCCCTACTTCTTTATTCTGTTTGCGCAGATTGATCTCGGCTAGGTTCCGTTCGTGTTCGGACGCCAGTTTCTTTTCCTCGAGCTCCCTTTGTCTCTGTTTCTCCTCTCTTTCTTCTCGGAGACGCAGGTGCTCTAAGTTGATTTTTTGTTCGGCCAACTTGAGTTCAACGTCCATCTTGAGTCGGGCCATTTCTAGCTCGTGTAGTCGGGTTCTTTCTCTTTCCTGGATCTCGTCTTGCGAGAGACCCGTTCTTTGCCCTTCAGGGGCCGTGGTGGTTTTTTCTGCGGTGCTTTGATCGGGGGTTCCGGCAGCCCCGGTCTCTGCCCAAGATTCTAGGGCATGCTTAAAATCGTCTTTGGTGCTTAGTCCGGTGGTAGCGATACCCAGTTCGATGCAGAATTGTTTTAGTTCACGATGGCTGTACTCCTCCAGTTTCTCCATTTGGAACTTCTCGGTTGATCCGCTTTCTTTGGTTGTCATTGTGATTTCGTCGTGGGGTGAGCTACTCTCTGTACGTTATGCGGTGATTCGGATCGCGCCGCTGGCCACCAATGTTAGACGGACCGGGAGGGTCGGCCGAGATTACGGGGAGAGGTCTCCGGGGAGAGCCGTCTCCAACGACTGTACAGACAAGTAACTTCCCCCCCACAGACGGACACCACACAAGGTTGAAGGTTAACGAGACTTTATATGCAATTCTTAGGTTACGATGATGTGATACAAGGAGGTCTGGACTCAGGGGTCCCCTCGGTTCTAGTCTCTGGCTTAGGAAAGGGGTAGCGGGACAGTCTTTGTTACCAATGAGTGGAAACTAGCTCTCAATCCTCGAGCTCGGCGTTCTAGATGATCGGGCCGCGGCGGAGCCAGCAGGTCCCGAGATGGACGAAGGAAAAACAACGGTCCGCGGCGGAGCCTGCAGGTCCCGGGGAAGATGACGGTTACAACGGTCCGCGGCCACGCCAGCAGGTCCCGACGACGATGAAGGATATGAAGGTTGCGAAGGCTGTGGCAGCGCCAACAGGCAGGACGATGGTGCACAAGACAGAGCTACGGCAGCGCCTGTAGTCCGTCAAGGATGAGTTCCTCTTTACGTCTCTCGACTCCAAGATACAACTGCCTTCCTGCTCTGGAGCTGCCCCAGTTATAGGGCTGGTGTGCTTTGATGTCCGGACTCTCGCACTTGGAGGTCGGGAGGTCCGGGATGAGTGAGTCCAGACACCCAGCAGGGGGGTGGAGTCGGCGCCCGGGGAGGCGATGGGCGAGCGGCACTTGGCGGGGGAGAGCCATCGACACCTCCTTCTCCCATTGACTTGCCAAGTAGCCCGCTCACCTCCTGGGTGGATGGTGGTGCCGGGATGTCTGAGGCCTGGCCAGGCCCAGGGTTGAGGTCGATCGGGGGCCAGGCGGCCTCGTGGTGGAGTGTCCAAGATGGCGCCCCAGGATGGGCGCGAGGGCCGGCAGTGGATCGGACCCACGAGGTTGACATGCTCGAGGGCAGGGGTCCCTGAGGGGACAGAGGACGTGCAACGGTGGTGTGTGGTACTTGCGGGCCCGGACTCGGGCCTGGTTGGGCCGGGGGAGAGCGGCCCTTCATGGGGCCTGTCCAACACTGTGACCCTGTTTTTCTTTTACAAACAAGTCACAAACTAGTTTTTGCATACATCACATGCCATTAATTAATCCACTTAGAATTTTAAAATGTTTTCTACTAAAAAGGGTGAAAATTGAAAATTAAATACATTCATGGAGTGGCTCTTTCATCACACACTTAACATGTGTTTAAAAACCATGACTAAACTGCAAAGTTACATTACCGTGGAAAACCACAGCAAATTACATTTTTGCTGCATCAATTGTTTGACTATATATATGCGACGGCCAGCCAGACATCCGCACTTTGAAAGCTCTAGCCCAGCTGTCTGAAGACAGCTGGGTCAGAGTAAGTGCAGGGCTTCAGTATCCCTGGGAGTGGCGAGTGAGAGGAGCACCCAGATTTGAGCCTGCACTGCAGCATCCCGTTGCAGCTGAGAAGAGGTCTGGAGCTGACATCAGAGACGTCAGTTCAGTCCTGCATCAGTTGAGGTAAGTTTTTGTATTTTAATAATTAAAATGTTTTCCCGCTTGCCCTTCTGCTCACCCGCCGCTCCCCGTAGATTCCAGATGCTACTGACCTGATCCCAGCTGAAATTGTTTCTAGATAATGTCCTATGAAGAAGACTGGATCAGTTGATTCTCCAATGGAAAAGGAAAACATCTTCATGCCTTCATAACTGATAGAATTCTGCACAGTGAAAATAAAGACCTCTGCTCAAACATTAGTTTTCTTTTTTTCTAAGAAGCAAAATGTTTACCCATGGAAAAAGCACTTCTTCTACATCCCTACCGAATGTTTCAGTGACCCTTTCCCATCCTGAAGGGGAATTATTCCAGCTTCTGGATGGGTAAATCTCTGACCATTTTAGGGAGTAAAGTAGTGAGAAAGAAGTTTGGGAATGCGCTCATACATCCATTTGTGTGTGTTCCAAAACTTCCAAAGGCAGCCATGTCTTAAAAAGCCAACTTTCCGGCAATTCTGTGAGATTTACTTGTACTTGTTTCGCTGCACTGTTTGTGGATACATCTGCAGTACTAAATGCAATTATGTCTGCTAAAAGCCCTTTTCAAATTAAAGGCAGGCAAGTGAGTGGCATTTCAGGAGTGGATCCTGTAAATGAAAAAAGAAACAGGTTGTGGTTCACACTAGATAACCACGGCCCAGCTGTAATACACAAACACTCCAGTTCACGGTTCACAAAAGTTAAAACCTTTTCTCTAATGTACTAATGTAATCCCTTTTTAGGTTTTTATGACTCCTAAAATGGGATTGTGAATGAATACTGGTTCGATATATGGAAGAGGTGTGCTCTAGGCGCCCCTTCAAAATACTGATTCGGTATCTAATGCTTCAATGTTTTGCTATTGAAATCTACTTACAAGACATTGAGGTACAGATTTACTTAAAGGGGCAAAATTACAAATATTACTTGCTGATTTGGGTTGCATGAAAGGGACAAATAGTCCATACCTACTATGGGAGGATGTCTTCCCCTTTGTGAATGTAAAACAAAAGTTTGCTGAAGATTAAGTCATGCCACAGGACCACTGCCACTCTCAAAATAACAAAAACAAGAGAACCCTTTCTTTTTTTGTGTTCAAAATATTGTATTGAATTTTATATTAAAACAAGGACAATACAAAAAAGCACCAAATTAGGTACCCATAAAAGTATTTCTAACTTGAATAATACAACAATTGCAGTACCTATATATAAAACAGATACAATGTAATATGATGGATAATAAATTAAAAAGGAAGGGGCAAAACTGCATACTATCATTAATGTAGAAAAACCTTAACAGAGCTACTTATAATAACCATCCATTTGTTACAGATCTAGACATAAATAACATATTAAAAAAATATAATTATAAATATAAAGCCATATAAATATCAATCAGTTTCCAAAATGAATGACAAGAAAAATGTATATGAATAATACCTGATAAGGTTAGATTAGGACCTCTTGTAGTAAAGATTATCCATGACCATGAAATAAAAATAAAGGAACATCTTTCTAACATACAGTAATACATTTTAAGGCAGCTGTTAATAACAAATCTAAGAGTTTAGAGTTCAAATCAGATCAATTCATAGAAAGAGCAACAGATTTGCAGATCAAAATATTAAATGAAAGCGTTTCAGGGAAATTGAATATATTTTTAGCACATCTCAAACTTCCCTCCAAAACTTATCAACGAAATTACTTTTAAAAATCATGTCTTTTAACGAACCTGGATGCAGATAACAATGGCAACAATTAGAAGTAGATAGAAGCTTAGCTTGAAATAACTTTAATGGAGTCCATAAGCAGTTAAAAAGAATGAAAGAGTTTGTTTGATACAATGAAACAGGTAAACATCCTGAAATATTATTTAACCAGATATTCTTCCATATATTCTGAGATAATAATACAGAAAGTTCATTATTCCAAAACGTAGAAATCACATTAATATTGATACCTTGGAAATTATTAAATTTTCTATAAATTCATGATACAGAATGAGATGAAGGAGACACTGCTTGAATATAAATTGCTGAATCTGAATTAATGTTGAGTGAATATTATTAGGAAAGGAACCTAGCCTAGAATTACATAAAAGCTCATATTTAGAAAAGTCAGAAGGAGGCAAACAACATTTTTGTTGCAACTCATCAAATTATAAAAATGTTTTATTATATTTTAAATAAAAATACCAGCTTTAATTCAAGAGTGCCAAAATGTTACAGTTCGAGAAAGTTTTAATTGTGGATTGTGCCATAATGACATATCTACGGTGTGTGAAATAGTCAATTGAAAAAGTGAATCTAAATCATGAAATATTAACTTTGTGGATTTCAAAATAATAGATTTATTAGGTAACTTTGAAATATTAGACATAGTTAGTAAAGCAGGTCAAGGAAACAGTGCTAATAAACCTTTTTCCATGAGAAGCCACATAGCGGGATTATTAAGATGCGAATAATTAAACCAAAGGGAGCTTTGTTTTAATATAAACACTTTATGATAATAATAAAAAAAATATGCTTAACCAAATCCTCCATTATATTTTGCAACTTTTAATATTTTATAACTTATTCGGGGGGTTTATTATTCAAAAGGAACTTAGAAAAGAGTTTATCTACAATTTTATAAAACTGCATAGGAAATTGACTAGGAATCATAGCCAGGGATAAAAGATTTTAGGAGCTATTACCGTTTTTATTGAGTATATTTTCCCCTACCATGAAAGATGCAATGCAGAACCTTTGGAAAATTTGTCTTTAATATAAAGTATATTAGTTTCACAATTTAATGTAATAGCTCTTTTTATGGAATTGGAAAATAGAATACCAAGACATTTAAGTGTATCCCTTAAAATAGAATAGCAAAATATTTAAGTGTAAAATAGAATACCAAGATATTTAAGTGTATCCCTTTGTCAAATTATTTCTTTTATGAGTAACATGTCAGGTGTGCAATGAAGATTGAGAGGAAAGAATTCAGTTTTGTTAGTATTTAATGTATAACCTGAAATCTGTAAGTATAATGAGATTATATCAAATAATGGAGGAATGGAGGATTCAGGATTACTAATGAACAAAAGTATATCATCTGCATAAGCTAACATTTTTATAAACACATCATTATTATTAATACCAGTAATAGCTATACAATTTCAAATAGTAAGTAGTGAGTAAAGGTTCAAGAAGAAAACGAATTACCAAAGTTAAACGCAGATAAGGTATGGAAAATATATTGCCAATGAATTTTGTCATAAGCTTTTTAAGGATCCAATGCCAGTACTCCAGATGGTATGGTAAGGGTAAAGGCATGTAATAAGACTCTAGTATTGTTAACTGACTATCTATTTTTCATGAAACCAGATTGATCGGGAAGCTTAAGGGACTCCAGTACAGAGGTCAACCTGGTTGCAAGAATTTTAGCCTAGAATTTACAATCCTGCTTTATTAAGGAAATATGGTGATAATTTGATACAATAGATGGGTATGTATTAGGTTTTGGAGGAACTAGAATCAATGCTTCAGTAAAAGATCCAGAAGTTGAGTCTGAAACACTAAAAAAGGTAAAAAGCTTAAACAAATGAGGAATTAGCTAGTAGGAAAATTCTTTATAAAATCCAGCTGGAATTCAATTAGGACCTGGAGATGTACATTGCTTAAGGGATTTAATAGCGAAATTCAATTTCTACCATCGTAATTGGTGATCTTAATTGATCTTTGGTTGACTGTGACACTTTTAGTAAGCCACATTTATGTAAAAAATGGTTAACCAGGGATGTTTCCCCCAAATGAGGTTTATTGTACAAGGTTAAATAATAATTTAAAAATGCATTCACAATATCCTTTTTGGATAAGGCAATCTTTCCATTGTAACCATGTATTGTATTTATTTGATTTTTATCTTTTTTAATACACAAATAATTTGCCAATAGTTTTCCAGATCTATTAGCATTGAAACAGAATTTGGCTTTAGTATTAGAAAGTTGTATACAAGCTTTTCTACTTAATATTTAATTACATTCATAACAAAGTTTTTCTAATTGTTTGTTATATTTGAGATCATTAGAAGTTATGAAGAGTCTCTCAAATTTCGCAATTTGTTTATCCAAATCCTTAATTTTGGAGTTGAAAGATTTGTTTTAATGAGCCATAAGAGAAATGGATGCCCGCTAATATAAGCCTTAAATGCATCCCATCTAGTCACCATAGACGTAGAGCCTTCTGAGTTAAAAGTAAAATAATCCTGAAGTGCTGATAAAAATGTCCGTGTATTATTTTCGTTAAGAACAATATGTGTATTCATATACCATGTAGGTTGGGCCTGATAAGTTGAGCTATGTTGTAAAACAACAGAAATAGGAGCATGGTCAGAAATATCAATATTATAGATATTTGGTGCAGAAAGTGAATTAATTGCGTCAAAAATAATAAATAATCGAATCTTGAATGAGAGTTATGAGGATTTGACAAAAAATGTAAAATATTTTTGTGTTCGGTGATGTAACCACCAAATATCAACCAACTTAGTTGTTTTAAAGAACAGCTTAGAGTGAAGGCCAATATTTAGTATGTGATGATCTATCTAACAAAGGATCACAAATGAGGTTAAAATCTCCTCCAACAATAAGTGGAACATTGCCTAACTTAAGCACCTCTGTAGTAAAAAGAGACCAAAAATTAGGATCATCAGTAGTCGGACCATATACATTAATTAAAAACATAACTGTGTTTTGAACTAAACTTTTCACTATAATGTAACGACCTTCTGTATCCAAACATATTCTCAATATTTGAAAATGTAATCTTTTTGCAAAGAGGATAGCAACACCATTTCTATATGAACAGCAGGAGAAGCTATAACAGTGCTAACCCATTTTTTCTACAGAAAAGCTAAAACTGTGTCTCCTGTAAAAAAAAAACAAATATCTGCTTAATGACTTCCTAAAAAATCCTAAAATTTGAGTGCGCTTAACAGGATGTCTTAAACCTTTAGCGTTCAAATATACAATTTTAATTTTACTGAAATTAGCCATTATGGAGAGAAGAAGGTACAGAGAAGAAAGAAGCAATGACATTTGAAGTGTAGAAGCAAAAAAGTAGCTCTAGAAATAAATAATAGGAATAAAAGAAAAGGAAAGATGCATACAAACACAGAAAAAGACAACATATAAACATTGATGACAATCTTGAATCACACACACGCATAGTAAGCATAACCTATCCAATAATGCCCTATAGAAAAATTGGTTAAATAGGCATGCTACAAGGAACAATGAGGTTAATGCTCAAGTATCAGTCTAATGAGTATCAAAGGAGAGCTGGGAATGTTGGTCCAAGAATAGACAAAGGTCATCAGGGCGTCAAAAGGACTTTCAAAATTCGCATAGTCGAGGGGTCAAACAGACTATATTTGAAACCATAACTTTTTAATCGTGGTCGAAGATCAGTGAAGTCTTTGCACATTTTAATTTAATTGCCATTAACCACTATGATGGGATTTCCGAAGCCACCTTCCGTATCAACACTAGGTGATGATGACATAGAACTTTAAAGATCATTTTTCTGGGTTTATTTTGGTGTGCATTGCGAAGGGCGAGGAATTCTATGTAGCTTATCAATTTTATATAAGATGACATAGAACTTTAAAGATCATTTTTCGGGGTTTATTTTGGTGTGCATTGCGAAGGGCGAGGAATTCTATCTAGCTTATCAATTTTATATTTCTCATGAAATTTTAGGCATAAGAGACCAGGTAATAAAATCTCCAAATATAACCTACAATCATTATCATCCAGTAAGTTAAATATACTCAAGTTGTACTGTCTATTACGATTTTCCAAGTCAAGTAGTAAGCTGGTCACAGGTATTATTTTTGCTGCAAGCGGTGAGAAACTGTCAATTTTCACTTTATTATCCTGAATTTTATTTGCATTATCAGCTACTTTCATTGAAAGACTAGCCATTTATTTTAGTATATTTTTATTCTCTGACGGAATAGAATCAGTGTTAGAATGAATAGCTTGAATCTCATCAAGTAATAAAGCCTCAAAAATGCTGCTGCTGGTACTGAAAGCAAGGTAATGCTCGCCTATAGTTGCTAAAAATCGTTGATTAAGGGCAGATGCCAACGGAGATGACCGTTGGGCGTTTCCATCTTAATTTGCACGCTTGCGCAACTCCACAGAAACCCTACTTTTTAAAAGCAATCTGGTTTACTTTATGGAAAAAGAGCTGCATTTATAAAAAAAAAAGTAAACAGATTATATTATTAAAAAGCAATCACAGACACAGCTGTCTGCTGGCTCCAGCAGGCCACTATACCTGTGATGTCCTACAGTCAGAGTGTTTCACAGTTTCTGACCTACCTCATTATTATCCAGAGGTAGGTCAGATTGCGACTAAGCACAATTCGTATTTTTATGACTGAGCTATTAGTACATAGGTTCGGTCTTAAAAGTATTTACTGGTCGCAAAAATACTGGTTTCAGTTTGCGACTAGCATCTGGTGACCAGATGTTTGTACATCTAGCCCTAGGGTGAGAAGCATTTCATGCGCCCCTGAGATTGCGGAACTTCATGAATAGCTCTTTTCAAGTGTTCTCTTACAGTACTAGCATGCAGTTGTCTGCCTTTGAACGAGTCATTTGAGTGGTTTTATAATAACCTGAAAATGACTAGGAAGCAGAGATGTAAAATAGCTCCTTTCATGCACACTGAGGAATGGGCAAAGGACTACAAAGCCAAGCACCAGGATGAGTCACAACAATCATTACTGTGGTCAAATAAATGCTATTATTCATGAGAACTGACTAATTGATATTTTCCCTGTTGGGTAAACATCACGATTGTTCATACAAAACATATAGGTCAGACACACACTAAGGATTTAGCTATAATAAGATAATCTAATTAAGGAGTTGAATTGGTGGCATAAATACGGGGCTTATTGCATAGAAAGATTCCAGGAGACATGCCACATTTTTCAAACAACATTGTTTGTTTTTTTGTTTACTTTCCTTACATTTTAACTGTGCCTGTGTTTACTCAGAATCAGAATTCTCTTTATTCGGCTGCGAACAGACATAAAAGCATATAAGACGTGCAAAAATAGCAATAAAATACATACCACATCATAAAATTACTGTCTTTTAAAAGCCTGTGTTTACTCATTGTGACTTCATTTCAAGATGCTAGCGTGCATTTTTGGAAGCCACATGGTGAACAGCTTTCACAAGCAGTGTAGTGCATGCAACGTCTTTGTTAAAAAGCAGGTGGGTTTGATGAACACAAGAGGGCCTGATAAACAAAGAACAGTGCAAATATTGAAATGTTTATCATGTACCTATAATCCATGTGGCCAAGGGTATGGGCCCAATTCACAAACATTTTCATTTGACTGACTCTAGTAGTACTGCTGAAATCCAGGAGTAAGCTGGAAATACTCTTGTCTTATTGTTGAATTCATTAGTAAGCAAGAGAATTACAATGGTAGATCACACTCATTAGGGAGTCTCCGCGATAGAAAGGCATAACACCACCCACATCATAATACGGATGCACCGCCACCATATCATAGGCTTTTTCCGCCCGGTAGGCAATCGTGACGCTTGCCTACAGGCGGAAAAGCGGCAGACGGTCTTTCCGTCCGCCGCGGTAACCCCACCATGCTAATGTGGCAGGGGGTAAAAGGCCATCGGGTCGGGTGTTTTGCCGATCCTCCTGCCATGGTAATGGGCTCCTAAGTCTTACACCGCTGTTTGAAATCTGCAAATTATGCAGAAAATGATGAAAATTCATAATTATGTGGCAAAAACTGTAGTGACACAATAGCTTAAATCCACCGGCCCTCACCGTTGTCCATTGTTTTATGACGCAATTCTTAAAGAATGGTAAGCAAAACCTACAGTTTCTAATTACAATCTTGGCTTATTGTTAGCTGTACTTTGAAGAAAACAGTTCTTTTAGGCTAACTACCCAAAATAAACACGTCAAATAAAAATTCATAATGAATAACATGTCATATGGTCCTATATTGTCATTTCGGGCTGTGGTGGGATAAGAATAAACGTACCTACATAAGTGAGTGCGCATGAGCACAGCTGAGTAAGTGATTAATTTCGCAGTAAGATTGAGCACAGCTCAAAAGGGATTAATATAAGAGTGTGAGTGGGTGAATCAAGCTTAATAAGTGGTTGATATAAATACCTTCACAATATTGTAGTATTTAATGTTGTGGTCAAGATGCTTTTCTAAGCCAATATGTTTGCACTCAATTTTCGGGCATGGCTTTCAATATTTACAGCAACATAAAAGAGCGGCACTGGTGGTGGGTTTCCACACCAATATGCTCAGAATAAAAAGCGCACAGTACTTTGATATTTTGAAGTACTCCATGCATTTTGCTGCTCTTGATTTCTGATGTTATTTGTAAACGTTTGACAAATGGTTCATTTTAGAGTAAGTTCGATCAGTAACATTGTGCACAATATGTAGGGATTTAAAGACACTTTACAGGGGGGTTGAGAGTAAGGCAGTAGCCAGAAAATTAAAATACCCCCCTCTTTGAACCAAAGCTCTTATGGCACCAAGCAAGCGAAGCAAATCACCATGACCCTCCCCAGAAAAGCTTGCTTGTCTCTTCCATCCATCAATCCTTTCATCCTGCTATCCACCAGCTGATACTCACCATTTCACCTTTACATTCTATTCAATGTTTCATCCATCATTCAGTCTGTCACCGTTCTGTCTGCTCATCCATGTCTAAACCTATCCATCCACCATCAAACCTATCCATCAAACCCATTCATCCATCCATCCATTCTTTCACCTAGTCATTTGTCCTTTCACTTATCCATCCCCTTTTTATCCCAACCTAACCCATTCATCCATTGATTTTTTCACTCATCATCCACACTTTGACTCCATTGATCTATCCACCCTTTCACTCCATCCACCCATCCACCTTTTCACTCAGCCACCCCTCCTTTCACTCACCTACCAGCCTTCGACCTATCCATCCTGTTAGAACTGGCTATTTCTGGTAGGCTAAGGCTGACGCCAAAGCCAGGCAGAAACCACCATTCTAGTCAGGGTAAGGGAGTCACACGCCAAGATAACCCCTGCTCACCCCCTTGGTAGCTTGGCACGAGCAGTAAGGCTAAACTCGGAGGCAATGTGTAAAGCATTTGCGCCAGCACACAACAGCAACAACATACTAGGCACACCACAAAAGAAACTCCACACAAGGTTATTATAAAATAACTTTTGTATTGTAAAAACACATCAGTTAGGATCACACAATATACATGGTGCCAACTGGCACGGGCGATATTCACAAGGGATTATGTACAGGACAGGGCCACATGGGCCACTGTCAGAATCAGAAATAGCACCTTTAGAACTTAGAATAAGTATAGCACAAGATAACAGTTATAAAATACATCCAGTAACTACTGGGAACAGGTACCAGGACCCCACTAGGACCACCTGTACTAAAAGAACAACCACCTAAGAATAAAATACATTTAGGGGTATAAACAAGAACACATTACCCATGATGCATGAAACACATTCAGGAGTAGTAAAGGAAAAACACATGATGCCTAAAAACATTCAGAGGTGTACGGACAACCACCTAAGTATCACACAGCGTTTAGGGGTCTAGGAAAGAACACATTACCCATGATGCATAAATATACATTCAGAGGAGTAGTACCAGGGAAACACATGATGCATAAAAACATTCAGAGGTGTAAGACAAGGGAAACACATGATGCATAAACCTACACATTCAGCGGTGTTCAGAACAGAGCACATGATGCAATAAAATACATTCAGGGGTGCAGCGCAGGGAAAATGAAGACACAGGATGCCTAAAATCATTCAGAGGTGTAAGACAAGGGAAACACATGATGCATAAACCTACACATTCAGCGGTGTTCAGAACAGAGCAGATGATGCAATACAATACATTCAGGGGTGCAGCGCAAGAAGACACATGATGCCTAAAACATTCAGAGGTGCAGCGCAGGGAAAAGGAAGACACATGATGCCTAAAAACATTCAGAGGTGCCAGAACAATACAATAGCGCATAAATCACATGATGCCTAAAAAACATTCAGAGGTGCAGGAATAACACATGATGCACGAAAACACATTCAGAGGTGCAATAACCATACAATTGCGCAAAACTCACAGTAGGCAATTACCATCCTAGACATAGCAGGTAACCACATTGCGCAAAACTCACATTAGCAACTTACTATTAAAAACATAGAAATCACATTGCGCAGAAATCACATACCAGCCCCCATCTAATAAAGGGACTAAAAGCCCTATGTCTAGAATGTCAGGGCGCTATGCCATGCAGCGCCAGTCAGGGGTGTGCCACTGGCGCAAGACCTAAACGTAGCAGGTGCCCACTACTTGCTGGGCACCTGGGAACACTCACAAGGGCCTAAACGCTGCAGCTGGCACTAAGTGCTGCGCAGCTATGACTGGCCGGGCACCTCTGTGCCATCTCTGTCCCTCTCAGGGACTCACTCTCCAACTTGCGCCTAAACGGTGCAGCTGCCCACTAATTGCTGGGCAGCTGGAGAATTCAAATCTGTGGCATTGGCTCTCAGTAGCCCTTGAACATACAACTGCGCCACACGGAGCCACACAGGCTCTGAAAACAACTTAGGGGCGTTGGAGCCATCTGGCTCTAAAATCCGCTGTGCCCCAGGAGCCCACGGGCTCCTTAAACCATCACATATGCCCACGAGCCTCTCTGGGCTCTCCAAACACATCGAAAGCAATGGTGCCCCCGGGGAGCCTTTACGGCTTGACAACAACTGTGCCCAGGGAGCCTCTCGGGGCTCTCAAGAAATGCCCCCAGAGCCTTCTCAGGCTCTATACACCGTTGGGGCAGCCCGCTGCCATCCGGGGCCGCCATGAAGCAGTGCCTCTAAACCGGCACCAACAGCAGCCCCCGTGGAGCCCCCCCGCCCTTTTTACTCACCGGGCCGGGCCGCTCTCTCTGGGGACTCAGCTTCTCTTTGGGCTGGTGGCGAGGCTTCTCTCGCAGCGCGGGGCTCCTCTTCGGGAACGGAGCCCTGCCGGTACCTTCAGCCGCCTCTTCTCTGGGTGCGGGGCTCCCCCTTGGTCACGGGAGCCCCGCAGCGGCAGGCGCCATTTTCCGCCCTCTCCTCTCCCGAACAGCTTCCTTCCTCACGGCTCCGGTGGGGCAAGACTTCTGGTCCTTCTCCGGGGGCCGCGCTAGGATTGGCCAGCCGGTCCAGCACTTCCGGGTCGCCGCTGTCAGCGCGGCGGCCCTCTCCCCAGCACTCCAAGGCTGCGCTCCAATAAATTGGGGTGGGGGCGGCCTCGAGGCAGGAATTAAGGAGGCAATGCTGGGTGGGCACCGGCGGAAAAGATCAATGAAGCGCTCCCAAGCGCTATGGACCCTCGAGTGCCCCTAAGCACTATGAGCATAATAGAAGCGCCTCCAGGCGCTAATAAGAGAAAATAAAGCGCTCCCAGCGCTAGGAAATAAATGAAGCGCTCACAGGTGCTTGGAAGGAAAGTACAGCGTTCCCAGGTGCTAGAATCAAAATACAAGTGCTTCCAGGCAAATTTCAATAGAATGAAGCGCTCAGCCTACCAATAGAGCGCAGGGAGGTTGCAACTAAGCCTTGGCAAAATCCAGGCAGTCCAAAAAGGTACCAGCAGTCCTGGTGATCAAAGGATGGAGCAACAGAGCTCCCAGCAAGGAAAATCCTCCAGGCATCCAGGAGCTGGGCAGGGCCCAGGGATTCTCCTGGGCCCAAGCAGCAGCACGCCCCTGGCAGATTCAAGTCAGAAAACAAGAACAAATTGGAAGGGGACACAGCCCCTTCTTATACAGGGAAAAGTCTTTGAAGTCTTTGTGCAGGCAGTGTGAGAACCAGCTAGAACTGGTTATAGGGAAGTCCCTTCAGTATCAGAGACAGAGGTGACAGTCGCCCAGCGGGGGGGTGGAGCCAGCATTGTGGTCAGGCAGGCACAGCCCTTCACTATCAGGTACCATCTCCTCCCACTTCCCTGGCAGCAGGTGCTGCTTTTCATCCATGGGATGACTCAGACAACCTCCTGGGCTCTCCAGCCCCTGTCATCTTCAAACCAGACAGTCAATCCACAAGCAGACCCAGGCACTCCTGGACCAGGCTCACCAGCCAATCACAGGCCAGACACAAATTACACAAATATGCCAACTTCTAAAAGTGGCACTTCTAGACTAGACACAGTCATGCCGCATATATCATTACGCAGTATTCACTCTCACGAGTTTGTACATATCAAACTCGCCCCTGCACTCCCCACACATCAGGAACTACCATGGGCATACATATTCTCCATTCATTCCTATGGGAGGGCAGGTCACTCACCACACATACACAAAGAGCTCAAGCACTTTACACTGTACCACAGTGAAAAAGTGCGCAGAGGCCTAAAATCACCAACACCAGGTCACAGAAACAGGCTAGGAAAAAGCAAAAAGTCTCGGGGTGAACCTGCCCAAAGGGCCGGGTCCAACGCATCCACTAATTAATCAATCCATTTACCCTTTCACTCATCCATCCACCCTTTCACTCATCTGTCTATTATTTCCCTCAAACATCATTACATCCATCCTTTCATTCATCCATCCTTTCTCTCATCATCCTTCCACCTTTTCACTCATCCATCCATTCACCCTTTCATCAATCTTCCCCCTATCCATCCTTACATCCATCCTTTCAATCATTCATTGATGCATCTGTCCCTCCACCCTTTCACTCACCCATCCATCCATCCTTTCACTCAGTTATCATTTCACCCTTTCACATTAATTATGAGCCATTGTCTGCCGGGTTGCAGACAGAAGAGGTGCATCAAGAACTCCACCCCTGCTGTGGATGCTAAAGCAGGGGTTTGCCGATGGCCAAGGTTAAAAGTATGCATCAGAGATTTGAGGCACATTAGGTTTGAAGCATTCAAGGAAAATTAGTAGAGTTTCAATGTTTTTTTTTAAGGGGGCTTTGGTTCTACCATCAAAGATGTTATTTAGAAATGAGTAACAAATTGTGGGTGTAGTAGGAAAAGTAGTCAAAACCTGACACTTCTTAAAGGTGCCTTCTGGTAAGTGATGTCACACTATGTCCAGAAATCCATGCAGACCTCATCAAACAAACATGTAGAAAGACCACCGCCAATGAATATCTGAGCAAAAGTGTGGCAAGTGGTGGGGATTTCAAATACATTTGATAAAAGCATTAGTCAAAAATAATTGATTTCATAAGCAGTTCTAAATACAATAAAATACACAGACTTAGGTTCTGAAATTTGTCACTGTCAGATTTCTGGTTAAAACACTAATAAGAGGCTAATTACGATAGCAGGCAGTCAGACCACCGCCCGCCAGGAGACCACCCGACAAGCGGGCAGCGGTCCAACCACTGCATTACGATGCCACCGCCGGGCTTGGGGTCATAAAGGGTTCCCTTACACAGAGGCTTTTACTGCAGCCCAGGAAAAGGGCCACAGCACAAGGTGCCATACAGAGGAGCACTTCCTGCACATCCATGCATCATGTGCCATGCACCATGTAGTGCTTGACACAAGGTGCATGGAGATGAGTGAGGGCAGTACATGTGCCCCCTGGGCACTCTACAGTGGCCCATGATGGACTGGGGCCTTGTTTGGAGCCCCCAAAATAAATTTCCAACACCCTTTTCATGGCGGTCTTTCCAACATGAAAAGGATGTCGAGAAGGGATATCGTAATCCTGACAGCGGTGCGTGCCTCTTCACAGTCTCTATTCGGGATTGCGATTCCAACTGCCATCGGACCGCGGCCGACGACCTGTGGGTGTGCGGTCCGACTGCCACCCTAATCAGGCCCTAAATATCAAGCAGTATCTACTAGGTTAATGTCCTCCAACACAACATGTTGTGATAGAGGATCTTCAGTCAAGGAATTCACCACTTATTTAGTGCTTACTCCCCAAACTCCATATCAGATTATTCAAGTCCCCATCATAGTGACATATAAAATAGTGAAAGCAAACAATCATTCCAGAGGAGTCGCTAAAACTCATCAAATATTAGTGTACTGCAAAGTGCATATATCCAGACCATAAAGAGTACTGAAAAATGGTTGATCATGTATATTATATAACATCGAAGGTGCTACATTAAAGTTTGGTAGCATTACATGTGTGCACAAACATGTGAGAACAACCCAGTAAATACACTAGAGATACAACATCTTTAAAAAGGTACTGGTTCTGCCTGGGGTTTTAAGTGAACAGGGAGATTGGCACTCAAGACAGTTTTCGGTAAAGTAAGAAAGCTACTAAATAGTTACGGAGCTGCCAGGTCAGGGGAAACCCAAACAACCCCTGAAAAATGAGGGCACGGGCCCACACAGTGAAATTCAAGCCAAGTCCTGGCGCACGTTCAAAGAAACATTAAAGAGTGTCAATCCACAGTTATTGAATTGTAAGTGAAATAACAGCAAGGGTCGACACCAGTAGATACTTTTTTCGAATTGTATTAATAACCAGCCGACACGTGTTTCGTCACCTAGGTATTCACCCGTGACTCTTTAGGGCTGAATGAAGATATGAAAAGTATTTGCATTATCGCTGGACCGGTGATAATTACAACACGGTCAAAACGGGTAAAATAAATTAGAGTAGATAGTGGCGTACAGGTAGAATGAAAGGGGAAGACGGGTAGGTCCCTTCCCCGGGACTTTGGGATCCAAAAAGAGAGGCCGGTCGGTCAGTAGCAGGCCCGGCCCGTGCAGGGCGTTATACCGGGGCAGTGACGTCGGGCGGGGGAGGGGCAGGGTGGGGGGGTTCGTTGCCTACGCTGCATCACAGCGTAGGCAACGAAATTCGTTTTATTAATTTTTTTCGTTACTTACCTGTAATGGTCCATATTCTGCATTTTAAACCCCCCCACCCTGCCCCTCCCCCGCCTGACGTCACCGCCCCGGTATAACGCCCTGCACGGGCCGGGCCTGGTCAGTAGTGAGTGCGTCCGGCATGGGTCGCTCCGGGGCACTAACGGGTACTTGCTCTCGCATTGATAGTGCTTGTTTCACTAAGGAAAAAGAAACCAATACGAAAGGATTAGTAAGAAAAACTAAAAGGAAGGAATTTCTTTATTTTATGTGAACAAACCTGTGCAGGGAATCTGGGGTCTGATACATCAATTATGTGTCTATAGGAAACTGAGTTGATACATAAAGTCCCTGGTTTGGAAAACGTCAGGGAGGCACCTGACAAAGTAATGCTCACCAAGTCACTTATATGTTGTCCCTCCAGTTGAGCTGAGGTGGATAAGACTCATCTAAATGAAAGAATGATGCATTTCAAGTACAGTGAAAGTAATGTGGCTCTACAGAAACGACAGAGAGGATGGTGTCTGGACCTTAATGGTGTTATTAACAATCTAATTCACATTACATATTACATCAATCAGAAGAATTGAAGAAATCAGCGAATCAGGCTCTCTCTGAACCCAAGAACCTAATCTGTGGAGTTCCTCAAGGATCATCACTGAGGCTTACCCTCTTCAATTACTACACAGCGCCTCTCTCCAACGTCATTAGAGCCCACTCTATCAACATTTTATCCTCCACTGAGGACACACAGCTTATCCTCTCCCTCACAGACAACAATCACACCATCAGGACCAACTTCAACACCTGCATGTCCAACATAGCAAACTGGATGAAACAGAACTGTCTAAAACTAAACAAAGACAAAATGGAAGTGCTGATATTTGAAAATAAGAGCTCTCCATGTGACTCCTTCTGGTGGCCAACAGAGCTAGAATCCACATTCACCACCACCAACCACACCAAAAACCTCAGCATCGTCGTGGACGACAGACACACAATGACCAAATAAGTGGACACCGTCATCTCCTCCTGCTTCTTCATCCTACGTATGCTCTGCAAGATTTTCCATCAGCTTCCCACTGACACCAGGCATATGGTCAAACAGGCCATAATAAACAATAGACTAGACTTAAGCAATGCACACTATGCTGGAATCATAAACCAACTCATACAAAGAATGCCACCACCAGACTCATCTGCAACATTCCCGCAATGCGCACATTGCGCCCCACCTCAGAGAGCTACACTGGCTACCAATCCAGAAGTGACAGGAGTTCATACTGCTCACCCACGCATACAAAGCCTTCCATAACCATGGGCCTACCTACCTCAACCACAGCCAACCAGGCAACTGAGATTAGCATCCCTCTACCTTCTGCAAATACCCTGCATCCATAGGAGCAATTGGGGAGGACAATCTTTCTACTATGTCGCCACCAAATCCTGGAACAACCTGCCACGCCACATCAGGACCTCCCCATCCCTTCTCGAATTCCACAAAAGACGGAAGACCTGTCTTTTCATGTAGAAGCCCAATTTTCCTACTCACCTACCTAGAGCCTGGATACCCCTCGAGAGATATGCACACTCTACAAATCCACATACATAACATAACATCATTTCAGTGTACATATTCAAATGATAAATCAGTCTAAATGTACATATTATAAGAAGGACATTTTTAAATAGCATTACAAACAGCAAACAAAATATGACCCATTCAGGTTCCATTAAGGAACATCCTAATTCTAAATAAAGTATTGAAAATGGTAAGGGGAAATTCTATGAGGAATATCAACATTAGATCAACCAGTTTGAGCACTCAAGCTTAAAGTTTAACACTCTGGACATGGGAAATTAGCAGAGTTGAGAAGAAGTATCCTCTCAGCAAATGCCAGGACAAGTTCTGGTGTGCTTTCTAAAGAGCACAAAACTAAAGCATGAAAGAAGATTTTAGAAAGCTTCTCCTTATCATCTTCACCAAACAAACCAATCAAAAGACAGCATTCTCAGAGAGCATGTTTACTCCCTAATTTCTCAGTTTCCAACAAAGAAGCAATCATCTGGAAGAAACTGGATGTAACATCAGTCCAGTCTGCCCAGAATAGGATGGTTTATCACATCGACTGAGTCTCCATATCGGAGGCCAAATTTGAATTCAAAGATAAGTCCCCCCCCTAGTCTAATAAATCAAGCAATACATTTATTTTAACTTAAAAGCACATTAATAAGGCACCTGCAGAAGAGTAAACAATACGCCTGCAAAACAGTTTATAAAATGTAATGTGTGCAATAATGCCTAGTTACAGGTTAGTCCAAAAGATAGAGAGTGGCCCTACTCACCAAAGGGACAGGACTCAAAAGTGACACTAAGTCGAAAAAAAGCTCCCGTTGGGAAACCACAGTCGCATACTCGGACAATCAATTCTCAATCAAACCTCATTCACATAAAAACTATAACAGTCGCCAAAGGACAGTACATAAATGCTTTATTCACCAGGTGAATGCACATCGTTAAATAATCAATTGAATACCCTAAACAAGAATTAATAGAAGGTCATACATTAAAATATAGTTTGACAATCAGAAATTGTATACAATGTACCTCAAAAAGGTTTGTGTACAGAATACTGCACAATTTAATAAATCAACATCAATATTTAATTCACAGTTAGAAAACTATTATATAAATGAGAAACATTTATTCAAGAGCATCACGGAAAATGTATACATCAATCTGATACAAACAAAGACCAAAAAGCAATGCGTTTCGGTGGCAATGACAGGTCCAAACCACCTTCTTCAGGCTTTATATAAAAAGGTGTCCAGGAACTTTAAAATCTATATAAAAAAGAATAATATATATGTATACGTATATGACACTTTTTTTTCGCAACAGCATCTTATGTTTTAACCAAAGCATTTCCATTGAAAAAAAAAACACCCATATACGAGACCTTTGGCACTGCCATATTGAAAGTATTCATTAGATTCAAAGCAAATTCTTAATGAATACAGTTAACATAACTGATGACATCACAAACAATTTAAAGAAAGCACATCCTTTCTTTCATGATGAATACATTTATAATTCAAATAATTATGCAGTAGCTCTCATTAAAATGAATATACAGTCACTTGCTACCATTGATTTATAAAGTGCACACAGATTAGAACAGTGAACACATTTTGAGTATATAAATTGCATTTAAAGGGGTGGGTACTAAATTACACTGCTCCAGATATAGATGTTTAGCACCTCTTGATCCTAAAGATGTGTTCAGATTTGTAGACACATCTACATACAGAGGGCTATATTTATCAAACTTGCACACAGCCCAACACAGCAAGCCACCTTTCTGTGCTGCGCTGAGTGAAAGGGAAAGGGATAATATCATACAACAATGTCTCAATGGGAGTCAATGAGAAATTACAATTTAAAAAGTAAATGGATTACACAAAACACGTAGTCCCACTTTTTCATTTCAACATAATTGTACTAACAAAAAGAAGAAAGGCATAAATATATATTTTACAAGGAGTTAGAAGCAGCATCAACCATGGTTTTTAAGTTCTGTACGAGGTGCAAGGTGATTACATTTTGATCGTGAAAACAGTGTTTTAAATGGTGCAAACGGAACACATAAGTAACAGAAATCAGCTTATCTTTTGGGAATTGTTTTAAAAGGGTGGTATGCACGATCATTTACTTTATAATGCAACAAATTACAAAATCATTACATAATTACCAATCCCAATTAGGCTTATACAAGTAGTTGGCGTTTTGACCTTCATGACTTGAAGTCTTCATCAGGACTGGTGAACACAAGGAAGAAGATTGCTGCCTAATGGTCGACAAAGAGAGAGTCACCCCTAACAATGAATACATGAATGAATACATTAATATACAAAAATATATGGTGTACATGTTTTGAAGTACCTGAGGAGAATCCAAGGCACTTGGGGGCAAGGAAAAAAAAGGATGCAACAGCCATCACTAAAAAAACTCCAAACTTCAGAAGAAGCAGCTTCCTGTTAAAAAAATTAAGATATTTCTCTTTGTTACGCCTCCTCTGGGGAGTCATAAGATGTTGATGCATTGCCAGGTCAACCACTAACGGTAAATCTGGGAATGCGACAAAATACTTGGGTTGATGCACTGGAACACTTACGCTTCACCCATGGAACGCCGCCCTGTGGCAGAGTGATGCAAGGTAGTAGTATGCATTGCCTTGCAATACTTCAGATTAATCAAGACATGCAGGGTAACACAAGGTGGCCTTCCGTGGCTCGATAAATCTGACTTTAGAGTTGTGTCACCCTTGCACCCCCTTGCGTGGCGCAAGGGCGACGCAACACTATGATAAATCTGTCCCAGAGTATCTAAGTACCAAAACTTAAGTGCTGTTTTCCAGGGATTGCACAGTACAGGGGCAGGTCCAACTGCACAGGGCGTTTCTATCTGTCAGTACTCAATCTAGCCCATGCTAAGAGGCGGTGATGCTTCAACAACGAACGCACAGGAGCCCTGCAGTATGAGGCAACCCCCTGAGCAGTGGTAGTCCTCTGGGAAGATCTGATTATTAAAGGTTAATCAGCCATGCAAAGAAGTGCCAGTGCTCTGTGAACGAAAGTGCTTCATCCAAGTGCTCTGTGGTGCATCTGGCCACGTGAGTGAGTTATATAAGTATTAAAATAAAATAAAATGAAATAACCTACTAAGAAATGTCTATTATATCTGGCTAAATAGCAACTCTGTAGAGACGTATTGTGACCGCTCCACTAAAGAAGAACAGTCCTGGAGAGAAGTGCCTGTACAGCCCAATTATATATATATCAGCCCTGCTGACAAGTCCTGCACCATTTCATAAAATGAATTTGTAGCCCAGTTGGGCAATACCAGTACTATTTGTTCACTTTGAATATAGTTTCCTGGAACAATTGCAGCCTGGTGGAGAAGTGTTGGTATGTTCCTTTAAATGTAATCTAACTCCGTTAGTAAGTCAGTGTGCTGTCAAAATTAAACTTGGTCTTCCTTTTGTATGCCCAATAACCTGCCACTCTATCCCACCAAGACTGGAACCTGGAATACAGTTTGTCCTGCGGGAGGCACAGTAGCCCACCAGGCTGCATTTCATAAGAGCCTCGTGTCTCTGGAAAGACTGCAGAGCTGAAACGTTTGCCAATCACATGTAACACTTGGTAGATTTGTGATTAACTGTGCCAGATAATTAAAGTAATATTGCACATGGTAATCTGGAGATTTCTGGAATGCACATTGCTTATGAAAAGGTCGGTAGAACTTTCCCAAGTTTCAACCAGTTTCTTGTCACGCATGGGAGAGGGCATGAAAGGTGCTGGATTGAGAGTGCTATGACCAGATGAGATGACGCCACACCAGGGCAGTCTTTATCATTGCAGACTGGTGACAGGGTCTGAAAGGAGAGCTCAGACTGTGCCCATGCAGCTACAGGGATTTCAGATGCAACTAACAAGAGCTGGTAACATGCACTCAAAATTATAACAGCTCTTCTGAAAAGTGCAGTTCCTTTCCCATTAAAAGTTTTGGAGTGCTGCTGATAACTGCTGTATTTTCCCACCAGCAAGATTTGCTGCTTGTCTGTTAGTCAGCTAGACTCCCATCTAGCAGTGTGACAGTCTTACTAAAAAGTGCAAGTTCTGTGCCACTAAAGACATTGCAGCCCTCCTGCAAGTTCCCGGTAATTTGTTTTATTAGTAATACAAAGAGACCTGTTAGGTAGTTATGTTGGTGACTCAGCAGATTTTTTACCAGATATCAGGTTCTCTGGAATTATGTGATTTTGTGCCCACTGCGTTTTTAGTATTATAATGGATTTACCACATTTGCCACATTATCCATAATCTGCAGCATATTTTGTAGATTTTAACAAAAAAAATGTCTCTAGCTCAAACGGATCGAAATCTACTAAAAAATGCAGCAACCCGTTTTGCCGCACAGTGGAAGTCCCCTCACAAAGATTGACTAGTCACTTTTCAGTTGTTTATTGATGTGTTTGAGTGTCAAGCTGAGATTAATGAGGTTAAACATTTGTCCATACAGTGTTAAAATGAATGAAAAAAATCTAAATATTTAAGTTATACTATCGCTAAATAGTCTGCATTATGCCGCATAATTAGATTTTCCTGGCCTTGTACTATTGGTCAACCCTGCCGTATAATCAGATCTTCTTCTGCCACATATTTCCAGTGGCCCTGCAAGATGTGGTTCAAACCAATAGGTAGAAGAATAAGTCATAGATGCTTTACAGTTTGTTTTTCAGGGACAACCTTTTCCCTGCACAAAGTGGTATGGTCCATTTTGCAACACCCAATGTGGGAATAAAGAAGAAGACAAAGAAAGGATAAGAGGAAAACAGAATGTGGAGGGGACTTAAGTGCTTTGTTTGTCAGAACTGAAGCAGAGTTGAAGCTCTTCTTCCAAACGCACAGGAGCAGAACGTTGCAAGTTCCCAATGCCTTCCCCAAGCCTTTCAGCAACAAACTTAGATTGCTTGAATACCAAAAAGGCCTGAGGGGGGGAAAGGGGATTTGACAGAGAAGAGACTGCCACATGTGTGACACTTCGTCTGATTCTTTCTTCAGCTTCAGACGTCGTCTGCTTTTCTAACTTCTTAATTGCTTGGCTTTTATTCAGCTGTAAGAGAATTCACCATTAACATAGTACCTCACTACTCTCTTATCACTTATTCACTTATAACCTTGTTCACCTGATGTTTCACCTACCCAATACAGTTGTGACCTTTGCTCCTCTTCTATTGTTAATGTTGCCTTCAGTGCTGAAAGCTAAATGTATATCTCATTAGTTTTTTGATTATACTTTATCTCTAATTTCTGTCTTTCTTACTTTGCAGGTTCCTATCTCACCTGTTGTCTGCACTGATGCTGCATTAAATGGGTTCTGAATGGTAAGTATCAATTTACAGTTTATATTTCACTCTTGCCTTTCGGGAAATCTTTAAACTATCTTCCTTCTGTGCTGCCTTATTTTTCTCTTGAGTTAAATCACTCTGCAGCTAGTTTATTAGGGTCTATATTTCGTGACGTCCAATTGCTGTCTACCTCTTTCGGTATTGGAGGGTCTAGTCTAAGTATCCTCACCTCGCTACTATTTCCTTACTTGTTCAGACTCTAATTATAACTTTCGCTTTTCACTCGTGACTGCTATGAGTATGTCTATATCTGGTACACTTCTACTTGCGCATGACAATTCGAGGCTGCCACTGCCTTTTCAGGTGTTGTGCATGCTCCGAACACCATAACAAGATTAAACAAAAAATGGAAAGGTCTTACTTGAAGTGCAGTGCTAGAAAGCACTCCGCTGCCCGTTTTCTTAGTTCTCTGATATTTCTCGCGACGCTCTTCCCTGACTACCTTCACGACTAATTTTTCTGTAGACCGTTTCTCCTCAAAACCCAGGTGAAGTGCGCAGCAGCGCGGACTTGACACCTGGTTCTTCTTGATTGCCCCCAAACACTAGTGCGTCTTCTTGCAGTCTTTTCTTGGCGCACTGGGCGGCCATCTTAGGTTTCTGTCTCGCCTTCAGTTTGCCCTGTTCTTTCCTTCCTCGCCTTGTTGTCCTGTAATATATGGCATTGATTTGATAACTTCTGCTACTATATGTCTTGTTAGCCCTGACAGTCTTGCTAGCCCTGACACCGGTAATGAACTAAGTATTTGTGGACCTTTCCTCCTCCTGGAGTTGTCTTGAGTCTGCTATGACTGTAAGTCTTCAGGCTCGCAGCCGCGGTCGGTAGTGGGATGACCTGCAGGGCGGTGACGTGGTGAGTGGGAGGGGCAGGATGGGGGTAGTAATGTATGGATTACGGAGTTTTACCGGTAAGTAAACATATAAATAAATAAAACTAATGTTGTTGCGCGCACTGCATCGCATTTGGTGATGCAGTGCATGCAACGAAATTCGTTTTATTTATTTATATGTTTACTAACCTGTAAGACTCTGTAATCCCTACAATACTACCCCCACACTGCCCCTCCCCACATCACCGCCCTGCAGCTCATCCCACTACCGACCGCGGCTACAGGCTCGTCAGACACAAAAGAGATGCGCTATCTGGAAAGTAAAGTGGTTAGTATGTTAAATCACAGATACTTGATAAAATCTGCTATATCCTGCAATATGTCTTCCAATGGCACTCGCCATGTTTGTTTGATGCACTGCCTTATTGCCTGCCTTTTGTTTTCCTTCGTTTTTCACTTTGATTCCCTATGGATACTGTGACTTTCGCTTTGACTCCTCCTGCTTTCCTATATTGGAATATGCTCATTCTCCGATCCAATTGGTTGTAGCATGGTCATGTGTTAGCTTTTCAGCCTGAGTCTGTCCCACTCACCAATGATTAATAGCTTCCATACTACTTAAGGCCTCTTCCCCAAGTGTTGCAACCAGGTGTCCAACAAAAAGGCTGTGATGTTACAGGCGTCTTCCCACAGTTCTTCTGTTCGTGGTACAAAGTCATGGCCATCTTTCTGCAGTGTCTTCTCTGTTTGTCAGCTAGGTTGAGGGCCCCTTTCCGAGCAGTCATCCCTATGTCTGCAGCCAGATGTCCAACAAAAAGGCTGTGATGTTTTTTTGTTCGCGGGACGAGGTCATGGCCAACTTTCTGCAGTGTCTTCCCTTTTTGGCCAGCAAGGTTGGGGGCCCCTTTCTGAGGTGTCTTCCTTATGTCTGGAGAGGAAAAGGGCATCTTTCTGTGCCACCTTCCTGATTCAGGCAGTAGGGTTAAGGATGTCTTCCCAATCTGAAGCTGTTACAACTTGGTAGCGCCTAGGGCTGGTATCATACCCTGTGCTTTATGCATAGGGCTGGTATCATTACCTGTGAAGTATGTTCCCCATTGTAATCACTTTCCCCAATTAGGAAGGCCTCATGTGATCTATAAATTACTTTATTCTGCTGAGTGTTTTATTTGAAAGCCATGCTATGCACTTTAGTTTGTGTGCACTGTAAACATGTATGTTTAATGAATTACAAATGTCTGGCATTTTTGTTAAAACAGCATGGACTTCTGAGCAACCAATGAAAAGCCTCCATTTCCTGCTGTCCTTGTTTCCTGACAGAATTTCTGCCATATTTGTTTGTACAGGCTGCTGATTAATTACACACTGCCGAGCAATTAAAGACCCCTATTCCCAGCAGCCTTCATTTTCCTCAGGATTGTCTGGTACTATTTCTGCCATATTTGTTTGCACAAGGGCTGCTAACTAATTATACATTGCTGAGCAATTAAAGACCTCTGCTTAATGCTTCCCTCGCTTCTTGCCTGAGTATCTAGTATTTTTGGTTTTTATTTACAAGAACAGCTCACTAATTATGGACTTATTTTTCCTGCCATAGACTGTCCTCTAACTGGCAAGCAGCACTCTCCACGTGCATAACCGGCTATAAACACTTTGTTCAAACTGTGGCTGACCACTTGCTTCATCAATCTGTCTGAAGAGAGAGCTCTGATTCCCACCAGTACCACCCACTGGTTCCGAGCCCTGTTGCCTATAAAAAGAGCAACCTTGACACTGCTACCTGGAAGATAGGGTCTTGCAACCTCTCTTGTAATCCCATCCTTCGGGATGACTTTCTACAAACTTGAACCCCGGAACCTGGTCATACAGCAGGTGCCGGTGCGCCTCCAACGCCTTGTTTACGATGATCATTGTCACACCGTTAGTCAGTGCTCCAGCTAATTCGGCACTTGACACGAACCTCAGGTTAATGCACTAGCCAAGCACTTTTTGTTATTGGTTTCTTCTCTTTTCAAGAATACCCTTACAGTTTGAATTTAAATGAGAAGCTTTAAGCTGAGAAAAAAGAGAAAAGGACCCAAAAGTGGACTCGGATTTCTTTCAGTAATTCTTGCTTGATATTTTCGCAAAGACTCGCACCCAAAAACTCTCTAAATTAACCTTTTTTTAGAAACAGACAATATTTGTCAAAGTCTCATTTTACCTTACGGATAGTAGAAGGGATGCTCAATGGTGGTCTCCCCGAGTTGGTTTAAGCTTCAAATAACTGAAAGAGGGACATGATCATTCTGAGTGTAAAGCATTCATGTATAGTTACCTAAAGTGATAGTGTTCGTTCATCACAGACTACCTCTTCTTGCAAACGGAGGATGTCCTGCTCAAATGGAGAATCAACACACATCAGTTATGCTTTCCACTGGAACATGTGGTAAATGAACTCTCTGTCTTTTCCCTCAGTACTTCTCAATCAGAATGTCCTGTGTCATCATAGAATGTTGAGTGCCTTTCTGTGACTGGATTGTCAGTTAGCCAACTCAGGCTGAGCAGCTGGTAGCTCGCACCTGGTGGGCTTTCTTCCTACTTACTTATCTCCTGCTATCTTGCTATCTACCTATCTTCTCAATAAAGACTTGTCTACTACTACACCTGGACTACGGATCATCATTTGTGTACCGCAGCGACCAGGATGGGATACGAACCCACGCGTGCATAGCACAATGGATTCAGCTCTTCAGCCCTTGCGCGCACACATCACTGACACACACAACCTTACCGGTCTCGTGGTGCCGGCATCTTTCTTCTGTGACGTTTTCTTTGCCACAGCCTCCTTCTGCTGTTATGCAACGTTGGACAGCACGCCTTCGCTGCGAACCATCCAGCGCAGATGTGATGGCGTGCCGCCATCTTGAATGGAGTCAGTGCGCAGGTCTAGGCTGTGTGGATGAGTGAGTCTGGTGTTACGACTTGTTCAAGAGCAGAATGCTTTGAATCCCGGTCTGCTCAAGCTTGCCCTGCAGTGCCAGTCCAATAGCCTCTGCTGGTCGTAAATGCTACGAACTGCGAATAAAAGACCAGATGTGTATTTCCACACAGAATGCATCACGTCTCGTGACTTTTCAGAGGTTGTTTTCCAAGGACTTTGTGACTGACTTTTCATGGCTATATGCATCATTGGAACACGGCAAGAGCCTTAACTACATCACGCTGTGCATTCGATGCTCCTCTCTACCTGGAGCTATCTACGAAGACCCCGGGTGAGAAATCGCTCACCGGAGCTAATGTCTTTTGTTTATTCATTTGCTTATGCTTGAACTTATTAGTATCTCCGTGCATGTTGTGTGTTGGCGTGTGTTTGGGGCATAATCTCTTGTTCTGATTGGGAGGTTCTTCAAGTGTTTTTTCCCATTGTGTGTTTTGCGTATTATGTCTTCTGCTGTGGTGGTTGCATTGACCTACACCTAGAGTTACACAGAACTCTATCTAGGTGGTCTAGTACTTTATGTTGTACCCTTTTGTGGGGAGTTTGCTTTCCTAGGGCAACATCTTAATCCTACGGTGTACCTTCATTTGGGGAGGTTTTGGGGCCAGCCAAGGACGATTTTGGTTTCAAGGGTAATGTTGTTCCTTATCGTGTACCCTGTATAGGGGATGTTGTTGTCTTGGTTTTACAGGGTGTGTATCCTGTGTTGTACCCTACTTTGGTATCTAGGGTATCTTGTAAGGTGTACCCTTTTGTTAGGGGAGGTTATTAGCTTGTGTCTACTCTGTTGTGTCACACTACTCTTGCGTTGTGTTGCAAGGTGTACCCTTTTGTTAGGGGAGGTTATTAGCTTGTGTCTACTCTGTTGTGTCACACTACTCTTGCGTTGTGTTGCAAGGTGTACCCTTTTGTTAGGGGAGGTTATTAGCATTTGTCTACTTTGCTGTGTCACACTATTCTTGCGTTGTTTTGCAAGGTGTACCCTTTTGTTAGGGGAGGTTATTAACTTGGGTCTACTTTGTTGTGTCACACTATTCTTGCGATGTTTTGCAAGGTGTACCCTTTTATTAAGGGAGGTTGTCAGTGACGTGGTGTACCCTTTTATTAGGGGAGGTTGTCAATGTGTGACTACTGTGTTTTACCCTTTCTTGGGGAGGTGGTGTGCGTCGTCAGCGCCACTATTTGGAGAATTTGCGTCAAACAATTTTTACATTGTTTGCTTGTGGTACCCTTTTATTAGGGGAGGTTGTTAGGTTGTGGCTACTATGTTCCTTGTTCCAGGGGGTTAATATCTTCTGGTGTACCCTTTCTTGGGGAGTTGTCTTTCCACAGTTTTAGGTTGCCTTTCTAGGTGTATCCTTAGAGGGGTGGTCATTGGTACATGTCTTGCACTAGTCTGTATTGCAAGGCATACTCTTTTTCTGTGTGGGTTCCTTGTACATTGATTGCACCGTTGCCAAAATATTTTTGGGTGCATCCTCATTCTTGAAGAGTGTTTGTTGGTTTAGTTTTAATTCTGGTGTACATTTTCATTGTGCCTTCTTCCATCTGCACACTTCATCATTTGGTCGTCATACCCTCTTCACACAACCAGGGTTTGTTACCTTGTTGTACTAAGGAGGGTGGATGGGCATGTAAGAATGTAATTTTGCATTCTTGTGTTTCTCACCATTTGTGCATTTTATATATACCTTTCTACATGCCTCTCTTATTTCTTTTGTTTCTGGTTTCACACTTTTGTTTCCATCCTTTGCACTTGTGTTTATAGCTTACTCTGAGTGCTTATATTTGGACTTAACATCTTTCCGGTTGTTGTTCCCTAACGAAGGAGGATGTGTGGTAAATGAACTCTCTGTCTTTTCCCTCAGTAGTTCTCCATCAGAATGTCCTGTGTCATCATAGAATGTTGTGTGCCTTTCTGTGTCAGTTAGCCAACTCAGGCTGAGCAGCTGGTAGCTCGCTCCAGGTGGGGTTTCTTCCTACTTAATTATCTCCTGCTATCTTGCCATCTACCTATCTTCTCAATAAAGACTTGTCTACTACTACACCTGGACTACGGATCATCATTTGTGTACCACAGAACACCACAAGCATCGTTCTTTCTTTCACACTCCCAACACCCCTTACCCTCAGGGTCAGTCATTGGTGCCAGGAGTCTCATATTTTCTGATTTCTGATAAAGATCACAGGCACTACAACAAGGTACAAAGAACCTCATAAATATAGAATGTAAGTGTTAGATATTAGAAAGTAATGATAGGACTGTATGGTTTAACCCACCAAGGCATCCCTTATGGCTTTTGTAAAGTACTCTCACCCAGTGTGATTCTTTTCAGTGGCATGCTTCATAATTGTGTCCACACCCAGATATAAGAGAGTATCTGGGTGGGCTCAACTCTATTTCTGCTTTTTTTAGAGAAATGTATATATAAAATTACCTTTGTATCCTTCAACCATTCATGATCAGTGTTTCCTTTTGTTCATGGGCCCCCCGGCAAGGTTAAAAACAAGATATCATGCTACTGAAGCAAATGATGTACTGCTGCATTAAAGGCCTACATGTTTCAGCCAGGAACTGCCAAAAACAGTCCATTTGGCTTTCATCAGGACCAAGTATCTACATCCCTTGTAATGTTTCTATTTGGAAAATGTTGCATCTGTGCACCCTCCTCATCGTTGCCAGTCATCCACTCATTATGGCATCATTGATTATGAACCCTCATGAGGGTCTACCCCAGTTTAGTTCTTGTGCGTAAGAAAAAACATTACTGTCATTAGCTACCACAGATAGGGAAGAGGATGTAGCCTTACGACTAGAGCAGTCGACCTCGAAGCGGGGGAACCTGGTTTGAGTCTCGGCAACAACGCTGAACATCCTGTGATTCTGGGCAAACCATTTATTCTCTGCGTGCCTAAAATCTTTTGGGGAAAACGAATGTGTTCTCATGTAACGAAACTGGTGCTCATGTAAAGCACTTTGATACCCGATGTCTCGGGGTTAGTTCGTGCTGTATAAAACTCTAAAAAATATATATATACTAATTCTTGTTTTCTGTGATATACTTTTGGAGCAATGTAATAATTTTATATCATGTGGGGCGAAACATGCAAACACGCTCTCATGCACAGCGCATAAAGAAAAAAGGCTCAGATGAGATTATTTTGCTATATGAATTAAATAGTCGAATTGTCTCTGGGGCTGATCCTTCGTGCATTTTCAGCTTACAAAATGTGATAATGGCACGCCACATATGTACTTTATCACTTTCACAAATCATAGGAAAACAGGGAACCATTCGGCCTGGTAGTCACACACTGGAAAAAACAAGGTAAATCAGGCCTGTTTCTTATTTGGAAAAGAAATGAGTGCAGGAGCATAGCCCATCTTGAAAAGACTATGGGGCCCATTAGGATGTCGGGCGGCTTGCCCCCGTCAGGCTGGCGGTAGCCACCGCCGGCCTGGCGGAGGCAATCCACCCGACATCCTCACCAGAATTCCCCCCGCCATATTAGAATGGCGGGGAGGACCGCGGCGGACGGAAAGACCGTCCGCCACTTTTCCGCCCCGGTCCCAAGGCGACCAGAGCGGGAAAGTGTTTCTATGGTGGCGGTGTCTGTCAGACACCGCCTGCCATATTAGGATGCCTTATTATCAATGCCATTGCCTCCACGGAAAGGCATGCGATCTTCACTCTGGGGGCCCGCTGCGGGCCCCCAGAGTGAAGGAGGGGTGGGGGTTGAACACGGGGGGTACCTGTGGTACCCCCCTTCATTTGCATAAACAAAGCGGCAGGCACCGCATGGTGCCTGCCGCTTTGTTTATGCAAATGCATTTATGCATTAATAGCATTGTGGCGGGCAGTGCAGAGAGCACCGCCCGCCTCAATGCTATTAATGCAGGATGTGCCCGCCACTGTGGCGGGCACATCCTAATAACCCCCACGGGACCCCCGCCCTAATGGCGGGCGGTCACGAATTCCGACAGGATGGCAAACGGACAAAGTCCGCCCGTCATCCTAATGAGCCCATTACTTCGTCAAAGGTCAAGACCTGGTGCAGCACCAAAGGCTCTCCCTGTTACCTGTACCTTGTGGGATGAGACAAACTGATGCCTTTTTCTTTTCGCACAACAGAAATTCAGGTTCTTATGACCACGGTCACGTGGTACGCATGCCGGCGTCTTTCCATACGGCAGTACATCTCAACACTCCCAATCATGTATCCCTTCCTCATCATTATGTTTCAAAAAGGCCTCGTGATTAGGTATACCTTGAGTATGTAGTAATGTTAGTTGGCAGATTTCACAGATGAAGTGGTTGTGTCAGTTTAATATGAATTTTATCCATTTAAATACATTGCTAATTTTGTAGTCCTCTTTTAAATATTGTGTTGATGTGATCTTTTAAATATTGTGTTGATGTAGTGATATTTTTGATATCCAGCTGTTCACAATTTGAACAAATGCCGTGGTAACCTTATGTTAGTCTACATTTACTTTATGGAAGTAATTTGTGTCTCCATTGTAGTGTGGGCCTCATCTTTTTAGTAGTCACTGATTCCTATTATTGCCCTTGTGAAACACTACCTTTATCTACTCAGTGAGTGTCTGTCCTTCCATGGTGGTATCTGTGACAGGTCATTTTCTTATTTGTTCATAGAGGGGCAGGGGATGTCATCATTCATTCCCTGTATATTGGTACAAAGGTGGCAAATCCACTTTTTCTTGCTTTCAAAAAGTACTCTCTCAGAATTTTTTATATTGTCAACCAGTTTTTCAAGCACCACCAATGTCAGTCCTACTGTTGTGTGGCCCTTTGTGATGTAGTGATTGGCCATTTTGGTTGTGTTCACCTCCGATGTTCACCTATACAGGTCTTATCCTTTATGCAGGTCATCCCTAAATATCTCAGCTTTCAGGGGAATGCAATCATGTAGACAACAAATGTGGAATTTCAATTTGCATAGTATGCAGGGTTTTCTATCAGCCCAAATCTAAGGACGTGTTATGGGTGGTTAACTCACATACATTACATTGAACACATGAATATTGTTCTACCACCCTAGGGAGACCCCCATATGTGGATGTCCTGTTCATACTCACCTTCTGTCCTCTCTCTAGTATGTATCATGTGTCTCTTTTGTTATCTGAAAATTGGGGTCTCTCAAAAGACAGCTTCCCTGTATCAAGGAGATGCCAATGCTTTTGAATAATCGTTTTCACATAGTTTGGCCCTACCTTGAATGTAGTTACACATATCAATTTGTTCTCTGTCTTATACATTTTTGTCGTTCCCAACAAAGCATCCCTGTTTTTATTCCAGGCCCTTAACTGTGAATTTTGCCTGATGTTTTCTGGATAATCTCATGCCCTTAATCTGCTCATGAGATTCTCAGCTTATCATTTGAAATTCCCCACCTTGCTGCAGCTCCTACTAATCTCAAGAACTTAAAGGAAGGGAGATTCTCCATCTGTGATCTAGGGTGGAAACTGTCAAAATTCAATACGTTCTTATATGTGGATTTATGATGTGTATTTGTTCTTAGTTGCTGATTGTGTGGGTGAATTTCAGAAACTGATCTGCGTTACTTAGCTATGGAAAAAAATAGGAATTAGAATCTTTAGTACCTTCAATAACTGAGAAGAATATTGTCTGTGTATCTCCTCCATACTTTCATATCTTTCCAGATGGGGTTTGATTCATCCAGGATAAACTTCATCTAGAAGTAATGTACATACAATCGGGCTATACTGGGAGCAAAGGTACTTTCTATTGATATATCACCGGTCTACTCATATAGAGTGCCTTCAAATTCAAAAATGTTTCTTGTAAGTGCTAGTTTTGTGCCCTACTGTCGGAAATGGCAAGGTGTTTTCTATGTCTAATCTTCTATGAAGAGGATGTTTTTTGGACAATAGTTCTGAGGAAGGCATTCCAAAAACTCTGATGTACTTGAAAGACACCAACGATTGGCTGATTATGTTGAAGGAAGTGGATTTGACTCAGATCATAACCTGCTAGTAGTTCTCGACATTGAGAGTCTGTGTATGAGTCTACCAAAGGAATACACGTTACAAGTACTAGAAGACATCCTCCTATCTGGGTGTGGTCTCAATTATGAAGTATGCCAATGAAAAAAACCAAAGTGGGTGAGAGTCCTTTTAAACAAGCATTGGCATAGCCAATAGGTCTGGCTTTTGGGACCTTATAAGTATTTAGTTATGCAGCATAATATCCTTGGTGCAACAACATTAACCGTTGCACGGCTAAACACTTATAAGGTCACAAAGGCGAGCCCTATTGGCTATGCCAATGCTTGTTTAAAGGAAGTATGGGATTTCTCCTGACATTTTTGGACTTGTCATCTATCATATCACACACCAACCTGTCAAATGGAGCTGACTGAAGAGACACTTTGCCTTAAAATGAGAAGTAGTTTTAAGGTAGACAGATTTGTCTATGAAATTACTTGGGGTTGATGAGCGGGGAGAGGAGAATGTATTTACTGAAGGTAAGAGTGAAGACTTGACTTTCCTTAAAGCAGCAAAATCTTTTCTAGGTTTTCAGATTTCATGTTCTCCAAGCTGAGCGTCTGTTTTATATTCAGCTACTATACTTAAGGGTAAAGGACTTTGTGGATGATAATAAAGTCCTAGGGCCAGATGTAGGAGACCAAATACCACTCCAGCCTACTGCATTTAAGTACCGCCAGTCTTCAACATAAAGATGCACATCTATCGAAGGACAGCTGAGGGCATGGGCACACACACAAAACACTGCAAAAATCAGCATAGTGGTAACATGGGTTTTCATCAAGTTTGGCGAAGGGTCAGTTGTGGGCCAATGTGCGGTGAATGAAGAACGGATTGAAAGGGATCAAATCAAACTGAATAACTGGTGTGTAGTGTTGCATGTTTGTGTGGAAGGGTCGAACATCGGTGATGCACACAGCAGAGCTGGAAGAGAAGACCCCAAATGTTGATTCATCCTTACATAATGCAGAAAGGAATAGAAAAGGGAATGCGGTGGGGGTGAGAGGAGTGTGCGGAGACAGCGATGAGTGAAGAGTTGGGCGGGCGTTTGGGAGGGACGCACTTAGCGCCTGGTGGAGGAAAGCTTGGGGAGCAAGAAACTAGAGGGGAGGAAGGAAGATTTCAGCGAGGCTTGTGTGGCGGGAAGTAGTGGCGAATAGAGGCACTATAGAAAACAAGCATTAGCCGCGGTGAGGTGGGGGAGGGGGAGAAGCAGGAGTTGTGTGCGCGTGCGGTCGATGCTTAAAAAAACAAGCAATGCCGCGCGGCCGCGAAATATAATAAAAAATAAAAAAGGCGAGTGGTGGCGTGCGCAACCGGAAAATGTGCTGTGCACGTCGCGCAAGCTGGTCGCCAGCAAAGTATCGCTCTTTGAAGCAGCTACTAAATGTCTCTCCAAGCAGAGAATGCGCGCTGACTCAGCGAGACCTAAAAACCATAAGGGATGCCTTAGTGGCTTCAAGTCAGTCACTATCCCCCATCAAAGTTCATATACTACCTTTGATTTGTTGACTTTCAACACAACACTGGAAGCTGAGTGAAGCCACAAGTAAGCTTCTGTCGTCCGTATTGAGATTGAGACTGCATAGTTCAGACAGGACAAAAGAAACCTAACCAACATCAGTGTGAAATAATAACACCTAATTGCCCTAAAAATAAACTAGTGGCTTGGCTACAAGGGACAATTGGTCATCGTTTCTTTAGTTCCCAGCACCTGAGAGTTGTCCGATTACTCTGAATGCAGAAATGGTAATCAGAGGAGGAATGCATAGTGCTGGACTGCGGAAGAGAATGCCTAATTCATTTATTCTGGCTCAAAAAACTTGAAGTGAAAAAATTCACACCTTCCGTCTTTAGTACCATTACTGCATTTAGTTTTATTGTTTATAACTTAAACTATAACAGCAATTAGTCTACTGGGCATTAGTAAAATTAGTTTGGATCCTTTCCAACAATACACTGAGTTCTCCAAATTAGTAAATACTATGAATTAGTAAATAGCAAAATTTTGAATGTACATCTGTATGCATTTCCATGCCAAGTGCAAAATGGAATGGTGCTTTTTATCCTATTTATGTATTCATTTTACTTTGTCCTTATTGTCACGTCAAGTCAAGTAAACTGTATTCGGTTTCACAGAGGAGAACCATAAAAGTTACAAACATACAATTACATAAAAACCGTAATTCATTAAAAGTACAAGTTATAAATAAAATAACTTATGGCCTATGTTATAAAATACAATGAAGGTTTTGGAAATCAAACAAAATTCACACCTAAAATTAATGACAGTCAACTCTAGTAGAATGTAAATTCCCATGTAGGAAATTTGTCATAGGAACGTTGATTTTCTTATTGTCGCTTACAGCTGCAAGCACTGGTCGGGTCACCTGACAGATGAAAATCACTGGAAGAAGGGGGTGAGTTATTTGGAAACTAAGGGGCTTATTTACATGCCCTGGAAATCACAAGAACGTCACCTTTTGTGGTTTTCCCGTGGCGCACTGGGCTGAGCCATATCTACAAGGCCACTTAAAGCCCGCCTACATGGCTTTTAATGGCCTTGTCGATATGGAGTGAGGCAACGCAGCACAAGTCATTCTGTTGTCTCACACTACGATGGGGAGGCATGCCATGAGTTTTAGGGTGGCTATTCCCACGTAACACCAATGGCATTTGACACATTTCCAGATTTATAACAAAGTGTAAACCTCGGAATGCATCACAAGCTTACGCCTTTCCAGGGGATGCGTAGGGAGGCTCTAGTAGGTGGAATAACATTATTTTTCCTGATATTTTCCACTTTCTATGTGTGTTGCATTCAGAAGCACACATGGCAATAGGAAATCGCCTCAATTGATTGTTTTTCTCAATTTGTGAATCAATCCTGAGGTGTGACAATCTCACTTCTAGGATTGGTAAGAGCCTACCGATCTGCTAAGCTTGCTGACATCCAGGGGAATTCCAATCTTGGTCACTTAATGGTTGATTTTTTTAATTTTAAAACTGACTATTTCATAGAGCCATTCTTAGATGTCATTCAACCCAATGTGGCAAGGAAGCTGTGTATGCAGTTTAGAACAGGAACATTGCCATTGCATGCCTTCAACAACAAATGGCAGAAAGTGCCTCCTCTTGGATGCCCCGCTTGTACCTGTCTAGATGAAATGGTTATCCATGTTTTCTTTTTCTGCCCTGGCCATACCAAGGCTAAACAGCGTTGGCTCGTACCTCTTTGGAGAAATCTAGGGTGTAATCAATGTTTAGAGGCATTCAGAATTTTACGAACTGACACACACCCACCCATTTCGTTTGCAGTGTCTCGTTTTTTTCATTCAATGTGGTAGAGTCGAAGGGGTTTTTTAAGTTTACCATTGAAGGCAGCAATCTCCTCCACTGAGCATTGATTTGTATTTTACCATCATCTTTTTAAAAACAAGCACTTACAATGCAACGATCTTGCCTTTGCAAAATTTTGAGCTATTGTCATTGTAAATGACAGCATTTTTATTTATGTGTTGGTTTTGAAAACAGATAAATAAATGGCATTGTCATTTACAATGCCAATAGTTTATTCTCTCGCAAATGCGAGACCTATTGCATTTGCACCCACACAGACCACACACAGACAGAGCCACACACACACAGAGCCACACACACACACAGAGCCACACACACCCACAGAGCCACACACACACACAGAGCCACACACAGGCAGAGCCACACACACACACACACACAGAGCCACACACACAGAGCTACACAGAGCCACACACACACACAGCCACAGACACACACACAGAGCCACAGACACACACACACACACACACACACACACACACACACACACACAGAGCCACACACACGCACAGAGCCACATACACACACACACAGCCACAAACACAAAGCCACACTCACACAGAGCCACACAAACACAGAGCCACACACACACTGAGCCACACGGACACAGAGCCACACTGTACAACATGGCCAAAACAATCACATTGACAAAGCCAATAGCTCTAATAAAAATATAAAACTATATATTTAAAATGTTTTATATGCTATAAAAATATAAAACACGCTACATAAAACTGCAAAAAAGTGTAGTCCAACCTTATTTTCTATTTCTGGTTAGCTCCTGGCACCTGGCTTCCGCAAGGCTCGCGGTGCTCCGCCCACACTCCTGTTTAAGCTCACACTTGCGATTGTGCGCCCTGTCTGTGATTGTTCCTTGCCTGCCCAGAGGGGGCGGGCTCTGTGGACACCAGGTCGTCTTAAGTGGCTCACGCTGTGAGAAACGGTTTGCTGCTGCTTGGTTCGTGCACTGTTGAAAGCAGAGGAGCCGCAAGCATGGTGAGGGTTGTGAGGTCTATGTAGAGGGGGAGTGAGGGACAGAGTGTGACAAGGCCCCTGTGTGCCTGGCTGGAAGGTTTTGCTCCTATTCCTGGCTGTGATAGCCCCCTCCTGTGTGTTTCGCCGGGGTATGGTAAGCATGGCTTGTTCGGGGTGCTGCGCATGAAGGCCGCATAAGTGGGCTCATGGGTGTAGGGACTGGGGGACTTAGCCCCCCGTATTTTTTAAGGGTACAAGGTACAAGCGAGGGGGGCCAGGGATGCTGAAGTTTAAAGACAGTGATTTCTTTGGAAATACGTGCGTGTGAGTACGTGTAAACAAGGATATGTAAGCGTATATATGTCATAGATGAGTTCACCATGGGGCAGGAACATCTCATTAGGCCAGGTGCCCTTCCCACGAGATCGAAATATGGCAAAAGTCCATTGAAGGAAGAATGTGGCGTAGTACCGGAGTCAGACCGGTGTGATAGTTCAGTGAGTCAAGATCATTGGTATCCTGGGCGGGCTTTTCTGCCTTTCATCCTTCTGAAGTCGTTTTAAAGAGTACAATTGAAGTGGGGTGTTGTACAGGTTGTTTTACAGTGCTATGAACCGGCAGAGGTGCGACAGCAAGCGCTAGAATAAAATCATAGCATTAAGAGCAGTCTGTAAATTCATTGTCACAACAGACCGGCCTGGCACAGCGGGCACTCTGGTAGTATGTATAGCCCGGGCAGTATGATCCAGTCCTTAACAGATCTCTCTGCAAAAAATAAGCACATAAGGGGTCACACTAGGAGTCTGGCATTAAAGATAATAAAGCAAATACGGCATCAGCGCACAGCACTAGGGAAAGCCGGGGAAAATGGCAGTGCGGGGCTCGGCATTGAAAACTACAATTCACAGAAAACAATGGATAATGTGGTCAAGAGTCATAACAAAATTATTTCTGCCGACATTTGATATAATATTGAGGTTAGGAATGGGTCTACCAAAACACAAGAAAATCGTACAAAAGGTAGTCTCCACCCATGTGTTTAATCATAAAAACCCGCTCAACGACCCGGTGTGTTCTGTCCATTAAATCATGTGTTGCTGCCTCTGGAGAACACCGCCCTGCTCTTCGAGGCTTCGTCTCCCACCTCGGCGTCAGCGTACAGCACTAGGGAAAGCCAGGGAAAATGGCAGTGTGGGGCTCGGGCTTCCGGGTTTATCTTGTCAAAGGCGCTTCTGGAGTCATCGCCACAGGAGTGCGCGGCTAATACGTCCCCAACACAAGGGGGCACCGTGGGCCGGTCAGCAGCTCCATAATTCTGCACTCACTGAGGGGAGGGGCTAAGCCGCTAAGGCAGCTTTTACATGTTGTGTCTGAGGACTGCACAGATGCGTGGGAGGAGAAAAAAACACTAATTTGTAGAAACGAGCCTCGTGTACTTGAAATTCGTGTACTAGCTGTTGAAGAAGTACATTTAAAATGTAAGGGAACTGGTCCTGAGCGCATTGGTACGTGGAGTTCGCGATGCAGACGGACAGGGCTAAAAAGAACAAAATAGAACCAGTCCGTTATGCAGAAGCACATTTCTCTTTAAGCCCGTCTGTCTTAGATTGACTTCCCAGACTTCTGCTGACTTAAAAGGTTTCTTATCTTCTGCATGGGGCCATCTGGACCCATAACGAAGATAAGAAAGCTTTTACGCCAGCAGTAAATCGGGGAAGTCAATCTGAAAAAGACGGGGCACAAAGAGAAAGAAGAACGTCACTAGGACCTCTTCTCCAATGGCTGGCCACAGTTTAGGAGGCCCGCCAATGGAGAAGAGGGTCGGGGCTTAACCCTTGCTAGTGAAGTTCTCCTTAAGACATAAAATCTTGTGAGCTCGACTGCGCATGTGCACAGTACGCCACGCTAGACCTAAAAAGTCTCTTTTAATGTTTTTAGCTTTTCTTATTCTTTTAAATCAATAACAATGTATTATTGTATTACTCCTTTTCCATTAGTGGTATAGACAGTTAACTGATATAATTAAACGAAAAAATTAATTGTCTTTTTCACTACTTATATTGCTTACTTTTTATGGTCTGTAATGACCAAAATAAAGTCTTTGGAATTGGAATTGGATTGTTTTTGTGCAGGAAGTTTTCCATTCCAGCACAAAAACAATCTTTCCCACAACGCAGGCACCCTTTCACCATGGTGCAAGGGTGCCTACACTGGTGCATGGCAGCTATTTGAGCCCCAGCGCTGTAACAGAGGACAGGAATGCACCATATCTCATAGAGCAGCGCAACAGGAAGGCTTGCTGTGCTTCCCTATGGCAAAGGTTTGTGAATGAGGGCCCTTAATATCCCTGGCGGATACTTTGCCATAGATGTCAGAAGTCTTCTAGGATATTGTACTATGACAGCCTATCAATGTATTTATGCATTAATTGCCATCTTGCTTTTACTTTGCATTTATTTTATATTTCATCTTTTGGAACTTGCTTAAGGTTAAACGTTTTTGTTGCAATGAAAGGACTAAGCTGAAAGATGTTTCCATAAAACTTGGAAACATGGCAATGTCCCTCTAAAGCCTTACAGCAGCCTTGCTGAAAATGCTTCTATAGATCCCCACTTCTCAGGAGTACGCTCGAAGCCACTTGGGGAAGGCAATGCAGGTAAGAGGAGATGCATGTTTGACAGAACATAAGCACAGGATGCATGCTATGTCCAACTGCAGAAGCCTCACAAGAGTATCAAAGTCATTGTTCAGTTATTGAAACCGAATCACAAGGAGATAAAGTAGCTTGCTTCAGATAAAACAGTGACGTCAGAGTGGAAAGCAAGTCCAAAGCCGAGCCGAGTTTTCTCTCTCTGTACATCTACTCTCACTGTAGATACACCCGGGGGTGCAGGGCATGCCATGCTCCTCAGTTTACATGCATCCGTTATCGCGCATGCCCTTCATCTCAACAATGTTTCCAACTGAAGTCTTTTGCAACCAGTGGCGTCGAAGGGGGAGCCATCGCTGGAATTGGCACCTCCCACCCGCTCTTTTATTAGGCCGCCACAGGCAGGAAACGAAGGGTCCGCCACAGGCTGCCAAAGGCCTAGCTACGCCACTGTTTACTTCCGTCGATGTTTGGAGGGACAATCATCAACATAGTCTGGCCAAGCCCTCCCGCGTTCCCGCCTAGCTCTCGTAGCATAGCCCGGCACCAGCACGTTGTACAAATTCACAGCTGACTCCCCAATTCACACATTTATCACATGCCAGAATATGGTATTTAGAAACGTAGCTGACATGGGCCTTTTGCTATAACCTTGAGTTTAAAGGCTTTATGCAATGCATAACTTATTGAGGCTGAACAAAACTCCATATTTGTCTAGCGAATTAATATTTTCCCATCACAGTGTGAACAGACCGTCTGAAAGTAAAGGCTAGCAAAGCACTGCGCCTCGCTTTCAGCATCTGGATCATTCAGCTCTACATTTACATTTACAGGGAAGTGTGACAAACCACTAAAAATGTTTCTACATACTCACAAGATTTTGAATGTGAGCTCTTTTCGTTGCAAACAGTGGCTCCTTAAGGGCCAGCATTACTAACGTTTCAGGCAACGCAATGTATTGCAGCAAGACTATGTGTTGTGTTGCGTTGCTTGAAATGGAATGAGCATCTACTAAGATATGATGCAGTTCTGCTCTCTCCTAGTGCTGGTGCACTTGAGGCTGCCTAGCCAATGCAGGCACCCTTGCATCATGGTGTAAGCATTCCTGCATTAACCAGCAGAATTGTTTTTGTGCAGGAAGGGTTCCCTTAGAGGCTTATTCCTCCATCTATGTGTGTTGCTGGATGCAATAATGAGGAGTAATAAATATAGTTAGGCCTCTCTGTGGTAGGCTCATCATTCTGATGCGTTATCAGGTTCACTGCTTTAGTAAATCTGGGATTGCATCAAATTCCATCTACCAGAACAAAGTTTAATGCAACACTGAGCAAGCCGCTGTGTTGTGTTACATTTCATCACTAAGTCATGCAAGGATGCGCAAATTGCCTTTGCGTGACTATGTAAATTCTATTTAGGCACTTCTTGCGACACAGAAGGACAATGCAAGTCTTTAATGAATGTGCCCCTAAACTCTTTACTGGTTTGCAAATTGGACCCAGATGTTTGCAACTAGCTTTTTGTGTACATCTGAATTCTACTTTCCTACATTTAGCACCAGTAGAGGAAACCTTTGCATGGGTAATTTAGATGTTTCTGACTTTTTGAATCAGTACTCAGTGCCCCATTACAAACTGGATGCTACAATGGAGTAGTAATGTTGTAAAATGACCAAGATCACTGTTACCATTGAGCTGAAGCCATATTATTTCTGGCAGCCATCTTAACTGACCACATGCTCGCCATGTGCTCCTTCCTTCTTCGCTGTTGCCTACCCTTGTGCTTTGCTCAATAACTGGCTATACTTAGCCCCTGCGACATTGCACATGCTCAGAAGAAGTCTGTAGCTGCCTATGCACCTGCCCTAGCCTGTTACTGTCAGGCTGTTTTAACTAATGTCAGCAACTCATTACCCCTCCTTCTTTTTTTTTTTAAATACTCATGGGGGCGCACCAGAATGAGAGTCCAAAAAGAAATTAGTAGAACAATGTTCTTTATTTATCTTTGTCCAGCTAAAAAGTACATCAATAAAATATGTAGCGAGTTCAGCCAACGCGTTTCACTCCCTACCAAGGAGTTTCTTCAGGGCTGAAAGAACAATAAAAGACAAATATTCCCATCAATTTCCTGCATAGCCAAGTGTGTACATATTTTCCCATTTGACATTACATCATATGGAGATTCTTTGTAGAACACAGATTTCCCTGATACCAGGGAAAGCAAGAGAAGAACACAGTAGCCTAATAACAGGGAAAGACTGATCAGCAAATATTTGTTAATATCTAAAAAGACCTTTTCTAAGCGGTTACTGCCACGGAAGGGGGAAGGTTTACATGGAAGACCGTAAAGAAAAGTACAAAGCATCCTAGTTAGAGTATATATGTATACTGAGATCCCACTATAGTTTTGAAACTCCCCACCGGGAGAGATGAATATGCCACCGTCGGTGGAGGAAAACACAATTCTCACTTTACAATAACACAAACCTATATAGGTCTGCCATCACTATTTCACATTCATGAGTAAGTAAGTAGCATCTGTATAGTCTCACTGATAGGTAGGGGAGAATACATCAATACTGGCTGCAGACTTGTATATCCACTTTCCAAAAGTGCAGTCCGCAAGTTCTTGTCTTGTTATACCATACAGTTTGAAAAAAACTAAAGAGTATATATATACATAAATAACACATTTGAACACTCTACATCATGTTTTGTCTGTTTTCTGACATTTATATCATAGCCCTGCCGTCCCACATTCAAAATAGACCATCCTTCTTTCAACTATTTCCATTGGATTTTAGCTTGGAGTCGAGAGGGCAAGGAGCGGAAATGCTAGTGATAGTTTGGACATAGTTCTCCTATCTATTATTGGCAAGGAAAAGTATGCTCTCAAGACTATGGTTCTTACCGCTGCAGATATTTTTGCTGTGTTGCGTTTGAGAGTTCCCTCTGTAATCACACTAGTATTTCTCCAGTCGTTTCTTCATTCTGACATGATTCTAATCAGTATAAAAGATCAGTATAAAAAACATTGTTTTGCACTATGTCTATATTCTATTAAGATTTTCCTATAATATCATCCATTAGTTCCCTTGTTAAACATACCTTAAAATTCTTTGAAGTATCTCTCCTCCCTTATCTTCTCACGTTATCACGGACTTTATATATCTTGTCCAGAAAGCAGTTCTGGTACTCCAGTAGTTACCCGTCCCTGACTGTATTTGTTCGAGGTGGGTACAGTGCTAAATGGTAAAAAATAGACACTAAGTCCATCATATATTCCTATTTAGACAAACTGCTATACATTTACACCTTATATTATAGGAGCTGCCCTGCCGGATAGTCCAGAATTGTAATAGCCCAAGCTCACAAGTTGAAAAGATATCAGTAGGGCAAAAATACAAAGTATATATATATATAAAGGGATCTTAGTCCTCTCATGCTGTTTTGTATTATCCTTGCAGATTTTAGTCCTCTCATGCTGTTTTATATTGTCATTGTAGGGACACATCCTACCCTGTATCATAGGTTCCCACAACAATAGCGCGTCTCAATCCATGTTGCTAATAGAGATCAAAGATTCCCAGTCTAAAAAACATCTTTATTCTAACTACCATAAGAGAGCGAGCAGATTAAGAAAAGGCACTCAGCATGGGTTTACAGTAGTTTCCGTCTGTTGAAACAGTTAGACCAATTAAACACTCCCAAAAGGCAAAGGAGAACCCATGGAGATACCATTATAAAAACTAAAAGTTACTTGTGTGTATAACAAGCACTCACTGGCACTGCTAACCACCCCACTCATCCATTGGTTTTAAGTTTTGGAAGCCCAGTATGGATGTTCGCTACAGCCCTAGCCCCGTCTCTCACCTGTAATGACACTCGTTCAATTTCAGCGTCTCGGCATGGCTGGTTCCAAGCTGAGTTCGCCATTCTTGAGACCGCCTTATATTCAAAGAAGAGCTAGCCTATTGGTCAGTCTATTCTCATCCCTGTAATCATTCGTAATGGGTAAACTTTTTCCGCTTTGATCGCCATCTTTGAATGGGCAAATCCACGCGACAAATGTATTGTAACGCGTTGTATATATATTTGAAGGATGTTCGAAACAATGTTTTATTTTATAAGGAGTTGGAAAACCTTTCTATACATTTTAACGCTTAGTGTAAAGAAACACTAGTTCGTACGTAAGTGTTACTAATCGTTGTATAAACATTAATCGTCTAAATTCATATTGCTGCTGGAGTATCAGACCCTGACCCGTTGGTCACACAACAATGGCATGATCGTGATCAACAAAAACCTTTATTTTGTTTACTAAGTGTTGGATGGCATTTTCACTTGATTGTATCCCGCATATTGTGCGGGCGCCATCTTGGAACGGGTAAATGGGCAGTTCTACGCGACAAATGTATAGGGAGTTGGAAAGCCCTTCTGAACATTTTGTCGCTTAGTGTAGAGAAACACTAGTTCATGCAAGTAGTCTTACCGATCGTTGTATAGTCCTTAATCGTCTAAAATCATATTGCTGCTAGGGTGTCAAGAACTGACCCGTGGGTCACACAGCAATGACATAATCTTGATCAGCAATACCTTTGTTTTGTTTACTAAGTTTTGGATGGCGTTTTCACTCGATTGTACCCTGCATGTAATGCGAGCGCCATCTTAGAACGGGTAAATTGCCTACAGTATTCTATTTTCTCGGGGTTCGTTTGTTCAGTTTCGAGGGGTGTCTATCATATTTGAGTATGTTGATTATCTATCAGAACATTCCCCAGTACATATCATTGGTTCAATTCTATTTGATAAAGGGGGGTGGGACATTATGCTTGGTGCTGCCTATTAGGATGAAGGGATACACTATATATTTGTTTATTTGGACAGGGTGGGTGTCAAACTGCGCAATATATATTTTTGTGTTTGGCGGCCGTTGGCCGGTCCTTAGAAGCAAAGGAGGGGGTGGGGGTAAAGGGACAAGGTATCCTTTCCGTTGTACCTAGTAGTATTCTATATGGGAGGGGACAGAAAGGAGGATGTGTCTAGATTGAATTCGTATCTGATCATACAGTTGACACAGTCTTATTACATAGTTATTACCCCCCTGACAGACTTGGTACCCAGGATGTAAGCATCACACAATTTATAGTATAATATTGACTCAGAGTAATACAGGTTATCATGTCATCATAGAAAGTGATACATTTCACTATCCAAGTTCATGCCGTATTTTATACTTTGTAGTTTGCATATCCATCTTGCCTCCCGCTGTCTAAGAAGTACCTCCCGATTACCTCCTCTTATAGACGGTTGTACATGTTCCAAACCATGGAACCAAAATTCGGGTTTCCCACTGTGTTTTTCCCAAAAGTGTTTTGTGTGGACATATCTAGCATCTTTGTTTAAAATTGCTCTCCTATGCTCCTGGATTCTTGTCCTAAGGTTTCGTTTCGAACTGCCCACGTATATTAGTCCGCAGGTACAGCCCAGGATATATACCACAAAGGTAGTCGCACAGTTTATGAAGGATAGAATTCCAAACTTTGGTGAGCCATTGAATGCAAAATGCTTAGTTTTGTCTCTGCCATATTCACAGATGTTGCAATCCCTGCATGTAAAGAAACCTTTCGGTTTCTGTGGCAGCCAGTTTGTACTGATGTCTTTGTTTGGTTTAAGATAGCTAGGGCACAGTTGGTTACGTAGTGTCCTGCCTCTGCGGTATGTTACAGACGGATTGTTTCTCACATGTAGTTGCAGTCCTGGGACCTCTTTTAGGAGATGCCAATTCTTTTTCAGGATTTTGAATATACTGCTGTTATGTCTGGTATATTTTGTTATAAATCTTACATCTGTCCTTGTTTTTAGTTTTTTATGTGGTTTGATTTTAAGAGTTTCGTCCCTAGGGATCTTGCGTGTCCTATTTTCTGCTCTGTGGATGACATCTTCACTGTATCCCCTAGCTTCAAAACGACTCTTAAGTGTTTCAAGATTGGTATCAAAGGATTCTGCTTCTGTGCAGTTCCGCTTCAGGCGTACCATTTCCCCAAATGGTATGTTGTTAATTGTGGAACTGGCATGTGCACTACTTGCATGCAAAACCGCATTGCAAGCAGTGTCCTTGCGGTAAAGGGTACTTTGGATTTTGTTGTTCCTGATATAGAACTTCAAGTCCAAAAAGTTTATGCTCTCTCTACTATATTCCATCGTGAGTTTCACGTTCATGTAGTTCTTATTTAGGTAACCAAAATACTCCCAAAGATCAACTTCAGATCCGGACCAGAGACAGATAATATCGTCAATGTACCTCCCCCAGAACACGATGTTATTAGTCCAGGGGGAGGCACTCTGGTTCCATGCATGTTCTCTTTCAAATTGTCCCATAAAAAGACAGGCATACGACGGTGCAAATTTGGTCCCCATCGCAGTACCCCTCTTTTGGTGGTACCACATATCTTCAAACAGGAAATAGTTTTTTGTTAGTACCAGTTCCATCATTTCTAAGACCATTCGGTTCTTATGGAGCAAGTCAGCCCCTTCTCTGTTCAGATAGAATTCACTAGCTTTGAGGCCAATGTCATGTTGGATGGAAGTGTAAAGACTTGTAACATCTAAAGTCACAAAGAGGAGATCATTTGACCATTCAAAGTCTTGCAGCTTGTTCAATATATCTTTGCTATCTTGAATAAAAGATGGTAAGTTTAGGACATGTTTGTTGAGTTTAAGGTCTATATATTCAGATAGTTTATCCTCAGCAACAGTCCCAGGTGGACTCCCTTTAGAAGCAGGCCCCTCCACTTTCCAGAAAGAAATGGAGAAACTAAGAATAAGTGGGAACCAGGCCAGAAAAGCACAACAGCAAAAAAGACAAGGAGAGGTGGCAGGAGGTACCAAAGGTCCAACAAGAGAAGAGGGGGAGGAGCAAGTGAGGCGATCGGAGAGGGGGAAGAACAAACCAAAAGAACAAGCGAAACAATAGATGGTAATGAAAGGAATAATGACATAGAAATGAATAACCAGTCAGAATTGAGAATAGTCAATTTGTCAGATAGATGTTTGGACTCTGATGAAAAGAAACTGTTGTGTAAAGGTTTGGGATTTTGTCCTACGCAGGATGGTGATTTCTCTGATGTACACGTAGACCTGTTTAAATTCACAAGACAACTGAAATTAAAAGAATTTTTTTGCAACAAACCTATGTGTAACTCACTACCTGGGAATTTGGGGTTTGAAGTAGAACCTGTGAATATGTCCATCGCTGAGATAAAGGGTTTGCAATGCCTAACCACACTAAATGAGGAAATGGAAGTTGACTTAGATACTATCCGCTCTGAATGTGGGATTATAGAAAATATGTCTGATGATAGTGGATTACATCCCAAATCAAAGTTTCTCCCCGGTGTATACCATCAAAACATTGATATATTTAACGAGCGAGTCACTGCCGGCCTATATAAACTTGAGAGGGAAAGTAGGGAACAACGATCTAAGGACTTTAACCTTACTAAAGGGGAAAGAGATGCCCTCAATAGATTACGGGAAGATCCGAATATAGTAATCAAGGAGGCCGATAAAGGGGGAAACATTGTGGTTATGAACAGAAAAGACTACACATATGAGATTGAGAGACAGTTGGCAGATAAAGACTGCTATGAGCAAGTGACACACAATCCGATTGGGTTTCTAACTATCGAAATCAACTCCAAACTGTTAGACTGGAAAGATATGGGGCTACTCAGCGACCAGGAATACCAATACCTACTAGTCTCTAACCCTAGATCTCCTTGTATATATATCCTCCCCAAAATACACAAAGGTGGGCCATTCCCGCCAGGCCGTCCCATCATTTCGGGAATAGGCTCACCTACCGAGAAACTATCTGAATATATAGACCTTAAACTCAACAAACATGTCCTAAACTTACCATCTTTTATTCAAGATAGCAAAGATATATTGAACAAGCTGCAAGACTTTGAATGGTCAAATGATCTCCTCTTTGTGACTTTAGATGTTACAAGTCTTTACACTTCCATCCAACATGACATTGGCCTCAAAGCTAGTGAATTCTATCTGGACAGAGATGGGGCTGACTTGCTCCATAAGAACCGAATGGTCTTAGAAATGATGGAACTGGTACTAACAAAAAACTATTTCCTGTTTGAAGATATGTGGTACCACCAAAAGAGGGGTACTGCGATGGGGACCAAATTTGCACCGTCGTATGCCTGTCTTTTTATGGGACAATTTGAAAGAGAACATGCATGGAACCAGAGTGCCTCCCCCTGGACTAATAACATCGTGTTCTGGGGGAGGTACATTGACGATATTATCTGTCTCTGGTCCGGATCTGAAGTTGATCTTTGGGAGTATTTTGGTTACCTAAATAAGAACTACATGAACGTGAAACTCACGATGGAATATAGTAGAGAGAGCATAAACTTTTTGGACTTGAAGTTCTAGATCAGGAACAACAAAATCCAAAGTACCCTTTACCGCAAGGACACTGCTTGCAATGCGGTTTTGCATGCAAGTAGTGCACATGCCAGTTCCGCAATTAACAACATACCATTTGGGGAAATGGTACGCCTGAAGCGGAACTGCACAGAAGCAGAATCCTTTGATACCAATCTTGAAACACTTAAGAGTCGTTTTGAAGCTAGGGGATACAGTGAAGATGTCATCCACAGAGCAGAAAATAGGACACGCAAGATCCCTAGGGACGAAACTCTTAAAATCAAACCACGTAAAAAACTAAAAACAAGGACAGATGTAAGATTTATAACAAAATATACCAGACATAACAGCAGTATATTCAAAATCCTGAAAAATAATTGGCATCTCCTAAAAGAGGTCCCAGGACTGCAACTACATGTGAGAAACAATCCGTCTGTAACATACCGCAGAGGCAGGACACTACGTAACCAACTGTGCCCTAGCTATCTTAAACCAAACAAAGACATCAGTACAAACTGGCTGCCACAGAAACCGAAAGGTTTCTTTACATGCAGGGATTGCAACATCTGTGAATATGGCAGAGACAAAACTAAGCATTTTGCATTCAATGGCTCACCAAAGTTTGGAATTCTATCCTTCATAAACTGTGCGACTACCTTTGTGGTATATATCCTGGGCTGTACCTGCGGACTAATATACGTGGGCAGTTCGAAACGAAACCTTAGGACAAGAATCCAAGAGCATAGGAGAGCAATTTTAAACAAAGATGCTAGATATGTCCACACAAAACACTTTTGGGAAAAACACAGTGGGAAACCCGAATTTTGGTTCCATGGTTTGGAACATGTACAACCGTCTATAAGAGGAGGTAATCGGGAGGTACTTCTTAGACAGCGGGAGGCAAGATGGATATGCAAACTACAAAGTATAAAATACGGCATGAACTTGGATAGTGAAATGTATCACTTTCTATGATGACATGATAACCTGTATTACTCTGAGTCAATATTATACTATAAATTGTGTGATGCTTACATCCTGGGTACCAAGTCTGTCAGGGGGGTAATAACTATGTAATAAGACTGTGTCAACTGTATGATCAGATACGAATTCAATCTAGACACATCCTCCTTTCTGTCCCCTCCCATATAGAATACTATTAGGTACAACGGAAAGGATACCTTGTCCCTTTACCCCCACCCCCTCCTTTGCTTCTAAGGACCGGCCAACGGCCGCCAAACACAAAAATATATATTGTGCAGTTTGACACCCACCCTGTCCAAATAAACAAATATATAGTGTATCCCTTCATCCTAATAGGCAGCACCAAGCATAATGTCCCACCCCCCTTTATCAAATAGAATTGAACCAATGATATGTACTGGGGAATGTTCTGATAGATAATCAACATACTCGAATATGATAGACACCCCTCGAAACTGAACAAACGAACCCCGAGAAAATAGAATACTGTAGGCAATTTACCCGTTCTAAGATGGCGCTCGCATTACATGCAGGGTACAATCGAGTGAAAACGCCATCCAAAACTTAGTAAACAAAACAAAGGTATTGCTGATCAAGATTATGTCATTGCTGTGTGACCCACGGGTCAGTTCTTGACACCCTAGCAGCAATATGATTTTAGACGATTAAGGACTATACAACGATCGGTAAGACTACTTGCATGAACTAGTGTTTCTCTACACTAAGCGACAAAATGTTCAGAAGGGCTTTCCAACTCCCTATACATTTGTCGCGTAGAACTGCCCATTTACCCGTTCCAAGATGGCGCCCGCACAATATGCGGGATACAATCAAGTGAAAATGCCATCCAACACTTAGTAAACAAAATAAAGGTTTTTGTTGATCACGATCATGCCATTGTTGTGTGACCAACGGGTCAGGGTCTGATACTCCAGCAGCAATATGAATTAGACGATTAATGTTTATACAACGATTAGTAACACTTACGTACGAACTAGTGTTTCTTTACACTAAGCGTTAAAATGTATAGAAAGGTTTTCCAACTCCTTATAAAATAAAACATTGTTTCGAACATCCTTCAAATATATATACAACGCGTTACAATACATTTGTCGCGTGGATTTGCCCATTCAAAGATGGCGATCAAAGCGGAAAAAGTTTACCCATTACGAATGATTACAGGGATGAGAATAGACTGACCAATAGGCTAGCTCTTCTTTGAATATAAGGCGGTCTCAAGAATGGCGAACTCAGCTTGGAACCAGCCATGCCGAGACGCTGAAATTGAACGAGTGTCATTACAGGTGAGAGACGGGGCTAGGGCTGTAGCGAACATCCATACTGGGCTTCCAAAACTTAAAACCAATGGATGAGTGGGGTGGTTAGCAGTGCCAGTGAGTGCTTGTTATACACACAAGTAACTTTTGGTTTTTATAATGGTATCTCCATGGGTTCTCCTTTGCCTTTTGGGAGTGTTTAATTGGTCTAACTGTTTCAACAGACGGAAACTACTGTAAACCCATGCTGAGTGCCTTTTCTTAATCTGCTCGCTCTCTTATGCTAGTTAGAATAAAGATGTTTTTTAGACTGGGAATCTTTGATCTCTATTAGCAACATGGATTGAGACGCGCTATTGTTGTGGGAACCTATGATACAGGGTAGGATGTGTCCCTACAATGACAATATAAAACAGCATGAGAGGACTAAAATCTGCAAGGATAATACAAAACAGCATGAGAGGACTAAGATCCCTTTATATATATATATATACTTTGTATTTTTGCCCTACTGATATCTTTTCAACTTGTGAGCTTGGGCTATTACAATTCTGGACTATCCGGCAGGGCAGCTCCTATAATATAAGGTGTAAATGTATAGCAGTTTGTCTAAATAGGAATATATGATGGACTTAGTGTCTATTTTTTACCATTTAGCACTGTACCCACCTCGAACAAATACAGTCAGGGACGGGTAACTACTGGAGTACCAGAACTGCTTTCTGGACAAGATATATAAAGTCTGTGATAACGTGAGAAGATAAGGGAGGAGAGATACTTCAAAGAATTTTAAGGTATGTTTAACAAGGGAACTAATGGATGATATTATAGGAAAATCTTAATAGAATATAGACATAGTGCAAAACAATGTTTTTTATATTGATCTTTTATACTGATTAGAATCATGTCAGAATGAAGAAACGACTGGAGAAATACTAGTGTGATTACAGAGGGAACTCTCAAACGCAACACAGCAAAAATATCTGCAGCGGTAAGAACCATAGTCTTGATAGCATACTTTTCCTTGCCAATAATAGATAGGAGAACTATGTCCAAACTATCACTAGCATTTCCGCTCCTTGCCCTCTCGACTCCAAGCTAAAATCCAATGGAAATAGTTGAAAGAAGGATGGTCTATTTTGAATGTGGGACGGCAGGGCTATGATATAAATGTCAGAAAACAGACAAAACATGATGTAGAGTGTTCAAATGTGTTATTTATGTATATATATACTCTTTAGTTTTTTTCAAACTGTATGGTATAACAAGACAAGAACTTGCGGACTGCACTTTTGGAAAGTGGATATACAAGTCTGCAGCCAGTATTGATGTATTCTCCCCTACCTATCAGTGAGACTATACAGATGCTACTTACTTACTCATGAATGTGAAATAGTGATGGCAGACCTATATAGGTTTGTGTTATTGTAAAGTGAGAATTGTGTTTTCCTCCACCGACGGTGGCATATTCATCTCTCCCGGTGGGGAGTTTCAAAACTATAGTGGGATCTCAGTATACATATATACTCTAACTAGGATGCTTTGTACTTTTCTTTACGGTCTTCCATGTAAACCTTCCCCCTTCCGTGGCAGTAACCGCTTAGAAAAGGTCTTTTTAGATATTAACAAATATTTGCTGATCAGTCTTTCCCTGTTATTAGGCTACTGTGTTCTTCTCTTGCTTTCCCTGGTATCAGGGAAATCTGTGTTCTACAAAGAATCTCCATATGATGTAATGTCAAATGGGAAAATATGTACACACTTGGCTATGCAGGAAATTGATGGGAATATTTGTCTTTTATTGTTCTTTCAGCCCTGAAGAAACTCCTTGGTAGGGAGTGAAACGCGTTGGCTGAACTCGCTACATATTTTATTGATGTACTTTTTAGCTGGACAAAGATAAATAAAGAACATTTTTCTACTAATTTCTTTTTGGACTCTCATTCTGGTGCGCCCCCATGAGTATTAAAAAAATTATTCAACTGATCTGGAGAGCACAGCGACGCCAAACAGCAGCTGGTGTCGGGGTTGGCAGCACAATAACAAATCTACTTGAACATTGACTCATTGGCACTGGAGTTTAGGTGCGGCACTCTAAGGTCCGCTGCTGCTTTTTCGTATAAATACCCCTCCTTCTTTGTTGACTGTGCATTCCCTGTATGACCATCTATGTGTGTATCTCTTCCTATGTGTACTTGTACCGCCTCTTTTTGAGCTCCTGTGTGGGTATAAAAGACCTACAGTTCTTCTACTTCTTGTGCTACCTCATACACTGCCAAAGGGTGTTGTATGGTTGTAGTTCCACCTCATGAGGATAAATAAATACTTCTCTTGATATTCCAGCTTCTGTGCCAATTTCTACTTATTGGTCTATGGACTTGTGTGCAGAGAAGGGCAAACCCCTAGCACCTTGGTGAGGTATACTTCTTCAGTAATACCAGGCCCGTTTTTACCATTGCCAGGTGGTAATACCTCTTCATTTACATGCCAGTTCAAGTTTGAGGCCAGGAGTCCTTGACCCATTTCCTTTCCATTTTTAGGTGACATTAGATAGATAGATAGACAGACAGACAGATAGACAGACAGGTAGATAGATAGATAGATAGATAGATAGATAGATAGATAGATAGATAGATAGATAGATAGATAGATAGATAGATAGATAGATAGATAGATAGATAGATAGATAGATAGATAGATCATAAAGTAATGTAGTTTTCACATTTATATTGCAATATTTCTGTTAGAAATTTTAGGACATTAAGAACTATTTTGAAATATGGTAGCTCTAACTGATTTTATTCTGTTACTGTACCAATTACTTGCTTTCACTGGTTTTCTTTCAATAAAAATATACTAACATGCAAAATGGAAAATGATATACATTTATATTTCATGTATTAGCACACTGACTTATTTAATCCACTTTATTCAAGCTAAATTATACCCAACAGGATCTATTGGGGTGGAAGTGATACACGGAACCCCTGATAGCAGCCTAATGCACTGGGCCTGTGCCTGTACGCTGTAATAACCAGCCTTCCAACTCAACGCGCTGTGCACGCCATACATCATTATAGTTTATGGGAGCACATGGAGCACACAGTGTGAAATGACAGGCTCTCTGTGGCAGTACCTTTAGAATCCATCCCTCCAGGTGACTGGAATGGCTAGGTCATGCTGGCGCGCGTCTGTGCATGGAAATAAGGGAGGTTCTGCTACCGCGGAACAATTAGTTTGCTATTTCTGTCACCTTTGGGTGCCTGAGCACTCTGAGCCAGGTTGTTCACAGGCATGCTGGGCGTATCCTACCAATTTTAAATGCAAAAAATAAAAATGCAATCTGCGGGAGGGGGGAGATGTGTTGTGTAAATAAGGAGGGCATCATGGAGCTGAAGAATCCTGTCTGCTGGCAGACAGAGCTCCACAGGACAATGGGAAGAGTGACAGGTAACATGGGAACCAGACCCAAGCTCAATTACTCTCATAAGAACAGATATGCTGGTGGTAAAGGTACATTTATCACATTCTCGCACTGATGATTAACTTTACGTAAAACCAACTTGGGGCCGTATCATGATCCCAGCATCTGTACTGTGCTGACACAGAAGGGGTCTGTGAATGTCTGTTCCCCATCTTTAGCGCATACATTAACTCTAACAATCTCTGAGTTAGTGCATGAGCTGCAGACAGCTGAGCTTGAAAACACCAGCGGTGGCTCCTCTGCTAAGGCGGAAGTTTGTCGCCCCACTGCTTTGTGAGCAGTTCAAAAAGGAAAAATAAAACTATAATAATGCAATGTAATTATCGTTTTATTTTTCCGTTCTGGCTCAGCTGTTCATATTTAGGTGCGGGTGGCTGGGATCACACAGGAAATTCCCACTGCCAAATTAGGATGGCAGGTGTGATGTTGTACACGTTCTAGTAGTTGGGTTGGGAGGAGTCCAGGGGTTGGAGGAAGAGGAGGAGTCATGACAGGAAAGGAGCAGTTAGAGTAGGGACAGGGACATGAATGGAAGCAGTTAATAAAGCTCCTATAACTAAGAGATATTTGTCTGTCATCATTGAGGATAAAAATATTTACAACAAGGGGTGGTGAGGGACAGAGTCTCTGAATTAAGCAGAAAGCTCTCACCCAGTCAAGGGATCAGGGCTAGATCCAACACCGTTTTTTAGCTCACTGCACCATCCCAGTTTCAGAACCTGGCTGTATGCAAATTAGTCTGTTCCTGTCCCAGTGCATGATGGGAACAGGGCAAACCAAACTACAAAAGCCAATTCTTACACTGGGAAGGAAACAAGCTCCCGGGGACCGGTTTCTGGCATTACAGCCATCTTCGGCCCGGTTTGCTTGAATCCTGATGGTGCAATGAGCAAGGGTCTCACATCTGAGAATACCCTTCCACGCTTAGGGTGGACAAAAATATTTACAACAAGGGGTGGTGAGGGACAGAGTCTCTGAATTAAGCAGAAAGCTCTCACCCAGTCAAGAGATCAGGGCTAGATCCAACACCGTTTTTTAGCTCACTGCACCATCCCAGTTTCAGAACCTGGCTGTATGCAAATTAGCCTGTTCCTGTCCCAGTGCATGATGGGAACAGGGCAAACCAAACTACAAAAGCCAATTCTTACACTGGGAAGGAAACAAGCTCCCGGGGACCGGTTTCTGGCATTACAGCCGTCTTCGGCCCGGTTTGCTTGAATCCTGATGGTGCAATGAGCAAGGGTCTCACATCTGAGAATACCCTTCCACGCTTAGGGTGGACAAAAATATTTACAACAAGGGGTGGTGAGGGACAAGAGTCTCTGAATTAAGCAGAAAGCTCTCACCCAGTCAAGAGATCAGGGCTAGATCCAACACCGTTTTTTAGCTCACTGCACCATCCCAGTTTCAGAACCTGGCTGTATGCAAATTAGTCTGTTCCTGTCCCAGTGCATGATGGTGAAGAATTGGCTTGGTAGTTTAGTCTGCCCTGTTCCCATGATGCACTGGGCCAGGGACAGACTGATTTGCATATAGCCAGGTTCTGAGCTGGGATGGGGCAGTGAGATAAATAACGGTGATGGATCAAGCCCTGATCTTTGGACTGGGTAAGAGTGGTCTGTTTAACTCAGACACTCTGTTCATCACCACCCCCTTTTTGTAAATCGTTTTTGGCCACTATAGGTGTGGCAGGGTATACTCAGACATGAGTCCCTTTCTCACTGCTCCATCAGGATTCAAGCAAGCCGGGCCGAAGAAGGCTGAAATGCCAGAAACCGGTCCCCGGTAGCTTGTCTCCTTTCTGGTGAAGAATTGGCTTGGTAGTTTAGTCTGCCCTGTTCCCATGATGCACTGGGCCAGGGACAGACTGATTTGCATATAGCCAGGTTCTGAGCTGGGATGGGGCAGTGAGATAAATAACGGTGATGGATCAAGCCCTGATCTTTGGACTGGGTAAGAGTGGTCTGTTTAACTCAGACACTCTGTTCATCACCACCCCCTTTTTGTAAATCATCATTGAGGATAAGACACGACAACTGGCGACGAGGGTGGGATGGTGCAGTCTGCCACTCACAGAAACTCACGAAGAAGCGTCCCTGTCCCTAGCAGCGTGAACGAAGAAAACGCTGTTGAGACACGTGTGTCTAAAGTGGGTCCGTCGCCCAGATCAAGAAACCAGCGGTAACTATCCCTGCTCCGCGACTTGCTGGTCGCGTAGAGCCCAAAGGAATTCGCGCCTTCGAGTGCCGGAGTGTTGTGAAGCTAGGCGCCGGTTCGCGCCTAATCGCGGCTCACTCCTGATGTGTGCAAATCGGCACGCGACGAAGAAAAGAAGTCGGGTGCCCACCCCGATCTTGCCCACTGCTCCGGTGCCCAAGGAGCGTCTGTCGTGCTGTCCAGGACGAGTGGAAGTGTCCTGACAAGGAGCGCCCGTGCGCGCGAAAATACCCGGCTCACCCCCGATGCGTGAGGAGTGGTGCCCCAATGACGAACTGCAGCGAGGGATGCTCTCTGCTCGTACCTGAATGCTTTTGAAGTTCCAGGAGCGTAGAGGGACCAAAGAAACGCGACTGCATGCTGCCGGTGAGTCCTGGAGAACATGTGTGCCTCGAAAGAATGACTGAGAATGAAGCCTCGTGGGGACTGAGAGTTCGAGAACGGCGGCCATCTTAAAGTCAGGCACCTTTCAGGACAACCTCCATCTGCAAATTGCTGGCGGCCATTTTGAAGTCAGGCAGCACAAGGCTTAATCAAACAAGCATTGATAAGTGCAAAACAAGCATTGGACATTGCAAAAACAAGCATTGATAATTGCAAAACAAGCATTGGATATTGCAAAAACAAGCATTGATAATTGCAAAACAAGCACTGGTGGGTGCAAGGACACGTGGTGATAGTTGCAAAACAAGCATTGGTGAGTGCAAGTGCAGCAAAACAAGCACTGGTGAGTGCAAGGACACGTGTTGATAGTTGCAAAACAAGCATTGGCGAGTGCAAGTGCAAACAGTGACGACCACAGACCACAGACCACAGAGACCGCTGTTAGTGAGGATACGATGGAGCTGGGAGAGATCACTTATACCGACCTGGCGGCTCCACTCAGAGGCGCTGGAAGATCCGGTCTTTAGGGAAGAGTTGGGGTTGAGCTTTGCCCGATATTTTGAGGAGAATGAGGGGACGAAGACATCGACTGCAATAGAATGGGATGCATTTAAGGTCGTGGTCAGGGGAGTTTGCATTGGCACGGTGGCGCGGGTCAGGAAAACGTTACTAGCAGACCTGGTAACAGCAGAGGGCAGACTGAGGGGAGTGGAGAGGGCCAGACTTGGGAGACTGGGGGCAGGCACTGAGGTGCTTGAAGCCAAGAAAGCAGTTGTGGTGCAGATGGAGAGATTACGCTCGTTCGATTACAAGAATTATAGGGCGCGGATACAATCAGAGGGGGACAAATCGGGCACTCTGCTGGCATGGCTGGCCAACCCACTGCCAAGCGGTGAACCGATCTTAGGCTTAAGGGCGGCCTCAGGTGAGTTGCTGCACACTCAGATAGGGATCAATAGGTGGTTCCTAGAGTATTATGCAGATTTATATTGCACTCAGCTGGCCGTGGATGCAGAGGGCATAGAGGGTTATCTGAAAGGGCTTGCGATGCCGAGTTTGAGTAAGGAGCAGGGAGATTCACTGGGTGGTGAGATCACAGTGGGTGAGATCAGATGCACGATCAAGCACATGGCCCGCAGCAAGAGAGCTGGGGTGGATGGCTTGCCTATTGAATTTTACTCCAAATATGTGGACTCTCTGGCCCCGCGACTGCAAGTAGTCTATAGGAGGCACTCGAGGTGGGGAGACTGCCTGGGACCACTAGGGAGGCTATTATCATTCCCCTCCTGAAGCCGGGTAGGGAATCAGAGGACATGAAGGCCTACCGCCTACTTTCAATGTTGGCAACCAAATACAAAATCCTGAGTAGGATCCTGGCGACACGCCTACTCCCACACATGACACAGTTAGTGCACCGGGATCAATCGGGGTTTACCCCTAATGTAGCACGGCTATCAATGTTAGGCGCTTGTTGTGAATCCTGGAAGACTGCCAGGAGCTGACACTGAAGGCCTTGATTTTATCGGTGGATATAGACAAGGCATTCGATAGCCTGGAATGGCCATTTCTGTTTCAGGTAATGCGCAAAGTGGGACTGGGGGAGTCGTTCGTGAAGTGGACCCGCATCTTGTATGATTCGGCGATGGTCCAGGTGCTGACAGGGGGGACGGTATCAGAGCCCTGGTCAGTGGGACGAGGGACGTGATTGGGCATCCCGCTATCTCCACTTTTGTTTGCATTGGCAATTGAGCCACTGACGATGCAGGCCAGGTCGGGGAAGTATTATGCTGGGATAGAGGTCCGTGGGGAAGTGCACTATATTTCCCTTTACGCGGATGACCTATTGCTGTTTCTGGCCGAACCCGATGAGGTAGGCACGGGGCGACAGAGCTGCTGCGGATGTTTGGGGAGGCGTAAGAGTTATGTGTGAACTGGGAGAAGACTTGCCTTTTCCCAGCATGCCGGACAATGGTAGCTCCCGCAGGACTGGAGAGGCCGAGATGGGAACCTAGTTGCCTACAATACTTGGGAACTACCATCTACCATGAACAGGCGGACATGTTGGAGGGCAATGTGCATAGAGCGGTGCGAGGGATCAAGGGGAGTATGGCGTTTTGGGGCACTGTGCCGCTCTCAGTTGCGGGTCGAGGGGCGCTACTGAAGAAGGTAGCACTGCCTAGACTTTTATATTACTTCAAGACACTGCTGGTCGGGATCCCGGGCTCGGTGTTCAAGGCACTGCGGTCCATGGTGGGGGAGTTTCTATGGGGAAATGGTAGGCGGTGGGTGGCCCTGACCCCGATGATGAGGCCTAGGGGCTCAGGAGGATGGGCAGTCCCAGACTTTGAAGGGTATAATTTGGCGCCTCAGCTGCAGTGACTCACGCAGGCAGTGGCTAGGGAATTTAAGGGGCCAGGGGGATCATAGGACAGACGGCTGCTGAGGTATGTTCCATCATTAGTGGTACTTGGACAACGATTGCGACTCGATTCCTTGATGAGTGAAGAGAAAAAGCTTTGGGCAAGCTGGAATGGATACACACGTCGGTGTGGCATACCACGCCCGTATGCGCCGGAGATTCCCCATGGCATGTGCACGGTCTTCCCGCACAGGGGGGACTGGTCTGCGTTGGCGAAGTGGGAAGATTTAGGACTACAGATGATTAGGGACTTATATGAGGAAAGGGTCGTCCTGCCTTTTCAGGCACTGCAGGATAGATATGGCCTGCCTAGAGATGGCTATTTGTTACATGCAGCTCTGCTGGCCGCGATTCAGAAATACCGAGGAACGAGGCTACTAGAACCACGGACGTCCTTGATGTGTCAATATGTGGTAATGGCAGCAGGAACGGTGAAAGCAGTGACATGTCTTTACAGGCGAATGGTGGAGGTGGGGCTGCAGCCACTGATGCGAAAAATGGGCGGCGGACTTGAGGAAGGATATTCCTGAGACGGCATGGACCAAAATAGTGGATAGGGCATGGAAAGGTACGTGAAATGCCAGGTTTCAGCTTATTCATTTCTACGTTGTACATAGGGCCTACTTAACCCCTGAGCGGATAGCTAAATATTTTCACGTACACACGACATGTTGTCCCAGGTGCAGCACGAGAGTGGCGGATTTCCTACATATGATGTGGAGCTGCTCGCAGCTCGGAAGGTATTGGGAGGAGGTGATGGAGGTCCTCTGTGGGGTAACGGACAGACAGATAGAACCCGACATGGGGGCATCTATATTGCACTAGTTTCCACACACAAAGCGCACTAAGATCACAAGCAGGTTTATGGACTTAGGGTTGCTGTTGGCTACGCGAGAATTGAGAAGGCAGTGGAAATCCAGACAGGGCCCTAGTGTGGAGTGATGGAGGGTGGAGTTTGCGAAATGGGCATCCGGTGAGAGCATGGTTAAAATCCAACAAGCTAAGAGAGTGAATAACGACAAAGCGATGGAAACCGCACAAGCATGAGAGGCATTGGTGGCACTCTTGACACATCTGGAGGCGGAATCGGACGCAAGCTCGCTCGAGCCACAAAACACGTAGATAGGTGTGGATAGTCCATAGGAGAGAGGGAGCGGCGGCAGAACTGACAGAACTGGGAGTATGGCTGAAGTGAGATCAGGGACCTATATTCCCTAGCACGGAACGACATTTGGTTATTCTTGTTTATGATGTTTGGAGCACACCGGTGGGGGGAGTTAAAGGGAAGAGGGAGGGCAGGGCGGGAACGTGCGGGAGGCACTAGGTTGAATGAATGAATGAATTAATTAATGAATGAATTTGGGATTTGTATAGCGCATGGCTGCCCGGAAGCGTCCCAGCACTGTGATTGCAGACAAACTGAGGATAGAGGCTGAGAGGGAAGGGAAAGGTTATTGTGGAAAGAGGTGAGTTTTGAGAAGCTTTCGGAATTTCATATGATTAGGTTCAGACCGGAGTTGAATTGGGAGAGAGTTCCAGAGGGTTGCGGCGACCACCGAGAAACGGCGTCCACCAGTCCGAGCTCTTTTAGTTCGGTGGACCGTGGCCATGTTGCCTTGTGCTGATCGTAAGGGTCTGTTAGGTGTGTATGGGTAGAGCATAGATTTCAGTTGAGGAGTCATTGTGATACGAATGACATCAAATGCATATACTGAGGAAGACCTTGATAAGTAAGATAAACAGGATGTAATATAAGATGACGTAGACTACAGATATTGATTTCATCTCACCTGTAAATACTGAATACTCATGCAATGTATTTCGATGTGTGCCTTCCATTGAACAAGTGCCATGTAAAGGTGGGTGTGTGTGTTGAAAAATTAATAAAAAATATTTTATGGAGTCAGAATGGGAGAGGGTGTTGAAGGCTGTAGAGAGGTTTAGAAGGATACGGGCTACAGTTTCCCCTCGGTTGAGTGTCATCCAAATATCATCTGTTGCTGCGATAAAGGCAATCACAGTGCTGAAGCCTGATTGTGTGGCGTTGCGAAGCTGGTTGTTGGCAAGGTGGGCGGGGAGGTGTCTGTTAATAACTTTCTCCAGGACCTTGGCTGAGTATGTAAGGAGGGATATTGGTCAATAGTTGGTGAATTTGGTTGGTCAGCTGAGGGCTTCTTCAAGAGGGCTTTAGTGGCTGCTTGCATCCAGGATTCTGCAAAAACAACAGTTGATGGACAGAATGCAAAACAATGTCATACATTCATCCCAGTACAGAGATCCATCGTTTTTTTGCACTCCACACCACCCCAGTTCAGACATGGCCATATGCAAATCAGCCTTGACCCTGTGCCTCATGGGAACAGTCCAGACCGAATTGCCAAGTCTTGTCTTCCCTGGACCGAAATCAAGCATAGGATAGCTTGACTCTAGTTGTGTGCTTCCAGGAATCTGGCATGGGTGGCTGTGTTGATAGATGTAATGAGAATGGGGGTGAGGGCCTTGCTGATGGGAATTGATCCTTAGTCAAAGGTGTGGTGGGGGCAAGGGTCTGACGGGCCCCAGAGTGTATTATTTTCATGATTGCTGTGGTGTCCTCCGTGCTGATACTGTCCCATATGGTTATTTTCTTGTCTTTATCTGTCACCAGGAGATTTGTGGCAAGGTTCAAGGGGGCCGGTTATGGGGCGAAGTTGCTGTATATAGTTGTGTTCTTGCTGTCGAAAAAAGTCTGATGAGTCATCGCACAGTTCTTGAGTTGGGCTGATGCAGCTAACGTCTGCTGTGGGTGTGGTGAAATCCTAGACCATAATGAAGGTTGCTCTACTGCTGTTGGAGCTGGTGTTTGGTAAGAGCCTTCCTCTTGGTTTCCCTTCTTTGCGTGCCTTTTTCCACTCCCCACTGGCTTGTTCTCTACTTCCGCTCTATTTGTCAGCAGTACCTTTTGGTCATTCTGAGCATCATTGGGGAGGGGTCACCAGGGCTCTTAATCTCAAGCCTTGCATATTTTGAGACCCGCTCTCCTGTTCAAACATGTTTTAAGTATTAAAGTAAAATGCCCAATCACTTCCTACTTCTTACATCTATCACAACAACACCACTAGCTGGAGACACATACTATACTTTTCCCAAAGGACGTCATCTTCATTCTGAGATGTTCCTCTGATCAGTCACCAAAGAGGCCCCACAAAAACTTTGGACCATTTCCCCACAAAAGCCTGACTCAAGCACGTCATATCTTGCAAGTGAGAGCGGGACAGCAGAGTAATGATATGCAACAATAATCAATGCAAATGGAAAATTACAAATCCGTTACAAACCATGTGCTATCACTTGGGCAATAATCGACAGATCAACATTTCACAATTACCGTGACAGAAACAGTGATCAGTACTTCCATTATTAACCAAAAAGAAAGAAATCCAACTTTGTAGGGAGTTGCCCAACAAACAGTTTAACTGTGAGGCATTCTTTCAACCAGGGAGTACATTTTTTACCATACCTGTATAAAAGTAAATTCTAGGTTTTCCAATTATTTGAAAGCTACAATTCAGAAGAAATGTTAGGAAAATATGATTTTGGAAAATAATTTATGGGTAGACATTGTTCCAGTTAGTTATGAGGCTTGAACCACTGCTCTTTGTTAAATATTATTAGCAAAACCTGTAATACGTAAAGTGTTAAGGACCGTCAAAGTGATGAACTATGAACGTAACTGGTGAGCTACTATTTATGGTGTGTTTATGAGCTCAACTTTACTAGGGCCTTGGACAATGAAGTCAGTTGCCCTATACTGAGTTTACAGGACAGAAAACCATTAGCAAAGCCAATATTTCTTACTTTGGCAGTGCTGTTTGGTCATTAGTATGAGGTTTGCTAATTAATTTATAATTACGCTGGCACTGGACAAGCCAAAAGCGGTGACCACCATCTTTAAAGTGTTTTTGGTACATTTTCTAGATGGCTGCCATGTTGTGTGACACAATGTGGCATAACACAATGTGTCAGCCAACTTGAAAGTACACCAAATGAAATTGTTCTACCTTTTAAGATGGCCTCCCCATTGACTGTCACAACATCTTGTACTTTCAAGATGGCTGAAACATGGCATGATGCAAGCCCGCATTTCCCGGGCCACCTTGAAAGTATACCAAATACACTCAAGATGGCTGGCCGCTGCAACTAGCTTTACTAGAGCAGCTTTAAAATGATCTGCCATTAGCAAAGCCAATAGCAGCTGCCTAAGTTGAACAGGAAAGGGCTAGTACTGGAGGGGCAATTGGTGAGGGGTAATGAGACAGGGGAAAGAAATAAAAACTGGTGTAGGGTAAGGAAAGCTAGGGGGAGGGCAGGATGAGATAAAGCAGGTGGGGAGAGGAGCACAACACCGAGCCACAGCAGTGCTCGGTGTGAGATACTCGGGGCAAGAATAGGAGGAGAGGCAGGGTGGTAGGTGTTGTAGGAGTGATTACACAGCACGGAATCAAATAGCAGGACATGAATTACGATGTAGGGTTAAAGATGTGAAAATAAAAAGACGTTAAAATTAGTAACATGACGTCAGCAGTGGACTGATACCACTCAGCCAATCAAATGAAGGGTACCAAACAAACGAATAGTGTGGAGAGCTGTCCCATCAAGAGCAAGGAACTGAGATAGACAAGAAGGCCAGCAAGTCAAGAATTAGGGGGCTGACCGGCGGCCAACTCAATGTAACTGAGAGAGCGCAATTTGAATAGAAAGTATATAGTAGCCATATCTAGACGTATATGTTATAACCATAGGAATGAAACGCATATCGTAATGTAAAGTTGGCGACTATAGCATAAAGGCCAATGGATGTGATAACATGATATAGGAAATGTAAATGTATTCATACGAAACTGCATTAGATTTAGAAGACCCGTATACATGAAGGGTAAATGTATAGAAATGTGTAGAAATGCTTAGGAAATGTAGAAACGTGCACAGTAGAATTCGTGTACGTGTGTAACTTTAAATGTGTAACTTTACATTGGGAGAAGCGACGAGAAAATAACGTGGAAAGGCGTAAACGTGGAGAAACGTGGATAAATGTATAAGAGAACTTACATAAAGATGTAACCAAGGAAAATGTATAGGTTATATTCTATGTAGTCGTATTCTATGTATTTCATGTATTTGCTGTAGAATGTTTAAGTATAACTAAGGCTAAAATACGAATATATAAATGTATGCCAAAGGTTATACTGTGTAGAGGGCTTTTGTAGAAATGCTGGAAGAGTTTAGGTCATTTGTGTTTATAACCTAACTGGTCAAGAGTTCGAGGAAGCATAGTCACATGAATGTAATTTAGTGGTCTTGTGAAGGTCGTAAATAGTTTGAAGTGGACATGAGAGCCGAGAAGTCTAGCACTTGTTAGATTTAAGGTGACAATGCCGGACGGAGCTTATTGCTCGAACGTGAGGAGAGACACTTTGAATATAGACTATGTTTTGACAAGACCATTCACAGGACCTAGCAGGGTCAAGTTAAGAGACATAAAGTTAAGGCCTTGTCTAAAGTCATATGTTACATGATCTGAAAGAATCAATAAATGTCGACGATGAAATGATGAAGATGACATCCAAAGGAGAAGGGTCAACTTAACGGACGACGCAAGGAGTGGACCAATGGAAGAAGCAGGAAGTTGACATCATCGGGGAAAGTCCGTGGTGGGCGTCAAGGGGCGTTCCACCCACACTGTGATTGTGTATTTTAGGGACAGCACCCCGGGGAGGAGGTAGCAATTGGCAAGCAGGAGAGGGCAATCAGAGAAGGGCGAATTGCTCAGAGCAAAGGCAAGGGTAGATGCCTTGAGCAGATGCGCTGAGACATCAGAGCGCAAGGGAGCAGTAGGCCGAGGACCCTTAGAGAACAGATGGGTAGGCAGATAGGGTACTGCTTCTGAAACTTAAGATTTCCTTTAGAGGCTAAGAGAGTTTGAACTTCTTAGGGAGTCAAACTGCTGACACCTTTTTAGGGAAGAAACTTGCGAAGTAGGATCGTCACATAGCATAGAGTAGGGACAGTTTTAACTCGATTATTGTTTTTGTCTTACTGCAGAAGACGCAGAGGAACCACTTCACATCGAAGCTTAGAGCGACTGAGATATTAATTGATTTTGTATTTTGTATTCTTTTGAGATTTTATCCTGAGTGGATTGTATCGTATTCAAATTAACTTTATATAAACTCTTAAAAACGTCATCAGTTGTAAGTGGTTCTTCAGAGTGGCGTCAGTTAATGGGGTTTGTCTAACCAATGCGGGGGTGGTCTTTTCCTCAATGACAGATAGCAACGATCCAAAACAGATGAATGGGATTCTTTATTAAATTTATCATAATTATAAATTGATATCACAATCCCGTTCCCCGCAGTTGGTAGCAGAGGATGGTTATCTTCTTGAGGAAGACGACCTAGGCCAGGTTAGTTTACCCCAAGGTCCCTAGTCATCGTCGACCAGAAGAAGAATTGCAGCCGAAGACGGTGCTGATGGTGCGTCGAGAGAAAAGCAGCAGAGTCGGTCGAGAGTGAGTATAAGGGTCATGCGTTGTAAGATTGCGGTGTTTTATGTTGTTCCTGTGTTGTAATGTCAAGCGGAGTTGAATGCCTGTAGTGTGATTGAGGGAAAGTTGTGAGCGCGCGCAACTGGATGAAATCTTATGTCCAGAGGACTTAAGTGGTTCAGGTGTATCGAACACCTAGAGTAATTTGTCTACCATTGAAAGGGGGTCATGAGGTACCATTGATTTCCCGACAGACCGATGATAGGGGGAGCGTATGTGTGAGTGAATGAGTAGCGGACGCTGGTCGTACGTTTACTGTGTGTAAGTAACCTATCAGTTGAGGCAAGTGTCCGACCGTAAGAGGAAAGACGCTGTGCCAGTTGAGGTAGCAATTACAGTAGACTGTGGCCGTACAGTCAGAGAAAAGTGATCGCTTGGACGGAAGTAGTCATTTTTCAATGTATGAATGAAAACGCATGTGAAATCGTGAGACGAGTTGAGAAACGAGGGAAGCCGCTGAAGAAGAGAGAAGTGACGTCAGCGTAGAACCGTGCTGGGATAGGCTGATTAGCGAGAGTCGCACAGGGATTGGCGGTTGTTATCTAGACGCAAATAAGTAAGAAATATCGTACGTCAACAAAATGAAGTGTTTTAAGGGTTTAGGGAAAATCTTTAAAAAGAAAAGGAGAAATTTATATGCCGGAGAAGAAGCTCCACCAGAAGGCACACCAGCATATCATATGGCAGTAAATGTAGGCTTACACTCAATACTGTGGATTTCCGAGTGGCATAGGCTAACAGAAGGGCAAAAAGAACTAGCGTTTCCAAGATTTGGAACGTTTAAATTAGAAGTGTTGAACCAACTGAAGGCGACAATGCTTTCAATGAGACCTTTACCGAGGCCAACACAATTCGAAGCTCTTGGTGTGTGGTTTAGAACAGCACACGAAAGGGGCGTAAAGAGGCGACAAGAAAGAGTGAGAAGATCGGTAAAAGCAGTGCAGGATGCTAAATGGGACGATGAAGCTAAGAAATGGAGGGTACAAAAGATAGAAGCGGACAAACTGTTCACCATGATAGAGGCTACGGGAGAAAGGAAACCTCTAGAACAGGAAGATGAGGAAAGTGAGTCGGAGGAGGATCTAATAGACAGGTTGTTAACAGATAGACCACCTCCATATAGCGGTGAACTTGCGAGTCCCATATTACCGCAAGTAGACGGAACTAGGTGGGGAGAGTATAAGTCGATCCCGGTAACAGAGTGGGACGCTACTAAGACCGTAGAAATACCCCAAGCTAGTCCTGAACAGAGAGTAGTGGGAAGATTTGTGGTCCAGAAGGTGCCGGAGACGCAATGCGCTAGGTCATACCAAATGCCGGACGCTTTGCAGGTCCCGGTCACCATAGGCCCTATTGTGTCAATCTACAACCCGGAAGGGGTCCAGCAGGAGGAACAGGCACGATGGGACAATGAAAGAGCAGAAGAAGAGAATAGGAATGCCACAATAAATTCCCACAGGCAGATACGAGCACCAATAAGTCGGAGTACCCCATTTGATTCCGCAGCAGGTCCCAGGGTAGAACAGGGAGGTCGAAGAGGACCAATGGACTTAAGGGGACCAAAACCGAAAACCCATAAGGAATTAAGGGAATACCTGAGAGAATGGGATGCGGCCGAAGAGGCTCGGAATAAAAGTTTAGAAACGGGATCCGAGTGGAGAGAGCAGGATAACAGGATTCTCTCTCATTGTGGAGCTGGCGAAAGCAGCCCCGAGTGGGAGGGAGGAAGCCAAGAGAGCAGAAGAGATACTTATCCTACTGATAACAGCAATAGGCTAATGTGCGAAGACAGAAGTGCAGGGTGTGGCGAAGTGCCTCGCGTCACCTTCAGTGAAGGGGAACGTAGGACACAGGAGTACCGGAATACCTTCAGGTGCACACACCATGCCCCAGGTGAGAATGCGAGACATTGGAGTCACGGAAATATGGAGAGTCGCGAAGCGTCTCGACATACATCCGGGGACAGTGGAAGGAATCATGAGAATTCAGGGAGTCGCGAAACGTCTCGCCATGCATCCGGTGATCACGAAAGAGATCACGGGAACACGGAAGACCGGCGAGGACCTTTCATTTTGTTAAGTGACACCAGACAGCAAGCAAGTTATAATGGGTTAGAACTGAACGGTGGATCCTATCTCACATCTGGAGAAACCGAGCTTAGAAATCGGAATGTAGGGTTGGGGGACGGAGCGTTATTCCACCATACCCCACGGGACGATGGAAAGGCTTGGGATCTAGAAGGGTGGGAACGAAGAGATGGAAGGAAGACTCCTCATAACTCACCTGTGCTCAGGCGTAGGGCGCATAGTGGAGGTGAGAGGGATATGAGGGAGGAACATAGAACTGAAATGCTGAAAGCCGAAATAAAAGCGAAACGGCTTGATGTGATGAGTTTGAAGGCAGATCTGGATGAATTGATTGACGGTACAGTGTCATTAGAGAGATTAAACTCGTATACACCAGATGAGATACTGTTTCTATCCAAAGATATTACTCGAAGAGCGAGGTCAGTTCATGAGAACTTATCTAATTTAGCAAACAGGTACATGGTAGACCTGTCTCGAACTAAGGCTTTACAGAGTAACCACAGGCTAACTTGCACAGATCAGGATTTGGATGACCGCAGAACGATCGCGCTGAAAGTACACATAAGGGAATTGATCGTAAGTATCAGAATATGGAGAGATCTAGATAGATGGGAGGAAAGATGGTCCAGAAAGGGCTCCGTTAGACGGAGTGTACTTGAGGGTTCCCAGGACACAGGCTTGATGCGAATGGAAGCCTTCCCTTTGCGAGAAATCGCGAATGGAAGTTACGTTCATGTGCCTTGGAGTAGGGGGGATTTGGCGGCATTCACCAATTCTTTCCCAAAGCTTAGAGATAATCCTGTCGAGTGGTATAAGCAGGTAGAAAGATTCGTGAAGATTTCAAAGGTACTGTGGGTCGATTTGAACACACTGTTCGATATCGTAGTACCCGGAGACCTATGGACGGCGTGCAAGCTTAGTGTTGAATGGCCCACTCGTGAGCCATCAAGAGATACCCGGACGAATGGTCCATCTGATAGAGTCATGGAAAAGTACGAGAGAGTAATAACATGGCTAAAAGAGAAAGTGCCGGTACAAGACATAGACTGGGTAAAGATAGATCGGACTACCCAAGAGCCGAAAGAGACAGTGCATGAGTTTTACGAGAGATTGCTGAAAGCATTCAAGCAATACAGCGGGTTAGATGTGATGGATCCCAAGGACATAGGACAGTTTGTTTCAAAGTTTGTCCTCGGATTAAGACCAGAAATATGCCTAATGATCCAACAGCATCTGATCTGTTGGCAGAACAAACCTTTAGACGAGATTCTGAGGTATGCAAGGTACTGTAGTGACGAGATAGACTCGAAGGCAAAGAAGCTTAAAGAAAAGTTAATGCTAGTGCAAATGCAAGCTGCTGGAAAGGATAAACCGCGGCAGCAGGGAACAGGAACGCAGGCAAAGAAACAGAATAATCAGAGCAGAGACGAGGAAGAAAGACCGAGACCGAGAATGGATATCGCGACACTGAAAAGGACGACGAGATGCCATCAGTGTAATGAGGTGGGACACTGGCGACGCGAGTGTCCTTACAATGTTGAGTCAGGGGAATTAGAGCAGGAGGAGGAAGAGGTCCAGAACAACGTGGTTAAGGGAGCCATAGTCCCGAAGGGCAGGCTTGTCAAAGGGGGGACTCAGACTCCTCGAGCCCCGTTTCCTCAACCACCTCGCATCACGAACGGAGGAAAAACCTACAGACAGATGCCATTGTTTGTAGGAGGAGAGGAATGTTACTACGTTGATCCTCTTACAGGGCAGCGGGCGAGTAGGGACGAAGACTGTACTCTAGGAGCCGCCTTGGAAGTAGATCAGAGAGGACCATACGTAGAGGCTGAAATAGCGGGATGTCCTACAACCTTTTTGGTGGATACAGGGGCCACTCGATCTACGTTGAGATCTGCGGTAGTCCCGGGTCTGCCAATGTCAGGAGAAACGGTACAGGTGGTAGGAGTTGCGAACAAAAGGATGACAAATCCCTTGACCGAACCAGTGTCGGTAAGGATAGGGAATTACAGTGACGAACATCAGTTCGTAATCTGCGATTCTAGTCCTGTGTGCTTATTAGGGAGAGATTTGCTGTGCAAACTGAATTGCACGATACATTGCACACCTGAGGGAGTAGAAGTGCAGACCAATGATGAGGACGCAGATTTCAAAGTTGTAAACTCAAGGGAATGCGTGGAACTTTATCCTACCTTAACAGTGGAGGAGCTTCCACAAGATTTGAGGGAGAAAGTCTCAGCTGAGGTATGGGATTTTTCTGGGGAAGAAATAGGATTGATCAAAGGAGTGGAACCGGTAAAAATCTTGGTAAGACCCCATGCTGAGTATCCAAGAACACCACAGTATAAGCTAATGCCAGAGACGATTGCAGGGATTAAGCCTGTGATCGAATCTATGATTAAGCAGGGAATATTGAAGGAGATCGTGGGAAGTCCATGTAACTCCCCGATCATGGGTTTGCAGAAACCTAGTGGAAAATACAGGATAGTGCAGGATCTCCGAAAGATTAATAACATTGTTGTCTCATGTTGTCCAGTGGTACCGAATCCATCAGTCATATTGTTTCAGATACCGTTCCAAGCTGAATGGTTCACAGTGATAGATTTGTGTCAGGCTTTCTTTTCGATACCATTAGATGAAGAGAGCCAATATCTTTTCGCTTTCAAGCTGGAAGATCGCGTCCTAACATGGTGTCGTATCCCTCAGGGGTATACAGAGAGCCCATCGATCTTTAACCAGTTATTGAAACGAAATCTTGAGAGTCTAGTACTGCCCAAGAATTCAGTTCTAGTCCAGTACATAGACGACCTCCTAGTTGCGTCAGAAACTGAGGAAGCTTGCAAGGAAGACACCATCACCTTGTTAAATCACTTGGCTGAGAACGGACACAAGGTGTCTCCAAGTAAGTTGCAATATTGTAAGACTGAGGTGCAATACTTGGGCCATAGGATTGAAAAGGGAAAGCGGAAGGTGTCTCCAGACAGAATAGAGGCGATTATGAAAATGAACGCGCCTACAACACAAAGAGAAGTCAGGATGTTTCTAGGCATGGTTGGTTATTGTCGACAGTGGATAGCAAACTTTTCGCTGAAGGCAAAACCGTTATTACAACTGACGCACAAAGGAGTAAGTGATCCGGTACCATGGGACAAAGATTGTTTGATGGCGTTTTTGCAGCTGAGGGAGGACTTATGTTGCGCCCCGGCTTTAGGAATGCCAGATTATAAAAAACCTTTTTTGCTTTACTGCTGCGAGAGAGAGGGATGCGCTTTAGCGGTATTGGCACAGGTCCATGGAGATGCGCGCAGGCCAGTGGCGTACTTTTCGGCTACATTAGATCCAGTAGCCGCAGCGTTGCCCGGATGTCTCAAATCCGTAGCTGCAACGGGTGTCAGCATTGAAAGATCTGAAAGCGTAGTTATGGGTCACCCGTTAGAAGTGTATGTACCACATTCTGTAGAACTGTTAATGACAAGGACGAAGACTCAGCATCTGACGAACAGCAGGCTCACACGCTACGAGCAGGTCATACTGGCTGCCGAGAATGTGACCCTAAAGAGATGCTCTGTCTTGAATCCTGCAACCTTGATGCCACTTCCGAATGAAGTGGACGACGAAAATTGTACAGAACATGACTGCCTCGATGTGACTGAACTATGTACCAAACCGAGACCTGATATCGTAGATGAGCCATTGACAGACCCAGACGAAATTTTCTTCGTTGATGGTTCATGCGTAAGAAACGATGTCGGTCAGCTGAGAGCAGCTTATGCAGTATGCACGATTACCAGAGTTATAGAAGCCGCTTGCCTGGAAGGAGTACACTCCGCACAGGTAGCTGAAATTGTGGCTTTGACTCGTGCTTGCTTAGCAGGCGATAGACTTCGAGTCACTATATACACCGATAGTCAGTATGGTTTCGGCGTAGTTCATGATTACGGGCAGTTGTGGTCTCAAAGAGGTTACATGACCTCCTCGGGTTCTCCTATTAGGAATGGAGAATTCGTGAAACTACTGTTAGAGGCTTTGCAAAAACCAATGGCCATAGCTGTGGTCAAATGTGTAGCTCATACCAAAAACACGGATTTTGTATCACTAGGAAATAAATATGCAGATGAGGTAGCGCGTTATTGCGCAGAGCAGGGATATTCTCACACTGATACAAAAGTGGGGGGAATCCAGGAAATGACTGAATTGACCATGTTGTTAGACACTGTAGATACGTGGGATGAATTGAGAGCAGTACAGGAAAATGCACCAGATGATGAGAAAAAGGGCTGGGAAACAGCTGGGTGCGGAAAAGGTGAAATGAATTTCTGGGTGTCTGCCGACGGAAGGGCAGTATTACCAAATGAGTTTGTTAGTCCAATGGCAAGGAAATTGCATGGATCAGCACACATAGGAAGAGATGCTATGGTGAGAGTATTCAGACAAACGTGGTTTAACCCTAAATTTAGAGTAGCGGCAGAAGCAGTGTGTCAGCGATGTACGATCTGTCAGCAACTAAATGTGGGTAAGAGAACACCAGTTACCTTGAGTCACGTAGGAAGGTCTGGGGGGCCTTTCAATAGGATGCAGATTGACTTCATAGAAATGCCTCCATGCAACAGACTCAGATACGTGCTAGTGATTGTTTGTATATTTTCTAGATGGGTTGAGGCTTACCCTACACGTAGGTGTGATACACTTACAGTAGCAAAATTGTTACTTAGAGAGTTGATACCGAGGTTTGGGGTGCCATCCTCTTTGGAATCGGACAGAGGAACTCATTTCAATAGCGAAGTGGTGAAGATGCTGTGCTCAGCTTTAAATATCGATCAGAAGTTACACTGCAGCTATCGACCGGAAGCTTCAGGGATCGTAGAGCAAATTAACAGTACTATCAAGTCCAGACTGGCTAAAGTTTGTTCATCGACATCCCTGAGTTGGCCAGACGCACTTCCAGTAGTTCTCATGAGTATACGTAGCACACCTGATAGAAGAACAGGCCTCTCTCCACATGAAGTGCTAATGGGGAGAGCTATGAGATTGCCATCGGTTCCGACTGCAGCGCTAGTGAACATCACAGACGATTTGATCTTGGACTACTGCAAGGGACTATCTGATGCCGTTAATTCTGTGTCCCTCCAGGTCCAGGCTGCAGAGGTTCCATCAATACAAGACTTGTGCCATGACCTGAGTCCAGGAGACTGGGTCCTGGTGAAGAAGCATGTCAGGAAGAACTGCTTAGACGTGCGTTGGCGAGGGCCGTTTCAAGTCATACTTGTAACGAATACTGCAGTGAAGTGTGGAGGTCTGCCAAACTGGATACATGCCTCACACACCCGAAGAGTGCCAACACCTCCAGAAGACACAGCTCCTCTCTCGGATGAGAATCCGGCGGGAAGCGGAGAAGCCATAGAGGGGGAAAGCCAAGCTGTGGAGGTGATCGAAGAAGCTGAAACTGTGTTGGAACAGGGCGACGAAGGTCAGGACACGAGTGGGACCGAAGTTGCCTCAGGAGAAGAAAGTAATTGGGAATCCGACACAGATATCGGACAAACTGAGAGTGACCAAGAGACAGTTCCTGGAACAAGGAGCGGAAAGACAAAGAGTGAAGAAGCCAGTTGGCCGGAGAGAAGGAAAAGGCCAAGTTCGGAAAGGAAAAAGGAAAGAACTCTTGCCCCGATCGCTGAAGAATCGGATCAGGAGGACGAGACGACAGATTCAGGAACTGAGAGTCCACGAAGATCAAGAAGGGTACGTGTGCCCTGCAGAAGGTACGCCACCCCAGAGTGGACTTATCTAGCAGATGTATTGGGGACAGAAATCTGGGAGAGTGAAGAGTGTGAAAGTAACCACTCTCGATCCAGTCGTGACAGTGGAGATATGGATGTTGGCGCCTGGGCTTGAGACTGAGGGGTTACTGACTTTCACACTTCCCAGACCCCCACGTTTGAGTAAAATTCAAGATCTAGTGTTAAAAAGACTACAATTTCCAACAGTTGGTCAGCAAATGACAGAAGAAGAAGAAAAAGTTGTTCGTTTTGAACTGTTAATTATTGTTGTGAAAGCTGCAGGTCCGAAAATAATTGTTGATGCATAAAAGACTTTTGTACTTATGTTATAAAGAAGAAGATAACCTAGCGCCGAGTGGAAAGAAGAATAAAATTAGGGATTACATTTAGAGGACGGAGAAGGGCTAGGGTTGTCTGCTGCTAAGAAGAGAAAAAGACATTGTGGTGAAAAGATACCTGTTGATAACAAGCACTTTAAAAGACTGTGAAAGCAAACAAGCAACCAAAGACTGGAAAGAGAACTTTCGCTGGAGAACGAGGTACGCTGTTTTGATAACATGGAGAACGGCAACCCAAACAGAAAAGCTAGATGTATAGTAGGTACACTTATAGCAATAGTGATATTTCTCATAATCATAGTAGTAACGATATCTTACATGACAGGACATGAGAATGATAAAAGAATAGCAAATGTAAAAATTGTAACGACTTTGCAACCTGCTCTTGTGGGAAAGAAGGAAGAGAGCAATGTTATACGAGAAAAGGCGTTACTTGCAGATGAAGCTCGTAGATTACACATAGACGAGTCACAGGGAAACTTTAGGTCAAATGCATATGCCAAATTATTGTATGAATATATCGATGCCATGGAGGCCAAAGATTGCTACGTTTGTATGCAATTGCCGGCTTCTGTAGATGAAGGCATTAGGTATCACCATCTCCCATTGACTTATGGGATCACATGTAGTTTACTGCTTAGTATTTTTTATGGTAGAGAAGGGTTTGAGTACTACTTTTCAAATTATGATTCGGTACTGCCTGAAGTTCCGAATTATAAGCAAATGAATAAGTGGGACTACTACAAAAAGGAAGATAGACTGGCTAAATTCTTTCTTCCTTGGGATACATTAGATACATCATATGCACGTAGAAATAATCTGACTTGCAAAGTATCGGAAGTAGAGAAAAGGTTTATAGCACAAGTAGATGATCGATGCAGACGGCAGAAGATTCTAAAAATGTCAGGACAATGGAAAATAGACTGGACAGAAGAAGAGAAGGCACACAAAAAGAAAGGTAGCAATGGTCCAATAGCATTGGATAGAACGCAGAAAGGAAAGTTATGTTTAACTCGAAGCAAAACGTATTATGAGAGTGAATTTGTAGGTGAAGTTAGTTGTGAGCACTCTTTCAGACTGGAGTACTACACAAAGGATTTTATGAAAGGGATGCAAGCTATTCCGAATGTATATTTTGTATGTGGGAGAAATGCCTATGTAAAACTTCCAGATAATTGGTATGGTTCGTGTTACTTGGCAATTGTCTTCCCCAAAATATATCATGCAAAGGATTTAGCAATCATAGAAGGAAAGGCTTCGAGGAGAACGAAAAGGGAAGTAGGAGATGCAGAAGTAGTAGGAGATGTATTTGGAGCGATGTTTCCATTGTTAGGTTTGATTCTTAACGATGTTAAGATTAGAAGGTTAGCGACAGTCGTGGATAGATTGTCTGCCAGCACTGCAAGATCTTTAATGTTAGTAGAGGGTGAAATGCAGTCGATTAGAGCAATGGTTTTACAGAACAGACTTGCTTTAGATGTAATATTAGCAAAAGAAGGCGGAGTTTGTAAGGCTTTGAAAGTTCAGGAATGTTGTACTTATATTCCTGATAATTCAAAACCACTTGAGAAAGTCATACAGAACATTACACAGATTCATCAAGAAATTGAAGATTTATCAAAAGTAAATGTTTGGGAAAAAGTAGGAAATGGAGTGGGAAAGGTTGGAAGTTGGTTTGCTAATATAGGCAAAGGTATAGTTTGGTATATTTTGAAGCCTGTATTAATAGTAGTAATTTGTATAATTACATTATTAGGATTAGTAAAATTGTATAAATGGTATAGGTCGAACCAGTTACAAAGATCGATGAGAGACCAAGAAAGGAGACTAGCTGTTCTACAAGATCAACAGTATAAAAGTCTGAGAACACTTGAGTCGATAAAAAGAGGAACTGATGTAACTAGTTCGGTATAAAAGATATATTCAAATTGTTTTTAGTGATGACTCCTAAAAGTCATCAAAGGGGGGAACTGAGAGAGCGCAATTTGAATAGAAAGTATATAGTAGCCATATCTAGACGTATATGTTATAACCATAGGAATGAAACGCATATCGTAATGTAAAGTTGGCGACTATAGCATAAAGGCCAATGGATGTGATAACATGATATAGGAAATGTAAATGTATTCATACGAAACTGCATTAGATTTAGAAGACCCGTATACATGAAGGGTAAATGTATAGAAATGTGTAGAAATGCTTAGGAAATGTAGAAACGTGCACAGTAGAATTCGTGTACGTGTGTAACTTTAAATGTGTAACTTTACATTGGGAGAAGCGACGAGAAAATAACGTGGAAAGGCGTAAACGTGGAGAAACGTGGATAAATGTATAAGAGAACTTACATAAAGATGTAACCAAGGAAAATGTATAGGTTATATTCTATGTAGTCGTATTCTATGTATTTCATGTATTTGCTGTAGAATGTTTAAGTATAACTAAGGCTAAAATACGAATATATAAATGTATGCCAAAGGTTATACTGTGTAGAGGGCTTTTGTAGAAATGCTGGAAGAGTTTAGGTCATTTGTGTTTATAACCTAACTGGTCAAGAGTTCGAGGAAGCATAGTCACATGAATGTAATTTAGTGGTCTTGTGAAGGTCGTAAATAGTTTGAAGTGGACATGAGAGCCGAGAAGTCTAGCACTTGTTAGATTTAAGGTGACAATGCCGGACGGAGCTTATTGCTCGAACGTGAGGAGAGACACTTTGAATATAGACTATGTTTTGACAAGACCATTCACAGGACCTAGCAGGGTCAAGTTAAGAGACATAAAGTTAAGGCCTTGTCTAAAGTCATATGTTACATGATCTGAAAGAATCAATAAATGTCGACGATGAAATGATGAAGATGACATCCAAAGGAGAAGGGTCAACTTAACGGACGACGCAAGGAGTGGACCAATGGAAGAAGCAGGAAGTTGACATCATCGGGGAAAGTCCGTGGTGGGCGTCAAGGGGCGTTCCACCCACACTGTGATTGTGTATTTTAGGGACAGCACCCCGGGGAGGAGGTAGCAATTGGCAAGCAGGAGAGGGCAATCAGAGAAGGGCGAATTGCTCAGAGCAAAGGCAAGGGTAGATGCCTTGAGCAGATGCGCTGAGACATCAGAGCGCAAGGGAGCAGTAGGCCGAGGACCCTTAGAGAACAGATGGGTAGGCAGATAGGGTACTGCTTCTGAAACTTAAGATTTCCTTTAGAGGCTAAGAGAGTTTGAACTTCTTAGGGAGTCAAACTGCTGACACCTTTTTAGGGAAGAAACTTGCGAAGTAGGATCGTCACATAGCATAGAGTAGGGACAGTTTTAACTCGATTATTGTTTTTGTCTTACTGCAGAAGACGCAGAGGAACCACTTCACATCGAAGCTTAGAGCGACTGAGATATTAATTGATTTTGTATTTTGTATTCTTTTGAGATTTTATCCTGAGTGGATTGTATCGTATTCAAATTAACTTTATATAAACTCTTAAAAACGTCATCAGTTGTAAGTGGTTCTTCAGAGTGGCGTCAGTTAATGGGGTTTGTCTAACCAATGCGGGGGTGGTCTTTTCCTCAATGACAGATAGCAACGATCCAAAACAGATGAATGGGATTCTTTATTAAATTTATCATAATTATAAATTGATATCACAATCCCGTTCCCCGCATAGCGTTGATGCAATGCAGTCTGCGTCAGACCGGTGAAGTCTGGGGCGAGGGGGCCACCAAACTGATCCATGATGGTCGCGACCACTGGGAGCAACATTGTTCTAAGTCTGCCAAATCAATTCTAGCGTTCAGAGGGGCCGTGTATCAATTGTCTGGACTGCGTTAATTTCTAATACTCCTTGAAGCAGGTGGTTGATTGTATCAAGTCAGATTACCTGTCACTGAACAAGGAATAGGTACTGAAGCACACTGTTGTGTGTAGGGCCCGAGGCCCACATGTTAAACAATAATGGCTCAGACACAGCATGTGTGGTAACTGCAACTGGCCACAAGCAAGTGCACTCGTTTATTGGCAGTGTGACATGACCGGTGATGCCTGTGTTGGATGGGTGTGGGGTGAATGTATGGGCCAGCCTCAAGGGAGAGGCTGGCAAAAACAGTAGACTGTGTCGAATAGGACACAACACACACACAAGATATCCATATAGTTGAGATAAATCAAAACAGGTGATCTGGAGTGAATAAACTTGTAAGGTTCATAGCATTCTTCTTTTCTTATAGATGGTTTTATTCCTTTACATTTTCAATTGTTTGCACTCATAAATCGAGATATTTGCACCTGTAAGCTCAGGTTACAGGTGGAAATGTGTTTATGAATGATGTCCTTAGAGAAGCAGAGATGAGTGAGTCTGGACAGGAGAGAAAGGATGGAGAGAAGGCTCTTAAGGGGTGGAAGGGTAGCAGCATGGACTGCAACCTGGAGTAAGCGAGAGACTGAAAATTAATTGAGATATGAAAAAGAGTAGATAGATGAAGCAGTAATAAGACAAGCAGCATATAAGTCTTGGGGTTCAAAAGACAGTGCCATCTCGCTAAGTATGTAAACTAAAGCCCACACAATTATCAGCAAATAATGGCCTTCGAGCGCACAGTCCTTCCTACAATTTCTTTAAGTGCTGATGTAATATGTGGCAAAATAGCCTGAATGATGGAAAGGTAATTCCAGGTTAGTTGGAATATTTACCGCATCTCCATCCCAATTGATTACGTGCCCAACGGTTTTGTCAACATAACTCCACACCTCCCATCCAGGACAACCAACTTTAGAAACCTGGGAAATGAATTTCCCTCGTGTTCAGTTGTGTCTTATCTTGCCACAAGAGAGGAGGGGTATTGCCTACCTGCAAACAGTTTCAAGCTCGGACCATGGACCACCTAAACATCAGATGGTATCTATAATTGCTTTCATATTACAAATAAAGGCTTGCATCTCGGCATCGAAATGTCCACATCCCTGGGACTAGAAGTGGCTGAACTTCAAAGCACAAGACAAGTGGACTCTCCCAGGCATTAGATGAGTCAGCACCCCCAAACTTAGAGAGGACATCCTATCAAGGCGCTAGATGGTTGCACTCGGAGGCACTAAAGGTGGCTTCCTTGCCAAGGACAGAGATGAATATACTCCTAAGAAATGGATGTCTCATCTCCGAATGCACTTCAAAGTCCTACATTTCTAGGCACTTGATATTTTACACCTCCAGGGCACTAGAGGTTGATGAATAATAAGTGCTATTAGTTATGTCAGTCCCCCGTGTATTGAGCTGTCAGCCCTCCCAGTAGGCTGCCTTTACAAGACAAAGGAGATGGCTGCATTCTCAGACACTAAGGAAAGCTGCTAAGCCTTACTAGACGGGTGCAAGACATTTCATTATGACTACACTGCGCATTGCACATGGCTGCACATCCAGGCACTAGAGGTTGTGGCACCCAGAAGCTCTACAGTTTGTCTGCACTCTCAGGCACTAGAAACGGCTGCCCTTCCAGGCATTATGTACATCAGCTCGCGCCATACACTGAACAATCTTTACGCGACAGTACTAGAAAATGCAGCACCTCGTGAAACACAAGATAGCTGCACACCTATGCACCATGAATCGCTGAACTTCTAAGCACTAGAAATAGATGCTCTGCAGTTAGCTATACTCTTGAGCACAACACACAGCAGCAATTGTTTCTGGGCCTTTCTAGATCTGGAATTAGCGAAGATCTTTTGATTTGACTAAAATATGTATATTAAACTTACACATAGGGGCTTTCAACCACCTCTTTCACCAATTTTTTTTTAAATTACATTTACATATTGCTTCTGCCCACCACAGCAAATAGCATAGGGCAGTGGATCAGTCTACTTAAGCCACTGGATAACTTTACTGTGAGTGAATGAATTTTGCTCTCTCACAAGGATCACATCCTCACACAAGCGGGTTCCCTTCAGTGCCAGTGTTTTTGGTTTACTTTATAATTACTTTAGTTCTGCCTTTGCGTTTAACGCCTGATTTGATAGCAGGACACTTCTGTTCCACTGTGCATCTTTATAGGATCCCATCTCCTACCAATGCTGTTGTAAATTCATTTTTTCTTATTTTGCTTTTCTGACTGCTAATATTTCACAGTACACCAGATTGTGTCAATTTGAAACTGTTCTGTATCCTCTTTATACTTTTTTTAGCCTTCTTTCTTCCTTTCCTTTTTTTCTTTCTTTCTCTTTCCTTCTTGATTGCCTTCTTTCATTTTATTGTTTTTCCTTTCTCTCTTTTCTTCTCCCTTTCCTTCATTTTCTCTTTCTGATTCTCTCCTTCTTTCTTTCAATCTTTCTAACTTTCTTTCTTGCCTTCTTCTCTCTTCCTTCTTTTTTCTTTATTCTTTCCTTTCTTGTTTCTTACATTTTCTTCTTTATCTTATTCTTTTTCCTTTCTTTCTCTTAGTCTTTCTTTCTTTTGCCTTCTTTTGTTCCTTGATTCCTTGCTTTCCTTCTCTCTTTTCTTCACTTTTCTATGTTCTTTCTGTTTCCTCCATTCTCTCTTTTTCTTTCTTTCTTTCTTTTTTCTTTTCTTCTCTCGTTCTGTCTTTTTTTTTCATTTTCCTTCCATATTTCCTTCTTTTTCTTTCTGTTTTTCCGACTCTTTCCTTCTTTCTTTTCTTCTGTCATTATTTCTCTTTCTTTTTCTCTATTCTTCTTTCTTGCCTTCTTTTTATCCTCCCTCTTTCCATCCTTCTTTCTTTCTTTAAGAGAAGAGGCTTGCAACCAATGCCAGACTGATTGACTTTTTTAGGTCTGTGTTCAACAAGACCATTTGACTTTACCAAAATAATGTATATAACATAGTTACTTATAGGGGTTTCAGACAGACTTCATCCATTAGTCTGTAGTTAATGTCATTGATTTTTTGCCCCAACTCCAGGCATGCATTAAGGGCCAATGTATCTGCTCACTTCAACTTTTGGCTGATTTCACTACGAGTTATGGCATGGCACCCTTTCACAAGGAACACATTCACACTAACGGTAGTTCCCATCCGTGGCAGGTAGTACTATGGTAATGAAAGTTTTTTGTAGACCAAAAAACCTTTTTGTCTGTAGCAAATGACTTCTGTTAGATTGACAAAGGCTTGGCATATTCCCAAACAGCAACGTTTTACAAAAACCATGACAAAACAAAAGAAGAATTGCCAGAAGTCTGGCGGACCTCACCAGACCTACTGGCTTTGCCAATGTTTGTAACACCTAGAAACTTCAAAAAGGTGGACATGTCTGAAAGGAATCCATCAAGAGATACACGATCACTGCTCAGTGAGCGACAAAGGCTCCCTCCAAGTGCCACACAAAACATTACCAGGTGTCATATATAAGCACTGCCCATTGCAACTGTGGTAGTGTCACACTCAAAGAAAAGGAAAACTTCAAAAACCTCTTAGCCAGTGATCTGCGGATCTGCTGAGGCAGCAGAACTCTGCTGTGCTGCAGCATTGGCCAGTATGTGACAGCTGTGGCTGCTGCTTGCAGAGACCCTGCTGCTAGAGATTGGCATTGTAAATTAGTATTATGAAGCCACTGCGAGTGCTGCAGGTGTGCAGGTACAGGACGAAACTGTGAACATGTGTTTATTTACTGCTTTGTCATGTATTTTCGTGCCAGGCCAGGAGGAAAAAACACACTGCAGGAGGGATGAGGCGTTCAATGTAGATACTGTAAGTGTGCTGGTTTAGAGTGCTTGCTACACACACAGGAGCATATTCACAAGGGGATTGCACCACCAAAGCATCACTTTTTCAACATTCTGATGGTGCAATGCCCAGCACCATATTTACAAAGCAGTGTTAAGCCACTTTGCGTGGCTCAACGCCACTCTGTAAATATGGCAGCCTTTCACAAGGAGGTGTAAATCTGAGGCAGTGCCAAAAACTTATCCCATTAGGCGTTAGAATGGTGCAATGAGGAGAAATACTTGTATTTCTCTTTCTATATGTGCTGCCTTCTGCAGCTCACATTGAAGGAGCAAAACACCATTAATGATTGTTTATGTATGGCAAGGCCTCCTTCCTGCACATAAACAGTCATCCCTGCAATGCAGGCACCCTTGCACTACGGTGTGTTGACTCTAGGCAGCTTTTTTTAGCACCAGTGCAAGGGAAAACACAGGTGTGTGCCGTTTTATTGTAAATACGGCTCATCACTGCATTTTTTAAAAGATGCGAGCTGCAAAATTGCTTGCAGTGCTGTGCAATTTGCTAGTAAATATGTCCCCGAGTGTAAACAAGAAATGAGGGGGCGTTGCACTGAATGATCCTAAATGCTACAGAATGCGGGGGTCCCCAGTAAGGTGAGGCAGCCCACCAACTACTGATCCACAAACTGCCTTGTCTATCCAACTCTATCCTGCCTCCACGTCACACCTTCGCACTATATTACCATTTCTGGAGAACTATAACCTTATTACAATGTGTCAATGTAATTAAAATTAATATGCTAGATTATTTCCTAAATACAAAGCACTTCATAAAAAAGCTTTTTGTTTCCTGTGACCAGACTTGGTGGCCCCAAAAGAGTAAAAATAGGGAGAGTTACCACCATATCAGTGTCAAGGTTTATAACACTACAATGCAATAGGAGAAGCCCTAATTTCTCAGGGTACATCTGTAAATACCTAACCAGTCATTAACTCGAGAGCTTTCTGGTGATACCCCGGTAGTGCCCGAAAAGAAACCATGTATTTTATCTCGGGGTATGTCTGTAAAAATCCGATGAGAAAAAGCAACAAGTGATTGGTGGACTGCTTGAATGAATCTTAGCTGCTGGCATTACTCTGGAATGCAATTCATTCCATTGGTTTATTTTTCCCATTGTGCTACTCTAGACAAAACCCTTATGCAAATCAATCTTGGCCCAGCTCCAGTAGGAAAAGTCTTACCTGAACTGCTAGACCAAGTCCCTTCCAGAGAGGTGTCAGCCGACTTCGGCCTCATCGGTGAGGTAGAGCTTGGTTCCTGTGGCACAGTGAGCACGGAGATCAGGTCTGGACATAGCCGTCACATTTAGGACATCACACTGAGGATACCAAGAAAGATGAGAGTGCTTTAGGAGAGCTCAGTGGATGTCTCAGTACACCTTTGCATGGTGCAGATCAGGACAGAAGTGCATTGTGAGAGCTCGGTGGACATCTCAGTACAGAGATGGCTTTGCATGGGGCACCTCAGTACAGCTTTGCATGGGACAGGTTAGATGCCCTCTGAAAGCACTGCAGATTCACAATCTTCTGTCTCCAGAAGCGGATACACTGAACATCTCGGCGTTTCCGATTCAGCTCCTTTTAAAATCATTCATAAAACCCCTCTGACAGTCTTCCACCCCCTGTCTCCACTTCTTCTTTTTCCAGCACACCTCCTCCTGGGGCCTTCCAGTACTGACAGAAGAGCAGGGTGTGCTCACTGCTCAGCAGTGCTTTCCACGCCAGTGCTGCAAAGCATCAAGAGGTGCTGTGTTATCCACGCGCAGGGCTCATGAGACTGACAGGTCTCTCTCTCCTTCACATGGAGCTCCCCTTCCCAGACTATTCCACCTGCTATTAGGGGTAGGTGGGGGAAGGAATGAATAATCCACGGAGCATCACCCATTGCCCTGTCTGGTTTGTGCTATTTTTTAGGTCTCGCCTAGCGTTGCAGCGCATGCGCTGTCGCTTTGCGAGGCATGCAGTATACAGTATAGCGGGGGAAGCTCAGCCCACTTTCCACCTACCTTTTTGATTGGCTGAAATCCTAAATGCTGCATTCTGATTGTGTTTGTGGCTTGTTAGTCCCGCCTTCTGATGGCCATGTCGTCATTTTTGTCCTTCCATGTCTATCGTCCCCTTTACTTTAAAACTATTTTGTTCCCCTGCCTCCCCGTTCCCTCCTGCAGTACGTGACTTCTCATCCCACCACTACCCCCCCTATCGTTTGTGCTTTCTTCGATGCCCGCACTTCCAATTCGAATGGAATAGGTCTCGTGTAAATACGAGTCTTATTGCATTTTAAATGCTTGTTTGTCCTGGGTTTGGCTGGGTGAATTTGCACTCTATTTTGCTTGACCTGTCCAAAATGCATGCGCAAAACAGACGGCTATCTTTAGCATGTGTCCTGCAGCCGCCATGGATTTCCGATCCCTCTTGTGCACCCCTCGGTAGCTGCTGCCGCTATTAATGGCCTTTTAGTTAATAATCACTTGTAATTCAATACATTTTTATTAAACTGTGCCGGCTTCTGATTTATGGACCGCGTGTGGTTTGTCTGACCCAAGACAAATCCACTTTTGTAGCGTGGTGGCATCATACATCTTACAGGCCCGGTCGGGGTTCAGTGAGGGGGTGGGCTTTTGAGGCGCACAGAAGCTATTGGCAGCACTAGAGACCAGGTGTCAAGAGAAGGGTTCGAGGTGGGCCTGTGGCTTCGAGAGCTATCGAAAAGTGTGGTGTGTGCATCGGAGAGTGTTTCACCCTCATATTTATGCCAACATAATATCCGTACGGCCAGACAAGACTTAAAAGATAGCAGCTTTCTCCAGCTATGTCGGATTCATCTAAAAGTTTACTATTAGTGCTAAAGAGATCCAACAGTGTGTGAATCCCCCAATAGAGTGTGAATCCCGAACAGTGTGAGACCCCGGCTGCATGAGCTACCCACAGTGATCTGAACTCACTCTAGTAGAGCAGTGTAAGCACCCCCAAACATTGCAAGCTTCCTTCGGCACTGTGCGATATTCGCAAGGCAGTTTGAACTTTCTCCTGCACAATAGTAGACAGGGCCGGTCCTAGCCATGGGTGGTATGGGCAGCTGTCCAGGGCCTTGCGCTCATGGGGGCCCGCTGCCGGCCCCGCAGTTGCGGGCAGCGGGATTAAATAAATTATAATCATGGGAAAAGCGCTGCGCAGTGCGCACAGCACTCTCGTCGCGCTCGCGCAGGGGCCCGGGCAGCATGCAGTAAAAGTAAGGCAGGGAAGGAGGCCGGGAACTAAACACTGTCTGTGCAAGCACCGCACGCACTGTGACGCACGCACCCCACCACCTAGCTTGGTGGTGGTGGTGGTGGTGCCTTAGTGGTGGTGACGTGACACCGGCCTTGCTCATGATGTGGGTGACAGTGGGTCCCAGGGCTGTCAATCTGGTAGCGTGCGAAAGCGCTACCAATGACGGCCCTGGACATGATTTTTATGGCCAGCCCCCGCTCAGTGTGACGCACTCAGCATGCGCACACGCCATTCGTGAGCAGTCAGTCACTACTCGGATCGGGCCGCGTGGGCAGGGCTACAGGCAGGAGCCGGTCGGACCCCGGCCTCCTCGTTGAGTCGTCGTTGAGCAGTTAAGATAAGAGACCTGCTTCGGATTTATATTATAATACTTAGAATTTTTCAGACATACGATTCAAGATGCTTAGTCACCTTTGGCACAACATTAGCAGGAACCTGGAGACATTAAGTGCAAAAATGTATTCAGGTGCAAAAAACAGAGTTAGGAGACTAGTCACCTTTGGTACTTCATCAACTAGAATGTGGGGACACTTTAAGGTACAAAAACATATACAGGAGTAAAAAATCAATACAGGTACACAGACACATGTGCATGCAAAATTAGCAGAATAGTGCTGTAATATTTAGGGGGAAAGCACAATTAGGAGCAAAAATCACTTCTAGGAACAGAAGCACGTTTAGACAAGATGCAGAAGTGTGGTATCCAATTTAGGTGCAAATGAAAATCATGCACAGTCCCGATCAGTCCAAAACCACCAAGATGTGAATGACACTGTCTTAAAAAAAGGTCCAAAGCAACCAATATCCGAAGAAGGCTGACCCAAAAGCCCTCTCTGTGTCATTTGTCACAAATAGTAGGGCTTTGCGGTGTCTCACCTAAAAGAAGTTTGGAGGAGCTGTTCTTCCCTGACATGGGAGGACTCTGACACCAACATGAACCCACCTGCTTCTTACATCAGTGTGCCCTTATAGTACATTTCCATAGGCCACTACTTTACATAACTCTTTGCCCTCTGGTTCGCATCATTGTAGGCCCTCCTTAGCCAAATAGCCTTTTATCCCTCAAATGTACATTATCCTGCTTCCCAGATGCACAGCAGCGAGTGTCCTATGGAGGCATATCAATTAGTGGTGGCCTAAGTTGCATCACTCAGTACCACCCCGAGGCACATCACCCTGAGCCTTCAGCTGTATAGTGTTATGTGTGACTGTTGGGGTGTGTGCATTAGTGAATGTGTTTCTTTAGGCTCTTGAGAAAAATTCAGTGTATGTGTGCTTTGGTGTGTCTGTGCATATGTGTGTGCTTTACGTGTGCATGTGCCAATAACTGCGTGCTTTGTGTGCTTGTACCAATATTTTTCATGTTTTATGTGTGCATGTGCTAATATTTGCGTGCTTTATGTGTGCATGTGCCAATATGCAAGCCTAGTTGGTTTGTCAAATCTTAGTTTCTTTATCATGATATTTAATATGTTTCGAGTTTTTTTTTCTGATAGACATATGTATTCTGGTGCTAGAGCCTCCTGGGGAACTCATGTGCCCTTTCAAAAGTGGAAAACAGACTCTCACAATCTGTTGGTCCATGGGCTACAACGCAGGGATCAGTGTACGTTTATGTGCTGGTAATCTTTGGAAAAGTGCATGACTTGGGCAGTTCTTTACTGGCAAAAGGACCATTTATTTTCCAATGCTAGCTACTTGGCACAGTAATTGCTAGCTGTTTGGCACAGTGATTTATATACAATAGCACACGCGGGTTGCATTTCAGGACGCAGAGCGTTTTATAAAGCTCGTACCTGAGCCATACTGTGCTGAAATGTTGCTTCGAGAAGCACGTATGCTGAGAGCCGAGAGAATAGTTAATTGAGTGGTAGTTGGTGATTTGCCGTACGTTCTCACCAATTAATTTGCGAAGTCACTTTCTGTGAGGGGCCTCGCATCTTCCCTTTCGCCCAGGGCATCAGAAGGCCTAGGACCGTGTCTAATAGTAGATTCCTCCTGCATTGCGAGGTTTCTCCAGCAGTGCCAGCTTCCTCCGGTAGCCTGAGCGTCTCTAGCAATGTGCAAGATTCCCCCAGCATTGAAAACTTCCTCTATCAGGGTGAGAATCCTTCAGCAGTGCAAGTTTCGTCTGTCGTTGCTCTTGGATTCCAATAATGCGAGCTTCCACCAGCAGGGCGAGCGCCATCCAGCAGCGCAGGCTTCATCCAGCAGCGCAAGCTTCACCCAGCAGCACGAGTTCCCTCCGTCATTACTCTGGGGCTCCCACAATGGGAGTTTCTCCAGCATGGTCCTTTTCCTGCAGCACTGAGAGAAACTGTGAGCGCTGCAAGCTTTTTCTAGTAGTATGAGCTTCCCCAACAGAATGAACGCCCTCTAGCAGAGCAGTGTGAGATTCCATAAGCATTGCAAGCCTCCTCCAGCAGTGTGTGAGATAGATTCTCCCAGCATTGCGAGCTTCCCCCAGCAGTGCAAGCTTCTCAAGCAGTGCAAACTTCCTTGGGCAGCGTAAGCTTCCTCCATGAGTGTACGATTCCCCCATGAGTGTAAAATTCCCCCATAAGTGTAAGATTCTCTTAGCTGTATGAGCTTTCCAAGGCATTCTGAACTTGCTCCAGTAGAGCAGTGTGAGATTCCCCTAGCATTGCAAGCTTTTTCCAGCAGTCTTAGCTTCCTCTAGTAGCCTAAGCTCCCCAAGCAGTGTGTGAGATTCCCCCAGGATTGTAAGCTTTCTCCATCATTGTGATATCGGGTGATATTGTGATATCGGGTATCAGCTCATACCAGGAACAGCAGTTCTTTATAAACGTGAACCAGGGTATAAAATGGGAAAGCTGGGGTCTGTATGCTGCCTTCATGGTGTTCAATGATACAAACCTTCACAGTACGGAGGTCTAGGGGGGAATTAAGGGAAGTGGCATGCAGGGTGGCAGTGGCCATGGCAGGGAGTGGCGTCAGCAGAATAGTTTGTTGGCATGGATTAACTTGGGCATTAGGGATGTCAAGGAAGTAATTAGGGCAAAGTTGATATTGCTATGGGTTTAACGTCATGAGGAATATTGATGACAGGGGCGTGGTGTCTTCATGAGAGGCTGTGGGCCTAGTGCTTAGGGTGGAGATGCGACAGGAGTGTGATTTGAACAGGAGAGACTGTTGACAAAGTATTTAGGGCCTCATTTATGAGGCCCCTTGCGCCATCGGAACTTCACTTTTTGTGACGTTCTGTGGCGCAGAAGCCTGCGTGACATTTATCAGGCAGCACTAAGCCACTTCTTTTGGCTTAATGCTGCCTGATAAATATCAGTCCCTTTAACGCAGTGTTCTGCGTTAAAGGGGCGTGCAATGGGTGTTGCTGGGGGCGTTCACAGCAACAACCATGGCCTTTTGACACTGCCCCAGATTTATGAGAAATCGTAAAACTGAGGCAGTGCCAAAAGCTTACGCCTCCCCAGGGGAGTTGTAAGGGAGGCGCAACGGGGAGAAATATCTTTATTTCTCCTCCTTTTTCCATATGTGCTGCATTCTGCAGCACACATAGAAAGAGGAAAAGCCTCTTGTGATTATTTTTGTACAGAAAGGTTTCCCTTCCTGTACAGAAATAATCAACCCCGCAATGCAGGTACCCTTGCACCATTGTGCAAGGGTGCCTGCGCTGGTGCACGGCTACCCATTGTGTGCCAGCGCAGGGGAAAGGGACAGGAATGCGCCGTATCTTATAGATCCGGCGCATTCCTGCCCTTTTCTTTTGCTGTAGGGAAGCGCAGCAGGAATGCCTGCAGGGCTGCCCTACTGCAAAACCTCATAAATGAGGCCCTTAGTGTGGGATTACTAAATGGTGATGGTGGTAGGGAAGTGACATCAGCAGGAGAGACGGTTGGCCTAATGTTTTGTGGGAGATGCAGTTGTGAGGTGGACAATAGTAGCAAAAGTGGGAAATGGGTTGGCCTGACGGCCGCAGTTAGTGCTTGACAAGACGGGGTGCATGTTAGCAATGGGCTTTGACTAAAAAGAGAGGGCAGGTGGGCCAATGGATAATATTTTGCATAGCTAAATACTTATAAGTTCCCAAAGGCGAGACCGATTGCATTGCAAATGTCTGTTAATTCCTTCTTGGCAGCCGGCCAGTTGGGACTGTTGAATTTACCTTGTGATTGCGGGGTGGGGAGGCGGACTTCATTTTTTGCCACTGGCTTTGCTTATTGAGTAGACTTGTTTTGCCAGTATTAAGAAGGGTTCTGTTTCCTTCATAGCATTTAGTCTCCCAATCCATGATGGCAGGTGCTGCTTCCACTTCACGACCTCAAAGTCACAGTTACACATGACAGTGATGTTGTTTCCAAAGGCCAATATTTCACCCGCTCTGACTGCATATTCAGTAGTCTCCTCTCATTCATAACTTCTCCTGCACTGCTCTGAGATTCGGAGCATCCTGCATGGCTTCATAACCTTTCTACCCACTCTCCACGTAAACCAATCACAATAATATTAGGCAGAACATGCAGCATATACAAGTAAAAAGACCTGAGTCACAAAGGTAGATATACATGTGTAGATTTACTCATGTGTGGAGGTGTAACTCCCGTTTTTTGCTATTTGCCATTTCCAAGTGGAAGGTAACACCTAGGTGCAGATGGACTTGCCTACACCCCATCAATGAAGAAGTGGAGCCTTCTTCAATAAACGTTATTAGACAGAGTGAAAGGGGAAAACACTTTTACAACGCAACTTTTACAAAGCACTATCATTACAACAAAACTTTTACAACGCAAGATCCATTACATCGCATACCATTACAAAGCAACCATTACAACGCATGACACTACAACGCATACCACTACAACGCATACCACTACAACGCATGTCATTACAACGCAGTCATTACAACGCATACCATGAGAACGCATACCATCACAACGCATAGTACCCTTACCTATCCACTTGCATTTCTCTTCAACCAGTTTGCCCGTCAAGGAGGTTTCCAGCTCCCCAGGAGGGGTAATATTGCCACAGCTTACTTCGGTGGTCGCACCGCTGGTGGGAGCATTTCCGCATTCGGCGGATTGCCTGCACGCTCCCAGTGAGCGCTTGACCCTGAACTACCAGGCGCTTGACCGGGGGACTGCGAGGCCCAGCAGCCTTCACTGCTGACAGCTGGTGCCTCTTCCCCCGGCGGACACGCCCTCCCGCTGGTCCTATTTACTTTTCGCGACACCCGCTCCGCGGGTGCCGCTCACTTGCATTTCTCTTCAACCAGTTTGCCCATCAAGGAGGTTTCCAGCTCCCCAGGAGGGATAATATTGCCACAGCTTACTTCGGTGGTCGCGCCGCTGGTGGGAGCATTTCCGCATTTGGCGGATTGCCTGCACGATCCCAGTGAGCGCTTGACCCTGAACTACCCGGCGCTTGACCGGGGGACTGCGAGGCCCAGCAGCCTTCACTGCTGACAGCTGGTGCCTCTTCCTCCGGCGGACACGCCCTCCCGCTGGTCCTATTTACTTTTCGCGACACCCGCTCCGCGGGTGCCGCTCACTTGCATTTCTCTTCAACCAGTTTGCCGGTCAAGGAGGTTTCCAGCTCCCCAGGAGGGGTAATATTGCCACAGCTTACTTCGGTGGTCGCGCCTCTGGTGGGAGCATTTCCGCATTCGGCGGATTGCCTGCACGCTCCCAGTGAGCGCTTGACCCTGAACTACCAGGCGCTTGACCGGGGGACTGCGAGGCCCAGCAGCCTTCACTGCTGACAGCTGGTGCCTCTTCCCCCGGCGGACACGCCCTCCCGCTGGTCCTATTTACTTTTCGCGACACCCGCTCCGCGGGTGCCGCTCACTTGCATTTCTCTTCAACCAGTTTGCCCATCAAGGAGGTTTCCAGCTCCCCAGGAGGGATAATATTGCCACAGCTTACTTCGGTGGTCGCGCCGCTGGTGGGAGCATTTCCGCATTCGGCGGATTGCCTGCACGCTCCCAGTGAGCGCTTGACCCTGAACTACCCGGCGCTTGACCGGGGGACTGCGAGGCCCAGCAGCCTTCACTGCTGACAGCTGGTGCCTCTTCCTCCGGCGGACACGCCCTCCCGCTGGTCCTATTTACTTTTCGCGACACCCGCTCCGCGGGTGCCGCTCACTTGCATTTCTCTTCAACCAGTTTGCCGGTCAAGGAGGTTTCCAGCTCCCCAGGAGGGGTAATATTGCCACAGCTTACTTCGGTGGTCGCGCCTCTGGTGGGAGCATTTCCGCATTCGGCGGATTGCCTGCACGCTCCCAGTGAGCGCTTGACCCTGAACTACCAGGCGCTTGACCGGGGGACTGTGAGGCCCAGCAGCCTTCACTGCTGACAGCTGGTGCCTCTTCCCCCGGCGGACACGCCCTCCCGCTGGTCCTATTTACTTTTCGCGACACCCGCTCTGCGGGTGCCGCTCACTTGCATTTCTCTTCAACCAGTTTGCCCGTCAAGGAGGTTTCCAGCTCCCCAGGAGGGGTAATATTGCCACAGCTTACTTCGGTGGTCGCGCCGCTGGTGGGAGCATTTCCGCATTCGGCGGATTGCCTGCACGCTCCCAGTGAGCGCTTGACCCTGAACTACCAGGCGCTTGACCGGGGGACTGCGAGGCCCAGGAGCCTTCACTGCTGACAGCTGGTGCCTCTTCCCCCAGCGGACACGCCCTCCCGCTTGTAAGTTCATAAATCAACTGGTCTTTCCCGCGTCGCGGGACGCGCGCAGGACAAAGCGCGGGGCAAAGCCCGGGCCAAGGGCGGGCCCGTTTAAGCCCGTTCAAGACCGGGCAAGACTGGACTGGGCCACCCCATTTGTTTCTGTTTTTTCCTACAGCTTTATAGCAGTCACTGTATTGTATTTTCTATAAGTCGCTCATAGCCTGTACCAATTATATTTAACCTGTAATTCTTGTATCTTTTCATATTACACCATGTCTCCCAGAAGCACCAGAAGTATTGTTAAAAAACAGGGCCAAGCTGCCGCTCAAGCCATTGGCCCTATAGAGCAATTTATTACCAAAGCCAACGAGGCCATTGAGCAGGGCATCACCCTGCTGGAACGTAGAGTGTCACAGGATCTGGCCATCGCCAGACGCTCCTCCATGGGCTTGTTGGCTGCTGCTAAAACTCCTCAGCGTCCCTCAGATTTACCCCCACCACTGCTAGAGCTCGCGGAGATCCACACTGTTCGATGTACTGTGGATCTGTCCGCATCCCTAGACCTCTCCGAATCCCATCTGCTGCAGTCACTGGAAAAATCACCGGCAATTTTTGCTAGCCAAACCAGTGTGGCTGCCATTCCACCTGTAGATAGGGGTTTACGTGAGGGAGCAATTCCCAAAAAGAAGAGAAAAACAAACAAATCTCGTCAACCTGCTAGCTCTCCCTCCAAAACCACCCCCATAATCCTCCCCACCTCTCCCCTCCCTATACAGTCCACTGACCTTATCCTAACGGCACACCAGCTACCTACCTCCCCACCTGCACAAGTAACAAACCCCCCTACCGACAACATAAATCTCAGCTCTAGTAGCTGCGACAGTGAAGGTAGTATGGATAGCGATGGCAACCCAAGTAGTAACACCTGCAGCATTAACAACTTACTTCTTAGCAAAATCGGGGATTTAATTAGAACCTTCCTAAAACCAATAGAACAGTCACTTCACCAGGTTGAAATCCAACTAACTCAACTGTCCTCAGCTCTGAAGTTAAACAAAGATATCATCCCAGGTCAAGGAAGGACACTCAATCATAATGTAAAAACATCTAAGACAGGCCCGACTGTACCAAATCCTTCCACTACGATCTTAAAGGTACCTCACAAACAACAACAAAAACAGCCACCACCAATAGCAACTAAGGCTCAAGTACCACCTAAAGCACCCACGCCCCTACCCACTCTACTGTCCACTCAACCAAAGCCACAGGCTTCAACACAACCAAAAGTACCCTCCTCCCTACCTACCCCGGCCCCTAGCCTTCCAAAACCCTCTGATGGTTTTAACCCCTTCCATGCTGATGACGGCCCCCAGCCGTCATGCACTACAGTGCTCGTGTGCTGATGACGGCTGGGGGCCGTCATGACCGCACCCGCGCTGATATCTTCAGCACAGGAGGAAAATCGCGGCAGCATTGAAGGGGTTAATACCATCCCGAGAAATAGAAAGAGGAGGGGCCATCCCATCCATCTTCCCCCTGAAGCTACTCCATATGTAGTGATCATGACCGGTGTTCCAGAACTCTCTCCCAACTCGGATGAACCGGTCTGGTCACTAAAAAACAAAGTAATCTACTGGCTCTCCACCAATAGACCATTACCATCCTTTCTGGACAATAGAGTCACCACTGTACGCAGGGTCCCCTGGCTGGGCACCGAACCCAAAAACATCCAGGGTGATTGCGTAATAGTGAATTTCGCTGATCCAAACACAGTAGAGCATATTTGCTCCTGGGGTGACCACTCATCCATCGAAGGGATAGCCACGCACAGACTGTCTTATTTCTATCCTCCGGCTCCACGGTATAATGCCGGTCCCCCTTGGAGCTGGACAAGAGTGGGGAATTGGGACGGAAACAGAGACCGGGGCCATTGGTCAGGGTATGGATTCAGTAATCCAGTTCCTGGTCCTTCTATAAACTGGAGAGGCCCACCCCTAACCAACAGATATGAATGTCTTGATATGGTTGACTGACCACCAACTCCCTCCACTAATTCTAAAGGTAGAAACACTATCCAAACCCCAACTACTCATACCTCCATAAGAATATCGACGGCAGTTGTAGTATCTTCACCCTTCCCCGGCTTTCCTGTAGAGCCACCAACCCCCCTGGAGGAATTATTTCCTGATCCGGCAGTTCTTCTGGTTCAAGAATGCACACGCGAACACTCAACCCTCCCTGGAGAGTTACCCAAGAGAAAACCATTAACAACAAATTCATCCCATCACTCACTTAACAAATCAGCTTCACGAGTAACACATCCTCCTTCTCTCACTTTCCACCCAAATACCCAGCCCCAAGACTTACCATCCTTTGCAAACCCGCAAAAATCAAACACCACCCTACCTCTAACATGGGAGCTCCCAGTTATTTACTGGAATGTAGCGGGCCTTCGATCTAAGGTCCACCTCCAGTCATGGATCGATGTGATCAATACGCACCAATTAGTCTGCCTCCAGGAAACCTGGGCCATTGACCCCATCCACATCCAGGGCTACAAAACATTCCATGTCCCTGCCAGTGCGTCTACGCATGGGAGACCAAAGGGAGGCTTAGCAATTTATCTCTCAAATAAAATTTTGCCTACGACTATAAATGTATCTTTTGTGTCTCCAACCTTTCAAATTTTAAAGATAGTCTTCGAAAAAAGTTCTATCTACTACATTATTAATATGTATAACAACCCTTCCCCCGCTGATTGTGCTAAGACACTGACTGAAATTACCCTATTCATCCACGATCAGAGGGCAAAATACCCGCAGCTACTATGTTATGTTGTGTGGGGAGGAGATTTTAATGTTTATTTGTGTAATAACTATAAGAAAGGTATTTGTGGGCTCCAAGATGAATATGACTCCCCTATGACACACTTTACCCACTCTAGTATTGGTAATACTCTGAACGAATGTCTTTTTTCTTTAGAACCTGAGTTTGCTAATGAAACAGTGAATCCTCCTGTTGAGTTCAAGCCGACCTTTCACGGCAGAGGCCTCTCTACCACAATTGATTACATCCTGTGCTCACAAATTCTAAAAAACCGATTGAAACATTTCATAACTGGTACAGACATTTCAAGCGATCACTATTCTAATAGTATTACCCTTATGCTTAATTCAGCCTCACAAGCCCATAGCAGGACTAGTTTGCTAAACCAGCAATCTCTGGCTATAGATACAACAAATGGCTTCACAGTAAAATGGTCCAAGATAAACCCCGCTGATGTTACCAAGAAGATTATCCAAAAGACTCTCCCCTTAATAAACATCTGTTTAGCGGAGACCTCGTCACCTCACATGATCCTCTCTAGCTTTGCTAACATACTAAAAACTATCCAGCAGGAGCTCACTCGCCAACATAAGGCCCACGACAAGGACTCACGGGGTGGTTCGATGCCCATTGCCGCAAAGCCCTCTCAGCGCTAAAAAGCGCACTCCATAGCCAAGGCAGGGACGTGGCATTAATAGCCACACTAAGAAGGAAATACAAATTGGCCCAACAAACCCGGAAACGGGAAATAAAGAATAATCTATGGGCCAAACTACATGAGAGTACAAGGAGCAAGGATAGCTCGCTTTTTTGGCGAACAGTTAAGTCTCCCTTCTTAGCAGATCCTTCAGCTGTCCATCACCTAGACGTGGCGGTCTCAGCTGAAAAATGGGTGGCGAATTACTCACAGATTTTCGGTGACTCCTCCGCCGTAGCCTTAATTCCCCAGATCATAGAGGAAGTTTCTACCACGGATAACATTTATCCGATTGACCTCCATTTCGATCTTGTGGAGGTCACAGCTGCATTGACTTCCTCGAAGACCGGGAAAGCACCTGGCCCCGACGGAGTTCCACTCGACATTTTTGTGAGTAATCTCGATTTATGGTCCCCAATGGTCACGCAAGTTATGTCCGCAGTTTCACAGGCCGGCCTAATTGAATCTTGGTCTTCGTCAGTGCTTTTACCCATTTTCAAAAAGGGTGAACGCGATAACCCAGCCTGCTACAGACCCATTTCCCTCTTGGACTCACTGGGAAAGGTTGCCGGGAGATTAATTCTGGAGCGTCTCCAGAATTGGGCCACAGAGAAGGAAATCTTAACTGACCTACAGTATGGGTTTCAAGAGGGATTGGGCACTGTGGAACAGGCTCTTAACCTGACACTCCTAATGGGCAAATATGCTGGGGCAAAAGGCGGAAACCTCTACTTAGTGTACGTCGACCTAAGCTCCGCATTTCATTGCGTGATACACTCCAAGCTGTGGGAGATCCTGAGAAATCTGGGGGTAGACCCTCCACTCCTTAAATTCCTCCGAGAACACTACACTGACGCTAAAGCATGTGTGAGGTATGGCATTAACGGGGAACTATCGGACTCATTCAGCGTAGTAAAAGGCGTCAGACAGGGGTGCGTCCTCGCCCCGTTTCTATTCAACATCTATACAAACGGGCTGGAGCAAGCGATGCTGGAAGGCAGCCAGGATCTCCCCTGCATAAACGCCCGGCCCATTCCAGCCCTACTGTACGCTGATGATTCCGTCATATTGGCGAGAACCTTAAATCAGCTTCAACTGCAACTGACAAGTACTGCCAATTCATGCTTTCCCTGGGTTTAAAAGTAAATAAGACCAAGACTTTTGAGATGCATATAGGCAAGAAAGTCAAGAAACAGAAACCTCTTTTTATAGAAAAGGTCAGACTGGAACATGCCAGGGAATACCCCTACCTAGGCATTCTCATAGACAACCAAATAACCTGGAAACCTGCCACCACAAGTAAAAAAATGCAATTCCAGCGTACAACCGTGGCGCTGATCTCTTTCTCCAGGAAGTTGGGCAAGCCCGCTCCCGATGAGTTGCTCAAAATCTATCAAGCTAAATGTCTCAGCGTGGCAACTTACGGAGCGGGCGTATGGGGTTATGCTCCTGCCGGAGCGCTCCAAACAATCGAAAATGGCTTTCTGAAATATGTACTAGCCCTCCCTCGAAGTGCTCCAAATTACGGCAGCCACATTGAGCTCGGTTTGGATTATCTAACTGACACCATTAGATACCAACCGATCCTCCTTTGGCATCGTATATGGACCAAAGAGCAATGTCATCTTACTCGGTCACTGATAACCGATTGTCTATCCCTGACTTACTGGAAAAAGATCCCATGGCTACTTTATGTTTTTAATTTTCTGAATGATTTGAACCGTTTAACATTTTTTACTGACCCTCCCTCACTTGTGGACATATCCAGGAAGGCTTTGAAGAGCTTGTGTGTTAATCACCTAAGAGATCTTCGCATGTGTTCAGAGATTGGTAAACATACAAACAGTCATCTAATGATGATTCAAACCATACCCGGCATGCAGCCGTATCTGTCCTTCTATTTGTCAAACTACGATAGATATGTTTTACCTAGATTCCGTTTTGATTCCTTTTATCGCCTTGTTTCGTTCCCCGGGGTTTCAGACTGGTCACGTGAATTAATTAGATGCCCCTGTGATGGTAACGCACCCCAGACTACCCTACATGTAATTCTATTTTGTAGCTTTTATGAGACCCCACGTAAACGCTGGCTAGTTCCTCTTCTCCGACAAATGGGCTTGAGAAGATGCAGACCTGCTCTCCTGGCACTACAGTTTTTAAACACACAATTTGCTGCTAAGTGTATAGCCTGTTTTTTAAAAGCATGTCTGAAAATTCGTTTACAACTGACTGACCTTGCTTTGTAACTTTTATATGCAATTTACATCCAATTGATAAACCGTGACAATCTTCTTAAAGACTAAACTTACTGTCTTGATGTAACTCCAGTTAATATTGCACATGTGAAAAAAAACTTTTTTAAAAGAAAAATTACAATCTCTAACTGTTTTTTACTATGCACTTTTTATGATTGTATAACTCAATCGAAATAAAGTTTCTTGACTGACCGACACCCGCTCTGACTGCATATTCAGTAGTCTCCTCTCATTCATAACTTCTCCTGCACTGCTCTGAGATTCGGAGCATCCTGCATGGCTTCATAACCTTTCTACCCACTCTCCACGTAAACCAATCACAATAATATTAGGCAGAACATGCAGCATATACAAGTAAAAAGACCTGAGTCACAAAGGTAGATATACATGTGTAGATTTACTCATGTGTGGAGGTGTAACTCCCGTTTTTTGCTATTTGCCATTTCCAAGTGGAAGGTAACACCTAGGTGCAGATGGACTTGCCTACACCCCATCAATGAAGAAGTGAAGCCTTCTTCAATAAACGTTATTAGACAGAGTGAAAGGGGAAAACACTTTTACAACGCAACTTTTACAAAGCACTATCATTACAACAAAACTTTTACAACGCAAGATCCATTACATAGCATACCATTACAAAGCAACCATTACAACGCATGACACTACAACGCATACCACTACAACGCATGTCATTACAACGCAGTCATTACAACGCATACCATTAGAACGCATACTATCACAACGCATAGTACCCTTACCTATCCAACACTTACCCTACTGTTGCACCCTCGGGAGTTAGAATAGTAATTTTTACCCCTACACTATCCAACACTTACCCTACTGTTGCACCCCCTGGAGGTAGAATAGTAATTTTTACCCCTACACTATCCAACACTTACCCTATTGTTGCACCCCCCTTGAGTTAGAATAGTAATTTTTACCCCTACACTATCTAATACTTACCATACATGCAATGTAATGGTATGCATTGTAAAGGTATTATGCGTTGTAATGAAAAGCATTGTAAAGGTAGTTTTTAAAAGTTTGTTGTAATGGAATGCGTTGTAATGGATGTTGCGTTGTAAAAAATGTGTTGTTACGGTATGCGTTGTAAAAGTATGCGTTGTAACATCATACATCTGAGTGAAAGTGTATACAACACTTAACTCTGTAATATGGCCCCATATGGCCACTGAGGCTTTCTCTTGACATCACAAACCATGAAGCCGAAGGCCAAGTGGTTTGTCAGTGTGACCAAAACCCAAACCTTTTTTCTCCGAATTGCAACTAACAATGGACACATTTTGTAATTAAAATATTTAGGTGAATAAATTATTGGTAAAATAGTGTACAATGGTAAAGGCCAGAGGATTTATGAGGTTCTGTGGGTGCAGCATTTACCACACAATTATGGATTTACTGCATTTGCCACATAATTTGCCTCATAGTTTGCCAAATTTTCAGATTTCACAAAAATGTGGTTTCTAGCAGAATGGATGAACTTAATATTCCTATAGGATGGGCTGCATAATTTGCATTTATTTGCAGTCTAATTAAGAAAACCGTGCCACATCATTTTGCCTTTTGTGAGGCATAATCATGGTAGCCGAGACAATGTTCTGCAGAACGCTTTGAGGGCTTTCATTAAAATAATGTATCCATATTTCACATAGAACTGTGAAATCTTTCCTATTTGTCACAGTTCACTGTGCAATCTGGGCTTTTAAACCACTGTATTTTGTGCAATGAGCACACCCAAACATATTGTTTTTTCACTGCATATAAAACAAAAACACGTTCACAATGACAGTGCTGCTCTCAGAGCATTTACCAATTTACCTGATAAGCTCCCACTTGCAGGCCCATCCGTGATGCAAAGATCGACCAATGAATGATCCCCAGTGGGTACAAATAAACATTGTCAACGCAGAACCCTGTCAGCAAAAATATATACTGTTCTACATTATAATTTATTTTCTTTCTTTATATATATATCAGAACAGATAACCCCATGGCCATAATCAATCTCAGCTGGGGAGGGGTCACTGGCCCAAAGAGAGTGGCAGTGTCTTCAAATATCCCTATAGATTGCCTGATGGGCAAAGTTCTGGAGATTTCAGCTCCGGCTAAAGTTGAAACACCAGGCCCATTTGAGCACAGGCCCATTTAAGAATGTTGGGCCTCCCTGAGAGAGTTAGTGGGTCTGTGAGGGCCACAGCCCAACCCTAGGGACATTTTGGAGTGATGGAACCTGAAAGAATGGCCCACCTTCCTCCACAAGACAGCATAAGGGTTGAAGAAAAGTCTTCTTCCACCTAGACTATAGGTAAGGGTCAGCCTCCTCAGGGAACTGATCCCACCCTTCGTGAAGGAAATGCCACAGAGGTAGTTAGTCCTGCCACCCCCTGATGTCAGGGGACCCTTCCACAGTGGTATCCAGTCTGGAGCAGGTAACCTGGCCCTCTCTACCCTCCCTCAGACAGCCCAGGGCTGCAGAGGTCAGGGAGGCCAGTGGACCCTACAGGGCCCACTTTCCAGAGGAAACCCCATCAACAGATTAGGGGCACCCAGTCTAGTAGCCCTAGCCAGGTAAAAAGTCCTCAACACACTGAGTGATTCCCCCTACCCTTGGGTATAGACCTCCCCCAAATGGACTCTGTTGGGCAAAGCCAAACCTGGGACCAAAAGGTGCCAACCCTGCCAGGCCCCTCTAGTGTACCAACCAAAGGGACCCAACCCCCAGCCTTCGGAATCTATTCCCCAGGGTTGTTCTGTGATGCAGCCAGACCATATACTCTTATGTGCATTATAACCTCGGGGTAAATGCTAACTTTGGAATGGCTGCAATGAAACATGTTGTGTTTGGTGTCAAACAGTTTGGAATCATACCCCCCGCCAGTCCTGGTGGCGGGGGTATGATTCCACCCTTCTAGAGGGAGAGACACACCGGTACACCCGGTACCAGCTTAAAAGAACCCTGGCATCACAAAATGGATGCCACAGCCACGGACACGAGTCTGGCCTCCTGCTCCTGGACGAAACTCCAGCAGGGGAAGCCTGGACAATAGGTTTCCTGTCACAGGGAGGTGTCACCACCTCCCAGACAGGCTTTAGTGTATTGGGGCTGGGTGGGTGCACTCCAAGAGTGTGTTGAAGTCAGCACTGGGGACACATTCGGTGTCCCTGTGCATAGCCCAGTTCAAACCAGTTTCAGGGGCTACCAGCCCCTGCTCTGGTGCGAAACTGGACAAAGGAAATGGGTGTATCCACCCCTCTTTCCAAACCCTCCCATAGGTGGGTCCCCAGAGTTTTTTCCCACCACTTCCTTGGGTATAAGATAGGAACCCCTGGCAACAGGACTTGAGATTACACATGGACGAAACTCTGATACTGAATCCTGGAACCTTGATGATCTACAAGGTGCTAGAAGACTGAAGGATCTCCCTTGGAGTAAATGAGTTATTCCCCTGCGTGGCAGGCACCAAAGACGCACATGACCGGTTTGCATCTCCAAAACTGCTGCCATACTCTGAAGTATTTGCAACACAGGAGGTGGGTTTCCAGACTTCCCAGAGGCTGACCCGAGTCCCCAGCAAATCTGAGACCCGTAGCCCTCCTGGGTACTGTGGAGCTAGAACCTTTTTACACAGTGCACATTTGCAAGCGCATTCGCTTCTCGACAATCCTTGAGGCTGTGCATTGGGTTACTTGTACCCCGGGCAGCATTTCCTCTGAAGCTTGCCAGCCTACACTCCACAAGTGTTAAGTGAGCTGGCCCTTTGTGTTTTCTCTTGAGGTACCTTTGCGATCCCTGGTCCGTTGGGTTGTGGGTCCCTGAGAAGGCAACTTTAACTTTCCTTGGGCTTCCGTGGTTGCTTCATATGTGCCATGAATCTCCATTGCTTGAGGAGTCACCTGGACCTTGCTGGCCCACACTGAAGCATATTTTCTCTTTCTGCGTGGGTTGCTATTGCCAAGGCTTGTTGTGTTCAATCTGAGCACCGACGCTGCAGCACTCGACATCCTTTGGGGGACAGCTCTAATCCAGCTCCTGGTCATCGTCAACGCCTCCTGGTCTTCGGGCTGTAGAGTCAAGCTTTACCTCTTCGCAACTGAAACACCCAACATCGGTGGGCATTCGTCCACCGAGCCCCTGGTCACTGGCAAGGGATCCAGACTCAGTCCTCTCTGCTTTCAGGTTCTTCACATCTTCGATCCAGGCTTGGATCACACCAGACACTTTTCGGCAGCAGCACTTTGCAGTAGATCGCCATTGAAATCAACGATGATTCCCGACACCATTTGACACCTATGCACCCGGCTTCCCTGGGTGAGGTAACTCGAGTACTCCGGTGCTCCTGTGGGTGTTGACCCTAGAATCCATTAAGTCTAAAGGGGTTTGCTCAAAGTCCTCTCCTAAGTATCCTTTATCTTTAAAATTCCAACTGCGACTTTCCCCATAGAAGCTAACGTGGCTCACGGCCTGTGTTCTCACACTGCACGCGTCTCCCGCGGGTCCCCTGTGTCACAACCTTGGTTGGCTCCTTGGGGTCTCAGTGAATCTCCATGCTCTAGGCCTTGTGTCTAGTCAAGTTGTGGTTCTTATACCACTTTCTTAATATATCAATCAACCAATTGTATAGCGCGCTACTCATCCGTGAGGGTCTCAAGGCGCTGGGGGGTGGGGGAGGATGTCGCAGCTACTGATCAAACAGCCAGTTCTTGAGGAGTCACCAGATGGTCAGCAAGTCCTGGGTCTGATGCAAGTGGATGGGGAGGGTGTTCCATGTCTTGGCGGTGAGGTGGGAGAATGGGTTCTGCCGGTGAGGAAGGAGGAGATCCAGTTCAGGGTTTTGTCACGGATCCCTGCGTCATGGAGGCGTGTGCGTAGGGTGTGATGGCAGACGTTGTCGAAGGCAGCCGAGATGTCCAGGAGGATGAGGGCCGCAGTTTCGTCTGTGGCAGCGATAAGTGCTGTTTCGGTGCTGTGATTGCTTTGGAATTCGATTGGGAGGAGTTCAGGATGTTGTTCTCCTCCAGGAAGTGGGTTAGTTGTCTGTTGGCGGTCTTCTCAATGACTTTCGCCAGGAACGGGAGCAGGGAGATGGGTCAAAAGTTCTTGAGGTCCTTTGGGTCCGCCTTGGGCTTTTTAAGTAGGGCGTTGATCTCGGCGTGTTTCCAGCTCTCTGGAAAGGTTGCGGTCTCGAAGGAGCTGTTGATGATATTTCGGAGTTGGGGTGCGATGATGGAGCTTGCTTTGTTGAAGATGTGGTAGGGGCAGGGGTCAGAAGGTGAGCCGGTGTGGATGGTGTTCATAATTTTGATGGTGTCTTCATCATTGACTCTGTTCCAGGAGAGCAGGAGGTTGGTGTGTTTAGTGGGTGATGGGTCAGGGGTGTTGGTGTCTGTTGTCGGTGTCTGGGTGTCAAAACTGTTGTGGATGTCTGCGATCTTGCGGTAGACGAAGGTGGCCAGGGAGTTGCAGAGTTCTTGTGACGACGGATGTCGTTGGAGCTGGAGCTTGGGGTGGCGAGTTCTTTCCCGATGTTGAAGAGCTCTTTGCTGTTGTGTTTGTTGTTGCCGATGCATATCTTGAAGGAGGTTCTTTTGGTGGATCAGATGAGTTGGTGGTGCTTGCTTCTGGCGTTCACGAGGGCTGTGTGGTTGTCTGGTCTTGGCGCCACTGTTTCTCGACTCTTAGGCAGGTCTGCTTGGAGATCTGGAGGTCGGCGTTGAACCAGATGGCTCTCATGTTGGTGCACCTGTTTGAGGGTTTCCTGATCGGGGCGAGGGTGTTGGCGCAGTCGTCGAGCCACTGCCTGAAGTTGTGGGCTGCTGTATTGGTGTCCGAGGGTTCAGATGGAGGGTCTCGGGCGATGGTGGTGAGGAGCTGGAGTTCGGTTATTTTGTTCCAGCTGCGATGTGGAGTCATTGTGGTTGGTTGTGTGCGGTGTATTTCTTGAAGGAGAAATGGAGGCAGTGGTGGTCAGTCCAGTAGAGTTCGGTGGTGTGGCTGAAGGGGATTTGGTTGCTGGTGGAGAAGATAGGGTCAAGTGTGTGTCCGGCGGACTGGGTGGGTGTTGAGACGAGCTGTTTGAGTCAGAGGTTGGCAAGGTTGTAGATCAGGGTTGTGGAGTTGCTGTTGTTGGCGTTCTCAGGGTGGAAGTTCAGATCACCCAGGAGGATGTAGTCTGTGGAGGTGAGGGCGTGCATGCTGATGAGGTCGGCGATGGAGTCGCTGAACTGTGGTCGGGGTCCCGGGGGTCTGTAGACAAGGGTTCCTCTGAGGGTGGCGTAGATCTGGAAGTGTGGGTGTTTGGCCATGCTGAGGGGGTCTCCGGTGTTGGTTGAAATGCTGAATGGTGTTCCTGTGGACAATGGCGATTCCTCCTCCTGGTTTGTTGGTGCTTTCCCTGCGGGTGATCTTATAGCCGTCCGCATGGTTATAGCTATGTCGGGCGCCAATGAGGCGTTCATCCAGGTCTCTGTCAGGAAGGCGACGTCCGGGGAGGATGAATTTAGGAGGTCCCAAAGTTCGACAGCGTGCTTGTGGACTGAGCGGGTGTTGGGAAGTATGCCACTGAGGTGGGTGCGGCCTGCTTTGATGGGAAGGGCAGGTCGTGCAGGTGTGCGCTGGCTGGTGTAGCTGCAGTTGCGCCAGGTGTAGGGTCAGTGGGTGAGTTTCGGGGTGGCTTGGAAGCAGGTGGAGGATCGGCCTGCGTTGAGTGCGTGAAGGGTGATGGCGTCGTAGCAGCATCTGGCACTGTGGTGATCGCGGGGGCCAGGGGGTCTTTCGATGGACGGGCGCAGATGGGCTTGCAGCGGTCGCCATATGAAGGGGAGGGGGACGGGAGCAGAGGCAGGGAGGCGGGAGCGGCTAGTTTGGTGGCGGGCCCCAGGGACAGCAGTGGCGAGAAAACAGGTGGAAAAATGCACACAATGAGGGGACAAGGCAGCAGAAATGAGGGGAACAAAACAAACGCAGCAGGCAGCAATACACCAAAAAATGCAGTAATCAGAATCAGAAAGAAAAACATTCACCAACAGATGGAGGAGCACTGGGGGTTACCAGGGGCTCCGCGCAGTGCCGGGTAGCTGGATCGAACCCTGCACGAGGATGGGCTCAGACCTGGTGGCGGTGTGGTGGAGCTGCTGGGGAGAGTACTGGCCTTGGCCCTGAGGTCATAGGTCAATATATGGTTTGGTCCCCCTGCGGCCCAGTGTATATTGTGATATTTACTGAAGTTCTATTGCATTTAAAGTGTATACTTTTCTCTGTAATCTCATAAAGAGAGTACTAGAGAGTGTTTAGTAATAAATAGATATATTTTATATATATACCTTGTGTGGTTCTCCTTTCATTTAGACATTCAAGAGATTATAATCTGGTAAACCATGCTGCTTTACATTCCTTCAAGACAGCCTGCAGGCTGCTCTCCATAGCTACCACTAGGATAGCTTTCAATAAAGGTTGTGTTAAACACATCATCAATAAGGGTTGTTTGGACTGGTTCAAGGTGCCCAATAGAACTAGTGGACAGCATGTGCTAGGCCAACTTCTCACACCATCCACCTGGCTTGCTGGTGCTCCGTCATGAGTCCCCACAAAATATGCCACCACAAAACATTGGTATTCCCAAAGACAAATGGGCACTCCAAGATAGCTATAAATCTTTATTTAGCAGATAGAAATCAGATTTTAGTGAATGGGCAACAACATTATTACTCTACTTTTTTGCATTGCACTTCATTAATCATGAATGCTAGCCTTTTTCATAATACCCAGAAAAGAGTTTTTAAGTCTGATATAGACACATGTTCAGGAAGAGACACCTTAAAATGCCCTTGGGAGCTTTGTTCAAGCTGTGTACTGCATACATCTTTTCTGAAGGCCACAGGCTCTCAGAGCTAAGGCTTAAATGCACTTTCCTTAGCTCTGAATTCCATAATAGACAATGATCTTCTCAAATCACAGAAGCAGAATGAAAGCACCTTTGTTATCCAGCCCGGGTATGAGTGTCACAGCCCGCTTCACAAGCTCAGATGGGCTCTTTGGTCATAAGAAGGTTTAGTGAGGGGCTAGAAATGGAGGGAGATTATCATGGACTGTGTTTAATCATTCAATACTTTAATTTATTGAACACCATAAAAATCTACAATTCTTTTTAATATATTGTTCAATAGTCTGCTTAATTACCACTGTTATGTTTATTTTTATTGTACCATTTAGACATGTAATTCACACTTGATTGGTGCATTATTTTTCAACAAAGCCTTTTAAATATATAGAGTGGATTTTTTGTGTGTGTTAGTCTATAGTAAAAGAGGCTCCGGAGCTCACTAATTCAAATGCTCCTGTAGTCACACAGGACTGCCTGTATGCACCATCTTCAAGTAATGGGTGGGTGGTTTGTAGGTTACAGTCCGCATATGGCAGCGTTCAAACTGGGGTGGCATGGTGAGCAACAGAACTATGGATTTAACCCAGGTCTGTGACAGGAGTAAAAATGTTTGACAATGTTCAGCATTCTATCCATCATCTTTTTGTGGTGCAATAGCCACGTCACTGCCAACATCACTGCATCCCAGTTTTTGAATTCCAGAGGCATAACCCGAATGTAGAATATCACCTCTGTGCCTCAGTCACTTACCATGGATTAGTTCATTCATTGTTCAGATTGTAATCAATGTTTGTGAATCGTGGGAGAGACAACGAGCAGTTAGTGGTGCTACAGATGGTGCACCAGCCAAGCGGCCCGCTTGTTCTCATCGGGGGCAGCACAAACAGAAAGAGGAATTTGCCTCCCAAGATTATTTTTATGCAGGTAGGTGCTCCTTCCTGTACAATAAAGAAACCTGCATGCAAACCAGACACCCTTGCACCATGGTGCAAGGGTGCCAGCACAAGGGAAAGGACAGATATGCACTGTATTGCATTAAATACTGGGCATTTCTGTCCTTTTCATGTAACATAGCAAGGTGACTTCCTGCGTTGTACAGTTTGACTTGCAATAAAGAAATTGGCAACAAAAAGAAGCATGGCAGTAAATCTCTTCTGCTTAATAGGTTGCAAATTTGAATTTTTAAAATATCTTATGGCAGCGTGCCTCGAGCAAGTGACCAGAAGGGGTACACTAGCTGATATTTGGTAGGCAGTAGCTTGGGGTTATTTTATTGGGCTATAGAGTTATAGGAATCATGGGTGAAAAGTAGAAAGTTTGTAAAGTAGTGGTCAAATTGATTGGAGAACAAGAGGGGTTGGTTCTTTAGACTGTTTTCCTCATGGCGATTGATACCCATTCCCTCAGCACTTGATTTGGGACAAGGGATTCTCTATTGTCACATTAAGGTGCGAGTGATGGGAATCAGTTTATAGCTTGACCTGATTACAAAGCCCTTCCTTTGTTTTCCACAAGGGGTACCCCGGGCTACCATAGAGAAGACAATGAGGGAAGAGCACCATAGGACTGCAGTATCGAAGTCAAGAATACCCAGAGAAGAAGCTTTATTTGTTTTCTGCATATCTTTGAGTTGTATCCAATAAATGCTTGTAAATATCACCACACCACTTCTAAATCACATCTGACATCTTGTTACAGTCATGTAATGTGTATGTGTATGTGATGTAAAGTGCTCTGACATACTGTTATAGGATGACTGGCGCTATAAAAGAAATAAAACAAAACAGTGATATTTAAATTGCTATTTGTGTAAACACTGAGACAGACCAATACATATGACATTCTTACAGTGCATGCATATGTCTTATATACAGAGACTGCACAAAGTCAAAACCATGCCTCTCTTAAGAACTTGTGAATTGGTAAGCTGTATGCCCTTTGTTTCCTATCCATTGCAGCTCCCTCTAAGTGTGAGGCTCCAGATAGCAGCCAGCCAGGTTAGAACACAAGGAGGCCTGATAGCCACTTAACATCAGCCTTCGTTTTTTGCCTCAGCTTGAATTTAAAAGAACAAAGCCCCATTCCTGACTCCATTTTGCTGCTGGAAAAGGAAAGCAGACAACTTGCATGTGGTGCTGTCTGTGTCCCGGTGTCTGAAAATTACACCAGTACAAAGTCAGCATATTACTGTGTGGGCCACCCAATGAAATAAGTGGCTGGACACTGTCTACCCACGTGTACCCCCAACTTGTGCCCTGGAAGTTAGTCTGCATGTGTGTCGGTGTGCATGAGTATTTACAAGCAGATGTATGAGTGTATGTGTGTGTATGTGCGTGCGTTCGTATGTGTGACCTTGGTGCTGTGCCCTTCCTTTTCTGTGTAGAACCGGTGCACCCTCATCACCATACAGACTCCATCTTTGAAATGGTAGTGTTTATGCCTGGCATAATAGTGGCTCAACCATTAGTGTCAATCGCTTGGTTATTGTTGATATTATTGTCTCAGGTGGCGTATTCGCATGCAGCCTTCACATTTTGCGTGAATTTGTAGTATAAATGTGGCTTTGCCTGGCATAGTAGTTGTCTACCTTTCATTCTTGACATTATTGTTGCTGTTTCTGCATTATAGTGGCTCACATGTGAAGCATTGTTGGCATATTAGGCATAACTATTGTTATACCTGTCAAAAGAGTGGCCCTAAACTAGCAACTTCCCACAACTGTAAGGAGCCCCACTGCACACTATTGTGAAGCTGCTCCGAGCTTTTCCCTAATGTAAACAATAATTTAAGTTTTTCTACAATTCCTTATGTTTCTAGTTTGTTGTAGTTTTTTTTTACTTGAACCTCAAGCCAATATCCTGAATGAGAATATATTGCTTGCTTTTAAATCATCACAAAGGTGAATTTCCAGAATCTGTGGTGAAATTTCCAGAAGTTGATCCTTTCAAGCCATTACGTTTTAAACTTAGTGTTTCGGCATAGCCCGATGCATTTCTGGCTATACTAGGCCTTTCTCAAGGGTTTTTTAAAATTGTGTTGTGTAACACAGCTGTTTTCAATGGTAGGAAGATTTTTTCTTCAAAAGAGTGGCACTTCGATGGGATTCACAGGCACTCCAAGTTATGCCATCATTTTCATGGCGAAATTTGAAACAGAATTCATCCTCAACAACACCCAGAGAAGTAACAGTCTAGTACCAGGCCTACGATAACAAAAAAGGGGGGGAATGTAACAACTCAGAAACATAAAGAATTGATAAAAACATTCAGTGCTGCTTGGGGCAGCTTTACACTCACACATAGTGGGACTTTTTCCAACTGTGGGAAGAGGCTGGCTTTGGGATTTTCAACGTACTGCTCACAGACAGAGCACTTACCACCAATACACATCAAATTATTGGTAAATGCCACACTTTGGGACATATTCTCAAGGACTTATAGCCAGTTTATTGGCACTTTAGCGCCGTTGAAGTGGCAATAGATTTATCGCCCTATTCTCAAGCTGGTACAAACTGCCGATATCGCCAGTTTTCCAGGTCATGAAGTCCAGTAGTAAACAGTAGTGTAAAAACAGTTCTTTATTACAAATGCATAAATTAACAATACGAAAATCTCAGCCAACGCGTTCCATTCCCAAAGGTGAACTTCATCAGGGCAACGTGTAGATTCAACTAATTGCATATGCTGCGGGAACTCCTCAATATAATTCCATATTTCCGAAAGTCAATATTCAGAAACCTGTTGGAAAAATGGTGACAATGGTCAAATGTCTGTATAGTCACAAACATAACAGATGTTTGTGTGATCGTAACCATTGTAGTAAAGAAAAGGAAGGTTACGACCACACAAACTTTGTTACGGTCTTATTACGCAGGATTTATCATACCTGTAAGTATCACGGTTTGTATCAGCTTGATACCCATGCACCTTCACTTCCCCCCACACTGTGCAGGAACAGCTGGAGACCAAGCAAGGTAACTACACCATAGCAGGCTTCCCGCAAGTGTTGGGAGCAATTGCACACATGTCCTACTTGTGCCCCCTGCCGACACTTCACACAATCACCGCAACAGAAACCACACGCATTCCATCAATGTCCAGGCAAGACTGGACCACCGGGGCCTGTTCACCAATGTCGCCGCAAACTTCCCAGGCAGTGTGCATGATTCCGACATCTTCCGCAAGTCCATCATCAACCAGCGCTTTAGGGATTGCAGCTATGGAAATGCACTGCTCGTCTGTAAGTACCAACTGAACACACCACACACCTCCACTCCACAATCATACAACTCACAACTGTGGGAATGCACATGTTACAAAATCATATACAGCATGCCAATCAACATGCCCAACTACCAGACACAACAACACAAGTAAATGTGGTAACCGTGGCAAGCCATGTAGACAAACCATCCACGGCATGGCACCTCTGCCACACAATTGCAGAATGTGGGGAGAGGTGGGAATCAAGTATGTGCAAAGGAGGCAAGTGACCCATCATTGAGTATGTACACAATGCCAAGTGTGGCGGTGATGTGCTGGACAGACTGCAATATGCAGAGCACAAACATGTCCATGTGGACAGATACTGCTGGTGTTTGTAGTGTTGTGGACAATGGACGCCAACAGGTCACCTCAGGCAGTGTGGAAAACCTTGGACATGTAGCTTTGTTGTGCCCCCCCGTAAGCGTGAGTGGAATGGCCTTGGCCGGCGTATGTTGTGAATAAAAGGCACAAGGTTCTGGGCGTGGTTCAGTTCTGGGATGCCCCCCAAAGTAACTACTGTGTGTGTCTCTGTGTCTGCCATATCTTGTCCATAGGCCTACACACCGATGGCCGACCACCTTCAACAGCCCGATTTACACTAGAGACGAGGTGGTTACATCCTCAGCCAACCTGCGCACATCTTGTCATCGCATGCAAGGTCGTGTCTGCCAGGGCGGCGCCCTCCACCCAGTCACGAGGCCGCCGATGTGACTGGTGGTGCCTGCGCAAGCCTGTGCGCCCGCTGCAACCCAGGCCTGGTCCCCAGACCCATCTGCTGCCCAGCGATGACTAGCCGCCCCTTGGCACCCAGGCCTCAATGCTCACCTGCCGCCATCGGCATGTCTCCAACAGGGCCCACTACATGCCGGTGCAACCTCCTCAGCCGATCGCTTGCTTCCGGGCCACAGGCCCCCCGTGCACCCTGCTGCACCGCACCGAGGAGTCGTGTGTGATGACTGCTGCCTTCGGCGTACACTGCAGTCCAGCACGGCTCTCAATTCAAATTGAATCTTGATTGGTAGGATGGCATATTGGGGCCTACGCATCATCACAGGCCTAGGATGCTTGTTTTCGGTCCAGGAAGGACCTGGCTTGGCAGTCGGGCTGGACTGTTCCCATGAGGCACAGGGACAAGACTGATTTGCGTATGGCCAGGTCTAAACTGGGGTGGCATGGTGAGCAAATGAATGATGGATTTAACCCAGATCTCTTGACTGGCGGTGAACGTTTTGATTTGCTCTGCATTCCGTCCATCAATTGTGTGTCTTTTGCTTTCTCGCCCTAAGTGCGCCGGGTATGCCCAGACTTGGGTCCCAGGCTCACTGTGCCACAGGATTCAAGCTATCCTGGCTGAGGAGGGGTGAAACCCCGAAAACGGTCCTAGGATGCTTGTTTCCGGTCCAGGGAGGACCTGGCTTGGCAGTTCGGGCGGACTGTTCCCATGAGACACAGGGTCAAGACTGATTTGCATATGGCCATGTCTAAACTCGAGTGGCATGGTGAGCAAAAGAATGATGGATATAACCCAGATCTCTTGCCTGGGGGGTGAATGTTTTGATTTGCTCTGCATTCGATCCATCAATTATATATCAAATCAGCTCCGGCAGTGGGGAATGTGATGTGGTAGGCCCCTTTTATTGGCAGGGTCACATGTCCTGAGATGCCTGTGCTGGATGGGTGTGGTGTGGGTGTAAGCCAGCCCTCAGGGAGTGGCTGTGGCATGCTAACAACTAGATCAGTGATCAGCAGATTACTACAGGGAAGATCTGGTACATGTAGCTTTATCGTCCCCCCTGTAAGCGTAAGTGGCGTGGGCTGGGCTGGGCTGGCGTATGCCAGTCCAGTGTAGGTGTGTGAACAATGAGCCTGGGGCTCTGGGCGTGGTTCTGTTCTGGGCTGGACAAGTAAGTAACTAATGTGTGTGTCTCTGTTGGAGTGTCGGCACCACCCAACAGCAATCAGCAATGTTGCACCCATTGACTCAAGTCCCACAACATGAGCAACATGGACGTAAGTGGGAATCACTGAATCTACATACATCCATACTTTCATACTTGAATGATCATAGACATGACACATCTGTGTGAATTTGAATGTTTTATTCACATTCAGTAGAGTGTTGAAGCTGGAGCAGTACAGGACCATGCAAACCCCACTTTACATTGTTACCCCATGGAGGACCAGCCAGAGTCCTTTAGGGAATGACAAGTTCATCGGAAGAGGAAGAGTTCAGTCCTCAGTCTGATTGCTGTGTCATTGGTAACCAAACATAATATGCTAGTCCATGTTGAGGTCCAAGGTGAGTGTCGCAGAGTGTTTCGGGGGATAGAGGAAGGTGATGATGCAGAAGGCAGAACCAAGCAGAAACAGGCCATATGGCAGAAATGAATGCTACTGCGTCATTCTTACCTCTAAGTCAGAATCATCTGCATCTTCGTCCCCTGATGTATCATGTGCCTCACATGTGGGTGGTGTTGTTTTGTCTGCATCACTGTGTGGCAGTGACACATCAGTGGCCGGAGGTGGATTGTCTGCAGCACTGTGTGTCACTGACACTTCAGGGGGCAGAGATGTGAATGGAGTAGTAGCAGCAGCATTCATCCGCAGCAGGCCTTGTGTGCAGCCGAACAGCCATTCTTTACGCCTGCGTCCGCTCCATGTTCTCTATGATCCTCTGCATGTGTCCCAACTCCCGGATGACATAGCTGAAGCCACTCTGATTAGACAGTTGTTCTTGTCTCAGAGTCAGGACTCCAGCGATTTCAGCTGTGGATCATTAGAGAGCATGGAGTGGACTTAGACACCCATGTCTCGCATCTAGTTTGGCTGCCATGAGGTCATACCCCACCTGCACCTGATCAGCCATCTTCTCCTGGCACCCCAACACATGGCATTGGAAGGCCATGTGTTGTTCGTGGGGGTCCTGGGAGGTAGCCGTGGTGGTGGGTGCTTCCTGCTGTGTGGTCTGTGCAGGGGGTGAGGTCTCCTCGATGCAGTTGGGCTGCCCTGCTCCTGGAGGTGGGATGCTGAAGCTGTCCATGAGCTCTTGGAGGGCGCCGTTGTGGAAGGTGTGGAGTTCCTCTTTGCCCTTAGTAAAGAGATGTTCAGTCTGCTCTGCATGAGATGTTGATTTTCCCTCTGCAATGTGAAGGGGAGATGCAGTTTAACATTATATTCACATTATGTTGATGCATTGTACAAGTTTACATACAGACTGCATGACAATATACATTGTGACTGTTTGGGAAGAGCTGTCTATTTGATGCGGGACAGTGGACATGTCGACAACATCACGGATGAGGGTTTGTACTTGTGCATTATCATCTCACATTTCCCTGCTATGCCAAATGTGATTGGCCAGTTTCTACAAGCGGCACCAGTTGTGTCCTCTGTTCTGTTGTGAACGTGTTGCAGTTTGTACCATATTGTTGTCAATGTTGATGTGCTCTGAATGTTATGTGTGTGTGCTGCATTTTTGGAGAGTCGCCCCTGCATCTCTGATTTTGCTGCCCCTTATCCCTTTCAGGTGGTGTGCCTTTGACTTCTGTGCTTATACAGTGCTGATGTGTTGCATACTTGGGTACATAGGGCTCTTGCTGGGAGTTGGAAGTCTGGGGCATGTTTTGTCTGCAGATGTGTTGTTGACGTCAGGGGTTGTTTGTGCACATGGATGTGTCAGAGTGTGACCTGCTCCTTTACGGATATGGTCCACACTCAGCCACCTCAGTGTCATGGCATGCAACATGTCATCATATATTGACTGCAGCCATGCTATTCGTCATGCAGTATCACTTGCATTGTCAATGTGGCTCACAGACATGTCGCTTTGCTGGGGTTGGAACATGTGCATGGGTTGGTTGTGAAATTAGTGATGTGTGGGAAGGGACCCCTCTGGGCACATAGTCGAGGGGGGCCTACTTGCTATTTCTAGGTGTGCTGCAGTGTGCCAAGGGGATCAGGGACATGCCCCAAAGTCATTGTGAGTGTGCACAGTGCTATACTTAATTGTGCATGTGTGCCATTGTGCCCATCTCCCCCCATCCCCCAGTCCCTGGTCGTTACTCACCCTGTTGCTGTTGTGTCAGGTCATGTTGAGCAGTGTCCGGTCCCCCAACTCCTGCCACCGTCTCCACACTGATGACTGTGGACACCATTTCCTCCATCTCATCCAGCTCCTCCTGTGGTGCTGGACTCCCACCTCCAGTCTGCATTGCTGCCTTCTGGTTGTTGCAGAGTTTCTGCTTGGTTTTACACTTCACATCATTCCAGCGCCTCTTGACCTCTTCCATTGTCCTCCTCAGCACTGCGACTGCATTCATCTTGTCCACGATGGACTGCCATATTCCATTTTTTGTTGCCAATGACACATTGGAGGTGATGAACAGTAGTTGATGGTGTTTTTTCACCCCATTATCAAGATCTATTTTCTTGCGGACTGAACTGCGTCTTCCTCTTCTTCCTCTCCTTGCCCCTCCCTGACCCCGAGGTCTCTGGCTGGCCCTCCGTGGGGCTTGTGGGGTTCTGGTTGTCCTCTGTACTTGCTCCGGCTACCTCCATTGTGCGTTGCAGTTGTTTTGGTTTTGTTTGTGGGTTTTTTCTGCTTTTTTTCCCACCTGACTAGTGTGAATTGCAGGCCTTGCGCAGCTTATCGCTGATTTTTTTATCGCGGTTGGGCCCACTTTTTTCACATTCGGCTTTGGATCTTTATTGCCGTCATGGTAATTTTATAGCGGACATTTGACGAGTTATCGGGAGACTATTGCATGTTACCGCTGTGTTGTGAATACGATGTTAACAGCATTATTTTCCCGCGATAGACGGCGATATGAAAAATTGCGTTGACCTATTTTGGCGATGATTATCACACGTTCTTGAGAATATCCCCTTTTGTGTATTGCATTTGGAGTGCGCATTTGGAACTTCCATCTGATTTACAATCAGAATGGCCCTGCCATAATGGTCTAACCATGACATATTCTGGGCAGTCGTGACGTAATTGTGGCTATTCATGGTACAATTGTGTCTCAGGCATAATGGTGCTAGAGATGTACAACATTTTTATCTCAGGCTATTTTTGCATATAAAAACTGATTACTGTGCTACCTTTGTTTCCTACGATTTATTCTTTCGCTCATGCTAGTCATGTAATTTCCACTCGTAGGACACTTGCTTCAAGATGCAAATTTCTCATGGGAAGTCTGAAACTGTATGTTTGTATGTTTTATGTATGCTGCAGAGAGTACACGGTGCTAGTAGTGTGTGCCACATAACTTTGGGCACTGTGTGGCCACGCTGAGCTGGTATGTTGCATGCCTTGTACACACAAGGGTATTCCTCACATTCAGTTTTCATGCAGGTGACCACCAAAGTAATCTATATATATATATAAAAACGAATGTATGTCTGTCTGTTTGTCCTTTATGCATTACTACACCATTCATCCGATCGGCATGAAACTTTGTGAAGTTGTTGAGTACACTCCAGCAAAGGTTTCTGGCAAAAAAAAAAAGATAAATGTATTAAATATCGGCCCCCCCCCTGGGCCCTCATAATCTTTCCAATACTGAACATTTACAGTTTCCTTCCGGTGCAACTCGCTTTTGCAATGACCATCAACAAAGCACAAGGACAATCGCTGCAAGTGTGTGGACTAGATTTGGAGAATCCGTGCTTCTCCCATGGACAACTGTATGTGGGCAGCTCACGCGTCAGAAAACCTTCTGATTTATTTGTGTACGCACCAGACGGAAAAACAAAAAATACTGTGTATCCACAAGCACTCGAATAAATAAACAGAATTAAAACACTTTAAAATGTTTTCCATATTATAATGAACAAGTTTCAATAAAAATGACACAATGTAAATTGAATGTTATCATAACAAGTTTCCTTAGATTTCCTTTCTTCTGAGCTCGCTGCAACGCGCGACGGGTAAGCTAGTGATTAATACACGTTAATGTGTAATTGTCAAGGAAGGCCCACAATTCAGGTAAAGCACATTCTGAAACAGAAATAAATTGTTGATTCGACCTAAGAAATCCATTCACCCCCCCCCCCCCCCCCCCCCCCCCCAAACACACACACACACACAGCAGAGTTCATCTTACAAGCTTTCATCCAGCAGTCAAAAACATTTCGGATCCTTCACACCTGAACCCTGGGAGGGCGCCACCAGGCCTGCTCCTGCCAGAAATCCATCTGTTTCCTTCTTGTTTTCACCGTCACTTAGAAACGCCATGGCTTGCTCTGCCTGCAGTAATACACATTTGTCGATGCTGCGTTTTCTCCAGTGTCCAAAGTGTGAAATTGTAAGATACAAAGAAATAACAAAAAACACTTTTCTATTCATCCGGGCATTGGGCACCGAAACGGGCAAATAGCAAATATGAGAAACAGGTTCTACTTGGATTTAACTGCTGTAAACGCAGCTCGGAGTGCCATTAGCCGTGTCTAACATGCCTGTCCCAGGGCTGCCGAGATCTGAGCTCTTCCAGTAGAGTCCGGAATTGAAGCATTTACCGAAGTTCACGCTTGTGAGACGACCGCACGTCATGCGTCAAGCCTTTTAGAAGTGCGCGAGAGCGTCGTGGGCTTTTCTCTAGCTCTCTGCAGGTGCTTCTCATTATGTAAAGGGCAAAAGCGCGCCGCCCTTGGTAGTCATAGTTACAGCCGAGCAGTAGCTGCTGTCTATCAGGCACAGGTGGGCAGAAGTCGAAGGAAATGGTAGCACGTGTCGGTGCTCTTCAGCACTAAAAGGGCCTTTGGATGGATCAGAGCTTTGTGTCAATCTATAGCGACGTGAGCCCTAAACACAATTCATATCAACACAGGGAAATCACAGAGGAAAATCCACATGCAGTGAGGTGCAAAGTACCAACCAGGAAGGTTTGTTTAAAAATGAAGGCGAACAAAAGGCAATGGTTAATCAATCAATTCAAAATTTGAGAAATGCAAATACATGTAAAATTTCAATAGCAGGAGAAACCTAGCCTCTACTAATCAACACACCAGAACAGCTAGCACATGAAATGAGAACAGAGGAGCATTTGCCATAAGGACTGCTCAGTAAAGGCTAAAGTGAGAAACATGAACATTTTTCTAAGTGCAGATAGATAAGCAGGCAAACCTGGAGACAACTCTCTAAGAGGACACTTTCAGAGAGAGAAACTGTACAGTCACTGTGGTGCGATGAAGACAGTAACACCAAGTCATCCAATAGTAAAATAGATAATATATCATATGGTATAATGACTTTTACTCTGTATCCAATGAGTAGCATTGTATTATGTATTTCAAAGAAAACGAAAGCACATTCAAACGTATAAACATCATCACCCTTTGGCACAAAGATATGACCTTCGAATGTTTACAGTTGTAAGTTTGTTTTCTCAAGGAACATCAGGAACAGAAAATAATACTTTGTAATAATGTTACAGGACAAGCAATTTAATGAAAAACTGAAAGTCACATTTGAGGCTCCTATGTACACGGGGAGAGAGTACCGACTTCTCTGCGTGGGGTGATAGAGAGAGGGCGTAGGGGGGCACACACCCATGTAGAATTGGAGTGGGGGAAGCAATTGTATCAGGGAAAAGAGGTCAGGTGTCCTAGCTCAAAAGCAATAATAGACAAAGAGCATTCCAGGAGAAGGGCACTGACAAAAAATACAGTACCCGCGAGGAGGGGTAGTTTTGTGGAACTGGGGTCTCCCAACACAGACTGCATTTGCCTCAACATGAACTATGGTGAGTGGAGGCCTAGAGCTGTGCCGTCACGGTGGGGCATGAACAGAAAGGTCAGGACGGTTTGGGGAGTATAGGGCAAAGATTGGGCGCCTCAGCCCGGCTGCAGCTCAGTCGAGGGAGACTAAAATCAAGCAGCACAGTGAATGCTTCAGAGGGGAACAGAGAGTGTTTCCGGTCTGGGTTCCAGGTCTGATGGGGCAGGGACACTTGGACATGCTCTGGTCAACAGGTGGTGGACTATCTTACATTGATATCGAGGGCAGAGGTGGAGAGAGCCGTCCCTCATAAAGAAAAGACCATCAACACAAGATCAAGAGCGCTGTAGTACTAGGGACTCACATTCGAACTATGAAGGTGACAATGTCAGGTACCTGGTACTGCAAGCGTGAGCATGTCGAGACCAATTCCTCTCTTTCCCCCTTGAGTTCAACTCTCTCCATAAAACTAAGTCAAGGATGGTAATGAAAACCCATGCTAAGGGGAAAAAATCTTGTGGAAACAAAGAGAATCTGAAGGTTGCTAGTTGAAAGATGTGGACTGGATCCCTAAGCTAGTCCAAAGATTTGAGCCTTTTCTTAATTAACTAGACCATGGAACTGGGCCCCTGGGCTTCTGCGGTGCAGGTCACCACAGTCGGCATGATATATTTGGGTGTCTTTTTATCCAGTTCAGCGGGCGAGTCTTGGGACCATAATGTGGCGCCGATTTGGGTACGTGTGCGCGATGAATTGCGAACTTGGTCCCGGCTGCCCCTTTCTCTTACAGGTCAGTCAGCCATTTTTAAAATGGTCTCGTAGCCGCGTTTGCTGTGTCAGCTGCAAAATCATCCATTCCCTCTTAAGCCTTCTTGGTTCCTCCAGGTTAATTCAGTTCTAGGACAGTTCCTTTAGGATGGGAAAATAGCTAGGGTGGCGCTCCGGATTTGTTTTCAGTCCACGTATTGTGGCGGTCTGGCCACCTCGGATGTCCAGTCCTACTATGTGGCTTCGCAATTATTTATTTTGAATGATTGATGGTATGGGGACCGTTCAGATCCGGCTTAAGCAGTGGAACGGTACCAGATTGTATCCTCTTCTTTACACATGATCCTGTATTCGACCTCTATTTGAAAGACGTTGCCGTCCGCTACGAGTGTTGCTTTCTAGACGTGGAGGCAGGCTCTGCGTAGGATGTGGTTGTAGGGCAGGTTGACACAGGAGATTCCCCTTGCGGGTTGGGGGGCTTCCGTGATTGGGATAATATCGGGATCTCATCCCTAAGGGATGTTATGAGGGGCACCATTCTCAAATCTTTTCAGGATCTTCAGCTAGAATATCAGATGCCGAAAACGCAATTTTTCAAATATTTGCAGTTCAGACATGCTATTCTTCCAGCTGTAGCGGAGTTGGATTCTCTTCCCGAGTTTAGCCCAGTTGAAGCCAAAGTATTTATGGGGGACCTACAGGATCATAACATTTCCAAAATATATCAAACCCTGGTGACGAATAGTCCCACCGCAGTAGATAATCTCAGGGAAAGGTGGGAAGATGACCTGGATCCCTTGGATGAGGAAGACTGGACAGAAGCGATTGCGTCCCCTCGGGGAGAGGCGATAGCCATGCTTCTCCGGTTGAGCCAATTCAACTATCTCCATCGAGTATATTATACTCGTTTTCGATTGTGGAGGGCTGGCCTGATAGAGTCCCCGGTGTGCCTGCGCTGCGGCTCAGGGGATGGCACTCTATTTCACACAATTTGGCAATGCTCAGTGATAGAAAAGTTCTGGCGAAGAGTTCTGCCTTGCCTCGCAGAGGTTCTGGGGTGGGAGCTCCCCTACTCTCCAAAATTGCTGCTACTACATGTAATGGATGGGGTGGGGGAATATCTATAAGTGCCACTTGCTGATGCTGGGCTTTACGATGGCTAAGCGGGACATTGCCCGTATGTGGAAGGCTGGGGCTCTACCCCGCTGTCGGCATGGAAGAATGGGTTGGATTTTAATATGGGGCTGGAGGTTCCCATCTTTCAGGCACCTGGGTGCCCGATGAAGCATTATAAGATCTGGAAGAGGTGGGCTTGGATCTGGAGCCCCCTGTCATGAGAGATGTGACACTTGAGGGTTATGCTTTGTTGGAGTTGTCGTTTTGGGTTAGTTGGGTCCTGTGAATGGTGTGTTCCTTTTATGTGCGGGCGACTGTGGATTAATATTGGTGGTGTATAAAGACAGGGGGTTTGTTTCCTTATAATTTCAGTTTTGTATTATGTTTATGTAAAATGTCAATGCACCATGTTTTGTGTGATATGTGGCAGTTGTCTCTGGGTTACAGAGCACTGCACTGCTTATGACAATCTCAACGTTAAATTTGTTGTTAAAAAAATAGACCATCCCTTTACCCAGTCTTTATAAGTGAAGTTTAGGTTGGGGATCCTACCTTGCAACGTTAGTTTGCAACTGGAGGGGCTCCAAACTAGGTTGTAAAGTTTGTGAAACTTGTAAGAATGCAGTAGAAACTGATTTCCATCTCTTATTCTTCTGCCCTGCCTATCACAGCCAACATAAGCAATGGATAGTGCCTCTCTGCCGTAACTTGGGTGTCCATCAATACAAAGAAGCTCTTAGAATATGCAGGCCAGATACTGCCCCAAGTGTTGTTTTTGCTGTTGCAAAATATTTAGAATCTATTTGGCTTGTTCAGTCTAAAATCATTTCTATGTTGTAACATCTTGATTGCTAGGTCCTACAGGACACATTGATAAGATATAAAGAAAAGAAAATTAATCTTGCATGTAGGAGGCTTGATGTGGTACTCGAAAATAATACTTGGGGTATTTTTTTGCAATTCTATGATGTTTCATGTTGCAAAATGTTTTATTGATGATTGACAATTTTAATGATGATTTTATTGTATTGTTATATCGCTTTTAAGACCTTTGATTGAAATAAAGTGTGTATGACTGAAATATAGATACTTACCAGCCCGCATGCACTATGTCAGCATTATTTGTGAGAAGTTGATTGAATCTAACGAAGAACATTTTAAGCACTTTGTTGTGAAAAGAACAGCCAACATCAGATTTGAAGTTTTAGCAAGGCTAAGCTACGATGAGGAGTTTAGGTCTAGCAGGAGTGTGAACTCTAGGATATAAAGGGGGCTTTGGAAAATGACCTGTGGTTGCAGTTCATGACACCCACAAGACCAATGCCGGCAGTTCACACAACAAACTATTTAACCTTATCATTTCGCCTTTTCCAAGACTTCAAACACCAGATGCAGCAAGTAGATCAGCTAGGTCTGACCCAGTTTGGAGGCGTTAGGAAATGTAACAAATGTAGGTGCTACCATTACGCAGCTCTAAGTTCTGGTATGGCTAATCAAAGTGCGGTTGTAGGAAGTCCTCTTACAGTGCTCAGAGGTCAGAGGTCAGGAGGTGGAGGTAAGGGCAGAGTTGAAGACAAAGGAGTGCCGGTGAAGGGCAACTCCACCAATTAGAGTGGGAAACGTGAAAGGGTGACTGCATAAGCTCCCTGATAGGACAGTGACAATATCGTTACAGGATAATTTTAAAATAATATTTAGAATTCCTTATTCGGGCCTCCAGAGTTTGCAAGTGGGCAAAGAACTTGAAATCTTGCAGAGACAAAACAAATGGGGTGCATGGAAATCTTGTGAAGGAAGTACAGAGCAGACCATGACAGGACACTTCAACAATCCTCGTTTTAAGGATCTAATAATATTCCCTCTAGGTGTGGTTCAAGGGGATGGATGTCAAAATGTGCAAAATACCTCAGCTGTCATGGCTAGAAAGGGGGTTGGCGAATTACTTTATTGAACAAAGTGATGTTCAGTCACCTAATCTAATACCGATGCAGCAGTAGAACATGTGAGGAAATGTGGAAAGACAGCGTAAAAGGGAAAAGATGATCGCAAATCAGCGTTTTGGTTGTTGCTGGTACACCATGATAATTTTCAACTGTTAATTCCAATGTGTTTTTTTCGTAGACAAAGTCATGCCTATGGAGTGCTCTGTGTCATGTGCGGTCTATGTGAAATTCAGAACATGTTGAGTATGTGTGAGAAGATTTTTGAGCAGGTGCTGCACTTTCTTGACATGTTCTTAATTATAGCCAGAGCAGCATTTTCAATCATGTGTAGGAAAACTATGTACAAATTTGAAAAAGGGGCACCCTTCTTCTTTACACTCTCGGCGCTGTAGAGGATGGAGGGCTCCTACACACGCTTAATGTTGGAGTACACACTTAATTGAGCTGGATTTGGTGGCCATGACATCGCACTTGCCAGCAACTTGGCAAGAAGTAATAAGTAGTGGAGAGAATGAATTGAAAATCATGCAGGAGGTGCACGTTCATCTCAATTTTGTCTGCAAGGTGGTTGCGCCAGGCAGAGGCTTTGGTAGACAATTGGTTTCAACAATGATTAGGGCATCAAACCCAATCACAGAATCACACACTGAGTGTGAGGGCCATGCAAGTGTGTGTTTTTTTTTTGAGGTAGTAAAATGGTGTAACTGTGGTGTCTGGAGAACCCAGTGTCTTCAACAGTGGAGATATTCTCTCTGGCGTTTCTGGAGGAAATGGTGTGGAATATACTGAAAGTTCTGCAGTATAACGGTGATCAGATGAGTGGAAGATGAGGTATCATTGTCAAGCTTTTTTGGAATTCTTCTCATTGGTGTTGGCCGTGAGTCTGTGGGAAGAGGAGCTGAGAGACAGGAAAGTGGTGTTTGTGGGCAATAATATGAATGAGGTGGTGGTGGTGCAGGTGATAAATAGGATGTTGACAAAGTGCTTTTGCGTGTTGTGTTTTTTTAGAATTGGTTTTGCTGTGCTGAGCAGGTTTTGGCAAGGCACCTAACCTGACTTGGTAACTAAGTGGTTGATGTATTTTCTTGCTATAGTGGGTTGTATTCTGATGTTTGGCCCAGGGATAGGCTTGCCATTGACCACAGTGATGCAAGATATTTGAGTGGGTAAGACCATAACAGGACTGCAAGTGGCTGAGAAATCCTTAGCTGTGTCAATGAGAAAGCTTCTGCTAGAGATCTTAAAAAGTTTAAGGCCACCTGCTTATTGTAATTCTTCTCTTTCCTTCCCCTTCCCTTCCTTTTCCCTTTATTTCTCAATAAATCAAACTTAAAAAAAAAAAAGTTTAAGGCAATCTTCTCAGTATTATTTGGGGCATTTTGGTGTCTGAGGTAGTAGGAGCAAATCGCTATGATGGATTGCTGTGAGACAATGTGGAGATAAGGGGTGACAGGATGCATATACGCGTGTAAGCCTGACCAAAGATCGAAGGGGAATGAGGTAGGGGTTGGATCACTGGGACAAATGTCTGGTAGGCTGTTAAAGGTTGGACGGAACAGGATGAATAAACAGGCTTTAGATGTGCTGGGGAAATGGCCGAGATGAGTAGGATGGGGCAAGAGTGCATATGACACACATTCATTTAGAACAGGGGTTACCTCAGAAAATTTTAAGCGAGGGTTCCGCAAAGACTGGTTGAAAGGCATGAGGAGATGGCAGAGTGATTGCTTCTGGACTTATGCCTGCTCAAGTGTGGGGGAATTAGAAAACAGGTATGACAGGTGTTGTAATGTACTTGTTTCATTCCACCTGTGCCCCCCCCCCCTCTCTTGTTCCTTGGAATGTTCCCTTTTCTGTTGAACGAAGATTCCACAGCTGACTCCAACTGACTTGAACCTGCTGGTGGTGTGAGATCTAATAAAGACACCGCTTTATTATTCAGTGTTTATTTCTCTTTTATAACAAAAGGGTATTTTTGTTCTGCAGGCTCAGCAACCGGTTGTGGTAGCAAGAAAGAAGTTTGCATTTGTGATCACTCCATAGTGAGAGAGGCAATGGAACACACAGGGATGCAGTACTATGGACAATAGCTATAGATGGATTTTGATGAAGCAGTATGGATTACAGCATATGGGGAGGGGAGGCTACTGATGCCCACTTTACGGAAACTAAGGGTAAATAGCCCAGACTGAACATTGTGCTGCTACACCTTAAAGAAAATGACCTGGTATCATCTGAAGTTGACAAAAATAGCGAAAGGAGATTGGGCAGGTGACACAGGTGCTGGAAAAGATGAAAGGTGCACAAGACTGTGGGAAGGGACAGAAACTAACATCTGAAGGAAGAAATTTGCTGGAGGCAGTGTGTTCGCTCAAAGAAAAGTGATTTGGTTAGCACTTAAAGGAGAAACAAGAGAAGCTGGGGAAGAGAGAGAGGGAGAGATAAAGTTATGGGTAGGCCTGGTCTTAGAGTTTGAGGCTAGAAAAAGAAAGTGAAGCACAAGGAGGTAAGAGTATGAGGGGCAGTAGCAGAACGTCGGTTAAAAGTTATATTGTTAATAAAGAAAAGGGGTGGTAGACATATGGAGCTTGTTAGGAGGTGGAGGAATGAAAAGTTATTAATTGCTAGTACACAGTTAAGGACCTGATAGATTGTGTAGCAAGGACGAAGTATATCAAATACTTGAGCCTCATCTACTTCCAAATGAAGTGACCTGATTTGCATACGACAAAAGCATAACAAAGTTAATCGCACAAGAAAACACTGTCCACCACCTCTTTGAGAGCAAGAAAGGCCACTTTATTTAAGACAGGTGTGTAAATCAAACATCTTTCCAACACATTTATTTAATAATTAATAACATCCAAATCTTCCAGCTTGACTAAGCATCCCTGCCTAGGAGTAACCCCCCCCCCACCAAGTTAAACCTAACCCAAACCAGAAACAACTAACTCTTGAAGAATACCCTGAAGGACTGGGTTTCTCTAAGACCCAGCGGTGCCAGGGATAACACCTGAAACCTTCGTGGGTTACCTGTTACGGCGTACAAATGACAGAGACATGGGACACTTCCTTCGGCGTCAAAGATTCGAGGTTTATTTACTGCAGGGAACACAGAAGTCACGAGAAGTACATAACATGTAAGTTCACGGAGTCTGATTCGAATTGTATCTGTGGATCGCTCTTTTTATACAGTTCTCCGTCATAGGATAACATGACAGACAAAAGGCTACAACCCAGTTCCCACAGTAAATATCATAGGGGATCGCTTTCATGTATTCAGGGCCCGGAACATAATTACAGTAGCATTTGGCAGTTCCCAACTGTAAAAGTACATCCTCCCACCATTAGTGCATTCCGTTCGGCTGTAAACGAATCAAGGAAGAGTCAGAAACAGGTGCAGAGGAAGATGAAGGATAGCGAACAGATCGAAGAAAGTGTAAAAGGGGTGGTATCAGGAAACACGATTGCAGGGATCAAAAGGACGTGCCTAATGAATGCACAACTGAGACAATAGACCGGCACGGCAAGATGAGCCTCGAGCGGGGCCATCTGCCTTACAGTGTCATCCCCCTCATCATAAAGACACCCTCGAAGGAACACGTGTCTTCCGCAAGAGTTTGGGAATCCCAGGGTCACGAAGCAGACAGCGTCCGTTCGCTGGCTACTTGAGGGCAAGAAACAAAATGGATGCCATACCTAAAATGGAACCCGTGGGTTCAGATGAAGAAACCCACGAAACAAACGAACGGTTTAGGCTAGTACAGCGAAAACGCGTACACCCACTAAACTCGTCATTTGCGGATCATAGATACCAGACTCGACCATATCCGGGCGAGTCGAAAACACCACTTACAATTGTCACGGAACCTCAGACGCTCCTTTTTCCCTCATGTAGGCAAGCACTAGTCGGAATCAGAATCGATTTCGATATTCATCAGACCATCCAGATGTTGCTGCAACATTATTCTATCCATCAGTGCTTCCTTGGTAACAGGCAGCCGCCTTATACACGTCGTAGCACAGAGGCCACATAAGGCAGGACCACACTGCACACAAAGACAACACGTGAACAGAAATGCTACAACGACCCCAATGATCATCAGAATCTTCCAACCCCACGTCGACATCAGGCCCCAAAACCACCCGAGTAGCGTCCAATCCCCTACGTCCACGTGTATGGACTCAGAGATCTTATGCAACTTCGAGATGGCTTGATAGACAGTTGGAGCGTTGTCAGGAATGAAAATGCAGCAACTCGAATGGATCACCTTACATACTCCACCTCTATCTGCTAGAACAACGTCTAAAACCATACGATTTTGTAACGTCATAAGCCTGTCCGCCTGAAGCTCTGCTGTGATGTTGCCAAGGGCGCTCGCAGTGATATTAGCGGTCGATTCCACCACTCGAGTCAACTGTCTCAGGTTCCTACTATTAATCATAGGTCCCCAAAACGGCAAGAAACCCTTAAAGAAGTCTCCTGCTTCTTGACCGGCAGTGTCCTCTTCGCTAATTACGCCTCTCACAACTCTGGTCTTGTGATAATCCGACCCAACAGTAAAGGTCGGCGGCAACAAATTCGCAATATAACATGTGCCTGAAAAATCACGAGGCAACCATGTATATGCGCGGTCGTAACAAACAAAGTAAGTACCCTTGGCAGTCAGAAGAACAGGGGAAGAGGTCGTCGGCAAAACATAAGTTTCGGTACAGGCACTCCTCCCGAGCTGAGCGAGCGGGCTTCGGCCTAGGCCTTTCAGACAGAAATTTCCGAGATGGGGTACGATCCAGATCGGAGACGAGCTTTTAAGCTGCCGATCAAACACTGACATGCTATACTCAGCTTCACTCAGATCTCGGTATGCTCGCACCTCCTCCTCTGGGATAAGCGATGCGTCAAAGATATCCCTATCTAAATCGGCAATCGCTCTTGCCAAAGGCTTGTGGTACGGGCCAGGACCACGATCTGCAGTGCGTGGCTCTCGATGGGGGTAAGAATCTAGTGCGCTACGAAACATTGTTTGGAATGCGTGAGCTGAACCCTGGGATCTGTAAGGAAGGACCAAGTACGGAATTCCCCTATCAGTGGTATGTGGCATTAACCCACACACCCAACAATTCGTAGTGTTCATTACCAACTGATGCTGATGAAGGAGCTGAACAAAGGAATTGTTCATGAATTCCGCACGCCTAACCTGCTCGTGTTGTGGTAAGATGTGGAAGGAATGAGGAGAAACAGTGGAGATAGGTTTAGGTTCAGAAGAAGGGGTAGGTGAAGCAGAAGGCAATAATGACTGTATCATGTAATACACTCCACCCACCAATAACGAAGAAACAGTTAAGAAAAATAAGAACAGAAGGAACACCTGAAACATGAAGCATTTAGTACGTGCAATCCTATGCAGTTCGAATCTTTGAGATTGAGTCTTTTCCAATTCCGACAGCTTCGAGAAAGCCATCCTCTAAAACCGTCCGCAACGTTCTTGACGCACTTCGTTCTGTGTAGCAATAGTCAATCCCCAGGAGTTCCTAGGAATCAACGGTCTCCAACCTAGTGTCAGGACCTACTAAACAGAAGGAAGTACCCGCACGGCCCTACGGTCCACCCGGATGTAAGGTACTTTTTGATTTAACAATATATACAAAATCTCGTAGCTGTGGAAACAAACACACATATGTAGAAAAGGACTCAGAATTTACAAAGACTGCAATTATTCAAAAATATTCAGGGTGATAATGGGGTAACGGTAACGTGAATGGCAGGGGAGAAAACAAAAATATTTTTTTATTAGTCTCTAGTGTTGGAACGGAGAAAATATCTGCTTCTCCCAGGACGAGTCTGATCTTCAAACAGTTGGTCAGATGGTGAAACAGAATCCTGTCGATCAGACAATGGTTCAGACCTTGAGTTCTCCGATGACAAATGCTCAACAGTATCGTCCGGCTGCACTGAGGTATCTCCCACAGGCTGAGCGTCACTGAATGGAACAAAGTTTGGCAAAACCTCAGCCTCAGATGAAGCGATTCCCTTCCTCACTCACGAGTCCGCTGGCAAAGGGATTGGTACCTTCTTGGTGTGGGTGGCGTGCACCCAATGTTTGCTGCCCTCCAAGCGAACAGCAGTTCTCATGGCAAGGAGCACCTGATAGGGTCCGATGAACCTCGGCTCAAGATTTCGTTTTCGGCCAAAGTTCCTCATAACCACCCAGTCTCCAGGCTGGAGCTGGTGGCCTGGACCCTCCGTCTGCATCGGCAGTGCTTCAAAAACCTGTTGGTGAAGTAACCTCAGTTTAGCAGTCAGATCATGAAGATAATCGATCAACATTGGGTACTCAAGATCAGCGAACACACTGGGTTTAGGGACCCCCCAAACATTGGCAGGACGGCCAAACACAATCTCATATGGGCTGAGCCCTACTCGAGAGTGTACAGTCGCCCTAGTTGACAGAAGAGCTAAGGGCAAAGCGTCAGGCCACGAGAGACCAGTCGTAGCCTGAATCTTTGCGAGTTTTAGTTTGAGAGTTCCATTGTACACCTCAACCAAACCTGCTGACTGGGGATGGTTGGCACTGTGGAATTTGTGTGTAATTCCAAGGCCCTTACACACACTCTTCATCACACTCCCCACAAACTCACTTCCGTTATCAGACCATACAATCCGTGGCATTCCATACCGAGGAAAGTATTCCTTCAGTAGGACTTTCGCTGTGGACAGGGCAGTATTGTCTTTAAGAGGGTAGGCTTCGATCCATCAGGAGAATGCGCAAACCACAACCAAAACATATTTTAGGTTATTGCATCGCTCCATATGGATGAAGTCCAACTGAATCACCTCAAAGGGACATGAAGGAGGGGCAAAGTGGCCAGGGGGTGTAGGAGTTCCCTTGCCAGGATTATACATCGTACATATCATGCAATTTTTGACCAATCTCTCAGCACACTTGGCGATACCATCATTCTTCCATACAGGAGACAACAACTTGCAAATACCTTTCGCACTAATATGTGACAAGCCGTGTGCCATAGTTACAACAGCTAGCACATACGCATCCGGCAACATCCATATTTTATTCTCCGACAAATCAATTCAGCAGCCATTCGCATCCAACTTTCCCGTACTCTCTTTCCACTTGGTCTTTTCAGTCTCGGTGGCCTCGTTCTGAATCGCTTTCACACTCTCAATAGTGTCTTCACACATACCAGCTTCTGCAGGCCACCTTACCGAACTCGTCACATACATCCTAGTTGTAAGATTTCTTGCAGTCTCCTTAGCAATCTCATCAGCGAACGCATTACCACGACCAACATCATCCGTCACCTTACGGTGCGCACTACATTTAATAATCGCCACCTGCTTGGGCAATGTAAGTGCATCCAAAAGATCATTCACAAGCTGTCCATGCTGAATCTTCGTACCATGCGATGTCATAAAACCTCTCTCTCTCCACAATCGTCCAAAGCTATGCGCAACACCGAACGCATACTGACTATCCGTAAACACATTCACCCGTTTCCCTTTCGACAAAACACACGCTCTGGTTAAGGCAATTAGCTCCGCCGCCTGTGCAGAGTTCTGATTCAATCTCGCAGTCTCCACAACTGTACTCAACGTCACCACAGCATACGCAGTCGTCACATCACCATTCGGCAACTTAAAACACGAACCATCCACATACAAAGTACCATCGGGGTCTTCCAATGGAGTGTTTTTTAGGTCAACACGACCCTCCGTTTCCTCCTCAGTTCGTAAGTAACAGTCGTGTGGGGCTACCTCATCTGATTCCATATTGGTTGGCAACAAAGTCGCCAGGTTTAGGACATTGCAGCGCTTTATTTGAATGTGACTTGCCAGAAGCGTCAACTCATAACCAGACAGCCTTGCACTCGTCAAATGTTGAGTTTTCGTACGATTCAAAAGAGTGTCAACTGCATGCGGAACCATCACCGTAAGCATATTATCCATGACCAATCCTGCAGATTGTCGGATGGACACCGCAGCTGCCGCTGTTGCTCTCAAACAACTCGGCAATGCTCTAGCTACCGGGTCCAAGGTTGAGGAAAAATATGCACATGGACACTGCTTACCACCGAATTGTTGCGTCAAAACAATCAACGCACAACCTTCCTGTTAGACCCGGGACCCTGGCCGGCCAAGACTCGCGTCGAGGTCAGTCAGGGATCGCCAGTTTTAAGTGTCAGGGCAAGGGAGTCACACACCAAGGCAACCCCTACTCGCCCTCTAGGTAACGTGGCGCGAGCAGTCAAGGCTAAACTTGGAGGCGATGTAAGTTAAGTATTTGCGCACGCACCCCAGCAACAACACCCAAGGCCCACCACAAAGAAACACTCCACACAAGGTTATGTAAAAATAGCCTTTGTATTATAAAAATATACATCAGATAAAACACACATCTTATTACGCGGTGCCAACAGGCACGGGCGGAATTTACAAGGGATATTTGTACAGGACAGGGCCACCTGGACCACTGTCAAGGGTATCAGCACTTTTAGAAATAATTACTGTAGCACAAAAATATAACAGTAGAGCATACAACCAGTAATCACTGGTAACAGGACCTCTCTAGCACCACCTGTACTAGGGAGAAAACAACCACCTACATGTCACAATACCTATAGGGGTGCAAGGATAAAACACATGATGTATCAACATTCAGAGGTGTAAAGGCACATGACGCATAATCAATACATTCAGAGGTATAGGATCAATAACCATTACCCCATACTCACAAGTCACCACCTGTGACTGTCCCGGTGTCCCAATGTCAGGGCCTAAACGTGGCAGTTGTCCACTAAGTGCTGGACAACTGGAGCAGGGAAAGTTAGCACAAAGTTGGAGCCTCTCTGGGCTCAACGAACCACCGCGGTGGCACTGGTGAGCCTCTCGTAGGCTCTCTCACCAGTAAGGGGGGCTGCTGAGCCTCTCAGGGCTCCAGCAGCGAACAGGTGCAGCCTCGCTGGGCTGGGGGGTCCCTCGCTCTGGGGACCCAGGAACACTTAGGGCGCTCTGAGCCTCTCTCAGGCTCTTGACAAAAGTGCGGCGCTTCTCTTTGGGGAGTCCCCCCTCTGGGGACTCGAAGGGAAGGTGGGGCGCTCAGAGCCTCTCAGGGCTCGTGAAATAATTGCCCCCAATGAGCCTCTCGGGCTCCAACAACCAAATGCTGCCTTTCCGAGCCTCTCTGGGCTCTACACGAAATGCCTCTGAGCCTCTCTGGGCTCCCAACACGCGGGCGCGAGGTCGCGCTACAGAGAGGGGGCGGGGCGGACACTGGCAATGTGTCCCGACGCTCCCCCCCTCCTCTGCAGGCACCTGCACTCACCGGCTGGTCTTCAACGGAGGCGGGTCTCTCCCGCTGGTCCCGAGGCTCTCCTTCCCTCTCGGGGAGCCTCGGCAGGCTCTCTCTCGGCTCGGCGAGGGAGGCGGGACTTCCGGTCGGCCTTTCCGGGGCCGCGCTCTGATTGGCTGGCCGGCCGGAGCACTTCCGGGTCGTCGCGGGCAGCGCGGCGGCCCGTTTTAGGCAGGCAGGCGGCTTCCCAGGATCCGAGGAGTGGGCTCCCTCGTGAATCCAATAAATCACGGACCTGGGCAAAATAATACGGCAATGAGCGGGGTGGCACCCGCGCCGTCAAACCACCACACGGGGTGATCGGAGGCCGGGTGGGCACCGGCCTCTGCAGACCACAGCGCTCCCAAGCGCTGCAGGCACAAGTAAGCGCTCGTAAGCGCTAAACAGCAGCAAAAAGCGCTCCCAGGCGCTAGGGGTAAAATCCAGCATTTCCCAGCGCTAGGCAGGCGATCTCAGCGCTCCTAGCGCTGAAGGGCAGAGAGCAGCGCTCTCAGGCTGCAGGCAACGAAGTCCTCAGTGCTCCCCAGCACTGGAGGACAGGACAGGGCTCCAGCAGGGCTGGAGGCAGGCAGGGGGGCAAGGCTGGGCCAGAGCCAGCACACTGGGTCTCCAGGCAGGGAGACTCCCCAAGTGGCGGTCCTTCTGGCCCCAGCAGCGGCAAAAGCCCCCTCTGGCAGGATTCCAAAGTAGAACATTTTCAGTGGGGACACAGCCCCTTCTTATACTGTAAATTCCTTTGTTACAATGTGCAGGGTGGGGGGAAAACCAGTCGCAGCTGGTTCTGGAGCACTCTTGATGGCCCAACCACCCATTTCATTCACTGGGGAGGCTAGGGTCGTTAGACACACCACAGGGGGGCGGAGCCAGCATTGTGTGGGGAAAACCCAGCCCATCCAGGACACAGGTACACTCCTCCCACACATCACTCATGCTAATCTCCCACTCACCACCGGGCAGACCCATCCAGACTTCCTGGAGCCTGGCATGCCAGCCAGCTCCAGCCAATCACGCTCCAGCACCCTCACTGCACACATATCTCAATGTCCAGAAGTAGCACTTCCCTTCTAGACACATACATGCCGCAGACACCATCTTGCAGCATTTACTCTCACGAGTTCAGGCATACCAAACTCGGGCCTGCACTCCCCACGCATCAGGAACTACTAGGGACACACACATTCCCCATGCATTCCTATGGGAGGGCAGGCCAGCCATACTACACGCACGCACTTTCACTCTGGGACTCAGGGGAAAGTGCGCAGAGACCCAAAAATCACTAACACAGGGTCACAAATAAGGCAAAAAGTCTAGGGGTGAACCTGCCCTGCGGGCCAAGTCCAACACAACCCCCTTCCAGCCAAAACGCAGGGGAGAACAATCACCACAGTGATGGACTTCCCTGCTTGGGGCGATAGAACACGGACGCAGGCCCGCCACTGCCTGGACACTCTCCTGTTCTATGCCACGGTGAACCCCTAGGGTTCCTTCTAAAGCTCCTGTAAGGACCAACTGGGCTAACCCACTGGTACTCCTCAGCTGTCCGCGGCCAGGACCCGGCCCTGGGCCACCCAGGTGCCACCGGTCCTTGCCAATTCGCAGAGCGGGGGGTAGTAACCCCTGGCACACAGTGTCCATTCTCCACTCTCCCTGTCTGCAAGACAGGACTAGACTGCCACTGGTTCACCAGCCTTTGGTCTACAACCTCAGGCGGACCAGGAGTCTCAGGGAAGGCTCTCCTCCTCTTACCTCGTCTTCCAGGGTTCCTCCTCCTCCTACGAGGGGTACCCTTACAACGCCACTCCAACCCAGGGTTTAACCCCTCAGGTTGCGCCGGGGTCAGAGGTGGGCTTTCCCACCCTCTGCACCCCCTTCCAGAGGTCTGCCCTCTCCCAACTGGAGAACTTCCCCTGGAAGAACCGGTCAGGACACTGCTTACAGTCGTCCTACCCTTCAGGTCAGGCCGAACCTGCACCTGGCCTCCCAACCTCCGGTCTAAAACCTTTAGTGGAATAATTGCCTGGCACTCCAGGACTTCTGGGGATTCACACGCAATCCCCCTGAGGCTGACACAGGACCCATGTGTCGTGTGACGGTCTGTCTGGCGCAGATCTCCCGCCTCCTGTCCACCTGACAGGGCGCAAAGATCCCCCAGACCAGAAGTGGCGCCACCCGGGTCCACCCAAGACCTAGCCCAACTGGCTAGTCTCTGGTCCACTGGTGCATCCACTGGGAAACTCGTCCCCCAATCACTCCTCGCTTCGGACTTCTGTGCCCTCCCAACGGGAGCGACACTGCCGGACACTGGAACCCCTGGAGCTCTAGTTACAGACGCTCCAGGTTCCCTAGACACTAGGAGATCCTCCTCAAGTGTACTAACAGGACAGCCTAGGTCCCTAACCTGGTGTTCCCTCAAGAAACCACCCAAGTTCTGAGACAGGGCTTCGGGCCTCGGGGTGCTCTCAGCCACCCCCTGACTCCTGCTCCACTGAGCCAGGCAGTCAGCCCCTTCACCCTTCTCACTATACTGGGGCCTAGCTGGGCTACACTGAGCCTCTTCCACCACGCTGGGCTGGAAGCTCCCTGTACCACTGCTGTTGGACTCACTCTCTAATGACTCTGCAGAACCTCTGGCGCTCTCCCAGCGGTCTGCTTCAACTGCAAGCTCACACGGGTCAGACACTCCACACCCCAACATGTGTTGTCGCAACCCTGGGGGACAACAACTGAGCATCTGCTCTCTGAGGAACACATCGAACAATATGTCCCAATCACATTTCGTGGGCTCCTGTACCCAATCGCACAGGGCTTCACAACAGCCCTCCTCAAAGTCTACCCAAGACTGGTGAGGCAGCCTCCTACTGCCCCTGAATTTCAACCTTAACTCCTCCTCTGGAGAAACAGGAACCATACTCTGGGAACTGGGAGTGGGACTGTCAACACCAACACTTAAAAAGCTGCCACCACTGGACTCCACCCTCCCTGGGGGATCCAGAAAATTAAGACTGCGGGTAGGGGATACCCTACACTCTAGGGCTATCTTCTCCCTGGCCAAGGCCCTCTCAGCCTCTGCAATCCGCTCACTCACACCCAGCTGCGCCATCTTCCAGGCATGCTCTAACCTGAGCTTCTCCATGGCCAGCTGGTGCTCCCTCTCTTCTCTCCTATCCATCCACTCCTCTGGGGACAGGGAAAGGTATGGGGTGCTATCTCTGACACGGGACCCAGCAAGGGACTCCCTATCTAGGGGGTACTCGCTCTCTGCTGGCGCCCATCCACTGTCAAACTCACTCTCCACATCAGACTCTTCAGGGCTCCCCTCAGACCCACCACCCTCATGGTATGCGGTCCGGGCCCTCTCCCTCTCACTGTGCTCACGCTCCCAGTCACTCTTCTGCCACAGGATCATGTTATCCCTAAGCTTGGACTGGGTGTCCGACTCACTCACTGGGATGTCTCTCTCCTTACATAACCGTACCAACTCATGCACACTGTACTTAGACAGGCCACACAGGTTAAAAGGAGATTCCATCTTGACAGGATGCTCACAGACACGTGCAACACAAGGGAACTAGCAATCTGAAGTAGAAGTACACAATTCCAAAACTTCCACTCTCCTTAAGAAAAGAACTCACTCATGCGTCCAGGAAAACACACCATTCATCCACACACACCCTCCCCTCGGATCGGTAAGGCAGTTTCTACTACCCCTGACTTCTCAACCTGACCACATGTGACACAGGTACCAAACTCTGGAAGCAGGGCGGGAGACAAATGTACTGAACACAATTATCCAATGACACTCTTCAGGAGAAGCAATAATGGAACTTCACCAAAACACAATAATCCCTAAAAATGTGGTCATCTAAAATGCAGAGCTTTGTAGTGGCCTGTTGCCACTGTGGTACAACGCAAACACAAATTCTTATCCTCACCGCTTGCCGCCAATGTTAGACCCGGGACCCTGGCCGGCCAAGACTCGCGTCGAGGTCAGTCAGGGATCGCCAGTTCTAAGTGTCAGGGCAAGGGAGTCACACACCAAGGCAACCCCTACTCGCCCTCTAGGTAATGTGGCGCGAGCAGTCAAGGCTAAACTTGGAGGCGATGTAAGTTAAGTATTTGCGCACGCACCCCAGCAACAACACCCAAGGCCCACCACAAAGAAACACTCCACACAAGGTTATGTAAAAATACCCTTTGTATTATAAAAATATGCATCAGATAAAACACACATCTTATTACGCGGTGCCAACAGGCATGGGCGGAATTTACAAGGGATATTTGTACAGGACAGGGCCACCTGGACCACTGTCAAGGGTATCAGCACTTTTAGAAATAATTACTGTAGCACAAAAATATAACAGTAGAGCATACAACCAGTAATCACTGGTAACAGGACCTCTCTAGCACCACCTGTACTAGGGAGAAAACAACCACCTACATGTCACAATACCTATAGGGGTGCAAGGATAAAACACATGATGTATCAACATTCAGAGGTGTAAAGGCACATGACGCATAATCAATACATTCAGAGGTGCAGGATCAATAACCATTACCCCATACTCACAAGTCACCACCTGTGACTGTCCCGGTGTCCCAATGTCAGGGCCTAAACGTGGCAGTTGTCCACTAAGTGCTGGACAACTGGAGCAGGGAAAGTTAGCACAAAGTTGGAGCCTCTCTGGGCTCAACGAACCACCGCGGTGGCACTGGTGAGCCTCTCGTAGGCTCTCTCACCAGTAAGGGGGGCTGCTGAGCCTCTCAGGGCTCCAGCAGCGAACAGGTGCAGCCTCGCTGGGCTGGGGGGTCCCTCGCTCTGGGGACCCAGGAACACTTAGGGCGCTCTGAGCCTCTCTCAGGCTCTCGACAAAAGTGCGGCGCTTCTCTTTGGGGAGTCCCCCCTCTGGGGACTCGAAGGGAAGGTGGGGCGCTCAGAGCCTCTCAGGGCTCGTGAAATAATTGCCCCCAATGAGCCTCTCGGGCTCCAACAACCAAATGCTGCCTTTCCGAGCCTCTCTGGGCTCTACACGAAATGCCTCTGAGCCTCTCTGGGCTCCCAACACGCGGGCGCGAGGTCGCGCTACAGAGAGGGGGCGGGGCGGACACCGGCAATGTGTCCCGACGCTCCCCCCCTCCTCTGCAGGCACCTGCACTCACCGGCTGGTCTTCAACGGAGGCGGGTCTCTCCCGCTGGTCCCGGGGCTCTCCTTCCCTTTCGGGGAGCCTCGGCAGGCTCTCTCTCGGCTCGCCGAGGGAGGCGGGACTTCCGGTCGGCCTTTCCGGGGCCGCGCTCTGATTGGCCGGCCGGCCGGAGCACTTCCGGGTCGTCGCGGGCAGCGCGGCGGCCCGTTTTAGGCAGGCAGGCGGCTTCCCAGGATCCGAGGAGTGGGCTCCCTCGTGAATCCAATAAATCACGGACCTGGGCAAAATAATACGGCAATGAGCGGGGTGGCACCCGCGCCGTCAAACCACCACACGGGGTGATCGGAGGCCGGGTGGGCACCGGCCTCTGCAGACCACAGCGCTCCCAAGCGCTGCAGGCACAAGTAAGCGCTCGTAAGCGCTAAACAGCAGCAAAAAGCGCTCCCAGGCGCTAGGGGTAAAATCCAGCGTTTCCCAGCGCTAGGCAGGCGATCTCAGCGCTCCTAGCGCTGAAGGGCAGAGAGCAGCGCTCTCAGGCTGCAGGCAACAAAGTCCTCAGTGCTCCCCAGCACTGGAGGACAGGACAGGGCTCCAGCAGGGCTGGAGGCAGGCAGGGGGGGCAAGGCTGGGCCAGAGCCAGCACACTGGGTCTCCAGGCAGGGAGACTCCCCAAGTGGCGGTCCTTCTGGCCCCAGCAGCGGCAAAAGCCCCCTCTGGCAGGATTCCAAAGTAGAACATTTTCAGTGGGGACACAGCCCCTTCTTATACTGTAAATTCCTTTGTTACAATGTGCAGGGTGGGGGGAAAACCAGTCGCAGCTGGTTCTGGAGCACTCTTGATGGCCCAACCACCCATTTCATTCACTGGGGAGGCTAGGGTCGTTAGACACACCACAGGGGGGCGGAGCCAGCATTGTGTGGGGAAAACCCAGCCCATCCAGGACACAGGTACACTCCTCCCACACATCACTCATGCTAATCTCCCACTCACCACCGGGCAGACCCATCCAGACTTCCTGGAGCCTGGCATGCCAGCCAGCTCCAGCCAATCACGCTCCAGCACCCTCACTGCACACATATCTCAATGTCCAGAAGTAGCACTTCCCTTCTAGACACATACATACCGCAGACACCATCTTGCAGCATTTACTCTCACGAGTTCAGGCATACCAAACTCGGGCCTGCACTCCCCACGCATCAGGAACTACTAGGGACACACACATTCCCCATGCATTCCTATGGGAGGGCAGGCCAGCCATACTACACGCACGCACTTTCACTCTGGGACTCAGGGGAAAGTGCGCAGAGACCCAAAAATCACTAACACAGGGTCACAAATAAGGCAAAAAGTCTAGGGGTGAACCTGCCCTGCGGGCCAAGTCCAACACTTCCCTCTCGTGAACGTATAGTGTAAACGGCTTACTGTAGTCAGGAGTACCTAACACAGGGGCCGAACACAACGCATCACGTAGTTCAGAAAAACTTTTCTGACACTCTTCCGTCCATGGCAAAGGAGTTGGAACATCCTTGCATGTAAGAGCCACCAATGGTTTAGCTAGCAATGAAAAATTTGGAATCCATTGCCTGCATTATGACGTGATACCTAAAAAGGCACGCACATCTCTCTGAGTTGCTGGCACAGTCATTCGAGCAATCGCTGCAATTCGTTCTGGGGTCAACCTTCTTCCCTCCTTTGACAATAAGTGACCTAGGTAGGTTACTTCTTGACAACAATATTGTAGCTTAGAAGGTGGCACCTTGTGATATAAGTCACAGAGATGCTGCAACAACGACACCGTAGCCATTTTGCAAATGTCCTGTGTGTTCGCAGCCACCAATAAGTCATCGACATATTGGATCAAGGCCGCACCAGCCGGCAATACAAACGCATCAAGTTGGCTTTTCAGGGCTTGGCTATATATCGATGGACTCTCACAGTAGCCCTGAGGAGCGGGTTTAAACCTAAAGCTGCGACCACCTAGAGAGAAACCGAAAAGGTCCCTACTCTCCTCAGCAATCGGGATGCTAAAGAAAGCATTCTTCAGATCGATCACTGAGAACCAGGACGCAGATGCTGGAATCAGAGTCAGTAGAGCCGTGATGTCAGGCACCACAGGGAACTGAGGAACCACAATTTTGTTTACCTCCCGTAGATCAATGACAAAACGATAAACAGGAGGCTTAGATGGATCAGTGCGTTTCAAGATGGGTAACACAGGGCTATTACACACGTTTCCCCGAGTCTCCTCGATAACATCTTTTTTGATCAAATCGTAGATGATCGCTAACAACGCTCGCTCACCATCAAGAGAGATACGATACTGGGGAATACGTGGTAACCGCACATTTGATTTCAATTGAACAACATAGGGGGAGATGTCAAGCAGGCCCACGTCATTGGGACCTGTTGCCCATAAAGATGCAGGAAGAGAACTCAATTCCGGTGGGAGCTTATCGATGGACAAGTACATAGGAGAGATAACTCTCTCGCCCAAAGTAAGCTTTACTCCCGCAGGAGAACAATACAAAGTCGCATACAGTCGTTTCAGCAAATCCAAGCCCAAAAGATTTTCACCACAACCAGTAGTCAAAATCAAAGGAGCTTTCAGCTCGCGTGGCCCAATTGTAAGGGGCAAAGGATGAGAAACCGGATTGCTAACAGGGGCGCCAGAGAATCCAACGGAAACATTTGTTAAGCCAGAAAAAGGTGCGCCAGGGAGTTTCGAATGCATGATGGAACTTTTCGCTGCACCAGTGTCCAACAGAAAAGGCTCAACTACGCCCGAGGTGGCAACTGCGACGTAAGGCCCTCTCTGATCAACCGGAACTGATACCACTCCCTCTCCTTGTCTATGGCTGTCCTAGTAACTACCGTCGTCAGTACCCTGATCGACGTAATAATCATCCACATTGTATTGTGCGGATCTACCTGACGATGATCCACGCTGATCGAAACAATTATTAGAATCAGAGGAATTATTAGAACGATCATTTTGATTTTGCGTAACACCACGACCTCTACCTCGTGAGGCCTGTTGAGGGCCACTACGGCCTCCTCTAGATGAATTTCCACTATTTCGGTCACGCAGAACCGGGCAATCAAATTTCAAATGACCCTAACCCCTACAATAGGCACACTGATTGTACCCAAGCATAGATCTCTGTGAAGAAGAGTCATTTCGCGATTGTGACCTAGATGACTGTGATTGCGATCTATTCCGCTGCTGAGAATCATTCTGATTCGAGCGCGGAGGATACGCTTGTTGCAACAACACTTTCGTTTTGAGTTCTTTCGTCCTTTTGTCTGCACGATCTGTTTCTTCTTTTTCTCTATTTTCATAATATTGAGCCGTAGCCAATATCTGGGCCGAAGTAGAAACAGCCCACGCACTCTCAGAATTTCTCAATTTGTTGCTTAGGTCCGGCAACAAATTCGACACAAATTTGTCCACAAACAATCTCTGACCTCCCTCAGTGCCATTATCTTGACCACTATGATCGATAAATGCCTCCTCAAATCTCGTGAAGAAATCGGAGACACTCTCGTCCTTCTTTTGCTTACAAGTGGACAGTTTGTCCCAGTTAACTTTCATGGCTGGCATAAGTGTCTTCATAAGGGTAATTATTCTCTGGGGAAGATCAGTAATGAGCTGCTCAGGCTTAGCCCCACCAACTTTTCGGGCATCAGCCGCCACAAGAGCAGCCCAGTCACCGCCTAACTCGGCTATATGATTTTCCTGACGAATTTTCGCCCATACCGGTTGTGGTACGACATTTCCGAACAGCATATCCATGTCGGCAAGATTCATTATCGTAGCATCCACTAACTGAGACAATTCTTTATAGTACCCTGCAGGATTTTTGCGAGGGTCGGGCAAAGTCTGCTTAACCTGCAAAACTTCCGATCGTTTCCATGGAAGGTGTATCCACACTCTCTGGAAGTGTGGCAGAATAATAGGGTTAGCCTGTGCATGACCAGGCATCCACACTGATGGAACTTCGCGCATGGGATACTGACCAGGCGTTGCTATCCATTCCTCAGTTTCGTCTTTAAACAATGCTCGAGGCATTATAGCAGGACGAAAAGATAGTAACTGCTCGACAGCACGTCGAACATTGCTACCCACAATTATACCGCTCGAAAACTGGAGCTGAAGGTCAGTTAGAGCAGCCAATACATCATCAGCCGCATCTACTGATATCTCATCGCGTAAGAGCTTACACATTTCTTCAAACACGAGCCTTTGTGTCGGCTCATTGAATTGAGAGAAAGTCTCAACAACTATACGTGAAGGATTCTTAAGGGGATATCTAATCCAATTTTTCGCCATATTATATAGCGTGTCACGTTCCCTACCACCAGGAAGCTGACTTCGTCTTTGGGGAGCATCAGAACCAACAGACCCAAGAATCGGTCCAAGAGAAGTGTAGAAGTTAGCAGCAACAGTAGGAACACGACGTCGAACAGACGAAGTAGAAGAGAGAAGCAAAGGGGTAACAATAGAAGAGCCAGGAACAGAAGGAGCAGCAGGAGTAGCCACAAGAGTGGAAGTAGCGGGAACAGTAGTATGAGAAGGTATAGACGGAGGAGCAGTAGGAACAGGAGCAGGTAGAGGAACAGCTGCCGGAACAGCAGGTGGAGGAACAGGAGGGACCACAGGAGCTGTGGTATCCTGTGCATATGGAGGTGGCAATTTCAGTAGATAAGAAAACAAAGGGTCCTCTACTGCTTCCTCTCCCTTCTTATCCGTACCCGTCGGTAAAGCGGGATAACATTTATCCACTGTCATGCGTTGCAATCTATCAAAAACTTCCTTCTCCTTCTCTTCTTTATCTCGCTGAAACTGCTCTGCATTTTTCATCGTAGTAACGATACCTTCTCTCTTATTACGTTTAAGCTGCTTGATTACTTTCTGCTTGGCTTCCTTACGCCATAACCGAAAGGAATCAAACATGGCCGGCCTTGCTTTTCTTTGGAATAATTTAACTTCAAGATTATCTAAAATCGGAGTCTCAAAACTACCATGAGGTGGCCAACTAAGGGCACCGTCATCTTTGGTGTAACGAACCCAGCAATCATTGAATGTGATAGGACCCAAACCATGTCGACTATATAATTCGTAAGTTGGAGTTCCGACCGGAGGTACCGGACACGAGTCCTCCAACCGGGAATCCGAACCACAACCTCTAAAGCAACTGAACAAAGTACTACGGCCAGGCATCGTGCACACTAACCGAGTTTCACAAACGTCAAGGGTTATAGGATCACAATGTCCCTGCAAAAGTGCAAAAACCTTCGGTTTTTGGCGACTGCAGACGTCAAATAGAACAACGAAGAACAAAATACCAAGAACCACAAATGCAATGGAACCATGCAACAACTAAGCACCCACAACAACAAAGGACTTTGGGAGCGACCCACAAATACTTAACTCAAGAATCAATGGCGTCTCCAGGAAGGCACGTCAATCGTCTCGCTGTACCAAGGTCTACGCCAGGCACCAAAACAGGTCTACAGTCAGGGCAGCAGTCCGTCGCAGCCGTCAGGAGGCGGGGATCTTCGCGGGAAAAGTCGTCGGGCCACTTGTTTCGACAACAGGATCGATGAAGCGGGGTGCACCTTCCCTCGGAGATTTCACACGAAGTTCCTCACGATCGTCGGGCTTTGGACCGGTACCACTGATGGGCGCCAACTGAAGGACTGGGTTTCTCTAAGACCCAGCAGTGCCAGGGATAACACCTGAAACCTTCATGGGTTATCTGTTCCGGCGTACAAATGACAGAGACACGGGACACTTCCTTCGGCGTCAAAGATTCGAGGTTTATTTACTGCAGGGAACACAGAAGTCACGAGAAGTACATAACATGTAAGTTCACGGAGTCTGATTCGAATTGTATCTGTGGATCGCTCTTTTTATACAGTTCTCCGTCATAGGATAACATGACAGACAAAAGGCTACAACCCAGTTCCCACAGTAAATATCATAGGGGGTCGCTTTCATATATTCATGGCCCGGAACATAATTACAGTAGCATTTGGCAGTTCCCAACTGTAAAAGTACATCCTCCCACCATTAGTGCATTCCGTTCGGCTGTAAATGAATCAAGGAAGAGTCAGAAACAGGTGCAGAGGAAGACGAAGGATAGCGAACAGATCGAAGAAAGTGTAAAAGGGGTGGTATCAGGAAACACGATTGCAGGGATCAAAAGGACGTGCCTAATGAATGCACAACTGAGACAATAGACCGGCACGGCAAGATGAGCCTCGAGCGGGGCCATCTGCCTTACAGTGTCCCCAGGTCATGAAGCGGACAGCGTCCGTTCGCTGGCTACTTGAGGGCAAGAAACAAAATGGATGCCATATCTAAAATGGAACCCGTGGGTTCAGATGAAGAAACCCACGAAAGAAACGAACGGTTTAGGCTAGTACAGCGAAAACGCGTACACCCACTAAACTCGTCATTTGCGGTTCATAGATACCAGACTCGACCATATTCGGGCGAGTCGAAAACACCACTTACAATTGTCACGGAACCTCAACCCCCTCATTTCCTTTAACTTCCCTTTGAGGATGGACCAACCCGCTCCAGGCTGCCCACCCCCCACTAGAAACCGCCACCCAGGAAAGCCTTTAGAGTTTTCCTGCCCCACCCAAAGGCATGGAAAAAGGGGGGGGTCGGGGAACACCACAATTGCACGTCCAGTACTTTAGCTATTAAATCACGCAATTCCAAAGATAAAAGGAAAGACCCGATTGAGACAGGTGGATCCATCCCCGCAAAATAAATGCTTTTCAGAAATTTGCAAATGAGGGTGAGCCAAACAATAAATACAAAACAGTCTCATAGAACGATTCACTTTTTCCCGTGCTTTTTCCATGGCTGAAGAATTCCTCGCCCCAATCCATTGTAAGCGTGGCACGAACTCAGTCCAGATCACCATGGTGCACACCCAGGCGTCTTTTTTTTTTGTTGTGCCAAGGACCTAGGAGAAAAACAAATGTTAGGAAAAACAAAAGCGAATCATTTTCTTACATACTTCTCACAACATCTCGACCTCCAACGCCCAATTCTGCGAATCTGGGACCAGTCCCACCCCAACCTGGCAGCCTCCGTCGCCGCCCCAATCCGAAAGGAATGAGTACCAAATTGAGAAGGATCCCGCCCCAGACCTAACAGCACCTTTCTCAGAACAGCCAACAACTGCGAAACAACAATCGGACTGCCATCAGCGTGATAGAAAATTACCCCCGGTGTAAAATGAGGGGACGTCAAGAAAGCCTCCCATTCCCCCACATGACAATAAGAAATGAAACCGCTCCGCCCCAAGAAAACCCACTTACCCCTACCCAACTGATCTGTTTTAGACATTCGCAACCAGAGGCGAACCTTGTCTTGTTCCAGCACCACTTCACCGCTAGTCATACCCGCCCTGTTGCTCAAACCCAACAACTCAGAAGCACGGAATGCCCCAAAAAATAACCACACAAAACACAAGCGAAATTTCAGACACTCAAAAGCGTCATAACAGTAGACAGCCAACTGGGATAACATCAGTTGAAGCAAATCAAAAGTCACCGGCTGCCGCAGCCTCTGGGCACCGGCCTGCAATCTACCCAAACCTTTCAAAACCTTCCTGACCAGCACCCCCCCAACAGGATCCCTCCCCCACTGAAGCTGCCCATAAAAAGAGATCCCTGCCAGCTTACCCGAAATTGTCGTGTGGGAGAGGCCTCTGTCCACCAAATGCAAAACAAAATGCAACATAAAATGCTCATCAGACAAACCCACTGGTGCCTGACTGAAAAAATTGTTCTCACCAAACTGCAAAAAGTCCCGCCAAGCCTGTAAATAGCTCCAACGGGTGGAGTCAGCCACTGAATGTTCAACCAACTGTCGGACTCTCAATCCCCCAAGGCCCATACGTACTGTGGGATCGCTGTCAGTTCTAGATCCGCCCCAGGAGCCAATCGTCGGAATTCCCACCACTGAAAGCGAGATAAAGCATCAGCAATGCAATTAGTGACCCCTGGAACATGTTGAGCTTTGAATACAATATTCAGCTGCACACCGCAACATGAAAGTACGCAACAGTTTCAACACACGCAAATCCCTTGCACTCTGCCTGTTAACAAGGTCAACCACCGCCATATTGTCCACGTGGAACAACACAGATCTGTTCCGGAACTCTTCCTCCCAGATGTACAGAGCCGCCAACAAAGGGAACAGTTCCAAAAAAGCAATGCTGCGCCCTTGCCCCTGCCAATGAACAGGCCAGCCAGCCGCGCACCAACGCCCGTCCCAAAAGAGCCGTTGGCTCCAGAAGCGTCCGTGAAGAGCTGCACCTGCCAGATAATGTCCTTGTCCGCAAAAAACAAGGACACGCCGTTGAAATCCTGCAAAAATTGCAACCAGATACAAAAATATCTGCACGGACAGGTGCGGTTAGGCGCACCCGATGATGAGGAAGACTGGCTCCTGACAGTGACAAGCCCAGACGCCTACAAAACGTCCGACCCGCACGAACCACTCGACACGCAAAATTCAAGTACCCCAGCAACTTCTGAACCTTCCGGAGCTCCAATTTGCGTTCGCCCAACACCAACCTGATGAAATCAGAGATTTCGCGCACCTTGCCAGCAGGCAACCTCGCAACCCTAACCGTGGTATCGAATTCAATTCCCAAAAAGGTCAACATGGTACATGGGCCTTCGGTCTTATCAGGCGCCAAAGGGACACCCAGCTCCGCGGTCATAGCCTGAAAGATCTCTAGGGCCCACTGACACTGCCCAGACCGACCCGCACCAATGAAAAGGAAACATCCAAATAATGACATACCAAAACATGGCCACTGATGAAAGTGCAGCGCTATTGCAGAAAAGTACTGAAAGTCTCAAAGAGGGCACAGGAAAGTGAACAGCCCATCGGCAAAACCCTGTCAACATAGAAATGTCCCCCAAAGTGCATACCCAAGAGACCAAAATCCCAAGGATGAATGGGCAGAAGGCGAAAAGCCGATTGAATGTCACTTTTCGCCAGCAGAGCACCAGGGCCCGCGGTGCAAACCAGCCTCAGGGCGTCATCCACAGAAGCATATGACACTCTAGAATCTGCCGGGTCGATGAAATCATTGATAGAGGAACCCTCCGACCAGGACAAATGGAGGATGAGCCGGAACTCCCCAGCCGCCTTTTTGGGGACAACACCCAGAGGGGAAACTATCAGATCCGGTAAAGGACAGCTAAGAAAAGGACCAGCTATCCTACCCGAGGCAAGCTCAGACTCCAACTTCTTCTGTACAACCTGGGGGCACTCTTTGGCAGACTTCAGATTATCAGACCACCGACCCAACCGAGGACCCTGGTACCCAATCCGGAAACCTACCCTAAAACCCCAGGACAAAGTCTTGGCTGTCTCCACATCGGGGTATTCCTTCAACCACAAGTCAAGAACCTCAACCTTAATAGGAGTAGGAGCCCTTTGAAACAAAGTGCGAAGGATGTCCTCTGCCCCCTGTACCCCTCCCTTGGTCCCCAAAATGCTGTCCCGGGAAACATTGGGTGAGGGCATGCCTGCCCTATATGCCTTCCAAATAACATCAGCATATGTGAACATCTCAACTGCCTTGTTCGGATACCGCTGGCAATAAACCACTAGCATAAATCAAGAAAGCGGACGTCCGGGTTTCAATAGACTTCGGGACTCGCGGCCGCCGAGCCAACTCTAAGTCTTCTTCCTTAGACCCTGCCTTTGCCTGCACATCACGATGCCGGAGCCTGAACACATCAACAAACTCGCCATCCCAGATCCTGGATTTAGTTTTCTCCGATAAATGAGACCCCAAAGACATCCCAACACCATAATAAGGCAATTGCTTAGGAAGGATACTATCCTCCGCCACCTGCTTCTTAGGTGCCCCTGAGTCCCCTGTCCGCACAGGCCCACTGGCGGAAATGTCCCCAGCAACAGTAGCATGCACCTCCGTCTGCCGCACCAGCAGCGGTGCTCGAGCGACTCGCTCCTCAATCACCCCATCACCAGTACCAATAGATCTGGTACGCTTAGCAGGGAGCCTCTCCCCTTGTTGCCAATCGCTTAGGAAGGATACTATCCACCGCCACCTGCTTCTTAGGTGCTGCTGAGTCCCCTGTCCGCACAGGCCCACTGGCGGAAACGTCCCCTGCAACAGTAGCATGCACCTCCGTCTGCCGCACCAGCAGCGGTGTTCGAGCGACTCGCTCCTCAATCACCCCATCACCAGTACCAATAGATCTGGTACGCTTAGCAGGGAGACTCTCCCCTTGTTGCCAAACTGACCACCACCCATCCTTACCTCGTGGCAACTGGGATAACTTCTGATGAGACACCACAGGATCCCCTTGAGTTGGTCGACTCCTCGCTGCCTCTCGTACCGCACGTGACTCCTGCAAGATACGAGGAACAGGGAATTGCCCCGCCCCACCCTGGCGGGCCCGTGCTGCCAAAAGCCCAACATCCTTCTCCCGCAACTCCCCTTCCTCCAAATCATCATCAGGTGTAGGGAACTGTAAAACATCATCAGCAAATGAAGACAGTGCACTGCCACTAGGCAGAGCCCCATCACCAACTCCTCCATCGTAATATTGCCAGTTAATTGCATCACTGCGCACTGCGCTCAGTGGTGCAGAAGAGAAATCCGCTCCAGATAACTCTCCCGAAGCCCCCCAACTTGGAACAGCCGTAAGGTCAGTTCGCAAGCCGCTCACACCAGCCACCGGCTGACCAACCGGATCGGAAACCTGAAGACTAGGGCCGCTCGAGCCAGACTTTGAGGAAACAGCGAGGGTGACACCCCCACTGGAACTAAGAGGAATGCCCACTGAAGACCCACCAGGACAAGGCACAACCCAGTGGCCAACGCCCAAGCCGCCCGCCGGACCACCCTGCAAGGCAGAGGGCACCCCACCTAAGTCTGAGGAAACAACCGGACTGGATGACAAAGGAACCCCACCAGAGCCTGCCCCCCCCCCAAACCAGCACAGTGGGCCCGGGGAAACCCAGAAGAAGGCCCAACAAGCCCCATAACCGCAGCCCGGGGGGCCAGGGGAATGGACAGCACGGACAGGTCACGGAAGAGCAACCCAGCTCCAGAGGAAGCACCCCCCGCCAGGGCCAACCCAGACCGGGCAGAGGAGACAGACCCGAAATCAGAGCCTTCCCCCCTTGCAGCACTGGACAAAGAAGGGGGGGCCAACCCCACCAAGGGAGTGGCAGGGGACAGGAGGTAACACTGCCCATCCAACATAAGGAAAGGAGAAACACCTGGAGACACAACCTGCAGAGGCACAGGACGCCCGGCCTCCACCGGAGCAATACTAGAAACATGGGGGAGGCTCAACAAGTCGAGGCTCCTCCCCCGCTTAGCCCTGGCACACACGGAGGACTTCCCAGCTCTTAAAGAGGCGGAAACTCCCGACCTCTGCACAAGCCTCCAACAGACCGGCCCGCCTCCCGCCGAGCGCCCCTCGCAAGCCAACAGCCCCAGTTGGGGCCAAACATACTGCTGTTGGGCGCACGGCACTTCAGGGGAGGGCGCCACAGACTCCATTGAACCCTCAGCTACCACCGGGGGAACATCCGGCATGGCCGCAGCTCTGTCCTCGTCATCCTCCGGTCGTGGAGAAAGAACACGCCGTGACCGCCTTCGCCACGCCTGCAGCCGCCTTGCGCGGGGGGGGGCGGGCCAGCCCCAAACACGCCTCTCCAGTAACTCCGGGGCGAAGTAAATCCTCTCACCCCGTCTCACAGAGGACCTGCACAGCACGCCGGACCGCCGCAGAATCGTCCATGGCCCCAGAAACCCAGGTACAGGGCAAAAGAACCTCCCTCTCCAGCCTCCCACTAGCGCGTTCCTTTCCCGCCTGCCCTAGACCTATTTATAACTTCCCTCTCAATCAACCCCACCTGTCCTGCGCCCAGTCGTCCTCGCGCGAACACACCCAGGGAGAGACCGGCTCGCGCACGGCTCTACCTGGGTCCCTCCTTCCGCCCCAAATGAGCAACCTCCTTTTTGATGCCTGCTGTATGACACCTTTTGAGATTAAAAAGCTGACCGTAGAAACTGAAATGCCACTGTAAATAAAACTAGTATTTATTAGTGTTATTCAGAGAGGTGGTACAGAGCTGCTTTTGGGTTCTAGGGCGGAGGGGTTCTTTCAGCATCGTAATTTATGCTGTAAGACTAAACACTAGGGTTGGGTGTAACTTGCTGTAGTGTAATTATGGGAAATTACATGTGATTAAACAATATTACGCGAGGAGCATATCGCAGTATTTTGTGCTATTTTCAAAATGAAGCAGAGGATAGAATTTGCGCTAACAAAATAGTGCTAAATGCCACAGAATACAAACTGCTGCAAGTTTGTGATTCGTGTGCTGCTGCTGTAGAATGTTTGTATAAAATTACCCATAATTGAGCACGCAGGTTTAATCGTGTAACTTTCCGCAATTTCGCATCAAAAGAGTAACGTGAAATTACCAAAATTACTTTGATTAATCCGGCATAATTACAGCTTTTCCCAGACCTACTAAAGACTGTCTCCCTCTCACTGCCAGAGCTCTTTCCACCAAGAGTCTTTTAAAGCATCTGGAGAGAATAGGAGGGAATGCAGTAAAAACCTCTATTTGACCATTTATACAACCCATGTAGTTGTAGAGGGATTTTCCGGTGCAATCTTGCTCTGCTGTGGAATCAATGCCCGTTTGAAACATTTACCTTCCTCTGGGTTGTTCGCGCCAGAGAGACAGAATAATCCAGGACTATTCGCTGTAAGTTCCTTAACCACAAAAGCCGCCATTACATAAGCTACCTTCCAATGAATAGGGTGACCAGAATTTAAAATCCAAAAACGGGGACATTTCACAAAAATAGAAGAAGGACTACAATTTTACTTCAAGCGATGAGAGCGCTCCTCAGCAGAGAATTACAGAACAGGCAGTAAAAACCTAATTAAAATTGCTAAATTGCTTTCTTGAAACAACTGCTAACTATCCCTACTTTGTAAAATATAATAAACACCTCCCACCGTTTTTAGTCGACCCTCTTTAAGAACCGGGACATGAGCTAAATTTCTTGAAATCTGCAGGGACAGCTGGTGAAAAACAAAACGGGGACGCCTGGTCACCCTACCAATGAAGAATGAGGTAAATATCCCCATCATTTGGCAAATTCTGAGTCTTCGACACATAGTGGATGGTACATATAGGCAAGTAGGCTGTTTAGCTGTTTCCGTCTGATCGGGAGTGTGATGTCCTCAAGGATCTCACTACACTCTGCACATTGTCTGGGAGAGCCCTCCCCCACACTGCAGCCTATGACATATCAGATAAAGATTAGGAACATTTTGGTGTCCTACGGCCTGGGGCTCACACCTCCAAGACGCGGCGAGGTCTACACACGCATAGGGCCCCTGTTAAGTCAAGTATGGTGCTAACTGCAGAGTGGTAACAGGGATTCCCCATGGCAGTATGCTATCACATTATACTAAGTGACAGTCAAAATGTTTTAGAACATACTAGAAGTACCGCATCCAGAAGGGCTGGTAATAATTAGCAGTGTTTAATTTGTGCTGGTGGTTGCAACAACACTCTTTTTTAGGAACCGGGAATTATTTTTTATTGTTCATCATTAGACTAGACCCAGAGGAAGAGAGAGAGAGAAAGGCAGAAAAAGAAGAAAAAAGAAGGAAGAGAAAGAGTGTGATGGTGGTGACAGACAACTTTTTATATTGTTATAAAGAGACAATGGGACTTCTTCAAAAGCCTCTAGCACCGTGCGTCTCTTTTTTGATAAACCAGCGATGCAGTGTGCTGGCCCATATTTACAAGGCCACGCAAAGCCACTCAGGGTGGCTTTACATGGCTTTGTAAATATGACCCCATTTCACATAACACTTTACATGAAAGGGGTATGCCATGGTCGTTGCTATGGGTTTTCCCGTGCAACACCATGGATTCTGCCGTATTCTCAGCGTATTCTCAGATTAACAACATTTGTAAACCTGGGAATGCATCAGAATCCTACGCCTCCGCAGGGGAGGCATACAGAGGCACAACAAAGAGAAATACTTGTATTTCCTCTTTGTATGTGTACTGCATTCTGCAGGACAAATAGAAAAAGGAAAACACCATCAGTAATTGTTTTTGAGAAGGAAGGTGTCCCTTCCTGCACAAAAACAATCATCCCTGCAATGCAGGCCCTCTTGCACCATGCTGCAAGGGTGCTTGCTTTGGCGTAGGACAGCCAATTGTGTGCCAGCACAGCGGAAAGCACAGGTTTCAGTATAATTGTTGTAAATATGATGCATCCCTGTGCTTTTAAAATGACGCAGCTCGTCACAGCAAAATGCTTGTGGCGCTGTGTGTAATGTTTTGTAAATGAGGCCCGAGAAGTGTTGGGTGGTCGAAGGAAAAGACATGAGGTGGATCCAAGACTAGGTAGACTTGGTATTCAGCAACTATTGCATTCTTCTGCACAGACTGCAGGCTCCTAAGTAAATCGGGGCTTAGGGCCTCATTTACGGGGAATTGGTGTAGGGCAGCATTGCAAGTCTTCTTCCAGTAAATGTAAATGTGTTTCGATTTATATAGCGCACTTTAACCCAGGGGCCTCAACACGCTTGCTTAGGGAACCCGTCCTGGTATTCCCGTGTGTGAGATACCCCGGCCGGGTATCCACAAGGTGAAAGCCAGGCATCCCGCTGCGAGGGGCCGTAGTGGAGATTAAGCAAGCTATTGCCCAGAGTCGCAGAGTGTGACCCCGTGAGTCGAGTAGGCACCAGAGCGAGAATTGTCGACTTCGTGGAATTTTTGAGCCCGAGACCCGCCGAGGCGGGGAATTGAAACCTGGTCCACGGCCGATCTCAGCTTCTGGGTCTGCCGCCTCTAACCACTGAGCCACGCTTCTCCACGTCTTCCAGTGCTGCCCTATACCAATGTGAAAGGGCAGGAATGTACCCTATTTATGAAAAATGGTGTGTTCGTGTCCTCCCCCCCTGTGCTGTGACACAATTTGCTCACTATCATCAACACAGGAACCCTTGCATCAAGGGTGTCTGTGTTGCATGTAGGATTGTTTTTGTGCATGAAGAGTACCTGCACAAAAACAATTCCCAGAGGCGCTTTCCTTTTTCTGTGTGCGCTACATAATGCAGAGCACATAGAAAGAGGAAAAAAAGAGGGGAAATAAAAAATATTTGGAGCAAGGATTCGCACGTATAGCGCCTTGCTCGTATGCAAAACCCTTGTCTGAATTTCATAATAATATTAACACCATTGTTCGTCATTTGTAAAGTGTTTTCCCCTACACGCGGGTGTCCCTAGGATGCTTGCTTGTTTGTCTTTTCACGTACTAACGAAGCTTGCACTGAAAATGGCTGCTTTGCCGCAAATTCAGTCTGCGCATGCGTCGGTCATACCCATGTGATGTGACGCACTCGCATTCTGGAGGGATTCTGTGCTCATGCGCATTGATGCTAAATATGGCCGCTTGTCTCTCACCACGCTCTCTGCTTACTGCAGCAGCTTTTAGCCTATCTATTCTTTCGCATTAATCCTTAATGCTATAGTTATTATAAAAGTAAGGGTTGGTTATCTTTTATCATGGTATACAGTGCGATCATTTTTATGTATGATTCTAATTTGTCTTCGCTTACTTTTCATGTACCGCGTCTTTTGGGCTGGGGTAATCACGAGCGGAGCCATACTTGAAGCTCTGCTGGGCACCGTCACATGACCGGAGAAAGTTCCAACTGCGCAGAAGCTAAACCTAGCCAGCTGGCACCTGAAGCACAATGCGCCTGGGAACATCGCTGGGAATACGGCGTCTCACCTTGGAAAAAAGCAATACTGTTGCTACCTACTGTAGACTATCCTGTACTGTTGTATTCCATGCATGGGAACGTGAACCAAGGGGGCGGGTATGAAAATTGAATAATTATGATGGGAACGTTGAATTTAGGAGGTGGTAAAGACCACACCACCTCTCCTGACCAATCACAATATGGGAAACTGTCACTTGCAACATTAGGGGGTGGTCTGAGGGTCCCCAAAACTGTCTAACTACCCTAGTTTAGCTTAGGAAAATTGTCCGACTTGTCCGAGTAGCAGACCTGTCACTGACCCTACGATCTCAATAGGTGTTCAATCCTGAAAGTGCTGCGGAGCACTTTGTCCATACTTTCCACAATTCCCCAAGGGGTGGAAAATCCTAAGTGCTGGCGAAGCACTTTACTGGGGAAGTCGAAAATCCAATCGGGGTTTCTGGCGGATTACTTGCAGGAGGGGGTAACGCAGGCGTTGCTGTCCGAAGCTGTGGGTGTTGGTCGTACCCTGGGAGGCCCAGTCCTTGTTCCGAACCTGAGGGGTATCCTGTCCTTATTCTCCGTGAGCTGTACCTGCTCACAGTCTGGCGTTCCTTTTCTGAGGGTCCCTGTCCCCGTCTTCCCAACTGACCCGTGGCCAGGGTTGGTCTTCAATCTGAATTAGGTAAATATAGATTGTGGGTTTGCGTATCTCTTTTTTTTTTCTCCCTCTCTCTCGTCTGATCTGTTAAAACCTTCTTACCTGTGTTATTGCCTTATTGCCATTGAATTTATATGTGCCTGAATTTAGTTGGTTCCTTCTCTCCCCCTCTCCTTTAGAAATTCAGTGACTTTATAAAACCATAGCATGCTCCCGTTTTTCCCTTTCCTTTAGTGGATTGCAGTGAAAGTAGCGAGAATAGCTCAATCACTTAGATTAAGTACATGTCCTAGGTCCCATCCCATTTCTATGTTCTAGTATAACATTGCAGTGAATAGTACGTGCTAAACTTCTCCCTGTAGTTTCCCATATATTCTAAATGGTCATATTTTTGGTGCAAGGTTACCTTTTGGTACTGATTATGATGTTTGATATTTTACTCTGTGTATCGCTTATTATTTTGGCTTCTTCACTTTGAAATCTTATATAAAAACTCGAACTTTATCAGGTGTCTGTGGTCATTTTACAAAACTGTGGAAAGTATTTTTACGGATTTTAAGGTGTATTGGATGTTAGGCCTGTCTACTTTTCCTTAACAGCTCCAGGTCCGTCAAGGAATTGCGCCTGTGGTAAGTCGGGTGCATGGTAAGCAGAGGTAAATCCAAACTTGATTACTCCTAGCAGCGTGCAGGAGGAGAAATCCTCACCCAGTTTCACCCAAACGAAGTTAATGTGTTCTTCACGCCAAGGGCCCAGTGCGTGTTAGAGAATTGGTATCCCGGGTGACCTGGGGAAAACTGCGCGCTCTAGCAGTAATTTCTGGCTAGCAGAGGATGGTTTGGACTAGTTAGATTAGGTAGGCAGGATAGTCATAAACAAACCGTGAATACAAAAACGTGCTGCTGATTGTTACTGTATTTTTACAATAATTTTGAAATATGTTTTTATATGTAAATGTTCATGAATTTGCATTGCTGTTATAAATACTGCATGTTGAATTAACCCAGAATTGTTTGTAAATGTTCAGTGTAGTTTGAATCCCCGGGGAAGTATTTTAGCTAACGGTGAGTAGAATCCGGTTAGCTGTTGAAGTCACTAGGTTTGAGGTATTAGTGCAGGGTTAAGGATAACTGGAAGCACTAATTAGGACCTTTGTTTCTGGAGTGAATGATAGCTACGAGTCCATTATAAAACTTTCATTGCGATATCACCTAGTAAGGGTCGCATACGGAAGGAGTAATAGGGTCTCCGAGGCTTGTCTGGTAAGTAAAATAGTTCGCTGGTGAAATCCTGGCTCAGTACATATCCCCGATCAAGGTGGATGAGTCAGAAGAATAACGGGTTCTATGTTACTAGTGTGTAGGGACAGGCAAAGAAGTCTATCCAGAGTGAATGAAAAGTAGACAGAAGTGGTTTACTAGTAGCGAAAGAAAAGTCTTTTCTCTCTTTAGAACACTCAGACATAGTGGCAAACGTTGTGTGTTGTTAACTAAAACCTGCACTCGCACTTTAGAGAGAGTAAAAAGTTTCCGTTACCTTGTGAAGGCGGGAGTCAGTCGGAGAGCTGCTCTGACGTCACTCCGTGCCGCGCTGATATTGGTCAGGACAGCGGGCGTGTAGCGGAGCTGAATTTGTGAAGGAGGGATGAGCGCCGAAACGGGAGACTCTGTCTTGCGAAAAGGCCGCGCACCCATTGGTTGACCGTAGTTGTATTTTCTGACCTGATTGGGTGGCGCGAAATAAAAGTCGCGCTAGCATTGGAAGCACGAAAGTAAACAAAATTAATCAAGCCGAGTTAGAAGCGAGTCTGGAGAGTTGTATGTGGTATCCAGACTTCATACCGAATCCAAAGTACCTAGGATTTCATAAGGATCAGCTTATACGAGGTAGACCGCACATGATGTATGGAATAAAGAGAAAATTGTCATTTTCGGATAAAGTGAAGAACTTTTTTAAAACTGACAAGCCCATTAGAACGAGAGAAGGCGTACTCATTCCCCCGCCAAATACCCCTGCCTCTTTTATGATGTTTGATAAGGGGTATCACACTTGTATCTGGCTAGAAAATTGGGCAAAGTATACTGTAGATGACGGAGTCCTGGCGTTCCCTGTGGAAGGTACATTTAATGGTCGGATCCTGTTTAACTTAAGGACCCGCATGAATGAATTACACCCTAGACCTAGGTTGACCCAGTACGAAGCTTTGGAGGAGTGGGAGATTGAGGCTGCAGAGCGAGATAAACCGCGAATGGAGAAAGGAGTGAGTAAGTGGTATCCCAGACTTCCAACGCCAACCAAAGAGCAGAAAATGAAACAGTGGAGGCAGTCTATGTTAACTGAAGGACTGTTTCCCATGATGGGAGTACTAGAGGAGAAAAGAGGAAAATGTAAAGCAAAAACCCATCACCTAGCACCTATGGGGGATGTAGAAGATGAACACCTGGAAGACTTGTTAATGAAGGATCCACCTCCCTATGTAGCAGAATCAGATTCGGTGCATTCTCAAAGTTCTGTTACCAATTACCCCCGGAGTAGGAGGGAAAGTGATACAGACAGGACAGCTACAAGCAGTAAACATAGTGGAAGGGATGAGTTTTGCAGACCTAAGTCCACAGTCCCGAATTATCAGCCATTCGGGGAAAGTCCCCCTCGATTGGTTACCCCGACTGCCCCGAGTATTTATCCATCCTTAGTACCCCAGGTATTACATGGCAATACTGCTGAAAGGGGGTTGCAGGAAAAAGAGAGAGAAGCCCTCTGTAAACAACGAGAGGATTTAGCCAGAACCATTGCACAGATGCATCCCCATCCTGATTCCTTGACCATTCCGGTAACTATTGGTCCTGCTATCCCGATGTATAAGAATGACTTGATTAGTCCCCTTCCTCCTGTTATCACCCCAATACTGCCCACTCCTAGCTTCCAGACCCCGAGGAAAGAAGTGTTCATAGATGAGGATCAGGAAAGTGAGTGTGAATCTGGAAGTTTAATGGATTTGCCCATAAGGGAGTCGAGGGCCAGTGTAGTCGGGACAAGAAGTCAGCCCAGACAAAAGGAAGTGGTGATTGAAAGTGCAACTGGAATTAGGAACGCCTCTTTAGTTTCCCCTGAAGAATTAGACAGGTGGACAAAGGAGATAGAGAAAGAGACCACTTTTCAACCGAAAACATTGGAAATATATAAATTAAGAATAGAAATAGAAGAAATGATGGCTGGGAACGTGGGAGTTGAGCGCCTGAGCTCGTATAATGAAGAAGAGTTACTATTCATCAGTAAAAATCTTACCCGGAGTGCTAGGGTGCTTCACGAAAAGATAATGGATGCCGCCACAGAAATGGGAGTTGATGTTAGTCGCTCCAAAATTCTTCAGAAACCCTACAGAGTGGACTTTTCAGACAAGGACTTAGAAAGCCTGAATGTGATGGGAAAACAGATCCAAGTAAAAGAATTGTTGAAACTCCTGCAGAAATGGGGCGAAGTGGGGAAGTGGAGAACAAGGTGGGCAAAGAAGAAGGAAGGCAGCAGGGCTGGGTCAGTAACTTCAGAATTTGTATTAAAGGAAGTAACCCCAACAGAAAAATTGTGTCCCATGAGAGAGGTCCCGGGAGGAAAGTACGTCCATGTCCCTTGGTCCAGGCAAGACATTGTGTCATTTACAAATGACTTCCCGAAATTGCGCGAGAAACCAGTTGACTGGTACCGACAGGTAGAGCGTTTCATAAAAGTTCAGAAATGCCTGCTGAAAGACCTGGATGGGTTTTTCGATATTGTGGTCCCTGTAGATCTGTGGACGGAATGTAAAATAGAGATTGATTGGCCTAATGATGAATATCCCAGAGATGAGAGAACGGGAGCCCCTTCACCGGATGTAATGAGGAAATATGACCAGGTCATACAGTATCTTAAGAAAAAGGTGCCAGCCAAAGAGACAGATTGGACCCGAATAGATAGAACAACCCAAGAACGTGATGAGACAGTGCATTCATTTTACGAAAGGTTACTGCAGGTATTCAAAACTTACAGTGGTATTGATAATGTGGACATGAAAGACATGACCCATTTCAGTTACAGATTTGTGCTAGGATTAAGGCCTGAAATATCACAATGGATTCGAGATAACAAAATCAGTTGGCAGGGAAAGCCCATAGATGATGTCCTGAAATATGCGAAATACTGCGAAGATGAAATTGAAAATAAAAAGAAAGCCCTCAAGGAGAAAGTGATGTGGGCACAGGTGAAATTAGCCGAACAGCAAGAAAAACAGTTAAGTAAAATAACTTCTGATAATAATGTTCCGAATACCAATTCTGGGGGGGGAGGAAAGCCCAGACCTAAAATGAGTCGTGAGGAGGCCATGAAAAAGTTTCCGTGCCATGGGTGCGGCCAGATGGGGCATTGGAGGGACGAGTGTCCACACCTACAGGCTGGTAATGCCCCTGTAAATGGTTTAAATCCACAGGTGCCGAAAGAGGGGACAAGGAAAACCCAGCAACAGGTAAAATTACCTCCAGTACCTCGCGCTCCTAGACAGAATTTTAAGAGTCAGGGTCAGCAGAATGAGAGGGCGGAAGTATGGGAGGTTGAGAGTGAAAGAAATGCAGTCATCCCACAGTACTTGCTAAGTGATACCTTCCTTTGTGAAGATCAAGATTGACGGGGCCTGAGAGGGGAGGATGAGGAGTGCGTGCTTGGCGCCTCCTTGCCGGTAGACCAGACTGGACCATACATTGAAGGAAAGGTTGAAGGAAGAGATGTCACCTTTCTGTTGGACACTGGCGCTACCAGATCTACTGTAAGAACAGTGGATGTTCCTAACCTACCCCTCTCGGGAGAAGCAATCCAAGTAGTGGGAGTCTCAAATCAGATAATAAGTACCCCTGTAACTGAACCAATGGAGATTTCCATAGGAAATTTCAAGGAAATGCACAGATTTGTGGTCTGTGATTCCAGTCCTGTAAACCTACTGGGACGTGATTTGTTGTGCAAGATGCGTTGTACCATTTACTGCACCCCAAATGGCGTTGAAATTCAGACCCCCGATGAAGATGGCCTGTACAAACTGATGTTAGTCAGACAAGATGCTGATATCAAGCCTTTGACAATTGAGGATTTACCTGAGGAACTCCAGCTAAGAGTAGTACCCGAAGTGTGGGATTTCACGGGAAAAGATGTAGGCCTGATGGCAAATGTGGACCCGGTTAAAATAACAATAAAAACAAATGCTGTATACCCCAAAACAAGACAGTACAAAATGAGTGCAGAAGTGAAGGCAGGAGTAGCGACTGAAATCACGAGGCTGCTAGAAGCAGAAATAATAGACGAAGTGTTGAGCAGCACTTGTAATTCGCCTATCATTGGGATCAAAAAGCCTAGTGGGAAGTACCGGGTGGTGCAAGATTTGCGCAAGGTAAACCAAATTGTTGTGCCTTGCTGTCCTATTGTACCCAACCCTGCAGTTATACTCTACCAGATTCCTTGGAACGCAGAATGGTTCACTGTCATCGATCTGTGCCACGCATTCTTTTCCATCCCATTGCATCCAGAAAGCAAATTCCTTTTCAGTTTTGAATTCGACAGCCATATCTATGTCTGGAATCGTGTCCCTCAAGGGTACACCGAAAGTCCATCGATTTTCAACCAGATACTGAAAAAGTGCCTTGAGTCCCTAGTACTGCCAAGAGAGTCCGTTTTGGTGCAGTACATAGATGACCTGTTAGTGGCATCTAAAACCCAGTCCGACTGTGTCACTGACACAATTGCCTTGCTAAATCACCTAGGAAAAGGGGGACATAAAGTATCACCTGACAAGTTACAGTTCTGTAAAAACTCAGTGAAATATCTGGGGCACCAGATAGAAAAGGGAATAAGGAAGGTCACTACCGAAAGGATCAAAATAATTAAAGCAATGGAACTGCCCACAACCCAGAAAGAGGTGAGAATGTTCTTGGGAGTTGTGGGTTACTGCAGGCAATGGATTGCAGGATTTGCGGCTCTAGCCCGACCCCTGATAAATATGACAAAGAAAGGAGTGGAAGATCCCGTCCACTGGGACAGTGAGAGCATGAATGCTTGGGTAACTCTGAGAAACTGTCTATGTACCGCACCTGCATTGGGTATGCCTGAGTACAATAAACCCTTTGAACTGTTCTGTGACACCAGAGAAAATTGTGCTCTTTCAGTCCTGACCCAGGAGCACGGATCAGTCAGAAGACCAGTCGCCTACTTTTCGGCCACCCTAGATCCAGTGGCGGCTGGACTGCCTGGCTGCTTAAAAGCCGTTGCTGCTACTTGCGTCAGTCTAGAACAGAGTGAGAGCATTGTCATGGGACATCCCGTCACTGTCTATGTTCCTCACTCTGTTGTCATCCTACTGACTAGAACTAAGACCCAGTACCTCACACCTAGTCGGCTGACTAAGTATGAGAGAATTTTGATTGGTGCTGAAAATGTAACTATCTCCCGGTGCAATGTCCTAAATCCTGCGACACTGTTACCTGTCCCTCTGGATGCAGAATCGGATGAGGGTGGGGAACATAATTGCATCGATCTGACTGAATATAGCACCAAGCCCCGTCCTGACATTCGTGAAATAGCACTACGGGACGGGGATAAAACAATGTTTGTGGATGGCTCGTGTTTGAGACATGAGAGTGGGAGTCTGAGTGCTGCCTATGCTGTGGTTACTCTGACAGGAGTCGTCGAGGCATCTTACATGCGCGAGGTGAAATCTGCACAAGTGGCGGAGCTTATAGCGTTAACTCGAGCATGCAAGAGGGGAAAAAACAAAAGAATTACTGTTTACACAGACAGTCAGTACTGTTTCGGGGTTGTTCATGACTTCGGTCAATTGTGGTTGCAAAGAGAATTCATGACTTCCTCTGGCACCCCTATCCGAAATGGGAAAGTAGTGCATAACTTACTGGAAGCCATCCAATTACCCAAAGAATTGGCTGTGGTCAAGTGTGCGGCTCACAGATCCGGAAATGATGATGTGACTGCCGGTAATAGGTACGCTGACCAAATTGCACAGTTTTGTGCCCGACACCAGATGTCCCTACAAATTGCCCGGTGGGATGGAACCAGCTGCCAACTTATGTTGTTTGATAATGTGTCAACGTGGGAAGAATTAAGAGAGATACAACAAGCCACAGACAGGCAAGAAAAAGGCAGGTGGGCCGCAAAGGAATGCGAGTTGCGAGAAGATGGTGTGGTGGTAAATCCGGATGGGGTGCCTGTACTGCCTGATAGCTTGATCGACCCCATGGTCAGAATGATACATGAGCCAACACATATGGGAAGAGACGCGATGTGTCGGGTGTTTGAACAAGTGTTCTGCAATTCAAAGTTCAGGGACCAGGCGGACAGGCTTTGCCAGAGGTGCCTAGTGTGTCAGCAATTCAATGCAGGAAAGAAGACTGTAGTGAAACAGAGTACTATTGGAAAGGCAGTAGGTCCCTTCGTAAGAATCCAGGCAGACTTCATAACTATGCCCAGATGCAACGGATATAGATATGTTTTAGTCATAGTTTGTCTATTCTCTAGGTGGGTGGAAGCATATCCAGCTAAGAAAAATGACGCTCTCACCACAGCCAAACTATTGCTCAGGGAGTTGATACCTAGGTATGGGATCCCAGAGACAATCGAAACGGACCAAGGTGGGCATTTTGCCAACGATGTCCTATTGGAACTCTGTAGGGCATTCAAAATGAAGCAAAGATTGCACTGCGCCTACCACCCAGAGGCTTCTGGGGTAGTGGAACAAATAAATGGCACTCTGAAGTCCAGACTGGGAAAAATGTGTGATTCCACAAAAATGAACTGGATAGAAGCTTTACCCCTGGTGCTGATGAGTTTGAGAAGTATCCCGAATCGAAAGACTGGCCTGAGTCCCCATGAAGTGTTGATGGGAAGAGTGATGCGCCAGGCATGGGTACCCGGAAACAAACTGCTAAGCATTTCTGATGATATGGTGCTAGAATACTGCAAGCAGCTGGGTGACCAAGTGCGTTCTCTCTCTCAGCAGATTGGAGAGACTGAAGACGAGTGGCCAAAGACTCCAGCACACAACCTGCAGCCAGGAGACTGGGTGGTGTTAAAGAAACACACCCGGAGCAGCTGCTTGAAGCCAAGGTGGGGAAAGCGACGACAAGTGATCCTCGTCACTACCACTGCTGTGAAGTGCGCTGGTGTACCGAAGTGGATCCACGCCAGCCACACAAAGCGGGTATCTGGAGAAAACGCGACTGGAGCTGAAGGCAGCACAGCTGAAGAGACCTCCGAGGAAGAGAGTCCGGAGCTAGCTGACATCGAACTGCCGAGCACGAGTCGAGACGTTGAATGGTATCCCGCCGACGAACCAGTTCATGATCCAATACGAACAAGGAAATATTCCTACTTAGACAGTGAGTGGGATAGTCCAGGTGAGTCAGGAGTAGAAGAAGAAGGTCAGGTCAATGAAAGCCGTAACATACCTGATCAGGAAATAGGCCAAGTAGGGTCAGATCAGGACATCGACACTCCTCCTGAAACTCCCGAGAGTGGAGAGGGACAGTTAGAAATTAGGGCTGACGTTCATGCAGAAGAAAGCGAAGAGGTCGAAGAGCATGAACAGGAACAGATAGAACTAGATCAAAGTGCTCAGACAACGGAAACAACAGTAACAAAAAGTAAAAAGAAAGTACGATTTGAATCTGAGCAAGGACAGATTAGCGACCAGGCAGAAGAAATAGACGAAAGTCCTGGAACTAGTCAGACAGGCAGGGAATCAGAAGTGCCACAACAAAAAGTGAAAAGAGTGCACGAAGAAGGAGAAGTCTCCTCAACCACTGGGAGGCACGGAGGAAGAAGTACACCTCGATACGTCAAGAGACTAAGGCTCAGACTAAAGACAGTCGAAGAAAACGATAAAGACCGAAAAAGGGCTTTAAGTGAAAGGAATGCAGCCCAAGGCAAATCGCTGAGAAAGAGCGACAGAATAAAGAAACAGAACCGACTGTATCGGAGCCCTGAGTGGACGTACTTTGTGTTGGAAGAGATTGGCGAGCCTCGCCACAGTGGCAACAGTGACAACGAGTCCATTGCTGATCGGAGTTCGGACGAAGACCCTCCTTAAGCGAGCCCTGAAGTGAGCCTTTGGTGCAAAGAAACGAAGAGGGGTAGCAAAAGCCACCTGTAAGCTAAAAATGTCTGATCCGAGTGTCTCTGGGAGATCCCGCTGTGGGTGTCTCAAAACCTGTTGTAAGATATGCTTGTGTAGTGTAGCTATGCTAATAGTACTGTGGATAGGACTAACAGTTTTTCTACCTTTTATGATAAGTAAGAATCCTAACTTGTCCCCTACTGAACCCGAAGCAGTAGATGTAGGGGTTGTACCGACTGCAGAAACACCACGAAGACTAGAAAGACGCGACAAAAGAGTAGGACTGACACACACACGACCTGATTTAGAAGCACCAGATGAGGATGGACTACATTTTCACAAAATGAAGAACAGGACGCATTTAAATGTTTTTGCTAACTTGTTAGTGCATTACGTAGAGGCTATGGAAATAGAGGACTGTTATGTCTGCATGAAGCTACCAACCTCAGTGGCTGAAGGCGTGACATACCACCATCTACCTTTGACCTATGGAATATCCTGTAGTATATTAGCTAGCTTGTTCTATAGAAGCACCTTGCAGTACTATTATTCAAATGAGGACGTAGTATTTTCTGAACTTCCCATTAGAAGACATTTGAACCGTGTACATACTACAAGTGACGTGACCCGCTATATGGGAGAATATTTCCTGACTATAGGTAACATAGACTTAGATCAAGCAAGAGAAGACAATCTGACCTGTTCTCTGCAAGAGCAGGAAAAGATGTTTATAAAGATGGCAGATAGAAGGAGAGAAAAGTTTCAGAAGAAGGCAAATGACGAGAAGGAAAGAGTTCCTAGGTGGGCTGAGCACATGGATAACACCTCAGAAGGAGAAGCCAGTCCTGCCTTGTTGCTGGATTTTGAAGGAAAAGGGAAACTTTGTATCCATAGGGAAAGGACAGAGTACTATAACAATGTATTCATCGGTTCCAGCGAGTGTGAACATAATTATAAGGTAATTGGAGGTTGGGGTTTCAAAAACGGGTCAGAACCTGTGTTTCCCGGAATATATTATATATGTGGGAACAAGGCTTATTTCAAATTGCCGGATCACTGGTATGGAAGCTGCTACTTTGGCATTGTTTTCCCGAAAATATACCATGTGAGCAATGCAGCTGGAAGCGATGATGAAACTAATGGCTTAGTGCGTAGTAGACGCGAAAGTGTAGGCGAAATTGTAGGTGATATTTTTAGTGCACTGATACCTGGAATGGGGGTAGTTCTGAACACCCATAGAATCTGCAAATTGTCTACAGTAGTGGACCGGTTATCAACGGACACTGCTGCTGGTTTCCTGCTGGTCAATACTGAAATGGTTGCGATCAGATCAATGGTTTTACAAAACCGTCTTGCCCTTGACACCCTATTAGCAAAAGAGGGCGGAGTCTGTAGAATGCTGAGAGCGCAACATTGTTGCACCTACATTCCTGATAAGAGTATCGAATTAAAACAATATGTGAGGAACATAACTAATTTGGAAAAGGAACTCAAACCATTGGAGGTTGACAGTGCCTGGACGAGACTGACTGGAGGTCTCTCCTCTATAGGTAGTTGGTTTACTAATCTAGGTAGAAATATTTTGTGGAAAATACTGATGCCAATAGTCATAATAGGTGTGATTGTATTGATCATTTTTATCTGCTGCAAATGTCAGAAGTGTAAAAAGAAATATACAGTCAATCCGAGGGGGGTGAAAAGAAACATTGATGAGTTAGAATTAGAAGAGCTGAAGAGTGCAATTTATAAAAAGGCGAAAAATCACCACTCTCATAGGGAAGCTGAAAGAAAACTAAACAATAAGTTTATTGAAATCGAAATGGACGATATGAATGAATGAGAAAAGTTGGCATCTGTTTCCTTCATGTAGTGATGATAGTAAATATCATCAAAGAGGGGATTGATGGAGCAAGGATTCGCACGTATAGCGCCTTGCTCGTATGCAAAACCCTTGTCTGAATTTCATAATAATATTAACACCATTGTTCGTCATTTGTAAAGTGTTTTCCCCTACACGCGGGTGTCCCTAGGATGCTTGCTTGTTTGTCTTTTCACGTACTAACGAAGCTTGCACTGAAAATGGCTGCTTTGCCGCAAATTCAGTCTGCGCATGCGTCGGTCATACCCATGTGATGTGACGCACTCGCATTCTGGAGGGATTCTGTGCTCATGCGCATTGATGCTAAATATGGCCGCTTGTCTCTCACCACGCTCTCTGCTTACTGCAGCAGCTTTTAGCCTATCTATTCTTTCGCATTAATCCTTAATGCTATAGTTATTATAAAAGTAAGGGTTGGTTATCTTTTATCATGGTATACAGTGCGATCATTTTTATGTATGATTCTAATTTGTCTTCGCTTACTTTTCATGTACCGCGTCTTTTGGGCTGGGGTAATCACGAGCGGAGCCATACTTGAAGCTCTGCTGGGCACCGTCACATGACCGGAGAAAGTTCCAACTGCGCAGAAGCTAAACCTAGCCAGCTGGCACCTGAAGCACAATGCGCCTGGGAACATCGCTGGGAATACGGCGTCTCACCTTGGAAAAAAGCAATACTGTTGCTACCTACTGTAGACTATCCTGTACTGTTGTATTCCATGCATGGGAACGTGAACCAAGGGGGCGGGTATGAAAATTGAATAATTATGATGGGAACGTTGAATTTAGGAGGTGGTAAAGACCACACCACCTCTCCTGACCAATCACAATATGGGAAACTGTCACTTGCAACATTAGGGGGTGGTCTGAGGGTCCCCAAAACTGTATAACTACCCTAGTTTAGCTTAGGAAAATTGTCCGACTTGTCCGAGTAGCAGACCTGTCACTGACCCTACGATCTCAATAGGTGTTCAATCCTGAAAGTGCTGCGGAGCACTTTGTCCATACTTTCCACAATTCCCCAAGGGGTGGAAAATCCTAAGTGCTGGCGAAGCACTTTACTGGGGAAGTCGAAAATCCAATCGGGGTTTCTGGCGGATTACTTGCAGGAGGGGGTAACGCAGGCGTTGCTGTCCGAAGCTGTGGGTGTTGGTCGTACCCTGGGAGGCCCAGTCCTTGTTCCGAACCTGAGGGGTATCCTGTCCTTATTCTCCGTGAGCTGTACCTGCTCACAGTCTGGCGTTCCTTTTCTGAGGGTCCCTGTCCCCGTCTTCCCAACTGACCCGTGGCCAGGGTTGGTCTTCAATCTGAATTAGGTAAATATAGATTGTGGGTTTGCGTATCTCTTTTTTTTTTCTCTCTCTCTCTCGTCTGATCTGTTAAAACCTTCTTACCTGTGTTATTGCCTTATTGCCATTGAATTTATATGTGCCTGAATTTAGTTGGTTCCTTCTCTCCCCCTCTCCTTTAGAAATTCAGTGACTTTATAAAACCATAGCATGCTCCCGTTTTTCCCTTTCCTTTAGTGGATTGCAGTGAAAGTAGCGAGAATAGCTCAATCACTTAGATTAAGTACATGTCCTAGGTCCCATCCCATTTCTATGTTCTAGTATAACATTGCAGTGAATAGTACGTGCTAAACTTCTCCCTGTAGTTTCCCATATATTCTAAATGGTCATATTTTTGGTGCAAGGTTACCTTTTGGTACTGATTATGATGTTTGATATTTTACTCTGTGTATCGCTTATTATTTTGGCTTCTTCACTTTGAAATCTTATATAAAAACTCGAACTTTATCAGGTGTCTGTGGTCATTTTACAAAACTGTGGAAAGTATTTTTACGGATTTTAAGGTGTATTGGATGTTAGGCCTGTCTACTTTTCCTTAACAGCTCCAGGTCCGTCAAGGAATTGCGCCTGTGGTAAGTCGGGTGCATGGTAAGCAGAGGTAAATCCAAACTTGATTAATCCTAGCAGCGTGCAGGAGGAGAAATCCTCACCCAGTTTCACCCAAACGAAGTTAATGTGTTCTTCACGCCAAGGGCCCAGTGCGTGTTAGAGAATTGGTATCCCGGGTGACCTGGGGAAAACTGCGCGCTCTAGCAGTTACACCTGCTCTGGGGAGGCATAATGTTCTGGCACTGCCCCAGGTTTATGGGATTAAGCAAATCTGGGGCATCATCAAAATCCATGAGTGTTGCGTTGGAAAACCCGCCACAACTCTCATGGAACGCCTCGCTGGCGAAGAGAAAAGCAACACAATGACTTGTGCTTCTTTATATTACTCCATATCTATGAGGCATGCAAAGCCAAGCAAAGTGGCTTTACATGGCCTCATAGATATGGTTGAGAGGTTTGAGCTGCAGGAGCATCAGAAAAAGTGATGCTCCAGCGGCACAAGACTGACATAAATAAGCCCCTTATTATTTTATAATAAATGAAACATTGGATAGGAGTAACAAGATGTATGTAATTAAAGGGAAAATAAAGTCATGAGAAGAAGTTTTGTAAACCCATACAGTTGAATTGGATAATGGAGTAGGTGATTTAAAAGGTTTTTACCCTCATTCGGACAGGAAAGGAAACCCATCTAGAGTGAAGGGCCTTACAAACCGGGCAAGTGGTTTTGTGTCTCTCCCCAAACCCTCATGGCGAGATGCGAAAGTAAGAACTGCACTCCCTTAAATGAATTAAATACATGTTTTGAAAAGGCAAATCCAACTTGTGAGCAAAAAGATTGGCTTTCCACAGAAACCCCACTTTTAAGAAAGCCCATGGTCCCAACCTTATGCATTTTATCTGTGTTTCCCTATTCAGTAATATTTAAGATTGTATTTTTTACTCGATTGTTCTTCTTACTATGTGCATATCAATATTTTTTTTCTTTAAAGTGAAAAAGAAAGCCCATGCTGCTCTAACTACTGTGAACTGTAGTATATGGGTCAATGAGGCACTCGCTTTCGGATTATACATTTAAAATGATCCCTTTTTGCAGATAATTATTGTTATTTACTTCGTTCAGCCGTAAGACGCTTGTAGAAAAGAGGGAAGTCCCTGAGTGGTGCACACATGCAGCCCTTGAGGAACAGGCAATGGCATTCATTGGTGAGGCTACTCATTAGCCAGTCATCTCAACGTCAGTGGCGCGAGTGCCTCCCAGATATGATGACGTGTGTGGAGTAACCAAATGCAGCTGTGCCACAATGACTTGTGTTTGCACAGCGGTGTAATCACTCATTCGTGAACTTCTTGTCCATTGTGTATCCATGGTGTTGACTGCACATTTGACCAGGCTCTTACACCCAAGGAGTCACAAGGTGCACAAAGTGTTGTGTGTTTATGTGATGGGACCACTGCACTCATTTTTGCGGTCTCACCTCATTGGGTTGAATTGGTGCATTCACCCTAGGGCTTTAGTCGGGGTATTGTGGCAGTCAATGAGGGAACTCCTCCGATCGACATAATGATGGGAACGTTTATGTTGGCCACTGGTACTACTTTCAGAGAGGCATATTACTGGAGTGAAATTCTTGGGATCAGTCAAAGGACAGCAGATCTCTCTTGAGCTTTGGGCACGTATTCTAGCGTTGGATCGATTCAGACTTCGTAATTCAGAAATAGATATATCTCCTGCAGTCGGTGATGTTGTTTCATTGCTCAAAGCAATGTTCAGTCAGAAGGGATCAGTGTATTGTGAGAGTCCGCCTGGCACTGTAAGCTGTGTCCATTGACCACAAGAATCTTTTGAAAAGCAATGGCTCCTTATGGAGACTCCACTGGTGGTTCTAATGATTCTGGACCTTGGTGATCTGGTACTCATCTACCGGCTAGGGCCAATGAAAGGATCAGGTTTACTTCAAAGCAGTTCCAACCATCCCTGCCCACAATCCAAGCTGTCCGTCCAGTAGGATCTTGATTCCCATTTTCTCATACTCACTCAACAGTTTGAAAAGTATCAGTGGTTCTTTAGAGAGGCAGAATAAAGTCTTTCTTGAGATTTTACAAGACCATGCCCATGCCTCTCGAGGACGGTGCCAAGTGGTTGTTTGAGGCCTCTTTCCATGATCCTGCTACGGAGTAGAAGTACGGTTTACAATGGAAACTATCAGGTTATTTGTGGTCAACTGTGGCTTTTCAAGCTGGAGGCTATGGCTGCCTCTTTCAGGAGACAGGGTTAGTAACGACCCGTCCCCTGCCAAAGTGGCCGGGCAGGCCCGAGGAGGTAGCTTGGGGGAGGGGTAGACACTCGGTAGACAAAAAATAAATAATTATACTCACCTGATCGCCGCCTCTTCCGCCGTCCACTCCATCCCGCTCTTCCTGCTTCTGGGGCAAGCTCCCAGACTGCACTGCAGCCAATCATAACGCTGCAGGAAAGCAGCGTCAGGATTGGCCTGAGTTCTACAACTTTGTGCTCCCAGGCAGACTGGGAGCCTGTGCCTGCTTTCTCCAAACTCAGCAATGCAGCGGGGGCTGGAGAAAGCATCACAGTGCTTGAGGTGTTTGGTCAGCCTGAAACAGCCGGCCAAACACCTCATGCGCGCTGAAGGGACAAGGGAGTGCACTAGCACTGCCCCATCACAGTGTCATCCCCTGGACCCGCCCCAAGACTCATCAGAGTCCTGGGTGCGAGTCCAGGGGGATTAAAGTAAAACAATAATAAAACGGGTTAGAAACCCTGTTTTATTATCGATTTATTTGCGGCTGGTGTTTTAGGGGGCACCACTCCTCCGTCCTAATGAAGGGCCACAACTGGACAGGGTGCTGAGTCTTACAGAAAGGATTTGCTCATGGAATGAGCATGTTGAGCAGCAAACTCGAAGTATTAATTCTCAAAGCTGACCTTAATTTTGTATTTTAAAGTATCAGCTACCACCATATAGTCAAGGTGTGCATGCATAGGGAAGTATAGGTTTACTATTCGAACTTAACATCTACATACCATAACAATATAAAGCAAGTCGAAACAAGGAGCGACCTTCGACCCTGTCACCAGGCAGGTCGCTCCCTTCACCACCATGCAGCTTCCTGTGTGACGGTGCTCCGCTGCCACAGCCGCCCGTTGATCGATATCCCGCCTGCTCGCCCGGACCTGCTGCTCTGCGCTCTGTGGTGCCCGCATTGTTTCTGCATCGTTTGTAATTAGTGCCTGCCTGCCCCCTCCTTTTGCTTCTGTATTCGCTGTTCCCCCTTGTGCCCCCTTCTCTCTGTCCCTTGTCCCTTGCCTGCTGTGAGCCCCGCCGCTGCTAATTTCCCCGCCGCTGCCTCCCCTGCGGCCCGCCCCCTGCCATCCCATTGGCCACCCCGCCGCCCAGCTGCTCCTCGCTCCCACATCCCCTCATATGGAGTCCGTGAAGCGGTAGAGAGAGCGACCTTTAACCCTGTCACCAGGCAGGTTGCTCCTCTCACCGCCACGCAGCCCCCTGTGTGACCGGTGCTCCCCTGCCACTGGCGCCCGTTGATTGATATCCCGCCGGCTCGCCCGGACCTGCTGCTCTGCGCTCTGTGGTGCCCGCATTGTTTCTGCGTCGTTTGTAATTAGTGCCTGCCTGCCCCCTCCTTTTGCTTCTGTGTTCACTGTTCCCCCTTGTGCCCCCTTTTCTCTGTCCCTTGTCCCTTGCCTGCTGTGACCTCTGCCGCCGCCGATTTCCCCACCGCTGCCTCCCCTGCGGCCCCGCTCCCTGCTATCCCATTTGCCACCCGCTCCCGCCTCCCAGCTGCTCCTCCCTCCCACATCCCCTCATATGAGGCTGCGAAGAGGCCGCGCAGTGGACGCGTACAGCGGGCGTGCCGCTGGCGCGCCGAAGTCATGCCAAAGGCAAGCCCGTCTGCGCCCGTCCGCGCCTGGACCACGCCCAGCGCCAGAGCCCCTGGACCCCACGAACGCCACAAAACCAGACTCTGTTACGACGCCAGCACCCTCTACACACTCAATGCCGGCCAAAACCACACCTGCTTCCAGGCCGCCCCAAAACAGGCCCACCGACCCTTCTCCTGCCGCACCTGCAGCTTCACCTGAGACAGAACCACCAAACCTCCAAGGACTGGACCCAACCACCTTCGCTGCATACTCCTCAACACCCGCTCTGCATGCAAACACGCCATTGAGCTTTGGGATCTGCTCGACACCTCCGCCCCAGACGTGGCCTTCCTGACCGAGACCCGGTGGAAAGACTCCTTGGTGCCCGACATCGCCATAGCCATCCCGGACGGCTACAAGATCACCCGCAGGGATCGCGCCAACGGAATCTGAGGAGGCATAGCCATCGTCCACAAGTCCACCCTCAAGGTCGAGCCCACGCAGAGGACACCCTCAACACCGTCGAACACCTGCACTTCCGGATCCACACCGACCCCAACACCACCCTCAGAGGAACACTCATCTACAGACCCCCCGGACCCTGGGCTCAATTCAGAGACTCTGTCGCCGACATCGCCTGCACCCACGCACTCGCCTCCACGGACTACATCCTCCTCGGGGACCTGAATTACCACCTTGACAACAACAACAACGCCAACGTTTGCACTCCGGACAACTACACAGCCCACAAGGACGCCACTCGCTGACATCACCACCTCATCAGATTAGCCGAGAGATCCTCCTTCAAAGACTGCCTGGATAACAACGCACACAACAGCAAAGAGCTCTTCAGCATCGTAAAGGAACTCTCCAACCCCAGCGCCAACACCAACAACATGCCACCCTCACAAGAACTGTGCAACTCACAAGCCATCTTCTTCCACCGCAAGATCGCTGACATCCATGACAGCTTCAACACCATGACCGCCCCGATTACGCCAGACCCCACCCCCCCTGTGAACACCACCAGCGCCAACCGCCTGACCTCCTGGTCCAGCGTCAATGATGATGAGACACACAAGGTCATGAACTCCATTCACTCAGGATCTCCGTCAGACCCGTGCCCACACCACGTATTCAACAAAGCAGAAGCTGCCATCGCACCCCAACTAGGGAAGGTCATCAACATCTCTCGCGAAACAGCGATATTCCCGGAAAGCTGGAAACACGCCAAAATCAACGCCCTCCGCAAGAAGCCCAAGGCGGACCCCAAGGACCTCAAGAACTTCCGGCCCATCTCCCTGCTCCCGTTCCCGGCGAAGTTAATCAAGAAAATCGTCAACATGCAAATGGCCCGCCATCTGGAAGACAACAACATTCTGGACCCTTCCCAGTCCGGGTTCAGACGAATCCACAGCACCGAGACAGCCCTCATCGCTGCCACAGACGACATCAGGCACCAACTAGACAATGGCGAAACATCAGCCCTCATCCTCCTGGACCTGTCAGCCGCCTTCGACATGGTCTGACATCGCACTCTTGAAGGACTGGGTTCTTTAAGACCCAGCGGTGCCAGGGCACAACACCTGAAACCTTCGTGGGTAACCTGCTCCGGCGTACAAGTCACAGAGACACGGGACACTTCCTTTCGACGTCAAAGATTCAAGGTTTATTTGCTGCAGGGAACACAGAAATCACAGGAAGTACATCGAGTGTAGTTCGGGGAGACTGCTTCAAATTGGTTCTGTGGATCGCTCCTTTTATACAGTTTTTACCCATTGGCTTACATTGAGCACAAAAGTTTACAACCCGGTTCCCACAATCATCCCCCAGAGGGGTCGCTTTGGTCACTTTGAAACACACAAGGTCCGGAATATAAGTGCGGAAACATTTGGCGGTTCCCAACTGTAAAAACCATCTTCCCACCATTAGCAAATTCCAATCAGCAGTAAAATAGATCGAAATAGGAACAAGGACAGGTGCAGAGGAAGACGGAGACAGTGGGGAGATCGGAAAGGGTGTAAAAGGGGAGGTATCGGGAAACACGAGATACAGGCATCAAAGGGACGTGCCTAATGAGATGCACGGCTAAGACAATAAGTCCGTGCGGCAAGATGAGCCTCAAGCGGCGCCATCTGTCTTACAGTAGCAACCCCCTCGTCATAAAGACACTCACAAAGAACATGTGTCTTCCGCAAATATCTTGGGAGTCCCAGGGTCGCGAAGCGGACAGCGTCCGTTCGCTGACTACTTGAGGGCAAGAGACAAAATGGATGCCGTATCTAAGATGGAACCCGTGGGTATAGATGAAAAACCCACATAACAAACGAACGGTTTAAGTTAGCACAGCGAAACTGCGCACACTTACTAAACTCGTCATTTGCGGTTCATAGATACCAGACTCGACCATATTCGTGCGAGTCGAAAACACCACTTACAATCGTCACGGAACCTCACTCTAAAGACATGCCTCCTAGAAGCCGGAATCCAAGAGAAGGCCCTTGACTGGACCACGTCCTTCCTCTCCGTCAGAACCCAGAGCGTCCGCCTCCCGCCCTTCCGATCCGAGGCCACTGACATCATCTGCGGCATCCCCTAGGGCTCAGCCCGACGCTGTTTAACGTCTACATGGCCCCCCTTGCACAAGTGGCCCGCCAGCACGACCTCAACATCATCTCCTACACCGACGACACCCAGCTCATCCTCTCCCTCACCAAGTCCCCACACCCCGCCAAAACCAACCTCCACGAGGGAATGAAGGCCGTTGCCGACTGGATGAAGAACAGCTGGCTGAAGCTGAACTCGGAAAAGACGGAAGAACTCATCCTCGGACCCACCCCGAACGGTTTAAGTTAGCACAGCGAAACTGCGCACACTTACTAAACTCGTCATTTGCGGTTCATAGATACCAGACTCGACCATATTCGTGCGAGTCGAAAACACCACTTACAATCGTCACGGAACCTCAGACGCTCCTTTTGCCCTCATGTAGGCAAGCACTAGTCGGAATCATATTCGATATTCATCAGACCATCGAGATGTTGCTGTAGCATAGCTCTGTCCAACCGAGTCCCCTTGGTAACAGATGGTTGTCTCATACACGTTGTAGCACAGAGGCCACATAAGGCAGGACCACACTGCACACAAAGGCAACACGTGAACAGGAACACTACCACAACCCCGATGATCATCAGAATTTTCCAACCCCAAGTCGACATCAGGCCCCAAAACCATCCAAGTAGCGTCCAATCCCCTACATCCACGTGTATGGATTCGGAGATCTTATGCAACCTCGAGATGGCTTGATAGACAGTAGGAGCATTATCTGGAATGAAAATGCAGCAGCTCGAATGGATCACCTTACATACCCCTCCGCGATCTGCTAAGATGACATCTAAAACCATACGGTTTTGTAACGTCATAAGTCTCTCCGCCTGAAGTTCTGTGGTGATATTACCAAGGGCACTGGCAGTAATATTAGCTGTCGATTCTACCACTCGAGTCAACTGTCTCAGGTTCCTACTGTTAACCATAGGTCCCCAAAACGGGAGGAAACCCTTGAAAAAGTCTCCTGCCTCTTGACCGGCAGTATCCTCTTCACTAATTACGCCTCGCACAACTCTAGTCTTATGATAATCGGCATCTACAGTGAACGTCGGAGGCAACAGATTTGCAATAAAACATGAGCCCATGAAGTCAGCGGGCAACCATGTGTATGCACGATCATAACAGATAAAGTATGTACCCTTGGCAGCCAGAAACACAGGGGACGAGAACATTGGCAGAATGTAATTTTCAGTGCAAGCACTTACTCCAAGTCGGGCTTGCGATCTTCGGCCACGACCCATAAGACAAAAATTACCCGTGTGGGGTACGACCCATATTGGAGGCGAGCTTTTAAGCTGCTTTTCACTAGTGAACACACTATATTCACCTCTACTTAGGACCTTATAGGCTTGTACCTCTTCTTCAGGGATAAGCGAAGGATCATAGATCTCACTATCTAAGTCCTCTATGGCTATCGATAAAGGCTTCTGATACGAGGTAGGGCCAGAGTAGGGGGAACGTGGTTCTCGAATGGGGTGGAAACCCAGTGCGCTTCGAAACATTGTTTGAAATGCTCGAGCTGACCCTTGGGAACTATATGGTAACACCAGATATGGAATTCCCTTATCCGTAGTATGTGGCATCAACCCACACACCCAACAATTAGTAGTGTTAACCACTAACTGATGCTGATGGAGGAGCTGAATAAAGGAATTGTTGCGGAATTCTACACGTCTAGCCTGCTCGTGTTCCGGTAACATGTGAAAGGAATGGGGAGAAACAGTCGAGGTAAGATTAGGGTAAGGAGTAGGAGTAGGTGTAGCAGGTAAGAAATAAGACATCGTGTAATACACCCCACCCGCCAATAGTGCAGAAGCAATCAAAAACATTACAAACAATTGAAATATGAAACATTTAGTACGACTAAGTTGTTGCAGCTTGAATCTATAGACTTGAGCCCCCTCCAAATCATTCAGCTTCGAGAATGCCATTCCCTATGACCGTCCGCAACGTTTCTTGACGCACTTCGTTCTGTGCAGCAATAGTCAATCCCCAGGAGTTCCTAGGAACTGACGGCCTTTAACCTAGCGTCAAGACCTACTGTCCAGAAGGAAGTACGCGCGCGGCCCTACGGCCTTCAATACACAATATGTATATATAAGCACAAAGTCTCTCAGCTGTGGAAGTAAAAAGATGCGATGAAGGAAACTCAATAGGTATATATATATATACACAAATCACAGTGATACGAATGTTCAAAACTGATCACGGGAAACGGGGATAATGCAGTTGTCAATTTTAGCAAAGCAAGGAAAATTTTATTTGTCCTTAGTGCGAGATCGCAAAGAATATCGGTGTTTCCCGGGACGTGTCTGCTCGTCGAACAAAGGATCCGTTGAAGAGACAGCGTCCTGCTGATCAGTTGATGGTCTTGAGTCTTTTGCTGACAATTTTTCAACAGTGGCTTTCTGCTGCGCTGAGGTTTCTCCAACAGGCTGTGCGTCGCTGAAAGGTACAAACGCCGGCAATGTCTCTGTTTCTGTTGACGCAATGCCTTTCCTTACCCACGGGTCTGCCGGCAAAGGGATAGGGACTCGCTTGGTGTGCGTAGCATGCACCCAATTTTTACGTCCCTCAAGACGAACGGCAGTCCTCGTGGCCAGGAGCACCTGGTAAGGTCCGGTAAATCTTGGGTCCAGATTATTCTTGCGTGAAAAGTTGCGAGTTACCACCCAGTCTCCGGGCTGGAGCTGGTGGCCTGGACCCTCCGTCTGCGTCGGCAATGCGTCGTAAACCTGTTGGTGAATTAACCTCAGTTTAGCAGTCAAGTCATGTAAATAGTCAATCAGCATTGGATACTCAAGATCAGAAAACATTCCTGGCCTAGGAACCCCCCACACATTCGCAGGACGGCCGAACACTATTTCATAGGGGCTAAGCCCTACTCGGGAGTGTACAGTCGTCCTAGTTGACAGTAATGCTAAGGGTAAAGCGTCAGGCCACGAAAGACCAGTCGTAGCCTGAATCTTTGCTAGCTTTAATTTAAGGGTGCCGTTGTACCCCTCAACTAATCCAGCTGACTGGGGATGATTGGCGCTGTGGAATTTTTGATTAATTCCAAGGCCCTTACACACACTCTTCATTACACTTCCAACAAACTCACTTCCGTTATCTGACCACACGACTCTAGGCATTCCATACCGAGGAAAGTATTCCTTCAGTAGGATTTTCGCAGTAGACAAAGCAGTATTGTCTTTGAGGGGATAGGCCTCGATCCATCGGGAGAATGCGCAAACCACGACTAAAACGTATTTTAGGTTATTGCATCGCTCCATATGGATGAAGTCCAATTGAATCACCTCAAAGGGATACGAAGGAGGAGCAAAACTGCCAGGGGGAGTTGGGGTTCCTTTGCCAGGATTGTACATTATACACACCATACAATTCTTCACCAGACGTTCAGCACATTTCGTAATGCCATCATTCTTCCACACAGCAGCCAGCAACTTACAAATACCTTTCGCGCTAATATGTGCTAACCCATGTGCCATTGTCACAACGGCCAGCACATACGCATCAGGCAACATCCATCTTTTCTGATCAGACAAATCAATCCAACAACCATTCGCATCCAACTTTCCCGTACTTTCTTTCCACTTCGCCTTTTCAGTCTCAGTGGCCTCATTCTGAATTGCTTTCACACTCTCAATAGTGTCTTCACACATACTCGATTCTGCAGGCCACCTAACCGAACTCGTCACATACATTCGAGTGCTAAGGTTCCGGGCAGTCTCCTTAGCAATCTCATCCGCAAACGCATTACCACGACCAACATCATCCATCACTTTACGATGCGCACTACACTTAACAATCGCAACTTGTGTAGGCAAAGTCAATGCATCCAAAAGGTCGTTCACAAGCTGGCCATGCTGTATCTTCGTACCGTGCGATGTCAAGAAACCACGCTCTCGCCACAATCGTCCAAAACTATGCGCTACACCAAAAGCGTATTGACTATCAGTGTACACATTCACACGTTTCCCTTTCGCTAACACACATGCTCTAGTAAGAGCGATCAGTTCTGCAGCTTGGGCAGAATTCTGATTCAATCTTGCAGTTTCAACAACAGTGTTCAATGTTACAACAGCATAAGCGGTAGTCACATCGCCATTCGGCAACTTAAAACATGACCCATCCACATACAGAGTGCCATCCGGATCTTCCAATGGGGTGTTCTTAAGGTCCACTCGACCTTTCGTTTCTTCTTCAGTTCTCAAGTAGCAGTCATGTTCTGCTACTTCATCTGACTCTGCGCTAATTGGTAACAAGGTTGCCGGGTTTAGGACGTTACAACGTTTTATCTGAATATGGCTTGCCAAGAGCGTCAATTCGTATCCAGACAACCTCGCACTCGTCAAGTGCTAAGTTTTCTTTCGATTCAAAAGAGTATCGACTGCATGCGGAACCATCACCGTAAGCATATTATCCATGACCAATCCTGCTGATTGTCGGATGGAGACCGCAGCTGCCGCAGTTGCTCTTAAACAACTCGGCAATGCTCTAGCTACTGGGTCTAAGGTCGAGGAAAAATATGCACATGGACGTTGCTTACCACCAAAAGGTTGCGTTAAGACACTCAAAGCACAACCTTCCCTCTCGTGAACATATAACGTGAACGGCTTACCGTAGTCAGGGGTACCTAACACAGGAGCCGAACACAATGAATCACGCAGTTCAGAAAAACTTTTCTGACATTCATCCGTCCATGGTAAAGGAGTTGAAACATCCTTGCACGTAAGAGCCACCAATGGTTTCGCTAGCAATGAAAAATTTGGAATCCATTGCCTGCAGTACGACGTGATACCTAGAAAGGCACGCACATCTCTTTGGGTTGTTGGCACAGCCATTCGCGCAATCGCTGCAATTCTCTCTGGGGTCAATCTCCTTCCCTCCTTTGACAATAAGTGACCTAGATAGGTTACTTCTTGACAACAATATTGGAGTTTAGAAGGTGACACCTTGTGATTTAACTCACAGAGATGTTGCAGCAACGACACTGTCGCAATTTTGCAAATGTCCTGAGTATCAGCAGCCACCAATAAGTCGTCAACATATTGAATTAAAGCCGCACCAACCGGCAACCTAAACGCATCCAGTTGACCCTTCAAGGCCTGACTGTAAATCGATGGACTTTCACAGTAGCCCTGAGGAGCGCGTTTGAACCGGAAGCTACGTCCACCGAGAGAGAAACCGAAAAGGTCCCTGCTCTCCTCGGCAATCGGGATGCTGAAAAACGCATTTTTCAAATCAATCACCGAAAACCATGATGCAGTAGCTGGAATCAGAGTTAGTAGCGCCGTGATGTCAGGCACAACAGGAAATTGAGGAACCACAATTTTATTTACCTCCCGTAAATCGATAACAAAACGATAAACAGGCGGTTTTGAAGGATCAGTACGTTTAAGAATGGGCAGTACAGGGCTATTGCACACGTTTCCCCGAGTCTCTTCAATAACATCTTTCTCGATCAGATCATAAATGATCGCTAACAAAGCTCGTTCACCATCAAGGGAGATACGATACTGGGGAATACGTGGCAGCCGCACATTAGATTTCAACTGAACAACATAGGGGGAGATATCAAGCAGGCCCACGTCATTTGGACCTGTTGCCCACAAAGATGCAGGAAGAGAACTCAATTCCGGTGGAAGCTTATCGAGGGACAAATACATGGGAGAGACAACCCTCTCTCCCAACGTAAGCTTTACACCCGCAGGAGAACAGTACAAAGTTGCATACAAACGTTTAAGCAAATCCAGACCCAAAAGATTTTCACCACAACCAGTAGTCAAAATCAACGGAGCTTCTAGCTCACGTGACCCAATTTGAAGGGGCAAAGGGCGCGAAACTGGATTGCTAACGGGGGCGCCAGAGAATCCAACGGAAACATTTGTTAAGCCAGACAAAGGTGCGCCAGGGAGTTTCGAATGCATGATAGAACTTTTCGCTGCACCAGTGTCCAACAGAAAAGGCTCAACGACGCCCGATGTAGCGACTGCGACGTAAGGCCCTCTCTGATCAACCGGAACTGATACCACTCCCTCTCCTTGTCTATGGCTGTCCTAGTAATTACTGTCGTCAGTTCCCTGATCGACGTAATAATCGTCTACATTATACTGCGCAGATCGTCCTTGCGATGATCCACGTTGATCGAAACAGTTATTAGAAGTAGATGAGTTGTCTAAGCGATCGTTTTGAGCACCACGACCTCTGCCACGTGATGCGTGCTGTGAACCACCACGGCCTCCTTTAGACGAATTACCACTATTACGTTCATTTAGAGCAGGACAATTGAATTTAATGTGTCCTTCCTGTCTACAATAAGCACATTGATTGTACCCTAACGAGGATCTTTGGAAAGAGGAATCATTACGGGTTTGGGATCTGTTCGATGGTGGCTGTGATCTATTCTGTTGGGGCGCATTCTGATTAGAACGCGGCGGGTACGCTTGTTGCAACAATACTTTAGTTTTCAGTTCTTTCGTCTTTTTGTCAGCACGGTCATTCTCCTCTTTCTCCCTATTCTCATAATATTGTGCCGTAGCCAATATCTGAGCTGAGGTAGAAACGGCCCATGCACTCTCCGAATTCTTTAATTTATTGCTCAGATCCGGCAACAAGTTCGACACAAATTTATCCACAAACAACCTCTGTCCACCCTCAGTACCCATATCCTGTCCACTGTGGTCAATGAATGCTTCCTCAAACCTCGTAAAGAAGTCGGAAACACTCTCGTCTTTCTTTTGTTTGCAAGCTGATAATTTGTCCCAGTTTACCCTCATAGCTGGCATAAGAGTCTTCATCAATGTAATGATTCGCTGGGGAAGAGCAGCAATCAACTGCTCAGGCTTTGCACCACCAACTTGCAACCCATCCGCCGCTACAATGGCCGCCCAATCACCACCTAATTCATTTGCGTGATCTTGGTGACGAATCTTAGCCCATACCGGTTGCGGTACGACATTACCAAACAACATATCGATATCAGCAAGATTCATTATCGTAGCATCTACGAGCTGCGATAATTCTTTGTAATACCCTGCAGGATTCTTGCGAGGGTCAGGCAAAGATTGCTTCACCTGTAACACTTCCGATCTTTTCCATGGGAGATGTATCCATACTCTCTGGAAGTGCGGCGGAACAATAGGAATAGCAGTAGCATCGCCTGGCATCCACACTGGTGGAACTTCCCGCATAGGGTATTGGCCAGACTCGTCTCGTTTTTCAATATCCTCAACAAACAGTGCATGAGGAATGGGAGCGGGACGAAGAGATAGCAACCGCTCAATAGCACGTCGGACATTAGTATCTACTATCAGTCCAGTTGCGAACTGAAGCCGAAGTTCAGACAGGGCGGTCAGCACCTCGTCAGGCGCATCGGCCGCTATCTGATCATGTAGGAACTTGCACATTTCGTCAAACACGTATCTCTGAGTTGGTATGTTGAATTGACTAAACGTTTCGAGGACAACACGGGGTGGATTTCTAAGAGGGTTTACCATCCAACCCATCGCCATATTATATAGCGCAACGCGTTCTCTGTTTCCAGGAAGCTGACTACGTCTCTGAGGACCATCGGAACCAGCAGACCCATGAACAGGTCCGAGCGATTGGAAGAAGCTAGCCGCAAGGGGAGAATTGCGACTACGAGTAGAGGGAGAGGAATAAGACACAGGGCTAACAAGAGAAGGAGTAGAAACAGTAGCAACAGCAGGAGTTAACAAAACAGGAGCAGTAGCAGGAACAGTAGCGGGAACAGGAGTATGTGGAAGCGGAGGAGCAGTAGGAATAGAAACAGACAAAGGAGCAGGAACAGTCGGAAGAACGGGTGCAGGTTGAGGAACAGGCGGAGGAACAATAGGTGGAAGAACAGGTACGGCAGGGACCACAGGAGCTGCGGTACCCTGTACGTACGGAGGTGGCGACTTCATAAGATAGGACATTAAAGGATCCTCAACTGCCTCTTCCTTCTTATCCGACTCCGTAGGCAAAGCAGGATAACATTTATCTATGGACATACGCTGTAGTCTTTCAAACACTTCCTTATCCTTATCCTCCTTATCACGCTGGAACTGCTCAGCTTTCTTCACTATGGTAGCAACATTATCTCGCTGACTACGTTTATTCTGTCTGATCTCTTTCTGTCGGGCTTCTTTGCGCCACAACCGAAAGGCATCAAACATGGCCGGCCTTGATTTACGTTCGAACAACTTCATTTCTAAATTGTCTAAGATCGACGCCTCGAAGCTACCGTGAGGTGGCCAACGAAGGTCGCCGTCTTTCTTTGTATATTTAACCCAATAATCATTAAAGGTAATCGGGCCTAGCCCATGTTTACTATACAAGTCATAAGTAGGAGTTCCAACCGGAGGTATCGGACACGAGTCCTCCAGTCGGGAATCCGCACCACAAGGTCTGAAACAACTGAACAAAGTACTGCGACCAGGCATCTTGCACACTAGCCGAGTTTCACAAACTTCAAGGGTTACGGGATTTACCAAGTCCCAGCAAAGAACAAAACCCTCGGTTTTTGGCGGCTGCAGTCGTCAAACAACACAACAAAGTACGCTAGCAAAGTGTCACCGACAAAAACACTCACACAGCGTGAACAACAAAAACACTCGCTAAAGTGTCAACAACCAAGAACTCTGGGAGCGACCCACAAATACTTAACTCAAAGATCGATGGCGTCACCAGGAAGGCCCGTCAATCGTCTCGCTATACCAAGGTCTACGCCAGGCACCAAAACAGGTCTACAGTCAGGGCAGCAGTCCGTCGCAGCCGTCAGGAGGCGGGAATCTTCGCGGGAAAAGTCTTCGGGCCACTTATTTCGACAACAGGATCGATGAAGCGGAGTGCACCTTCCCTCGGAGATTTCACACGAAGTTCCTCACGATCGTCGGGCTTGGACCGGTACCACTGATGCAGCCCCACGTTGGGCGCCAACTGAAGGACTGGGTTCTTTAAGACCCAGCGGTGCCAGGGCACAACACCTGAAACCTTCGTGGGTAACCTGCTCCGGCGTACAAGTCACAGAGACACGGGACACTTCCTTTCGACGTCAAAGATTCAAGGTTTATTTGCTGCAGGGAACACAGAAATCACAGGAAGTACATCGAGTGTAGTTCGGGGAGACTGCTTCAAATTGGTTCTGTGGATCGCTCCTTTTATACAGTTTTTACCCATTGGCTTACATTGAGCACAAAAGTTTACAACCCGGTTCCCACAATCATCCCCCAGAGGGGTCGCTTTGGTCACTTTGAAACACACAAGGTCCGGAATATAAGTGCGGAAACATTTGGCGGTTCCCAACTGTAAAAACCATCTTCCCACCATTAGCAAATTCCAATCAGCAGTAAAATAGATCGAAATAGGAACAAGGACAGGTGCAGAGGAAGACGGAGACAGTGGGGAGATCGGAAAGGGTGTAAAAGGGGAGGTATCGGGAAACACGAGATACAGGCATCAAAGGGACGTGCCTAATGAGATGCACGGCTAAGACAATAAGTCCGTGCGGCAAGATGAGCCTCAAGCGGCGCCATCTGTCTTACAGTAGCAACCCCCTCGTCATAAAGACACTCACAAAGAACATGTGTCTTCCGCAAATATCTTGGGAGTCCCAGGGTCGCGAAGCGGACAGCGTCCGTTCGCTGACTACTTGAGGGCAAGAGACAAAATGGATGCCGTATCTAAGATGGAACCCGTGGGTATAGATGAAAAACCCACATAACAAACGAACGGTTTAAGTTAGCACAGCGAAACTGCGCACACTTACTAAACTCGTCATTTGCGGTTCATAGATACCAGACTCGACCATATTCGTGCGAGTCGAAAACACCACTTACAATCGTCACGGAACCTCACTCTAAAGACATGCCTCCTAGAAGCCGGAATCCAAGAGAAGGCCCTTGACTGGACCACGTCCTTCCTCTCCGTCAGAACCCAGAGCGTCCGCCTCCCGCCCTTCCGATCCGAGGCCACTGACATCATCTGCGGCATCCCCTAGGGCTCAGCCCGACACTGTTTAACGTCTACATGGCCCCCCTTGCACAAGTGGCCCGCCAGCACGACCTCAACATCATCTCCTACACCGACGACACCCAGCTCATCCTCTCCCTCACCAAGTCCCCACACCCCGCCAAAACCAACCTCCACGAGGGAATGAAGGCCGTTGCCGACTGGATGAAGAACAGCTGGCTGAAGCTGAACTCGGAAAAGACGGAAGAACTCATCCTCGGACCCACCCCCTCAGCCTGGGACGACTTCCGGTGACCGACCACACTGGGAACAGCACCGACACCCACCGACCATGCACGCAACCTAGGATTCATCCTCGACTCCTCCCTCTCCATGTCTAAAGAGGTCTCCTCCTCCTGCTACAACACCCTCTGCATGCTCCGCAAGATCTACAAGTGGATCCCGACCAAAACAAGAAGAACGGTGACACAGGCCCTCGTCAGCAGCAGACTGGACTATGGCAATGCACTCTGTGCAGGAATCCCAGCCACACACCTACGACGACTACAACGCATCCAAAACACCTCTGCCCGACTGATCGTCAACATCCCCCGCCGCAGCCACATCACCTCCCCACCTGAGAGACCTACACTGGCTCTCCTTCAACAAGAGGATCACCTTCAAGCTCCTCAACCACGCACACAAGGCACTCCACCACGCCGGACCAGCCTACCTGAACAGCAGACTCAGCTTCTACACCCCCACCCGACTGCTCCGATCTGCCAGCCTTGCCCTCACCACTCTCCCCCGCATCCAATGAACTACCTCCGGCGGCAGATCCTTCTCCTACCTCGCCGCCAAGACCTGGAACGCCCTCCCTACCCACCTACGGCAGACCCAACCCCCCCCCCCCCCCCCCTCAGCGCCTTGAGACCCTCACGGGTAAGTAGTGCGCTTTACAAGTACTCCTATTGATTGATTGAAACTGTGGACTCTCTAAATTTGCGGTCTGAGATGAAAATCTTGATATTTTGGTATCGCACCAACATTGATAGTGTGGGGAGTGCAGACGTTATGCAGTTATGCCATTTGCTCCATAAATGGCAGATACCTACAATTAGATAGTCAGCCATTAAGGAAATCCTCATTGATCCCCATGTCCAGGGGCCATGCCTACGGCACTGTGATCCATTCCGGAAGCGACTGCGGTCACAATCAAGGGTATGGTAAGGCGAACCTCTGTCAACTAAGCTCCAGTTCTTTTTCACACTTGAACCTACCCCAGTGGTCCTTAATCCATGCTTTGCTCCGTTTGGCAGGTTTTTGAGAGAAGCTTTGACATTGTTTTCAGGGCGTAGATTTGGAATCACTTATTTGCAGAGCCTGACGCGCGTGTGGTCCAGGGGCCATGATGTTTGATAAATTAATGGCATTGCCAGCATCCCTGTGTGACGCACTTTCAATCCAATTTGTTCCCAAATTGCAGGGTAAGCCTGTGATTGACTGCGCCTTTGGTAGTGCTGCGCTTATGGGTCTCGCGAGGCTGTGGTGATGAGCGCAGGTCAAGTGTTGGAGTGCTAATGGCTCTGATCACCAGTGCTTTCTGCGTGTCATTATCTTTGTGAGTGGCAGCGACTTTGGCCCAGTGTGAAAGCACATATGGCTCCTACTGCTTAATGGAATAAATCAGGAAGGTCTTGCTGGTCAAGAAATGCCAGCAGCACCGGAAGCAGGCGCATCCCACGTCAGTGGTGAATTACACATCACTACACTACCCCTGAGAGAGGCTGAGGATCAGCAGATAGCAAAGGAATCAGAGAAACAAGGACTCAAGGACACAGAGCCCTCTGTGAAATGACTTCCACTAAAGATATTCACTGGAAATCAAGTTAAGGCTAGAGACAGGGAGACCATTACCTTTATCTTCCTTTCTTTATTCATTTTGTTGTAGCAGGTGGCAGGCACTGCTTGGGGATAGAGGAATGTGAACAGGCGTTTCTGCTTGTTGTCCTCATTAAGGGAGGGAGGGGTGACGAGACATTGGCCAGGAACAAATTTAGTTTATGCTTCAGGGGACTTTGTTCCTCCCCCCCCCCACACACCCCCATCCTGATGTGTGACTGAACATAAATAAGTGACGTCACCCCGGACAGGAGTCTGGCTCCACATGGCATCTTCAGCTGGAGACAAATACCTCAATCCTGTCTGTACTCAGAAGGATACGCAATTCTATTACTATTATGTAATCCAGAGTAAATCAAAAAGAATCTACTCACGTTAGTCTTGGATAAACCTGGTTAGGCAACAAGTAAAATTATGCAAAATCCAAGTAGGACTCAAAGCATTAGTTGTACACTAGAAGCATGCTCTTACTCAGGGAGTTAAGTTTGTTGGTGTACAAGGATGGTCACATGTATATCAGGTGGTGACCAGAGTAACTTAAGAAGGTTCTAGGTGGTTTGCAGCGCTTGGAACCCGTCAAGTAAGAAGAATATGGCTTGGGAGACCTAAGTGGTTGCAGATAGTGCAGCACCCTGAGTGGTGGCAAACTCAAATAAACTTGCAGCAAGGAAGATTGAGAGGTTAAGGATAGAGGCACAAGTGGACTCTCAACCACACAGTGAATCCACTTAGAAATCACCGATTGAGCTTTAGATGGCGGTGGAGAGCTAGACCTAACATTAGAAGAGCGACTTGACTGAGGTGACCAGGGTTCATATAGGGGTCAATGGTCTGTCGCCTCTCTCGTCCACTGGATAGTCATGATAGATCCGCCAATAAACACATTTTGCATAGATGAGAGAAAAGAACATTTTTAATAATCTTTTGATTCATAAAACAAGATGGCGTGTTTACTTAACTTCCGCTTCTAACATCTGCAGAGCTTCCCTTGCAGCTCCACCCTGCTGTGCTCAGCCTGCTGTCCCTCTCAGGCAGGGTTCAAGCCTACACCCTGCTGGTGCCCATAGCTGTTCCCCTCTCCTTGTGGCAATTATTTTCTCTGTTCCCCGCTATGCCCCTAAACTGCCATTTGTTTACGTTTTTCCCACCGAACCTGCTCCCCCCTACCCGCCCCCTCTCTCGCCTCCCAGCTGCACGTCCCTCACCCCTCCCCTACTTAATGACGACCACTGTGCGGTCACACAGCTGGTGTGCTGAGGCGAGCCTAAGGCAAGCCTGTCTGCGTCCGTCTGCGACCGGACCGCGGCCAGTGCCAGGAACCTTGATCTCCGGAACCCCGCCAATACAAATCCACCACACTCCACGCACTCAACCCCGGAAGACACAATGACTGCCAAAGAGCCGCACCGAACAACACCCAAGGACACTTCTCCTGTAGACACTGCCAACGATACTTCCCCATCAACAGAGCTCCCATGACTGCCCGCACCACTGAAGCCCTGACATGCATCCTCCTCACCGTACGCTCCATACACGACACGCCATAGAGATCTGGGGCCTGCTCGACACCCTCTCGCCTTACGTCGTATTCTTCACTGAAACCTGGACAAACTCCACCTCCGGCCCTGACATAGCCACCGCCATCTCCAATAGATACAAGATCCAGAGAAGGGACCGCCCCTGTGGAGGACTCACCATCGCACACAAGCCCTTCCTTTGACTCTCAACCTCCAACATGAGCGACCCCCCCACTCCAACACAGAACACCTCCAATTCCAAATCCAGACCAACCCCAGGACCACTCTAAGTGGCACCCTTGCCTACAGACCCCCTGGATCTCGTTCCCAGTCCACAACCACCATTTCCGACCTCGTTGCACCCCACACCTTCACCTCCACAGACTACATCCTTCTCAGAGACCTCAACTTCTACCTCGACAACCGGAGCAACCCCGACTTCAACACCCTCCTTGACAACCTCTCCAACCTAGGACTGAAGCAGCTTGTCACAACCCCCACACACAGAGCAGTACACACCCTTGACCCCATCTTTCCAGGAGGGTCAAATATTCACTTCAGCCACACCTCGCAGCCCCTCTGGACAGACCACCACTGCGTACACTTCACCTTCAACACCGCCACCGGACCAAAACCTGCCCCGCGCCCGCCATGAAGAAACTGAAGCAAGATCACAGAGGAGCACCTCAACACCACACATCTCCTAGACCCACCCTGTGCCAAGACTGACTCCAACTCCACAGTGAAGGAATTTCACCGCTGGATCTCGCACTGCGCTGACAAACTTACACCCCTCTGCCAGCCCGGCAAACAACGCCCCCTGAAAGCCGCCTGGTTCACCACCGAAATCCAAGAAGACAGACACTCCTGCAGACGCCTCGAGAAAACCTGGTGAAACCTGAAAAACACAGAAGACTTTAACATCTACCGTAGTGCCCTGAAAGAATACCACCAGCGCATAAGAGACACCAAGCGGACTTTCATCAAGAACAAAATCCACACCAACGCAACCAATGCTAAATAACTCTTAAACGTCATACAGCAATTCACCAAACCCCCCAGTGAAGCCACGGATGTCACACCATCCCAGGAACTCTGCAACAAGCTCAGCTCCCACTTCCATCTGAAAACAAGTCCGGTTTCTGCAGCAACCACAGAAACAATACCACCCTCCTCACCGCTACTGATGGCGTCCGCATGCTACTCAGTCAAGGACACAGGGACACAGGGACCAGGGACACCCTCATTCTAGTAGACTGCTCCGCAGACTTCCACACCGTCTCACATCGCACTCTCATTGCCAGACACCACGACGTGCCGATACAAGGGACCAACCCCACCTGGATCCACTCCTTTCTCTCCGGCAGAACTCAGAGGATCAGACTACCCCTTTCCTCTCTGAATCCACAGAGATCAACTGCGGAGTACCCCAAGGATCATCACTCAGCCCCAAACTCTTCAACATCTACATGGCCCCCCTTGCTGCCATCATCAGACAGCACGGGCTGAGCATAGTATTGTACGCTGATGACACCCAGCTCATCCTCACCCTCACGAAGAACCCCGAAGACACCAGACTCTGTTGTCAGGAAGGAATGAAGAACGTTGCCGCCTGAATGAAAAACAGCTGCCGGAAGCTCAGAGAAGACTGAGGTCCTCTTCCTAAGACCCTCAACCTCCGCCTGGGAATACACCTGGTGGCCCTCCGCCCTCGGGAGCCTGCCCACTCCGACAGACCACGCATGAAACCTCTGCATCATACTCGACTCCTCCTTCACCATGCACGCCACATCAATTCCGTCACCTCTACCAGCTTCAACTGCCTTCAAATCCTTCACAAGACCTTCAAATGGATACACCAAAAGCAGAAAAACGGTCACCCACGCACTCATAACCAGCAGACTGGACTACGGCAACGCCCTCTACGTTGGAATCAACAGAACTCTCCTAATTTTAATTTAAGTAGCTTATCCAGCGCACAGCTACCCCAGGAGGGGTGTCCCGACGCTAGAAACAGGATCTCAGGGGAGAGAGGGGTGGAACCAGCTTTATACACAAGCTCCAGAACACCGCAGCCAGACTCATCCTCGTCCTCAGAACCCCGTGGCACGATCACATGACCCAACACCTATGAGACCTCCACTGGTTCCCCGTTGAGAAGAGAGTAACCTTCAAACTGCTCAACCATGCCTACAATTCCCTCCACAACATTGAGCCAAATACCTCAACGAGAGTGTTTCCTTCCATGTACCCAAGGGGAACCTCCTTACTGCCGACCTTGCCCTCGCAGAGATCCCCCAAATTCGCAGAACGAGAGCAAGCAGAAGAGCTTTCTCCTACATTGCAGCCAGGCCTGGGACAAGCTCCCAGTCAACATCAGACGCTCCCCCACCCTGCACACCTTCAGGAGGAACCTCAAGACCTGGATCTTCGCCTAAACCGGAGCTGCACCCCCAGCGCCTTGAGACCCTCATCACAGGTGAGTAGTGCGCTTTATAAACCCCTGATTGATTGATTGTTTATAGTGGTTTGAAGGTCACAAGTTCCAATCCCAGAGAGTCTCACTTAACTTTGATGCTTCCGAGGTCTGTAAAATGAGTACTATTAAATTTGAGTTCAGTCCATCCCAGTCAATCCGTGTTTAGACAAAATATTGAGTCAAAAATATCATGCAGACAAAATATTGTGTCAAGAGTATTGAGTGTTACAACAAACAAATGATGGATGGAATACTGACATTCTCCCCCAGTCAAAAGATCAGTGTTAAATCCATCGTTCTTTTGCCCACTACGCCACCCCAGTTTGGATCCAGCCATATGCAAATCAGTCTTGATCCTGTGCCCCATGGGAACATTCTGGACCGAACTGTCAGGCCAGGTCCTCCCTAAACCAGAAGCAAGCATCCTAGGACCAGTTTGGGGTTTCACCCCTCACCAGACAGTCTAGATTGACTCCAGTGGCATGAAGAGCACAGGACCCACGTTTGGCATTTTCAGCCTATTTGCAGTAAAGCAAACAGAGGCTACTGCAAACTTAGGGTGGTGAGGGCCTGTAAACCTTTACTTCATTGGTCAGAGAGGAAAGAAAAGTGTCTTAGAGTATTCCTCATCCACAGGCTGGTGCACTCTACAAAGCTGGACCCTCACCCAGCCTTCTGCACAACACTGTTGGACTTGCAAAATTAGGCAGGCCGACTGAACCGGCTGTATCAAGCATCTGTGAGTATGAGAAGGGTCTGAGGAGGTTGGACCCCGTTTCAATGGAAATCCACCAATAGAAAAATATCCAAGGATCATAATGCTAATCCTCTGGGTGGGGAGAGGATGAACAAGCTTGCGAGGACATTCCTATGAAGAATCCCAGCTAACTGGTGATAACTGAACCTGAACTGGACGTTGTAGTTGCCCTCGACCGAACACCCCTGAGAGTCTCTATGTGCTCCCATAAAGTCCTGGGGCCTTAGAAGTGTATGCATGTGGTTGTCTGAGCAGTAATTGAAGTTTAGGAACCTTTTCAAAACTTTTGCTTGCGCTCAAGCACTCCAAGTGGATCACCTGCAAAAAGTACTAACTGGCAGTTCCACGTCATTGAATTGAATGTCAAGTTTATCTCACATGGAGAAAGTACAGAGGAATGTGCTTGGGAGACTGTTATTTGGGGTCTCCACTGTCTGACACCACCCTGTAAATTTATTTTGATGACGCGCTGTGTCTGCCTTCCTGTGCACTGTTGGAAATGCTTATGGCAATGTATGGTCATAGAGGCCCACATGCATCATTGTGTCATTTTGCATTTCTTAATTTGCGAAAAATAAGGAATCGCAAATTAAGAAGTGCAAAATGCTATGCATCATTTTTTTCGGTATTTCTTTGTGATTCGGTAAAAATCGCAATTTTTACCGAATCCCAAAGAAATACCGAATTCTTAAGTTAATTTTCGCAATTCCCATTGATTCCTATGGGCCAAAAGGCCCATAGGAGTCAATGCAAATTGCGAGTGGCACTTAGAAAATTTCATGAGTGCAGGGGGGGGTCCAAAGGACCCCCCCATGCACCCCTGAAATGTATTTTTCGCATCATGTTTCACACACACATGTCCTAAGGACATGTGTGTGTGAAACATGAATGTTGAAAAAAAAACATTGAAAGCATTTTAAACACTTTTTCCAAATTTACCGAGTGGTTCAACCACTCGGTAAATTTGGAACCCTAATTGCGAATTTCCACTTGTCAAAGTAATGATGCATTGCTTTTAAGAAGTCGCACATCTGCGACTTCTTAAAAGCACCCGCAATTTTAGAACTCGCAACAATGTTGCGAATTCTAAAATTGCTTCATGCATCCCAAAAAGCACTTTTGCATTCGCAAACGGCCGATTTTAAGGAATCGCACCGTTTGCGAATGAAAAAGTGCTTGATGCATGTGGGCCTAAGCTACGTTAATAAAAAGAGTTGACATTTTTTTTTAAAATGACAAAGTCCCATTTCAGATTGGAACTTAGAAACTTTTTCAAACTACCCTACTTCTAGGCCCTAGTTGAGACAATTCATTTGGTGTATTTGGACCGGCTCCATCGCAGTCAGTCTTAAATTGCACCTAGGACCCAGCCTACAATGACCATTGACTACCACTGATTCTTTGCCTTTTAGGGCGCCATTTTCATTTACATTTTTAAAAATTCACATCTCTAGCTCCCCTTATTACATTTTTGTCGTTTGGTGTCATTTTGCTTTTTAAATTTGTCTATCAATATTGTTAGACCTGGCATTCTATGTGTGCTTTCCCTTAACGTTTTGCCTTCAGAACTCCTGTTTTTGTGAAAATGTTTTGCTGACCGTAGGATTCTGCGCACTTTACCACTGCTGACCAGTGCTAAAATGCTTGTGCTCGCTCCTTAAAATGTGGTAGCATTGGCTTATCCACAAGTGGCATATTTAATTTGCGTATAAGTCCCTAGTAATGTGCACTGCCTGTGACCAGGGAATGTAAATTAAATGCTAAGAGTGGGTCTGCAGCACTGATTGTGCCACCCACTTAAGTATCCCTTTAAACATATCTTGGGTCTGCATTGCAGAGCCTGTGTGTGCAGTTTTAAACTGCCATGTTGATCTGGCAAGTTAAACCTCTTGCCAGGCCCAAAAGCTCCTTTTTAAAACATATAAGTTACCCCAGGGTAGGTCCTGGACAGCTCAAAGGGCAGAATACAATGTATTAAAAAGAAGCAGGACATGTACTTTTAGGTTTTATATGTCCTGGTAGTGAAAAACCTTTACATTTGTTTTTCGCTACTGCAAAGCCTATTTCTCCCTTAGGATAACATTGGGATTGCCTTATTACATTTTATAAGCGTAATCCCCAAATGGAAATATATATTTAGGCCATGTTTATTGGCTCTAGAATCTTAATTTAAAACCCTAATTGATGGTGAAGTTGGATTTTAAATTACAATTCTGAAAATGCTACTTTTAAAGTTGAACACATCAGAAAAAGTGCCAATACTGATTCTCATTCAATCACCCATCCATCTTATGATCACATAACCCAATTACTATGATCAATTGAAAACATCTATTTTTTTTTTTGAAAGAAGTATGTTTTTTTAAAATATTTTTTTAAGAACTTGATTACTTTTTAGAATGTCATTACTTTTTCACCATACACAGGAATCGCAAAATTTCAAAGTACAAAAATACATAGACAAACATATGAATTACATAACATATATGTGCTACATATACAACAAATAACAAAAAAAAAACTTGAGCTCAGGTTCTGTATAGTTTGAACTGCAAGTGTACCATGGTGCCCCTGACGACTACCTTACTGGGGAAGATACAAACGTGTTGGCAGGAGCAATCTCCAAATAGTGACCCTACTGAACTCACATTCAATATTCTTTTCAAAGCTTTTCAACAATTCTTAATTGTGAGCAACAGTGGTAACACATGTATTGAGCACTTATATTTTATTATGTGGTGTATATGTATCATATACATAGTTAGTCTGGAGCCAGGACTTACAGGAGAGGGGATCTGTGCACTTCAAAGTCTTGTCTTTGAAGTCCTCCCCCTACTTCAAAGGCACAACTCGGTATAAGTAATGGACCTCAGGACACCAACACTTCAGCACACTTCTGGGCCTGTGGATACTCTGTCAGGAAGAAGGACTGCTGTACTGCTGAAAGGACTGCCCTTCTGCTTAACTGCTATCTGTCTGTTTTCTGCTTTGCTGTGCTGACCTTCTGCCTGCTGCTCTCCTTGCCTAAGTGAGAGGCACTGGAACTGTATCTCTTGAACCCAGAACCCAGAGTGACTCCAAGGGGTAGTTGGCTGGCCTCCTGATCTGAAGCCTCAGGATCATAACAGACCTGCACCTTGACTCTGCCATCTCTAAGTGTACCCTGCTATGTGGTGCTACCCAAGTAGTAAACCCTTGGAGGTGAGCCTAGGGTGCTTACCAGCAGAAACAACACATGTGCTCTGCTGAGTGACGCATCCTCTAGTCGAATCAACGCATCTCCTTAGCTGAGCAGCACATCCTCAAGCAGAACTGATGCACCGCTGCTGTCGTGTGGATTGGGCCTAGCGCGGAAAGTCTGCATCACCCTCGCATCTTCGGAACCACTGCATCATTGCCAGAGCCATGCAGCTCTCGACGACAGCAGCTTGACAACAACGTCAGCCTCCACATCGCAGCCACACAGTTCACCAGAACCAACGCATTGCCTCAGCTGCACGACTCATCTTCGGCTTCCAGACTTCGCATCACAAGCCACGTCAATGATATCCTCTATGACGACTCAACAAGATCTCACACTGCAGCCTTGCTGCATATCGGAAATGACGCATCACTTCTTCAAAACGCTTCTTCACCTTGGATCCATGCAATGCTCCACATCCAGGATTTAAGGTACTTCATTCAGCGGGTCTAGCCTGGCCCCTGTAGCTAGTCCATCGTGTTCGACCTGAACTTGTGACTTTGTCCCGGTCTGGTGTGACCAGATACCTCTTGCTGGCACTTTGTGCTTTTTTGCGCTATTTTAACCCAAAACGTTGAAATTTAATATCTCCGGTTTCCCTGATTGTATGTTTGTCATTTTGGTCTTTTTTATTTATTAAAAAATCTACTCTATTCTTCTACCCAGGTGTGGGATTCTTTTTGTGTGGTGTTTACACTGGTTTTACTGTTTGAAGGGTTGCACAAATACTTTACATATTGCCTCTAAGTTAGACTTGACTGCTCTGTGGCATGCTACCAGAGGATGAGCACATGTTAATTTAGGGTTTGCTTGTGCCTTACCCTGATTAGGATAGTAGTTGCTGCTTGACCAGGGGTCTCACCCCCGGCAACCATTAACCAATTTCTAACATATATAAATTGGAGTGTGACTTATATTGTGTCATTTTTTTACTTTTTACCTGCTTTGGTACTTCTAAATACTTTATACATTCTCGTTAAGTCTGTGCCATTGATACCAGCAATTGAACTCAGCATTAAATTATTGAACCCCTTGACCGAACTTAACAGGATAGTGACTTTATTACTTTTGGTGGACGCCTATCCACCCCAACTATTCAACCACTTTCCCACAGAGTGGATGAATGATAGCTCAGAGATCAACAGCACAGTCACTTTTTTACATTCACTGTGGAAAATGGAGGCAATCTGAGACATTATGGCCAATCACAGGCCACTGACGACTTTGGTTCAGTAACTCCTAAATCCAGGCCTCAGCCATAGCACTGTTGAGAAAGAAGAAGCTTTGTTTTGTCCAGTGTAATGCATGGCCAAAACGTGACCTGGCCATCGCTGGTAGCCTGGATTCTATTCCATTTAGCAGTGTTTTGGGGTGTTATTTTCATGCATTAAGAAATTGACCTTGTACAGCTCAATTAGTTGATGGCACTCTGCTGCATTTCATTTAGCTGGAAACATCAGACTGGTCCATGCCTAGTGAAATCCAAGACATGCTGAACCATAACATGCTGTCCTCAGTGTTTCCAGGTCTGAGATTCTGCTTTGATCCAACTGCTCTAACATCCTGCCCAGCAGTCAAACCTTCCAAGGAACTGAATTTGAGGCCACAGGCAGCAAGAAAGACCTCGTAGTCATGCCATACATATTGTCCCTCAAGTCCATAACATGATAAAATGTAATTTCCATTGCACTTGTTCTTCTGGTGCAATGTTCTAGACTGAATTGCAAAGCCCTAATCAACAAACTGAAAGAGAGAGGGTATCCAGCCAAGCTCTTGAAAACATTCTATGAAGAGGGCAAGATGGACACCTCGGGAACACCTGCTACAGAAGAGGGTGAAACCACAAATGGAACGGATGGTATGTGTTTCCACATTTGGACCCCACACGACCCCGGTACAAAAAAATCATCCGGAACAACTGGCATTTGGTTGAGGAAATCATTCCGGAGATCGGCAAACCTTTGTTTGCATTAAAGAAAAATCGCAGCATAGGACAGCAAATTTCCTCCACCAGGGCGGCAACCAAAAGAGAGACACAGAGTACCCTCTTCAACATGGGCCCAGTCAAAGGACATCACAAGTGTGGAACATGCTCGGTGTGCAGCTTGACGATGGAAGGCATTCATTTCACTGATGGAACAAAACACTGGCGTCACGAGGACTTCATAAACTGCAAAACAAAATACGCAGTGTATGCCATAACCTGTCCCTGCGGGAAAGTATACATAGGCAAAACAACACAAGAAGTACGCCAACGCATAATCCAACATAGATCTCGGATAAACAACAAAGTACTGACAGCACCTCTTGTGTCCCACTTTCTGAAAAAAGAACATTCGGTCAATGACCTCAAGTGGACTGTTTTGGCAAGTATCAAAAACATCGCGGGTGCCGGTGGGGACCCGGATGCACGACCGGCACAAAAAGAGGCGTATCTCATCTTAAAATTCAACACCGCCATGTCGGGATTGAATGATCTGAATGAATTCAGCAATCTATAATGACCTGTCTGTCTGCAGCGCTAGTCTGCTTTTGTCTGCTGCTGCTCTTGCGATCTCACTGTACCAACTCTGTGAGAATTATAGTGAAAAGATTATCCATTAGTCTTTGCATCCATGAAACCTATAGATGCCTTCACACCCCAATACGTGTCTCGCTCTGCGCACCACATCTGCACCCATCTAACGAAGATGTGGCAGCTCTAAACTACGTTTCCTATAACACACCAGGACCGCAGTCTGTTCAAATACAGGTAGACACGCCCCTCGGGCCAACAAGCTGTCTTCCAGAACTCGTTGTGTGCCGGACCGCAGTGTCTTGTAAACTCTGCTGAGAAGTAAGTCACCTCGCAGGGACACATTCTCTCTTGGACAAGTTTTAAACCACGTCCCTCTAAATGCTTGCTCTTTATACCAACAGCTCACAAGCCCGTGCGGCGGCTGCCGCCTCCTCACGCGTGCAGTTAGGACAAATCTGCCTTGTTTAAAAAGGTAGGACATTTGCTAATTTTCCGACCGTCCTAGCATCTAAGTGGTATCACGAGCCATATTAAGAAGTCCCCATCCTTTCCCCAGATTATAGATCTGCACAATGAACAACTGATCCGGGCCGGCACCATCCCTTTTTCAGCGGCAATCACTGCACACTGTCAAGGTATGCCTCGGTCTTATATAACGATTTACATGCAGCACACTAGAGACATTGGTGTATTGTTTCTAACTAAGACCTCTTACGCCATTTTTCCACAGGGAGTGATCCGAACTTCTCACAATTAAGGTACTTTTTATTTCTGAGTGGTTGAGTCCATGCGATGAGTTTATACAAGTCAGTCCCTTCACTGATACCGTTTTTTAATTATTTCACAGTGACAACGACCCCCCAGTCCATGTCCTGAGGAGAACCCGTCTAATGTTGTTGGGTTCAAAACGCGTCGACGTTCTTACCTCCAAGATACCAAATCATTAGGGCACGCTAGGAATCAACTTAATACACTTACGAATTGTTGATCTGTCCTCATGTTATTCCTAGCCATAGCACTTGATGTTAAATCCACTGTGTATCTTGTGTAGGTTTCAACAAGGAGGCTTATTGTAATCTAACAATCCACTTGTTCAGTTTATATTCAGGATTGGAGCCTCAATGATTGATTGACCTGAGGCCTATCACAGTTGTCCATGTTAATTATTTGTGACAATTTTCTTGTTTAAGTACTGTGTTTGATATGTTCTTTTCGGTTCACTGATTATGTATCTGTGTATCTTCATAAATGTTGTGTTGTATTTTTTTTTTTTTTTTTAAATTTTATTTTAAAAAATTTTTATGGCACATCATACAACAATTTATCAATTTACATACACAGAGAACACAATACACAGTATACCACAAATAATTACTATATTAGAAAAACAAAAATTAGAAGTCATCAACACTTTCAGATGGAAAACAAGCCTTATAAATTATTAACCAAGGGGTATCCTTACTCTCTCTTTCCACCGATATATAGGATTCCAAATTTTTAATCCCAGTTTTCTGGATCTTTTACCCTTCCTGGCATATATACCTTTTTCAAGGTTAAATATCCCTAACAACAAAGCAATCCATTGTTGTATTGTAGGGGGGGTAGGATCCCGCCATGCTCTTGCTATTAATAATCTGTATACTGCCATCGCTAGGAATATAAACTCAGTATTATTGTCCCTGTAACCCTTAACCCCTAGCATGATAACCATTGGTGTTAGAGTCTCATTTATACCCAGAGTAAACCTCATAAAATCTTCAATCTTCCTTCTTAGATTCTCTAATTGGGGACACAGTGCGAAAATGTGAATACTATCTGCTACTGGAGCATTACATCGAAAACAAGTTTTCCCAGTGGTCGCCCCCCACTGTGCAATGCGGTCCGGTGTATGATAGAGTTGAAATATAGTTTTAAAATGCTGCGATTGAAGAGGAGCAGAACACAGCACAGAACATCCTAACTCTAGTGAGTCCAGAAAGAATTGACCCTGTACACCTAGTTTCCCTACCCATTTATCTCCAAATTTCACAGTGTCATCTTTTTTTAAGCCTGCTAGACTGGCATAGAAGAATCGTATAGAACACTCTCCCCCCTGAGGTATAGATTCCATAAGGTTACATTTCCGAAATCCGGATTCTCCCCCCTTTTTCTTACCCAAAAAGCTCCTGATTTGCAAATACTTAAAAAAACTATTTCTTGTAATGCCAAATTTACCCACCAGATCTGAAAATTGTAATATATTCCCATCTGTTCCCATCAGATCCCCTATACTTCTTACGCCTTGCGTATCCCATTCCGCCATTATAGAATCTGAAAATATCACGGGGGGTAGTGTTCTATTCCTGTACAATCTAGTATACCTGTTGTATCTTCCTAGTCCACATTTCTTTGCTACTGCTATCCAGATATTATATGCAGCTTTAACTGTTTTAAAACGTGTATGCTTGTAGTAAAGAAAATCTGCATGATTTAGGAAAGCATTTGCGGCATCTGTCCCCAGTACAATAGAATATACCGTTGTCGAGTAAAATCTAACATTCACCTCTCGGTTATCAGCCCCCAGTAAACCCTGAATGTATTGTAATACAGATGCCCAGTAATATAGCCTGAAGTCTGGGACTCCCCACCCTCCTCTAACCCTTGGTAGCGTCATAAACTTATAGGCCCTTCTCGTTTTCCCATAAGACCATATAAATTTATTAAGAATTGATTCTAGTTTACTAAACCAGGTTGATTCAAAGAAAAGAGGAATAGTACGAAAAAAATAAAGGAATTTGGGAAGGATAATCATTTTAATTACATTTGTGCGACCTACTAGCGAAAGTTTAAGCTTATCAATTCTGGCCAAATCTGTACTTACATCTTTAATTAACGGAGAGATATTCCGTCCTACCACTGTATCTAGATTAGGTGATATCTCAACCCCCAAATATGTTGCTGCGGGAACTACTCGAACATCATTATATAAGACCTCAGTGTTTTGGATAATTTGTGTCTTTGCGCTGTTTAGTTTATACCCGGATATTCTTCCAAATTTACTAGCCTCCCGCTCCACCTCTTCCATTGCTACAGCTGGGTCTGGAGTGATTATAGCAACATCATCTGCATATGCTAGAACGTTAACCTCCACACCATTCGCAACGAGCGGTGGAATATTCGGGTTAGCTTTTAAATAACGCAAATATGGATCCATGTATAATGCAAAAAGTAGGGGAGAACTAGGACAGCCTTGCCTAGTACCTCTTTTAATTTGTACAGGTGCTGTTAAGTCTCGATTTATTTTAATTCTAGCTGTAGGTGCCTTGTATAAGACCTGAATTGCCCTTATGAATTTATCACCAAAACCATATGCTTTCATTATTTCCCATAAGTATAACCAAGCCACCCTGTCAAAAGCCTTCTCGGCGTCGAGGAACATGGCAGCCAGCGGGCCGCCAATAACCTCCATAGCATCAAAGCAAGTTATTACTGTTCGAACATGTGTAGTGGTACCTTTTCCTGGAATGAATCCATGCTGCTCTGGTGCAACTAATTTTTCAATAATGGTAGACAACCTTGTCGCCAAAATTTTTGAATATAATTTCACGTCCGCGTTCATAAGGGCAATTGGTCTATACGACCCCGGTGTTGTAGGAGGCTTGCCTTTTTTAAGAATAACAATGATCTCCGTGCCACCCCATGAATCTGGAACTGAGACTTCTCTCTGTGCTTGTAGGAGAGTATCTAAAAGCTCCGTACTTATAGAGGAAAAAAATGTTTTGTAAAATTCAATTGGGATAAGGTCTGGGCCAGCAGCTTTTGAAGATGGGAGTTCCGAGAGTGCTAATGCAACTTCTTCTAATGTTATATCGGAATCTAGCTTAGTCTGATCTAGTAAATCCAGTGTATCTAACTGTATATTTCCCAAATAATCTCTTATTTCCCTATTTATTTCCTCGGGTCCCGTCCTGTTGTCGCTGTCATATAAGTTCGTGTAGTATTTCCAGAATTCATTCCTTATACCATTCGAATCTAATATCACATTTCCTAAGTTATCTATCATGCTTTTGATATCACCAGCATTAGCTTTCTGCCTCGTCCTAACAGCAAGGATATGCCCCACCTTCTCGCTATATTCAAACACCTGTTCCTTCTTTGCGAGATAGTTTGTGGCTATTCTATTTTGTAACCATTTCAGCAATGTCATTCTTTAACATCATTATTTCTAATATTTTTTGATCCAGTGGACTCCCGGCTATAATCAATCTATTAAGTTCTGCTTCTGCAACCAAAAGTGAATTCATCTGTTGCTCAGATTTCTCTCTCTCAAATTTCCGTCGAAAAGATGTAAAGCTAATCGTTTCGCCTCTAATCCCTGCTTTAAAGGCATCCCAGACATTACCACTACTTGAGCTCCCCTTATTAATAAGCCAAAATTCGGTTATCCATCTCAACATATGCTTACAATAATTTTCGTCTTTCAACAGCGCTCTTTCAAATGTCCATTTGTACACCTTTCTGCTTATTCCGCTGAGATTCAATGTCAATAGTAACGGGTTATGATCTGACATCATACGTGGTAACTTTATAATAGATGCATTAGATAACAGCACATTAGAGATTAAAAAATAATCCAATCTAACAGTAATTCTATGTGGCGCTGAAAAAAAAGTATCCCCGTCACTCATTGGATTCAGATTTGCCCATACATCTGATAAAGCATTATGTGTAGCCAAATCTACTATCGCTTTATGTACCCTCTTCTTACGCCCTGTATATCCAGAATTCCTTTGAAGCTCTATACTAGCTGGACGATTAATATTAAAATCCCCACAACATACGATAGGATCCACCCATGTTGTCAATTCCTGATCCAAAAATTCAAATATGTCTGATTCATCAGCTGTTGAACCATAGACTGAGACTAAGGTAAATCTAGCACCTCTGAATACTACTTCCACCATAACCCATCTTCCCCACTTATCTACCTTCTTCCTAACCACCAAACACTCTCTCCCCCTTCCCAAGATTGCCACCCCTCGTGTTTTTGAAGCTTGAGTAGTATAAGCTAATACTTCGAACCCCAGCTGCCCTAACAAGAAACCTTTACCTCCCTCAATGTGGGTCTCTTGAAGACAGATCAAATCTGGATTTACTGCCTTACAAAAAGCAGAGACCCTTAATCTCTTCTGAAGGTCATTAAGGCCACACACATTCATTGACATAATTCTACATGCCATTCAATCTTACAAGAATTATATCCAACCTGTCCATCCTACTCTCCCAGTTTCCTCTTCCTCTCTTTGTTTCCTTGTTCCACCATATACTTAAAATCAATACCATCTTTTTACCAGAACTCTGCGTATACACTACTACAAATGATGTGTGCCATTTTTCCCCCCCCTCTCGTATTCCCCCCCTTCTCCACCCCAGCCTCTCCCACCCCCGCCCTCCCCTACAGGCAAATAGGTCAAGCATGACCTATGTGTGATCGCCAGGGAATCAGCAGTCGCCACTTCTCCCCGCCTTCCTACCTCCCTCTTTTACAAATAAACAGTTACCCTCTTCTGGTTAACTGCCCTTATACCCCAAAACTTCAATCATAAAGGCTTTAGCTTTAATTTCAGAGAAAAAAAACTTAACCTGACTTTTAGTTACTATTTTCAGCTTTGCTGGGTAAAGAAGGTAGGCTTCTGAACCCAGAGATTGTATACTCGGAATCAGCTGCCTCAATCTCCATCTACGCTCTACCGTAGCATGGCAAAAGTCAGGCCTTGCAAAAAATGACACATTATTAAAAGACTTTCTTGACTCAGGTTTGGCCTTATCTAAGATCAACTGCCTCAGTAGGAAATTTCCAACGAAAATCAAAATTGCCCTTGGTTTACCCCCTTGGGCCCCTTCCTGCCCCCTTTTAAAGAACGGAAAGCGGTGGGCTCTCTGGATTTCATGTTCCCATTGCCATGATGCTAATTCTGGGAAAGCTCCTTTTAACAAATTCACCACGAACAGTCTGATGTCTCCTCCTTCCAGTCCTTCTTCAATTCCTAGCAGTCTGATGTTATTTCGCCGCTGCCTATTCTCAAAATCCTCAAGTTTCCAGTTAACATCTTCAGCAACCTTCTGATGCTCTTCCTTGTATGACTTGATCTCTCTCAAGTCATCCTCCACTTTCCCCGTTCTTTCTTCTACATGTGTCACCCTCTCCGCCATCTCGTCTTGCCTTTGACTTATCTTCCTCAATTTATTCTGTACCTTTCTAGCCTCATGCCTAGCTCTCCTACTTTCCCCTCTAGCCTCTGATTGCATCAACTTCAGCGTGTTGAATAATAGATCCAGAGTAACAGGTGGTTGTGTGGGCTGCAAAGAACCCTGCTCTCTGACCATTGTAGCCGGGCTATCCTGCTCTAAAAAGGAGAATGTGGTAGTAGAGTAATCCCAGGCTAGTTTTTTAGTGGGGTCTGTAGTGCTGCTTGCTGAGGATGGTTTTCTTCTGGATAAACGCTTTTTTTGAGTATATTTCTGAACCGGAGAGCTACTACCTGTATCTCCCCCAGTTGATTCGTCAGAACTCTCTCCAGTAGGAAGCGACTGCGACTGGGAGTCTTCTTCTACCGAGTAGAACCTCTCCGCAGAGGCTGCCTCAGATATAAAATGCAATTCAGTGGAGTGGGCAGTAGAAGCTGATGATTCACCGCCTGATTTCCCTCCTTCTCTTTCCAAGCACGCTTCTGCTTCATTCTCCCATAGCGGAGGCATTGCTTGTGCAGTGTCAGTTGTTAACAAACCATTCGCTAATCCATCATCGTTGTCCAGAGCTATTGTCAAGCCCCTATCTTTATCTAATAATTGCAAAGTCAAAGTGTTAGCCTCCAGCACTTCGTTACCAACCTTATGCAGTATATGCTGTGTTTCTGGGGCCATGTTACTTGAAGGCTGTGCGGGAGTGACCACTGCAGTACTCTCACCCTCTGCATCTCTCTCAATCCCATGTGTGGCAGTAGCACTAGCAGTGGATGCAGGCAGCGCCTCAGCCGGCTTTCCTCCAGCGGGTCTTTCTCCCTGTTGCTTGGTTACCGCTATCCCAGCGCCCGCGCTGGCGCCCTGCACTGCCTTCTCTCCCTCTCCCTCTGCCGGCATCGGCCCACGGACCTTGCTGACAGGATTCGCAACTCCTTTAGCTACTGCGGCAACTGTAGCAACATGTACTGAATCAGAATCGGCCACGGATACAATCTTACCGCCGCCGCTCCCGCCTGGATTCAAAGGTATGTTTGAGAAGCTTTCCGTCACTGAAGGCTGGCGCATAGCACTCTCTTTCGTCTTCTTGTAGTTTCCGCTATCCTTCACCAAGGCAGGGATGTCACCGCCCGGTTTCCTCAAGCCTGGTTCTAAATGCCAACACGACTGCAAAGAGCGCAGGATGTAAAAGAAGGCAGAGAAAATAAAAGCGGGAAGCCCGGTGAAATTGACTCTAGCAAAGCCCCTAATGCTAAGGAGAAAGTTAAGACGGATATGAAGCAAGACTCTAAACGCGATGCAAAAATGGATACAAAAGTAGCACAGAGAGCGCTCTGTTTTCAAGATTTTATTCACTAGATCTCCCCACTCCTCTACAGAAGACTTAAGTTCACAGAAGGTTTGTTTTTAAACCTACTTGTGTTTGAATGCACTCGACCTAATTCTCTTTGAGTGACTTATAAAGCATCAGACAGTAATGATGCTTTCTGGCTGTGTTCAGTGATGTTTTAAGGCATGGGCGAAGTCGACAGCTGCCCAGGACCCACCTTCAAAGAGCCCCCCTAGGAAAGGCATTTGTTTTCTACTAGACCACTGTGAAGTCTAATTCTCTATCTAAATCTTTCCTTTCCCCCTTTCTTCCTACATCTATTGCTGATTTTTGTGGTCCCAACAATACTTAGGGTGTTTTTTGTGACCGTGATAAAGTTTAACATATAACTTTGCATTATTTAGATTCTTACAAACTTGAATTAATAGTAAATGGGAAATACAATTCAAATCTGTTCCCTACAGGCCCCCAAACATTTCTTGTCTGGGGTCTCAAAAGTCCTTAAGTGACACTGTCTGTTTTTATTGTTGCAATTTGCTTGTCTCAATTCATTGCTGCTGGCCGCCAACCCACTCCTACCATCAACTGTTTACTGCTTAGAACGGACTCTACATCAAAGTAGTAGCAAGTGCTAATCAATCCCCCCTAAAAAAAATAGAGAAATAATTAAGTTTATTTGGGTGTTGGACACGTGGGCGGACCGCACTGATCGGTACTTGGAGATCGTGGCGCAATGCAGACGACAGGCGAGCGGCAAAGAGCTGGGTCTGCCAAGACAACCCTGGGACCACAGAGAGTTAAAGAGCTCAAGGGCCTTGTGAGCTTCCACACAACCTGCACAGGGACTTTTTGCCATTAAAAGGAGGTATGCGCTTGCGCAGTCACAGTCAAAGAAACAGCACATTTACAATTAAAAACATCTTTAGGAAATGATATTTGTAAAAGAAATGGAAGCCTGTTTATACAGAGGCAAACTGTAATTAGCAGAAATGACATTCACCATCAAAAACAGGCACAAAAACATAGGGGCAGATTTATGTTAACTGGCGCATCCCCAGGGATGCGCCAGTTAACATGCGCCACAGTGCGCCACAGCTCCGCCAGCCATGGTGCGCCGCATTTATAATGCGGCGCACCATGGTGCAAAAACGGCACAGATGCGTGACGCATCTGTGCCGGAAATGTGGCGCATTGCTGGAGTTGCGTCGCAAGCGCGACGCAGCTCCAGCAAGCCTCGGGGTGCCCCATTTTAACAATGCTGCGTCAAGACCTACGCCTGCTTCAAGCAGGCGCAGGCTTTTGACGCAGCATTGGCTTAAAAGTGACTGAGTGAAATCTCATAGATTTCACTCAGCCACTTTTGCGAGGCGCACCTGCCCCGGAACGCCCACCCTGCGCCAGAACGCCCACAAGCGGCGCAGGGCTTTACAACGTGACGCATCTGCCTAGATGCGTCACGTTGTAAATCATTCGTAGGGATGCGCCACGTTTACGCCGCCTTGCGTGACGCAACAGCGGGGTAAACGTGGCGCAAGGGCCTCATAAATCTGCCCCATAGACTCTATCAGGACAGCCCCAGACTGGCTAGTGTGTCAGAGGACTAAAACCCTTCTTACCATGGTCCTGCTATTCGACCAGGGGCTGCAGATTACAGGAAATTGGAAATGCAGCAATAGGTCTCCAACTTGGGACCTGAGAAGAATAGTGACTGAGCAGCAGACAGACGTCTGCTAGAGCAACAGACGTGCAGACCCTATTCACAATGGTGTTTTGGAAGACAAGAAGTTGTACTTCTGTACTACCCTTTTACATACTCTTACACACCTTGTATTTACCCCAAAAACAATGTAAATGGAAATATAATGGGAATCTTCATACACAATTACATTGGACTGTGCACGTTCTGCACTTACTCTAATTAGGAGTTTGATCTTTCGGGACTGATTCATAAAGGTGAGTAAGAGTATGAGGTGTGCGCTGGGTCCAGGGTGACTGACTCCGAAATCTGGGGATCACGGTTCGATCGCCGGCACCATGTGACTCTGGACAATAGCTTGCTTAATCTTCCCGAAGGCCCCCAGCGCCTAGAGACCCTAACGGGTGATGGTTCGCGCATTACAAATGTGGATTAATAAAGATTACTCTTTTAATACTACTATCCATTTTCATAACTGTTTTCGGGAATCAGGTCCAGGGAAAACAAGCTGTGCTTCCAGCAGGATATAAAAGGCTCTCTTTGCAGAGAAATTACAATGTTGCATCTTCTACCAAAGCCCAAATTGCCTATGTGTATCTCTCGCTCTGTGGGGCAATTATTGAATTATGTCACTCAGCCATCAAATAATCAACCAACCACAAGAGATTGAGAGAAACTACATACGACTGCTCGTCGAATGACCCAGCCAACCCAAAGCAAAAGAGAGAAAGGAAATAACTGTAAAATGGAAAAAGTGCGCAAAACAGAGAAAGCAGGGATCAAAAAGAAGTCTTAAGAATGAGCTAATGAGCTAAAGAGACTGTAAGTGTATGGGGTAGAGTAGTGGAAGAAAGAGACATGAGGTGACATGGCAGCCTCGGTATCCAGCAACCCCGGAATTTAGCAGTGAACTCCTGGGAAAAACTTTGGGCTCATTTCTCCTATTTTATTTATTTCTTTTTCTATACAAATTAAGCACCGGACAAGGGTGATTCGCAGACCTTATGAATACTGGTAAAAGTCTGCATGATCTTGGTAAAAAAACAGAGAGGAGTATTTCTGTTTCTTAACAGAGCAAAACAACCCACCTCCAAACAAATGCTCTATATGAGGCGTCAAAAACAAATATATATTATGCAACAACTTTTTTAAATAGAATAAATCAAATTATTGTCTTTATTTATAATTTCTTAATCAATATTTTAGAACATACCTTCAGGATGATAAGTTAACAAAAGTGAACCATCTGACCCTCACAACCTAAAACTCATCACAGTCACAAACTTCATACATACCACTCATACATTACACACCTCCTATAACTCAATAAAACTGAGGTGACCATGCCTCTTTGGCATAGAAGTAACATAGATCAAGAGGAAAAATAAATTGCCTCTAAGTGCAAATCCTAGCAAGAAGTTAATCATTATACATTTTGGAATATTATTCGGTCTGAACAACATTTACAGGTTTCTGGGAAGTATATATTATACAATTTATAATATTGAAGGCCTAATTATAATATTGGAGGACAAGGTTACTCCATCACAAGTGTGACGGATATCCTGCCCTCCAAATTTCAATTCGATTATATCCTATGGAACTTGTAATTCAGGCCCGTAATCATTTATGTCGTCTTAGTTAATCGTATTCCATTGCCATGTCGGAGAAGAAGCGCAGGTGTCTACTTGCATTTCGGTGTTAAGTGGTCAGCCGACAACATCCCTTCTTCAGGGCACAAATCTGAGATTCAAACCAAAATCAAACAACAACGAGGGGAGAGAACAAGAGGGAGCAGATGCCCACCGGTTCTTTGTTCTCACAGGAATAGTCCAATTTCTGCCGTCAAATTGCCGAACATATTGATAAGATGGATATCTCTGGTCTGATCCCAGGACTTCCCACTAACTCCGAGAGAGGCTTCTCAAATTTGCCTTCACTCATGGACGTCATTTGTGAGTAGTCAGGGGTCACAGTTTCAACCTTTAACTTGCTCCCTGCTACTCCTGGTACTTCCTTTATGACCACTGGCCTCAGAGGAGGCAAATGTTTTGAGAGCCAGGAGTAGCAGGGAGTAAATTAGAGGTCGGAGCTAAGACCCCTGTCTACTCACAAATGACGTCTATACCTTCAATTATCTAAACATGGATGGTTTCCTCGCATAGGCCAAAGAGTGGAGAAATCAGGATTCAAAATGGTTCCCACTGATTTGAAGAGGTCCAAGCTGCATAAATTCCTCAGCGAGAAACCGCCCCAGTCTGCAGGACTGCAGCAGCATCTCCCTGAGAAGTTTATATGGCTTGTAAGATATGAGTAATATGTTTGAAGTTTGTGAGAGTGATGAGTTTTTATCATTTCAAATCTTTATTCTGGGAATCTGTTGTAAAAGTACAGATTAAACACAAAATAGTCATAATAAAACTAGCATGAGTAAAACAGTTACATAAAAACATGCTACTTACATCATTATAAAACCTGGTTGTTAAAGATCATTTCAATCATAATAACACAATTTGGTACACATTCTACAATAAAGCGCGTGCTATCCTGTCCACTTCAATCAAAAAAATAAAGTGCTAGGTGCTTGCGAGTGTCTGCCGGACTGCGGTTGTATCTCGCTGAGAAGTTCATGCGACTTGTAAGTTATGAGTGGTGTGTATGAAGTTTGTGAATGTGACGAGTTTTAGTTTATGAGCTTGATTTGGTTTCCTTTTTCTAAATATCATGCTTAGGTCATTGTGTTCTAAAATATTGATAATGAATTTATAAATAAAGACAAGATTTTATTTGATTCAATACAAAAAAGTTGTTGCATTATTCATATTTGTGTGCGACTCTTCATGTAGAGAATGTGCTTGGAGGTGGGTTGTTTTGCTCTTTTTTGTGTTGTTTTCTCTGTCCCGCTCCTATATGAGTTTATAGCCTTGATCAACCCTTTACTTCTCTTGAATTTCTGGGGCATATTACCAAGCATAAGCGATAATTATCGCTATGCTTGGTTAGCGGCAATAATTTTATCGCTGTGCTTCGCCTATTTTTATCGCTTAGGAGCCTTGCTATTAACAAGGTTTATCGCCTAAGTGATAAAAATCGGCCGAAATGCATGAATATCGCTGAAAAGTCAGCGATATTCATGCATTAGCGAGCTAATGCTCTTAGCCACGTTATCCACCTCCCATTGGATAACCTGGCTAAGAACAGCTCAGGGCAGGTGTTAGCTTTTGGAGATATTCGCGCTTAGCGCGAATATCTCCAAAAGTTGGTAATAGGAGATAGCGATGTTAGCGACTGTTTTCAGCCGCTAGCATCTTGGCACGCCCACTTTGCATGTCATTACCGATAATTATCGCTGACATGCAAAGTGGGCCCCTAAATGCCCGCTGAAATTATCGCCGCATTAGCGGGGAAAAAGTCCCGCTAATGCGGCGATAATGGCCCTTGGTAATATGCCACTGGCTGTTTGGGGCATCATTCCACCTCCTTTGAAGTGTTTGCATTGGAACGAATCAGAGACTACTGTATATCTAAAAAATACACGGAGTCATCGCACACTACATTATTATCATCTCCCAGATGCACTGCATGCATACAGCAATCATTTATTTCCTGTATTTACACTACAGCAAGATTTTATAATGAGTTAGCCAGGTCTATAAATGCAACCAATGCTTATTGGTTTTGCCAATGTTTGTTCTATGAGCCTGCCTAACCCTGACCTTGCTTTTATCATTTCTCCATCACCACAGAAGCTTTATACTGAAGTCACCAAGCGAATTGTATCTGTAAGTCTCCGGCCTGCAGTAATAGTTGTGCTGGGCTGTTAGTGATGGTGAATCAATAAGTAATGCATTTTCATACTTGACCATTGGCCACCGGCCCTTTCTCCTGAGTGCTATAATTATGAGCTATGACAGAGTATAGCAATTACCAGGATGCAGGGGTGGCTGTTGTAAAGCCTGCTGTGATGCGGTTCAGCCTGCGCCATCACCTTGCTAATTTTCTCAAGGCCGATTCCTCGAACGAGGGCATACAAACATGGCCGCCGCGGAGAGACGGGCACTGTAGGCGGCAGGTCCCCCTCGCTTCAGAGCGGCTAATGAGCGTTTAAGAGCTTGCCCTGTTGCCCTGTCATCATTTGGGTTAAAATGAACATGAATTAAGGCACCTCGGCTGGAGGGGTGTGCCTAGCCTCCATTTTGTGTATGCATAATTGCTCCAACGAGGCTAAAGATCAGTCTTCTTCATTCCTCGTCACTGTCACTCTTGCATAAGACCCTTGCACTCCATATACATTTTAACTCTTTAGGCATTGCTACAGAAATCGAATGGTAGTCTGTGATAACATTAATATAATTTATGACAGAGGATTTGCTGCTTGTTTTTATTTTAATGACAAGTGACAACATTCTGCAAATAAATTCAGTGATATATTATATCTCTTGCAGAAAGGATGCGTAAATTGAAAGAAAATAGTCAATGTAAGATTTTCTCCCTTAACCCCTCCCCCCGAAAACGTTTCTGCTAATGCTTCACGAATTCACCCAAAAATTGCTTGTCGCTGTCATTATCTCTCTGCGTCTTTATTATGGAGACGGACTGTACCTTGTTCTTTCTGCACCCCGAGATATTGTATTGAATTTTACGATATCTAAAGTGCTTCTGTGTCCTGTACCTCTTATAAAAGCTTCAGGGGCTCTCCATGTGGGTGGCCACATAGAAGCCATTCTTCGAGTGTATGGATGAGGGAGGCACCACACGCATCACATCTTGCTGATTTAACATGCAGCTGCTAGAGTTCTTATGAGGGTCCATGTATACTTTCACCAGCTCCTGCTGATACAAAATACAGCCTCTAACTTGCAAGGACTTTCTACCTTCTCCAGCAGTTACTCTGGATACAAAGTGCAGCTTCTAATTTGCAAGAATTGCAAGGACCTTCTACCTCCACCAACAGTTACTCTGGATACAAAGTGCAACTTCTAACTTGCAAGGACCTTCTACCGCCTCTAACAGTTACTCTGGATACAAAGTGCAGCTTCTAACTTGCAAGGACCTTCTACCGCCTCCAACAGTTACTCTGGATACAAAGTGCAGCTTCCTAATTGCAAGGACCTTCTACCTCCACTAACAGTTACTCTGGATACAAAGTGCGGCTTCTAGCTTGCAAGGACCTTCTACCTCCACCAACAGTTACTCTGCATACAAAGTGCAGTTTCTAGCTTGCAAGGACCTTCTACCTCCACCAACAGTTACTCTGGATACAAAGTGCAGCCTCTAACTTGCAAGGACCTTCTACCTCCTCCAACAGTTACTCTGGATACAAAGTGCAGCTTCCTAATTGCAAGGACCTTCTACCTCCACCAACAGTTACTCTGGATAAAAAGTGCAGCTTCCTAATTGCAAGGACCTTCCACCGCCTCCAACAGTTACTCTGGATACAAAGTGCAGCTTCTAGCTTGCTAGGACCTTCTACCTCCACCAACAGTTACTCTGGATACAAAGTGCAGCTCCTAGCTTGCAAGGACCTTCTACCGCCTCTCCTTTGCAAGAATGTGTTACAGCCCCAACAGTTTACAGTAGTCTACATAGCCCTGTCACCAGCTTCCTCTGACTCAAAGGGCCAGATTTACTAACATCTGACGCAACACTGCAAGCCAACTTGGTGTGTTGTGACAAATGGAGAGGGAAGGAATGCACCATATTTACTAAGATATGGCTCATTTTTGTTCTCTATGCTGGCACACTGAGTGCTGCCTAGTGAAAGCGCAGGCCCCCTTGCGCCATGGTGCAAAGGTGCCTGCGTTACAGGCAGGATTGTTTTTGTGAAGAAGGGACACCTTGGTAAATTTGGGACTGCAACAAAATCCATGGGTGGATTTGTGGGGGCGCCCACACGCCACAGAGGAAACACCTCTCCGACGCAGAGTAGTGCAAGGCAGCGATTTGCTCTGCCTTGAGTTACTCAGATTTACTAAGCCATGCAGAGCCAAACAAGTTGATTTTGTGTGACTTAGTAAAACTTGCTAAAGTCCCTGCATCGCCTTGCAAGCCAACGCAAAGGCTTTGCCAATGTGGTCAAAAATGCACTCCTAGGTAGCGCTCTGCACACCTACAAAACCACTGAGAGGGGCCAGCATACCTTCTCCACCTTCACCCACCAATACAAAATGTGGCTACTACACTTCTTACAGAGGCATGTGTACCTTTCCCAACCGCACCTTAAAGTGAAAAATGCGGCTTCCAGACTTGTATTGGGGTCCGCAGACTTCATTCACCGGCTTAGGCTCCTGCAAAAAGAGGTTGGTAGACCTCTTCGCGGGGTCCAATTACCTCTTTCACAACTAGTACTGATATCAAATGTACCTGCTTAACCTCTTACTAGGACCTGTATACCACCTCAACACCTCCAGCTGATACACACCGCATGAGCTAGATCTCTTCTAGGGGCCTTCCTCTGCCTCCTCCACTACAGCTGCTTATAAAAAGTGCTGGTGCTGGTCTTCTTATGGGGGCTTGCACATCTCCTCCACCTCCACTCATCAAACACTTGTCTAATGTACATCTAACAGGGTAAGTGTAAATGTGCCACCAACTTCTGCTGATGCAAAATGTGGCTTTTGTAGGGGCCCGCATTCCTCCTTCACCTGCTCCGAATGATATCAAAGCTGAGGCTAGACTTTTTATAGGGTGGGCTCTCAAGAGACTCTATTTCCACAGATCTACATCCTCTGCATTGATGGTCTCTGGCAAAAATCAAATAATTAAATCAGCAATCCCTTGTATATGCCAACAGTGTATGTTATATATGTATTTAACAGCAACAAAAACATGCTTGTTCCTCCGCTGAAACAGTCACTTCAGTTTAATCTTGAAATCCTTCGACTATACGTATTTCATCGCGCTTAATGGTTGTGCGCTGCGACTTCTTCAGGGCTAAGAAACAAACAAATGTATAGGAGTTGGAAGTAAAAAATATCCATCACTTTACATATGATGTCAGTTACCTTTTGTGACAGTATGTCTATTGCAAAGAGCGGCCCAGTCTAATCCTCGAGCCTGCACATATCACCAATGCTGTAAAAGGACAGACTTGTGCAGTTAAAATGATTGCCAATCCATACAGAATCGTCCGCAATGTCAGATAAGTCTATTTCTGGTGACCTATTTTGTGACATTCCATCACCGAACTGACTTTTCGAAGGTGAATTTAAAAAAAAACGGCACCCCCTCAATGTTGCCTGAAATTAAGAAAAGGAATATTTGCAATCTAAAAACACCTAGGGGCAGATGTATCATCCGTTTTTTTTGTCGCAAACGCTGCGATTCGGAAAATAGCAGCGTTTGCGACAAAAAAACCAGGATTTGGAATGTATCATTCAAAAAGCCTCGCAATATTAAGGAATCGCTAATTTAGCGATTCCTCAACATTGCGAGGCTTTTAAGAAATGGCAAATTGCGATTTAATATTTGAAATGTATCAAGCATTTCAGTGTTGCGATTTTTGACTAAGAATTCGCAAATTACCATCAACTTGTAGTTGGTGGTAACTTGCGAATTCTTTTCAAAAAGCACTTTTTTTAAATTCTAAAGGTGCCATCTGACGCTCATACATGCCCTTAGGGCATGTATGTGCGCCATATGCGTACACATATCAAATTCAGGGGTGCAGCAGGGTGTCCTTAAGACACCCTTGCACCCTTGAAATTATTCTCAATTTGTGATTAGTTAATTGCTAATCGCAAATTGAGTATAATTTTACATTCATTCCTATGGGCCTCCTGGCCCATAGAAATGAATGGGAAATTATTCCTTAATTGCGATTAGCAATTTGCTATTCGCAATTAAGGAATTCTAAGGAATCGCTAATAAATAGCGAAATTCTACATACATACCATTTTGCACTTCTCAAATAGCGATTCCTTAACAATCGCTATTTGAGAAGTGCAAAATGGTATCTTGATACATCTGCCCCCTATACTCTCTTTGTATGCACCCTAAACAGAGAAAGGGTAAAAAAGTTTAAAAAAAAGAAAAATACAGTGCTATTAGAATTTCGAATCAACCAGGAATGGTCAACAGTGATAGTTGAGACCAAATACCGCAAGGAAACCAACCTTAATTCCGGTTGCATTTCCGACCTAAAATGGGTTCTAGAGCTCAGTGATAATTACACAGTGACAGGCATCAGGGTATAATCTGTCCAAAAGTGTAGTGTATTTCAGAAGTCTTTTCTGGGGATAAATGAAAAATAAAGACAGACCATTCATCGCGACAAAACACGTGTTGGCGAAGGATTTCAAGATTAAACTGAAGTAACTGTTTCAGCAGAGGAACAAGCGTGTTTTTTGTTACTGTTAATGATATATATATAACATACACTGTTGGCATGTGCAAGGGATGTTTGCTTTAGTTTATCGGTGGTTATCCACACATTGGGGAGTAGGGTGGCTCTCTCTACCCTTATGCACTGCAATCCTAATGTTTCACTAGCAAATACCCACTGCGTGTTTCCCAGGAGCGCCTTTACCCTATATATATATAAAGTTCCAAAAATTAAATAATGGTCCTCTCCTGGCTCATGAACCAATGGGTTCTTAGCAGGACACAGAGATCTGCTCAGCACCACAACTAAACTGAGCAAATTATTTTGTGTCTCTTTGGAATATTTTGACTGACTTTAAGAATTCTTTCAGAATGAACCTCAATGCCAATGTCACGAGACGAACAGCGATAAGTATACAGTCTACGCATCTCAACCAATCAATAGAGGTGGGTGAAAGGCAAGAGTACAGCACAGGGAGGCAAAACCCCAAGATCAGGGGCGTATTACATAAGGTGCCCCAGCGGAGATATTTGGGCCAGCATCTGGCGGTTGTTCCAGGTCCTGACAGCGAAACTCTGGAACTCTCTCCCGCTTCACATTCGTAGTATCATCAACCACACCTCATTTTGTAAAGCTATTAAAACTCATCTTTTCCATATGCTATGGGCCTTGCCTCTCTCCTTCCAGTCTCCTCCTATCATCTGCTACAATTCACGCCGGGACGCCCCTTTTGCTGGGGCAGCTGTGCGCTCTACAAAACCTTTAACATAACATAACAGACAGCTGTTGAAAGGCAACTGCAAATTTACATGGTCTGAAGAATGTCAGGTTGTGTTTCAGGTGATAAAGGATGACATTTGCACTGCGTCAACTCTTCAGGGTTTTCATCTAGCATTGAAAAGCGCTGTGACCATAGGTTCCAGCTGAAAAGGTTTGGGGGCAGTTCTTTTTCAGACTGATAGTCATGGTAACAAGTGTGTCATTGCGTTTGATTCACGTGCGATTACCTCAATAGAAGAGAGGCACTTTGTTAATGAGAAGGAGGCCCTCAATTGCGTTTGGAGCACAATCGAGCCTTTATCTGGGGTTCTCATTTTACCCTAAGAAGTGGTCACAAACCGTTAATGAAAGTTCTGACCACCAAAGGTTTTTTGAAAGCTTCTCCAAGATTGACACATATGTCCATTACATTGTTAGACTATAACTATGATGCGTGGTATGTTCCAGGTGTCAAGAATAGAATTGCTGATTTTTAAGTACGTTGCCTCTTCTCTTGAAAACTGGAGGAGGAGTTTGAAGACATATGTGTTGCAAAAATCATTGAAGGTATACATGAACATGAATGGATTGAGGCCACTGAAAAGGATGAAGTGTCACAAAAATGAAGGGTTTGGATTCTAGAGGGGTGACCCGTCAAGAACAATGTCGAAGAGGGTGTGCATGCTCATTTGGAATTAAGACATGAGTTGTCTGTGGAGATGGCAAAGTTGTTCGAGGAGGCAGGATAATTCCACCAGAGTGTTTCAAAGACAAGTTGCTGGATATTTGCCATAAGGCCATCCAGGGATAACTGAAACCGATTCTAGAGTGAAATTCTTGGATTGGTGGCTGGGTATTGAACAACACATAGAAAACAAAGGAGTTGTGTGTTGTGGAACAATTCAGAAAAAAATCCTCATCACCATGAAACCACCTCTTTGTCCATTAAGATGTCCAAACACGCCTTGGGAGTGGTTGGGTTGGACATTTCAGTCCCCATATATGATGGATTCCACTCTAAGTAAATAATTGCATTGATCGATCATTTTGTAAAGTGGCCAGAAATTGAGGTGGTTAAAAAATTCGATACTCAAACGGTACTGTGTTTTTTAGAAAAAATATTTTCAAGAGAGGGGATACTTAAAGTAGTTTTGACTGATAATGGTCTCCAATTCTGTTCAGATGTGTTCAATTCGTTTTTAAAAAGAAATGGTGTATTGCACAAGACCACATCCATATACCACCCAGCTGTTAATGGAACTGTTGAGAGCTTCAACAGGGTGCTCAGAATGCAATACAATTAGCTAAGGAAGCTAAAATGTGTTGGGTTAAGGAAGAGTAGAGAGCCATGTGGTCATATAGGGTTACGTCATCCTCTACTGGTTTCAGTCCTTTTGAAGAAGTCTGAACTGGCATTCAGGAAGGCACTAATAACCAATTGTGTTAGGCTCCTGTAGCTCTCTCCCCTCTTTCCTCTCTGGTTCTCTGCATTTAGAGCCGGGACACTTCCGTTGGGGGTAGCCGTACGCTTTATAAATACCTCTTGTTATTATTAAGTATGAGATGTAGGACTCCTTCTGGGAAGGACAATGTGGGTTGGATGAAGTGTTCCAAAGTGAGTGACTGGACCTCTGTAGCAATCAAGGAACTGTTGTCTAAGGCACAGGATAAATGCAAAACTTACAATGATAAGAAGAACAAATGTATGGATGTGGGGATTCAAGTTGGAGACTGGGTCAGGGTTAAAAGGCCTGGCATTTTTGGAAAAGATGGGGGAAATTATTACATCCTTCACATGTAGAGAAAGTACTGTGCAATTCTATTCAGTTGAGTGATGAGAAGGTGTGACACTTGGGGTGCATTTCCCTATACAAAGGAGGAATTAATGATACAAAGTTTCGTTCTGATATTAACACCAAGAGTTCTGATCGTTTTTGTGTGATAGCGGTCATAGGTTGTTGAGGAGGATGAAGTGGAAACGGTGTTGAATGGTTGCAACGGGAGGATTATGATGGTGACCAACCAGAGACGAAGCCTTCTACCTCCAAAGTAGGTGATGATGCAAGAATCAGTAGGTTGGTTTGCAAAATCACAAGACCAAAGAAATTACAGGACTTTGTCGGCAATTAGTTACGTTCTTTCTCGTAGGTTTTGTTTGTGTTGCTATATAATTAATATCGTCTTTTCGTTTTATTAGGGAAAAGATGTGTTGTATTGAGAATTACATTATTATATCTTTGTAGTTATTGTATTAACATTTATTCCATTATTTGTCCTTTTGTGTTTTCCTAGTGTAATGGAATATAGATGTTACAACTATACGCTGCAACTTTAGATGTTAATTTATGATCTACATTACTGTTGAGTAGACTGCACCAGCTGGATGTATGCTGAGTTACGTCTTCGCTGGGGTCTTTATTTACAATAAAGCTTATAGCTTATATTTCCGGAGTGTATTTTCAACTACATACATCTCAGTTTGATTCTTTAAAGCAGTGTTTCCCAAACTTTTTTTGACCCGTGGCACCCCTGACCCACTGGCCATAAGTTGTGGCTCCCCACTACGTCACTTTTCCTTGTCGGGTGGAGAGATGCAAGCCCAGCCCTAGGAGCACCTCCATCCCTCTCCCCGAAAACAGCTGGGATGAAGCTGGTGAAGGTATCACCACCATACAGCGTCCCTCCCGCCCACAGCCCCCGCAGCGCCAGCAGAGTGCACATCCATGGATGCATGCTCCATGCCCTTCCCTCCAGTTCCCACTGGACACTGTGTGCTAGCAGCGCTCCCACAGCATCTCACAGATGAGGCGCCCACCCTTGGCCTCACTGCAAAATGTCTGCAGGGCACATGGAGCAGCAGTCACCCTGGCCCACTCTTGCTTCTCCACCAAAGCTCATTCATCAAGCAGCAGCACCCACTCTTTATCCCAGTGCCGGGGGACCTCACCCCTTGCCCGGCACTCTGTCTTCCCTCAAGGCCCACCAGTCCATCCAGAAAAGGAGGTGACCATGCTGGAACTGCCGCCCCATGCACACTCCATTCCTCGCACAGTACCGACAGCACTCAATGCCACAGCAGGAGAGGCGCACCCTGTGCCCGCTGTCCCTCTCTATCCCAACTCCTCAGCATTCCAGCTATGCGCTAGAGGTGATGGTTCGTTTCCCAGGCCTCCCATGTCTCTTCGCCAGCACCGCAGCCCCGAGCAAAGGTACACAACTCTGACCCATTCAGCCCCCTCCACCAGCCACCCCTCCAGTGTGCCTAGGTAAGTGTGTTGGCATCCAGAATCTACTGCCCCCCCCCCCCCCCCCCCCCAGTGTGCCCGCTCCATGCCCCAGAGTGGAAGTCCATTCCCAGGATCTCCGCCCCCTCCACCCCAGGCCCCTCAGCATGCCAGCTCCACGCCTCGAGGTGGAGGCACGCACCATTGCGCCTGCCGTCCCCCTCTCCAAATGTCCCCTCCCCCCGACTCCCACCCCCCGTCCCGGAGTGGAGGTGTCCAACCCCTCCCCTACTCCCACCCAGGGTCGTCGATGGCCCGAGGCCAGGCAGAGCCAGTCTCTCAGCAGCAGCACTGGCTCCCGGAGACAAAGCCATGAGAGACCCGTAAAAGAGGTCACACCAACCCGCTGCAGCCTCCTCTCCCTTGCAGGAGATTGCAAGAGCCCCAGGAGCGCAGTAGAAATCTGTGTCCAGCAGCCGAACCTGGAAAACACAATCCAAATGCAAATGAGTGAAATATTCATAAAGAAGGTGAGCGTTGTACGCCCCCGCTGTGAGAGGTCTCGTCTGGCGACGTTGACAAACATCAGCACTTATCTGTCTTTGTTCTTGCCACTTCCAGACCTCCCCAAGTGTCACAACGACCGCGTGAAAACAATGCCATCTGTATTACAAACAGCAAACCCAATCTAGTGCCGCAGGGGAAAGCCGTCAAGCAGTCCCTTCACAACAACTGGTGCCTGAGTACTGACCACAGAAAACCGGTCAGGCGCAGCGGTTCCCAAACTGGTGCACATCTATTCGCGGCGCCCCAAACAAGTTTTGATGGCAAACCGGGGTGCCGCTGCTCACAGATTTGGAACCACTGCTTTAAAGATTTGAGGAGATTGCTCTGGGGGAAATTCGTATGGGCATCTCAATAGGCTGCATTTCCTATTCAAAGTCCCATACTAATTTTTTGCTCACTGCGGAAGCAAAAATCTGCTCTGCAGAAGTGCAACAAAAACAGGATGATTCAGTCTAGCCTCTTTGCTTTGATGTTAAATATATTTTGAAAAATAAGAAACATAACAGATATGTTTCTGTTGGGCTCATTAGCCAGTTCATGAACCAAAATTCTTATGAAAATTTAAATGTGATTTGCACAGACCCCTATCTACCACTGGACATTTTGGCATATTTAAACGGCTTCTCCTAGTTTGCATGCTACATTGCCAAAAATGCCTATAATTACCCACAATTTAAATTGTTTTGACTCAAGGATACAAAGAATCACAAGTCAAGCCAATGACTTGTAAGTCAAAATGGAAAAGTAAAATGGCTAAAAGGTAGCAAAATTGCTAAGTTCCAAGGCTGTTTCAAGGCCCCTAGTTCCACTAGAGATTACAGCCAGAGGTGTCCCCTACTTCCTAGTTACTAAATTGTAGCCTAGGAAAGCTTTTTAAAAAGGTAGCCAAACTAACTCTTCTCCGTGGCCTATCCAAGATGTTAGACTTGACCATCTCTGCAGGGTCACCCCCAAATATTTTTACTTTACCCCTCCTATTTTTGCTAAATTAATTTCTGTTGGCCCTAGGACTATGTGAACTTTACCACTGCTATACGGTGCTAACATGCTTGTGCCCACTCCCTAAAAATTTTAGCTTTGCGTCCAACTGAATAGCAAATTTTATTTACTTATAAATGCATAGTAAAGTGGTTTCCATATACCGAGGGGCTGTTAACCCCTTAATTGCTGCCGTCAGCCAATGGCCGACGGCAACACTACCTGCCCAGTGCTGCCGTCGGCCATTAGCCGACGGCGCCCCACCCGCGCACGGAAACACCCGCACCGCGGCGGAATTACCGCCGCAGTTAACGGGTTAAATAAATGCTACTAGTGGGCCCTTAAAACATTTCCCAGGTCTGCCATTGAAGCCTGCATGCAGTCTTAAACTGCCAATTAAACTTGGCAAGTCTGAAACTCCTCTTATATTGCATACAAGTCACCCCTAAGGTCGGCCCTAGGTGGCCCATGGATATGTACATTTAAGTTTTACATGTTTTGCTTGTGAAAAACTCCTAAATTTGACTGGGTGTAGTTGGCCATTGGACTTTGTTTATTCCTCCCAGACAGTTACACAATAGAGAGATTAGGTGTGACTGGATGGGTTATCAACTGACAAGAAGATGGGTGGGGGAGCAGAGCTGGGCACAGCCCCACTTGCATCTGAAGAGGCTGTGCTCTGCCTCTACACCAAGGACTTGTCACCCCTGCAGTGTTCAGGCAGCCAGCTTGAAGTCATAGCAGGGGAAGCAGGAAATCTCAGCTGACAACTATCCAATCTTCTGGGTTACCGGGAGGCTAGCAATTCTGTCATTCAGAGGTTCAGAGTATTATAATGGGAGCCTCCATATGGCATTGGGAGCCTGATATAACTATTAGTACCACAGTGTCTTCTCCACCAGCACAAAGAACAGATGGAGCTGTCAGCAGTGCACTTTTGTCCACAAATAGTAGCATAAATAAAAAATTATCTTCTGTCAACTGAGAAAATTATTATATAAAAACAAGCACCCTCACATCCCTTCTCTCTTCAGCCTGGTAACTACATTTAATGCTATGAGCTGATGACTAGCCAGTGAATATATTTGCATCAGCCTTTGTTATCGGAAGAAAGGCCATGCACCCAGAGCCTGTTGAAATAAGTGGAGACCATAGGGCTACGCAAGGGCGGGACAAACGGCATGGCCGACTGTTCCACCTTGTGCTCAGAGCTTGATGCAGACACTGAGGGTAGAGATACAGGCAATTTTGAGGCACTTGTTCGATGATAACAAAACCAAGGAAATTAAGTAACAAAACTTTCCTTTCCTTAACGAAATGGTATATTTCTCTATTAAGGCATATAAAATTATATGAAAAATATAAAATTCCCTTATACAGCTGTAGTTGAACCAAAGTCTCAAAACCAGGTGTGAGTGAATTATACAAAAAGCGCAAATGGCCAGTACCTCAGGGCAAACATGTTGTAAGGCATTGCGTTTAGCCATATCAGTGGCTGTAGGTACAGCATGTGGCTTCAGTAATGCCTTGAACAAGTTATGCTTTCTTTAGTGCTTCTTGGACACACAGTGTCACCTTTGACCACACCTTGCCAGGGCTAGCCCCCATCCATAGGGAAGACACTTTTTACTTATTTAGAAAAAACAACGTCCCCATCTTCTGACTGTTTCAGCCTGTTATTGTGTTTGTTCTTATGTTGTTTTGCAGAGTGTTACAGCTGAAATTAATTTGCCTCTTGGTAATGAGAGGTGTCTTGTTTTTGTTGAATGTCATTTTCTTTATGTCTCCTGCCTCTTGTATCTTTCTATCCCTGGGTCTTTTACTTTCTGTCCCTCTCCTAAAGTTCATGTAGGTGTTCTTTGTACTTGATTTGTGTGCCAGTGTCCACATGACACAGTGTCCACATTTTCCTTCTCTATTCACCATATACTCACCTGAGTGCCCACATGCCATTGATTGTGCCCAACACTCCATTTTCCAAAGCAGGTATCTTCCTGCTCCAGCATCAGTTTCAATGTCCTAGTGTCAGTGCAGGAGTTTCCCTGCACCAATTAAGTGTCTTCTTGCCCCAGTGCACCTATTTCCAAGATCAGTTATCCAGGCCTTCCTCTCATTGTGTGTGTCTCCCCGACCTCGGTCTATGTCTCTATGGCCATGTGGCTATGTACCATTGTCCTAGTGTTCACCTCTAGGACACTGAGGTGTCCTAGAGACGACTCCTGGCACCCAGTGTCGAGATTGATGTCTTTGTCCGCTTGTCTATGTACTTCTGCTCATGCACCATTCATCTGCATCCATTTCTACCTCTTCTCGTATTCGTCGCTCTGCCCCTGTGCCAAATTTAATCTAGTGGTGTGAGGAGCTGCAAAGTTTTTTCACATGACCTTCATGTGTTTTGCATATAGCATCAAAAAATATGCAAAGGTGGAGAGTTCATGCAGTGTTCTATGTGACTTGGCCTGTCGCATTATAGACGGTCGTACTGGCCATAGTAGTTCCATCGGTACGCCTCTGCCGACAACCTCCCCAAAACCAAATGACACACAGACAAGTATGTTGGAATGAAGAAGTTGCAGGTTTATTTGTAGTACAAATAACAGGATGGGTTAACTGACAGGCGACCCCCTACACCCCGCAACCTCTTGTTGCAGGGCGCCTGAAGTTGAGCCAAAGAAACGGACACCAGCGGCCATAGCCCGGTGTGGTACCTGGGAGGAAATCCTCCCACCGACGGACCTATCGTCCACCCACCCCACCCTCCGGACAAGGGAGAGTTAACTCACACCTTCTCCATCCGGGCGGGGCGCTATCGGCAAGCCCCCGGTTGCTCAGGCTTGCAACCGCCCTAAGGACTAACGGAGCGCCGTCGAAACCAAGTCCCCAAGAAGGGCCCCTTGGATTATGTATGACTCAGCACGGTGCGTTTCGCACTGGGGCTTCAGGTCCTGTTCCTGCGCCTGTCCTGTATGGGGATCGCCTTGTACCTCTTCCACAGCCCTGGGCGTGGCACCCGCTGCGCCCAGAGCCCCCACTACCTAGCCCCCTATTCTCCTCTATCTGCATCCGGCTGTTTCCAGCGCCTCCCCTAGATCTAATAGGAATATTGCCATGCCTACTTTGGACAAATGTACCCCGTCAGATTCCCAGCAACCAATGGATTTTGCATGCAGCAAGCCGTGCCTGATAAAACCCACCCCTCGCTGTTCGTCGAATTTGCACATAGCTGCGTTTACGCGCCTGCGTGTAACTTCTAGCTCCTCCTGCGATGTTGCCCCATGCCATATTGGTCTTGGAGATATTTCTGACCACAATACGCTGCATTGTCCCAATTCAATGCTCATGATGCTCAAGTCTTTCCTCATTGCATCTAATAAACGCCTCTTGCCTAATGTTACCAGGTCGTTCCCCCCTAGGTGCACCACTAGGATGTTTGGCGGCCGCCTGTTCTCCCTCAATGTCCTACGCAGCGTTGCTAAAAGTGCCGCCCAATGCGGAACTTGGCCCCTTTTGTCGTGTAGCCTGCCAAGAATAGGCACCCCTGCATCACATGCTCCACATGGTATTTCGTGACCGGGGAGCCGTCTAAATGTATCAATAGCAGCCCCTCTGTACATGGACGGCAAGACAAGAATGCGGCTAGCAGGGCCACCGGGCAGTAGCTGTCGTTGCCCAGGCACTGTAATGAAATGCTCCTACCCCTGCCTGCCTGGTCTGTCTTTGAGAATTGTAAGTAAATCTCTACTGATTCAGCTGTCAGTCGTACGTCTTTCATCAGCAGAGCCCTAGAGTTCATCTCTTTCTTGGAGCGAGCCACCAACTCACCTATTCTAAAGGCTCCAAAAAATGCTAGGCTGAATGTCACTGCGAAGAGGGATGCTTCGTAGGCGGAGTGGGTGACCGTGGGAAGGGCATCTAGCATGCTTTGTAATGTCTCGTAATCAATGGGGGCCCTTTGGTCTGCTTGTTTAGGCATCATTCTTGTCCAACCTTTGAGTGCCGCCCTGGTTGTAAATAATGTGGTTGGGTCCTTTTGACCTAACAGCCTGGCATGATGCCCGATAGCAGACAGGTGCCCGGCCATCTCCGAGTGGCTCTTCCCCTCATCTTTCGCCCAAACCATGAATGCCTGCACCCTGTCAACCTGTATTGAAGCCTCCTGTTCCCAAGAGCCCATGATTTCACAAAATGTTTTTACGTAAGTCTGATATCTTCTCATAGTCCCGGGTGCCAGGGACATCTCGCCGGGCTCAGCAGGTGCCAGAGCTGAGCCGGGAAAGGTGTCATCTCCTCCCTCGCTCTTGGCCACGCCTCTCGAAACCGCTGCCAATGAATACTTGAAAGTGCGTCAGAAGCCGTATTCAGGACTCCTGGGATTTGCATAGCTCTACATTCCACGTTATTGTACAGACATACTTTGACTAATTCCCTAATTAAGCATAACACAAGTGCACAAGAGGCCGACAGGGTGTTGATGGCTTGGACCACAGCCATGTTGTCAGACCACAGAACCACCCTTTTTGCAGTTAACAAGGCAGGCCAGAGGTGGAAAGCAACTACAATTGGGAAGAGTTCCAATACCGTTATATTGGCAGTTATCTTTTTCTTCCTCCACGCATTGGGCCATTTCGCTGCGCACCACTCCCTGTCGAGGATTACGCCAAAACCCTCCCTGCCTGACGCATCAGTAAACAACGTCAGCTCCTGGCTGCTGGTCCAGGGATCCCTCCATATCACGGAGCCATTGAACTGCTCAAGGAAGTCCCCCCACATCCTGAGGTCTTCTTTAACCCCCAAGCTCAGCCTCACTCGATGGTGTCTGCGTTTTATTTTGGCAGCTGTCCTGGCTAACCTGCGCGCAAAGGCTCTACCCGCTGGAATCACTTTGGTGCCAAAGTTTAGTCTGCCATGCAGGCTTTGTATGTCGTCAAGTGACACTTTATCCTGCCCCAGTACTACCCGGATCTGAGCTGCCAGTTCGGTGACTTTATCTGCTGGAAGCCTAGCCTCACCTACCTTCGTGTCTATTTCTACGCCTAGGAAAACTAATACCTGCGCTGGCCCCACTGTCTTCCCCGGAGCCAATGGCACCCCCAGATATTCCGTCATTTCCTGGAATTTTGCTAGAGCCTCAGCGCAGTCTAGTGTTCCAGCTCTACCTACAAAAAGGAAGTCATTGAGATAATGAGTCACGCTCTCAACCCCTTCCATTTCTTGGAGTACCCACTGGAGGAAGGTGCTAAAGGCCTCAAAAATGCGCATGAGATGGAGCAGCCCATGGGCATGCACTTGTCGTAGTAGTATTCATCACCCAGCCTAAAACCCAGCACGTTTTGGCTGCTGGGATGCACTGGCAGGAGGCGAAAAGCCGACTCAATGTCAGCTTTCGCCAGCCAGGCCACCTTGCCAGCCCTACGTACGAGGTCCATGGCCACATCGAATGAGCAGTACGAGACGGAGCACACCCCTTCCTCTAAGTTGTGAATGACCGACTCGCCTTCGGGGTAGGATAGGTGGTGTATCAGTCTGAACGCCCCAGGCTCTTTTTTGGGCACTATCCCCAGGGGAGAGACAACGAAGTTGTCGAGCGGTGGCTGTGAAAAGGGACCAGTCACCCTCCCCAGCTCCAGTTCCTTAAAAACCTTTGCTCTCACCACCTCCGGATTGTCCTTAGCTGATTTCAAGTTCTCTGCGTCTCGTGCCACCGGCGCCCCTATGTACGGTATGACAAAACCTTCAGCAAACCCTCCCAGGAGCAGTCTCCCATCCAATCTATTGGGATATTTATTCAGCAGGCTAATTAGTCGATCCAGTTTTATCAGTGAGGGCCCCTTCACTGCGCTGATCTCTGTAGCTAACCGACTGGGGGGGGGGCAGTACTTGGGCAGTACGGGGCTGGTGAGGGCTTGGTGGGCAGCGGTACGGGGGGTGGAGTTGGGGGGGTTGGCAGCTGGCGCGCCTGTGTTACTTATTCTGCCAGGACCCACCCCTCCCCCCGTGCTGACTACTTTGCTTGTGTCCTTTGGGTGTCCTGCAAGTTCCTGCCTGGTGTTGCCCTCCACAGTTGCTGCATGTGTGTGTAAACTTGCAGGATCTCCCCCAATGGCAGTGCCCGCTGTTAAACAATCTGCATGACCCAGCCAGGGACTTCCCGCCACCCCTTCTTTGACCCTTCCCCCTTTGGCCTCCCCAAAAGGGCGGAATTCTTTGCTCTGCGTGAACCGTTGTGTTGCTCTTTTCAGTTGCCGCTACCTGCGCGTCCTGCCCTTTACTGTTCGTTGTTACGCCTTGGAGCGCCCTAGACCCCATATGGTCCATCCACAGCTGCACTTCTTTGTGATCCCAGCGCTTGTTAGGTGATCTGGACATTTTCTTCCTGAATTCCCTATCGTAATCCAACCAACCTACACCTCCCCACTTTTTCGCCTCCTTATGTATTAGTCTACCATATTAGACTAAGGCTGGTCCCTGATCCGAAAACTTCTCCATGATGACAGAAGACATTATCGCAAATGCTTCCAACCACATGTCAATGTACTTTTCTGGCCAGGGCTGAAATTTAACTTTTTTGTCGTCTTCTTTTAACCCTGCCCTACGTACATCCGCACCTTGCTGACCTAATATGAGTAGTGAGAAAATATCAATGAACTCCCCTTTCCATATTAATTCTTTTGCCGCCAGCGGGACCTCCCTGGACAAGGAGGATCGCCCTGACAACAAAGGAGCGTCCAACACCACCTCCTCCTCACTACTTGGCAACGCGGGAGAGGAAGCTGGTGTCGTAGGGGGAAGAATCGGTGTCGTCGAAGGAGGCATCGGCACCGGCGGAGGAATGGGCACCGTGTTCGGTGGGTGTGGCGCCGGAGGAGCTGGCTGAGCCGGAATTTCCAGGGACATGTGCGGTGTGGCAGGTAATGATGGTAATGCTGGCATAGGTGCCGGCGGGGGGTGAGGCAGGGTGGTCAGGTCACTACCCTCCTGCTCCATGCTGGCCGCTGCAGCCAGGCAAGGAATTGATGCCCCATTTCCCCATACATTCGAAAGGCCTACACCCCCACTAGCGCTGGAAGACACACTTTCCCTCATCTCCTTCATAAACACTTCCAGGGTGGAAATGATCTTACCAAGATCGCTTCTAGTGGCATATTCCGCCGGCGGTTACACGAGATCGTGCATGCCTGATGGACCAGGCACCTCACGCACCACTGCGACTGTCGTTTTTGCTCCGCCCTTCTTTTTCGACGGCGGCGGGAATTCTTTGTTCATAGGAACCCTTAACCTTTTAGACGCTCTAGCGTGTCCTGCGCCACCTGTGTCATCATCATCCAGCGCTATAATGTCAGTGTTACCACAAGGGGTCGGCGTGCTGGCCTTAAGCAAGTCTGTAGCCCACGCCACGCCATTAGTTTCCACGAGTTGTAAGAAGATCGTCGCATGCGCCGCATGTGTGTCCGAAACCGACCCTGATCCTGCGCCAGCTGTTCTCCGTTCGGACATCATGTGTGGCCTTACGCTCCTGCAAGAAAAAGTAGTAATGACCATCCAAGCGAATCCTGCCGAGGATCCGTAAACCCCTACCCTCCTTCTAACTGTTGGCGCTCTATAAACCATTCTCATACTTACTTTGACCTACGGGGCCTCGGGTATAAATTGGGCGTCACTAGCCCACAAATGCGGTGCGGCGATGTCGACTGTGCGTCTCGCTCCTGTATTGATTGATATAAACATCATTTAAGTTTTGCCCCACCCTGTGTCCGGTACCTTAAAGAGGACCCCGGGAGACCGGACCATGAACACCGGTCCCCCCGGTCGCTGTCAGAGACCCCCTTTCATTAAATCAGCCCATCCCCCAGCTTCTTCCTTCTTACCTTATGATTGTGGGGATGGTACCGTGCTCCTGCTGCTTTTAATGGACTGGCTATCCCGGCTTGCCTGTAATGGGGAACACGCATTATACATGTACTGAGGACGACGCAACATGACCACATTGAATAGCGTGACTCGCATGCAGTTGCACATCTCCCTTCTAAGTTAGTTAAGTGCTATAATGTACCACCAAACGATCTAGTTTGCAATTCACCTACAGTTGAACACACCTGTCCCGCGTGTTGTCCAAACCTGCCAGCCAAACGAATGTATCAGCCTTTGCGTCTTGGCCTTATTTTACCCGTACTCATGTAAAAGGCATTCCCTTAAATACCCCATGTGCACGTCCTCTTTCGGCCCATGTGGGGGGGTGGGGTGCATGCCACTGAGCTAATGAGTTCCCCAGCCTACACCAAGCCTACATCGGTGGACCCGGAAGAAAGGGGGCGACAGGGTGAAGAGCGACTTTGCCCAAGCCCCATGGTGTTGTCCGCTGGTAATGCGGTGACCCCAGAGGATGCACGAGCCCCGCAATTCTCGAGGCGGGTTTGGGCGGTTGGGGCGGTAGTGTCCTTCCCCGAAACCAGTATGTTCCGGCGGAGGCTGAGCGCCGGCCGGAAGTGCTTTGTTAGCCGGAAGCGAACAGGACCCCAACCCTGCGCTCCGATGAACCGAGGCGAAGGCTAGAGTAGGCGAAGATAGCCTGCGTCTCGCCCTCGTTGATCCGATGACCCAGAACGTGATCACGCAGCCGGTCGGGGCGGAAGTATCCTTCCCCGTAACAGGTATGCTCAGGCCGCAGACTGAGCGTTGGCCGGAAGTTCTTTGATAACCGGAAGCGAACAGGACCCCAACCCTGCGCTCGGGTGAAAGGAGGCGAAAGCTGGAGAGGCGAAGATAGCCTGCGTCTGGCACCTTCCCCGGGGCTCCCATGAATGAGGGAGCGTCCCTCGGTGATCCGCTGATGCTGACGTGATCAGGCAGACGGAGCCCCCACCGACCCGGTGAGTAATAAGGGCCAATGGGGGGGGGGGGGCTCCGCGAGCGCCTAAGTATGACTGATCCTGACCCGTCCAAAGTGTAGCAGGCCCGACCTCTCGTTCAACGTCCCTCTTGTGGAGCCCCCGGGTACAAGAAGCATTCTGATCAGCAGCCCGACGCGCGCTGCCTTCTCAGCACAACCACGCCGCCTGCAACCCCGCACGCTGAATGGTGAATCCAGCTTTGACCGTTGCCAGTATAACCTTCTCAAGCCTAATCTATTCAATAAAACATATTCTTATCACCGTTGTCAGTATAAGCTTCTCAAGCCTAATCTATTTAATAAAACATATTCTTAAGACGCAGCCCTGCCGAAAGTGATGCGGGCGAAGATCGCATGTTGCGTTCCGCTCCGCTGCGCTTCACCGCTATGCTTGCTGCCATTCCCTGCCTAATTCCGAAGCAACCTCCGCAGAGGGAGCCCCATGGCCCAAAACTGGACGGCAAGACAAGAATGCGGCTAGCAGGGCCACCGGGCAGTAGCTGTCGTTGCCCAGGCACTGTAATGAAATGCTCCTACCCCTGCCTGCCTGGTCTGTCTTTGAGAATTGTAAGTAAATCTCTACTGATTCAGCTGTCAGTCGTACGTCTTTCATCAGCAGAGCCCTAGAGTTCATCTCTTTCTTGGAGCGAGCCACCAACTCACCTATTCTAAAGGCTCCAAAAAATGCTAGGCTGAATGTCACTGCGAAGAGGGATGCTTCGTAGGCGGAGTGGGTGACCGTGGGAAGGGCATCTAGCATGCTTTGTAATGTCTCGTAATCAATGGGGGCCCTTTGGTCTGCTTGTTTAGGCATCATTCTTGTCCAACCTTTGAGTGCCGCCCTGGTTGTAAATAATGTGGTTGGGTCCTTTTGACCTAACAGCCTGGCATGATGCCCGATAGCAGACAGGTGCCCGGCCATCTCCGAGTGGCTCTTCCCCTCATCTTTCGCCCAAACCATGAATGCCTGCACCCTGTCAACCTGTATTGAAGCCTCCTGTTCCCAAGAGCCCATGATTTCACAAAATGTTTTTACGTAAGTCTGATATCTTCTCATAGTCCCGGGTGCCAGGGACATCTCGCCGGGCTCAGCAGGTGCCAGAGCTGAGCCGGGAAAGGTGTCATCTCCTCCCTCGCTCTTGGCCACGCCTCTCGAAACCGCTGCCAATGAATACTTGAAAGTGCGTCAGAAGCCGTATTCAGGACTCCTGGGATTTGCCTAGCTCTACATTCCACGTTATTGTACAGACATACTTTGACTAATTCCCTAAGTAAGCATAACACAAGTGCACAAGAGGCCGACTGGGTGTTGATGGCTTGGACCACAGCCATGTTGTCAGACCACAGAACCACCCTTTTTGCAGTTAACAAGGCAGGCCAGAGGTGGAAAGCAACTACAATTGGGAAGAGTTCCAATACCGTTATATTGGCAGTTATCTTTTTCTTCCTCCACGCATTGGGCCATTTCGCTGCGCACCACTCCCTGTCGAGGATTGCGCCAAAACCCTCCCTGCCTGACGCATCAGTAAACAACGTCAGCTCCTGGCTGCTGGTCCAGGGATCCCTCCATATCACGGAGCCATTGAACTGCTCAAGGAAGTCCCCCCACATCCTGAGGTCTTCTTTAACCCCCAAGCTCAGCCTCACTCGATGGTGTCTGCGTTTTATTTTGGCAGCTGTCCTGGCTAACCTGCGCGCAAAGGCTCTACCCGCTGGAATCACTTTGGTGCCAAAGTTTAGTCTGCCATGCAGGCTTTGTATGTCGTCAAGTGACACTTTATCCTGCCCCAGTACTACCCGGATCTGAGCTGCCAGTTCGGTGACTTTATCTGCTGGAAGCCTAGCCTCACCTACCTTCGTGTCTATTTCTACGCCTAGGAAAACTAATACCTGCGCTGGCCCCACTGTCTTCCCCGGAGCCAATGGCACCCCCAGATATTCCGTCATTTCCTGGAATTTTGCTAGAGCCTCAGCGCAGTCTAGTGTTCCAGCTCTACCTACAAAAAGGAAGTCATTGAGATAATGAGTCACGCTCTCAACCCCTTCCATTTCTTGGAGTACCCACTGGAGGAAGGTGCTAAAGGCCTCAAAAAATGCGCATGAGATGGAGCAGCCCATGGGCATGCACTTGTCATAGTAGTATTCATCACCCAGCCTAAAACCCAGCACGTTTTGGCTGCTGGGATGCACTGGCAGGAGGCGAAAAGCCGACTCAATGTCAGCTTTCGCCAGCCAGGCCACCTTGCCAGCCCTACGTACGAGGTCCATGGCCACATCGAATGAGCAGTACGAGACGGAGCACACCCCTTCCTCTAAGTTGTGAATGACCGACTCGCCTTCGGGGTAGGATAGGTGGTGTATCAGTCTGAACGCCCCAGGCTCTTTTTTGGGCACTATCCCCAGGGGAGAGACAACGAAGTTGTCGAGCGGTGGCTGTGAAAAGGGACCAGTCACCCTCCCCAGCTCCAGTTCCTTAAAAACCTTTGCTCTCACCACCTCCGGATTGTCCTTAGCTGATTTCAAGTTCTCTGCGTCTCGTGCCACCGGCGCCCCTATGTACGGTATGACAAAACCTTCAGCAAACCCTCCCAGGAGCAGTCTCCCATCCAATCTATTGGGATATTTATTCAGCAGGCTAATTAGTCGATCCAGTTTTATCAGTGAGGGCCCCTTCACTGCGCTGATCTCTGTAGCTAACCGACTGGGGGGGGGGGGGCAGTACTTGGGCAGTACGGGGCTGGTGAGGGCTTGGTGGGCAGCGGTACGGGGGGTGGAGTTGGGGGGGTTGGCAGCTGGCGCGCCTGTGTTACTTATTCTGCCAGGACCCACCCCTCCCCCCGTGCTGACTACTTTGCTTGTGTCCTTTGGGTGTCCTGCAAGTTCCTGCCTGGTGTTGCCCTCCACAGTTGCTGCATGTGTGTGTAAACTTGCAGGATCTCCCCCAATGGCAGTGCCCGCTGTTAAACAATCTGCATGACCCAGCCAGGGACTTCCCGCCACCCCTTCTTTGACCCTTCCCCCTTTGGCCTCCCCAAAAGGGCGGAATTCTTTGCTCTGCGTGAACCGTTGTGTTGCTCTTTTCAGTTGCCGCTACCTGCGCGTCCTGCCCTTTACTGTTCGTTGTTACGCCTTGGAGCGCCCTAGACCCCATATGGTCCATCCACAGCTGCACTTCTTTGTGATCCCAGCGCTTGTTAGGTGATCTGGACATTTTCTTCCTGAATTCCCTATCGTAATCCAACCAACCTACACCTCCCCACTTTTTCGCCTCCTTATGTATTAGTCTACCATATTAGACTAAGGCTGGTCCCTGATCCGAAAACTTCTCCATGATGACAGAAGACATTATCGCAAATGCTTCCAACCACATGTCAATGTACTTTTCTGGCCAGGGCTGAAATTTAACTTTTTTGTCGTCTTCTTTTAACCCTGCCCTACGTACATCCGCACCTTGCTGACCTAATATGAGTAGTGAGAAAATATCAATGAACTCCCGTTTCCATATTAATTCTTTTGCCGCCAGCGGGACCTCCCAGGACAAGGAGGATCGCCCTGACAACAAAGGAGCATCCAACACCACCTCCTCCTCACTACTTGGCAACGCGGGAGAGGAAGCTGGTGTCGTAGGGGGAAGAATCGGTGTCGTCGAAGGAGGCATCGGCACCGGCGGAGGAATGGGCACCGTGTTCGGTGGGTGTGGCGCCGGAGGAGCTGGCTGAGCCGGAATTTCCAGGGACATGTGGGGTGTGGCAGGTAATGATGGTAATGCTGGCATAGGTGCCGGCGGGGGGTGAGGCAGGGTGGTCAGGTCACTACCCTCCTGCTCCATGCTGGCCGCTGCAGCCAGGCAAGGAATTGATGCCCCATTTCCCCATACATTCGAAAGGCCTACACCCCCACTAGCGCTGGAAGACACACTTTCCCTCATCTCCTTCATAAACACTTCCAGGGTGGAAATGATCTTACCAAGATCGCTTCTAGTGGCATATTCCGCCGGCGGTTACACGAGATCGTGCATGCCTGATGGACCAGGCACCTCACGCACCACTGCGACTGTCGTTTTTGCTCCGCCCTTCTTTTTCGACGGCGGCGGGGATTCTTTGTTCATAGGAACCCTTAACCTTTTAGACGCTCTAGCGTGTCCTGCGCCACCTGTGTCATCATCATCCAGCGCTATAATGTCAGTGTTACCACAAGGGGTCGGCGTGCTGGCCTTAAGCAAGTCTGTAGCCCACGCCACGCCATTAGTTTCCACGAGTTGTAAGAAGATCGTCGCATGCGCCGCTTGTGTGTCCGAAACCGACCCTGATCCTGCGCCAGCTGTTCTCCGTTCGGACATCATGTGTGGCCTTACGCTCCTGCAAGAAAAAGTAGTAATGACCATCCAAGCGAATCCTGCCGAGGATCCGTAAACCCCTACCCTCCTTCTAACTGTTGGCGCTCTATAAACCATTCTCATACTTACTTTGACCTACGGGGCCTCGGGTATAAATTGGGCGTCACTAGCCCACAAATGCGGTGCGGCGATGTCGACTGTGCGTCTCGCTCCTGTATTGATTGATATAAACATCATTTAAGTTTTGCCCCACCCTGTGTCCGGTACCTTAAAGAGGACCCCGGGAGACCGGACCATGAACACCGGTCCCCCCGGTCGCTGTCAGAGACCCCCTTTCATTAAATCAGCCCATCCCCCAGCTTCTTCCTTCTTACCTTATGATTGTGGGGATGGTACCGTGCTCCTGCTGCTTTTAATGGACTGGCTATCCCGGCTTGCCTGTAATGGGGAACACGCATTATACATGTACTGAGGACGACGCAACATGACCACATTGAATAGCGTGACTCGCATGCAGTTGCACATCTCCCTTCTAAGTTAGTTAAGTGCTATAATGTACCACCAAACGATCTAGTTTGCAATTCACCTACAGTTGAACACACCTGTCCCGCGTGTTGTCCAAACCTGCCAGCCAAACGAATGTATCAGCCTTTGCGTCTTGGCCTTATTTTACCCGTACTCATGTAAAAGGCATTCCCTTAAATACCCCATGTGCACGTCCTCTTTCGGCCCATGTGGGGGGGTGGGGTGCATGCCACTGAGCTAATGAGTTCCCCAGCCTACACCAAGCCTACATCGGTGGACCCGGAAGAAAGGGGGCGACAGGGTGAAGAGCGACTTTGCCCAAGCCCCATGGTGTTGTCCGCTGGTAATGCGGTGACCCCAGAGGATGCACGAGCCCCGCAATTCTCGAGGCGGGTTTGGGCGGTTGGGGCGGTAGTGTCCTTCCCCGAAACCAGTATGTTCCGGCGGAGTCTGAGCGCCGGCCGGAAGTGCTTTGTTAGCCGGAAGCGAACAGGACCCCAACCCTGCGCTCCGATGAACCGAGGCGAAGGCTAGAGTAGGCGAAGATAGCCTGCGTCTCGCCCTCGTTGATCCGCTGACCCAGAACGTGATCACGCAGCCGGTCGGGGCGGAAGTATCCTTCCCCGTAACAGGTATGCTCAGGCCGCAGACTGAGCGTTGGCCGGAAGTTCTTTGATAACCGGAAGCGAACAGGACCCCAACCCTGCGCTCGGGTGAAAGGAGGCGAAAGCTGGAGAGGCGAAGATAGCCTGCGTCTGGCGCCTTCCCCGGGGCTCCCATGAATGAGGGAGCGTCCCTCGGTGATCCGCTGATGCTGACGTGATCAGGCAGACGGAGCCCCCACCGACCCGGTGAGTAATAAGGGCCAATGGGGGGGGGCTCCGCGAGCGCCTAAGTATGACTGATCCTGACCCGTCCAAAGTGTAGCAGGCCCGACCTCTCGTTCAACGTCCCTCTTGTGGAGCCCCCGGGTACAAGAAGCATTCTGATCAGCAGCCCGACGCGCGCTGCCTTCTCAGCACAACCACGCCGCCTGCAACCCCGCACGCTGAATGGTGAATCCAGCTTTGACCGTTGCCAGTATAACCTTCTCAAGCCTAATCTATTCAATAAAACATATTCTTATCACCGTTGTCAGTATAAGCTTCTCAAGCCTAATCTATTTAATAAAACATATTCTTAAGACGCAGCCCTGCCGAAAGTGATGCGGGCGAAGATCGCATGTTGCGTTCCGCTGCGCTTCACCGCTATGCTTGCTGCCATTCCCTGCCTAATTCCGAAGCAACCTCCGCAGAGGGAGCCCCATGGCCCAAAACTCACAGCATTGGGGGAATTAACTCAGCAGGCTTTTAAATACGGCCTGCTACCGCGGCCAAGCTCGCACGCCCGACCTCTCGCACCCCAGCGCAAGTATTAAGATACGCCCCGGTGCCGAACCCGAGGTCGATCACCCGACCTCTCGCACCTCAGTGTAACGCTCTCACTACAGTGCTATTCCGGCCGGCCCCCACACCTCTGATAAACACCCACTTCCGGTGCCCCCGCATAGGCAAACCACGTGGATGTGCGCACGGCCCATATCTTTAAGCCCTAAGGTCCTAGCCCACACCGCGCTGCCGGTCGACATTACGGTGCCCCAGACCCTCACAACAGACACCCGCACGACGCACGTTCACGGATCTCATGCTTTAGAGAGCTGAAGAGCGCAGGCCTCGCGTCGGGCGGGGGATGGGAGGGGGCTGGGAGGCCTAAAGACCCTACGGCTGGCGAGGAGCAGCCCAAGAAGCGACTGACTAGTGTGGGGGCAGCAGCAAAGAGGGCGCGAGGTGGGAGGGGCTACCATTATATCCTGTCCCAGGGGGGTCGCCCCTCATCTTAGTCGTTGACGCCCCCCCCACCTCCACCCACCGGAATGGGCGGCCGGATCCCCACGGCCCTACTACGGGGTCTGCCCTCCTATGGGGTCCACTGTAGGGACCGCGGGCATCCTGCATAGCGGGCATCGGGCATTCCCATGGAGGCTGGAAGTGTACGATCAGTTCTGCAGCGGTCCTACAATATCGGCCCCCAGTAACAAAACCAGCAGGTGGGCTAGTCCGTCAACATTGCCAGGGCGTCTTTGGATTCCCAGTCCGGTCCTGGCTTTATACAACAGGACATGGCATTTGAGGGTAATGTGTTGTACCTTTCTTCTCTCACGAATCACTGGTGAGTAAAAAACAAAACTCTTTCAAGTTAGTCTGTGAAAGACAATTCCATAGTACTTGTGAGAAAAGGACACCAGTTTTGGAGTCCACTAATACTTGCAAGCGACGAACTATACCTGGGCAGGAACAAAGGAAATAAAAACACTGCAAACCCCTAATTGTCTTTAAAAAGGTAAGACTGAGGTTAGGGCATGAAATAAAGCGACAGTGCACATGCAATCTAAAGCCGAACATGAGCGTGTTCTGTTGCATGATCAGCACTGCGCCTGGATGGTGCTGGAGGGAAGAAGCCGTCACAGGCAGACCTCCACAGCCACCCAGCCTGCTGCAGCTGTCACAAATGAGGCGCAGCATGGCAAGGTGGCAGATTTTACAAATGAATAACCAAGGCTGGAGCACTTGAGGGATATGACAGAAAAAACATAAAGGGCCTCATTAACAAAAAAATTACGCTGCGCTGCAAGCCAGTTTGCTGCGCCGAGCTGCATCATTTTAAAAGCACAGGAAGGCATCGTATTAACAGCAATACGACTCATCTGTGTGCTTTGCCCTACGCTGGCGCACAGTTGGCTGCCATGCGCCAGCACAGGCACACATGTATCATTTTGCAAGGATGCCTGTGTTGTGGGGATGGTTGTTTTTGTAAAGGAAGGGAAACCTAACTGCACAAAAACATTAATTGATGGCATTTTCATCTTTCTATGCGTGCTGCAACATGCATCACGTATAGAAAGAGGAAAAAACTAGGAGGAAGAAAAAGCATTTCTCCTTGTTACACCACGTCTCCGCATCTCTTGGGGAGGAGTAGGATTCTAACGCATTCCCAGCTTGACAAAATGTTGTAAATCTGGGAATGTGTCAGAATTCATGCATCTTGCTTGGGAACACCCATTTCACGCAGAGTAATGCATGAAAGTGGCCCATATTGACAAGGCCATGAAAAGTCACTCATGGTGGCTTTATGTGGCCTTGTAAATACAAAGCAAAACCAAAGGGGATGTTGGACGGAGTGTTGAACATGGCAAGCACTCACCCCCAGTCAACTGATCTGGGTTTAATCCATCATCATTCTTTAGCTCACTCCACCACCCCAGTTCAGACATGGCCATATGCAAATCAGTCTGACCCTATGTTTCATGGGAAGAGTCCAGCCCGAACTGCCAAACCAGGTCTTTCCTGGACCAAAAACAAGCATTTTGGGACCAGTTTCTGGCTAATCAGCTGTCATCAGCCAGGCTATCTTGAATCCAGTGGCAAAGTGAGCAAGGGACTCACGTCTGAGCATACCCTGCCACACTTAGGGCGAACACAGCAAAACGAAAGGGGTTGATGGATGGAGTCAACTGATCTGGGTTCAATCCATCCTCATTCTTTAGCTGACTCCACCACCCTGTGTAAATACAGGCAGGCACACTGCGCTGCCGATGTGTAAAAAAAGTGACGCGCCAGAGGTGCAATTACCTTGTAAATATGGCCCAAAATGTATGAAAATTCAACCGTTTCATTTATGCATTTGACTTACGTTGTGGGGGTTCAAATCATGAAGTGCTTGCGGATTCTGACTTTTTCAGGCATATAAAGACCACTGAACGTCATCAGTAAGGCAGTGGCAGCCAGCATGACTTGTGGGTGGAGGGCCGGAGGGGGTTGCGCAGGGGTTTTAATTTAATAATAATAAAAAAATTAAACTTATCTTCCTGCCGGCCGGGTCCCGTATCGTCCCTGCTCCTCTCCTGCTCTCCTGCCTCTGGCAGGAACAGGAAGCAGGCAGCCAGGCTCCCACCCCTAAGCCAATCACAACGTTGCAAGCAGCTTTGTGATTGGTCGGGACACTGTCCAGCCAGGGGCTAATCGCCCAGCCATGTTTTCCATGTAGGCTGCATTAAAGCTGCATGGAGAAGGGCAGAGTGTGTATGAGTGGTTTGGTTGGCTCCAGAGGGCCGACCTAACCAGTCATGAGCACTCAGGAGTGGGCACACCACTCCTCCCCTGCCCAGCAGTGCTTGCAGAGCAGAAACCCAACCACCGGCCCGCAACCGCACCCTTCTGCTTTCTCACAGTGCGAGAAGCAGAACCATAAAATGGTAGTTATTACCATTTTATGTTTCTGCTTCTCACACTGCGAGAAAGCAGTGGGGCGACGCTTCTCTGCCCTAATGGAGGAGCCTCCCCTGCAGTGAGGTAATGTGGAAGATAAAATAGAGGCTCTAATGACTGGCAGCATCGTCTACGTCATATGGCTTTTCACTGGAATTCAACAAAGGCAGGAAGTTAACAAAGGGTTTGTAGGTTTTTTGTAGGATTCAATGAATCGATAACTGGAAGTCAACACCCTCAGGACTAACCTCATAGGAATATTGCATCTTAGGGCAATCATTCCTTCTTACTCACAGTTCAATAGAGGCAGTCACCCGGTACACGCCCACCTTTAATATACCAAGTAACTAAAAAAAAATTATCCAATATAATGTGTTTGATGCAAAGCGTGTTTGAATAGTTTTACGTCACGCAATCTAGGGACTATTCACAGAAACGTCTTGCACGCCTAAGTAATGATTAATGATGAACGTCCATTCGCAAACCCAAATCCTGTTTGGTAAATCAGGATTTGAAGATATTCCCAAAGCCAAATTCCACCAGTGATAGAGTTAACTGTGAAAGTATGAAGCTATTGCAACTTGGAGGAGGCTGTGGGGGCGGGTGGGAGAAGTGGATGTGAGGGCAGGTGCAGTGTCAGGGAAAGCAGAAAACAAAAGGCTTGGTGTGCTTACAATGTACAAAACTGTCATTATTGACAAGCATTTTAGGTGATCATTTACACTGCTAATGATGTACACTCAAGCCTCCAAAAGGTAGATGTGTGTTTCCAGTTTGGGGAAAGAATGCTGAACACCCCCATATTTTATTGTAATGTATGGTAAGGGATACCCATACATGAAAAAGATGAGGGAAAAAATCAAAGTGGATTGTTTGCCAACAAAAAAATAAATCCACTCATTTAGGTTCAGTCGTACGCATGGAAATCTGTGAAGTGTTTAAATTTCCATGCGTAATACGGAGAGTTAAAAGGAATCCCCTATAAGTCAAGTACATGCATAAATCGTAGGACCAAATCTACAATGCTTTGGTTCCAAACAATGTCAGGGGAGTCTATGCTAGACTTTGTCATATTACGTCTTGTTATATGTGCAATAATATAACATGGTGTTATATGTCACATTATATTCTGTAGCGAAACTCCAACTCAAGCAAGACATTTCTTCAATGATATCAACATTGTAAGGTCTCTCTTACCTTAGCATTCTGGCAAAAGCCTACTGGAATTTTTCAAGACCACAAAGATTCAAAATCCATGAATCTATCATAACCAGGACAGAATGTTGACATTACTCTCCCAACACTTCACCTTTATTAAAACTACGGGCGGGAGAGGCCGTTCTTCCATTTGGCTACAGGCTGGGGACCGGCTTACAGAGCAGGAAGGGCTTCCATGAGCTAACTATAACTCAATTCTACACTTGGCCTCCAGCAGCGTGGGGCTGGTTTGAACATTTTGCCAGTCCAGCCCTGCTGTGATCTGCTAATGCCACTTTCAAGCCCTCGCATAAATAATTATAGCATTAAGACTGGTTCCCTGAGCTTCCATCTCGCCTGGAGAGCCTTCATCCATGCCTTGCTCTATGCATTAAACAATCCCTCCTTCACTGATATCTGCCATCATTGTTGTTACTAAACACCAACCTTCTATTTGGAGTTGTTCCAGGCCCACTGAGCCATGATATCACAAAGGCCCTCATCAAACAATAACTTTAACAGATCCAAACATCCTCGCTAACTATTGATGGATCCCCTACCCTATGCTGCTAAACGTATTGTAAGAGAGATTACAAGACAGCTTTAACCATACATGGAATCAAACAACCTTCTCCACGATCCTCAACTAGAGTACGGGTACTTGACTTGTCTTGACTCTGTCTTGGCCGACATGACAGAAGAACGCTTCTTCTTCTTTCACTAATACAGGAGATCAGCTCTTTACTCCTCCACCTGTCATCTACATAAGACTCCGCAAACTACAATATAATATTGATAAGCCTCAAAAGGGTGAGTGATGCGTCCAGATCCACAATGAAGCGCATCTAATCTTTTTTCTCAGTATGGGCCCAAGAATTGACGAGGTGGAGTCCTCTTCAATCTTGCAGTCAGCTCTCTTCTGTGTGCTTTTCCCTAGCTGCGTATGCCTCTGGATGCAGCTCCCCTGGTAGTACCAAGTGAATTTCCAAGATGTAGGATGATGACACCCAAAGCCACTTTCCATTGGAAAACAAACCAGAGTATCTGGTCAACTTGACCACATGCCCAACCATGTCTTTCTTTGGCTCAATGGGATCCTTCTCTGAATGGATAAAAGTGCTGAGAGGAGTAGAGACAGATATATTCGCTACACTTTGTCTATAAAAACACCTCCACTCTTCTCGCTAAAAGTAAGGAGCCTGGAGAAGTTCTTTCAGGTGAGCTCGCTTCCATCAACCGATTAGCACAGTGGTCAAGGGAATCAACCATCAACTTCTTATGGACAATTCACACATTGCTGTAATCTGAGCATCTGGCGGACCGGACGAAAGCACTGCTGAAGCCTCTCTTGGCCTCTTGCAAGATCATTTACACTGGGCTTCCTATGAAACTCATTAAGAGACTGCAAAAACGCTAAAAACAAAGTGACCTCAACATACTTGAGCCTTCAAAAGCATGGCCAGAGAACACCAGCGCTAGCAGCACTGTAGTGGTTTCTTCGTGTATGTAAAGACCAAACTCAAGGTCCTCTTCTCTATGTATGAGGCTTACGGGGGAAAGGACCGGGATAAATGTAGGACTGGGCTCCTCACTTCCCTCAAACAAGAAATCACTGACAACACATCCAATCAACAATTAGCCTCCAGGAACCTGAAATATAAGAGCAGAACATTGAGAGTCGAGGGTCTTATGCTGTTAAAGGTCCTAAACTCATTACTGAGGGAGGAACCACACTACATCCAATGCACAAAACTTGTGAAAACTGATCTATTCAAATTCACCTCAGACAGCACAAAGGTTATAGACCTGGTTCAACCCATAGTCAATTCTACTTAAACTCACCCATGCCAACCATCAGACAGATATTCTGGCATAAACTACAGCAGTTCGAAATTACTAGATAGCGATACACACCGCTTTATAAAACTAGTAAATAGATAAGTAGTTAAACAAACTGTCTGCACCCATTTACAGTGTCTGAAAGCAAACGTGTTTCCAAGTTGCCCAGTTTACTTTAGGTGGAATGTTTCACAGTGTGTCACATGCTTTCATGTATCAGTTGTGTCTGTGGTATATCCCATTACAGTGCGTCCTGTAACGAAAAAAAGGTTACCTGTTTGATAGATGAATGCTGAGTGCTCTGTATAATTCGAAGGGTCTTTAGAACAGACTGTCAGTTTCTGGAAACTTGCCAGAAGGCGGTATGTGGGCTTTTCCACTCTCTCTTCCTGCTGGTCCTCTGACTGCATTTTGTAGCGTTTGTGGTTTGCTTAGAGTGTTTTTTTAATCTCCACCTTCCAGACTACAGCAACCTCAATCACTCATTCAAAATGCTTTCATTGGAATTTATCTTTTAGCATCACTCACATTTACAGATCATTAATCAGGTGGAATGGAAAGTACAGGCCATTAAATAGCCAGGCATTAAATTTTTTTTTAAATCCTAACGATAATTAGGGTATGGAACACATAAAATGAATCATAACACAGAGAATGCACTTTATTCCTCTAAACATTTAACATTTTCCATAAAGCTTTGAAGATATAGGAACTTATTAACAATCTGAATTTTACAGTACTTAACAAAGTGCTACAGTGGTACTACTCATACTAGACAATGCTGTTCACAAGCCTACAGGCGGAGACCTCTGTCTCTGCCTCTTCTTCCTTCCTGTGCAATGATCTCTGCCATGGCGATGAAGATCGCCACACATGTAGGTATATCTTTCAGCAATAAATGTGGAAGAGACATAAGGGTGTGGCTGGGAAAATGCAGAATACAAAAGACCACATTCATGACCGCAGTTGCGTCGTGCTTGCACCACGCAGTGCACGGTACATGTGCAACACATCTGAAAAATGAGATTTATGAAGTCACGCAAGGCCACTGAGCATGTCTGCGAGTGGCATCAAACTTCTCAAGAAAAGCAGTACAGAGCAAATCGCTGCATTTCCTTACTCTGCAGTAGGGAGACGTTCCATGGGCGTTGTGTGAGTGTTGCCACTGATCTCACATGGTTTTTGGCACACTCGCCTTCCCAGGAGAAGCGTAACGAGGAGAACTATCTTTATTTCTCCTTGTTATATGTGTACTAAATTCTGTGCGCACAAAGAGGAATATGCCTCCTACGAATTGTTTTTGTGTGGGAAGGAGCCTCTTGCATGCATCACAGGCACCCTTGCACCATGGTGCAAGGGTGCCAGCGTTGGCACTATGCAGCTAACATGTTGCCAGCGCAGGTAGAAATGCACTGAAATCTTTTAAATGCGGCACATTCCTGCCCTTTCCCTGTCATGCAGCACAGCAAAATGACACTGCGTGACAATGTCATAAATATGTCCCATCATATTAAACTAGAGTGTTTAGGGAAGTTTATGGAGGAACATGACAACACATCCACAAATCCACCTAAAAGTAAGACCATTGCTGTTCACAAACTACTCTTATAAAATTACTGCAGCCCTAAAGGGGACAAAACAGGCTCAAATGTAATTCAGCCAAATCCTGGAGTAAGTGAAGCACCACATATGGTTAATTACTGGTACTGCAACAGACCCCATTGAAAATAATGGCGACATCAGACATCAATAAGGAAAAATAGAAAAATTACAGGAAATATGTATGTAAAACTTTTCAAAATTCTGGTGTTTTTAAAATAATTTTTTTTAATACCGGTTACAAGACTTTCAACACACTTAGTAATGCCAGAGGGTAGGGAATGATGACACAGCACTCCACCACCCAACTTTGGGCAGAATGCAGCTCACATAGCAAGAGGAAATAATGAGAAAAAAATAAAAATATACACCTCACCTGGGAAGGCGGAGCATTTTGGCGCATTCCCAGGTCTACCCGTATTGGTAAATCTTGGAATGCTTCGAAATCCATGGGTGCTGCATGGCTGAGTAACACAGCACCTTGGTTTATTCTGCTTTATGTTACTCTGGAATTATGAAGCCACTCAGGGCCACACAGATGCTCTTGGATGGCTTCATAAATTGCATTTTGGGCATGCATCACGCATGCATCAAGTTGGGTGGTGCAAGTGCAATGCATCCCAACTCATAAATATGCCCCACAATATCTTTGGCATGTCCAGGGAAGCAGTCATTGCCAGATACCACTTCTCACCTGAAGGGATCCTTTAGATGGTTCCATCCAGGTAGCAGAAGCTTGAGTCACCAACAGCTCGATCCCATGCTATCCCAGCCCATGTCAGAATACTGGCTGCACTTCATTTCATGGCCACTGAGTCTTTCCAGAGGGCCAGTTTAGACAATGTGGGCATCTCACAGGCAATCTTGATGCTTGCATCAGGTTCTAAAATGCTTCACCAAAGGAGTGCACCAGTTATTCGCCATGCCACAGTCCCTGGTGGAAAGACAAGTCATATTAAGGGAATGTTATGTCTTTGCCTACTTTCTTAGTGTCCTAGGTGCTATTGATTTCACCCGTGTTGCCCTTCTGCCAAACTGGCACAGGGAACACTATTTCCGCAATCGAGATTTCAGGCACTCTATGAACATGCTGTCTGTGATGCCAGAACAATTTCACTGATGTGTACACTGCCTTTTGAATGTGCTACATTTTCTGATTGTCCACACTTGTACCCTGCCTTTTGAGTGTGCTATATTTCCTGACAGGCCAGGCTTGCACGTCAGTTGGTTGTGGACGATTTCATAGACAAGTGGCTACTAGGTACATTTAACTAACTTGTGCTAGCAGTGTATGTGAACCTAAGGAATGGCATCACAAACATAGCCACTCACAACATCACCACATTACATTGAATGCATGCATCTATAGAATGTATGCAGCATTCTCAAGCTCACCAATTATTACAAATATCACGTCTTTGCTCCAAGGGATGCTGGCTATATCCTCATCCCTCACAATCTCATCCTCTTCCAGTGTCCACCCACACAGTCCCAACAGAGGTACAACAATGCACACATTCTTATACTAGCCATCATTGACCACACCACAGCTTCAAATCTCTTGATCATATGGGGTGTATACATCTTCTCCAGAAGTTTTGCGCAAGATCAATGTAGCCTGTTGCATGTTTCACAACATCATCCTGTGACAATGTTTAAATGTAGACCTAACCCAACAAGTACAGCTCCTTTCAGGATATTGGGTCGATCAAAGAACAGAAGTATGAGTCTGCAAGTGATTTAATCGAATAGTGGCTGCATATTTCACCTGAACAGTTAGTTTGCTTGCTGCATCAGAATGGTTGGACAATGAATTGTGGACTATGCCACCCTCCACAAATCGTCCCAAAATCCTAACTTAAGACAAAATACTAACTTAAGACAAAATACTAACTTTGCTACTACTAAATACCTTCTGTGAATACCAAAAGTAGTAGGTTTAGGATTTTGTCTCAGATTAGTTCTGTGAATCGACCCCATAAAGAGGTGGCCACCACCACAGAGGAGAGACCATCCCCAGCAGGGAGGAGGACGTGCCTGGCTGGATAGTCACCCAGTCACCTTCGAAGAGGCTGCGATTAGCACCAGATGGATGGTCGATTGTACACCACATGTCAGGAGGAGGCAGACAATGGGGTACCTCCTGGCCAAAAACAACCTACATCAGGATCCTCAATCATTGCTGACTGAAGGCGTCCCCCCCAACCCATCAGTTAGGAGGCACCTGAATAAATAGGGACACAAGCTGAGTTCCCTGTTACCTGCCCCTACTGGAAAAGCCACTTGAAAGATCAGCAGAAGAGGATGAGTTACACCCCTAACATCCTTGAACCACTTACATAGCATTACACACCAAGTCCTTGAATACGTGATACGGCTGCTTTCTAGAAGTCCAAGAGGCAGCTTATTGCTGGTCAACAGGCGCTCTCTCAGGATGTCCATGTGGAGATGGCAGTGGTTAGCGTACACCCAATAGAATAGGTTGACAAGCACCAATCGCTCTGCTTCCTCCTGTCTTTGTTGACTTCAGCCATTTCCACTTGTTCCATCTCCCAAACCTCCCATCCTATTGTTAATGTGTCACTCAGTATGTCTTTCCCCTCTGTCCTTAGACCTAGCATCTCTTTGTGTCTTAGGTGCCGTCTGGTCCCACCCGCAATCCCAAGTGCCTACACCTGTGGAGTGGACCGAGGTAGTCCTAATGCTCAGTGATGAACATGGTTAGAAACATTGTGGCACATTTATCAAGGCTTTGTGCCAGTTCAAAATCACAATAGTTACGCAAACCAGTGCAATGTCTTCACAAACTATTTACTGTCCAGCATATAACTTTGTGTCAGTAGAAAGTTCTAAAAAAGTAACATAAATAGTACTTTGCATCAAGGGTGCACTCCATGGGTGGTACAGGGCACTTCCACGCTACCACCCATGGTTTTGCCGCAAAAAACGAATCTACTAACAAAGGTAAACACAGTTTTGCGCAAAAAAAATAACGTATCCTTGGGGCAGGTACAAAGTCGGAGAAAGGTTTTTTTCTCTAAACCTTTCATGATTTGCATATTTGCTGCACTGCACATCATGCATACAAAGTAAAAAAAGTGTGAAAGTATGTCTAAGCATAAGATTTTATCCTGGAAGCATAACTTTCCATGACATAACCTGCGCTAGACATCAATCACAGATTTACTAATATATTGCATTGGTGTTGCGTCACTTTTTTAACGTAGCTCCAATGCAAAATGTATTTCTGGAGAGTATAAGCCATACAAAGATAAATTTGCGTTGCTAAGCAGAAAAAATAAAAACAGTAATGCAACACAGTGCATTGTGCTGCCTTGTGTAATTTTGCTTCGCAGAGGAGTTCCCTGAGTAGGGTATGGGCGTTCCCTGGGTGCTTTCTGATTGATTGATTGATTGATTGATTGATTGATTGATTCATTGAAATCTCCCCCTTTGTCTCTAAACCAAGAGTTGGATGTTGACGCTTCATCTGGGTTGGGGGATTGGCATCAAATTTATTTTGCACTTTGGACTTTTACTTTGCATTTGAAAATTAATTTAAAACTTTTGAAGTTTGTAGATACTGCATAGTTTTTGGATTATTTAATTTGTTGTGAACATTGTCATCATTTGACACTGTATATGAACTGGTCCCCTTACAATCCCACTGGGTTTTGTTAGTTGTTCATCTCACCCACCAAGTTCAATCTGCCTCCACGGACACATGCGCTATGTAAGAAAATAGGTTATTAGTTGATAGAGGTGGAAGCCCCACTCAAATAATATTTTTAACCAATTGGAGTTTGGTACCGCACTCAAAATATGTACTCAGTTAGTTTTGGTTATGTGAGTTTTCCTTTTTATTTCGGTGGTGCATAGGATGGCAATCCTACCGAGATGTTGGATTGATATAATAGTGAAAATAGAATATGGATCCTGTGACACAAGATACATTCCAACCTTGCACTCCTTTACTTTTTCATTGGTGATTAATCCACGAATTCAAATACTTCATAATTTCATGTTTCGTTTATTGGTAACGAAGATTTTTGTATTTCTTCAAATCTTTCCCATGAAAATTTTACTTCATATTCAACAATTCATCATTTGCCTAATGCATTTCAAGCATATAGCCCTTCATCAGGGGTTTTCTTTATATCTAAAAACAGTATCATATGTCATTATTGGTACCAAATAGTATTAAATAAAACACGGATGCTGTTAATGTTACATACTTCCTATTAGTTCCATTAAATACATGTGGATAAATATATCATGTTTCGCATTCATATTATGATCCATGTGGTTGTCTATCACATACTTCTAATTGTGCCTGCCTTGTCAAGCGTTATATACTGTATCCTGCTCTAACACTAACCTTTAATCTTTCTCAGCGTTCTCTGTGTGCTGCAGAGTAAATAAACCATTATGATAAAATATTATGAAAAAACAGGTGTAAAGATGCTAATTTAATATACGAAAATATTTCGTACGTGTTCTTACCAAGAGTTTGCCAGAATTAGTCCTTTCCTCGCTACCCTCGGCGTGCGACGCTCTATGTCTGACGACTCTATGATCTCTACTCTATATCCACATTCCGATCACGTGGGATACGATGCAGTAAACATCGAAAACTTCTATACTACCTTGATTTATACAGGATAGACGTAGTCTCCTCGTCTTTTTAAAAAAAAACTAGTGTTCAACTAACTTTATCGACATCACTACAAATATGTGCCTAGCACTAGATTAAATCATTTGTATGTTGCTGCCGCGGCGATATATACCTTGTCTAAAATATCCTCGATATTATGAATCTGCCATATGTGATTCGATTCCTATGTACCGTAGTATGTTTGTATTATTCCGGAAACGAAACAATGTCATGAAATAGTTATAAGTATTCACGATGATGCTTTTACTACGGTGACAACACACCCGCGGGTACACAATGTCGAGATATACGAATTTAGCATCATATGGGCTATAAGGTGAACCCGTCTATACTAGCAGGATACAGTATATAACGCTTGACAAGGCAGTCACAATTAGAAGTATGTGATAGACAACCACATGGATCATAATATGAATGTGAAACATGATATATTTATCCACATGTATGTAATGGAATTAATAGGAAGTATGTAACATTAACAGCACATGTGTTTTATTTAATACTATTTGGTACCAATAATGACATATGATACTGTTTTCAGATATAAAGAAGACCCCTGATGAAGGGCTATATGCTTGAAATGCATTGGGCAAATGATGAATTGTTGAATATGAAGTAAAATATTCATGGGAAAGATTTGAAGGAATTAAAAAATCTTCGTTACCAATAAACGAAACATAAAATTATGAAGCGATTTGAATTAGTGGATTAATCACCGATGACAAAGTAAAGGAGTACAAGGTTGGAATGTATCTTGTGTCACAGGATCCATATTCTATTTCCACTCAAATAATAAACATAATCCTTGTCATCGTGAACCACGAAACTCATTATAATAACTTGTGCTTAACCCGCAGATAGTTTGACACAAAAGCAGTCAAGCTTAACTTAGAGGCAGTGTGTAAAGTATTTATGCAGCGCACAAACAGTAATAAAGCAAAAACTCAACACAGAAAATCACAAACCAATTTAACTCCTTGACTGTGGCGCGAATGCTCCCGCAGTGCGGGAGCTCTAATCTGCGGGCGGGTCTGCATTGGCCAATGGACGTGCGCAGCACCAGCGAGGTAGTGCTTTCTACGGCCATTGTCTGACGCAAGCACGGAACGGGTTAAAAAAAATAGCAATTTTTAATAAATAAAATTACACCAAAATGAACAAAATTTGCAAGGTTTTAGGTAAAATTAGCACTGTAGAAGGACAAAGCGCCACTCGTGGTTATGTGGTCATACTAGGTGGAAGGAAAGTCACAAGTTCAGGCTGATCATGATGGAGAGCAGGTCGAATATAGGGACCAAATAAGTCTTGCTGAAGAGTTCCCTTCTCATGTACAGTGTGAAGAGTTTGGTTTGCATTGGAGCTGGCCGTGAGGAGGTGGCTTTTGGCGTGAAGAGCAGGCCACGTGTCCGTGCTGCAGTGGGAAGAGCTGTTTGTCACTGGAGTTTGCGTTGGTTGATAATCACGGACGGTTGCTAATATGCGCTGACCTACAAAGGGCAGGCCTCACTTTGTAGGTCAGCGCATATGTTTGCTGCAGGTGGGAAAAGCAGGTCCTGCTGGAGCTTCACATTGGCGATAGTCCCAGGCGGTTAATTCCCAGCATGTAGAGGTCAATTTACAATAGCGAGGAGCTCAGACGTCAGGATTTACACCTTTTTTGAGGAAGAGTTCTTACTCATGCCAACCAAGGTCTAGGACCTGGGGGGCACCTCATGCAGATCAGGACTCACTCCAGCAGAGGTCAGCAGCAGGGCTCAAGCATTTCCAGGGAGGTCATGTTGGTGCTGGGCAGCTGCAGGGAGGCTCTAGATGCTAGCTGTGTCCTGTAGCTTGCACAGGAGGTCAGCGAACTGACCGTTGGAGCCACCCTGGGCAGCCTGGCATCAAGGTAAGCAGGTTCACTCTTCCTTCCTTAGACAACAAAGCAGTCCTCCCAGCAGCAGGGGTTATTGTATGGAGTCTACCCAATAGAAACAATAGAAAAACCCAATAAAGGCATTTTTAAAGGGGGACCTTCCTGTACATAAAAAATAATTGTCCTTTTGCTGTTTTCATGTGTGCTGCACAAAGTAGCACACATGAAAACAGAAAAAACGAGGAGAAATTAAACATTCCTCATCGGTTCGCTAGGTTAAGACAAAGCATTCCCTGGTCTTAATTCTGGTGCTGCCTCCTATTTATGCCTCCCTTGTAAATAGGAGGCAGTGTCAGAGTCAATGGGTGTTGCAGTGGAACGCCCACAGGATCACCCATTGCCATCCCCTTTCATGCTAAGCATAGAGTGCAAGGGGGCCTTATTTACAAGGCAGCCTTAAGCCACGTTAAGTGGCTTAACACTGCCTTGTAAATAAGATGAAGCCCCTATCGCCACAGGTACGTCAAAAAAAGTGACGTTCCTGTGGCGATATATTTGTAGCACTATCGCAAAACTCTAAAGATACTTTGCTGCAGAAATGGCAGTGGACCAGCGCTGTGAATGGAGCAAGCACCCAATGGGTATTAAATGGGTATAATTGTTAATTAGGGAGGGAAAAAAAGGAGAGGATGGTGATGCTTGCATTTGATTTGTCTATATGATGTGGTACTAGGCTCAACATATTGGATGCAGTGAGGCTTATGAGGCTAGCAATGTGGTCATAACGTGGATTAATGCCATCCTGGCTGGGGTCAGCACCAGGCAATAAACACAGCTGAGGATGATGAGATGTGTTCTGCCAGCATGATGCTATGAGACTTGCAGCCAGTCACTGGGTTGGCTACTGAGGTGAGGCCAGGAGGCGCTGTGCACAGTGTGACCTCTGTGTGCAGGTCCTGTCTGGAGAGAGGGTTGTGTGGTGCGAATTATATTTAATATTCTGTCAATGACTGTTTCTTTGTCTGTGTTTAACCACAATAGGTTTGGAAAGGCCTGCGGAGTCCAAGAACAGATGGAGCACAGTAAAATGTAAGTGATCTATAAAGCGCTGTTATGTATGGCCATTGAGGGTCCCCTGACACGTGCAACCTTCCTGTAAGCTGAGGCAGACAGGTGATGGCCATAAAGGGCCGTGTAATGTGTAACCTGCCTGTAAAGCACTGGGACAGTCATCGATAAAACATGATGGGGCAGATCTACAAGGAGGTTCCGCAGCGTGGCACCTCTTCCGAAGCACAGGTAAGCAACATATTTACAAGAATGTGTCGCATCTCTGTGCTTCCTCCTGCGCTGGGACACAAACTGCAGCCATTGCGCTGGTGCAGGCACCCTTGCACCATGGTGCAAGGATGCTTGCGTCGTAGGGAGATTATTTGTGTGCAAGTGGGGTCCCTTTCTGCACAAAAACATTCACTACAGGCATGTTCCTCTTTCAATGCGTGCTGTAGAAAGCAGCAGGCATTGAACAACGAAAAAATGAGGAGATGAAAACATTTCTCCTCGTTGCGCCTCGCTACGCCACCTCTAGGATGGCGCAGCATTCAGACCCATCTCAAGATTTATGATTTCTCATAAACCTGGAGAAGTGTCTTGTCCCATGGGTGTTGCGTGAGAACCCCCACAGCAACACCCACGGAACGCCCCTTCAACGCAAAGTGCTGCGTGTGAAGGGGCCGTATTTACAAGGAGAGGAAAAGTCACACAAGGTGGCTTTTCATCTCCTTGTAAATATGGATGAGCCCCCTGCCCCACCAGTACGTCATGAAAAGTGACGTACTGGTGGCGCAGGGGGCTTGTAAATCTGCCCCGGTGTGTGATATATCAGCGGGCTGTAAAGCAGGGACCTCTTAAGGATTTTGAGGGCCCGACCCAAACATATGTTGGGCTCCTGCTTGGAACAGCTCCGACTTTATTATCCATTTTAATCTCATTCACGACCTCAGCAACTATGGTCTGATCACTGACAAGCCATTTGTTGGCCCCCAAACCTTTATGAGGTTCATGGAGGCCCCATTCAGGGCCAAACCTATGAATATTTATGAGATATTGGAAACCTGGGGTCCTCTTTCACATTGTGAAGGGGGCCCCATCATTTTTGCTGTATACCGCTGTCTGGTACTCTCCTGAAGGCTTAATGATGGGGCCCCGGCCCTGAGCCCGCTCTGCCTAAGCCTGAAAACGTCTCTGCTGTGATGCACTTTAGACCTGGTGACAATGACAGTGGAAATGTAAAGTCTGCTGGAAACTCCCAATTACACCAGAATTGTGGCTTCATGTCTGGCAAAATTGGCCCAAGCACTACTTGCACTTATACTAATTGCTCATTTTCCAATATAACTGTGGGGGAGGTGAAATATGGCAAAAATATTATTTGCAAATAGCGTGAAATTCCTGTTTGAGCACAGTGGAACACACGAATACAGGAGTTTGTGGTGGAATTGAGATTAAAAAAATGGAGTGGACGTTTTTCACAGAGCACGCAGTTCCTTCACACCAATATTTTAGTAGGTAAATCTTTGGGGAATAGGACCCTGAAAAAAACTGAAGATCCCACTTTTGGATTTGGGAAAATGTGTGTGACATACTCCGTGGCTTGGTTGGAGTAGATTTGTGCTTGTTTGTTCTATTGTACTACTGGAGTGCATAGGGGTGCTACATTCTTAAATGGCAACTGATTTACCATTAATAAGTGTTTTTTTATATACATTAGAACGATTCTCTTAATTTTCCCTATCCTTTCTCCCACTCTGTAGAGAGTATTTCTTACTTTTCAGCCACTCCCGTTTGCCACTCGCACAATTACACCTACTACACCTACTCTCTGGTTTAATAACCTGCACAAAAGCATTGGGAACGTGGCTATTTATTAGGAGTTTGGGAAGTTGCTACGGATTCCCTCTTTCGACTTTATGAAGTACAAAAAGGTTACAAAGTTCTAAACGTTGTTAAAAAATATATGCAGGAGGGTGTGTAAGCTAGAAGGTATGGGACTTGCCTTCACTGTGATCTGCCTATGTTTTTCTACGAAACATGTGTTATTCCTATGGATATGTTTTATACCAACAGGGGCCTTGGGCGCTGCAGCACCACTAGCCAGAACTGGACGCTCAGGCTGGACTATATGCTATTTTGACTCTCTCTGCTGGATTTATTTGCTTGGTTATTGTTACTGTTTAAAACAAAGTAAGTGGTGCGACTACCCTATCTGTGTCCAATGCAGGTTTTGATTTGCTTTTACTGTGGTTTTGCTGTACTGAGATGCCGTCCGACCTCAGGGTTGTGGACCGAATGGCTGTGTACTACAATTCAACCTGATTACTGCTCTTCGCCTTTTGCCTGCATGTATGCAGATGTGACTGTATCACTTCTTTCTTGACAACACCACAATAAAAAATAAATAAAAAATAAATAAAAAATATATGCAGGAAAATGTTTCCATAGAAAATTATTTCTACCAATAATTCCAGCAAAAATCCACGTTTGCAGGGGAGTTGCATCCAAAAAAGTTTCGACCTTGTCATATATTTTGTATATCTAGCATTTCATTCTATAATTGGATTATTTCTTTAGAATTTCAGCTGTTGATAGTGGGAAAATAGGGAGATCCTTGCAGGGGTTGGACTGTGTTCATGTGGGTGGACAGACTTCTTTCTGTTTTATGAGCCGCAGATGGTGATTGATTTGTTACGTGGGACAGGACAGCGTGGGTGTGCACTCTCTTAACATGATCTGCTCCTGTCAGTGCAGAATACCAGGTGATGTCTAAGGAGTCGCATATGAATCCCACTGATGTATGACTGTGGAATTTGAGGTCAGGGAGCCCAGGGCTCCGCCTCCCTTTCCCTTGCCCATACTCCCCGCATCTACTGAAGCAGAAGTGGAGGACGCACCTTCTCCCACATCGCAGCAAAGACCTGGAACAGCCTCCCCACGCACCTCCGGACCATCACCTCACTTCCAGAATTGCGAATGGCCCTCAAGACCTGGCTGTTTGAATAAGCCTTTGGGGCCTGCAAGTGACTGAATACCCTATCGGGTGGTTACATGCTTTATAAACCCCGATTGATTGATTGATAGATTGAGCAAGTGCAGTGCGATCGGTGTGGCAGCACTGGGTGCTGACCTGGATTGGGGGTGTTGTGTTTAGCAATAACTTACGATTTAAGAGCACCTACTGCAGAGTTCCTGGAGCGTCCAGATTTCAGGCAGCAATAAAAATCTCACGATAACTCAGTTTATGAGTGTACCTGCCAGAGATAGAGATCTGAGTTTTGTCTAGTGGGAGTTCTGACTCACCATAAAGTAGCACAGAGGGTGATTATGCCTACTGCAAAGAACAGATCTGTATAATATATGGATAGCTGAGTGGATTAATAAAGCCAGCCTTACCAGCGTTTAAAAACAAATTAAATGTATTTGAGAGAGGGGCTGTGGAGAGAGGAGGGGCACTTCAGCTGGGTGGTCGACGGGAATGCAAGGAGGAGGTTATATGGGGGGGGTGCAAAAAGAAAGTGTTGCACCAGGTGCCAGTAGTGCTAAAGCCAGCACTAAGGGGGTCCCTCCCCCCTCTAGTTTTGCGACTGCACGAAGCGAGCGTGGTGTCAGGCATTGTTAAACAGTTGCAAGTAAGATAAATGGCATCCATTTTATTTTAATTTAGGTCTTCTGAAGGGATTAGAATCTCTCAGAAGATCTGGCACTGTTTGAAAAGCATCATTTCTTTAGAATCTGAGCAGGCCGTATTGAATATATTTTTAGATAAGCGTTTCCAAGAGAATACGTTTGGGAATGTTTTCTGAGAAAAAGTGCTCAATATGGTGACAGATGGTACAAGTGATCTACCACCCGGAGTAAATTTCGAGATGACAAAGCTAAGCCAGTATGCGGCAAACAGCAAAATGAAACTTTAAGTGCCACAACAAAGTCTTCCTTTGCAGGCATGCCACTAGGATGAATGCATATCACTCACTGCCCTGAGAATGAGCCATCGGATATTTCAGGAAAAGTTAAGGTTTTGAGCAAAATTATAATGACTCCTTGAATAGGCCACCAGTTCACGCCCTATGACGTTTCTGAGCATGCTACATCCTCGACCTCCAAGGGGCCCTATCCTTAGTACATGGGGGATCACTAACACTATGAACCTACACCTAGGAGCGTAAAATGACCAATAAGCCAATCTTTATGGTATGTTTCTCACAGAGGTTGGGGCACATGCACATAGTAGGGATCCGCACTCCCCATACATTGAATATTATATATATTTATATTTAGGTCCTGAAGAAATGTCCCTTGATCACTTTGACAATATAGGAATAAAACTGGCCTGCCAAGAACCTGTATCAAATTGAAAATATTTGACCTAATACTGCTAAGTATACCATGCATTAGCTCTTTTTTTGGAGAAACTGGGATTATTATGTCCTCTTGTTTCCCAAATTGTTTTTAACTTTGACATAGATCAGGGTTCTTTTAATAAAACAAACCATGGAGTCAATTTTAATCCAGGTCTACTTCCAATCTTCACACCTGCAGACTAGGATACAGCAGCTATAGCAGCTCGAATCTAAAAAGATCTCCGGCCAAGTGCCCACTCCAGGGGCCTGTTGGGCACTGCAGTGCCAGCCCAACGAGGAACTGGCTAAACAATGAATAATGCCATCATCGGGTAATTAGGGCACTTGCTTCTAAGAGCAGATGCTCCTAGTGGCCATTCACTTTCCAGGTCCTTACTATATCACCTGCAATGTATATCTGAATAGTATACTCCATTATATAAATTGCTCTACTATATAGGAGACTGTATACTGGACCACACAAGTGTTCTGGTCCTCCTACGTTGGTGCGGATATTCTGAGGCTAAACATCCATGTGACCATGACTTCAGTACATTTTTGGATGGCATTCCTACAATTTCTTCTCTAAATGATGAATTAAAAGGTCTTCAATCGGATTTCAAACTACTAGAAATATTAAAGGCCATTAAATGCTTAAAGAAGGCCAAAGCCCTGGGTCCTGATGGCTTTTCCAGTAAACCTATCTCCTGATTGTCCCCTTTTTCTGCACTTAAATTATTGGAAGTTTATTATGCCTTAATTTCTAATTCGAAAACCAGTGGTGCCTTTTTGGATGCCTTAATTGCTATAATTCCTGAAAATGACAAATACCCTAGATTTTGTATAGGCCATAACTTTAATCAAATATGGCTTTAAAATGTTTGCCAAGATCCTAGTATTTATTAGAGTCTATTGCGCCTTTTCTTATTAAACCCGGTCAGTCTGCTTTTATTAAAGGTAGACTTGCTGCAGATAATACAAAGATGTTTTTAAGTATTATCAGTCAGCAAATACATATAATTGTAATTCGGAATTATATATTGCGATTTTGTTTTCTTAATTTCAATAAAAATTGATAACACTGAAATACATGTGTTTCCATCCAAAGCATGACTTCGGGATACTTTTGTGTGATCCAATGATCCATATAAACAATCTGCCAGGAAGCCACGGTATATACAAGGGAAATCTGGAATCTCTGTAACAGGTCCTGATTGCATCAGTATAACAGTATGACTGCCTAGCAAAAGACAACGTGAACCATGGTGAAAGTTATGCCCCATAATCCAAGATGGCTACTAGGCACCCAGCGTGAACGGATCTAGAGTACCACCTCCACATGCATCAGACACGCCAAGCAGAACCTATAGACTTGCTTCCTAACATTTGTACTTAATAGAGTTCTATTCAAATCTAGAATGAGGTATTCATCGTCCCTGCAAGATTATGGCAGAGCAAACAGAGCACTGTCTGATCAAAAATGAAGAACAAAGATTGCAAGAGAAAAGTGTCTCACCGGTAACAAATGTAAATGTAATGGGCATTTATAGAGCGCTGCTACCACTCCAAGGAGTATCTTGGCGCTTACACAACCCAGGTGGAAGAGTTGCATGTTCAAAAGAACTGAGCAGAGGTGCTACCCAGGGCCGGCCTTAGGCATGTGCAAGCTGTGCACCTGCACAGGGCCACCAAACCCCAGGGGCCACCACACCAATATATTTCCTTAATATAATAATCCTCTGAGGATGGATACATATTTGCGTGGTGGCCCCTGGCAGGGATTTGGCGGCCTCCGGCTCTGTTCCACCTGCAAACACCTTCCTGAGCTCTGGGGGGGGGGCTCCGCCCCACCCGGACCCCCTCTTCCGGGGCCCCATACCTACGCTCCCTGCCCAGGGCCACCATGAGCCTAGAGCCGCCCCTGTGCTACCTATAGTCAAATTTTAAGACTGCTTAGAGACAGTCTACATATGAAAGACTAGATGGTTTGTTTGGACCTGAAATGTGCTTATTTTTGGTACTGACTCATGAGGAGGATTGAAGGTTTGTGACGCTAATCATGTAGGGTTATTTATATGGCCATTTACTTACATGCACTTTCAATAGCCACCCACACCTTAGTGTAAAGCGTAAATGCAGTGTCTCCCAAACTGTGGTTCGCGACCCACTGGCGGGTCAGGAGCTGATACTTGCTGAGTTGTGAAAGTCCAAGCAATAAATCAAGATGCCTTTAAAGTCTGTATTTACGTTTTCTGCGCTTTAAAGACAAATGGCAAACTTCAGGCTACATCCCCAGACAAATTGTTGCTTATTTTTTAACATCTGGATTGGTGTTTACAAACTCCTTTCACCTTGCAGTCAGAGGAAGAAAAGTAAGGGGAATTATGCAACAATCTTGCTGGGGTACAGGGAGTGTGAAAAGAAAGGCTGTAGGGTGTAATTTTTTGTAACACAATAAAACGTATATACCTGTAAATGAACTGTACACATTTAGCAGCTATGAAAGCAAAAATTAGGCACATAGGTTTCTTATTCTGAAGTGTGATGGAAGCAATGATTTTAATAGGAACAAAACAAATTAAGACACTTTACTTGGTGATGCACAAATAATAGTCACGGAAACACAATTTGCACATACTATCATTTGTATGCAATATAGTTTTGCTAAAAGTTCAAAAATACTTTATTCGGATAGGACCATATCCATAAAAGCACATCACAAAAAGCAAATTAAAAGCAAAAATTCATATTCACAGTAAAACTATTTCAATAATGTTGGTCAGAGATGCACAATGTTGAAAAAACACACACATCGTTTTACGAGCCCCTACAGTGGTTCTCAGAAGGGTGCCAACGCGAAAGACTAACTCATCATCTTCCAATTTGAGTATGCTCATGTATGCTTCTACTAAGTGAATGGGCAAGGTTTTTTTTTAAAACGGTATTAAAAGCCATTTTGCTTTCTTTTGTATAAAACATGCAGAAAAATAAGAAATGTAAAATTGTTTGACCACTCTGTCCATCACACGAGCAAGGCAAAGAGTCAAGATTTGCGTTATACTTAAGGGTTAAACAGAGCAAGAATTTTACAGTGCCAGCCCTTAAATGGAAGAGAAGACCCCTCAATTGAACTCGACAGGACGACTCCCTTGAGGCGTGCAGCGCGCAGCTTTCCATTAAGGTTATCACATACCTGATTCAATCGGATGCTAGATAGCCATGGAATTATTTACTTACAGTTTTCAATAACGGTGAGAATTTCACAAGTTTGGTCCTTCCAAGTAAAGTTCACCTCACTCCAGGGGAAAATACCGACCTGGCCATTAAGTATTCTCCTTTCATTGGCTTCCTGGGATGCCTGTGTAGCACCAGGACTAGGTTGCTCCCATTTGTCCTGAAGAAGACTCGCAGCGGAGGTTCAAGTCATCCTCTATGCACTAGTCGAGTCGAAACGTCGACGCTCCCCACCCACCCAGTGCCTGTACCCCATTTCATCCCTACCGTCTGATGTTGCATTTATGCATCTACAAGAAACTGCTAAATATGTTGTAATTAATTCTCTTAAGACAGGCCAATTTTCACTAGTCTCTTTACCAGTTCATTGTCAAAATATTCAAAAATATGTGAATTCTAAACCTAGTGACTTGCACCTCTCCCCATTCATCACGAGCACACCCCTCCCTCACTTCCTTTTTGAGCAACCTTTCCATCGTCCTAATGTCAAACAATTTTGATTAAACTTAAGTATATGAACTAAATATACTGAACCCAAAAATTTTGGGTGCTTCTTTTGTTTTACATTTACTGTATGTTTTGAATTATCCAGCCTTTGCTATCAGGATATGTAGTTGCATTCCAAATTGTATTGATTACTAGTGGTTGACTGATATAGCGACACATGCATGATAAATCGCAATTTGATTTTCTTTAAAGGCAGTCACGGACCACTTTTTTTCATTCTCGCATTGTACCTAGGCCTTGTGGCGAGTATTGGGTTACCACTATTATTTTGTAATGGTAATAGTCGTACAAGGCATGTTGTTATCAATATCCAGTTTCTTCCATTTCTTGTACTCAAAGATGCAGATTTTTTGGAGGTCCAATGCATTCAGTAAATCAGGTAGTCAAAAGGATATGTTCTTTGTGTCTACAATCGCGCCTGTTGTCACTTAGGCTCTGAACATGAGTCAAGCAGAGCAAATTTACTATCTGCCATTCCACTCTGCCTGACTCTGAGTAAGCCGGTGTTCCACCCAGCTGCAGCCGCTGCAGGTAAGAGCGGTGGGGCCGGCTGGGTTGGATATCAAGAGACGACCACGAGGAAAAATGTATATTTTAATTTTCCCTTGTGGTCGTCTCTCGAAATCCCCCCCTCAGCCGGCCCCACCCCTATTACCTGCAGTGGCCGCAGCTGGCTCCACCACCTGCTTTTTCCATGTGTTGGAGCACCAGACCGGATTTTACCAGGACGTTATTGTGCCCAGTAAAATCAGAATTTGGCTGCAGCAGCCACACCTTTTTTCTGTGATTTTTCAGGCAGGGGCAGTATACAAGATTCCCCCTGCTAGCGTTTCTCCTTCCCTCTCCCACTCTCCACACCCCCTCTCCACTCCCACCCCACACAGAGGTCATAGCATACATGACTACCTGTTCCAAGCTGGTGGTAAATGTACTCATTAAACTCCACAGAATTGGGAATACTGGTAAATCTGGTTCCACCTAGCAATAGGCCATTCCATGGGGTTTAACTTATAACTGCACGGTACTGGTGCAGTGCTGTCCCATAATTACGTTTTTGTTTATATGCAGATTCACGACCCTACCAGTACAATGCAGCTCATACTCAGGCCCTTAAATTACATGGGGAAAGGAGATTTATTAAGATCTATCCAAGAACATGTCCTGTGCCTCAGTGACACCACCAGCATTCTGTCAATATCTCTAAGGTAAGTAAGAAAACAAGAACAGACTGGACCTAAGTGTCTCCTGCTCGACCAAATCACCTCAATCAAAATGTGGCCACTTACAACACATATTAAGGTATTAACTTTGAAGAGTTCTCTGTCATACATCTCCCTCCTTTAAACTATTTCCCCCAAAATAGTGTACCTGGCACATTTGGCCCAGTGACATCCAGCAGAGAAAGAACAGGGCATGTGAAATAGGATCACACACATTAAGGATGAATATTAGACATAACATTATTGTGGTTTGATACAAACTGAAAGAGCAACACATTCTGAGTTTCCATGGGCCAGCATTGGCAAAATAGTTATCCGGGTCAAAGTAATTCCTTCTTGGTTTCAGGTGTTTTGTAATAAAGAATAATACATTTTGAAGTTGGGTTGATTTTAAATATATAATGCATTTGATGCATGTAAGTAATTGGGCTTCGGGTTGAGGGGGGTGAAACCCTACCCAAGCAGCAACCACAATCCTAGTCAGGGGGAAGTCACAAGAAAACCCAAATTAAACCGTGTTTAGCTTGGGGAAAATGTGTCAAGTATTTCTGCAACACTTCAAATAGTAATCAAATAAAAACACTGCACAAAAAGGTTCCCATGCCAAATTAGAAAAATAGAGCAGATGTAATAAATAAAACAAGACCAACACAACAAAAATCAGTAAAACCAGAGATATGCAGTTTTAAAGATATAGGGGGAAATTGTGCCAAAAATCCCAAAGCGTCACTCACGGTCACCTGGTCGCGCGAGACTAGGAGAAAGTCACACGTTAGGCCAACCCCGATAGAGCGCGAGTCGGATAATTCTGTTGAAAACGTACCTTCTCACTTGAGCACAGCGAGTCCTGTTAGTGGTGGAGAGGGCCACAAGGAAAGGGGAAGTATCGAGGACTGAGTCACTGTAACGTGAAGATCCTGTTGTCGGCACAAACGGTCAGGCCAGTGCTTCACAATGGCACTCTCCATGCACGGCCGATGCTGTAGTTCAAAGAGTCAGGCTGACGGAACTTTGTGATGGTAGGCTGTGTGAGTGACAGGAATTTGGCACCAATGGGCTCGTTTGCGGTCGTGAACAGTCCAAAAACGTCAAGTCAGCCTCTCTGAGGCCACACCAAGGGTCCAGGATCTGAGGGCAACACTTGTGATTAGGGGCTTGCTGTAGCTGGATCTGGATGCTGGTTCAGGTGGTTGTGAGCCTTATGTCCCAGTGACTCTGAAAATGAGGGCAGCAGACTAGCCATTGGAGTCACTCTGGGAGTTCTGGGATCAGGTCCAGGTCAAATAACTTTGACTCAGACATGAGGGCAATGGGGTAGTAATCCAGCAAGGCAGAGGTCCAGCAAGGCAGTAGTCCATCAGGGCAGCAGTCCACCAGAGCGTCATTCCTTTCAGGAGCACAGCAGTCCTTCTTCATGGCAAAGTCTCCACAGGTCCAGAAGCATACTGAAGAGTTGGTGTCTGAGGTCCAATATTTATATATGGTGCATCCTTTGAAGTGGGAGAAGCTTCTAGAGGTATCCCTTTGAAGTGCACAGGTTTCCTGTCTTCCCTGCCCTGGCTACAGACTAACTACTGGGGGTATGAAGCCCTTTGTGTGGAGGCAGGACATACCATATTCAAGCGTAAGTAGGGCTGTGCCCAGCTACGCCCTCCCATCCTGCCAGTGATGGCCCATGGAAGCCCACATGAGCCCTTTATTGTGTGTGGCTGTCTGGGAGGAATACACAAAGCTCAACTGCCAGATACACCCAGTCATGTGGCTAAGAGGGAGGCTGCAGGGACTAAATGGCTAAGGCGGGAAAATGCAATTTTTCTGAAAATTTCATTTTCTAAATTTTAATTTAAAATCAGACTTAAGAGAGGATTTTTCATAACAATTCCATAGACACCAAACAGAAATTTGTTACCTGGTGCCATTTGTATGTTACAGCTTTTTAAATATAATAAGGCAACTCCAATGTTATCCTATGGGAGAGTTAGGCCTTGCAATAGTGAAAAATTAATGTAAGAGTTTTTCACTACCTGGGAATGTACAACTTAAAAGTATGTGTCCTACTTGTTAAATACACTTCAGCCTGCCCTCTCGGGTGACTTATATGTATTATAAAGGAGGGTTTGGGCCTGACAAAGGGTTTATATTGCCATATTGAAACAGCATTTTAAAACTGCCCACACAGGTTGCAATGGCAGGCCTGTGAAATGATTGAAAGGGCTACTTGAAGTAGGTGGCACAATCAATACTTCAGGCCCAATAGTAGCATTTACTTTACTGGCCCCACGTACATGTAGTACCATCTTATGAGAAAATAAAATATGTCAATTGGTGATACACCAATGTTACAATGCTTTAAGGAGCGAACACCTTCACTTTACCACTGCTTGGCAGGTAAAGTGCACAGACACCTAAGGCCAGTCAAAATGAGGTCAGCAAATACAGAGGAGGAAGGCAGAAAGTTTGGGGAAAGACCATTCTAAGGCTGACAGGTCTAACATGTGTCCCATGTAGTTACAATGGGACCAACTACCCAATCCCTTGGAAGTTCTCATCATTAAGGTGGAAGAACATCAGCATTGGTGTGGACTGATCCAGGACAGTGCCCCACTGTAACGTCCATTAACTGTAGGGAGATGGACCACTTCAACAGTTTGGGATTTTCACACCTCATTTGCATTAGCCATCTGAGGGATCTGTGGTCTGTCTGAACCCAGAAGTGAGTCCCAAAAAGATATGGTGTGAAATTCTTTACTACTCAGACCACAGCAAAGGTCTCTCATTCGATTGCACTTCACTTCTGTTCTCGGGGAAATAACCTCTAGCTAATGAAGGCTACTGGTTGGCATAGGCTCTTCTCATTTAACTGTGCTAAGACAGCACCTATACCATGCTCTGAAGAACCTGTCGGCACAATAAACTGCCAACTGTCAAAGGCTTTCTAGCAGGCCTATGTCCAGATCATCTTTCTGGGCTGCATCTTACAAGTCAGTCCTGTTAAGGGGCAACAATGGAGCCATATCCCTTAACAAACCTCCCATAGTATCATTTGAGATCCAGGAAGAACCTCAATTTTGGCCTGGAGGGGCTGGACCTTTCCCCCTCGCCCACCATGTGGCCCAGAATACCACAGAACCCTGCCCAATTTGGCACATAATGGCTTTGACCATCAGGCCTGCCTGCTGCTGGGCCTAAAGCGCCTCCTGGAGGTGGTACAAGTGTTCCTCCCAGCTGGAGCTGAAGATAGCTATGTTGTCTAAGCAGGTGGCACAGCATGCCTCCTTCCCAGCTAGGCCGGGGCATTCTTCAAGCCAAAGGGCATCGCTCTAAACTGGATGAGGCCCTCTGGGGAAATGTGACCATGCATAATTCAAAATTAGTCTATTTGTAAGTCTGTAATTGTGCAAGCAGGTCTGTAAAAGAAACTCCTCTACAAACCAGAAAAGCTGGGCTTAGCAATAAACGTGTTTTCGGTAAATATAGAAAAGCATGTTGAACTAGTTCTATATCCATATTAATTATCGACTGACACACTTGTCCCAGTAGTATAAACCATCAGCTGCAGGTCTGTGCACATCATTGACTGACATCAGATGCTCCACCGTAAAGTCCATTCACGGTAGGGAGATGGACCACCCCCACAGTTTGGGATTTTACACTTCATTTGCATGAGCCATCTGAGGGATCTGCAGTCTGTCTGAACCCCGAAGAGAGTCCCAATCATGTATTACCTCAGCTTCTTCAGCACCTGTACCACGGCAAATGCCTCTCTTTCAGGTGCACTCCACGTCTGTTCCCGGGGAAATAACCCCTGGCTAATGAAGGCTACTGGTTGGTCCAAGATCTTCTCATTTAACTGTGCTAAGACAGCGCCTATGGCATGATCTAAAGCATCTGTTGGCGCAAAAAACTGTCACACACAATCCCTCCCTGAGGGTGTCAAACACTTTCTGGAAGTCCTCTGTCCAGATCATCTTTCTGGGCTGCATCTTAGAAGTCATCCCTGTTAAGGGGCAACTATGGAGCCATATCCCTTAACAAACCTCCTATAGTATCCTTTGCAGCATGGGAATTGGATTTGAGGGACTTATAAACCATATACAATTATATCTGAGTAGTGGTCAATGTCAGTTGTCCCACCACCACTACTCTGGTTATTCACTGCTATGACATAGCAACAGTGGGAAACAAAAGTAGTTTCCCAATGTTGCTAAGTCTTAAAGGAGTTCAAGGCTGTTTTGACAGGGCTCTAAGAGCAGACACTACATGTTCGAGTGAGATGTAGAGAGAAGGCACAGTTGGTGATGCAGGTGGATGACAGGAGAACAGGTAGTATTTTTATATAATTGGGTGAAGGACGCTGTCTGTTTTGACTGCCTTTCACCAAACTTTTAACTTTTTTTTTGTTTTGAAATTGAGAGCTTGTTTTTAAAAAACAACAAGCATTGGAAATGCAATAGGTCTCGCAGCATTAGAGTTAGTGCTTTTAGAATTGTTTATGGGTTTTTTTGTAAATCTTTAGCATTTTTGTTTCCTGTAGCCAATGCTAAAGAATAAAAAAAAAGCCATAAACATTTCTAAAAGCTCTAACTCAAATGCTCCGAGACCTATTGCACTGTGTGAGGGTGAGGGGTTGAGGGTGAGTGAGGGTGAGGGTGAGTGAGGGTGAGTGAGGGTGAGTGAGGGTGAGGGTGAGTGAGGGTGAGTGTGAGTTAGGGTGAGGGGTTGAGGGTGGGTGAGGGTGAGGGGTTGAGGGTGAGTGAGGGTGAGTGAGGGTGAGGGGTTGAGGGTGAGTGAGAGTGAGGGTGAGTGAGGGTGGGTGAGGGTGAGTGAGGGTGAGGGGTTGAGGTTGAGGTGTTGAGGGTGAGTGAGGGTGAGGGCGAGTGAGGTGTTGAGGGTGAGTGAGGGTGAGGGTGAGGGGTTGAGGGTGAGGGTAGGTGAGGGGTTGAGGGTGAGTGAGGGTGAGGGTGAGTGAGGGTGATGCTGAGGGGTTGAGGGTGAGTGAGAGTGAGGGTGAGTGAGGGGTTGAGGGTGAAGGGTTGAGGGTAAGTGAGGGTGAGGGCGAGTAAGGGAGAGTGAGGGTGAGGGGTTGAGGGTGAGTGAGTGGTTGAGGGTGAGTGAGGGTGAGGCGTTGAGGGTGAGTGAGGGTGAGTGTGGGTGAGGGTGAGTGAGGGTGAGGGGTTGAGGGTGAGTGAGGGTGAGTGAGGGTGAGTGTGGGTGAGGGTGAGTGAGGGTGAGGGTGAGTGAGGGTGAGGGGTTGAGGGTGAGTGAGGGTGAGGGTGAGTGAGGGTGTGTGAGGATGAGGGGGTGAGGATGTGAAGGCGCGCATCCGTAGACAAAAAACAGAGTAACCTCTTACTCTTCTACCTTAAAGCGCTTTGGGCCTCGTAAAGTGTAAAAGCGCTACAATTGATCCATTAAAGTTATTTATATCCTGGCTCCAGTACCTACAAATACAGGGAGCATGCCCCCTTTAAAACCTTGTATAACACCTTTAAGGGGCACTAAAGCTGTGTAACTATTCACGCCCTGCGCAGTTCCTGGAGCGGGTGCTTAAAGTGACACCTACGCCCCTCACTGAGGTCTGAAGGCGCGCGCGCCTCCTCGGGAGGTTCCCGGGCAGTGAGGCTGGGCTGAGGCGAGCAGCGGGCTGGGGTGTCTGGGGGGTGGTGGGGAGTGGGGGGAGTGGGCGCGTGCCGGGGAGCGGATCTAAATAACCAATTACACCACATCAAATTAGACAGATGCAAAAACGCTGAGCAAATCCCCCCACCGGCCAGAGCTGGGAGCGTTTATCGTGCCTATAAATTAAATTATTGATACCAGATTGCAGACGATGCGATTGGACGGAGGGAGGCGGCGAGTCTATCTGGTCCCTGCCCCTCCTCCCGCCACGCTCCGGGGCAGCTGTGGGGGATAATCTCCTTCGAGCCGGAGGCGGGCAAGATGCGCGGTGCTGTCAGGGAAGAATGCGAGCAGCGGGACACGGCGCTGCTGTTTTCGGGGGGTCTAGGGTGAGTGCCACAAACTAGTGATGCTGGGACGCGTCCGACAGTTAGGGTAGTGACGGGACTGTATGTGTGTGTGCTTCGGTACTGGAACATAAGGGGGCGCTGCAGGTCAGGTTGCAAGGCTGGACAACTGCTTGGTGTCCTGGTAATGAAAAAGTAGGGAGTTGTGCAAGTAGGGATTAAGAAGATGCACTGCTTGATCTCAGTGTGAGTACGAGTACAGCGGCAGTACGGCTGCTGCAAGTCTGGATTGGGCTGCACTGGGTGCTTGCACTGTGAGTACAGGTACAGGACAGTAGGGCTGCTGCAAGTCTGGACTGTGGTGCACTGGGGGCTTGCACTGTGGGGAGAGAACAGCGCAGAGGGGCGGGGGAGAAGCACAAGGGAGAGAGCAGCGCAGAGGGGCGGGGGAGAAGCACAAGGGAGAGAGCAGCGCAGAGGGGCGGGGGAGAAGCACAAGGGGGAGAGAGCAGCGCAGAGGGGCGGGGGAGAAGGACATGAGAGAGAGAGAGAGACGCATACCTGTGTGAGACAGCAACAGGGAGCGTTGCGAGTGGCATACAAGACGGAGGGAAGAGAGGGGAGGGGGGAGGAGAAATGCGACACGGCGGGAAGGGGAGGGGGCGGAGCGGGTACAATAAACAAGACGGAGGGAAGAGAGGGGAGGGGGGAGGAGAAGTGCGACAGGGGAAATGCGAGACGGCGGGAAGGGGAGGGGGCGGAGCGGGTAAACAAAGACGGACGTGCACGCGCTTTTAAGCTCAATGCGCATGCGCATTGAGCTTAAAAGTCACGGGCACTGCAAGGAATCGCCACGATTCCTTGCAGTGTGGATAAAGAGTGGATAAGTCCCAATACTCTCGCCTTGCTCGATGCGCATGCGCATCGACAGGCGAGACCTAAAAACGAATGACCTCAACACCATTGGAATCTTCTCCCAGGGAGTGGGGGACATTATAGTTTTTCCTATTCCTCACTGTCAGGGTATTTCTGGAGGAGACAGACAGGAACAATTACACCATCCACCCAAAATAAGGCAGAGAGTGTAATGTCTTACCTCTGATGGGCCGTTCTCTGTTGGGCCATCTAAGAAATTATTCCATCAACGAAGCCAACAATGGTTTTGTTGACAGAATACTTACGTTCTGCCTGTCGCTAAATGATGTGGGCGGGCCTAGAGTTTGACGGGCAAGGTACTTTGTTGTGTTGGTGATAGAGTACCCTGTGTGACAAACTCTAACTCGGACCCTCAGTCTCTGGCTGAACAAGGTACTATCTCTCCAAGTTGGTCAGTGTATGTCCCAGCTCCTTCAGTGGCGGTAGCAGAGTTTACCCTCTTTGCATTCCTTTAAACTTGTGTGCAGGGCGCCTAGCAGTGAAAAGAAAACACTGGACAGTTTGTTCAAATTAAGTTTGAAGTCACTCCTAAACTTTAGCGGAAAATGAATGTCAGAAACGTGGACTTTCCCTTTAGTTGGCCAAAGCTCCTTGGCAACCATCACAAGCAGAAACACTCACTTCCTATTCATGGGGTCCAGTTAGACAGTTCTTCGTTTCAGCACAAAGCACGGATACAATGGGCCTGCAGGCAGACCAAGCCTTTCTGTGAGGACTGTGCCACTAGCCATGCCTCCAGTCCAAGGTCATTTTCCAAATGGGGGTCTCTAACTAGATCACACCTTGATATGATATATTGAGTGCAAATTAGGCCAACAAATATGAAAGTGACTTCGTCTGTATAATGATTCCAGTCAGAATGTCTGCTTGCCTTCACAAGGAATTCTAGAGTGAGAGAGGATCTGAGGAGCAATGCAGGGGGAGATACTCGGGCAGATTTACAAGCCACTTGCGCCACTTTTGCGTCACTTTTAACATGGGAAAAGTGACGCACAAGTGGCACAAGGGTTGTAAAACTGCCCTATAGAGAGGGGAGACTGCTATCTGGCTACCACTAACCCATGGAGCAACATACATATTAGGATCTGCCTATATACAGGCGGGTATCCCGCCACGCCCTACCCAAACACACTCAGGCACACTCCACATACAATCAGGGGCGATGAGTAGCGTCACTCATGATTACTTTTCAGATTTACAAGCGAGAGCCAGCAGGCAATCTCCCCAGTGGGGTTCAGGTCAAAAGGATGTGCCTCGCTCCTACAATGAGCTGCCACAAACCGATATTAGTGACTTGTCCTGGTCCTGTGGACAAGAGTCACCTGCTATGGGATGGATCCCAAACACCCAACAGATTCAAACACTCTGCAGGTGAGCAATACACCATAAGTGTGTAGAGCACAAGTCAGGGGTCTCATAACACAGGTTTCCAACACCAGAACATATTTTAGGATCTGGCATATTGTTAAAGCAGTTTGTCACATGGACACAAAGCTAGGCCCTTTTCGACCCTGCACATCTGTAAAAAAATATGGAATCTTAGCTATACTGTAATGTACTGCAGTAGAGTTGTGAGCAGGGGTGGCTCCTCCGTTAAGACATAGGAGCGTCTCCCCACTAACTTAATTGCCCCCAGAGATGGAAAAATAAAACTTATTTCAAAACCCTGTCCCCTGCTGAGCATGAAGACGGAGGGCAGGGATTTCAGATTTCTGCTGCTGGCAGTCAGGCAGCAGCGGAAAGCAGTGATGGGCAGGGCACTTTAAGTTTAAAGTGCATATGTCCCTTTGGCCGGCCGTCTTGCGACTAGGCAAACATGCACATTTTAAACCTCTCTAACCCTTATGTCTAGAGACAGCATAAGGCTCCAGTGTCCTCGACAGGAACGAGAGAGGCTGTTTCTTCCAATCCTGATGCTTCTTTCATGATGCATGAGAGCAGCATAAGGATTGATAACTGCAGTTTCCTGGGTCTCCGCTGGAGCCTGCCTGCTTGGATAAGACCCGAGGGAGGAGGACGTGACGTCAGGAAGGTAAGTGTAATTACTATTATTATTTTTTTTATTTACTTTTATTTTTTTCTCACCCGCCATCACCACCCTCTGTGCGTGCCAGCCGTCACTACTGGTTGTGAGGACAGAGCTAGCAGACAGAATGAGAGAGGTATTTGTGCAGCATCACAACTGCTTTTTTTATGTAATGAAAGTGATAAACATCTTCTCAGCTCTTTCTTTGTGAACTATTTTCCATGAAAGGTCATTAGCTGCTGAGGAGACATCTTTTTCAATATGGAATCTACATGCAGTTCATCACACATTCTGAACTGCAGCCAGTTTCGAAATTGACTTATGGTCAACTGCTTAAAATAGGTTTTATCAACAAAACTGGAACTGCTTAGTTTAGTGTTTATTTTAACAGTACTTTTTGCAAGCATTTGTATGTATTTATTTCATATCTATAATATATTTCTTTAGCAACATTTTGTCTTAGCTATAAATGCAGCACCGTTGTCATAAAAGGGAACAAGAAATCATGGATTCAAAAAAGTTTTTCGGGAAGGGTGGTGGCGTGGCCATGTATTACAAGAAACACAAAAGCACCTCATTGTATATCATAAAGCTATTGCAAGCTGCCTAAGGCTACCATGATCCTATAAAGGACAGTGGTCTTTAATTTGTGCCCCTCTATATACCAATATCAGCATACCGTGCTAGACAGCATTTTCTACCATATTAATACGCAGTTTTTTGCATGATTACTTTTTCTAAGCACTATAAATAAGGGTATTTATATTACTCGGGTAACAGTACTCAGTTTGCCGACATCTAAGAACCAGTTTCTTGCTTATTTACAAACCTCAAACGAATTATCAGCTAAAAGGCGCATAACATCTAATAATTATTTGTCCCTAACAAATACATTAAATTAAACCTAGGACAAATCGCTGTTAAAAACAGGCTATCATTTTGAACAAAAAGATGTGGCTCGCATAAACCAGCAAAACACAGCTCTGGTCGCATAATCGTCTGCCAAAAAAATCCACACCAGCAAAGCAGGTTCTAGGACGGTGAACAGAAAGAGCGCCAAGTGTCTACCCCTTTAAGTAGATGTTTTACTTCCTGTTCATGGGACAGCTTTTCCCACCTCTGGTTTTCCATTCTCTCCCCTCAACCCACTGAAGCCCCACAGGCAGGATGATAAATGAAATTCAATCATTCGGTGCCAAACCAGTGTAATCTGGGAGGTGATCAGCGGGAGGCATTCACCAGAGAAATCGACTCCATTCATTTGGAAGCTTTCACCTGGAAAACCATGAAAGGAGGCGCAACCTTTGAACCGGACATGATGGAATTCCTTCTGTCAGTCAGCTGCTCAGTGAAAGTCACACAGACAGAAATTTCAAATTACCGACATGGAAGAGGAGAGCATTTATTTTTCATTGGGATCATTTTCTTAAGATGGCAAAAAATTGCTTTCTTCTTTTTAGCTAAAGCTCTACTAACATAGCTAAGTCTGCTTGGGTTTTATCACACTGTATGTGTATTTATTTCAGCATATGTATATTGTTAATTTAAATACTATACAGCAGCTCTAAACATGCGTTCACACTTAATACCTCAACGACCATCAACTCCTCAAAACCACTTAGTCCTAATCACAGCATGGACGACATTCACATAATCCTGGACAAAGGAGACACGGTGGCCCCATCCTTCTGGACCTCTACGCAGTATTAGACACAGGCTCCCACCCTATCCTCATCCTATGCTTGCAAATCGCAATCTAAGGACACTCACATCAAAGGTTCCTCTTATTTCTGACTAGAAGGACATAGTTAGACAACCTGGCACAGTACACCTCGGGCACCCGGGACCTCATCTGCGGAGTTCCAAAAGGATCCTCACTAAGCCTGACCCTCTTCAGCGCATACATGATCCATTTAGCCAGCCTCATTTGCTCTCATGATACCAATGTCCTCTCCTACACCTCCAATACACAACTCATTTTCTCCCTCAAAGATAGAATAGCAAGAATGCGGATCAAATTCCATGCTGCATTACTGAAATCACCCACTGGATGAAGAGCAACTGTCTAAAGCTGAACACTGACAAGACTGAAATTGTGATCTTCGGGAAAAGCACATCACATGGGACTCCACCAGGTGGCCAACAGAGCTAGGACTAATAGCCAACCCCACCATCCATGCGAAGAAGCCTGGGATCACCATCAAGAGCAAACTCAACATGAACGCCCATGTAAATGTCGTCATCGCCTCATGCTTCCATACCCTGAAGATGCTGAGGAAAAATTTTAAATGGCTCCCGGAAAACCATCTCATATGCCCTGGTCACAAGCAAGCTGGATTACAGGAACATCTTCTATGCTGGGATCAACAAAAAAATCACCAGAAGTTTGCAGACCATTGAGAACTCAGTGGCCAGAATTACTGTCAACCTCCCATGTCCCACTCACATCACACCACAACTGGGATCCACCTGCTCACCATTCACAAACAAGCACAATTCAAACTCCTCACCCACACTTTCAAGGCACTACATAACATTGGCCCAGAAAACCTCAACAATCGCATCTTCTATCACAAACCTTCCAGACTCCTCAGCACATCTGGAAAACTAGATCCGGCAGTTGAGCCTTCTCCTACATCGTTTCTAAAGTGTGAACTGACCTGTCGCTACACATAAGAGCCTCCTCTCACTTCTTGAACTCGGCAAGAGGCTGAAGAACTGGCTTTTTTCAAGTAGTCCCATTAGGCACATGTTCAGTATGAATTAAAATACACACAATTATGACCTGCATAATTGGAAAAACAGACAGAAAAAAAGTAAAACATTGAATTTGTTCAATACAGAATATACATTCAGTATCCTATAACTGCACTTTGTATTATGCACCCACAAATCCGTATATCAATACAAATGCCGGAATCTTGAATTGTACTAAAGTAGAGCGTCAGCGCGTTTCGATGGATTCAACTGTTTTAAACCATCTTTATCAAGACTTGGAATGTTCTGTCATGTCAAGAGGGTTGGTTAAAATACCCTACAACAAATATACATACAATTAATATTGTGCATACCGGTTCATTAACATTGATCACATATGTGCCTATATTATGGATCTCCAGATACATTGTGTTCATAAATTCAGAAAATAAAACATTCATGTACCCTCAATTCTATTACTCCCCTCTCTTGTATAAGGGTGAGCTCCACCCCCTAATCCTTACTCACTATATTATGTCTTTTGGGCAGAAGTATGTTTCCTATTTTTTAATTTTTTTGAAAAAAGGGAACAGTAAATCCGTGGCTAGGCTTTATACTTTATATACTCCAGCCTGCTATGTTTTACTGCTTGGAACTCTAACTACAGCAATCTCCCACGTCCATATCTTACCCATGGTCACTAGATATCTCCTTTAACAATGTCCAGTCTTGGGACAGTTCCTTTCCGAATGTTCTTTTTAACGTCAGATTATTTCCAAATATTTCAATACCCTGCGGGGGATAATACACATGTAAAGTTCATGTGTGGGCACTTAATCTTTATATTGTCTCATCCTCCTACCGCACGGATAAAATCCATTAGATAAGAGGGAAATTACAACAACAACAAAAAAACGTAAAAATGCATACCTTTAAGGTTAATTTGGGATGATATGTAGTCTACTCGAAGTGATTTTGGATTTTAAAACCAGGTTCTACTTGTCCCTGTCCTCCTTTCAATTTGGGACCTCCAATAGGAATACCTGTCAGGGATCGATGTAATTGTATTAAGTTCCTGAAAATGCCATAAGCCTAACTTTTCTCTAAGTTTGAGTCTAAATTCATAATAGGCGGCATACCTGTTTCCACAGCCCAAAGTTGAAACTGCCACCGTGTTTTGGTCCGGTGGAAGGAGGCCGATTAATTACACAAGCAGGCGGCGGTATACTACAAAATGCAAAGTAAATTGAAAAAAACAGGCTTAAAAATCTCTAAAATAACCTACTTTTTAAAGCTCTACTTGCTATCAAGTAAGGCCATCCTGTTTTCTAGGGTGCTAGCATTTACCTTCGTGCTCCTGTCCTGCTGTCAGACCATCGGGGTTCCGCAATGAAATGCAAAGGCCCTGTGTTCTTTCCCGGGTTAAATACCGTGTAACCTCCATGCTCATTGGTTGGATGAAATATTTTCAACCAATTGGTGTGTGACTAGTTTATGCCGAGCATGCAAAGAGGTCTATTCCTCAGGATGTGTCTGATTGATGACTTAGTACTTCCTGGAGAGGAAAAAAGTGAAAAAAATTAGATGGTGTTTCCTCTCTGGTCCGCTCCTTGAATTCTTAAATATTATTGGTAGGCGTCTAGCTGACCTGTCTATTGGACTTCTTATTGACTCACTCCTACGGGTGAGGAAAAAGAGAGACACAATCCGCGCTGGGTGCCTACTATCATATCTCATTGCCCATTGGTTAGTGAAATTCTCACCTCTGTTTTATCCTTATTGAACTCACTTCACCCCGTTGATGGGATATCTTGCCTGACTTTGTACTCGGGCATATTATCTACATCTAAGGTTCAGAATATCTGAATATCCAAATGGATTATCACGGGGTTAATAGACGTGGTGGAGATATTGACTCAGTGAGAGGGGAGTAATAGAATAGAATAGAGGGTAAATAAATGTTTTATTTTTTGAATTTATGAACACAATGTATCTGGAGATCCATAATATAGGCACATATGTGATGAATGTTAATGAACCGGTATGCACAATATTAATTGTATGTATATTTGTTGTAGGGTATTTCCATCAACCCTCTTGACATGACAGAACATTCCAAGTCTTGATAAAGATGATTTAAAACAGTTGAATCCATCGAAACGCGTTGACGCTCTACTTTAGTACAATTCAAGATTCCGGCATTTGTATTGATATACGGATTTGTGGGTTGCATAATACAAAGTGCAGTTATAGGATACTGAATGTATACTCTGTATTGAACAAATTAGATGTTTTACTTTTTTCTGTCTGTTTTTCCAATTATGCAGGTCATAATTGTGTGTATTTTAATTCATGGTGAATATTTTATATGTTAGGAAACTGGTATCTGTTAGATAACTGATTAAATGCATTGTGTATGATTTTATATGTGTAATAAATACCTCATACTGTTTTTATATATAGTTGTACATTGTTTTTTGCTATTGTGACTGATTCAGAACTGTGATTTTTGTGGTTAAGGGGATACTATTGCTCTGGTGTTGAACCTCATTTCCCTTAACAGTCTTAAGGGGTACCTCTCATTTCCTATACATCACACATGTTCAGTGCCAGGATACCCTACATGGTAACAGCACGCTATACAAATCTGCGTAACTTAACATACCCGTGATGTAGCCTCTCTGCGCAGTGAGTAGTAAATAAGGACACAAATGCAAATATGGGATGTTGATGTTTACTGCTGAAATTGGCATGAGTGTTTCTGCTGAAATACGCATGTCTTATAAGACATATAATATTCAGAAATGTGTTGCTAGATTCTCTGTACACAATAGTGAGAAATTGGGTTATTGGTTGACTGGGGTGCTAGCCCTGGTCAAGACACAGTCACAATCCCTGGCCGAGTGTACCACAAAAAGTCACTAATTTAACCTGTGCTTAATCCTGGGTAGCTTGGCACAAAAGGCAGTCAGGCTTAATTTAGAGGCAATGTGTAAAGTATTTATGCAGCTGTCAAATAGTAATAAAATGAAAATACAGCAGGAAAAAAATCCCACTCCATTTAGAAAAAATATATTACATTTAATACAAGATTTGACACCAAAACAACAAACATTTCAATCAGTAGAACCAGAGTTATGAATTTTTAAAGTTTTTAGTAATAATTAGCACTAAAAAGATTAAAGGGCCAACCACTGACATCTACTCATGCAAGATTGGTTCAGGGTTGAAAAATCTGTCCGTCCGCAATGTAGCACGGGTCAGATACAAGAAGGGGTTGTTGGGCCCGGTCTGCTCTTACCTTTGGACTTAGAAGAAGTTTAGCATGGCTAGGCTGCAGGCGGTGTACGAGGAGAAAGCGTCAGTGTCGGAGAGCTCCTGGACGGAGTCACATTGAAGATTTCTACTTTCGGACACAGTCACTTTTATGGAAGTTGAAAATCTCCATTGGGACGGGACAGGAGGCTGTAGCTGAAGACAGTTCCAGGAGGTCGGATACCCTTTTAGTGAAGGAACACTGAACAGGATTTGCTTCTATGCAGAAGAACGTGGCAGGAGCATCCATGAAGTCAAGCCGACAGGCAATGCACCTTGAGTGGATCGACAAGCAAGTGGGTCCCAGACTACCATATTTTCCCAACCCAAAAATAACATTACCACCTTCCTATAGGTTTTTTTCTAGACCGCGTATTCTTACATTTTGCCAATGTTACTACTCTGGGAGACTCAGACTTTCATTTTGACAATCCATAAAACAATGATGCTTGTATATTTGCTGACTGTGGTGCAACTAGGTTATCCCTAATCACCAAAAACCCCACTCATAAAGCAGGGCATTTGCTGGATTCTAGTTTTTCCAATCTCTCCAAGAGTACTGCCTTTTCTCCACTGCCTCTTTGACTACCCCTTACTACAAAAATAGTTGAGCACAGCAAATAGGGGTATTAAGGTTTTTTTTAAGATTCGTCAGTGGGTGTGGTAGGGGGTTCTTAGTATCAGGTTATAGTTTTTAGTGGCAGTATGGAGTTTTCCGCACTTATGGATGAGATGTTTTAAGGTGTAGTAAAGGGTTTTAAAGTTCAGAAACCGGTAGTGTATTGGGTAGGAAGAGATTTTTAGAGTTCAAGGATAGGTCGTTTTTAGGGATGTATTGGATTTTAGCGTTTAGTGGTAGTAGTGTAGAGGGGTAGTAAGGAGTATTTGAGGATCAAGGGAGGGTAGTGTGCAGGAATAGTAAGAGATTGTTAGGGATCGGCTGGGTAGTGTATAGGGTTAGTAATAGGTGGGCAAGAGGATTACATTATAATTTTTATTAAAAGAAAAATATTAATATTAATATCTGCCCAGCAGACAGTTATGGATAGTTATATTTAGGAACACGCTTCCATAGGAATTGCATTATCTGGTTTGCTAATAACTTTGGCACCATATCACAAATCTTTAAGAAACTTTCCAAAAAATACTTCATCCACCTTAGCAATTTTCTTGAAAGTTTAGAGGTGATCCATGAAGTGGGGGCTGAGAAAAAGGAGGGGGTTCCAAAACATGTTTTCCCCATTAAATTTCAGTAGGAAAATTAGACACAGATGAAGTAAAAAACTGCTGAACAGAATTACACCAAGTTTGGCAAAAAGCTAGTACTTGATCCAGAAAGCATGCTAACTGAATAAATGTAGTGAGAATCTGTGCTGTAGTTTTAGAGAAATTATGGTTTAAAATGTGTATATATATAATACTATCATCAATACTATTATTATTATGAACTTTTGCATATATGTCAGTACTTACATGACCGTCTGCTATGATTTGCACAGGGATTTATCCCAAATCAGTTCTGGTTTCTATAGAAGGTTGTGCATCGTGCAATTGCATATAGGCTGATACTTGCTTTTTGGATTTATCCAGCAATATTCAAACATTATTACATTTGTTATGCACTAGAAAATAATTTGAACCATTAATAACAAAATAAGAATTATAGTTTTGAGTTTGACATTACGTTATGTATAAAACTTTTGTTTATGTCTATGATCATGTGACCTGAGAGAGAAAGGGCGGGTAGGCGGGCTTGCACTGCATTATAAAAAAGAAAAAATAACGTTGCATCGTTGCATGTGAACAAGGGCTTTGTAAGCCCGAAACGCGTCTTGCCCTCGCTACTTTTCAACCCATGGATAAATAAATTCATCTGTGTATCCAGTTCGTGGTCCGTCTCCTCATTGCCTGAAGGGTTCTGATGTTTGCTAGAACCAGCAGTGGCTGTCTTTGGAGTTTGCGCAGATATATATATATATATATATGTATATATATATATATATATATATATATATATATATATATATATATATATATATATATATATATATATATATATATATATAGCACACCACAGAGGAACTGTAGAGCGAACATATCTCTAGGTTATATTTGATTGGCTGCTACCACTTCAAGAAATATGTTCTTCCCAAACCAGAACAGAACCCTGTGAACCCCATTCCCAGGAACCAGTGCGTTTTTTTGGTGAGGGGGCATCCTGCCACCCTCCCTGAGCTGCTGATCGCTCCCAGTGACCATATCACAAGGGCTCAATCCAAGCAGTGTGCCGGGACCCACAACCCCTGGGGCACTGCTGTTTCCTGCTCAGAAAAGTATGGGCCAAACCCAGCAGGAGCCTAGAATAGAGCTGCTCCCGCAAAATGAGGCAGCTCCCACCAGCACCACAGTGGGTGCGGGCTGGGTATCCAGAAGGACTCACAAGGGCATTGGGGCTCTGCCCGCAGCTCCAAATGAGTGGGATTTCGTGGGTGCCAAGGTCAGCTTGAGACCTGGGTTTCGTCTTTATAACCACCTCTTCTTCTCTAAGAAGATTAATTGTGTCTCCGGGATCTGTTTTTCTCTTCTCCCCATGCTCAAGAAAATAAACTTGACTATGGGAACTCAGTTTAACTAACCCTCCCAAATGACCTCATTCATCCTTTATAAGTATGTGGTTGCCCATCTGATTCTAAAACTGCATCCTACCACTTCTATTTCTACTCACCTAAATGTTTTGCACTGGCTTCCTATTAAAAAGCATTCTGAAGACGCCTTGCCTACAAAGCTGTTTACAATTCAGGCCACACTCAATTTAGGCATAAATTAAGGTCATACCATCCATTTCCGACCGCACAATTTTACCATTCTACACTTGTGATGGTCCTCACCATCAGGAAATGCTGCACAGTGGGAGGAAGGGAGACACTTCTTTTCATATCTTGCATCTAAAGTCCCTACCCATCAAAATCAAAACAGTAATGGAGACCTTCTCATTTTATACCCTCTCTGTTGCACCAGGACTCCTTGATGGGTATTTGTTGTTTTTCATAAGCCAATAACATAGCATAACATTAGTCAGGGCAGGCCAATTGAGTCAAAGAAGTTTCTGCTGGTGGGCATTCCACTATCTATTTTATCAAAGGGTCATATGGAAAATATGCTGGTTTGGGCAGAATTTGTGTTATTGGAGGGCCCCAGGGGCAAAGAACTACTAAGTATCAATCATCTCCTATTTGGCTTTGTTTCTCTTTCAGAGATAATGAGGTTGAGCACCCCTGACTTACTCTTCTTGGTTTAGAATCTAAGATGCAATTAACACTTAAATATTGCACAATAAATATTGTGGGAGGCTGGCCTGGTATATGATGTACACTTATGTAAGTGGACACCCTGCACCAGTCCAGACAACCCTTATGGTAATTAAGGAGGTTTTAGACAACCATAGAAAACAAAGCTCTCTGAGTGGTAGCTGTGGAGAGCAGCCTTCAGGCTTGGTCCAGAAGGAGTGTAAAGCAGCTTGTTTTACCGGAATGCAATCTTATAGGTATAGATTAAATGAAAAAAAATCAGACAAGGTATTTATAAAAATATGTATTTATTATATAATACTCTCTAACATGTTTATATAAGTTTTATCCGGAGATATGCACAAAGCACACAATACTTTTCAAAAAATTCACCTATATAGCACAGAATACACAGTGAACCTCAGGGGGTGACCAAACCATACATTACGAAAGTAATGAGCATCTACTCATTCGGAAATCCCTGGCATGCTGACACGCTGCTGAAACCGAGCACGCTATTGTTGTCATAAATTTTATTACCTGCATTTTTAAAATCGCCGCTTGTACTGTTTGCTAAATGAATAATATTTTGCACAGTATATTGTTTTAACTTGGGCACATTTGGAAAACTTTTATCTGGGGCACTTACTGTTCCAGGGCACCTCTTATCTCCCTGTTCCACCGCAGCCTGTGCTGTTTGTTGTGAAGGGAGTTGGATAGCGCGGTACAGAGGGAGTATAGCACACTCACTTTCGGGGGCCATCTTGGAGAGGTGACGGTCTAGTGGTTGCACTAGGACCGTTAGCAGCCTCCTATTTAGGGCGAGGAAAATCGCAGCGCTGTAGCATCTACTCATTCTGAAATCCCTGGCATGTTGACACGCTGCTGAAACCGAGCACGCTATTGTTGTCATAAATTGCATTACCTGCATTTTTAAAATCGCCGCTTGTACTGTTTGCTAAATGAATATTATTTTGCACAGTATATTGTTTTAACCTTGGGCACATTTGGAAAACTTTTATCCGGGGCACTTACTGTTCTAGGGCACCGCTTATCTTCCCGTTCCACCGCAGCCTGTGCTGTTTGTTGTGGAGGGAGTTGGATAGCGCGGTACAGAGGGAGTGTAGCACACTCACTTCCGGGGGCCATCTTGGAGAGGTGACGGTCTAGTGGTTGCAATAGGACCGTTAGCAGCCTCCTATTTAGAGCTCGAATGGGGCTGATGCGCGCAGCGGGCGCACCAATGGCGCACCGAAGGTGCGCCAAAGGTAAGCCCGTCTGTGCCCGTCCATGCCGCGTCTGGGCCGAGGACCGAGCATGCTGTCCTACTCATGCCGAAACAAGACCTGACTAGGGACATTATATTGTCCATGAATAAACAGGCTACTCAGTGTCACGAGACCCTAGAGGTGGACAATTGGCTAGGACCAACCTGCTGCCATCATTGTAAGATAGGGCTTGCCCCCGAACCAGCCACCAGAGGGAGAAATGGGCCACTTTTTTCCGGGGAGGGATTATTAATGCTAGGTCAATGTGTAAGAACGGGGCATACATCTTTGATCTGATTTCTGAGGGCGAACTTGATTGGCTCTTTGTCACAGAGACATGGCTGAAAGCCTGGTGTAACCCCGACATTGCACTGAGCCTCTCGCAAGGCTATCTCATTCAAAGACTGGATAGGCAGGAACAACGTGGAGGGGGCTTGCAATTATTTATCGTGATTCTATGAAATGCACTTCATATGAATTACTGGATATCAAGGGGGCGGAAAGCATGGGTTTCTGCTTGCAGATCCACGAGTCTTTCACCTTCTCAGGGGCTCTAGTTTATTGTCCACCAGGCCAACCAAAAGATTTTCTAGAGAGCATTGGGGAGGTACTCAGCAATCTTACCCTAAAATTCGCCAATTTTACGCTGTTAGGCGATTTAAATCTCCATTTGGATTTCGCCGCAGATTCGAGTGCGGCTTGCTTCAGAGATTTAATGAATGTCCTTGGGCTTACCCTGCTGACTTTGGATCCCACCCACATAGGAGGACACACCCTGGATTGAATTTGCTCTAATTTAAATACGTTGAAGGTTAAACCCCCTTGTGTGCTGACGTGGTCTGACCATAAGTTTATTCCATTCGATCTCCTAGTGGAAAAGAAAGCGGCAAGAGCGGGCTTGAACAAAGCTGGCAGCCGTACCAAACCTGACTGGATAAAGCTAATCACTAATCCTGATCTCCTGCAGAGAGCCTCTGAAAGTAAACCTACAACGATCGGCCATACTGAAACAGACAACAAACGCTTCTGCGATTGGATCACTGAACTCTGTGGCCCGACGGACCCGATCAATTCAGGCAAAACTCGTGGACGCAAAAAAATGTCTGCACCTTGGTTCTCACTGTCCTTAAAGGAGAAGCAAGGTGAAGTTAGAATATTGGAACGGAGGTGGCGTCGACGCTATGAGGCTGAGGAGCTCAGCATTTATAAAACGGCCCGGAGGCAGTATCATGCCTTGATTAAAATCGCCAAAAAGCTTATTATTGGGGGCGTGGCCGAGACAGCGATGTGAGCAGACGCGTCTCGTGTGAGCTCCGTCGCCCCGCTGCTCCATTAAGCCTGTTTAAGCGAAGTTCCGGGGGGTTTCTACCCCTAGGGACCCCCTGAACACTGCCGCCCTGCTAGCGATCCCTTCCAGCGGCGAACTGCAACCGTTGGAGTCCACGCCATCAGCGATCGGAGCCCGGGGACCTCCGCGATCGGCCTCTGGCCGCCATCTTGCCGCGGGGCTTGCCGGCGGGACGCCTGGACTGATTCCCACGGAGTGGGCCGGAGCGACGGTCTGGGAGAGACACCGGAGCCCCCCAAACCCCACCAGCGGCTGTGTCCCTCCAGCGGACCCTACCGGCTGCCTGCACAGCTACTCCGAGGCTGCTGGTGCCGGACTGCCTCCGGCGAAGAACGCAGCGACTGCCTGGCCGCCACGACTACGGGAGGCCCCGGCTTTGGCGGGAACACCAGGCCTGACCCGGAGAGATCGCCGGAGGCCCCCCTCCCACGAGAGCTGACCACGGCTTCCGCACCCGTCGAGGGACCTACCTGGTGAGCTGCAGCGCGCCGCCCCCCCTCCCCCTGTCTTTCCCCGGAGGGGTCCGGCGGTAGGGGGGCCCGATCGCGGGTCTGCCCGCCATCTTCTCTCCTCGGTGGGCTCTCTGCTGCGACGCATCTGGAGATAGTGGACTGGCTCCCTTGTGCACGCGACCCCTGCCTTGCTGCCCTGGGCACGTCGGCGGCGGGCTGGGGGGCTGATTGGAGATCGAGTGTGGGTGAGGCCCGGGCCTTGGAGGGCCCCAGCGCTGAAAGACTCTGCTCCTGGCCGTTAACCTCATACAGCCCTGCCGGGCCTGGTGGACCATTGCCTGGGTGGCCCTGTCTCAGGCTAGCGGGGACCCTGGGGGCCTCCACCATCCTCTGCCTAGCAGCCTGACGCCCCTGACCGTAGGCCACCTATTGCTGGGTCGGTGGCGCGCTTGAGGGGACCCTCTTGGTCACACTCTCCGGTCACGGCTGTTGGACCACGCGGGCTCCGTACTGGGAACGGCCCTGACTCAGGCGGAATCGGGAGGTTGAGCCTCGTAACAAGCCTTTGGAGGCTCTCTGCCTGTGGGCCCTGGACCCTGCTCATCGTGGGACATCCGCCGGCGGCGGCCCTCCGCCGCCCCCCCTGCCTGCGCACTACCCCGCCACCCCGGCTGGGCCATCTCGCCTGCACAAGCGACCCCCCAGCACCCTGGACCCCTGCTGCTCGGGCGCGCCTAGCCTACCGCCAACGAGCCGGCCCTGCCCAGCCTCGGGCTTGTGGAGGTCGTCCCTCGCCCCGCCATCTTCTGATTTCCGGTCCGGACCTGGGCTGCTTGGCTACCGGGGCACTGGTGCGACCTCCCTCGAACTCTCCTTCATCACGGTCCGGAGGATTCACGCAGCAGCCTGCCCTACCTCCCACTATCCCTGGACACTCTGAGTGGACCATGACCCGGGGCAAAGGGACCAAGCCGGACCCCCCCCCAGCGACGACCAGAGGTACATCAGTGGCTTCCATGTGGGGTAAGGCGGGTTCGTCGCCATCTTCCGGGGGCCCCCCGCCATCAGGGGGGAAGCCTCCGCCGCCGGCCGACTCCCCTCCGGTGACTCAGGCCTTCATGTCCTCCTTCATGGCAGATCTAAAGTCCGAAATTGGGTCCCTCAGGACGGAGGTCCACACATGCGTCAAAGAACTGCGCAAGGAGGTCACCGACCTCGGCGACCGGGTTGATGGCCTGGAGAAGACGGTCGATTCCCGCACCGAAGACCTGGAGCAGATCTGGCAGAGAGTGGCGACCCTGAAGAGCAACATATCCAGCTCCAGATCAAGCAGGAGGACCTGGAAAACAGGGGGCGCCGCAACAACCTCCGCATACGGGGTGTGCCACTCAGAGAAGAGGGGACTAACACCATGGCCTATGTGGCCCTACTCCTGCACGCGGTGTGGGGCGAGGAGGACGCCCCCCCACCGCGTCTTGATCGCGCACATCGAGTCTTTGGAGCGGGGGGTAAAGCCGGCCTCCTGCCCGACATTGTCACCAGACTTCATTACTTCACGGAGAAGGAGGCCATACTTAAGGCGGCTAGGGACACCCCGGACCTGCGGTACGAAGGCCACAAGATCCAGATCTTCCAGGACCTGGCCCCCACCACGCTCCACAGGAGGAAGGTCTTCCGCCCGATCACGGAGAGACTCCGGACCCTCAACATTTCCTATCAATGGGGTCACCCTTTTGCCCTCATCTTCAAGTGGGAGGGCAAGCAAAGGGCCCTTCGGTCCTACCGGGAAGCGGCGCAATTGCTTGATATGCCGGAGTCCCCGGATCACAGCCCAGCCCGCTCTCACCACCCAGGGAAGGCTCCTCCGCGTCCAGACTGGTCCACTGTGCGTAAACGTCGCCGGTCCCCCCCTGTGGACGCCCTCTCTGCCTCGCAGACCAAGCAGGACATTATCGCTCACATTCGCTCCCTCGAGGGCGACCGCGAGGAGCAGGCCTCCCAGCTTCTCGCCTCTGGCACTGAGGGTGGGGACCGTCCTTCAACACCAGAGGACAACTGATCATGGCCACTGAGACTCATGCTGCCTTGAGCCTACACTTGCCCCCTGGGCACCCGGACCTGTCCTACCGCGCCACGACGGCCTGTCCCTCCTGTTCTTGGGAGGGGACCCCCCTTCTCTCTAGCGGGCCGCCCCCGTGGCTTTTCCCCCCTGTGGGGGTCAGGAAAATCAGACAATGGACTTCGCCTCTCTTGGGTCCTGCACCACTCCACTGAGCTTCGGTGCCCTCTCGGCGCCAGGTCTGCACATGCGGGCCCCATGGCTCGACTCACCCCCGGACTACCTTGCGGCAGCGGGGTGGACGAGCTGCGAGACGACTGGATTCCATTTCATCTACCCAGATCTCCGCTCCCTCCCTTTGTCCCGTAGGAAGTGACATTCCTGAGTTCATCCAAACCCTCGGGTAGAGGATGTCCGGTACCTGGGACAATGTACACTGGCCCTGTTGGCCTGTTTTGGTTATACTTCTTCTTTGCGCCTTTTCTCTTCCTTCTCTCTCTTCTCCTCCTACTTTTCTCTCGCTCTGCCCTCTCTTACTATTCTCTCCCCGCGCTTGCGGAGGGGTGGCATGGTGGGTCATACGGGGGTTGGCACGCTGGAGGCGAGGTGAGGCTGCCGCTGCCCTGTCTGCGGGGGGATTTGCTACACTGGGTCTTGCGCGGCTCCACCCCCCCTTAGTGCTATGACAGCGAACATCCCTACACCCTTGAGGGTTCTCTCCCTCAATGTCAAAGGGCTCAACTCCCTCAACAAGCGGAATCAGGTATGGCGCTACCTCCTACACCACTCCCCTGACATTATCCTCCTCCAGGAGACGCACCTTCTCAAGGGAGACACCAAACGCATGGCGCACCCTAGATACCCCACACAGTTCTGGGCATCCTCTGACACCAAGACAGCGGGGGTGGCAATCCTCTGCAGGGCTGGCATTAGACGGGGACCCGCGAAAACCTTCAAGAGCGCTGACGGGCGTTTCCTCCGAGCCACGGTGCAGGTGGGCTGTGTACGGCTCACCCTGGGATGTGTATATGCGCCCAACCAGTCGCAGGACAAATACCTCCAGACACTTCTGCGGGATCAGTTCCCATCGGGCGACCCTAACGTGATCCTGGGCGGAGACTTCAATCTTGTCTGGGACCCCGAGCTGGATCGTGCGGGGGCCTCCTTCAATGGCGCGGGAGCAATGTCCTCTACCCTTAGAACGCAGCTTACAGACCTGGGACTCGTGGATGTGTGGCGCTACCACAACCCGGGGACCCGGGACTACTCCTTCTATTCACACTCCCATCGGACATACTCCCGAATCGACTATCTCTTCACCTCCCTCGAACTGGCCCGAGATTCCTTAGCTGCCGCTATATCCGACATTTCCCTATCGGACCACGCCCACGTGGAACTTTTGCTACAGGCCCCCCTGGCCCATGCCACTCGTGAACGCAGATGGGTGCTCCCGCCGAGAGTCCTTCGGGACCCGGAGGACGTCGCCAGCATCCGTGACACCATAGACTCGTATTTCGCTGTTAATGACACCCCTGACTTGCCCTTTCATACGGTCTGGGATGCCTTCAAGGCCACCATTCGGGGCCACATCACCTCCCTGGCGGTGGCGCGGAGGAAGGAGGCGTTCAAGATGGAAACCGACCTGGCTAGGAAGATCAAACAAGCGGAGGCCCGGGACCGGGACTCCCCTTCACGGGCGACAAAGAGAACTCTCGCCAACCTCAGGGGGCAACTCCGCACTCTGCGCACCAACAAGGCGGAACACTCCCTGCTGGCGCTCAAACAACGCTACTATGAGGGCGGGGACAAAGTTGGCCGACTGCTGGCCGGCAGGCTGCGGGCACGTGCCGCTAGGGCCCACATCGCCAATGTCAAGCGGCAAGACGGCACCTGCGCCACCTCTGAGAAAGCCAAGCAGGCCGCATTTGTCGCTTACTACTCTTCTCTATATGCTGAGGAGCCTACCTCTGCGGTGGCACGGGAGGCCGTTCTTGCGGATTTCGAGGGGTCTCTGCTGTCCCCGGCGTGTGCAGCTACACTAGAGGGCCCCCTGCAGGAGGAGGAAGTAACGGAAGCTGTCAAAGACCTTCCCACTGGGAAAACCCCGGGACCGGACGGCCTGCCGTTGGCCTTCTATCGCCTGTTCCTGACCCAGCTCCGCCCGCACCTGCTGCGGCTATACGGTTCCTTCTCTGACACCACTGGCCCGTCCCCGATATGGGCCTGGCGGAAATTGCCCTGATCCCCAAACCTGGGAAGGACCCCGACCTGTGTGCCTCCTATCGCCCCATCGCCCTCCTGAACACTGATCTTAAGATTTACACTAAGATCCTGGCCAAACGGCTGGACCCGTACATGCCGGGATTAGTAAACCCGGACCAGGTGGGATTTATACGGGATCGTCAGGGGGCCGACAATGTTCGCAGGCTGGCACACTTAGTGGGGAAGGTGCAGCATTGGGATATCCCGGCCTGCCTCCTCTCGTTAGACGCAGAAAAGGCCTTCGACCAAGTCGACTGGACCTTCTTGTGGGCGGTCCTCCGGAAACTAGGTCTTGATCTCCAGGTGCATGGCCCCTTACCTCGGCCACAGGCCAGAATTCGGGTCAACGGCCAACTGACATCGCCTCTCTCGATTCACAGGGGCACGAGGCAGGGATGCCCGCTTTCACCGCTCCTGTTCGCCCTAGCGGTGGAGCCGCTGGCGGAGCTGATTAGGCGCACTCCTGACATTCATGGAATCCCCCACGGGGGGCGCACCAACAAGGTAGCGCCGTTCGCGGACGATCTGATTCTTACTCTTACGCGCCCTCGGGACTCTCTCCCAGCGGTGCATAAAGCCCTCTCACTGTTTGAGCAAGCGTCCGGCCTTAAGATTAATCACACCAAATCTTGGGCACTTAACCTCACCATCCCCGAGGAGGAGGTCTCTTTCCTGAAGGGGGTCACGCCCTACCGTTGGGCGGAAGATCACATTAAATACCTGGGTCTGGACCTCACGCCCCACCTCGACTCGTGGTCCTCGAGGAACTGGGCTTCTTGCCGCAAGGAAGTCCTGGCGGACCTGCGGAAATGGAAGCCCTTGATGATTTCCTGGCTGGGGCGGCTCAATGCGGTCAAGATGTCGGTCCTCCCCCGTATTCTATATGTTTTCCAGTGCCTACCCACCCCGATCCCGCTCCACTGCATCAGGAATCTCCAACGCGACCTCACGTCCTTCATATGGGGTGGCAAGCGACCCCGTTTTTCGCGGAAAGTCCTCATGGAACCGAGAGACAGGGGTGGCCTCGCCTGCCCAAATCTCCTCCACTACTACTGGGCAGCGCATCTTCGGTTCGTGATAGAATGGGGTGCACGCGAAAGCGACAAGCACTGGTTCCACATGGACCGAGTGGTCACGGGACGCACCATATGGGACCTGCCTTGGCTACCGCGTGTGGCGCGCTCCAGAAGTGCATACATGGCGGTCCCCACGAAGATGGTTCTCGACGTGTGGGACAGAGTGGCAGTGTCCAAGGGTCTAACCACGTTCCCCTCTCCACACACCCCCATTGCAGGTAACCCGCACTTTCCCCCTGCTGCCCGGACCCGAGCTTTTGAGAGCTGGGCACAAGGGGACTGCAGGGTTGTAGGAGGCCTCTTTCTTGGAGGGTCACCTAAATCATGGCTGGACTGCAGGGAAGAATTTAGCCTCCCTTTAACCGCCAGCTTACAGTATGCGCAACTGCGCCACTGGACTTCGGGAGACGACATGTATCGGGCTGCTACCAGGGCATACACTCCATTCGAGAAGTTGGCACGCTCCCTCGGGGGACTGAAACGGCTCATCTCCCAGATCTACGACATCCTGCAACACCCCACCACTCCGCCCGCACATCCCTACCAGAGGCAGTGGCAGTCGGCAACTGGCGCCGATATCACACCTTCTCAATGGGCTCGACTGTGGACTGACATCCCTAAAACCTATCGCAGCATCCCGCAGAGGGAAAACGCATACAAGATGCTAACGCAATGGTACTACACCCCCCAGAGACTCAGCAAAATGTTCCCCACTTCCTCGCCGCTGTGCTGGAGGTGTGGCACTGCGACTGGCGACTTCGTACACATCTGGTGGTCGTGCCCTACCCTAGCTGTCTTCTGGAAGGAGGTCCTTAGTCACATTAAGAAGGTGCTGGGTTTTCCCCTCCCTGAAGAGGTTTGCACGCTCCTGCTGGGCATTCGACCCCCCACACTTAGGGCCCTCACGCGCAGCGACTGGATCCTCACCCTTCACATGTTAGGCGCTGCCAAGCAACTCATTGCTCTGTACTGGAAGCGGGCTGAGGCACCACCGATAGCCTCCTGGTTTGTGCGCCTCTGGCAGGTCCTGACTATGGAGCTGCTCACGGCGCGGATACAATCGAGGGGGGTGCGCTTCAAGGCAGTGTGGGAACCCCTTGTGCGCCATCTGTGCTCCATCAGCTATGCCCGCCACATGCCTCCCAGGCTTCGCGCTCTGCAGTTATTCGAGGATGCCCTCATCCCTGCTGACCCAAGCAGACTAGGCTCTTAGTCGCTTCCCCCAGTGCAGGTTTGCGTCTCCTACCCCCGACCGGCGACTACAGTCTCTCCCCCCAGACCCCTCTCCATCTCGCTACTGCTCACTCCTCTTCCGACTTTTTCTTCTTTCCTACTTGCCACTCTGGCCTCCGCCCCTCTTTGGGGCAGTTTGGACCACGTTGGGCCTTTTGAAAATGTGACACCACTGCTCTCTCCCCCATACGCGCCTCCCCCGCACAACGATACATCGCCAGCATAAGGCCACCTCTTGCTATCATTACCCCTAAGCCACGCGGCCGGCCCCCTCCGGGGGTTGTAGGCAGGGCGCTGTGTTAATGCTTCAACCTCCCCTGGTTAAATATGTCTACTGGCTCTTTTCTGCGCGGCCGGCCCCGACACGGGGTCGTAGGCTTACCGCTGTGTTCACAATAAAAACAGATTTGAACAAAAAAAGCTTATTATTTAGAAGCCATCACCTCCTCTAATAATAAACGGAAAGAGATTTTCAGGATTGTAAATAGTTTTATGAACCCTAGAATTCTCTTGCTGGAGATTCCACCCTCACTGGCCCTTTTGCAACTCTATTACCCATTACTTTGAGCAAAAATACTAGATATAACTAAAGACTTCCCACAACCAATTCCACTGCCTCCGGTTGGGGCGAATGAAGAGGGCACTGGGACAGTTAAGCTTAAAAGCTTTAGCCCCATTAGTCTAGAAGAGTCCTGTCGGGCCATATTAGCTAGTAAATCTGGCTCACCCTTTGACCCTTGCCCCCCGATGTTGCTACATGCCCTAGTAGACACGGTGAACCCGATTATTATTGACATCATTAACTCTTCACTTTCCACTGCTGAGATCCCACTGGATTGGAAACTCGCTGCTGTAAAGCCTCTACAGAAAAAACCTTTGGCAGATCCTACTGCACTCTCCAATCTCCGCCCCATCTTGCTGCTTCCAGTATTATTCAAACTGACGGAGCAGTTGTAAATAAACAACTTACAAGGTTCCTGGAGGATAATGATATCCTGCACCCTAACCAGTCCGGGTTTAGGACTATGCACTGTACGGAGTCCGCCTTGTTGTTTACTGTGGAGACCTTGAGGACCGCCATGGGCCAGGGGAAGAAAGCTGTACTGATTTTACTAGATCTATCGGCGGCCTTCGATACGGTCTCACTTTCCATATTGATTGGCCGCCTAGTAACATCAGGGATAGCAGGAGTTGTACTTCAGTGGCTGAAAAACTTCCTCAGTCATAGGCGGCAAGTCACGGTACTGGGAGAGTTTTGTTCGGAGGAGAAAGCGATGACGACAGAGGTGCCGCAGGGCTCCAGCTTGAGCCCCGTACTTTTCAATCTGTACATGGTCCCCCTGATCGAGCTGATCTCATCCTTTCAGATCAGCACTATATTGTACGCTGATGATACTCAGCTCATCCTAGTACTGGATGGCGAGGTGCCGGGTGCAGAAGAAAATCTTAGAAACTGCCTCGCAGCCACCTTCGACTGGATGAGGAATAACCATCTCAAGTGCAATTCGGGCAAAACCGAATTCCTGCCTTTTGGACAGCAAAATCTGTTCTCCCCCGAACTATGGTGGCCACAAGATGCAGAAGTTCCTCCTAACACCATCGACACGGCCCGTAACTTGGGTATCAAGTTCGATGAGTCATTGTCATTTAAACAACAGGCGGTGGCTGTGGCCGGCACCTGCTTTAACAACATTAGAGGCATAAGGACATTTTTTGATTTTCTTCCACTGGCAGCCAGGAAAAAGGTGGCGGTTGTACTTATAACATCTCGACTGGACTACTGCAACAGCCTGTATGCAGGATGAAATAAATCGGTCCTGCACAGGCTGCAGATGGTCCAGCATGCAGCCGCCCGCCTAGTCCTGGGCAGGCCGAGGAAGTTGTCCGCCTCGGCGGCGCTTAAGGCCCTTCACTGGCTGCCAATTCATAAGCGCATCCTGTTTAAAATACTAGTTATCACATTCAGGGCATACCACCAGCGAGGGCCTAAATACTTTTTGAATCGCTTCAGACGTTGCGTGCCATCCCGTAACCTTAGGTCTTCAAACATGAATCTGTTGTTGATTCCCAAATTTAAGCTTGTCACGAAGAGAGGGAAATCTCTTGGAGTGATAGGTTCCAGGTAGTGGAACAAGCTCCCGCCGCAATTGCGGAAAATCCCCGCTGAGAACCTATTTAGGAAAGCTTTGAAAACCTGGATTTTCAATCTTACGGACACCGCGTGCAAAGCTTTGGTATTAGTATGCAGGGCCCGATGCTTGAGTCGTTTTCCAGCCTGTTTCATCTGGCTTCGGGCTACAGTGCCAAGATGCTCCCTGGAGTGATAGCTGCGCTATAGAAAAGCACAATTACATTACATTACATAAGAACCACGACTCGTGTCAAGCCAATGTCTAGAGGACATAGTAGTGCCCGGCCCTCGAAGAACCACCCAAAGTGAGTGACTAGGAACCCCACGGAGATTGTGTGCAGTGTGGGAAATTAACGTGTAAGTCGCAGTTGGATTTTTAAAGAAAAATGACCCTTCCCAGTAGATCCTTAAGAAATCCTGTGGAAGACAGAAGGTTGGAGAGCCATCCCACCCATGGATACCCTAGTACCCACGTTACCTACACTAGGAAAGCCGGGTGCATAGGTGCGAAGTGGTGTCAGAAACCGCCGTTGTTTCCAATCGAGGACTTCTGCAAAGAGCCGCTGCTGGAGAAGGAGAAAGTGTCCGGTGGAATCCGAAGGTGGATTCTAGTTGAGAGGTACCTGAAGGCAGAGGGGAGAGAGTCTATGTCACTCAGGAGTGACCCGGAGACTAGGAAGGCGAATGCCCACCAATGTCGGGTTTTCGAGGAGAGGTTACGGTGACATTGACTCTGCAGCTGTGAGGACCAGGTGATGCTTAGGAAGATCAGGAGCTGTGCATGAGCTGTGCCACATCATATTTTGAGAGCTGAGGGGTCGGTGTCAGAAGCAACAACAAGCCAGGGCAACCGTAAACAACCTGGATGTCGAATAAGGTGCAATGTCGGGACCAGCAAGGGCCAGGGAACTTACCACAAGCAGGGGAGTCAGGGCAAGCTCTGAGCAATCAGGGGAGCCCAACAGAAACAAATATGACCCTCAAAAGAACCCACAGGCCAGAGGCACTGGAGACGCAAGAGGACATGGGGCAGCTCATCAAAAGATGCAGACCACGAGGCAATCGATACGGTGTGGATGAAAGTTCTGGTCACTGGAAATGCTCGAGGTTGGAACTACTTGGAGCTCGAAGATCTTGATGGAAGGAAGCCAGCAAGCCTTGGCAAAGGCAAGTCGACGCAGTGGAAAGCGGTTCGGTTCCTGCATCTTCCACAAGGGATACTGGCCTCAAACCTGGTGAGAGGGTAGGGCAGGCCTCGAAAGGTGTGGAGAACCACCACCGGTGTTCTTGAACCTTTCGGAGTCCGAAGGAGCTCAGGATCAGTAGACCGGTCAGCTTGGTTGTAGTGCCTGCGGATGCTGGGAAGTGACTCCTTCACTTCAAGGGAGATTCCTACAAGTGTCTTGGATGCCCACAGGCCTTGAAAGGTTCCTGTATGGTGCAAAGGCACAGACGATGCAGCAGAATGAAAGGAGGACAAAATCAAGCCCAAACGAAGTCCAGAGTACCCAGACAGTAGAAGTTGAAGTGGTGTCTGAATTAGATCAAGTCCCAACACAAATCTAGGGACCCACGCACAGGTAATCCCTAGAGTGTCCTAAGGAAAGGGTTGGGACGATTCAGGGGACCCTCCTAGGGGAGGGTCTGGACTGTGGGGAGGTTACTCCATTTCCTTTGTCCAGTTTTGTGCCAGAGCGGGAGCCAATGGCACAGCGAGCTGGTTTGAACTGGACTATGCATGGGGACATCTAATGTGCCACTCATGCAGACTGAGTGGTGCTGGAAACGCAAACACCCTGCCCCAATACACTACATTCTGCCTGGGAGGTGGTCACACCTCCCTGTGACCGGATACCTATTGTTCTGTCTTCCCCTACTTGAGCTTGGCTCAGCAGCAGGAGGTCAGAATCGTGTCTCTGGTCGGCAGCAACCATTGTGTGCCGTCCGGGTCTAGAAGACTAGTACTGGGAACATGGAGAGCCTAACGGAGGGTGCTTCCAGTGCTTGGAATCATATTCCCACACAGTTTACGGTATGGGGGTATGATTCCAACATGTTTGATACCAAACATGATAGGATTCGTTGCAGCCAGTTTCAAGATGGCCATCGTGTAATTATGCGGTGTCACACTATATGGCATATGACTGCTTCACTCACAACCCAGGAGAAAATACTATGTAGGCTGTAGGGGTGTTCTGCTCATGCAGGGGCACCCTCACACTTAGAATGAAGCTCCCTCTCTTCAGGATTGTAAAGGGCTGCTATAGGGGTGACTTATAAGTTTTAAGTGCAATGACCCTAGTTATAGGAAACCTATATCTTTCTTAAGTGGTGCTAGCTCCAGCTTGCACAGGCTGCAATGCCAGGCCTATAGTTACAGTTTGAATGGTCTCCCATGGATGGCATAATTCCTGCTTCAGCCAATGGGGACCTCTATTGTACCTATGCCCGGGGAACTTAATACCATATACTAGGGACTGATAAGGGTATCCCAGTATCCAATGAAGGATGTACCTAAGTACTGAACATAACATTTCAAGGGAGAACAAAGAGAGACTGGGGTCCTGATTAGTAGGATCCTAGGCAGACTAGTCAAAAACAGCTTAGCACCAGGCAAAAAGTGGGGGTAGCCATGCAGAAGGATTCTTGTTGGGTCCTTCCTTTATGTTATCATAGAATCTTGCTATGTCCATGTTCCCTGCGGGGAACACAGAATGTGGGAGTCTGGCAGTTGCTGCCTGGGAGTTGTCGGGACTGTTATGGGCCTTCCGAGCTACTCCTCATATAAGTACTGGAATATCTCCTTGTACGTTACTTAGGGGTAGAGTTGCGGGTTCTAAACTGAACAAGGATTGGATGTTCAGGAAAATGGTTGATCCATCTAAACTTAGTGGCGTTGTTGATGTCAGAACGGCTGTTCAGTCCAAGTATACCCATGTTTCTGAGAGAGTTTCTCCTGTGTGTGTGGGCGATTGGGTGAGAATCAAGAAACCCGGTTTCATTTGCAAGGGTGATTCTCGTTTTTCTGCTCCTGCAAGGGTTAAAGAGGTAAAAGAACAGGTGGTGGGGTTGGAGAATGGGAAGGTGTGGAACAAGTGTGCCATTTCTATTGTTCCTCAATCCAAAATCGTGTATCTGGGCGAGAAGATGGGTGTCCGTGTTGACTCTTCTGCACGTGCTACTCTTGACTCATCTTCTCGTGCCGGTTGTTCTTCCTCTAATGTTATTCCTTCCAACAGGTGTGGTCAGTCATTCTCCTCTGCCCACAAAAGATCTTTTTTTAGGATGAGATCAGTGCCAGCCAAGTTTGGAGATTATGCCATGTATTGATATGCGTGTATTGTTATTTGGATTCATGTCCAATATTGATATGCCATGTTTTCTTGTGTTTTTTTGTAGTATGAATTGTATTGATCCCTTCATTGTCTATTTTTATCTTTTCCTATTTTATCTTTTTAGCTTATTTCTTTTTCATTCATTCTTTTCTTTTTCGTTGTGGAAAGGGTGGTGTGTTGGGTCCTTCCTTTATGTTATCATAGAATCTTGCTACGTCCATGTTCCCTCCGTGGAACACAGAATGTGGGAGTCTGGTAGTTGCTGCCAGGGAGTTGTCGGGACTGGTCAAGAATAAAGAGATTCCAACATACCTGAAGTTTGCTCTTCTTTTCAATACTACCTTCCTACAAATTTGATTCCAAATCCGTCATATTGTTTTGTTTTTTAAATTATTATGACTTTTTGTTTACAAAAAATAGAATAGTATATTTGAACAGGGTGTTTTGAACAGCAGTGTTGTCTCTCAGAGGGTTGCCACACATTAGATGCCCAATGCAAGGGGTAGGTGCTGTGAAGTGTCTGCAGACATTACCATTAGCAAATACTAAACACCAAAAAAGAGCACTAACTGAATGCATTGAGGCGAACACCAACATCTTCTCTATTGTCAAAGAATTCACCATGCCCAAGACCACAGTCACCAGCATCACTCCCTCACAGGAACTGTGGAACAAGATATTGTTGTAATCTCCTCCTTTGGACACATAACCTCCTTTGGTACCTTCCATGCTCCCCTCCCTCACCTTCCCTCTTGGTACGTCCCACATAGAAGCTTACCTTAGAATGTGCGCTCCTCATCACTCTCAGTGCTGTGGAGACTGGATGATTGGAATAAAGAAGAGTTCCTACCTTCACTGCTTCTTCTCTCTTTATTGGTAAATTATAACACTGGCAACGAGGATGGGATTAAGCAATGTCGGCTTACTCCCACTGCCAAATTTACTAAAGAGAGTCCAGGTCTTAAATGTTTTAGGTGTGGTAGTAACAACCATTTAGCAAACAGCCTACATTGTTCTGCTCATGGTGTTACATGGAAAAAATGTAATAAGAGAGGTCACCTAGCCAGAGTGTGTAGAGCAGGTGAAATTAACACCACTGTAAGATTAGTTACTAAAGAAAACTAAGCACCAGCTACATGTGTATTCCAACTGAAAGACATTGTTGAAACTACCAAACCTAATTATCCCAAATGCACTGTATTTATTGACAATATACCTATGGAAATATTTGCGGACTCCTGTCCCCCTTTTACCCTTCTCAACAACCTTGACTTTAAGAATTCCATGTGTGGTAAGGAAATTGAATTAAGTCCACCTGACATTTCTCCTGAAGGTTACACTAAAGACCCCATGCCTCTTGTGGGCATGGTAACTGCCCTTATAGTTTTTAAAGGGAGATCCACAGTTGGTAAAGTGTATATAGTAGAAAAAGATGCAAATCTTCTTGGCTGGCACCTCCAGAAAGAGCTTGGGATCATTATGGATCCCAATAATAAAGAACAGGTCATTCTGGTGGACAATCCCAATAATTCCTTGTGCCAAGATTTTCCTGATCTATTCACAGACAAATTATGAAAGTTGAAGGATTATCAACATAAGATAAAAATAGGACAAGGAGCCAAACCCATTGTTCATAAGACTCAACAAGTACCCTTGTTGTTGAGAGACACCCTCAAAACTGAATTAGATAAGTTATGTGAGTTAGGTGTCATACAACCAATTGATTCCTCAGAATGGCTGGCGCCCTTAGTTTTAGTTTCCAGAGCTAATGGTCAAGGTATTCGCCTTTGTGTAGATCTGCCCAGCCTAAAGGAAAATATTTGGGTGGAGAGGTTCCCCTTACCCAACATAAATGAAATGCTAAGCACCATGGGCAAAGCCAAGTTCTTCACTGTGATTGATCTCTCGATGGCCTACCATCAAGGGGAATTGCACCCGGAGTCTAGACCCTTAATGGCATTCCCTACACCTTTTGGAGCTTACATGTTTATCAGAATGCCATTCCGCCTAGCCTCCGCGGCAGCAATTTTACAGAAAATGATGCAACAAATCCTTGGAGGAGTCAGGAACACGTTATGCTTCCAAGATGATATTATAATGTATGGGTCATCTATGGAAGAACATGACAATATTCTTTACTCAGTCTGCCAAAAACTTGCAGATGCTGGATTGACCGTAAAATTTGATAAGTGCAAGTTGAGGGTTAACTCAGTTGATTATTTGGGACACACAATCTCCCAAGAAGGTGTCAGACCAAAATACAGTTTAATTCAGGCTATCAAAGACGCCCCTTATCCGTCCAACAAAGACAAATTAAAGTCCTTCTTAGGGCTGGCCGAATACATGTCGAAATTTGTAAAAAGACTTTGCTGAGTTGTTTGATGGCCTACGTGAGTCCTAAAAAAATATAAAGAGTGGGAGAAAAGTCACAATTATATGATTGACACAATAAAAACACACATCTTGAGGTCACCAGCTCTAGGTGCCTTTGATCATACAAAAAAAACCATAGATGCGTCTAACAAGGGATTTGGGCGACATTGTCATAAAAAGAATGGTGCATTGCTATAGTCCAGCCTTCTTTTGATGAGTGCTTGTGTGACATATGTGTAGTGTTCTGGAGCAACTATTACATTCACAGGATCTCCAAATAGTTCCTACATAGACTTCAAATCACCCAGAATGCCTCAGCAAGACTCATCCTCAACCTACCACTTAGCATCCACATATCATCACACCTCAAAGAGTTCAACTGGCTCTCTATACACAAATACAGCCAATTCAAACTCTCAGGCAAGCATACAAAGCACTGCACACATTGGACCAGCCTACCGGATAAAATGCATACTTTCACCAGTCAACCAGACACCTACGGCCAGCCATACTCTCATTCACACACACACACCTGCATTCACAAAAGGAGAACTGGAGGTTGCTCATTTACCTACATCACATCCAAATTCTGTAACAACCTCCCTCAACACATCAGAACCTCATCCTCGTTTCTTGAATACTGCAAGAAGCTAAAGACCTGACTTTTCGATTAACTCTGCAGGGCCCAGCGCCTTCACGGGTGATTAGTGTGCTGTACAAATCCAGATAACATAATAGATGTGTTAGACCTGTCAGCCTAAGGGTGGTCTTCCCCTAGATCTTTGGCCTTATTTCCCTGTGTGTGCAGAATTTGCTTTTCTGGTAACCAGTGCTAAACTGCTTGTGCTTTCTCCTTTAAACATGGTGAAATTGGCTTACATCCAATTGGCACATTTGGTTTACTTGTAAGTTCTTAGTTAGAGGCGGCAGACCCGGAAGCTGAGATCGGCCCTGGACCAGGGTTCAATTCCCCGCCTCGGCGGGTCTTGGGTTAAAAAAATTCCACGGACTCGATAATTCTCGCTCCGGTGCCTTCTCGACTCACGGGTTCACACTGCGACTCTGGGCAATAGCTTGCTTAATCTCCACAATGGCCCCTCGCGGCGGGATGCCTGGCTTTCACCTTGTGGATACCCTGCCGGGGTTATCTCACAGGGGAATACCAGGACGGGTTCCCTAAGCAAGCGCCGGGAAACCCACTGTGGGTAGCTGTGCGCTATATAAGCTCAAATACATTTACATTTACATTAGTAAACTGGTACTACGTATACCCAGGCCTGTAAATTAAATGCTGCTAGTGGGGCTGCAGCACTAAGTGTGCCACCCACTAAAGTAGCATTTTAAACATGCCGTGTTGCAAATGTGTGCAGTTTAAACTGCCATTGCAACATGGCAAAATAAACCATTTTCCAAGCTTAAACCTCCCTTTTTAAAAATGTATAAGTCAGCACTAGAGTAGATGCAACACAACCCTTAAGGCAGGGTGCAGTTTATTTAAAATGTTGGATATGTACTATGTTTTACATGTCCTGGTAGTGAAAAACTCCTACATTTGTTTTCCACCACTGTGAGGCCTACATCTCCCATATCATAACATTGGTTTACTTTATTATATTTAATAAGTGATAACTTTCACTTGGAAGCAGATAGGAATGTTGAGTTTTGTCTCTAAAGAATTGTAATTTAAAACCCCTCTTTAATGCTAAATTTGAATTTTAAGTTATCATTCACACAAGCTGGGTAAGGGCAGGGAGGCAGGGAATTCTAACCACCTCTAGAAACCTCCAGAACCTTCGCCTACTTCAAAGCTGGCACCAAGCATACATTTTCAACCCTCAGCTCCATCTCTTGACTACACATCTGAACTAGTGGTAGTCTCAGAAGAAGGACTGCAGTGCTGCTCTTATTCAAAAAGGACTGCTACTCTGCTGCCTGAGTGAAAGGACTGGACCTGCATCTTGAATCCAGGACCACCAGACTGACTCCTAGGGCGAGTTGGTTGGCCTCCTCATCAGAGTCTCAGGGACAGAAAAGGTCCCAACCACATTGTACCCAGACCTTGGATTCTGCCTATTGTGGGTTATGCCACCCAGGTGTTGCCACCTCGGTCCTGGACCCTTGGAAGATTGGAAGAGGACCTAAAGGTGCTCTGCCAGCACAGCCATGGTCTCTAGTGGGCAGAGTCCATGCAGTGCGATGCATCTCCTCACAACTTCCCATCAGAACAGCTGCTGCAAAATACATCCCTGACACAGTACCTTACATCACAGCTCCCCGCAACCGCTGCTGCGTGATGCATCTCCGACGCAAGAATATAACATTGCAGCCAGTAGCTTCTTTGGAACCGCTGCCAGTGACGCATCCTTTTTTTAAAATTATTTTTATTGAAGATATATAAAGAGACAGCTGCACTATTACAGAAATGAACAACACAATACACAGCAACAATACACAGATTGTAGATCGTCAAAGACATCACACAAATGAACCTCTCGTTTGGGCTCAAGAGGATAGGTCTTCTTCTTCAATAGATATCAACGGCGCCTCACAGATATCACCTCTGTTTGAGTCCCATGCACCCCAAATTACAGACCACTTTTTTGGACAACCCCTTACAATACATACAGTCTTTTCTCGAAACATGTTCCAGTCCATGTTTCGTTTCCACTGGATCAGCGTGGGAGGTGTATCAGATCCCCAGTGTTGCGCTATGTCCTGTTTGGCTGTCGAGAGACCCAGAGTTACCCAGGTCCTTTCAGAGGTGGTGAGATCAGTAGGTTCCCAAATATTAAGGATGCGGCGCTTTGCCTCAGGGTGTATGAGTTGAATTGAATTTAATAACATTTATAACGCGCAAACAATAACCCGAAGGCATCAAGGCGCCTAACAAAACAAATCATAAATGTAAGCCATACACCACTACAGATAAGCCTGCACAAAGAGATGTGTTTTCAGAGCCCTTCTGAATGTCTGAAGAGTAGGTAGGGATCTTATTTCCAGCGGAAGGCCATTCCACCACTTAGGCGCCAAGGTGGAGAAGGCCCTGCCACCCCATTTCGCTCTCTTGAAACGGGGGGTAGATAGGAGAAGTCTGCCAGAGGAACGTAGATCCCTAGAGGGGGTGTAGCGGGACAGAATGGATCCTACACCAGTGGGACTGTTTTTAGCTAAAGCCCTGTAAGTCATGCATAGGGTCTTGAAGTGAATGCGGTCCTCAACAGGGAGCCAATGCAACAGCTTTCTAGCCGCTGTGGCTGAGGTGCGTTTAGGAAGGTCCAGGACAAACCTGGCATTCTGGACTACCTGCAAGCGCTGCAATAGACTCTTATTCATTCCCGCATACAGCGCATTGCAGTAGTCCAGTCAGGAACAGATGAGGGCAACAGCAATCTGTTTCCTTGCCTGCAGGGATAAATAATGCCTGACCCTCCACAAGATATGAATAATGCCCCAACAGGTGGAGATGCTTCTACTAACCTGTTTACCCATGTTGAGGGCAGGGTCAATCATAACACCGAGATTTTTTGCAGAGGAGTTAGGGGTGGGGCAGGCTCTTAACGAGTCTGGCCACCAGCAGGATGACCATACGTCATCTTTCCCTCCAAACACCATTACCTCCGTCTTCTCTCCATTCAGTTTTAGCGAATTAAGGATCATCCATTGACCGACTGCCTCCATGCAAGCTCTAAAATTGGAGGCAGTCGGGACGCTAGATTGGGAGAGAGAGACAAGGATCTGGGTGTCGTCCGCATAGGAAACTATCTCCATCCCAAAAGATCTAATAAGCCTGGCAAGTGGGGTCACATAGATGTTAAATAGGGTCGGACTAAGAGCCGATCCCTGGGGGACCCCACATTGCACAGGAAGGGATGGAGATAGGTACTCCCCCAACTTCACTCTTTGCACTCGATGATTGAGGAAAGAAGTGAGTAGGTCTAGGGCTGCACCCTGCACTCCAATCTCCCTCAGTTGAGATGTTAATACTGAGGGAGAAAGGGTATCAAAGGCCGCCGTTAGATCCAGAAGGATCAGAAGGGTGGTCTGGCCCCCATCAGCGCGTGTGCGAATATTGTCCAACACTATGGTGAGGGCAGACTCAGAACTGTGTTCCCTCCTGAAGCCATGTTGAGAGGAGTCAAGACAGGCCGAGCTCTCTACAAAAGCGGCGATATGCGTGTTAAGATGCGCTTCTAACATCTTTGCTGGAGCCGGAAGTAGTGAAATGGGCCGGAAATTTTTTAAGACCGACGGATCCAGGGAGGCCTTCTTTAAAAGGGGTTTTACCACCGCACTTTTCCATTGGGTGGGAAAGAGGCCATCTTTCATGGCTCTATTCATGATATCGACCAGAGGAGGCAGAAGAGTTTCCCTGCACTGTTTGAGGATCCTGAGGGGGCACACATCCAGAGGAGAGCCCGATCTAGTTTTATTAAGAAGGCTGTCCAAGTCCTCTAAAGAAAGTGAGGGGAAGGAAGATTCCCAAAGGAAGTTTTTCAGCCGGGGCATGATCAATAGCCCCTAAAGCAGGGGGCCCACTCAAGAGGGATTTTTGTAGCTCCAAGGCAGAGTAGATATCTAGTATTTTTGCCTGAAAGAAAGAGGCAATGTTGTTACAAAGCTCTTGGGACGCTACTACAGGGTCTGGGGTTTGAAGGGTTATAAGTGAGTCTACAACCCTAAAAAGCTCTCTTGGGGAGGACAGTGAGGTTGTCAAGGCCGTACAATACAGTTGTTTGGCCTTTATAATTTCAGCCTTATACTTCCTCAACAGAGTCTTATGAGCTTCTTTATCTTTTAAGTCCCATCCAGAGTGCCATAAGCGCTCCCGCCTCCTTGCCTCCTGTCTCAGGAGTCTAAGATGTTCTGAAAACCAGGGGGCTGAGGGCCTTTTTCTGGCGCGGCGGCCGGGTTGGAACGGGGCTAATTTGTCTAGTACCTCAGTCATGGAAACACTTTCTTCTTGAGGTATACACAAATTGGGTGCCCATGGGTAGAAGGAGCTATTTGAGATATCTTTAAAGTTCCTACGAAGTTCTTGTTTGCTGGGTGTATTTATGGGCGCATAAGTGGGCGGACATATTAGCTCAAATGGAACAGCCAGATGATCAGACCATGACAAAGGAATAGCATCCTTGATCGTCAACCTCTCGTCATTGGAAAAAATTCCATCGAGCGTATGCCCAGCTCGATGAGTAGCCCCTTTAACCAGCTGGTCAAAGCCACAAGATGACATGGCATCCAACAAGGAGATGGTATCCTTGATGTCGTGCCTCTCTAAATGGAAATTAAAATCTCCTAGAATTGTAAAGTCTTTTTGACCAAAATAGGATTCTAGGACATGAAGCAGCCGCTGGCCAAAATCAGTTCGTGGGCCAGGGGGCGGTATGCCAAAAGTCCATTAAAAAGGGCTCTATGGCCAATATTTATGGAAAAGGAAAGTGCTTCAAAGCTATCCTTTGGGTCAGAGATAGCAACGGTGTGGCAGTGAAAATGATCCCTATAGAGAATTGCTAGCCCTCCTCCCACCCGGCCCAGTCTATCTTGCCGAGCCAAGCAATATCCCTCCGGGATTGCTTCAATGAGATCTGGACCGGAGGAGTCCTTTGCCCAGGTTTCCGTAATAAAAACCAGGGAAGGCTTCCTATCAGATATAAATTCCCTAAACAAAATATTATTTTTAATGAGTGAGCGGGCATTAAGGAGAATATAATCTTCCTTCCCTGCCCCAACTCCAGGAGAGGTGAGTTGTTTAGGCCTATGCCTGGATGGTAGGGAGGTGGACCTTACCGTGTCAGATATCCAGCAGCCACATGATAGAGGGCGTAAAAGATCGTCGGGTGAACAGGTATGAGAACATGTGCGTCTCGGGGGTTTAAACTCAAGCAGAGTCTGGAGGGTATATCTAAAATGTGGGGAGTCAGAAGTATTGATAAACAGCGTCCAGCTGTCCAGCCCGCCCTCAGCGCGGACGGGCGCAGACGGGCTGGACTCTGGCGTGACTCCGGCGTCACTGCGGCGCACACGCAGCGCACACACGCTGCGCGCCATAATACCCAGTTTAAGTAGGGCTCTAGTGAGTCCACCTGACTGCTACAGCGCCATTCAGTGCAGCGCTTCCCCAACACCCACCCAAGATGGCGCCCACCTAAATCTGTAGGCGAGGGACCGGCCCGCCAAAGTAGCGGTGAGGGTACAATTAGCGTGAGGCAATGCGGGCAGTGTCAATGCGGGCTTAAAATCAGGGGAAAACAAAGTGCAACAAAAGATTTAAATAAAAGACCAAAACAGGAGATTTTTAAAATGCACAAGCGTCCTAGTGCAAGTGTAACTAAAGCAGCAATGCGCCTGAGCAGGAAGAGCCTACCTTCTGCCTTCCTTAAGTAGAGTCCGGAACAGCCTCTAGCCAGTCCACCTGACTGCTAGAGCGCCGTTCAGTGCAGCTCTTCCCCAACACCCACCCAAGATGGCGCCCACCTAAATCTGTAGGCGAGGGACCGGCCCGCCAAAGTAGCGGTGAGGGTACAATTAGCGTGAGGCAATGCGGGCTTGTTTAGAACAGACCGAAAGATGCGGTGTACCACCTGCCAGAACTCCTGAATACGGTCACAGTCCCAAAGGATGTGCATAAATGTGCCCACCTGTCCACACCCGTACGGCACTCACCCGGACCCCCTCTTCCCATGTGCACCACTTGTGGTCCGGTGATGTAGGTCCTATGGAGGATCTTCAGCTGGACTAGCCATAATCGAGCAGATATATCCACCTCCGAGGGGGCGCTACCGCCTCCCTTCATTCATCCTTGTGTATTTCAAGGCCGTCTGCCACCCAATTCCCCTTAAGTGTGTCGAGAGGATCAGGGGCATTATGCAGGATCTTTTTATAAGCAAGGGAGACTGCCTTTTCCGGCAAGTAGCCATCACAGAGCCTATCTTCCAGTGGGGAGGAGTCAGGGAGTGAGGAGCCCTTAGGTTTCACAGAGTATAGGGCAAGGCGGATCTGCAGATAGCGATAAAACTCTGAGTCTGCCATTTCAAATTGCTGTTGAAGTACTGGAAACGGCACCACCTCTCCCTTGGACCAGGGATCACCTATTCGTGAGATGCCAATTAAGTCCCATCTATCAAACCCTTTGGAGGTCCGCAGCTGGCCGGGTTCTGCCGAGTCCCACAAAGGGGTGTTGAGGGTTAGTCTACTGCTCCAGCCCATGCTTTTATGGACGTCATGCCAGATCCTTACGGCATGCTTAGTTGGGCCAGTGAGTGGGAGTTTTTCCAGGGGAGAGTAAAGTGCGACGCCAAAAGGTCCCGCCCGGCAGCAGCCATCTATCCATGGCATATCCCGGATCATGAGGGCCGCAATAGGTGGCTTGGTTAATGGCTGCCAACTGAGTGGCCCAATAGCATTTATTTATGTCCGGGAGGCTAATGCCTCTACCAAACCAGTTGAGGGCCAGTTTCTTGTGTGCTATATGGGGTCTCCCGTTCCAGATCAGTTGCCTTTGGAGGCCTTCAATTTCCCTAAAATAGCTATCCGGCACCAGGTTGGGCGCGTTTTGCAGTGCATACAGGAAACGGGGCAGGGCCATCATTTTAAACAGGGCTGCCCGTCCCAGGAGTAAAAGGGGGAGCGTCTTCCAAGTGACGATATCTCTTTACAACTTCTGTAGTGGGGGGCGCAGGTTTCTTTTGAAATGCAACTTAAGGGCAGGAGTAACAAATATTCCCAGGTAGCGAAATCCACCCTGTGTAATCTGAATGGGGCAATCATCCAATAAACGAGGGAGGGTGGAGCCCATGAGCACATAAAGTATGGATTTGTCCCAGTTAATCGAAAACCCAGAATGCCACCCAAATACCTCAAAGATGTCAAGAACACTTCTGAGTGATCTGGAGGGGATGTTAAAAAAAGGAGAATATTATCTGCATATAATGAGATGCGATCTTCCCAGTCCGCAGACCACCTCAGGCCTCGTATGACGGGATCCTGTCTGAGCTAGGCCGCCAGGCGCTCAAGGGACAACACGAATAATAGTGGTGACAGGGGACACCCCTGGTAAGTGCCCGGGCTAAGTGCAAAGGCCTTCAAGCTTTTGGTATTCACTACAACCTGCGCCTGTGGCGCCGCATAAAGCAGCCTTACCCAGGAGATGAAGAGGGGCCCTAAACCTAGCTTTTCTAGCACCGCAATGAGATATGACCATTCCAGGGTGTCAAATGCCATTGAAGCATCCAAAGAGAGTACTACGGTATCTTCCTGTATCATTTTAATTCTACCCATTACGCCATGTATTCGCCTCAAATTAAGGGCCATATTATGCTGGGGCATAAAACCAGACTGATCAGCGTGTACCAGTCCATTTATAACCTTAATTAATCTGGTTGCAAGCAATTTGGCGAGGATTTTGTGCTCCGCATTAGGAAGGGAGATAGGCCTATAGGCAGGGCAGAGATCCCTAGGTTTGCCGTCTTTGTGGATAACTACCATTGAAGCCAAACGCTGGTCCGGTGGGAGAGTACTTATGTTTCTACTGTCTTCGTACATTTCCTTTAAGTGAGGAAAAGCAAGTCGGGGGACATTTTGTAGAGTTCAATGGGAATCCCATAGGAACCTGTGGCCTTCCCCGATTTAAGATTTCGAATGGCCTGCGCTATTTCTGCCATCATTTTAGGGCTGTTTAGATATTGACGGTCCTGAGGGGAGAGTGTTGGCAATTTGATATCTCGCAGGAGTTCCCTGGAGTCTTCCTCCCCCAGGGGTGATGTGGAGCTGTAAATTGTATGAAAGTGTTCAGAAAATGTCTCAGCTATTGCCATTGGGTCCCCAATTACGCGGCCTCCATCTCCCCTCAACTCAGGGACCAATCTGCTGGCCCTTTCCTTGCCGGCCTTGTCGCCCCACTCATATATCCTACCCTCTCTTTGCGCGCCCCACTCCCTGGCTTTATCCATCGCCAGGTGTTTATATTCTTCCCTTTTGAGGTGAAAGAGTTGAAGTGTATCTGGAGATGGTTCCCTGTCAGAGAGCCCCTCCAGGTCAAGTATGTCTGATTCAATTATTTCCAATTCCCTATGCTTTTCTTTCTCAGTCCCGGCTATAAGTGAAATGAGGTTGCCCCGTACAACTGGTTTAAAAGCCTCCCATAGTATCTGTGGGGAATCAACGGAACCCTGATTTTCTTGAAAATACAACCGGGTAGATTTCAAGAGTTCTTTCCTGACTTGAGGGTTTCGTAGATACCACAGGTTTATAGGCATAATACCCCCAGTTTGTCTTTCCCCCAACCCTATTTGTACCCATAGGATGGAATGGTCCGAGATACCCCTGGCTAGGTGTTTGGCCTCCCAGATATATGTTGTTTGTGTGGCGGGGAAAGCATGTAGTCGATGTGAGAGAAGCTCCTTTGAGCACCTGAGAAAAAGGTGTGTTGTGTAGTGGTGGGGTGGAGTGTCCTCCATGTGTTTGGCAGCCCCTGGGAGTCCAGAAGCTCAGGCAGCCAACGGTTTGAGGAAGTCAAGTCCCACATGGGGTGCCGGTCCAGGGAGCCTGAGACTACTGCATTAAAATCCCCACCAACTAAGAGGAGACCCTCAAGGAGGCCCAGGAGTAGTGACCCCAGATCTGTAAACGTTATGCGTTGGAGACCGGGGGGGGGACGTAGACTGAAATTAAATTGAGAATGTAACCCTGCCATTTTCCCGTAACAGTTTGAGTTTGAGTTTGAGTTTGAAAGTTCTTGTAAAGCGCACGTATACCAGCGGCTTCTTGGCGCTATAGCTAACGGGGACTGAGGTTTAGAGGCAGGGAGGTCAGAGGGAACATTTAATCAAAGGATTTAGTGAATAGATGGGTTTTGAGGCATTTGCGGAATTGTGAGTAGAGGGGGATGGAGCGGAGTTCAAGGGGAAGGGAATTCCAGAGGGTAGGGGCAAGGATAGCAAATTTAGATCCACCCCACTTCTTTCTCCGGAAGCGTGGGATGGTAAGAAGGGACTGAGAGGAGGAACGTAGAGCCCTGGTAGGGACGTAAGAGACAATCTCAGAGGAGATGAAGGTTGGCGCCGAACCCGTTCGGGCCAGGAAGGTGATGGATGCGAGCTTGAATTGAATTCTAGCTCGCACGGGGAGCCAATGAAGTGATTTCAGGAGAGGGGTAGAATGGTGGAATTTAGGGAGATTGAAGGCTAGGCGGGCCGCCTGGTTTTGTATTTGTTGTAGGCGACGCAAGCTGTATGCAGGAATACCGGCATACAGGGCGTTCCCATAGTCCAGGCGGGACACCACCATGGCCAGGATGATAAGTTTGAGGGCAGAGAAAGTGAAGAAGCGGGACACCCTGCGTATAGTACGCAGTGAAAGAAAGGAAGAAGATACCACAGAGCTAACCTGGGAGTGAAGGGTGAGTTGAGAGTTAAGTTTTATGCCTAGAGTTTTGACTGAGGAAGAAGGAACAGGAGAAGAACCAAGAGAAGGAGGCCAAAAAAGAGAGGACCAGGGGCTGGATGAACCACCCGTCAGCACCAGTTCGGTTTTATCAGGGTTGAGTTTAAGGTGGTTGTGGGTTATCCAGTCCCTGATATGAAGCATGACAGTTTGAAAATTAAGAACAGCAGAAGGAGAGGAGAGATTAAAGACCAGCTGGAGGTCATCAGCATAATTAAATACGGTGACCTCCAACTGTTGAAGAGAGAAAATCAGGGGGGCAATATACAGATTAAATAAGAGGGGAGAAAGAGAGGAACCTTGGGGGACCCCGCACTGAACTTTTCGGATGTCCGCTGTGAAATCACCCAGGCGGACAGCCTGGGTCCGGTCGCTCAGGAAGGAGGATAACCAGACCAGGGCACTCCCCCCGATCCCCGCCGCCGCGATACGGGAAAGTAAGATGTTATGATCCACCGTATCGAAGGCGGCTGAGAGATCTAGGAGCACAAGGGCCTGGTACTGATTGGTGTCCATACCCTCCCTGAGGGTGTCAAGAACCGACATCACAACGGCCTCCGTAGAGTGTGCGGGGCGAAAACCGGCTTGACGGGGGGCAAGGGCTCCATGCTTCTCCACGAAGGAGCTCAGCGCGCAGGTGACATGGCGCTCGAGCACCTTAGCCAGAAATGGTAGGAGGGAAATGGGGCGGAGATTGGCCGGGACAGAAGGATCTGCCCCAGGTTTCTTCAGAATGGGCACAATGACCGCGGATTTCAAGGAGATGGGGACTATGCCTTGAGAAAGAGAACTGTTGAGGAGGTGAAGGGGAGGGTCTGGGCAGGAGACAAAAACATGACGGAGGATGTGGGCAGGACAGGGATCGAGCGGAGAGCCTGATTTGATCAAAGGCACCACAGAGGTCAGACTTTCCCGAGTGATAGGGGGAAAGGTGGTCAGTGCGCCTTTGGGGGGAGGACATTGGGGATCAACAAAATATGGGGAGGGAGGGGGGATGTTGGCCTTGATGGTGGCGATTTTGTGAATGAAATAGTTATTAAGAGAGAAGCAGAGATCTTCGGATGGAGCTGGTTTTAGAGTAGTTCTGTCCGAGAACGCCAGGTTGTGGACGATGGTAAATATCTCTTTGGACTGGTTCTCTGCTGCTAAGATTTTGGAGGAGAAATAAGATGTTTTAGCCTCCAAGATGGCTTTTTTGTACTGGCTGAGGATGTTGGTGTATTCCAGATTCAAAGTGGGGCAATAGTTTCTCCTCCAAGACCGCTCCGCGCGACGGACTGTTAGTTTGGTGGTTTTAAGCTGGTTATTGAACCACCGATTAGCGTCTTTGTCGCGTTTGGTGGTGATACGTTTGAGCGGGGCAGCGGAGTCGCAGCTATGAGAGGGCCATTGATTTATGGCATCAACCTGAGAAGCGGTGGTAAGGCCCTGAAGAGAGGGAAGAGAGTTAGTCAGGAGGGAGGAGAGATTTTCAAGATTGACACGGCTCCATGATCGGACCCAGGTGTTTTTGGGCCGAAGGGGCTTAGCTGGGGGGAGAATAGGAAGGAGAAAAGAAATCAAGTGATGGTCAGACCAAGGGCAAGGGGAAATAGAAAGTGATTCCACAGGGCAGTTCAGGGACCAGATCTGGTCAAGCCGATGACCTTTAATGTGGGTGGGGGAGTGAACATGAGATGTGAAGTTGAGGGAGTGAAGGGTTTCGGAGAATTCCTTTGATGACGGACATTCAGCTGGATCAGAGGGCCAGAAATTAAAGTCGCCAAGGAGCAAGATGGAAGAGTTGTTGACTGTAATGGTGGCCAAGACATCCAAAAAGTCGGGGAGGAACTGTAGGGGGGATTGGGGGGGACGGTAAGTGAGGAAGCAGGTTAGGGGGGGAGAGGTGGAGACTGTGCGGATCACCAGAAATTCGGTAGTGGCAATAATAGGTAAGGATAGAATTTGAAAGGGGAGATCGGTACGTGCGACGACCGCCACGCCGCCCCCGGCTCTGCCTGACGAGCGATCCGCCCTGAGGGCATAGTAGGAGGCCGGTAAGGTGGATAGAAGGGCAGGGAGGGAGTCGTCGCAGAACCAGGTCTCAGTTAAGAAGAGGAGATCAGGAGCGTGAAGGTCCAACAGGACCGAAAGTTTGTGCGCATGGGCAACAGCGGATCGGGTGTTGAGGTAGAGAGCTGTAAGGTTTTTAGGGATTGGCAAAGGAACAGACCCACAGATCGTGGGAGGAGTAGTGACTGTAGGAGGAGAGTGAGAGAGGGGGGTGGGGGGAGTTATGCCAAGAGCAGCGATGTGAGAGCTTGTTGTGGCCGGGATGGGCCAGGGACCCTGGTAGCTACGAAGTAGGTCCGGGGTGTAGGTGATGAGTGGGGCAGAGTGGGGCGCCCCTAGTCCCGGCCAGTCGCAGACGGGCGCAGACGGGCTTGCCTTAGGCGCGCCTTCGGCGCGCAATCGACGCGCCCGCTGCGCTCGTCCGTTGCACTTCCTACCAAAACACATGATTTATAGCAGCAGGACAGGATGTTGGAGGGGGTGTGGCCAACCGAGGGGGCGTGTCTGATTAACGCGCCGCGCCCTCGAGAATGGCTGCCCAGGAAGAGAGTCGTTGCAGCGTGTAGCGCTGTTCAAGGATGCCAGAAAGTGCAGGTAGGTGGGGGGGTAATCAGAGCAAAGTATCACAATCAATTTTAACAGCAACGTATCTACCTCCATCACCTGTTCGTGTATGTTGTAGGGTGAAGGGGCATGAAGTTTTAAGAAGGACACCCACCCCCGTGAATTTGAGGTAAAGCCCACGTGAGCGATCATTTTATAGCCCAATCGATTGAGGGCCCTGAAGGTGAGTCCCTTCAAATGGGTCTCCTGAAGAAGCACCACATCCACGGAGTGTCTATTAAGGTGCCCGGAGGACCAGTGAATGTTTTAGCCTATCTCCGATCCCGTTAACATTCCAGCCAAGTAATTTTAGTTGTGTGAACATGTGTGTGTTTATGGTCCAAGTGCATTGAAAGCAGAATATCCAGCTGCGTAGTCTCAACTAACAAACAAATAATACGAAAGAAAAAATCCCTTCGAAACATTACCACTCCCCCAACTCTCAGTCCCCCATCCCAGCTACCCTGCATTCTGAGCCCCCAACTGCCCAAGAAGAACAACTGTGCAGAGTGCCTGTCATCCAACCAGCGAACCATAAAAAAGGTATCTTGTAGGGAGTAATCGCTCCCTCAACCCGCCCAATCCTCACGATAGCTGGTCTAGATCATGTCCTCTGCTGGAGCACTCCCATGTCCGAATGTCCCCCGGTGAGAATACACCCCCTCTGGGTACAAGGAGTGACAACACTAGGCTCTGGTAACTGGGCGATCAACCTCTACTCCGTCCGATGAAAAGGTAAGAAAAGCATCTTACCAGGTCGGAGCAACTTTTCTTCGGCTAAACAGTACCATATCTTCACCTGGCGTTATGGTCTACTGACGCATCCTTGACACAGAATCTTGTTCCGCAACTAGGATTTAAGGTACTTTGTTCAGTGGGCTTTCCTTGAGCCCTATATCCGGTGCGTGATCCATTGTGGTCAGCCTGAACTTGTGACTTTGTCCTGGTCGACCAGATAACCTCTATTTTAACTTAAATCTTCAAAATTGCATATCTCTGGTTTTATTGATTGAATTTTTGTTGCGTTGGTCTCAAATTATGTATTTCATTCTACCCTATTAGTCTGAATTGGTGTGGATTTTTCTTGTGTCATGTTTTCACTTTATTGCATAAATAGTGCTTTATACATTGCCTCCAAGTTAAGCCTGACTGCAGGGGGACGAAAGTTTGTTACCCACCTCCACAGGGCATTGAGGGAAGATAATAGGACTGGCCCCCTAAAGATAGAACGCAAATGGCAGCAGGTGTGTCTGCAGGAGGTCACAATGAGAGACTGGGAAAAAATACACATAAATCAAATCAAATCAGAGGAATTTGTAGAGCGCGCTACTCAACCGTAAGGGTCTCAAGGCGCAGAGGAGGGGGAATTCGCTACTGCTCGAACAGCCAGGTCTTGAGTTGTTTCCTGAAGGAGAGATGGTCCCGGGTCAGCCGTAGGTGGGTGGGGAGGGAGTTCCATGTCTTCGCAGGCAGGTAGGAGAAGGATCTTCCTCCTATGGTGGATTTCCGAAAACGTGGGACGGCAGCGAGGGCGAGGCTGGCGGATCGGAGCTGGCGGGTGGGTGTGTCGACTGAGTGTGCGGAAGGTGTAGGTGAGTAACAGCTTTAAACAAATCCAATATAATATCATACATATGGATTATCTCTCACCCAGGAGGCTCCAGGCCATCGATAGCTCCAGGGATCCAGATTGCCCTAGATGTTGCCACATTCAGGCGGATTGTACTCATATGATGTGGGAGTGCCCAACGACGTACTGGGTAGCGGTCCTCGAGGATCTGACCAGGATAATGGGGTGGAAGATTGCCCTGGAGCCACGTGCCTGTCTCCTAGGCTTGATTCCTCGAGATCCTAGGCAAAAGATTAGCAGGCGATTTCTGACGCTGGGCCTGGTTATAGCCAAGCGGCGTATTGCAATCCATTGGCTAACCCAGCAAGGGCCTTTATTAGCAAAATGGAGGACAGACCTAAGGAAGTGGGCTTTAGCTGAGGAGGGACACATACGGAACACCAGGAGGGATGCTAAATTGCCCGAGGTCCTAATGGCGTGGGGAGCGATGATTCAGGAGATAGCAGGACAGGCATCCCAACCTACACCGGAAAGCTCAGGGGAGACGTATTCTATGAGGGGGAGGCCTCAGGACAAAGGGGAAAGACACACGAGACCCAGGATAAATATTATGATGCACAGACCTCAAGTTATAAGGACCCGGCAGGGTGGTGGGAGGGAATGGGGGGGGGCTGGTAGAGGGGTTTGGAAGGGTGGTGGGGGATGAGTTCATTACTGTTTGAATTATGTTTAAGCGTGAAAAGAGGAGGCGAATACCGATGATAGCAGAATCTCCACAGATGTGACATGCAGTCTACACTCTGACATGTATTATTTTGGCAACAAACACCACAACTGAGGTAGAAATGCTGTCTGATCATATTTATACAGACTCTAATGGGTTGGAGAAATAAAACTAATAAAACAAAATAAAAAGAAAAAAAATGTAAGCCTGACTGCTTTGTGCCAAGCTACCAGGAGATTAATTTGCGGTTTGCTTGTTTTTCACCCTGACAAGAATTGTGGTTGCTGCTTAAGTAGGGTTTCACCCACCCCTAAACCAGTAAGCCAATTTCATATAAGATGCCAAAATTCGATGGTGAATGCCATCCTTCGATAGACTTTAAATCTTATGGACGGAATTGTTGTTTGACATGGAGTTGCTATTGTCAAGGGGGAGAGAGGGAAGATTTGTCTGAATAGAGGAGCATTCAGCTTTTTTTCTCAACTGGAGGCGAGGCTAACCTAATTATAAGTGAAAGGAGAGTCAAAAGGACTGTACTAAGAGGGTTTACCATAGTTTCTTATCTTTGTTCCATATAAGAGCATTAATAAAATCTAAAAGACTGTCGTAGATTGATGTGGGAGTTTTCTGGATTTACAGTGGAGCGATTGCACAATACATTTGACTGGCTTTTTGGCCAAATCTGCTTTACAAGGGACCCCCTGTTCCGAGCTCATGGAAAGGTTTGTTGGGGTACAACATACACCCACACCAATTGACTGTGGTGGATAGACTTGCCTCATGTGTTTTAAAGTACAGGCTTTTACGTTTTTGCAATGATTTATCTGAGTGAACACCCAAATCAACATACCAACTAAACTCTAAAAATCTAATTTCTTTGAACCAACAGAGTAAGGTAAAAACGTACTTTTATATGTCATAATCCATCTGCTCTTTCCCATTAATGGGTTTTTGGAAGAGATGACATGATCTTGGCAGGGAAGGTGCATGGCTTCCCTGCCAAGATCATTATGGGGTAAATCTTTGAAGTTTCTATAGACCACCCGGAACACCCGCCGGTGACACCAAAGGTGGCCATAAGGTATTGCCTTGTAGCAGAACTGTCCCTGGTTCTGGGGTCTTCTATGAAAACATAACCTCATTCGGGGTGGGTTTTGTGTCTTCCTAGTATGGATCTGTATTTTATAACATGTATAATGTGCTCAGTCACCAACAAGTAGAATAAATGGACTTGGCAAAATCTGTGTAGAAAAAACCCATCAATGACAATGCGTTGAATATTGAACAGCTAATTCTCAAGATTTCTTTTAACAAACTTTATCATGTATAATGTAGACTTTGTTGGGGGTAAGAATGTGGCACCCCATCTTTTAAATGCATGATGTGTAATTTAGAGAATTTCTAGCTCTGCAAGACAGCGGATGGTGTGGAGAGCAAGACTATGACCCCAGAAATGGAGGGTCAACAAGAAGCTAGGGATGTTCCTGTGGGAAGGGTGACTCCCTTAAATGACTTTTTATTTATGAAATCACTGACTGGCTGCTAAATTGCATGGCATGAATATGGGTGTCATGGCTTTAGACAATGGAGTCTGTGCATAGTGATAGAGGTGGTCACTAGAGGACAATTTAAGGTTGTGTGAAAGAGACACTGCTATTGTGCTCATAGTTCCTGGAATCTAGCAAAACCTTATCAATGATTCATGATGTGCATTCTTAGAATATTGCAATACTCAATACAGTGATATTATTGCTTTCTATTTTCCTGTTCCTCCTTGATGCAGCGGGTAGTCAACTGTTGATGTAACATAACCTACCCTCATTTCTCTCAAATGTCTTGACCTAGCATTGGCTTCGTGCTTGGTCCTGTGTCTTAACCTGTGCCTCTATCTTTCATTGTTGCGCAGATTTATTTGAGTATACTGAAAAGTTTCTTTATTTGCCATTTTTGTTTGACGTGGCTTTTTTTTGGTACTGGATTTGAGCTGCAATGGTCCTTAGACACCCTAGGGCAGATATATCTAGATATTGCGCCACTGCAAAGTCACACAAAGCAGTGTAAAGTCTTGATATGATATTTAATTTCCAGCACAAAACATATTTTGCACTGGAAAAGTGCCCTATTTTAAGTGTTCGAGCTACTTTGCTGTACTTTGCCGTGCATGAGTCGTTCTCCAAGCAAACATCATTTTTTTATTTGCCCATAACCCTATCTACTAAAACTGGTAGTAGACCAGGCTTTGCATCAATAAATTACACCTCCTTGAGGTAAGTATTAAGTAAGAGAAATGCTTTTATTTCTCCTTACTTTTAACACACTCTATGTGTGCTGAGCTGTAGAGATCACATCCAATGCCTGGAGTTTTACTAAATGTCTGAGCTTGGATTATGTACTGGGAGCAGGCCTTCCACTACAAATCTTATGCTGGACATCACATACACACCCAGAGCCGGCTCTTGCTCGGAGAGCGCCCTGGGCAAAAAGAAATGTGCAGCTCTTACGGCTGCGGGTGAATAAAATGAAGCAGCAGGGGCCCTTTTCATAGGGAAGTCTCTGGCTGGCTGCATCAAAAAAAATGCAATGCTTAACATGGCAGCAGCTGCTGCCCGTGACTTGCCTCTGAACACAAAACATCTTGCACTCCCCCCTTCACTGCGATCGACCACAGTTTAGCTTCCTTAGGCAGGTGCCAAGTTTGTTAAGGTGGGGAGGGAGTGCTGGTGTGTGGGGGCTGGGGATGGAAGGTAGATGGGAAGGCGTGGAAGAGAGCTGAAAGGGTTAAATACAGCGACGTCAACACAACTTTCAACTAAAGCGCTGGAGCCAAGGTAGAGGGACGTTGCTGTGCGCAGGACCTTAATTCGGGAAGCTCCGTGCGCCGTAGCCAACCCCCCCCCCCCCCCCGCCTGAAGATTAGCGCCCTGGGCCTGCTCGTGCACGCTAAAAGCCGGCCCCATACACACCTTTGCAGAGTGGTGCATGTGCGACGAGGCAATCATAAAGAGCACCAGGGCAGGCATGGGCGCAGGAACTGTGGAGGATGCCGGGGTTTATCCCCCACAGATTTGGAGGTGGGGGGACACAGGGAACAAGGGTGGGGAGGTGAGGGGAACAAACAGACCTGCAGTTTAAAGAGAGACACTGATACAGAAGTCCCTGTTTAAAATCCGTTCCGGGAAGATTTACGAGCCCCGTGTGTCACATTTGCGACTTCTGTAACTCTGCAGCGGTGTAAACCATGCGCCACGTTGCGCCCTATTTACAACGGTACGCATCTAGGGAGATGCGTCTCGTTGTAAAGCCCTGCGCCACATGAAACCTGCGTTAGGTTTAATGTGAACGTTCCCTCGCAGGAACACCTCGGAAAAGTGCCTGAATGAAATCTACAAGATTTCACTCAGTAACTTTTCCGACGCCACTGCGTCAAAACCTTGCGCCTGCTTGAAGCAGGCATAAGGTGTGATGCACCATGTTGAGGATAGGCCAGGTTGGAACAGTGCTGGAGTTGCGTCCCGACACAACTCCAGCACCTCGCCAATTTTATGCCAGCAGATCCGACACGCATTTTTATCTTTGCGCCATGATGCGCCGCATTGTAAATGCGGCGCATTTGTGGTAGTGCAAGGGTAAACTTGTGTCACGCATCTTTCCTGGTGCAGCCCAGCTGATTTGCAGGAATGCGCCAGGAAACGTAAATCTGCCCCTCATTCATTTTTCAGTGCATTGAAAGCATTGGGACTGAAAAACCAATTGTTGGAATTAGGTAGCCTGGCCTAGGGCAAGACTAACATTCAGAGGCACAGTGTAAAGGTTGCAGACCACCCAAAAGTAATTTCACGCAATAGCACTCAAAAAGAAAACACTACACCAAAATTATATGAAAATACGTACTGCTTTATATAAAAATAATATGCTCTGTGTTGTCAAATTTCAGTAGCTCACATATAAATAGTTCAAAGCAGTTTAGATCACTTTCAGGGTCAGCAATTACACTTTTTAAATTACTAGCAGATTATCACTTTTTAAATTACTAGCAGTCACTGTATTTCCAAATTCTTATCACACTTTTGCATTCAGAATATCCTGTACTTTTCTTTATAAGCACTCAGGTGAAGTATTAATCTGCTAGGACCTTGGGAGAGAAAACTACCACTCAATTTAAGTACATGCAGAGTTCATGAAATTATTAGGATACTTTTCAGCAGTGTTAACTGACATAAAAATTCCACATTAGTAGTATTCTCTCATTACATCCAAACAGTAGCTCCACTTTCAGGGATAGTTACTTCTTTTACTTGTTATTAAACACCGTTCAGCTAATCAGTTCACCACAATGGCTAGATTTGGTTTCCTAATGTTATTCCTCCAACCTGACGTTAGCAGGGATTGACTGACCAGTATCTAATTTACTGCTCTGTAGGCACTAGCGCCACTCCCCCTGTATTTCCACTCCTTACTTGTTTCCACAGCGTGGTTGTGTTCTTCTCTGTGTTCAGCAGCAAGATGAACAAAACGGGGGAGGGGGGGCTGAGCACACCACCGAGGCAGTCAATCATTTAATTGAGGCGAAGGCTCCCTTGTAGCTCCCCTGCGCTCTCCTCACTCGGGCCAGCTCCTCTGCTGGGCGCTCGAGCGGAGAACAGGGCCGATGTCTTACTGCCCCCAACAGCAGCCGAGTCTCTCAGCTCCCTCTCCCTACTCGGCCAGCTCCTCTGCGTGGCGCGCGAGCAGGGGAGTAGGGAGACACTCACTCTGGCCACAGCCGGCTCCACACGTTGCTCGGCGAGTCACTGCTTCCGCGGGCATGCGCAGAAGCGCTTGCCCGGATGCTTCTCCTCACAACGACCGGCGGGGCACTGATCTCCTCGTCATGCGCGGAAGCGCTCGCACCCGCCCTCGGACGGAAGACGCTACTCACGGACCTGCCCGACCCTAGGTCCTTCCTGAAGAGACAGTGAATCTGCTTTGGGGCATGCGCGAAGGCGCCGTTTTACCGCGTCTCGCTCTGGCTCTTCCCTGACAGCCGGGTCACTTCCCAACACGTAATTACAGCGCGGAAGGTGCCCCCGGGGTCCCAATCTCGGCAGCAGCGCTCGGGACTCCTCAGATGGGATGGGACTTTCCTGCACACTTCACCACCTTAGCGTTCAGAGGGGGATCGGCTCACTAACAGTCCTGCCACAGGTAAGGGGTGTACAGCGCTACCCCGGTCACCAGCTTTCTTCCTATCCTCAGAAGGGAGGAGGGAATCAAGGGGGGGGGGGCTTCCTCAGCAGACAGTCACTGCGCACTTTTAAGGCACTGGAACCCCAGCCCACCTTACTGGACGGATGACAGGTTCAGGAGTCTTCTCTAGTTCCGATCCTCCCACTGGGCAGAGGACTGCGCACCACAGCACTGCAGTCTCCTTCTCCTTGGACTTCCCCTGTATAGTTTGGACAAGGGGCAAGCTAGGCGCCCAGGGTCTCCAGTAACCCTTCACAGCGGGGTCAGGACAAGTAACCCAAAAGGGGATAATGAGGTGACAACCCAAGGCAGCTTCCCTATCTAGGAGGTCAACCCTATGTCTAACCTCTCCCACCCTTGGCTACAGCCTGTCCTCCAGCTGACTTCCACAGGTAGACAAAATGGCTGCCCCGCATTCCGCCTTATATAGGCTGCCCTTCAGTGGTCCAGAATGGACCAGAAGGTTCTGGAATGCCCTATGTTAGGCTATGGCCAAGTTCTGTTGGTGACAGTTGGGGCAGTTGGTGGCCACCATTTTAGGTGGTGCCAACTTTCCTGTCAGAACAGGCCTCTGGGCCTGAGGTAAAAGATTATGAGGGGGGAAGAAAACACCTATCCCCCTGACCAACACCTACAAAAAGTCAGTAGACACAAAAATTAACAAGGGTATGAGGGGCAAAAAGGGGACAAAATAAATAAAAATTAGGAGGGACTTCGCCAAAAAGCCAGACAGGTCTAACACGCGTCCCCCCCAGCTGAAAGTGGGGAGAACTACCCAACCCCTTGGGAGTCCTCATCACTAAGGCGGAAATACCTGGAGAGACCGTCTGCATTGGCGTGGTCCACTCCAGGCCGATGTTCCACCCGGAAGTCCATTCCCTGTAGGGAGATGGACCACCTCAACAACTTGGGATTTTCCCCCTTCATTTGCATCAGCCAACGAAGGGGTCGGTGGTCGGTCTGAACCAGGAAGTGCGAGCCAAAGAGGTATGGCCGCAGCTTCTTCAGAGCCCACACCACCGCAAAAGCTTCCCTCTCAATGGCACTCCACTTCTGTTCCCGGGGAAGCAGCCTCCTGGATAAGAAGACTACAGGTTGATCCAGGCCCTCTTCATTGAGTTGCGATAACACTGCCCCAATGCCATGTTCTGATGCATCCGTTTGGACAATGAACTCCTTGGAGAAGTCTGGGGCCCTCAGGACCGGTGCCGCACACATTGCCTGTTTCAACTTTTCAAAGGCTTGCTGACAAGCCTTTGTCCAAACTACCCGTCGAGGTTGTTTCTTGGAGGTGAGCTCTGTGAGGGGCGCTACAATAGTGCCATACCCCTTCACAAAGCGACGGTAATATCCTGTGAGGCCCAGGAAAGCTCGGACCTCAGTCTGTGTCTTGGGGGGTTCCCAGGCCATGATTGCCTCAATCTTCGCCTGCAGGGGCTGCACAGTCCCCCTACCCACCAAGTGTCCAAGGTACACAACCGACCCCTGCCCAATCTGGCACTTGCTGGCTTTGATGGTCAATCCAGCTTGTCTCAGGGCCTGGAGAACGGCCTGCAAATGCTGCAGATGGTCCTCCCAACTGCTACTGAAGACAGCAATGTCATCCAAGTATGCAGCAGAGAAACTCTCCATTCCAGAGAGGACCTGGTTCACCAGCCGCTGAAATGTGGCAGGGGCGTTCTTGAGCCCAAAGGGCATCACACAGAACTGGTAGTGTCCCTCAGGCGTGGAGAAGGCTGACCTTTCCCTTGCTCCATCTGTCAAGGAGATCTGCCAGTACCCTGAAGTGAGGTCAAAGGTACTAAGATATTGGGCAGCTCCTAGCCGGTCAATCAATTCATCCGCCCTAGGGATCGGATGAGCATCAGTCCTTGTCACTGAATTCAGTCCTCGGTAATCCACACAGAACCTCAGTTCAGGTGTGGTGCCTGGTGGTGCGGCTTTTGGCACGAGCACCACCGGACTGGACCAAGGGCTGTTGGAAGGTTCAATTACTCCCAGCTCTAGCATCTTGGCAACTTCTCCATGGATGCTAGCCTTCACCTTGTCAGACAGCCGGTAGGTCTTGGACTTCACTGGTGGGCTGTCTCCTGTGTCCACATCATGGGTACACAGGTGGGTCCTTCCCGGGACAAGGGAGAACAATGAAGAGTACTGCTCCCCCTGAACTTCTGTCGGTACCTTTCTGGGGTGAGCCCGAACTTCCTCAATAACGCCAGCTTCATGGTGGGGTAGTTTGTCTGTTCCTCTGGATCCAGGGCCAGCAAGGTGTCCCGACCAGCAGGAGGCATGTACTTGTACAAACTACCCCCCCAGTGCTTCTCCTGCACTCCATGAACCTTCAGAGAAACCTCATAAGCGGCCAGCCACTTAGCTACATCGTCCCCCTGACTGAAGCTCGCTATCAGGTCCTTTGGGATATAGGGTTTGGTCTCCCTGGCTGACTCTTTCGGTTCGCTGCCACCATTCCTAACAGGAGAGGACCCCCGTTGCAGACTTTGGAGCTCCAGTTCCTTCAGTCTAAACTCGTGGACCATCCTCCTCTCCTCTTTCTCCTGCTCCAACTTAGCCAACTCCCACTTTAGCTGTCTTTTCTCCCTCCTATCGGTGAGCTCAGCTTCCGTTAGGCTTCTCCCAGAAATGCTACTGCCCTTTCTGGAATAGGACACTGGTCCGGTGAGCAAGTTTTCCCCCTCATGGCGGAATAACTCCTCCACCTCCCCCACCGTGTCCTGGTCGACCTCTTCATCCTCCTCCTTTGTCTCTTGGTGTGCCTCCACCCAGGCCCTGAGGCTAGTCTGGAGCTCCCCCTTCCTAGCACCATGTTTGAAAAAGACCCCATTCGTTGGCAGAACATTCTCAATTGGGGCACGGAATAGACTTCCAGGTTTTCCACCGCAAACTCCATTGTGAGTCTGGCAAACCTGGATACACACCAGAAATTTCAAAGGGGCAAGGGCAACCTTAAGCCAACTCCACCCACCACCAGGAATAAATTTAGAAAAAACAAAAAGACTAATTGGGAGGGCCGCAAGGAGAAAACTCCTGGTGTAGGTTGGGTGTATTACGTCAAATTACTAGTAAGTAGCTGCAACCAAGTCCGCAATCCCACCGCTAGGCACCAATATGTTGGAATTAGGTAGCCTGGCCTAGGGCAAGACTAACATTCAGAGGCACAGTGTAAAGGTTGCAGACCACCCAAAAGTAATTTCACGCAATAGCACTCAAAAAGAAAACACTACACCAAAATTATATGAAAATACGTACTGCTTTATATAAAAATAATATGCTCTGTGTTGTCAAATTTCAGTAGCTCACATATAAATAGTTCAAAGCAGTTTAGATCACTTTCAGGGTCAGCAATTACACTTTTTAAATTACTAGCAGATTATCACTTTTTAAATTACTAGCAGTCACTGTATTTCCAAATTCTTATCACACTTTTGCATTCAGAATATCCTGTACTTTTCTTTATAAGCACTCAGGTGAAGTATTAATCTGCTAGAACCTTGGGAGAAAAAACTACCACTCAATTTAAGTACATGCAGAGTTCATGAAATTATTAGGATACTTTTCAGCAGTGTTAACTGACATAAAAATTCAACATTAGTAGTATTCTCTCATTACATCCAAACAGTAGCTCCACTTTCAGGGATAGTTACTTCTTTTACTTGTTATTAAACACCGTTCAGCTAATCAGTTCACCACAATGGCTAGATTTGGTTTCCTAATGTTATTCCTCCAACCTGACGTTAGCAGGGATTGACTGACCAGTATCTAATTTACTGCTCTGTAGGCACTAGCGCCACTCCCCCTGTATTTCCACTCCTTACTTGTTTCCACAGCGTGGTTGTGTTCTCTGTGTTCAGCAGCAAGATGAACAAAACGGGGGGGGGGGGGGCTGAGCACACCACCGAGGCAGTCAATCATTTAATTGAGGCGAAGGCTCCCTTGTAGCTCCCCTGCGCTCTCCTCACTCGGGCCAGCTCCTCTGCTGGGCGCTCGAGCGGAGAACAGGGCCGATGTCTTACTGCCCCCAACAGCAGCCGAGTCTCTCAGCTCCCTCTCCCTACTCGGCCAGCTCCTCTGCGTGGCGCGCGAGCAGGGGAGTAGGGAGACACTCACTCTGGCCACAGCCGGCTCCACACGTTGCTCGGCGAGTCACTGCTTCCGCGGGCATGAGCAGAAGCGCTTGCCCGGATGCTTCTCCTCACAACGACCGGCGGGGCACTGATCTCCTCGTCATGCGCGGAAGCGCTCGCACCCGCCCTCGGACGGAAGACGCTACTCACGGACCTGCCCGACCCTAGGTCCTTCCTGAAGAGACAGTGAATCTGCTTTGGGGCATGCGCGAAGGCGCCGTTTTACCGCGTCTCGCTCTGGCTCTTCCCTGACAGCCGGGTCACTTCCCAACACGTAATTACAGCGCGGAAGGTGCCCCCGGGGTCCCAATCTCGGCAGCAGCGCTCGGGACTCCTCAGATGGGATGGGACTTTCCTGCACACTTCACCACCTTAGCGTTCAGAGGGGGATCGTCTCACTAACAGTCCTGCCACAGGTAAGGGGTGTACAGCGCTACCCCGGTCACCAGCTTTCTTCCTATCCTCAGAAGGGAGGAGGGAATCAAGGGGGGAGGGGGCTTCCTCAGCAGACAGTCACTGCGCACTTTTAAGGCACTGGAACCCCAGCCCACCTTACTGGACGGATGACAGGTTCAGGAGTCTTCTCTAGTTCCGATCCTCCCACTGGGCAGAGGACTGCGCACCACAGCACTGCAGTCTCCTTCTCCTTGGACTTCCCCTGTATAGTTTGGACAAGGGGCAAGCTAGGCGCCCAGGGTCTCCAGTAACCCTTCACAGCGGGGTCAGGACAAGTAACCCAAAAGGGGATAATGAGGTGACAACCCAAGGCAGCTTCCCTATCTAGGAGGTCAACCCTATGTCTAACCTCTCCCACCCTTGGCTACAGCCTGTCCTCCAGCTGACTTCCACAGGTAGACAAAATGTCTGCCCCGCATTCCGCCTTATATAGGCTGCCCTTCAGTGGTCCAGAATGGACCAGAAGGTTCTGGAATGCCCTATGTTAGGCTATGGCCAAGTTCTGTTGGTGACAGTTGGGGCAGTTGGTGGCCACCATTTTAGGTGGTGCCAACTTTCCTGTCAGAACAGGCCTCTGGGCCTGAGGTAAAAGATTATGAGGGGGGAAGAAAACACCTATCCCCCTGACCAACACCTACAAAAAGTCAGTAGACACAAAAATTAACAAGGGTATGAGGGGCAAAAAGGGGACAAAATAAATAAAAAATTAGGAGGGACTTCGCCAAAAAGCCAGACAGGTCTAACACCAATGAAGTTTAATGTAAATGTATTTGTATAGCGCAAATCACCGACCCGGTATCTAAGCGCTTGCTTAGGGAACCCGTCCTGGTATTCCCCTGTGAGATAACCCCGGTAGGGTATCCACAAGGTGAAAGCCAGGCATCCCACCGCAAGGGGCCGTTGTGGAGATTAAGCAAGCTATTGCCCAGAGTCGCAGAGTGTGAACCTGTGAATCGAGTAGGCACCGCAGCGAGAATTGTCGAGTCCGTGGAATTTTGAGCCCAAGACCCGCCAAGGCGGGGAATTGAACCTTGGTCCCGGGCTGACCTCTGCTTCCAGGTCTGCCTCCTCTAACCAGTGAGCCACACTTCTCCACTTCCAGCTGCTGAGTTAAAGTCAGCGTGTCTCTTTCCTCGAATACAAGCACACAACAGCCATTGCAGTAACAGGGCCTCGGAGCCCCTGCTCCACCCGCCTCCTGTGCTGCAGCCCTGGCTGCTAAAGATTCCCGGACACAGAGGATTCTTATCTGATGTGTGTGCTGGGCTACGGTCCTTCACAGGCCATTCAAAGGCTTGTCCAAAGTAAAGGAGGCTTTCTTTTTTAATTGCTTCTTGCGCCCCCTGCGGTCTCGCGCTCTCCTCAGCCCACTTGCAATGTGTCAAAGGCCTGTTGGGGACAGATAAACAGGGATGAACGGCTATATTAGCATGTCTCTCCCCTCTGACAAATGCACTGCAGTAGAACCTCATCACACTCTTCACTTCAAAGGAGAGGCTGTCCAAGTTTACAGCTGAGAAACAGGCTGGTGAAGCTATGGTACGGACGCGGTCATGCTGAAATCACCCACCTGCACTATCAGCCTGATTCATGAAAAACGAATTCTGTGATTTTTAAATAGCGATTTACAGCGAATTGCAATTTAGAAATCGCAGACCGGCATTCATCAAAATTAGCGAGAAAATAAAGCGATTCGCACGCGGCCGCAAAAAGCGTTAACGATATTCAAAAATCGCAGATAAATCGCTATTTCCGTCAAAATCCGTGTAGGAATTGCGATATCGCAAATTGCGAGATCGCTAAATGCGATATCGCAATTAGCGAGATCGCAAAAACGGGAAGTCGCATTTCGAGCACAGTGATGACATCACAACCAGGAAGCAGGCAGTTCCCACCCCATTCAGAACAGTGAGGCTGCTCTTGAGGCTGCATCTCATAGAGCTCCTTCCAGGACACCTCCAAACTTCCAAATCCTTTACTTTTGTCACTGCAGCAATGGCAGAAGATGCAGCACCAGGGCCCAGTGACACCGGGCGCAAGCGAAAGCTCAAATTCTCTGAGCAGCAGTTGGAGCACCTGATTGACGGAGTGGTTGAAAACCACCCAAAACTTTTTGGAAAGGACTCCAGGAGGGTGCCTGAGGTGGAGAAACGCTGACTCTGGCTTGGGATAGCCGCAAAAGTCAATGCTGTGGGCGTGGCACACAGGTCGCTGGAGGAGCTGAAAAAGAGGTGGTACGACCTCCGAGGTCGTGCCAAGGAGAGGGTGGCAGAGAGGCTGGGCGAGACCCTGGCTACTGGAGGTGGAGATCCTACAGTCCCTCCCAACACCCCCTTGGAGGACCGCGTGGAGGACACACTTGAGAGAGAGGCGTGCATAGGGGTCATCAATCTGGACTCATCCCGACCCACCCAAGACAGCCAAGGTAAGTGGCATGCGACTGCGACCCTGTCCCCTAACAATGGCCATGACCCTATAGCCTCCCATAATCATCCCAAGTCATGCAATCCATGTACATTAGGTCATGCCCAAAAGCATTGTGGGACATGTAGTCTGCCCACAATGTACAAGAACCCCAAGGCAGCCAGACATGTCCCAAAGTACGCAATAGAAAAATTGGGAGTCCCTGACCATCAAAACAGCAGATTGAAAATGACTGTCTTAATATATGTGGGAATGGTCTGGCTTGGGGGGGATAATTTTCTATACCATCATATAAAGAGCAAAAAAATGTTCTCACTAGGTAGAGGGAGTCGCTGAACCACAAGTTAACAAGCTTAAAAACACAATTGGATGTAACGGACAGACAATTTTTATGAAGTTAAAAATGATAATGGAATTTATTATTTGCCTCCCAACCGGGTTACAATCTAAAACATTATCAAAAATTAATTAAATGACACATGACGTAGCAATACAAAGAAATATCTCTCACAAGTCAAAGTTAAAAAACAGTCGACGCAGCGTTTCGGTGCTTTCTTTCTTTTGACACCTTCTTCAGGACCTTAGAACTTTTGACTCCATTATATTCTAAAAATAGATAAAAGCATTTTAGTATTTATCATTAATTATATGGGTTCATTTTGCTCACCTAGTTTTTTTACACTACCTATTATTATACACATTTAGTCATGCCAGACCACTTTATAGGAAGACCAGGATTTTTGTGTAAATTGAGTACACGAGGGAGCTCATATGGAGATCCTGCAACAGGTTTATCATTATATCTGGGAAGATGTCCCTCTGGTATCTTCATTTGGCTTGATGCATCACTTTTTAAAAAATTAGACGCAACACTTTTTAAATTTTAAAATGCAAGCTATCAATCATACCTGTATATCAAAATTGATGCGTTTCGAATGGTTTCCTCACGGATTGCGAGCTGCTCAGGTATTTCAATTCCCTCGAGCTATACTGGTAGTAAATACAAAAACCCAATTCAGTAATTCTTCTAAATTCATTCCGGACTAGCAAATTAATCAGCAGTATCAGGTTACCTCTACATGTCAGAACCGCGATCTTAAATCTACACGGAGGAGCCACCGTCAGTGAGGGGGGGGACTTCTTATAGTCTTCAAACCTAAATATATATATAAAAGAATCCACAGTAACATGTCTATCCATGCTGTCTTTACATATATTAGTTTTTTGGTCTTTTATTAGGGGGCAGGCGGTTTTAGCTACCCTAGTGTTGTGAGCACAGGGTACTAACCTGTTATGAATTTGTCCGAGATTTTCTTAAATGTGCTCCGATTGCGTGGTGTCTCGAACTTTATGCAAGTATTTTCTTTATGCACGAGCCAAGAATCTATGAATATGTGACAAAAAATTTTTGGGAGGAAGGATATGCCGAGAAACCAACAGGTTCTCTAATTCCAAATTTACATTTTATGTCTACACGATGTCTATATATATATTTTTTGGTACTTAGAACGATATGGGAGCCTTTAACATTGTATTAACAAGCACTGATCTCTAGGGGTTACTCCAATTATATAGATCTAGTGCGTACTTTAAATTCATGCTGAACATATAGTGGACCAGCCCCAAATGTCTTTCTAAAATGGAACTTGTAAGCCTCTTCATTTAAGGAGGGTACTGTTATAAAAAGTGAACGCCCACGGGAAGGATTTTAACTACTAATTATCCGCGGGTCCTATGACCATGTCTCACCTTGTAATTGAAATGCGGCCTCCCTGCTCCTCCATGTTGTCGTCTTCCTGGAAATTAGAAGAGTAACACGGGTACTTCAGGACGGCATATTTATGTCCCGTTAGTCGATATTGACCCGGAAGTGATGCGGTTTATTGAGAAAGACGCCGGTTTCTCTTCACATATTAATTCAGCCCGTTTTTTTTATTAACTCCAAGTATTAGGTATGGGTATAAATTGGACAAATGCATGTTAATATTATACCAAAATTCAGACCTTCTCTCGATAGTGCGGGGCACGAACGACCCGGAAGTCCTAACGCGGCACCCCGAAAATTTCAATAATACTGTTCTAGAAATTTAATAGCTTGTTTTGACTGCTATTAATGTGGTCAGAAAGGGCACTCATCCTATTAATCGAGCTGCGTGGTATAAAAATATGGCTATTATTTTTTGCCGAATAAATAACGGCGGCCATCTTGGGACGGGCAGGTCGAGATAAAATGCTATGAAAATACAAAGATCATCGCTGAATGTTGATTATAAATCAGGCAAAACCTACACATCATTATAACCGTAACAATTACAAGTATTAAACACGTTGTAAACAGATTTAGCATTATCGTATATAGACAAGTTTTTCTCATTTTGAAATGACGTAAGAGGCTTGACATATATCTATTTTCTTAGATCCCTTATTGTTCTACGTTACAATGCATTATACGTGTCGCTTTTTCATTATTTGATATTCTTTATGATTTGTCTATATAATTTACTCTTCTATCAGCATTATATATTTTCAACAGAATAAGCGGGTTTACAAATAGCTATCACCATTGCATATATCGACAGTATTTACTAAAAAACATCTCAGCTATGTCTGTACCATCTAAATCAGGCTAAATGTTAAATTACCCGACATTGTCATATGGTTGTGATGTCTACTCAAAGATAGCAAATTTCACGGTTCAACAGAACAATGTATAGGATAAAGCATACCACTATCTACATAACAATCTGATTAATCCCTATACAGTTGTCAACTAGATACAGCAATATTTCAATAATCACAGATGATATATGGCTATCTCTATATTTTTTATATTCTGTTCTTTTCTTCCATGGAACTAGCTGGATCTTCTAAATATCGTGATTACGTTACGGTCGTAGCCATGGAGCTGGGTATGGGGACATAACAGGTTTAGGAATATAATCAGAGGTCACCTGGAGTTACTACTTGTCTTGTTGTCTGTGTTATTTTATAAGATCAATCTCTCCCATTCTTCCCTGTTATTTAGCCTAGTGCGGAAAGTATTGAAAAGAGACATATAGAACTGCTCTCTTTTCTTTCTTTTGTTGTCCATGTTGCCGCCTCTGGTATTATATGAGATAGCCTCTATTACACACCATTTAAGGTCTTCTATTTTATGGTTGTGTATTGTCCAATGTTCCACTAATGGAGCAGATTTCTTTTGGGTTCTGATGGCAGATTTGTGTTCTGTTATTCTTGTTTTTATTTCTCTCGCAGTTTCACCGATATAGGCTTTGTCACAAGGACATTTAATCATATAGATTAAATTTTTAGTTTTGCAATTCACAAAGTTTTTAATCTTGTGTTCTACACCGTTGTATGCCACTGTCTTGCCTTTGATTAATGATGTGCAATTTAAACACATATTACAAGTAAAATTCCCAACTGGGAGAGGTGTGTTGTTGATGGTACTTTGATTGGTTCGGATTTTTTCTTTAAAGGTATGGACAAGGCAGTTCCTGATTGTTCTGTTTCTGCGAAAGCTGAACATGGGTTTGGGAATCTTTTCGCCAGGTCTATCATTCAGTAACGACCAATTACGGTTTATGATGTTTTTAATTTTTTTACTTGCTGCACTGAAGTTGGTTACAAAGATTAGTCTATCTTTTGTGTTGTCAACTTTGCTTTTATCATTGTTTTTCTCAAACAGTGCCTCTCTGTTATAGTACTTTGCACGTTTATATGCACGTTTAATCAAATTTTTTGGGTAACCTCTCTGTCTAAGTTTGTCTGATAAGACATCTGCATGTTTGTTAAAGTCTTGCATGTTGGTACAATTTCTTCTGATACGCAGATATTGTCCGAACGGTATATTGTTCTTCTAACTATTAGGGTGGTTGCTCTTGTAATGCAACAAGGTATTTCGATCAGTGGGTTTAGTATAAAGATCAACACCTAGTATACCATTGTCCACTCTAATTTTAATATCTAGAAATTCTATTGTTTCCTTATTAAAGTTAAAAGTGAATTTCAGATTTTTATCTCCCAGATTTAACCAGAGGATAAATTCATTTAGCAAGTCAAGAGTTCCGGACCAAATAAAGAAAATATCGTAGATATATCTCGACCAATGTGTGATATTTTCACTGAAAGGAGCCAAATCGTTAAAAATATGCACTTCTTCAAAGGCCGCTACATATAGGCATGCCAGGCTCGGGGCACATGTAGCCCCCATGCTGGTCCCCTTTGTCTGCTTGAAAAAATTATTCTTGAAGAGAAAAATATTGTTTTTTAAAATGATTTCTGCACAGTCTATAATAAATGTTGCATGTTGGTTTAAATCTTCCGTTCCTACTCTTAGGAGGCCCTCTAACATCTTGATGGTATCATCCTGTGGGATGTTTGTATAGAGGGCCTCTATGTCCATGGTAACCAGCCATTGTGATGAAATGTCATATGGTAAACCTTCTACTTTATCAATCATACAGGTGGTATCCTTTATATATGCCTTCTGCTTACATACTATCGGTTGAAGGAACTTGTCTATGTATTTACTTAAAGGTTCTGTGACAGAATCGATGGATGACACAATGGGCCTCATGGGTGGGTTAGTTATACTTTTGTGGACTTTAGGGAGCCCATATAGGGCAGGAATAATAGGTGCCTCATTTTTTAGGAATTTGTATTCATCTGTGCAAATTATTTCGTCTTCTCGAGCATAGTCAAGGAGCGTATTTACTTTGAGGATCAGCGCATTCCACTCAGATCTACTAGAGGGACAATAATGTTCTTTATTGTTAAGAAGAGACATCATCCTTTTTTCATAATCATCAGAGTTCATTAAAACAATACTTCCTCCCTTGTCCCCGGGCTTAATGGTTAAAAGATCATTATTTTCAAGATTTTTTAGCGCCGTTCTTTCGGCAGGGTTTAGATTATTTATGCCTCTTAATGGATGAGTCAGGAGTTCGGAGATGTTGCTTTCAACCACCTTCTCGAATAGATCTACTTGTTTACTCACCATACCAATATTGGGTGTCCAGGTGGATTTGGATTTGAGACCCGATTTATTGGTGGTGCTTTCTCTTGGGGGTTTGTCTCTAAAAAAAATCTTCCAATCTAATCTTTCTGAAAAATCCCTGTAGGTCTCTTTCTAAATTATATTTATTAATTTTGGTACTAATAGCAAAACCTTAGCCTTTCTCAAGGACTACCTTTTCTGTTTCTGTTAAAATGGTATCAGAGAGGTTTATAATTGCAGCTTTTTGATTTAGTCCCACTTCTGTTGGCTTCTGGTGTAATACTTCCTCTGTTGTTGAGGTTGAGGGAAGAACTTCCCTCTCCCATTGCCTCTCGGGTGATTGTGGTGGTTTTGATGGTTCCCTCGGCCACGTTGACCTAAAAAAGGTAGCGATTCTCTGTTTGGAGTTGATGTGGACTCGCCTGTCCTATTTTTATCCATTGTTTTTTCTTGTTCGGAGTCCGTACTAGTGTACGAAGAGTCCGAAAAAGTCACTCTTTTTTTGGGATATGTTCGCCAAGGTTGTTGCCACTGGTTCCTGTTGGGGAAATTTTCTCCTGGTCGGTCGAAAAAATCTTTTTGGGTGTAGGGATAAACTATTTCGGTACTATAATTAGAGACATCCTTGTTAAATTTGTTTGTTTTTTTTCCGAATAGGTAATCCCTATACCCTAAAACATCCTTTTGGATTTCTTCTAGTTTTTTCTTTGCATCTTCCAAAACTGAGATGTCTAACTTCGCTTCCAATTCTGCGATTTCTTTTCTCTCAATTATTAAAATGGAGTTAGCTGTCTCAATGATCAGCAGCATCCAGTCCCTGCTACACCTATTGGCGATCAGGGTCCAATTTTCTATAAAGCCAGCGTGTCGGATAAAAACACCGGGTTCATTCTTAACTTGAAGGCCACTGGGGATAATGCCCTTTTTCAAATAATCAATTAAAAAGTCGGCATGTAATTCTGTGCGTACTAGTTTCTTTTTATTATTCCACAGTTCACGCCATTTTTCCTCGTCATTATTGGTACTTGTACTTGCAGTGTAATTTTTAGAAGTACCGTTTACGATTTTGTTAAACTCTTCTTCAGAGAACCCTTTAGTTTTTAAGGTATCCATTTTTGATGATATTTTGGATTCACTATATGGGACGGTACACTGAACGGATTCGTTTGAAACAAGCGCAAAGCCTCCCAGCTAACAAGCTGTGCAGTAACTATTCAAAACAAATAGGAGGTTCCCCTGTTATTTTTAGCAGGGAGGGAAAGTACGCAATGCCACAGCCAGTCAGGGAATGTCAGCCAGCATGCATGTAGCAACTACACGTGTGACAGATACTTGCAATTAATCTACGTCCACTTCCCCTCACAGGTGGCGCTGACAACAGCAGCGACAGCGACAGGCTGCTCATTGACGAGGCACCAGAGGATGCAGAGGAGGTGCCAACAGCCACACATCTTGCACCATCAGGCGCTGCACCTATCCCCGCATCCACGGCACCACCATCTGCGCCAGCACCATCAGGCGCTGCACCTATCCCCGCAGCCAGGGCACCACCATCTGCGCCAGCACCATCAGGCGCTGAACCTATCCCCGCAGCCAGGGCACCATCATCTGCGCCAGCACCATCAGGCGCAGCACCATTGACAACCACAACTCCACCACCAGCGGGACCCTCTAAATCTGGTGCTGCTAGTTTGGTGACAGTGCGCACACCCACCAAAGTTTCGCAGAATCCCGGCAGTAGACCATTAGCGAATCGGAATTTGCGAGAAACCACGGATTCTGCGAATAAAATAGCGACTTCGCAATACAATCGCAATCGGTAATCATGAAAAATCGCAAATAGCGAATAAACCCTAAATCGCTGTTTGTGAGGCGCAATTTAAGGACAACCCAAAGCAGGTGGTAACCATCAAAGCCATTGTAAAAAGAAATTTGAAAATCCGTTGCCCAATCAGTAACAGGTGCAGGCCTGACCAAACACACTTAAGGAGATGCAGCATCAGCATAAGGAGTCTCACAATGCCAGAACTCTACATGGCGGTCAGGCGGCGAAGGCTACAGCGAGCAGCACAGAGGAGACGCAGAATCCAGGACAGGATATTCCGCCAGCGGGTAACCCTGCTGGGTCAAACCAGAGAGCAAATATACGCAAAGTACCGCCTGAATGGACCAATGATCATCAAGCTAATTCAGGACCTTGACCCCCTGATGCAGCACCCAACAAGGCGGACCAATGCCGTGCCCACACATGTCCAGGTATTGTGTAGCCTGCACCTTCTGGCCTCTGGGAGCTTCCAGGGGATAGTTGCGGCTGCTGGGGGGATATCCCAGCCCACCATGTCCCGCTGCCTAGGGAGTTTCCTTGACGCATTGCTGACCCAGCTACACCACCACATCAAATTTCCCACCAGCCAACAGGGTTTGGATGAGACCAAGCATCAATTCTACAATGTTGCACATTTCCTACATGTGATAGGATGCATTGACTGTACCCACATCCACATCTGCCCACCAGCTGCAACGGAGTACATGTACCGCAATCGCAAGTCCTACCACTCCCTCAACATCCAGATGGTCTGCAATGCTAAGACATACATCACGGACATAGTGGCACAGTACCCGGGGAGTACACATGACTCCTTCATATTCCGGCACTGCGGCCTCCACACACGACTGGCCAGGGGAGACTTTGGTGAAGGACACCTACTTGGTAAGTACACATGGCCCACAATGTTACACTGCGATGAAGTAACTGCGCTGCACAGGCACTCACCCTCTGCTCCTCTCATTCAGGTGACAGTGGCTACGCCCTCCGTGAATACCTCCTCACCCCATACCTCAACCCTGCTACACCACAGCAACGGTGCTACAATGTAGCACACATACGCACAAGGAATTGCATTGAGAGGACATTTGGGCTACTGAAGAGCAGATTCCGCATACTGCACAAGACTGGTGGGGCCATGTACTACAGTCCTGATGTGTGCTGCCGCATTGTGGCTGTGTGTGCAATACTACACAACATTGCTACCAAGCGCCGGATACCCTTAGAGATCTCTGGCAGTGAGTCGGAAGGGAACGACCGGCCACCTGCACATGTGCGTCATGCACGCGGGGAGAACCCAGCTGAAGGACACAGACGCCGCAACCACATCACAATGAACAGTTTCTAGTGCACCCACTCCCCTCACCCAACAAATCACAATTGCATGCCAATGGAAATAATGACAGGAGGCCCATGTACGATGCTAGAATAAATATTATTGTTGAAGGCACAATAATAATGTAATTTTGCTATTCTTTACATGCAAGCAGTATTGCGCCATACTGCTCCAAACAATACACAGGAAATGCTTGTTTCTTCAGCATGTCCCTGCCAATGTACATTAAAGTCAAGTGCGCCTCCGGCGCGCAGCACCCAATCGCCTCTCTGGCTCTTCCTCTGGGGCGGCACGTGACCCTGCAGTGGGCCTAGTGCTGCGGCGTAGCACACCAACCTGTGAGGCAGACAGGCTGCTGGCACTAGAGGTGCCCTCACTGGTGTCGTCCCCACCGAAATTGCCTGGCCCAGTAGGATGAAGTGCCAGTACGGCACTGGTGACCTGCTCCAAGACTCGTGCCACATCCTCGCAGCATTGCATCATCTGCTGCTGCATAGCCAGGGACCGTCGTGAGAGCTGGGAGGTGGCATTCCCAATGACATAGTTTGTGCGGGTGTAGGGTGATAGCCGCGTAAGTAGCTGGCGGTGGCGGCGGCGGGCGGTGTTGCGCTGTGATATGAGGGCCGCAGTGTTAGCCTCCATGGCTGTTGTCATGTGCTCTATCCTGTCGGAGACATTTGCGACATTGCGGCCAATGTTGTGGAGCTGGAGTTGTATTGCCCCTTGCCGTCGTGCCTGCAACTGATAAATGCGCAGCATCCGGCGCTCTATGCTGAGCCCTGGCACGCGCACAGCCATCCCCCTCCTGCCGCTGCGTGCTGTGTTCTGCTGGCGAGCCCTGCCATGCCTGCTGTGCTGGCTGGCCACAATGGGTGTGCGCACTGTCACCGCACTAGCAGCACCAGATGTAGAGGGTCCCGCTGGTGGTGGAGTTGTGGTTGTCAATGGTGCTGCACCTGATTGTGCTGGCGCAGATGGTGGTGCCCTGGCTGCGGGGATAGGTGCAGCGCCTGATGGTGCTGGCGCAGATGGTGGTGCCCTGGCTGCGGGGATAGGTGCAGCGCCTGATGGTGCAGGATGTTTGGCTGTTGGCACCTCCTCTGCATCCTCTGGTGCCTCGTCAATGAGCAGCCTGTCGCTGTTGCTGCTGTTGTCAGCGCCACCTGTGAGGGGAAGTGGACGTAGATAAATTGCATGTATCTGTCACACGTGCAGTTGCTACATGCATGCTGGCTGACATTCCCTGACTGGCTGTGGCATCGCGTACTTTGGGACATGTCTGGCTGCATTGGGGTTCTTGTACATTGTGGGCAGACTACATGTCGCACAATGCTTTTGGGCATGACCTAATGTGCATGGATTGCATGACTTGGGATGATTATGGGAGGCTATAGGGTCATGGCCATTGTTAGGGGACAGGGTCGCAGTCGCATGCCATTTTCCTTGGCTGTCTTCGGTGGGTCGGGATGAGCCCAGATTGATGACCCCTATGCACGCCTCTCGCTCAAGTGTGTCCTTCACGCGGTCCTCCAAGGGGGTGTTGGGAGGGACTGTGGGATCTCCACCTCCAGTAGCCAGGGTCTCACCCAGCCTCTCTGCCACCCTCTCCTTGGCACGACCTCGGAGGTCGTACCACCTCTTTTTCAGCTCCTCCAGCGACCTGTGTGCCACGCCCACAGCGTTGACTTTTGCAGATATCCCAAGCCAGAGTCGGCGTTTCTCCGCCTCAGGCACCCTCCTGGAGTCCTTTCCAAAAAGTTTTGGGTGGTTTTCAACCACTCCGTCAATCAGGTGCTCCAACTCCTGCTCAGAGAATTTGAGCTTCCGCTTGCGCCCGGTGTCGCTGGGCCCTGGTGCAGCATCCTCTGCCATTGCTGCAGTAAGAAAAGTTAAGGATTTGCAAGTTTGGAGGTGTCCTGGAAGGAGCTCTGTGAGATGCAGCCTCGAGATCAGCCTCACTGTTCTGAATGGGGGTGGGAACTGCCTGCTTCCTGGATGTGATGTCATCACTGTGCTCGAAATGCGACTTCCCGCTTTTGCGATCTCGCTAAATGCGAGATCGCATTTAGCGATCTCGCAATTTACGATATCGCAATTCCTACACTGATTTTGACAGAAATAGCGATTTATCTGCGATTTTTGAAAATCGCTAACGCTTTTTGCGGCCGCGTGCGAATCGCTTTATTTTCCCGCTAATTTTGATGAATGCCGGTCTGCGATTTCTAAATTGCCATTCACTGTAAATCGCAATTTAAAAATCGCAGAATTCGGTTTTCATGAATCAGGCTGAAAATTATGCATCCCGTTTTGCGATTCCTTATTTGCGATTCCCTAAAAATCGCAAATAAGGAATCGCAAAACCGGACTTTGATGCATGTGGCCGAATGTTCCTTTGGCTGTGAATGCAAAGCGCAAGTCCTAATCAAGCGCCCCCTTAGGACCCAGCCTCCCGGATCTTCGCCCCCCCCCCCCCATAGTGGTCCAGTAGCCGGTTGGCTACTGGACATGAAGTCCTTCCGGGGCAGCGGATGACTGGCTTCCGGCTGGAGCCCAGGTGTGGTGGGCAGAGCCAAGGGGGCTATTTAGCCCCAGGTACTCCTCTGTTCGCCCTCTTTTCCTGCTGCGCTGGACGCCTGAACGTGACTTTCCTTAAATCTGCTGCGGTCGGTCGTCTTCGACTATTCAACCTTGTGGGAGCATCGCGCTTCGCAGCGGATTACTGCGCCTTGGTCGTCGGGACTCCTCGAGGGGTTGGTATCGGCACGGCTCGGGCGTTGCGGTGTTCGAGGTGAGGTGGTGGGGCTCTGGGCAGGGCCGTTTCTGCCATTAGGCAAGGCTAGGCGTCCGCCTAGGGCGGCAAAAGGGGGAGGGCGGCAAAAAAGTGTGCATGAAGGTCAGGGTCCCTTGGAAGGCCCCAGCGTGCTTTGGTGGAGTCCTGTCTGAGGACACAGCATGCAAAGCACTGTGCCCCCGTCTTGAGCGGGGACACAGGGGAGGGCGCCTCGAGTCCCCGAGGAGCAGCAGAGAAGCTAGACTAGCGGGTGGGGGACATCATCAAGCAGGGTCAATCGCTCTGCTCGGAAGGACTTTAGTTACAAGGTGCTGAGACCTGCACGCCTGTGGCCCCAGCCTTTAGCAGGGCCTCCCTCCTAGTGCCTGCCTCTAAGCACTTGGACAGCCTCAGGTCGACAGCTGTGGGCAATGCACAAATATATCTATTAACATCAATGCTGAACTACAGTTGAAGATGTTACTTGGAACTTTGAAGTGCCTAATTACATTTTTGTCATGTTGGTTTCTTTTAAAACATCAAATACTGACATAAAATACTTTCCCTGGCCAGGTCCACAGAGCCTTTCTGAGCTCCGCATTTCATCCATTCCACAGAGCTCGATTGGGTGAATCTGCCATTAAGAAAGGATCTTTACCTTTGATAGCAGCCAGCCGGCACTGAGGAAAGGCATCCTCACGGTCCATTTCTCGCAGGGGCTTGAGTAAATTGGCTTGGCAAGAAGGGATGTCTGTCCAAGCAAGAACTAGACATGCTTCCATGCCCACCGCCATCTCGACACTGTCATCCCTGCAGGCTTGTAAAAATGCATGCACCGGAGAGTTTTTTTCTTACATAGGTTGAGAAGCTACAACAAATTATCTCAGTTATTCCAGCAACTTCTTTGAGGCTGAGAGAAACTTGCTTGGTCTCCACAAGCTGAACACTTTGTTAAGGTCAATTATGTCCCAGAAAAGAATGAATCATATATACAGAGATGATGGAATCATGTGACATGCCAACAATAGGATAAGAATGTGTCCTCCACACTGAACAGCACAAGAAAACATTTGGCTTAAAACAAAAGTTCAGGATTTTATTATAACTACCTGCAGCAAAAAAAAATGGTTTCCAATTAGTCCAATTGCAATTTGAGGTTTATCAATGTGGCTAAGAAGATTTTGTTCATTCTTCCTTTTTTCTTGCACCATCCTTGTTGCTTGGTGCATAAAGATGCAAGGTTCATGTTTTTCACATATTTCCTAATTACTTTCCAGAATATAATTAACAATAAAGCATAATAACAGACTGTGACAACATGCCCCTTCATCCTTGCTATTTTACTTCAGAACCATGCAACTGTATGTATTTATCAAAGCCTGTGGCTCCGAGACGACGGACACTTGCTATAGGGTCAATGAAAAGTCCACAAGGCTGTCCTTGTCCCTCCCAGCATCTTTGGTACCTGGCTATTAGGATGGCGGCGGACACCCTAGCGGTGCTGGGACCGGCAGCCATAGGTGTGGTGGTGCCGCACAGGCAATTAGGATGCTAAGGCCACTGTGGCATCCCCCATCGACATCATTGTGGCGGGCGGTGCACACAGTACTGCCCGCCACAATGCTGTGGCTCCAAACTGTGCATTTGCTTACACAACATGACAGGCAACACGTGGTGCCTGCCACATCGACCATGCAAATGCAGGGGGGGTACAATTGGCGTCCCCCATGTGCAACCCAACCCCTCAACACCCTGGGGGCCCGCAATGGGCCCCCAACTGAGGAATCTGCATGCCTTTCTGCCACAAAAAGGCTGCTTTCCACACCCATTATTATATTGATGGCGGTGTCTAGCAGACACTGCCACCATATTCAGCATTTTTCTGCCCAGTCGACTGGTCAACCGGGCGGAAAAGCGGTGGACGGTCTTCCCATCCACTGCGGTACCCCCCCCATCATAGTATGGCGGTGGGTAAATGGGAGGTGGGCGGGAGATAATGTCAGGCGGATCGCCACCGCCATCCGGGCAGTGGCGATCCACCCGACATTATAATAGACCACTTAGTGTCTTCTACACCCCTGAGGGCATGGGAAAAGAACAGCAGGGGGCAATATTTAGTAAATATGGTACTTTTCTGCTTCCCCTCTTTGCAATGCAGCACAGCAACTTTGGTTGCTGTGCTGGGTTAAGCTATGTTTGTAAATCCACCTCCTCTCCAACCCCGGAATCATGTTCTTAGTCCACTTGATTGCACTGCATAATGTAAAAGGGCACACTAATCCTGTCTGCTCTGAGCACAACCTTCATTTTGTGCACTGGTGCAGACAAGGACAGCGCACCATACTATACAAACGGCTGCTATGGCCACAGAGAAGCATTTAAAGGCGTATCAGTGAATTAAAATCACTGGACCATCACTGCAGAAGGATGAGCGAGATTTTGAGGAGCAGGGAGGGATCCCTGTAAACGAGTGAAGCTCTTGGCTGACAAGGGATGCCTGTGGGACCCTTGGCACCCTGCTACCTTCTTCCAGTTGCAAACTCAGGAGGGACACTAAGTGTGCCACTTCATACCCTACCAATGGCCTGTTTTTCTCTGTGTCTGCATCTGTAATATGCATACCTGCCAACTTGAAGAACAATTTCACAGTGTGAGGAGGGGTGGGCCCTCGTGCCGAGAAGTACTTAGGAGGCACCTTTGAACCCCACACCGCCCCCAAGCCCCCTCCTCTCCTAAAAAAAGCTTACTGAGGCTGGTGCGGATGTCACCCCTTAATGGACCTCGGCAGTTCAAAGCCTCTCAAAACTTAGCTGGAAACTGCTATTTAAAGTGGTCTTCTGCTCCTTTTCTCTGCCGCAGTGTGATATCGTCTCCTGACCGGGTGACCGTGTGATGGGATCCAATACCGTGTGTCACTCTATGGCACTGTGTGAGTTGGCAGGTTTGAATATGCCACAGGTGCAGAAGGTGTTGCACTGGGCTGCGCCATCATGCAAATGTGGGAACACCCCATAATCATCACGCGATGCAAAATGGGTGCTGACAGAAGGGACACCACTTGTTCCTGTGATACCAAAGTGCCTGTTGCGCAGAAAATAGGTGCAAACGCACGTGGCACAGCCAGTGCTCTTTTCGTAATCTGACCCCAGCTCAGTACAGCTAATGCCCATACAATGTTTGCCATCTCTAAGCAAAGACATCATAGGTTAACAGAGGTGGGGCATGAGCCCCCTGGTAGCAAGTACCCCTAGATTTGCGTTATAAGGCCTTCTCTGCATGCTTGTGACTGCAGCCGCCCCTGGTGCCAGTGGGTGGCTCGCTGAAACGAGGTCAGGCCCAGCCATACTTGCGCGCGCGATCAGCACGCGCAGTTGCCAGGTTTGTTCAGAGCCCCGCACTACCCACAAGACGCGAGATCTCCTGAGCCGCCTGGTGTTTTCTCACGGCAGGGCTGCTGTTACACAATCCGTCAACTCATAAATTATCCCAGCCAAGAGCTTCAGGAAAAGCCGTGCCAGTGTCTGTAAATCATAACACATTTATTTTGGAACTCGCACATTTGGAATAAGGCCCTGGTGGCTACTAATAGCATTTTATGTTTACACCCTTGTACTGTTAGTCTGAAAAAAAGATTACTTGGAATGACTGAGCAATTTTTTCACATAAGGATTTCTTGAAGTTAAGTGCTCAATAAAATAACCCTTTCCTCGCCATCCTGAAAGCCCCTTGCCTTCTAGATATGCATTGGGCTGTTACGTTATGGTCTGTCGTTTTGTAATGTTTATGTTAGGTCATGTTAGCTTATTTTATGTTATTTTCATGTTCCGCTCTTCTTTTTGATAAGGCGCACGTGGTATTTTGTGCAAGAAGGAGCCTGTGAAAAGCCCGCCATCCACATAACAAAGACCCCCACCATATTATGATGGCTGGGGGTCCATTGGGGACGGAAAGACCGTCTGCCGCTTTTCCGCTGGTCGACGTCGACCGGCGGAAAAAGTGCCTGCATTTGGTGGGTCTGAAAGACACCGTCATCTATATTACAATGCTGGTGGTTGTATACCTTTCGCCGTGGAAACGCATACAGTCTTTGCTTTGGGGGCCCGTTGTGGGCCCCCATGGTGAAGGGGGGTGGGTAGTGCACATGGGGCGGGGTACCTATGATACCCCCCTCATTGCCAGGCACATGGTGCCTGCCATGTAGTGCATGGCAATGCTGTGCACAGTCCTTTCCCATCGCGGGCGGGTCTGCAGCCAACAGATCCATAAGCAATGGAAAAGGCACAGGATGCGCCCGACAGTGTGGTGGGCGCATCCTAATGTGCATGGCAGGACCGTGGCAGCATCGGTGGGCGGGACTGCCGCAGCATCGGTGGGCGGGACTGCTGCAGCATTGGCGGGCGGTCCCACGCTTCGTTACGGTGGCGGGCAGACCCGACATCGTAATCAGCCCCTACAGAACTGAGAGAACCGGGGCACCTGTAAGAGCACACTGATACCTCTCTGATGTGCAGATAATGTCGCAGTTTGGGAACTTCCAGAAGGTGAGACTTCCGTTTTTCCAGGGCTGCTTGGGGTAGAGCTGGTGGCAAGGAATAGTGCGAACATTTTCAGCGCTCCAGGATTTGAAAAGGACAAGTTATCAAGGCACGCTTAAAAAGATGGAAATGCCATCAATGGTTGTTTTTGTGCAGGAAGGTGTGTGTAGTAATAAATCTCTACCAATTAGTAAGTTCCAACGTAAGGTTTATTGTCGTAAATACAACAGGTGCTTCCAGCTTGGCGGCAGCAGCTAAGTCCAACATTCTAACCCACACTCCAGGATGTAGAGTGGTTCATACCAAGAGGTCAGGGAGAAGAGGGGTGGGCGGGGAGAGAGAGAAGGAGAGAAAGATTACAACACACCTCCCTCCCTTAGAAAAGATGGAGAGAGAATGTGCAGGAAGAAGATGCGCAGGGCAGGCTGGGATGGGGGGAAAATGCGTATATAGTCCCAAAGCAAGTTCTGTATCAATAGGGTGAGTGTCCCTGTTCTCATATGCATTTGCAGAGATATGGTAAGACTCTTTAAAACATTAATATAGAAATAGGAAGCGTTAACAGGTTGCATTTCCTATGTTAATCAACTGTAACTGTCATGTGAATTTGAAATAGTTACGAGGTTGCATTTCCAGCGTTAAACAACTGTAAAAGTCTGGTGCCTTTAAGAAACTCAGAACAGGAGTAAGAAGGCTATGCGGTTACTTTGTCAAACGTTAGGCAACTGGAACAGTCTGGAACCAACAGGGAGTGCCACTCATGACGATAGATGAAGCTAATCAATGTATGCATTATGTAACACTACGGGCATCCCCATGTTGGTGAAATCAAGGCATCACAACCTTTTCCCATTTACCTCTCCCATGTCCAAGCTTACTACTCCGTCTATTTCTCCCTGGGATTCCGAACTCCTACTGCTGGAATTACCATCCCTTACCAGAAGGTTTAGCATGGCTGTACAATCCTTTTCTCTGGGCAGTAGCTTGTGCCAGGACGCACCCCTAAGGCTACCACTGATGAAACCAACTTCCGTTTCCATGTACTTATCAATACCGGGACTGGGCCTCCTTCTGCTCCCACTTCCTTGGTCATGACTATGATTGCCATCTTTGTCGCATTTAGTTTTAGACGGCCCCCGATCATTTGCATGAGTCTCCTCAGGCTTGAGTGTGTCCTGCTGTTCCCTCTTGGGTTTGCCATACACGAAATCATACGTGTCTTCTGAGCCCTTGCACTTCGGCTTCTTCCACATACCATATACTGGACCCCTCTTCCCTTCCTTAACTTTAGTGGGGATCCTTCTAGGTCTCTCGGCTTTATGTTGCACTTCCTTTCCGTCATTCCATTCTCGATCCCTTGTAAGTATTCATTTTTTATTTCTCCTTTAGGCTCGATGTATCTTGCATCTCTCACTCTTTCTAGATCACAATTGTCCATATGCTCCTCTGACCACTTGGGTTGGAACCCATCCGGCTTCATTCTGTGCTGCATCACTTTGCAAACGGACTGGTCGGTTTTATTCATCTGCCATCCTCGTTCTTTGGTTGTGGTATCTACACTCACCACCAGTCTTCCCAAATTTCCACCCGTCTTCACTTTTTGTTTACTACTGTCCCTTCTGTCTGGTTTCTTACGTATTTCTCTTTCCTCCACCTGGCTTTGATATGTGTTTTTTTTTTTCTTGTTGTGTTCATCCCTAATAGTTTCACTCTCCCACTTCTTTACCTTTGCAGTATTTTCAAATGCTGCCGTTATCTTAGGTGGTCGCATGCGAACGTCAACCGTTTCTCCTCTGGTATCTTGTTTGCTTTGATACTCTGCCAGCTCATTTATGTGTCCTTTTATTCTTTTTTCCCATGAAATCCTCAACTTCTGTTGATCTCTCCACCCTAGTGTGTTGATACTACCTCTCGTTATGTATATAGTACTCCTCGTTTTGTTTTCTTTATAAACTACATCCATGACTTTGTAACCAATAATCTGTATATCCTCCCCTGCATATGTTTTCAGGACTGTGTTGGCCTCTTTTAGTTCACTGCCATATTTTTTTGCAAATTTTCTGTCCCAATGTTTTTTGCTTACCATGCTATATCTCGAACCAGTGTCAGTAATCATTTCCGTCTCCACTTCTTCTATTAAAACAGTGCATCTCAGAGCTACCTTGCTGGCTCTGATATCCTCTCTGCCCTCCATTCTTTCCTTGAAACTTTCATCCATATGTGCCATTCCACTAGTGGCTAGTATATAATATTCGTCCCACTCGTTCAGAATATTTTCATACATGTTTCTATCAGTACCTGACATGAAAACTTCCTCCATGTTGTGATACATTTTCCTTCCACCCTTACCTAAGCTGTGGAGTAGAATTTCCGCTTTAGCTTCCGGTGACAAGGATGCTACTTCTTCTTCCAAAACGGACAAATAGTTTTCAAAATACACTTTCCACTCCCTCCACTCTGCAATGTTTTTATTAACCTCCTCCATGAACGGCTCAGGTGGAGGGAGATTGTACTTTCGGCCCCACTCCATGTTGGGTGTGCTGCAATACCTCTTCTCTTCCACGGAATGTGTCACCAATCCACAAATGCAGCACTACAGTACCCACACTGATCACTACTGAGCACTGTTATCTTTTGGCCACGTTGCCCCAGGGGCCCTTAATGATATCATGCACTTGCATTAGCTCACTGTGAATATTACAGAAAAGCTTCCAGGAGGACTGCTCAGGTGACCCTTCCGCAAAATGGCAAGGAACAAATAAACTCTGACTGGATACCGAAATGGGACGGTCAGGTTATGTGCAACTACACACTGAAGGGTGAATCTTGATGGCAAATACAGGACTGTTATGACTGTGTGCGTATTGAACAGAGGGCTAGAGGAATGAAAAGGGACGTGACTGTAATTCACACTGCCTCGCTATGAGATACTCACAGGGTGCTGGGTACTTCTCACACTTACCCCCTGCAAACCCCACGTTCCTCAGAGGATTTTCTTAAATTATCGTTGCACAACCTGAGTCCTGGTGCTTTGATAAATCAACCGCCTGTCCTTAAGGCGATCGCCTCCAAACGTCGTCGTCGCCTTAACGCTCTCCCTCTTCGCACCAAACTGCCCCGTCAGGCATTCGACTTTGAATGACACACACACCTCCTTAGAATGGAACCACTACACCTTTAACAACTGAGGACTGGTCGGAAGCTAGGTGCCCGGCACGACACCCGAAATTCAATTCCTACTCCTTGACAGATTTTCCCTGTTGCCTATGCACTAGGATATAGAGACAGGGATCCTGCGTCTGAACTCTAATGGGGTGCTACCACTGATAGGTGGTCACTTATTATATCATCTCACCTCCTTTGCTCCCATAATATTAATTTCCTATTATTTATTTGACTTCAATGAATTCACCTCGGGGAGACGACCCCCTCTGTTACTTGTACAGTTTTCCTTTTCTCTCCTCCTCAATAATCACTGACGGTTACTTCACTCAAGATATTGCCCAAGTTAATTTTCGATCACTGGAACCCAAGCTCGCTAAACTTTATGTTCCTGAAATGCTTTGTCAATGCAGCTACCATACACTGCCACTGTGCAACTTCATACGTTTTCCACACCGTACCTTCCGTTGAACGCTCCTCCTAGCGTTTCGGTGGCTCCCTGCAATTAGGTAGTACGGCTGAGGTTACTCCTCTTCACCACTCAATGAAATATCTTCTTTATGCAGCTACCATTCACTGCCCCAGCACAGCTTCATTCGTTTTCCACACCGTACATTTCTTCGAACGCTCCTCCTAGCGTTTCAATTACTCCATGCAATTATGCAGTACAGCTGAGGTTAATCTTCCTCCCCTTAATATAAAATTATTTCACATTCACTGAGGCCGATAATTGCTCGCCTCTATGCTTCCGAGATTATGGGTTAACAACTCCCAAATGCTGTCCTTCACTCACGACTCGCAGTCTTGGCGCTCACCTCACGGCCGTTTCTTTCAGATGGACTGCGTTCCTTTCTCCACTCCTTTATCCTCGCGCAGCTTCCATGGCTCCCCTCACAGACCTGTGCGACTCGCTCGGGAACCACATGGAGTGCCTTCCGTTCCAACCGCCCTCTCCACACCACAGCGGAAGAGCGCAAATTACGAGATCCTCCTTCCAAAACGCGTCCCCTGAAACGGCGCTTTCCGTCGACTGCTCTGCGCTAGGTCTGGGCCAGACCTGCTCCGTCTTCTCACCCAAAGACTTTTCGCTTTTAACCACAGGCTGGATGTCCTAACTAACCACGGAGGGGACTCAGCATGGTGTCAAGTAACGTCTCCTCACCCGGAACGGAAAACCACCGCCAGGAGTCCTCCGCTTTCCTTTTCCTTTATTCCCTCCTACCTTCACACATGAAGGGTTAGGCAAACGAAGTCCTCCTTCTACTGCCCCTTTTCAGGGCCGGAACTTCCCGTCGACGACTCTGCGCAAGATCGGAACAAGACCTGCTCCGTCTTCTCCTCACGAGAGTTCCCTGCTTCTCGCCCACAGCATAACAGTCCTCACAAACCACGGAGGGGACCGAGCCTGGTGCCGATGAACGTCTCTTCACCGCCTGGATCAGAGCACCATTGCCTTGAGTCATACGCTTCACCTCAACATCGACGGTTTAACTCCTTGTCTCCGCTCTCAACCGGCCTCGAGGTAGACCGAATATTCTTCTTCATAAACTGGGTGAGACTTCCTTGTTGCTTTGCTCCGCTCAAGCGTCAAATATATCCAGGGGAAAACACCACACTGACCCTGGCTCAGTATCCCGTCCTCGTCGCCATAAATGTAGTAATAAATCTCTACCAATTAGTAAGTTCCAACATAAGGTTTATTGTAAATACAACAGGTGCTTCCAGCTTGGCGGTAGCAGCTAAGTCCAACATTCTAACCCACACTCCAGGATGTAGAGTGGTTCATACCAAGAGGTCAGGGAGAAGAGGGGTGGGCGGGGAGAGAGAGAAGGAGAGAAAGATTACAACAGTGTGCCTTCATGCAAGAGGGAGGATCGGAAATAAAAAAATAAAAAAATAAATAAAACTTACCTCATGCGTCTTCTGTGCTCCGGCTCTCCTGCCTCTGACAGGAACAAGAAGCAGGCAGCCAGGCTCCCTCCCCTAAGCCAATCACAATGCTGCAATGCAGCGTTGTGATTGTTCTGGGCGCCATGACACGGCGCTCAGTCAGGGGCTGAAGGGGTGGGCATGTTCTCCGTGCAGGCTGCAATGCAGCCTGCATGGAGAACAGGGGAGTGCGCATGACTGTTTTGGGCGGCCCGAAAGGGTCAATCAACCAGTCATTGCGTACTTTAGATTGGGCAAACCACTCCCCACCTGCCCTGCTCGGAGAGCCGAGCATCCCCACCCACCCGCTCATCCGAAAGCAGCAGGACAGGAAACATAAAATAACAATAACTCTAAGCTAGTGTCATTTTGTGTTTCTCCCTGCTTAAAAGAAGCAGTGGGATGACGCTTCTGCGCCGAGGAGCCGCCCCTGTCAGGCGCCCTTGCAACACGATGCAAGGGTACCTGTGCTGGCACATGGCAGCCAACTGTGCGCCAGCACAGGGAAAGCACACAGATGCGCCGTATTGTTGTTAATACAATGTATACCCGTGCTTTTAAAATGACGCAGCTTGGCACAACAAAATGGCTTGAGACGTCGTGCTGCGTCATTTTGTAGTAAAAGAGGCCCTAAGTGCAGAAGCATAAAGTTGTTCTTGGAAGCCCGATGTTTCCAGTGCTGAATGCCTGAATTGATTAAATCAAGGCTGCCCAGTTTTGACCCCACCTCATACCTTTTTGTTCCTCCGCCCTACTCGTCTCATCTCTTTATCTCACTCTTGAACGTTCTTTTCATTTCAGCTTTCTCCATTTGTCTTACTTTTCCTTTCTCATTCACTTCTTTTAATCTTTTTTGCCCCTCTCGGTTGCTCTTGGTCTAAGCCTGGTGATGAAAACTAAGTTTCAGTCCCCAAAAATTATTGCCTGTGGCCACCACCTGCACAAATGAAACATTGTCAATGAGCAGGGCGGGACTGGCTGTAGCGGGCATCAGTTGTTTGCCTGGGAGGCTGGAAGGGGGGTGGCCAGTTTTGGAGTGGTGGGGGCTGGTTTTGCAGCGATGCAGCAGTATTGGCCCCCAGTAACAAAAGCTGCAGTGCTGGAAGCCGGTATTGTGAAGCAGCAGCACTTCATTAATGTAAATCCCTCCATCCCCCTACCTGGGTCTGGTCTGACAAAATTACCAGAGCTGCTTTCGGTTCCCAGTCGGCCTTGTCTAGGAGCACCTTCCAAGACCAGACCCTGAATTTTGGATTAGTGAGAAAATACATTTGGTTCATCTTGTAGTCTTATGAGATCAACTAACTCAACAGTGCATCAATCATGGGATCTGATGCCTGCTCCAAGGCCCCTATCCTCCAAACTTGTGGGCACTAGTCTGTGATATATACGATGAATATATCGATATAGAGAAGTAATTCAGAACTTTAAAAAAAAAAAATTGTCATGTCACATTTTCGAATGAGACGCCATTTTATTAGAAATGAGTGTTGTTTTCTGTTGCCTTGTTTACTGTCCCACTGCTCATTCCCCCTTCCCAATCAGAGACCCGCTGCAAACTTGCTCTTCTCACAGTTTCGGCTAACATAGCAGGTGGACGTTAGTTGTGCCACTGGCTAGACAGGGTGTATTGTGAATTAAACTTTCTTCATGTCCCTAAGTGTCATTTTGAAGGCCTAATGCTGGAAGTTCCAATGTAGGCCTGCTGAAGACATTGTTTTGTTTGAGCACTATTCTAGACATGTTTCGCATTGTATTTATGTATCTCCAGACTTCCATTGCTGAGGGAGCAAGCAGAGACTTACCTTACCTTAAGAAATGGGTTAGTGCCAGGGCACAAGTCCTAAAAAAAAATAAGGGGGGGACGCTCCATTTAGGTGGTGTCACCGAAAGTGACATCACAACAGGAAGTGACCTCACGAAAGGCAGCTTGCACCATCAGACTCATTGCCTCCCCTCGCTCACCCCTTAGATGCAATTGCATCAGAGAAGCCAGCGCAAGAGCAGCGTTCTGAATGAGCTACAATCTCGCCCTAGAGGGGCCAAAGAGTGAATGTGTAGAATTCCAATCGTACGGCTCCCTCGAGTCACTGGGTAAAGGGAGATCGACGGGGCGGCCGTACGGGCAAGTAACGCCATAATTGGAAGTCCAGCTTTTGGGAGGGGAGACTGCGTCCCCCCGGTACAAATCCGGTAAAATAAGTGGGGGGATGCCGTCCACCCGCGTGGTACCCCGACTCAAGCCCTGGTTAGTGCTAAGAATTATTATTTGTGATGCTGTTTCTAACTTGCCCTGAGAGAGCTAATCATGATCATGCTATCTTGAATTTGCAGTTTTGAGGATTGTTTATGAAAAGAATGTTTATAAAAGCCCCGCTTTTAAAGGATCGGGGGGTGACTTCTCATTTTACTCCTGGAACTTTATCCAATTTATTGAGATTTTCCTTATATACATGCTGTCAGAACTCACTATGAGTATGACGTTTACCCTTAGGGATTAAACTGCTTAACTAGGATGGAATGTTCTGATGTTGATTTTGTATGCTGTCTCTGTGTCTTCATGGCATTCTTAATATATTTTAGTAATGCCTTAATGAGATTTTCTGTAACAAATCTTTTAAACATATTTCCTGATCTAGAACTCAATTTTTGAGTGGTCCAAGTCACTATTTATTTTTGTTGATTTATACTCTGCTAAATTGATGGGATAGAGGAAAGAGGGCTGTGTCTCTAATCAATAGATCAACAGGAAACGAGGCACTAAGCTGCCAAGGTAAACTTGGAATGTCTGGAAATATTGTAGTTCACCTGAGATTTGGGGTTCGATGCCCACAGCAGGACATATTTATTGTCCCCCATCTGGGTTTTATTTAGCTGCGGTACCTATTCTTCATGGCGTTGATCGACTCAATCAAAAACCTGTTTGGTGTTATATGGTATTCTGTAAGGCTACTCAGACATTGTAGAGTGCCCCTTATTGATATGTTGGCTAGCAGTTATTTGGCTAGTTCTGTAACTTCTGAGCAACAATAGCAATTACATGTATGGAAACATTTCCAAGGTTTCCAAATGTTGCCACGCCAATATATTTTATATTTGGAGAAACTAAGCAACTGGTGCTGCCTGAAATTAGCTCTTCTCAACTCCTGTTTACGTCAGGGTGCTGCTTGGGCAGAAGAAGGGTTGTGACGCAAGGTAGAAGGCCACACCTTCCCTCAGAGGACAGCAGAGATGGTATATAGACACCAAAAGATAAATGATCTAGATGGACTGTGTTTACGTATTTTGTGGTTATCCTGAACATCTGGCATAGATCTCACCATTCTGGACCTACACCAGACACACCTGCTATACAGCATGTGAGCAAACTTGAGCTATGGCAGCTCTAATGCTAGCTATGTTATGGATTGAATACATTTAGTTAGAGTCTTCGTTATCAGAGCACAACCACTTTCTTTTTCAGAACACTAAAACAAGGTGCTCGCATGCAAATAGAGGTCATAGGTTGTTCAAGTGTAAAAGCTGATTGTTCCTTACAAGACACGATAACTGATTAAGATACAGAAACTCTAATGTGCTGAGACACTCATGGGAACTGTCCAGCCCACACAGCCAGATCCTCCTCGGACAGGAAACAAGCATCCAGGGTCCGGTTTCAGGGTATCACCCTGTATCATTATTTTTGCATTTCTTGCCCTAAGGGGGAAGGGTGTGCCCAGATGTGGGTCCCTTGCTCGCTGTACCACCAGAACGAAGCTAGCCTGGATGATGAGGGGTGATACCCTTAAACCGGTCCCTGGTTTGGCAGTTCAGGCTGGACTGTTGCCATGGTCAAGACTGATTTGCATATGGCTGGGTCCAAACTGGGGTGGTTTAGTGATCTGAAGAACAATGATAGATTCAACCCAGATCTGTGACTGGGACTGAGTGTCTGAAAAGTTTCAGCACTCCGTCCATCATCTTATTGTGTTTGCTGCATTCCTATATGGGCAGTGATTTGCGTCAAAACCCATGGGTGGTTGCACAGGGACACCCATGCACCACCTACAAATCACTGCTTTGACGCAAAGTAAAGCATTGCACTGTGATGTATTATTTTGGGTTACAATCCAAAGCAAATCAAGATTTGTGTTGGATTGTAAATACCAACCCAACGTTTTGCAGCAGAAGTGCGATAAAAAAGTTATGGAAACCTTTAGCAAAGTCTTTGTAAATCAGGGCCCAGGTGTGGTATTCCCTCCCCAAGTAAAAGGCCATTTGCCTTGAAGGGCTGATTTCTAGGACAAATTGAGTGTGAATGAAGTGCAAATGCTGGAAATGATTAATGGCTTGTTGATATGGAGTGTGATTTGTGAAGTACTGATCAAAACTGGTACCCTATCATGAACCCATTCCTTTTCTCTGCTCCTGTGTCTTTGTTTTTTTCAGTCTACAGTACATACATTAACTCAAAATTCTTCAGAGTTCATGCACGTGCTGCTGACAACAGGCCTCAGAAACACAAAGAGGCAATTACTGCGCTATGTGTCCCATCTGAACAACATGGGCTCAGCCAGGCATGTTCCACCAACACAAACGTAACCACGTTTGCCTTAACCACACATATGCCTTAGCAACGCATATGCATGGTTAAGGCAATGCGCAGTCTAGTTTCCCAGCAGATGGGCGGAAGAGGGAGAAAGGCAGAGGAAGGGCGATCGGGAATCAGGAGAGGATGTGGTGAGGTCATTGGGGCTGGGGCTGAGGCTTGGGGGGGGGTAGTTTTTCGGGGTGGGGGTAGGTTGTATGACTCAAGAGAGGGTCATGGTTGTTTGTAGGGCAGGGAGCATATTTAGGGCTCAGGGCAGGAGGGCTATGGTCGGGGAAGTTAGCAGCTGTAGGGGACTGTTTTTAGGGCTTAGGTTGGGGGGCTGGGGTCGGGGTAGTTTTTAGGGTGGGGCAGTTTTTATGGCTAAGGGTGGGGGAAGGATCAGTTTACAGGGCAGGGGGCAGTTTTAGGCCTCATTGCACGAGGGGCTGGGTCAGGGTAGTTCAGGGTTGTAGGAGTCAGATTGTAGGGCTCAGGGTGGTGGGGCTGGGGTCAGGGTAGTTTTTGGGGTGTGAGGTTAATTTTTAGGGCTCAGGGCAAAAGGGACAGTTTAGAGGGCAGGGGGAAGTTTTAGACCTCAGGCAGGGGGACAAGGTCGGGGTAGTTTAGGGCTGGCGGGGACAGTTTTTCGGGCTCAGGGCGGTGAGGGACTGGGGTTGGGGTCGTTTTTGGGGCATGTGCTTATTTTTTAGGGCTCAGGACAGAGGGAAAATGAACTGTTTACAGGAAAGGGGGCAGGGGTATGATCTTTAGCACACATGTTCCTTTACCCATCCTGTCTTTACCATTAAATTGCGTGGTAAAGGTATGCGTGGTAAAGGCATGCGTGGTAAAGACTCAGTCGTGGTAAAGACTGTGTGGTACAGGCATGCGTTATTCAGGCATGCATTGTACCATCATACAACTGTCTCAGAACTGCTGTCTGCAGCAAATGCATTAACTTAGAGATTTTCCAAGTCAATGTATGTGCTCAGAACAGGAAAAAGAGAGGTGCAGACCCTTTTTGCATGGCGCAGTGCCGAAACATGATGGTGACATGATATGGTCCCTGATGTCCTTGTGCTCTTGTAGGGAGGCTAGGGCGTAAGGGTTGGTGAGGAACTGAAGGAAAAAAGGGTGTTAAGGTGAACAGAGGATAAAAGATAGAGACGTGCACAGAAGAGTAGGCGTGCAAAAGTAAATAAGATGCGAGAGAAGAGGGCAAATAGTGGAGGGGAGTAAAGAGTAAGGAGATGAAGTGGTTTCAGAAGGCAGTGGTGGGATGGAGGGGATAGAGTGGAAAGAGGAGAGGGATCTATAGAAAGAGAGGAGACAAGAGTAGGGGAGACTAGAGAAGAGAAGAGTGGATTGAGAAGGGAAAGAAGTTGAGTTCTCAAGATAAGAAAGCAGGCAAAAACAATGTTTCCAATGAAGCTAAGGTACCTCGAGACCTATAAATATTGGGTGCAATCTGTGACTATTTTTAATTCACAGTAGCAATGTGGGAGGCCCCCAAAGTGGAGAGGGCCAAAGCCAGGAGGTGGGGGGCACGTAAAACTTTCTAACACGATGCAGGGCTCAGGAGTAACCCCACAGCTCTTGATTTATTTTCCTGATCAGTTCCTGTAACAAGAGCCGATCATGGGAAGAGCCCATGTTTTCAACCCGCAATTCGTTTTGCTGCTTACAAAGGGGGTGATAAGCTTCATATATTGTGTGAAGTACTGAATGTAAATGAGAATTGTGTGAAGTACTCCCCTTTTCACATTTAAAACTTAATGCCATGCACGTATAATTCGGATTTGATACATTTGTTTTCTGGAAATTAGGCACATAATACTGAACATAACTGGTTATTCAAGTTATATTTTCCCAGTCCAGGTAATCTGGGTCCTACATTTTCCTTATAAAATTATTTTTCCTATTCAAACAACTAAGGTCAAGGGAACGAAAATCCCCACCCCCTCAATGTGACTTTAGAAGTGTAAGTGCCCAATGTTTGTCCTTCATGCTTGAGGGAGGCACCTCTGCACTCCAGGATACTGCGCGCCCGGTGCTGCGCCTATGCAGACCACATCTGCATGCCCAATGATGGTGACAGAAACATTCGAATACATTACGCCTGCCCTCCGGGAACTAAATTGGCACCCTGCGGCCAGAAGAATTGAGTTCAAAACCCCGTGCCTGATCCATTAATCAATACACGGCATTAACCCCGGCTACCTAATGTTAAAAGAGGCGATATGTATTCTGTGCGCCTAGCTTTGAGGCCTGCTGACAACCGTCTGCTCTTTCTACCGACATCAAAACTGAACCCAGCAGGAGTTTCTTTCAGAAGCAGGGTCCACGCTTCTGAAGAGGCCCCATGCAGGTATCCGGGTCGCCACTGATGTTTTTTTTTGCCATGTGGGGAATCATTGAAGTATTTGTTACATTGAGATGTATAATTATGGCTATAAGGATTAAGTTTCACAATGACTGCTCCTGCCTCGCCTCTGTATCTTTCTAAAATTGATACAGAACATTCTTGATTCTGTATGCCATCCGTGTAGAGCCATTCATTTCAAAATGACGTTAAAAAAGGGCATGAATACATGAAGCTGCTTGTGACTTGTAGAGGAAATGTGGGTATTTTTGTCCCCAGTTCCTCTACATATTTAACTTATGCAAAGTAAATCTGATATAGTAATTACATTTTTTATTAATTTGAGCCAGAGGGAATTTTGCAATATTGGCTCATATGAAACAATACATTCAGTTCAAAACACCATACATGTTTACAGACCAGTACGTAAAATGCAAGCTTCTATCTTTCTTAAGTAACGCCCCTTAAATATTCAAACATTTAAGTTAAATCTAAGAATAAGGTCATTATTATGATTATTAATCTGCAAATTTACTGGGATTATTTTTTCAGGGTGTTCTACGTCAGGGAGGCAACTCACCAAGTAACCTCTACATCAGAGGTGTACAATTTAAGTCCACATAAAGTCAATTTACAAACAGTTAATCTAGAGAAAATGTATGTCCGAATTATCCTGAAGATCAGACTTGAATCTGGCCTTTCAGGGCCCAATCTTTACACCCTGGCTCAATAGCATGTGAACAACTCTGAATCAAGATAGTTCTACTGCTAGTTATGTTATGCATTTAATATATGTAAGAGTTTATATCAGCATCCCATGTCCACTGAGATGTATAACGTTCTTGAGCAATTATCTCCTATCCAATATATCTCAGACCCTGTGCATTCATTGCATCCCAGATCGAGCGCCACACTGAGTAATTCAGTTGTCAGCTGTCTGATGGAGATAATTAAGGGGCATATTATCAAGGGGGTTTATCTCCGCTTTTTTGGCTTTAAAAGCCAAGAAAGCGGAGATAAAATTATCTCTCTATTACCTAGCTGTCGCTAACACTAGTTAGCCACAGCTAGTAGGAGCTAGCGACCATCTTGGGCCCCACTTTGTATGTCAGTGATATTTATCACTAATGACATGCAAAGTGGGCGTGCCAAGATGTTAGCGACTGGAAACAGTCGCTAACATCGCTATCTCCTATTACCAACTTTTGGAGATATTTGCGCTAAGCGCGAATATCTCCAAAAGCTAACACCTGCCCTGAGCAATTCTTAGCCATGTTATCCAATGGGAGGTGGATAACATGGCTAAGAGCATTAACTCGCTAATGCATGAATATCGCTGACTTTTCAGCGATACTTATGCATTGCGGCCGATTTTGGTAATACCAAGGTTTATCTGCTATAAAAATCGCCGCAGCTCTGCGATAATTTTTTCACGCTAACCAAGCAATAGCGATAATTATCGCTATTGCTTGGTAATATGCCCCTAGGTTCCTTGTACATTGAGGTCTGCACAAATAAACCCTTTGAGGGCCTGACACCTGACTCCTTGGCGGACTTGCAGCACTTCTAAATTGTGCCCAAGCATTCTCCGCTGTTGTCCCCTTTCCTGTGTCTTTGGCACTTTCCCATGTGTGTGCTATCGGTCTGCCCAACTGAAGAAGAGATCAGAGTTACCCTGTACCACCTGCTGGGTGCCTGTGATTGTGGACAGCACCACCGTGGCAATCACTGACCCATGCCTGGGTGATCGCAGCCTCCCCAAGAAGAAGAATCCGGCCTCAGTGGTTAGACCACCAGTACTGACCCAAAGTGTGCAAACAGTCTACACCGCTCCGAAGAACGAAGCTGTTGCTTTAATGCTCTCTGTGCCAAAACACTGATTGGCTTTTTTGTACTTTTCTTTTCTAAAGAAGCACTTGGCTGGGCAGTCCCTTTATTATGCTTCCAGGTGTTTTGTTGAGATCTGAGCCTGTCACATCCCAAACTAACTTCCCTGAGAAGCCTGTGGCTGCTCACCATTGCTATCACTGAAAGTCAAGAGCTGAAGAGGTTGTACTTAGTCCAGAATGGAGAGCCATAGTAGGATGGACCCCATGACCATAGAAGCAAATGGGCATAGTTCCCATGGCTGTGCCCCAATAGCCCCTGCCTTAAGGCCCAACAAATGTGTATGGAATGGTGTCTGACACCATTGTAAAAGCTCTGACAGCGTGAAACACAAGCAGCCCCAAATTAACCTGTGCTTAACCATCCCGTAGCTTGAAACAAAACAGTCAGGCTTCATTTTGAGGTGATGTGTAAATCATTTATGCAAAACTTCAACCAGTAATAAAGTGAAAACACAAGACAAGAAAATTCCCACAGTGGATGAGTAAATAGAGTGCAAGTTATTAAATTATTTGAAACCAAAACGAGGAAAATCTAATCAGTAGAACTGAAGAATTGTAATTTTTAAAGAACTAAGTAAAAATAGTGCCTAGAAGCACAAAGCACTAACTGTGGTTATCTGGTCGCACCGGGCCAGTACAAAGTCACAAGTTCAGGCCTACTGCGATGGAGTGCAGGCTGGAGACAGGGACCAAGTTAGGCCAGCTGAACAAAGTCCCTTAAATCCTGGTTGCTGAGCATTGCGAGATCCTGTGAAAAGGTGTATCATGCAGAGGCGGTTCCAAGGAGCTGTAGGGCTGCACTACAGAGGGCTGTCCCATACTCAAGGAGGCCACCAACAAGGGGCTTGCTATGCAAAGTCCCTCATCAAAGATGAGGGCGCAGCAGTGGTTAAGACGAAGCTGCATGGCTGCAATGCAAAGTCCTGGTCTTCATTGAGGAGGCTGTCGATGAGGGGCTTGGGTGCAAAGGCCTGCATCTAGAATGTACTGTGCAGTGCTTGTTTCGAGGAGACTGTGGGCTGTGATGCAAGGTCTGGTGTCAGGGATGCATTATGTTGTGACACTTCCGAAGTGGAGCTGCGAGATGTGTCAGTTCTGCCCACAGGACTACAGCTGGGCTGGCAGAGCACCTTCACTCCCACGTCGAAGGGTCCAGGACTGGGGTGGCACCACTGAGGGAGTAGGACTCAATGCATGCAGAGTCTGGGAGCTAGGTTCAAGGTGGTTAAAGCCTTGTTTATCTTTGAGACTCTGATAAGGAGTCCAGTCAACTAGCTAATGGAGTCACTCTGGAGGGCCTGGGATCAAGATGCAGGTCCAGTCCTTTTCACTCAGGCAGCAGGGCAGCAAGGCAGCAAGGCAACATAGTAGCAGTAATTCTTGCAGAGCAGTCTTTCTGAGTCTTCCACAGGTCCAGTGGTGTACCGAGGAGTTGGGTATGAGGGTGCCTTATTTATACCTGGTGCCCACTTTGAAGTAGGAAAAGGTTCTGTAGGTTTTCACCCACAGAAGGGCTTGGAATTTCCTGTCTCCCTGCCCTGGCCCTAGCATTCCTATGATCACAAAAGACTAGTGTGAAACCCTTTGTGAGTGTGCTCAGGCAGATCCTTTGTGACGTGCAAGTGTGACAGATGATATCTCCAACCCCCTATCAAGTCAGAGATGGCCCATCCTGTCAACACCTACTCCTCCTGGATCTCACTGTCTGGGAGCAATATACAAACACCAACTGCCAGTAATATCCACTCATGTGATCCAGGATACAGTCTACAGGTACCAAATGGTTAGGATAAGAGAATGTCAACTTTCTAAATGTAGCATTTTCAAAATTATTACTGAAAATCCAACTTTACCATGAAAAAGGTTTCAAATTACACTTGTTTAGACACCAAACTCAACATTGCTACTTGCTCCCAATTGAAAGTTAGCACTTATTAAATGTAATAAAATAACCCAATGTTATCCTATGGATGAGGAAGGCCATGCATTGTAGACTCTGCCCTTTCTGCTATTTAGGGCCTACCCTAGGGGTGTCTTAGATGTATTAAAAAAGGTGGTTCATGTCTGGCAATAGGTCTATTTTGCCAGGTCAAAATGGCAATTTAAAACTGCGCACACATGCTGCAATGGAAAGCCCGATACATGTTTAAAAGGTTACTTAAATGGATGACACAATCAGCAATGCAGGCCCACTGGTAGCATTTAATTTACAGGCCCTGGTTACATGTAGTACCACTTTACTAGGGACTGATACACAAATTAAATGTCCCAATTGGTTGTCAGCCAATTTTACCAAGTTGAAAGGAGAGAGCATAAGCACTTTAGTACTGGTTAGTAGTGGTAAAGTACACAGAGTCCTAAAAAACAACAAAAGCGGGTTTAGAAAACAGGAGGGTGAAGGCAAAACGTTTGGGGTTGGCCCTGAAGAGAGGGTTAAGTCCAACATATAGTACATGTGGTCCTATGTGCATCAAGCAGACCACAAATAAGTGGTAAGAGATAACACCATAAAGCGCAATTCCTAAAGAAAATCACCACAATATGACAAGTGCACAGAAAGGCTTGGAAAAATCCACAACTGCCAACCAATCACACAGCAAAATTGTCCCAAGCAGCAAATTCCAACAATTTCAACATAGTGAGTACAATAATATTCACCAAACCAACACAAAAATGCCACCTGAAAAAACAGTGTAGACGTTAAGGGAGAAAATACGCACATGTGTAAGACAAGACTTGGCTGTCACCCACAATGAAGCAGCCTTCACATCTAAGTAGGAAACCTACACAAAACCAATGACATAGAAAAGGTGTTCCACCACAGCATGCTGAGCACAGCAGCAACATCACTGGGAATGCAGCATGACTACTTCTGAATTACTCTAGTACAAGTGTTTGTACTTGATATTCTTTATATGGGCCCTTATTGTTTCTCTATTTTTCACTTTTTTATGCATGTATGGATGTTTGTTGTCTTTAATAATTGTCTATTGCTAGTATTTGTTTTCACAAATGATAATTCTTCACGTACCTTGAACCGTCGTTTGGATAAAACATTGATTGCCCCTGGTTCAGGTGTATAGGGCTGCCCCTATGGTGGTTAAATGCCTGGTAAAGATAAGCCTACATTGAAGAAGAAGTAGAGACCCAGAATACAGGGAGCTCCTCGAAGCTGAGGGCAGGTCGCATCTTGGAGCACACACTAGCCAACATAACCCCAGCAGGATGAGTACTAGAAAAAGTGTGATCAAGCTGGAAGAAACATGGGAGGATACTGCACCAGAGACACTGCTCCAGGCACACATGCAGCCCCGGTTCAAACTACACGCAGTACTTAGACAACCCATCCACAGGGCCGACCCTAGCGAGAGATGGACATGACGCTGCTCCGCCAACAGACACTACGAGGTAAAGGGACCTCAAAGGAAGACCTCAGAAAATCGTTGTCGAAGTCTCAAGTACCTACATGGCAACCTTCACAGAGTCAAGCAACAACACCAGAGCATGCTCCGTAACAGACTGCAACCACAAAGCTCCAGATGCATCCCTTTAAACTGTTTACAGTAACCACTAACTATCCGCAGTGTGGACCAACTTTGTACTCTTCAGACATGGCACTAGCAGGTATGCTGTCAGAAGACCACAGACCTTTTTGTACCCATGTTCATGTCTTTTCTCACCAGGTGCATTGTGTTATGTTATATGTTATGGGGAGTTTTATAGCGCACTATTGTGTGTAGGCAAGAGTTAGTAGAAGAGCCAGGTCTTCATTTTCTTGTGGAATTCAAGAAGTGAGGAGGATTCCCTTATGTGTTGTGGGCGGTCGTTCCAGGTTTTGGGTGCGATGTAAGAAAATGAGCAACCTCCTGTACTACATTTGTGAAGAAGATTGTTGGAAAATAGAAATATCAGTGTTATAGCTATGATAGAGGTTACATGTGGAATCCAATTTGCAGTTATTAAATTCTTGATACATTTTTTTCAATACAATATTCATATAAAATCAGTTTCTTCCACCTTGCTCTTTGTCTTCCTGATTTGTGACAAAAAGCTTAAGACTCAAGCACATATCTTTGTGTTTAATCTTTCTACAAGTGTGCCTTTGTCTGTTAGCTGAATTTATCAATGTTCTGTTAACTGCATTGGACCTGCTGCTAAGCATGAGGCGTGACTCTCTTTTTGGGATTTATGTGAATGGTAATTGTCACAAATTATATTTTTTAATTATACGTGCCTCATCTGGATGGCCTGTACCACCAGTTTAATTGGTAGTTGTGAGATGAGCTTGCTGTTAATTGAAGCAAACTTAGTTAGTTTTCTGAAATAATTAGATGAAATTGGGGTTAAATTACTTTAACAGTCATTGAATTTGTACATACAAAGTTTGTGAATTCACATATCGTTTGATGCCCCCTCACAGCTAGGGTATAATTATGAAACACATCAGTGGTTCTCCAAGCCAGGAGCTCGCTCTTTTGGTTTCCTAAATACATTTTTGGCGTTTTTTTTTGTTTGTTTTATGTAGCACGAACTCGAATCAAAGGAATCAGAGCGATGTAGTCCTTTGTCCAAATAGGGACCCTTGCTTCTACTCAGGGGAAGGAGGATACACTCCTAAAATAACGCTTGCTCATCCCCTTGGTAGCTTGGCACGAGCAGACAGGCTTATCTCAGAGGCAGTGTGGAAATGATTTGTGAACGCATAAAGTAATACAATGAAAACACTACAAATGGACACCACATCAGTTTAGAGAAATAAGTAATCTTTATCTAAACCCAAACAAGACCAAACAACAAAAATCCACAATACAGTATTAAAAATACGTTTTTCAAATGGTAGAAATAGTTCAGTTCAATGCAAGTTGTAAATGCAACACTTTTCTCAAAAGTACCTTAGATGCGTCATGCAAAACAAACAAAATGGCCGCAGGGAAGGTGATGAGCAAATTCCTTACACTCAGGGGAGGTGATGCGTTGGTTCCCCACTGCAGGTCATGGGAGGTGATACGTTGATTCCTTACTGAGTAGGGAGTTGATGCATCTGTTTCTTACTGCGGCCCCCAACGATGTGACAGTCTTGGTGTCTCAATGTGATCCATCGATCCGATGCAGTGCATGGTTTTATGCAGCCGCACAGCAGGCTTGCATCGGAAGCGGTGCGGCAATCTCGGAGATCGTTACACCCGATGCGTCCTGCGGTGATTTCCCAAGCCGCGGCAGGGGATGCGACGTTTTTTTCGGTGATGCATCGGAAACAGGTACGGATACGACACGCTTCTTCAATGTTGTGTCGATTTTACACCTCCCAGCGACAAACAGTCTCTGGAGGTCTTAAACAGCAGCAGGCTCCTCTTTGCAGGTTAGAATTCCCAGCAAGAAAATTCATTCAGGGGAGCTGGTGGTGAAGTCTTTGTGTCCCTGAGACTTCAGAACAGGAGTTACAACAAGGAGGGGTTGCTGGACTGTTCCTAGGCGTGACTAAGGGAAAAGCTAACTGGCGTGACCAAAGGTGTAAGTGTAACACCCAAGGGCATCCATTTTGTTGGATGGATTTGCCTCACACACCCCGAAGGATGTCATGCTTCATCATCGGCGGTTGCTCCTCGTCGGGGAGGCGGTGCAATCCCCGACGGGCTCACCTCAAAGAGGGGCTCTTTGGCGGAGATCTTTTTCCAACAGCCTTATGGTGAGGTGTGGGTGTGTGGGCAGGGAGGTATGTGATAGTGAAAAGGGATATTTAAAATCGAGCTCGGCGGAGAAGGGTAGGTCATGCAGCCAAGGCACAAGAGATTAGAGTTTTAACCTATGGACTCATCCTTGATGCCTTATCCCGCCGACCCCTCTGGTGGCTGTTAGTTCTTGACAGATAGGCATAGGACAACTCCCATAGAGGTAAAACACACACAAACTCACACATGACACCAGCATGTTGTAAATCACCTTGTTATAGGTCCTGATGAATCGCGGGTAACTATTGCCCACAGCGAGAAACATGTCGACCGTCTTCACCACTAGCCCCATCTAGGTTCACCTGACTTTACTCGTTGACTCCTAGTGAGCTAGCCCCCTGGTTTTAATTGCAGCTAGGGACCCCCAGAATAAAGTTGATTCCGGTACCCTTAGCTACATTTTAAATATCCCTTTTCACTATCACATACCTCCCTGCCCACACACCCACACCTCACCATAAGGCTGTTGGAAAAAGATCTCCGCCAAAGAGCCCCTCTTTGAGGTGAGCCCGTCGGGGATTGCACCGCCTCCCCGGCGAGGAGCAACCGCCGATGATGAAGCATGACATCCTTCGGGGTGTGTGAGGCAAATCCATCCAACAAAATGGATGCCCTTGGGTGTTACACTTACACCTTTGGTCACGCCAGTTAGCTTTTCCCTTAGTCACGCCTAGGAACAGTCCAGCAACCCCTCCTTGTTGTAACCCTTGATACGGGCACACGCTGTGACTGGACCTTCCACTCCCCTGAGTGGTAAACGGTGTCCGTTGATCAATCGATCACTTCTCCTTCCTCCCTCTTTTTTGAAAAATACTTCAGAACAGGAGGCAAGCTCAGTTTCAAGCCCTTGGAGATATTTTCTTCAAGCAGGTGACAAAGCAAACAGCAAAGTCCTTCTTCTCTTTTCCTTGGCAGCAAGCAGCCTCTGCAGGCCAACCACAGACAGCAAACAGCACCGGGGCAGTATTCCTACTCAGCTTCTCCTTGGGAAATGTTCCTCTTGATTTCCCAGAAGTGATCTAAAAGTCTGGGCCCCACTTTTTATACATACAAATCCTTTGTTCTCTGAAGGCAGAGAGTGTCTGTACCCAGTCAAAACCAGTTCTGTTCTCACTGATGCAGCTTCCTGGTAGGAGGTGGAGACAGCATTGTTGAAGGCAAACCAGGCCCATTCAGGTGAAAAGGAAATCTCCTCTCTCTAAATACTGTAAATGCAGGCTAGATCTATTCAGCCCAGCCCTGACTCATCAGTCTTCTGGAGCCGTAGCCCCTCTCCAGCCCGTCATCCAAAAGCCAAACCTAGCAGTGGCACACTGGATGGTTAGGCAAGAAAATACCTACTTTCTAAAAGTGGTCTTTTCAAACACAGAACGTAAAAATCACCCTCACTAAAAGAGGCGTTTTAACATTCTGAGTTGAGGCATACTAAACTTTTTTTTCTACCTTGTTCCCAGGGCCAGTAATGTTTATAAGATGATATAAACAAAATACAAACTGCCTATTCCGTCCTTTGGGAACAGGTAGCTTTACAATAGTGAAAAACGAAATTTGCAATAATTCACTATCAGGCCACACACATCAGGGCATGTCCTACCTTTCACATAAAATTAACCCTGCCCACATGGGTGCCTCGGGCCTACCTTACCGGTGACTAATATGTAGAATATTTTGAAACAACCTTGTAAATCTGGAGTTGCATCAAAAAGCCATGGGTGTTGCAGTGGAACGCCCACAGCAGCACCCATTTCACGCCCCTTTGCTGCAAAGGACTGCGTTGGAAAGGGGGATATTTACAAGGTGGCATTAAGCCATGCAAATGGCTTAGCGCCACCGTGGTATTATGGAAAATGGCACTGCGCCACTGGGGTGTCAAAAAAGTAACGCTCCTTTGGCGATGAGGGCTTGTAAATATGCTGAAAAGCCATTCTTCTAAAAGTGTACTTCAGGTAAAGCAAAAATGTAACACCTGGCACCACCTAGTGTTTGGGACTAGTAAATTGCCTCATTATTAAGAAAGAAGGCCGTTTGCTTGCTCAATTTCAGGTCTATTAGTTGCAAAACCAGTCTACAAATAAATGTTACTGAAGGACCTCGGGCCTTGAAAGCGCAGGGCCTGGAACATACTGCCCCTAAGGAATCTCTCCCACTGTAGAGGCCCTGCGGGTGGTCCTAGGTGTTTGCCCTGGATCGACTCTGAATATTTCCCACCTGACCTTAAGGAAGTGTGTTCACTGAAATTGCATGTCAGCTCTTGTGTGGCAAAGACATACTCGCTGTGATGACACTAATGTGCTTTTCACACTTGACAGCTATACTTGAATAGGCCTTGGCATCTTAATGTCCTGGATCACTTAATTTAATGATCACTTATGAACCCAATTGTGCCATATTGTGGGAGACAGGGATTTGTCTAGTGGCACTTCTGTGAACGTTCTAAAGGCAGTTCTAAAGGCAGTCACCAGGATGAGTGAGTGGCAAAAAGGAAGGCCCTACAGGATTTATTCGCTTCAACCAAGGCGCCTATAGTTGGCAGACGCGCCTACTCCCTTTTTCCACACACCTTAGCGCGTGTGGTGGATATCAAAACACGTGGCCTTCCTTTTTGCCACTCACTCATCCTGGTCCTGAAGAAAGTCCCGTCCAGATCCCACAGGGACTGAAACATGTAGACCGTGACCAAAAGACAACTGAGTAATCATAATTTTTTTACTACTAGTTGCACCACATAGTTTTTTATCCACACCCTGGGCCGCCACTAATAAATAATTTGGCAAGGATTCCCAGAGGTGTATTTTAACATTTTCACCCTCACTTACCTCACATTATTGCACAACACCTGCTCCGCTGTAGTCGGGCGTCGAAGCACAGCCAGGCGGCACTCGGCTGCCTGGTTGGACCCCGATGATGAAGCATGACACCAACCAGGTTGGTGTGTGAGGGGTTTCTAAACAAAGACGTTTTGTGCCTAGCTGATATAGCCACACTCACAGGTGACATGGGATACTAACTAGTTCCCATCTCTTTAACCCAGTGGGCTAGTCCTCGTTGTTTATTTGATTATACCTTAGGGGTAAGGACTCGCCCCTTCAAACCCTTGCTCTCCATCTCTGGTTACTCTATTGTTCAATTCTGCCAACCAATGAGGCCTGTAGGGTAGGGGAGTGATTCCACTGTACTGGAAGGAGCGCTGTAGGCCCTCCTTACTATAAACATAGCCTCCAGACAAGCTGCAAATCAATGGAAATTCTTAAGGCAGAGGGCGCTGTTCACTCCGTTCACCTGGCCGTGCACAGCTTCTCTTTACTTTAAATGCTTTTCATTCTGGGTGAAGTGAAATAAGTTAACAAGCATTGGCATAGCCAATAGGTGTCGCCTTTTGGACCTTATAAGTGTTTAGACATGCAGCATATTATCCTGGGTGCTGACCTGCCAGTCTCGACCTAAAAACTAGCTTTGGTAAAGTACTCACGAATGCCACTGAAATCTCAAGATCTCAGCATCAATCCTCTGACTTCACAGTACGGGGGAACTATTCTTAAGGAGACCGGATGACTACAGCGCCCAAGTTGCAACTGGACTAGATTAAGTCCTTGCTTGTAAACATGGACTGAGGAAAACTTAAATTAATGCATCGAAGCAGCAAAGGCGTCAGTGTCTCAGAGGCAGAAACAAGTTTTCTTGCATCAGTGGGAGCACCTTTTCTGCCCTGATTTTACTTTTTTCACGTTTTAAGTTGGGCTGTTTGTTTATCTCCGACTTCGTGTCGGATATTTTGAAGATGTAAGAAGACATGACTTGAGTGGGCTAAGTGGCACTGCCGGCTCTGTGGCTGGCTGAGCAAAAAGTCATGTGTCTGAGTGGGTTCCAGCAGTTGCACCAGGCTGGTCTTGCACATGACGTATTCATTCGTGTCACTCTTAAAAACAAGGCATATCTTTACAGAAGACATTTTCGATTTATTTTCTAGTCCCGCACTTTCATGTTTTTAACAGTGCAATCTGGGAGTTGTAGTCTTTATTTTACTGGCCTGCTTGTGTGGTAAATTTTAATTACCTATACGGAATTTATGCGGTAAAGTTCAATAAGAATAACTCAGTCAAAATGAAAAGGCAGAGTCCGTGGTATCTGAGGTTTAAAAGGGGTTTTATTCCTTAGAAAGGAATTGGTTCGAACCAGGTAGCATGACTCATCGCCACGAGGGTTCTGAGTGGGAATTGCAATGGACATGTACAATGATTTATTAACAAGTAATCATATATATAGTCATTTCATACAGTAACATTGAATGCAGAAGGCGTAACAGCTGAGAGAAACGAGATAAGAACAGAAATACGTAACAGAAGGCGTGCACTAGGGCGTACACGGAGGTGTGTGCAAGAAACGTCACATAAAGGTGTCATAAGTGGGTGGATCCCTAGAAGGATCCTGCAGAGTCAGCAAAAACATGTGGCAGAGATGCGCGCGCAGCAGCATGACGTATGATTGACGTGTAACTGGAGGGTGAAGGGGACTTGACATTTAGCCCTACATGTGGAGACAGAAGTCTGGAGTGTCAGAACAACCTAATCCCAAATCATATCTGATATCTTGTGTTTGAGGAACTGTATTATCTAGAAGGAAAGGTCTCTCGGGCAGAGGCTATTCTATACTGACTGCTAGTGCGTGCATATGCGACTACGTGTCTACAGGAGATGTGAGGGGCCATGGGCCTACCATGGTAACGGAAGCTATGAATTACTTGCATGGAGACAGAAAGGCCGGGCCCTTTGCTCTGCAGCTGGGAAGGATGTTTACCTAAACTACTAGACAGGAATGTATTTTTCGAGGAGCGGAGCAGATAACTTGAAGGCTGAATACAGTCTTGGCAGGCCGGCAGGCTGAGCCAGGCACCGCTAGCCGCGCAGGGAGTGAGTGAAAGGTCATGGATACAGATGCAGGTTCAGGCTGCAGCTTCCAGAGGCAGAAGGCAGGAGAAAGCTTGAATGGCAGAAAACAAGGCCCAACTCGCCAGGGCCAGAAAAACGTGAAAGTGCACCATGTAAAGACGTTGGCAAGGCACACTTAGGAACTGAATATCGGACCCATTCACGGTGGATCTGAAAGAGGACATGTTAACGTTGGATGCAAATGTATTTGCGTCTTCATAGCTGGTTGTGGAGGGAACTTACATGTACTAGAAGCATGTACATGGAGCCGTTGGGGTCTACGATAGGGGACACAATTGACCATAAAAATTCATATTACCTCATTCCCTCCTTGTCCCCTACGGACCCTTCATGATATATCAATCCTCATTAATCTATCAATCTGTTCATGTAACATCATTTGCTCTTCTTTCTTCTTATGGCGTTTTGAGTGAGGACTTGAATGAGGGATACATGATGTGGCGCACAAGCCGCAAATCGCTGGCCCACATTGCAGACATAGGCAACAACTGAATACTATGAGAAGGCCAATACCTAGGAAGGATAGGACTTTCCATCCCCAGGCTGACAACGTTGTCCAGAACCAACCGGACCAAGTCCAGGTGCCTGGATTCTGGTGTATCAGACTTGCAATCTTATGAAGGCGAGTTATGGCTCTATATACTGATGGCGCGTTTTCTGGAATGAAAACACAGCAGCTCGACCCGATGACCTTACAGGCTCCGCCCCTATCGGCCAGGATGACGTCAAGGACGAGACGATTTTGAAGAACAACAATCCGCATAGCAGACTGCTCCTCTGTTAAGTTACCTAGAGCGGAAGTAGTTTCATTCACTACAGCTTCAAGGGTTCTAGTTAATCTTCGTATCAGTTTACTATTAAAGACAGCACCTAAGTAGGGAAAGAAACCTTTATTGAAATCTGTGTATTGTTCCCATGCCGTTTCAGTATAATCGACAATCGGGAGATCTCTCTGGGGTCTGTTATGTACTAGATGGATGTTTCTATGATAATCAGGAGGGGCTAGGAAAACAGGTGGCAGAAGGAATGCAATGTAACAGGTGCCATCCCAATCTAGAGGTAAGCGTATATATGCGGTATGACCACAAATGAAGTAGGAATGACGTGAAGCTTTGAAGGTAGACTTGCCCTTATCACTGAATTGGATCACAGTAGTACATCTACTATGACCCAGGTGTACTGAACCATTCTTTCTGACACATAATTCACCCTTGACTGGAAGTACGGACATGGCGGGCAAGACTGGTTCTGTTTCGGATTCAACACTGAGAATCATGAGGTTAAGTGTAAAGTTACCTAATCCATATACTTCATTTTCTAGATCAGTTCCTGTCCTTTTGGGGAGACCCTCCTTGTCAGGGAAACAGACTTTATGCAAAACGATGTTCAGGTTTCCCCATACCCAGTTACCCTAGTAGACTACGGAATCGGAATCTAGAGAGTTTATTAAACTAAACCATGCACCACAGGACCCATTATGTGTGAACGGGTACGGAAAAAGAGGCAGAACTCCTTTGTATTTCTGATAGGGAGGGAGTCGGCCACATATCCAACAATTAGTAGCATTGCTGGTCTGATGGGAATGATGTAACATACTAATGAATGTATTGTTGCGCAGCGCAAGTCTGTAAGAGAGTTCATGTGGGGGCAGTTCACTAAAAGAATGCTCGGCAGTGACGTTGAAGGGAGAATTTTCACGCTTGAATATAGGATAGTATATGTGGAGAAGCACACTTGCAACAATAATCATAAGACTCAGAAAAAACATAATCAATAAAGTCACAATACAGTGGCTGCGAAGAGATTTGCAATATTCACGTTTCTTGAGCTGTTTCTGTCTATCTCTCTCTCTGTTGGGGTCTAGGGGATACATGTCAGAAAACACGTCTAACCGATTCACCTAGGGGAGGACTTAAACAATTAAACTGTCTGACTTGCTAGACCTCAATTTTTCTTTATACTCCTGCTGTGGAGTTTTCTCTATCAGGGGAAGTTTAGAGTCACTAGAATCTGGTCAGTCCTTAGAGGGGGAGGGTGAGTCAGTCTCTGGCAATGCACGAAATTTTTTCACGTGACTCGAGTGGAGCCACCCTTTGCGGCCCTCGACCTTGATTGCAGTCCTCGTCGTGAGAAGTACCAACTTCGGCGCCTGCCACCTGGGCTCCAGCGGACTTTTCCTGTCGAAATTTCTTACAAGTACGATGTCTCCTGGAACAACATCATGCGGTTTCACCTCGGTGTTGTCGGGAAAGGCTGCAGCGACCTGTGAACGACATGATTGTAGTGCAGACATCAAGGAGGCAAGGTAATCTGTCAACATATTACAATCGACATCAGTAATTTTTCTAGGCAAAGGCGTCCCCCACATATTCGGCGGTCTACCAAAGACCACCTCATACGGGGATAGCCCTGTTCTGGAGTGGGCGACCATTCTCATGTAAAAAAGGGCGACCGGCAAAGCTACGATCCAGTCGACACCCTTCTCCTTACAGATTTTTGCAAGACGAGTTTTCAGGGTCTGATTGTGTCTCTCTACGAGACCTGCTGCTTCAGGATGTCGGACACAGTGGAACTTCCATTGGTAGCCTAGCAGGAGTGATACCTGCTTCATAAGCTCGGACGAGAATGGCTGACCGTTGTCTGAGTATACGACACGGGGCAAACCATATCGAGGGAAGAATTCACGAACCAGCTGCTTGGCAGTGGTCGGAGCAGTGTAATCTGGGACTGGATATGCTTCTGTCCAACGGGAAAGTGCACATACAACTACGAGGACATATTTGAAACCTCAACAACGTTCCATCTGAATATAATCCATCTGGAGGACTTCAAAAGGGTGATCGGGAGGGTGAAAACCACCTTGCTCTACGGGAACGCCTTTACCTGGGTTGAACTGACAACAAATCATGCAAGTACGCACTTTCTGTTTGGCTGCTGCTCGTAAGTGTTTATTGAACCAGAGATGTTGAATACTGTCTAACATGGCTTTTTCTCCTAAATGTGCTGGACTGTGTACGGTATTAATGATAACTTGAACCATAGAGTCGGGGAGAAACCATGTAGATTTTCCCTTCGTCATCCATCCTTGATCTGTCTGGGTCCCTCCTAGTTCATCCATTTCTTGATTTCATCTGGTGTAGCATGTGTCTGTATGTCAATTACATCTAGGGCGGGATCCTTAACTGTCAAGCAATGTGTCGGTGTCGCGACTATTGTCTTTGTCGGGTCAGTGGCGTGAATCTGATTCTGAGCTGTATGTTTTGCGGTTCGGTCTGCTAGGTCATTACCCTGGGAAATAGTATCTGTAACCTTTGTATGTGCCTTACACTTCATGATGGATATTGCTGTAGGCAGATGTATTGCATCTAATAGAGTTTGAATGAGGGGACCGTGTTGAATTTTGGCACCGTGAGAAGTCAAAAAACCTCTCTCTCGCCAGAGGACACCGAAGTCGTGAACAACTCCGAATGCATAACGGGAATCTGTGTATATGTTAACTCTCTTGTTCTTGGCTTGAATACAGGCTTGTGTCAGAGCGATGAGCTCTGCTGCTTGTGCTGAAAGGATGTCAATACAATTTGTTTCTATGACTTCAGTTTCTGTTGTGACTGCGTAGGCGGCCACTAATTCTCCTGTACTTGTTCTCATGCATGAACCATCCACGTAAAGTGTCAGGTCTGGATCTGGTAATGGAGTGTCTGTCAAGTCTTGTCTGGGTTTTGTCGTGATAGTAATGACTTCAATGCAATCATGTGCCAATGGGTCTGTTTCAGTTAATGGCAAAAGTGTAGCAGGATTCAATGTATTACAACGTCTAATTTCTATGTGTGGCTGAAATAATGTCAATTCATAACATGTCAATCTTGCTATAGTCAAGTGTTGAGTCTGTGTTCGATTTAAAAGAACTTCCATGGAGTGTGGAACTTGTACTGTCAATGGATGTCCTAATACTATTGAATCGCTTTGTCTGATTGCTAGAGCTGTTGCTGCAACTGATTTCAAGCACGCAGGCAGAGCCTGGGCTACTGGATCCAATGTACTAGAGAAGTAAGCACACGGTTTGTGTGAACCTGCTTGATCCTGCGTGAGTACCGACAATGCAGTACCTTCACGTTCTGTGACGAAAAGTGTAAAAGGCTTACTGTAACATGGTGTCGCTAAAACCGGTGCTTGACATAAGGCTTTCTTTAAGTCGTCAAAAGCTTGTGTATGTTCCTGAGTCCAAGGGAGGACAGTCGAAGACACTGCCTCCTGAGTTGTTAACTGAATGAGTGGCTTTGCTAGAAATGCATACTGAGGGATCCATTGTCTGCAGTAAGAAGTGAGGCCTATAAAAGCCCGCACCTCCTTTTGTGTCCTGGGTGGTAACATACCGGCAATTAACTGGATGCGATCGGGCGTTAGCTGTCTCCCCCATTTGGACAGCAAGTGTCCTAAGTAAACAACTTGCTGAACACAGAATTGCAGCTTCGAAGGGGATACCTTGTGCCCCTTGTCAGCCAGGAAATGTAAAACCGTCAGTGACGCTAGTTCACATTCAGGTTCGCTTCGGGCGGTGATCAGTAGATCATCGACATACTGGAGTAGGGCAGTGTTTTCAGGCATGTGTATACTGTCAAGTTGTCTTTTCAGTGCTTGGCTATAGATGCTGGGGCTTTCTGTGAATCCTTGAGGTGCGCGTGCAAATTTGAAGCTTCGTCCATTTAAACAGAATCCGAAAAGGTATTGGCTTTCCGAATCAATAGGGACACTGAAGAAGGCGTTCTTAAGATCAATAACAGTAAAGAACGTGGCTTCAGAATCAATAGCTGTCAATAGAGATGAGATATCTGGGACCACAGGGTACTGCGGTACAATGCATTTATTCAATTCACGCAAATCAATAACCAATCGGTAAACTGGTGGTGCATTGGGATCTGTACGTTTAAGAATTGGAATGATAGGAGAATTACATAAATTCGAGTTGGTTTCCACAACCACTCCTTGTGCAATGAGCTCTTCAATGATTTTCAGTAAAGCCACTACAGCAACGGGGGGTAATTGTATTGTCGAATTCGTGGTAAAACAACACCTGGCTTGAGTGTAACTCGATACGGTGTAATGTGCATACAACCTACATCAGTGGGGCCTTGCGCCCATAAATGTGCAGGTGCATTCTGTAATCGGGGATCAATATCTCTCAACACATAGTGACCTTTAAAGTCACGTAGAAACAACCGCACTCCTTCCGGAGAACAGCAAATAACAGCTCCTAGAGCTTTCAGAGTCTTGATACCTAACAAGTTTTCTGGACATGACTTTGTGAGCAGTAAATCTGTAGTACGTGTTAATGGACCAACTGCAAGGGGAAGTGGTTGTGATACTTCATTAATAATAGGCTTGCCTGAAAAACCAAGGGAAACATTCTGTGAGCCTGAAAGGGGTGCCCATGGGACCTCGTCATGACTTATCGTTGTTCGGCTTGCCCCTGTATCAATTAAAAACTTTCTGTCTTTCCCTAATACTTGACTGTGTACATAAGGACCCTCTTGATCTACAGGAACCTCAATAAGAGGCAAGCCAACTTCCCTCTCTAGGCTGTTTCATGTGTATCGCTGATAATCGGGATAATCAGTCTGGGCATACTGGTACATCTGCTGTGATGCATGTTGAGTTGCAGCAATCGGTTGGGGTTGTGGCACCGCTACTGTCTGTACTGTCTGTTGTGAGGCTTGCATAGGCTGGATATTCTGTGGTACTTGTTGTTGGACCTGGTCCTGTCTAGGAGGACGCGGTCTCTCTTTAGTTTTTCCAGTAAGTATATTATGTTTCAAAACTGCACAATCGTTTATATAGTGACCTGGCTGTTTACAATAGTTGCATGTCCCTTTAACAGGAGCTGTTGAATTATTTGACTGTGTTGTGCCCTTTTTCTGACCGTCAGCTGGAACTGACTGAGCAACTAACATTTTCATCTTCGTGTCTTTCATGCGTCTTTGTTCGTGTTCATGTTCCTCTCTAATTCTATTCTGGTGGTACTGTAACATTTGTAACATTTGTGAAGGTGTATTCGCTTGCCATGTGCTCTCGACTTTCTGTACACGATTCTTAACTTGGGGCAGGGAATTCTCGACTAGCTTTGTTACGAAAAGATGTGGATATGACTCGCTACTTGCTTTCAGGCCACTATTAATACCAAAACATTTCTCAAATCGGGAATAAAAATCGCTAGTGTCTTCATCGGGTTTCTGTTTACAGGCTGAGATTGCATCCCAGTCCTCCTTTTTAGTTGCTAATAAACGTGGCAATACTTGCACTAACAATCCTGGTAATGCTTTAGATTTGTCCCCAAGCCCTGTTCCTGGGGTACGAATCTTTTCTTCGTCTTCTAATGCAGCCCAATCAATCTTTTGGTCTCCTACCTCCCAATCCTTTTCTTTAAGTTTCTCGTAAATACCGGCAGGCATTAATACTTTTAATATTTTCATAATGTCGGGGTAGGTATAATCCCCCATGAGTAACATGTCTTTGATTTCACGGTGGAAACCTGCTGGGTCTTTATCGTGACAGGGCACTAATTTCTTCATTTCTAACAGTTCCATTTTCGTTATGGGCGTGTACACAAACACGCGTCTAAAGGTATTATCAGCATTCTGGACTGGATGCACTTCTCGCAAGGGGTTCTGTCTGTCTATGTAATACATTTTTCTGTCTACGGGTGGAGCTGGAACAAACCGTGTATTCAGGAAAGTATTATACCTGTGTCGATGTTCTAGAATTACTTTAATCAAGTCAGTACCTAGACCTCTCCATTGTGGCGAGAGTAGTTCTATTAAAATATCAGGTAAGGGACCTGGATCAGAATGTTGGCCTTTGAATAATGTAATGAGATGCTGAACCATATATATGCCAGCTAATTTCTGTTCATCAGGGGAAAAGTTTAAAAAGGTCTGCACTAAACCATCATCACTATATTTATCAGGATCGTCAGTCCATTGTACGGCTGACCTGGCCAATTCTTGTTCATCCATGGAATTGAGTACATGGTACCTCATGCGTTCTTGAAGTATTCTATCGGTAGCCTGGAATAGATGTTCGGGGGTCCTTGGATTTGTCATGGCAGCTTGAAAGATTCTTTTACTTTCCGGACGTACCGGACGCATTGAATTATTATAGGGTCTTCCCTTACCTACATATGCTATCATTTCTCTAGCTGGTAATTGTGATTGTCCTGTTGCCGTTTCTGGTGTTTCCTCCTCCCCTGAGGATTCGACCTTGTCTGAATCTATTTCTGGTTCTGGCTGTCTTCTTTCATGTATTTTTATTACTGCATTCCGGATCCTTCGATACATATTGTCTATGCAACTCTGTTTATCATGTTTTCCGTCTGCTATATTCTGACCCCATTTGTTAAGTGCTTTCATTTCTTCCGGGTCTACACCCGGCCTATCTTGTTCTCTTATTAGGCAGTTTATGAAAAACCGTAATATCTTGCCTTGAGTGTCAACTTTCTGGTAAGCCATGGCCTCGCCAATACTTTCAGGGCCTTCCCCCGTTTGAACAAAATGATATATTCTGTCTAGATGATCAACCATTCCTGGTAGTAACAATAAAAAATGTGTAACTCGTCGTAATCGTACTGATGCGAGCATCATTCTGTCGTCTTTACCGGGTACTGGATCATATCTACAGTCTGAGAGACGTTCTTTAAATATGTCATAATCGGCTGCTTGAGGTGAACGTTGTTGCGCTAAATCCCTATAAGTCAATCGGTGTGCTGGTGGCGGTGTTTGAAAAACTGTCGCACCTCCCGAGGTGCCAGGACCAAAAGGATTTAATGGGTTAATGATCGGAAGAATAGGTGCAGGAAGGGTTGGGGGAACAGGTGCAGGGGGTGGAACGGGAGAAGGAGTTCGTTGCGGAGGTGGTAGTAGATGATTTCGGGGTGGAGTACCATCAGCGGGTAGTGGTTGAGCATATGCATTTGTATATGCGGGAGCTACGTCGTCTAGATAGGAAGAAATGAATATGTCCTTTGTGGTCTTGTGATGTACTTTAGTCGGGAGCAAGGGAGGGGGCAGATCCTTCGGTATTTCCGGAGTGGCCTTAGGTAAACCCTCGGCCAGCAAAGGATACATACCAGTCATAAAAGTGTTTCGTTGTCGGTCTACTTGTTCTGCTTTTACTCGTATCCCCTCCTCAACTAATACGTTTTCTTGGGCTTTGTCTGAATCCTCTTTATGTTTCTCTGCTTTTCTGAGTGCTTTCTCTGTGCGTCTGTGCGATTCTTTACGCCATAGTTCAATGGCGTCTTTCTGTGACTGTCTGGCTTTCTTTTTCCATAACGCTTCCTCTACTCTCATGATGCACTCGGCATCCCATGTCCCAGTAGCGGGCCATCTCTGATTCTCTGCTAAATCTTTAGTATAGTCTACCCACAAATCGAGATATAATACAGCATCTAGGCCGTGTTTGTGGTACATAAAGTGCCCTGGAGTGTGCCTGGGTGGAACGGGCACTGCTTCTTCTAGAATCCCTTTTCTAGTTCCTATCTGTCTTAGTTTGGAGAACAGCGGCACGTTTCAGTCGTGCTACTCTGGACTTGATACTTACTCGAACTTGGACACAACTAGTACAGTAAACACAATAATGCAGATCGGACAATCACTCATACCACGACATTAAAACATACTAAAACATTTCAGAGCGAACAATAATGATTAGAATAAAACTAACTAATTTCATACTGGATATACTGCTAAACAGTACAGATACACCGCTAAACAGTGCAGACCGGGTCTGCGTACCCAAACCCGTCTTGACCGGCACAAATTAATGCGCTCGTCTAGATGCGTCCCCAGCAACGGTACTCACCGGGAAGCACGGAACAGAAGGCCTCGGAAACTCGACACTGGACTGGACTCGACTGGACTCGACTCGTGACGTAAGCACTTCGGAACTTCGGAACTGGTGGGCCTCCGGATACCTCGGACTTTGCTCTCTCAGCTAGGCTCTGGTCGGGATCCTCTGCACTCCTCACCGCCTCGTCTGGGTGTCGATCGCAGCCTCAGTCACCTCCGTTGGCCTGAGGGAGATACAGGAAATCCTGCGGGTACGCGTAGTTGTCCGTCAGCGCTGTGGCAGGGGACCGGGCCTGCAACGCACCGCCGGCGCGTGGGGTGGGGGAGGGGTCCCTATTCGGGCGCCAAATTATGTGGTAAATTTTAATTAGCTATACAGAATTTATGCGGTAAAGTTCAATAAGAATAACTCAGTCAAAATGAAAAGGCAGAGTCCGTGGTATCTGAGGTTTAAAAGGGGTTTTATTCCTTAGAAAGGAATTGGTTCGAACCAGGTAGCATGACTCATCGCCACGAGGGTTCTGAGTGGGAATTGCAATGGACATGTACAATGATTTATTAACAAGTAATCATATATATAGTCATTTCATACAGTAACATTGAATGCAGAAGGCGTAACAGCTGAGAGAAACGAGATAAGAACAGAAATACGTAACAGAAGGCGTGCACTAGGGCGTACACGGAGGTGTGTGCAAGAAACGTCACATAAAGGTGTCATAAGTGGGTGGATCCCTAGAAGGATCCTGCAGAGTCAGCAAAAACATGTGGCAGAGATGCGCGCGCAGCAGCATGACGTATGATTGACGTGTAACTGGAGGGTGAAGGGGACTTGACATTTAGCCCTACATGTGGGGACAGAAGTCTGGAGTATCAGAACAACCTAATCCCAAATCATATCTGATATCTTGTGTTTGAGGAACTGTATTATCTAGAAGGAAAGGTCTCTCGGGCAGAGGCTATTCTATACTGACTGCTAGTGCGTGCATATGCGACTACGTGTCTACAGGAGATGTGAGGGGCCATGGGCCTACCATGGTAACGGAAGCTATGAATTACTTGCATGGAGACAGAAAGGCCGGGCCCTTTGCTCTGCAGCTGGGAAGGATGTTTACCTAAACTACTAGACAGGAATGTATTTTTCGAGGAGCGGAGCAGATAACTTGAAGGCTGAATACAGTCTTGGCAGGCCGGCAGGCTGAGCCAGGCACCGCTAGCCGCGCAGGGAGTGAGTGAAAGGTCATGGATACAGATGCAGGTTCAGGCTGCAGCTTCCAGAGGCAGATGGCAGGAGAAAGCTTGAATGGCAGAAAACAAGGCCCAACTCGCCAGGGCCAGAAAAACGTGAAAGTGCACCATGTAAAGACGTTGGCAAGGCACACTTAGGAACTGAATATCGGACCCATTCATGGTGGATCTGAAATGGGGACATGTTAACGTTGGACGCAAATGTATTTGCGTCTTCATAGCTGGTTGTGGAGGGAACTTACATGTACTAGAAGCATGTACATGGAGCCGTTGGGGTCTACGATAGGGGACACAATTGACCATAAAAATTCATATTACCTCACTTGGACTAACACATTTGTAAAAGGAAAGCTCGGTACCGGATGCATTGTGTTTGATTTACAGGAGCAATCTGTGAGTCCTAAATGAGACATAGGTTAGTTCCCGAGAGTCGCAGTCATTAAATTGCAATGCCACAGTTGTAAGTTTGTAGCAAAGAAGCCAAAGAAGGTATGTGCACCTAGTCCGTACTGTATTCATAGAGACCAAGGATGAAAGACCTATTATGTAGAGGGCATGTGTTGTTACGTATTAGAAATGATTATTTCTAAGAGAAAGAGGGGTTGAAGCGCTTGTAGTCAAAAGGATTGATTCACACAGGGAAAGTGATGTTTGCAAGGAGAGGACAAGGTTGTTTTTTTTGTGGGTTATTTTTGCATAATTATACAGCGCAAACTCGACCCGAAGGTATTGGAGCGCTTTACATGAGCACCGTATTTACATTACACATTCAGGGACCCGGAGATGATTTGTCCAGAACGAAAAATTTCCTAGCTAACGTACAGGAAAGTTTCAATTCTATTAAGGAGGCGGAGGCGAGGATTAGGCTGTTCATTCTCGTTTATTTCTACTCCAGCAGCCATTAAAAGATATCAACATTAGTAACAAAAACCACATTTCCCATGAGCATCAGGGAAAATTGGAAACAGAAAATGTCCCGCACGTTGACCAATCCCAGGCCAGGGCTCCACATAACTTCCCCTCCTGGCGCTCTATCTTTCTCTTTCTTCCTGCGACACTGCCACAAGAGTTCATCCGTTATTCCTGCTTGCCCGCTTCCGCACCTACGGCACAAGAAGACTACGTAAGGCACCAAGAAGTGAACTACGCACCACATGGGCAATATCACAGAGAACATCCAATGACATAAAATTCATTATAAACCAGCAATAAGTCAATTCGACCTGAGAACCACTTTGCAACATACTGGTTAAGGAAACTGCATCAAAAGATTTTACTTACTGACCCACGTAGAATTTCTGGGAGGGTTCGAAGAAGACAGGGTGGGCTAATCCTCGCCTCCGCCTCCTTAATAGAATTGAAACTTTCCTGTACGTTAGCTAGGAAATTTTTCATTCTATGTCAGGAGCGGAGGCTTCTGATTAGGCCAGTTCAAAGCTTGTCGACCACCAGAGAAGCCAGCGAAGGGACTGGCTTAAAGTAAAATCTCTTGAAAGTGGAGTCGGAAGACCAGTCTGCTGCCTTCAGAATGTCTTCCAGACGAGCCCCCAGGGAAAAAGCCTTAGACGCCATTGCCCCCCTAACTGAATGGGCTCCAAACCGGGAAGTATCTATACCGGCTTCCTGCATAACCCAGCGCACCCAGCGCGCAATAGTAGGGGAGGAAACTGCCCTATGTGGCTTAGTAAGAGCAATGAACAGTTGTTTGACACCCTGTGGGCGTATATCAACAGTAGCCACTTCGTAGGCCTTTAAAGCCCTAACCACACATAACTTTGGGACATCTGGGAATGCAGGATACGAGATAGATCGAGAATTGCACTTAGTACGCCTTGAAAGGTGGAAGGTCACCCCATCCGGGGACAGAATGCGACCCGTAAGGTCCAAGGCTCTCACGTCCGAGACCCTGCGACATGAAATCAGACAAAGCAGCATGGCTAATTTAGCTGAAATCTGTTTTCTGGACAAGTATCTATTAGACGGCCAGCCTTGAAATAGGTTAAGAACCTTATTGACATCCCACAAGACTGAGTAGCGAGGTTGCGGAGGAACCGAAAGTCTCACCCCTCGCAGCAGTTTACAGACCAGGGGGTGCTCTCCTATGGGTTTGTTGTCAATCGGGGTGTGACCCACCGATATGGCCGAACGGAAGGTATTGATAGACCTATAGGCCATGCCCTCCCTCGACAGGGAAGCGAAAAAGTTAAGGACGTGGACAATGTCCGCCCCCATTGGATCAATCTGGAATCGCAGACACCAACTATTCCACCTAGACCATGCAGACCGGTATCTCTTGTTGGTACTATCTGCCCAGGATTTGGCCAGCAGCGCCGCAGCGTCTTCCGAAAGGCCCGGGACTTACCAACGTCTCCTGTAACCCGCCAGGCCATCAGGCACAAGCTGCCTGTGGACAGGAGGTGGTGAGGGTCCCCTTGAGGATTCCTGAGGAGATCTGGAACACGGGGTAGAGGGATTGGAGAATCCCAAGAAAGTTCCATCAGAGCTGGAAACCAAACTTGTGACCTCCAGATCGGGGTGATCACCACCAGATCCGCCTGTTGTCTCCTCACTTGGGTGGACAGTCTCATGATCATCGCAAAGGGGGGAAACGCATAACCCCTCTCCGTGCTCCAATCCTGCAAGAATGCATCGGTCGCCGCTGCTTCCGGGTCCGGGCACCAACTGAAGTAGCGGCTCAGTTGAGCATCCAGCCGCGAAGCGAAAAGGTCCACTGAAAACGGACCCCACCTGTCCCTGATCGCCTCGAACACGTCTGGGCGGAGGTGCCAAAGGCTGGTGTCCCTCCAGTGACGAGACCACCAATCCGCCACTTGATTGGCAGAGCCTGGGAGGTGTTCCGCCAACAAGGAAATTTCGTGGGACAGGCAGTACTCCCATAGAGAATGAGCCAGACCGGACAAAGCCGTGGACTTGGTTCCCCCTAGGTGATTGATGTAGCGCACAGCCGCCACATTGTCCATCTTCAAGAGGACACAACACCGAAGCCTGTCCTTCGTCCAGCACCGCACTGCAAAGGAGCCTGCCATCAACTCTAGACAGTTGATGTGCAGGTCTTTTTCCGCTGATGACCATGCACCGCCTGTAGAAACAGCGCCGCAGCGCGCTCCCCATCCTAGGCCACTGGCATCGGATTCGATTACCAAATCCGGTTCCGAACCGAAAATGGCTCGCCCGTTCCAGGCGTCCATGTGATCGATCCACCACCGAAGCTCCGTCTTCGCCTCCTTCGAGAGTGGAACGACCTGCGAATAGGTTAGACCCTTGCGAAGGTGAAAGGCCTTGAGGCGCTGAAGGGCCCGGTAGTGAAGGGGCCCCGGAAAAATCGCCTGAATGTAAATGTAAATGTAAAATGTCAATGTCAAGGTATTTGTAGAGCGCACTGTCACCAAGCGGTTTCCTGGCACTATTACTCATACCGCTGTGGAACCCTTCCTGGCTTTCCCTGTGAAGTGTTCACTCCTGGGCACCCCCAGGGTGAAGCCAGGCATCCTAGCGCTGTTGGGGCCGGTGTGGAGATTAAGCAAGCTATTGCCCAGCGTTGCAGCGTCGGGCCCATGATTAGAATAGGCACCTTGCCTGTCAGATCCGAGGAAATTGAGCCCAAGACCCGCCGAGGCAGGAATTGAACCCTGGTCCCGGGCCAGAACTCTGCATCAGGGTCTCCCACTCTAACCATTGAGCTACACTCCTCCACTGGACGACGACAGAAGGCCGACCACCCTGGCCAGGTGGCGTAACTGGATCGTAGGATGTGCCAGGGTACATCTCAGCTCGTGCCTGGTCTTGGACAATTTCCGAGAAGGAAGGGACAAGGTGGCTTCCACCGAGTCTATCATAAAACCCAGGAACTGCATGCATCGTGCCGGGGTAAGGTCTGATTTTGCCTGGTTGATGATGAATCCCAAGGACTCCAAGAGAGTCACCGCTCTCTGAAGATGAGACAGTAGCGTCCGGGGGCATTGGCTCAGAAGGAGCATATTGTCTAGGTAAATTATTAGACGGATGCCCTCCATGCGTAAGCGTTCCACCACTGGCTTCAGTACCTTGGTGAAGCACCACGGCGCGGACGATAGTCCGAAAGGAAGGGAGACAAACTTGTAAATCCGGTGACCCCACTGAAACTGCAGAAAGCGCCTGTGGGGGGCAAAGATGGGAATCGTGAGGTAGGCATCCTTCAGATCCAATCGGACCATCTAGTCCCCCTCCTGAAGTAAGTCCCTCAGAAGATGGATGCCCTCCATCTTGAAATGGCGGTAGACTAACCAGTCGTTGAACTCCTTGAGGTTTATCACTGGGCGATAGCCGCCGTCCTGTTTCTCTACAAGGAAAATGTTGCTGAGGAAACCCCCCGGATGCCACTGTGTCTGCACAATGGCCCCTTTCCGAAGAAGGTCCGCCACCTCCCTGTCTATGAGGGAAACTTGGTCTGGCGTAAAGCCGATGGGTTTGGGAAGAGCAGGTTGCCTGGGGAGCCCTGAATACTCTATGCGGAAACCTCCGACGGTCTGTAAGACCCAAGCGTCTGAGGTAATGGAAGACCATGCCTGAAGAAAATATTGGAGTCTGCCCCCCACTCTCAGACCCGTTACACTCTGAAGTCTCACCTCTGGAATTACTGTAGCCGCCGTCACCTCTTCCTCTTCCACCACGGCGGCGGGGGTAACCTCTAGTTTGGTAAAAGTTGCCGAACTTGTCGGGATCTTGGTATTGACCCCGATGGGAATCACCTTGCATGTTGGAGCCTCTGGTGTAGGGCCTGCCAGACGAGCGGCCCCTGCCTCGGCTGGCTGCTCCAAAAACACGGGGAGAGAAGATCCTTTTAACGGATGACTGGGCCTTGTCGAGAGAGTTGAACGTATTGACGAATTTACCTAATTCCTTGACGAATGGGTCACCGAAAAGGTTCCCCTCCGCCATCGGACCTGCCTCAGAGGTCGCCAGTTCTACTAGTTTTGGGTCGATCTTAATAAGGATAGATCGTCTCCGCTCAGTAGAGATGGCCACATTCGCGTTCCCCAAGAAGATGATTGCCCTTTGCGCCCAACCGGAAAGGGTCTCTGGAGAGATCAGCGATCCCGAGGTCTTGGCGTCCTCAGCCATGTCAAGGATTTTCGCCAGTGGTCCTGCCGCGTCCAAGAGTTTATCTTGGCAGGGCCTCCAAGATCGATCGATGCCTTTTTTTGGGTCTTTAACGAATTTGTTAAGGAAGGTAGACATTTTAGGGTCGATGTCCGGGGTCACCGCAACTTTGCCCTCCAAAGAGGGGCGCGGGCATTCGGCCCATAGACAGCTACGCACCTCCTGATCCAGGGGTTTACGCAGTCTGGCAGCCATGTAGGCTGCCACTTTGGGCGCGGGGACCGAGTGAGAAGAGCGCGGATGGAGAAGCTCATCCGGATTGAGCATGTCTGAGCTGAGATCTGAATGGGATGACTGGGTGGCCGGTGCAGAGGCCCATGAATTGTCAGGTTCCCCATCTCCGTCCGAGGTTTGGGGAGACTCGTCGGGGTCAACAGTATCCGTGTCGCCTTGACCTCCCCCCAACATCAACATCCGGAACCTCCTTAGAGGTGGAAGGGGCGTCGGAGGTTTTAGCTTCCAGGAAAGCCTTCTTGAGGCGCGAAAACGCGTCAGAATCCACCCCTGCGTCCGCAGAGCGTTTCCTCTTGGGCTCTGGCACGGTGGGTGAAACTTGGGCCGGGAGCGTGGGGTCCTGCCGCCCTGAGGCGTCCGCCCCGTGTCCAAGAGGTCGGCACTGTGCTTGAAGCTGCTCGATCTTCTTTTCCAGGGGTTCTACAACCCGCGTCACCGCCTTCCACAAGGAGGAATCCATGACCTTACAGAAGTGGTCGTCCACTGGCAAATAGATAACCTGTTCCTCCTCCTCCTCTGCATAGTATTCATCATACTCCATCTCCAAGTGCAGGAAGGCTTCATTGTTCACAGGGGTTAAGATTGGACAAAGCCCGATTTGAGAGGACTTCCCACCACAGCGGGGTCAAAACAAGCTTAATCGGGACCCACCAGCCTCCGTTATGAGGCGCGAAAACTGCCCGGGCCGGTCCCAAAATTGAACTAACACCTTACCCGCAACGCGGGTGTTCTGGCTCCGGACAGGGCTCTGTTATACACGTAAGGCCTTGAGCGCTGCCAAATAGAACCCGCCGAACTTCCCCCGCGGCGCGCGAGACCGTTAAGTCGCTTCGCCGACGTAAAGCACAAAGCGTACTCAACGACTCGCACTTCGCGGGGGGTCAAGCTCCTCAGAGCGGCAGCACAGGCGCGCGGTCCCCTAGCGGCCGGAGGCCGCCCGCGCACAGAGCCAAACGAAACACCACCGCGGAAGGAGCGGCGATCGCTCCCGCGGCGCCCACACGCAGTCGCCACACGCAAAACAAGAAGACACGTCAGACTGCGAAACTTAGCAGAAAGTCTAGCACTACGTTTCAGGTAAAACACAAGAAAACAAAAGCACTTATCTGTCTGCTGCTGGAGCAGCGAAGAAAGAGGAAGATAGAGCGCCAGGAGGGGAAGTTATGTGGAGCCCTGGCCTGGGATTGGTCAACGTGCGGGACATTTTCTGTTTCCAATTTTCCCTGATGCTCATGGGAAATGTGGTTTTTGTTACTAATGTTGATATCTTTTAATGGCTGCTGGAGTAGAAATAAACGAGAAAGAACAGCCTAATCAGAAGCCTCCGCTCCTGACATAGAATCATAGGATGTGGACGCAAGTCCGAGGATCGAACCCTGGTTTCCAGCACCAAAGACAGCAGTCTAGCCAACAGACCACATCCTCTCCTGAGTTTTGGACACCCTGCTCTTTTACCATGTTACATATTATTTCCTCATCAGAGGCCCTCAATAGCAGAAGTAAGTCCGGCTGGACCGGTGTGTGTCTGTCCATCGGTCGGTTTGTTACCTGCCTTTGCGTGTGTTTGTGTCTGTGTGCCTCTGTTTGTGTTGTGTCTGCGTAGGTGCCTTTCTCGTCTGCCGATGCGTTCATGGGTACCTGCACATCTGTGTCTGTGTACACCATTACCTTTATGCCATCAGCCCTATGTGCAGTGCTCTAAATAGGCTGGTACTCACCGATGCCCAGTACAGACAGTTCTGCATATTCGACCCTTCAGTTCCAGAGCTTGTCCTTTTCCAGGGAGCGTACAAATACTCTTATGGGACAGCACGGCGGTGAGCTTGGCAGGATCAGGTTAGGTGTGTCTACTAGTTCAGCACAGGCGCCGCTCTGCTCCTGAGGGTTTTTAAAGCATATGGAACCTCTGTGTACCACAATGCGGAGTTACTGCCGAGATTCCAGCAGCGCTCATTTGACATTCCCCAGCGCAGCCTCGCCCTGCCAGGGGTAGAGAGGGCCCGCGGCACACTGTGACTGACAGCTGGGTCCAATGACTCCAATCTAACTCTGCAAAGCCACGCACAAGCTGCTCCAGCCCACCTTCCAAGCGGTGCGGAGAAGTGTTGTGTCTTGTGGCCCAAGGTTGGTGTGCACGGCTTATGAGCACTTCTCGGTATTCACAAGACTTGAAGAACAGGTTGTGTGTGACCGGTACTGGGAGAGAAGCGCTCATACCCCAACAGATCAGGATAGTACAGGGCTCTTCAGCTCTCAGTGTGACCCTGGACACACAAAGAGAGAGACCTGTAGCAAACAGAACAAGCAAATGCGCCTTGCGCTAAAAGTACAAAAAAATAGTAGGATTTATAAGACAAAGAAATGTTAACGGAGTCTCCTTTCTCGCTGGGCTTTCCGAGGGTTCTGCCAGAGGTAAGAGAGGGAGGGACCTAGAAGAACATCTGGAGATTTTCAAACTGCCCGGTACCTGCACTTCCTTTATTTAACAAGCTCTGTGCCCCTCCCGCTGACGAGGAGAGGAGGAGAGGAGGAGGCAGCAGGGGGAGAGGAGAGAGTAGGGGGCCTGCGCCTGTCTCTCTTGCGGGAGCGAGGTTTCAAAGCTTGCTCCTGCAAGGGAATCGCCAAACGTGCAAGCGTTGCCATTTAGAGCAATGCAATGAGTGCACGTTTTTAGAGCCAAAACCAAATTCAAAAGGTCTTTTTCCTAAGCAGCGCATGCACGCTGCAAAGGAGAGACCTAAAAAGGAAGTATTGGTTGCTGTTCAATACATCTATGCATATGTACTCGCCAATTCTGATTTGGGAACACACAAAGAGATGTTTTGCTGATGGAAAGATTACGGTTTTCATTAGCCCACTGTCTTGCAATAAAGTGAGGGATATTATAGAGAAACATCAAGTTATGAAAGTTAGAAATATCAAAATTTTGAACAAAAAAAGATGCTTTTATTATTGAATGTTAGTTCAATTAAATTCCCTTTAGACTTTGAACCAGACTTTGCTATTTTTATTTCGAGTTGAACGCCCTCACCCATGACACTTTACACTGTGTTCCGTGAATGTGGTGAACATGTGCTTTGGCACATCAATCAGCTGCGATGAGTTGTTCAGTTTGCTATGTCATTCTCACAGAGAATTAAGTACTAGAGAGAGCCGGAATTTCAGAAGGGAAACAGCACACAAGTTAGTGAACAAAAAGAACACATGCAATCACATGGAGTGCTGATGGGAAAAATTATAAGCATTGGCACCGCCAATAGGTCACACTTTTAGGACCAATTTTATTGCCAATTGCTTTTGGCAGTGCTGCACAGTGTAGGAACCCTGTGCAGCACTGTCAATATACAATTTAAAAAGATTTGATGGTGGTCCATCCACTGGTGTGCGAATACTTCAGAACCTACGCGTAAACCAGTCAAGTGACGCAGACCCATTTTTTATTTTATTTTCTATTTACTGATCCAAGATGACAGACGCCATTAGAACAGGTAAATAACAACATTAACTTTTTAGTGCAAAAGACCTGAATTCGAAAAAAAATCACTGCAGGTGTTGGGGGCGTGGTTGGTGGTAACAAAGGACCGGTTGAGCAGAAGGGGCAAAGTAGCACATAAAAGAGGGGCGGGGAGGTGGGGGGGCGTGGTGTGAGGGGTAGGGTGACCAACTGGCATGGGTGCAAATTCAGGACAGTGAGTGTAAAAATTAAAGACAAAGGGTCAAAATTCAGGATAAAAATTCAAGACAAAAGGTACATTTTACAGACTCATCAGAGGAGGTCGCGCAATATTACATAAGTAAATAGATGACCAACACAAGCACAAGTCAAAATAAGTTCATATTATGTTGAGAGAACCTTGCACTGCATCTGTTGTGTGCCGGAGAGAAACTTAAATACCTGCGTTTGCATATTGGATGCACCTGGGTACCATGCATCAACATTGAACCTCCACCCCAACCAGAGATTGGTCCCTGGTGAGGTGGCAGGAGCCCATAAACAAAAGCAGTTATCCATGTCCTGGGTTCTGGCAGGAGGACGCCCAGCAAATGCTGTCACTGGCCCATTATGTTTATGTATGTGTTAATTAGGCTGGCATACAGAATGATAATGGGTTGATAGCAGCCTGTGCCAGGTCATGGAGGGGTTGCTGCAGTTGAATTCACAGCAGGAACGCGGGCTGCCCCTTCAGTGAGAGTTAAAGGACTCTCAGGCTGCTTGCGGGGGGGGGGGGGGCAAGTCGTTCTAAAGTTTGAAATTGCAAATAAAAGGCGTCCATGAAAAATTTCTTCACGGACAACGGACAAGAGGCCCAAATTACTGGCAGTCCATGAAATTTACAGACGGTTGGTCACCCTATTGGGGGGTGGGGGGCAGTTTCTACTGGGAAAGGGCACCAGGACCAAGAGAGAGAAACAGATCGTAGGTTTGGGGGGACTTAGGAGTCCCTTGGCAACTCTGGTCTATTGTGAATTACTAAATCTGTTAGGTAAAGTAATTTACACCCAAATTCTGATGAAAAAGACGAAGGGGCAGATTTATGTTAACTGGCGCATCCCCAGGGATGCGCCAGTTAATGTGCGCCACAGTGCGCCACAGCTCCGCCACCCATGGTGCGCCGCATTTATAATGCGACGCACCATGGTGCAAAAACGGCACAGATGTGTGACGCATCTGTGCCGGAAATGTGGCGCATTGCTGGAGTTGCGTCCCAAGCGCGACGCAGCTCCAGCAAGGCTCGGGGGTGCCCCTTCTACACAATACTGCATCAAGACCTACGCCTGCTTCAAGCAGGCGCAGGGTTTTGACGCAGTATTGACCTGAAAGTGACTGAGTGAAATCTCATAGATTTCACTCAGCCACTTTCAGGAGGCGTTCCTGCGCAGGAACGCCCCCCGTGCAGGAATGCCTCCTTATGGCGCAGGGCTTTACAACGTGACGCATCTCCTAGATGCGTCACGTTGTAAATAGGGCGCATTGTTTGCGCCGCCGTTGCGTCAAATAAAGTGACGCAATTGCGGCGCAAAGAGGCGCAAGGCCATCATAAATCTGCCCCCAAATATCTGGTTTGAATTTTGATTAAATGGTAAAAGTTCATATGAAAAACGAGCAGTTGATCACTCAAGGATGCGATGAAACATCCCGGGAATACACAGAGACATGTCTTAAGAATTACAATTATTAGTATTTTTTTTTTACACTTTTATAGTTCATTTTCTCAATTTTTCAGCTTTGGGAAAAGCCTTAAGTGTTCATACAACGAAATATATTTTCCGGATTGCCTGGCTAGGTGCACATTAGCTAAAATGTACAATTTAAATTATTGAAACTCATGTGGCCCATAACAGTGACTCACCCCTCCAATAGCAAATTAAAGAACAGGTTTAATGTGACTCTGCTTCCAGCCGCTGTTCAGTGCAGTCAGCAGACTGCAGACAACGGGGCTGCTGGAGCGGCCCCGGAATGTGCATGCAGCATTCATTTTAAGGGCCGTTATTAAATCTCGTATAATGACTACTTCTGCTTCTATTGTGGGAAGCGTAAGACTGTAATTGTGATGATAACGTTTTCATTCTCAAGGCGTACGAAGGCAGGAGCTATAAGCAACACATACATTAATTTAAAAGTGACTGCATAAAACGATGCATCTGTAAGTGATAAAATGGCAATTAACCCCCGCCAAACAAGACTACATAAATTAAAGCAAATTTAATTTGCAGACCTTGCTCGTTAATTTACCTCCAACTAATTTATAACATGCACACTTTTTTTACATCACAAATGGGAGCGGTAGATGCTATCTAGAGGGCTGGAGCAGGGACTGGAGCAGACTTCTGTGCTTCGATGTAGTGATATGCAGGTCAGGGCACATTTAGTGGAGTGAGTGAGTGAATGAGTGAGTGAGTGGAGTGAGTGGAGTGAGTGAGTGAGTGAGTGAGTGAGTGAGTGAGTGAGTGAGTGGAGTGAGTGGAGTGGAGTGAGTGAGTGAGTGAGTGAGTGAGTGAGTGAGTGAGTGAGTGGGTGAGTGATTGATTGATTGTGGGTCTCCCTGTAGGTTTGGAGGAAATGGATCTAGTGGTTTACTTTAAGTGGTGGCTATCACTGGATATTGCTCCCTCCATGCTTTCTTTGCATTTTGTTGTTGAGAAGACGCACTAAGTGCCGGCCCGGCTGTCGCCTCCTGGAGCATCGCCTTGAGCTTTCGTAATGAGACTCTTGAGCTACCATGACCGTCATGTCATTCTGGTAGCAGCGAGCGAATTGACGACAGTTTGCGTTGACAATGCAAATATTATGTTTTTCCCGCTCTTTTCCCCATGTGCCAGAGAGCTTCTTTTTTGACGGTTAAGAGGAAACTTCGGGACCTTGGCCTTAAATATACAAAAAGGGCCGACTGGGCTCCCCGTCTAGTTCTTCAGCCAAACTTCAACTGGAAAACTTAACAACCTCAGACCTTAGGTTGCGCCACGGGTTGGCACGATATGGAACGCCGTCACCATCACAGACCAGGAAGGAGCAAAAGATTGGGGTGCTGACAGGGGCATTCTTGAGGGAACTCGCAATACCTCCACAGTTGCTATCCTCCGACTCTGCCGTGTCAGGAGATGAGGATCATGGGGCAGGCACACCAACGCCACCAATGGTTATGCAGTAAGCTTTTGCTGACTTGGGATAGTTCACATCTATCTGTGCCAATGGGCTTGTGGAACCATTGTCCATCCATCTTTACCTAAGGAAATGAGCCAGCAGGTGCTGGCCTGAGATATATTGGGCTCGGACGCACCATGGGGGACTAGTACCCCTCTCTAACTTCATCCACTGTTTCTGAGGAGCGGAGTACCTCTAATCAATGAAGCTACAGAATTCTTTTTGTCCCCAAGCGTGTTCTTACTGGGGGACTGAATTTGAAAGTGGTGCTTTCCCCATTGCTTTCCTGATTGTTTATTGGGGGTCTTTCCAATTTTTCTTTTTGTTTGTTAATGCTTGTGTTTGATGGGCCAGGTTTGATCCGTGCGATAGATGCCAGGTGTAGTCATCCAATCATCTATGATTGTTTACACTTCTCTAGTGTAGTTGGCCTTCTTCAAATTTTTCAATTGGAATCGGCATCCACATTCTGCAAGCAGGCAGCTTTCTCAATATGTCAGTCCCTCTCATGGCTAGACATTCTTTATAATTCGCTGATCACAATTACTTGACCATTTGGAATGTCAGGGGTTTGAAGTCCTTGCAGAAATGGTACAAGGTGCAAGAAGCTTTACTCACCTGGCAGACACATATTGCGTTTTTGCAGGAAACGCACTTGACTTCGGGAGAAATGCACAGGCTGCAGGCTAAATGGAGAGGTCAAGTCAAAAGTACGGGTTTCTCAGCTTGCGTCAGAGGGGTGGCAGTCTGGTTCAGAGCAGGTGTCCCCTTTAGGACCGAGAGAGTTTGTTTTGGCCCTGGAGGGCGCTATGTATTAGTACATCGCTCCCTTAACTGCCACATTTGCAGTCTAGCGGTCATTTATGCTCCCCACACCAACCAGTTGGTGTACTGGTCCCCCTTGATGACCACTATCTCTGATTGGCCAGATGCCCCTTGGATTATTGGGGGGACTTCAAGGAAGTCCTTGAGGTGCATCTGGATCAATGGACTTCCCCCCCCTCCCGCAGTCCTCTGTCCTGCGTAATGCTAACATGCTTGGACAATGATTACATTATTGGGGCCTGGATGACACTTGGAGGGTTAAACACCCTAGGCGGTGAGAATATTTGTTATTTTTCCCCAGGTCACACGCTCCATTCTCGCCTGGACAGATTTGTCTGCTCAGCACCCCTCCATACATAAATCTCTGCTATTCAATATCACCCCAAGGTTATATCAGACAACCACTCTTTGATAATGATAAGTGCTAGGGGTATTCACCTCCTCCTATTCCCACATGGACATCGGCAGTTTCCATGTTGGAATGATGCAGTTTTTCACCAGGCTCTCGCATACTACTTTATTCTTTCAGGAACATGCTGGCCCTTACTCCTCCTCATTGACTTTAAGGTTGTTGCGAGGGGGCTTTGCATTAAAATGGTGGTTGGAGTCCCTCAGATACTCGTGCGGGATGTAGCGGCAGCTGAGTCAGCACTTTCAGAGCTGGAGCAGGCTATCATCGCCTCAATCGATAAATTGAACCACTTGCGAGAAGCAAGGAGATTCGTATATATCATGCCTCTACTGACTTATGAGGAAGGAACCTAGGAAGAGCAATCTGGGGGCTTCGAACGCAGATTTCTGGTCTTCTCTACCCCGGTCAGTAGTTGGCCAAGTTGTGTTGGTGAAAATGGTGCCATTAGCGCGACCTCTTTATTATTTCACTAACCTCCGACTCTTGCTCCCATGCTCCCTCTTCAAATATCTGGATTCCTCCTTAATAATGTTGATATGGGGCACTGGACAATGCGCGTCTTGCTTGCCACGTTGAAGATTCCTGTATCTGTGGGAGGACTGGCCCTTCCAGACTTCAAACATCATTATCTGGCAGCACAACTCCAGTAGGTGGCCCTGTGGCTATCTTAACTATCTCTTTATGAGACGGGCCTCACGGCGGTAGAGTTCCAAAATGATCTTGTGAACTATATTTTATCCCTCTGCACTCGCCTTAACGCTCGGTCCACGAGGCTGCTTTAGGTGGAAAAGGCCTACTTATCATGGACAAAACGTTGACAGGCACAGTGATGCCCTTCACACCGGCTATTCCTTAACTGGACCTACCGACAAGCCGACTGCGCAAAGGGCATCTTAGAGCCTGGTATAATGCGGGTCTTTTCACCGTTGGGAACTTGTTTCTCAACGGGGAGGTAATGGACTTTCAGACCCCAGTGCAGACTGTGATCACCCACCTGGACACTTTCTGACATATCAATGAATATTACGCTCTCTCACCACACTTTTTCACATTTGGCATCAGTTATCCCAGACATATGGGGTGTACCAGATACTATACACTGTGGGTCCTTTGATGAAAATGGTGAAATGTCCTTACAGGGTCTTTTACAACAGATAGATGACTCCCGCATATCTATTCGTACTGAATGGGAGACCGATTTGGTCAGACCACTCCATGAGAAGGAATGGGCAACAGCTTTAGGGTATCCAAAAAAGGGTGTATAAGGTGGTCCGTTTTAAGTATATCCAATTTAACATTCTGAATAGGGCTTAACTTACACCGGCCCGAAATAATAGGATCGTGCCGGGTTCAGCTGCCACTTGTCCCCGGTGTCTGTTTCTTGATGTGGAACTTCTTCATATGCTGTGGGCTCATCCCTTGTTGCTAGTTTATTGATCCCAAGTACTAGCGGTACTGTTAGATACCACTGGTATGGATGGCCATCGGCTCCCTCCTTAACTTCCTGGGCACAAGCAGTAGTCTTGTGGAGCCAGGCAGAAGTCATGCTGATATATAGGGAAAAGAGAGGAGGGCATCAAACGTATCTTATCACACAAAGCCTGGCATATGTTACTGGAGAAGTCCAAGGAGCAAACTAAAGACAATATGAACCCACCATGATGAACCACGATCCACAACTATGGCCCTATATATGCATGCAGTAATACGTTTATCTGCTAGCTGGTTGGGAGGTGACACACTACGTGAGGGACCTTTGTGGCCCCTGCCTTCAATGGAAGCGTTGGAGTGCTCCTGGTAGTTGCTTGTCAGCCTGATATGCTAACTTCTCCGTGTACTGAACTACATTGATCAAACTCGGTAGGGGGGATGTGGAGAAGGGGAGTTTGTCGCCGTATGTTTGTTTAATTCTTGAATGTAGCCTGTACTTTATCCAGACCGGTTGACTTTAGGTATAAGTTAAGACTTTGTGTTGTACTCATACTCAGTGATTGTAATTCAAGAAAAACATCAAAAAATAAAAAGAGTGAGTGATGCACTAGTAAAAGGGGTACACTGTCAGACAGCAAGCAAATAGCTGAGTGAGTGAATGTGACCAAGTAAATGAGTGTTTGGGTGTGTTTGAAAGGAAGTGGGTGACAAAGTAGGTAAATGGATATTTATGTGTGTCTGTTTGTGTGTTAGTGTTTGTGTGTGTGTGTGTGGGGGGGGGGGGGTGTTAATGTGTGTGACAATGGGTGATGAAGCAAGAACAAAGGATACACTACAGAGCAATTCCTTGCCACATTCAAGTGCCCTACAAATCAAAATAAGCAAATAAAAAATTAAGTGCAAGTACGGGGTTAGGCATATGTCAGTGAGGCATTATGAGGGAGTGGGGAGGTATATGAGTGAGGTAATGAGTGGAAGAGGGTGATAAACTGAGTCATGAATGACTAAGCGTGTTAGTGAGTGAGTGAGCAATTGGGTGAATGGATGAGCATGTCTCAGACAATGAGTGAGCAAGTGATACAGGGAGTGAGTGAGGCATCAAGTGAATTGGTTAATTGTTAAATTTGTGAGAAGGTGAGGAGGAAGTGAGTGTGAGGAGCGAGTAGTGGAGTGTGTGGGTTTACCAACAACTGTTGAGTAATCAACATCCAAACAAGCAATGGTCAGATAGGTGTAGCACCCCCTCTACAACCCCTCCCCCATCCTTTGCGAAAAAAGAGGCTGAGCTGCAAAACTACACAGGCGTGGTTCTGGGGCATAACACAGATTGAGGGAGCAAACTGCAGAATGTGATGAGGGGCCCTGAGGTCTCCCATATCTCACAGATGTTAAATAGCTATGGCTGAATAGGGACCCTACCCTTGATGTTTTGCCTCCGTAGACCAAAGGGGACTGTGTTGACAATGGTGTGGAGGTAAGCGACGGCAGGGCCATTTAATGGGGATAAACGTCGAGGAGGCAGAGGAACAGAAAGAGCCCAAGACAGTGGGGGTACAAAAGCGGCCCAGGGGCCTTGCAGCCTCTTCTATGAAAGAGAGGTCCGAGCCTCAAAACACTATTCAATGCCTAAGGCTAGGACAATTTAACTGCATGCAGTAGTTCCATAGGAAGATAATGTCTTACATGCTTGAACAATTCCAATGGTCACACATGGAAATGACCTTATGTAATGTTAGCGTTCTAGTGTACGCATGTTGCGTCACGACGCGACGTGCCAGCGGCCATTTTAGGGATGCGTGCGCTTCCCTGGTCAGAGGCGCGAGCGTCGGAGCACGGAGCACCACCGGCTCGGCACTGTCTCTGACTAATTACTTATTAAACAAAGTACTCCCTACCACAGCGTCCTGTCGTTATTTCATGAGACCACCAACTTCACAATGGCGACGAGGTCGGGCTAAAGAAATAAATAAAAGAATAGATACCACTAAAGGAAAAAAAAAAAAACAGGACAGGGAAGAGATACAAGCCTGGAACCAGCACAACTGACAGGTAAACTGTAAGTAATACCCACAGACAAACAGTGGACACCAGAGAGCGCGACAGAGCCCACATCCACACGGGGGAGCCCAACTGAGCACCGGGGAGGAAGCGAAAGAGCGCGCAGAGGAGCACACCACCCAGGACACCCCTTAACACAACACAACCGAGGGCAGGAGCACTGGCAACCTCTGGGAAAAGCGAAGGGGCAGAAACAGAGAGCCCCCAGGTGCAAAACGAGAAACAAGAGGAAAACAGTGCACCTGGTAGCCCCAGAAGCCACGGTGACACCCCACCCACAGAAAGGCGCTAAAAGATGTGTGCGCAAGCAGCGTCAGCGACGGCCCCCGTGCAGTTCTTACCCAAACCAGGGGAACCCCTCATGAGGTGGGAAGATTGGAGAGACTACATAGACAACTTCATTGAAGTGCTGGAGGATGAAAATGACGAGAAGTTTACCAGTAAAAGGAAGAGGCGTATATTGTTACACAATCTAGGCCCGGATTTTCAAGAATCTGGTACCCAAACCACGGGGGAGTACAGACGACGACGTGTATGCCCACGCAATTGAAGAATTAAACGAACAGTACAAACCGGCGGTTTGTGTTTCAATTGACAGATACAACTTCCAGCAAAGGAAGCAACAACCAGGGGAATCAGTGGAAGAGTACGTGGCGGCATTGAGGAAGTTGGCATCCACGTGTAGATATGACACATTCCAAGATGAATTCATCAAGGATCAAATTGTAATGCGCACTACGAGTACTGCGGTGCAAGACAAGCTGTGGGCCAGCGGTGACGCCACGCTGCAGGAGGTAATGATCATCGTCAAGAGAGCGGAATTGGGGCAAAGATGTGCGGAGGCGGCAAAAAGAGAGACTGAAGCAAGTCCAATGGTGAACAGGATAGATGACGACGAGCACCGTAAGGACAACAGAAGCAAGGGGCCCAAATCGAAGGGACCGAACAGGTGGCAAGGGAATCCGGGACCACCTGGAAAACAGACGGGGAACAACAAGAAAGGTTGCTACAGATGTGGAAGCTGGGCACACGAAGCCTACGACAGGAAGTGTCCGGCGTTTCGCGCCAAATGTATGTACTGTGGGATCGTAGGGCACTACGAGAAAGTGTGCCGCAGGAAAGCCTCCAGGCGTGTGGTCAAGTACATCGACCAAGGACAAGAGGACAGAGAGGAGAATGACCACGAAGACGAGGACACCGTACTTTGCATCTATGACCAAGTGTTGAGCGTAGACAACATAAGATCGACCAAGCCATTGCTGGACATGACGATCGGAGGAGTACCAATAAGTATAGTGGCTGATACTGGATCGCCATATACCATTGTCCAGAGAGCAGTTTGGAACGAAACCTTCAAGCCGCACCTGGGCCCAGACCTGGAAAAGCTGGACATAATACCAGTCACGTACAACGGAGACCCCATACCCATGGTAGGATTCAGGCCTTTAAAGTTTGAATTCAGAGGACGCAGCGCCAACTGCAAATTGTACATATCCGAGAAGGGACCATCGGTGCTAGGATGGCTAGACCAGGGCGACTTGGGAATCAAACTGGACCCTGGTGGTAAAGTGCAGATCCTACTCACCGAACCGGAAGTGTGGCCAGACCTGGACAAGTGGAAGAGAGAGTACCCCAAGGTATTTGGAGGCACAGTGGGGAAGCTTGAAAAGTTCACGGACAAAATAGTCCTCAAGGCAGGCGCCATACCGGTGTCTCACAAAGTGAGAAATGTACCTCTCGCAGTGAGAGAAGCGGTGCAAATAGAACTACAAGAATTAGAAAGAAAAGGAATCATCGAACCGATCACGTGCGCTGAGTGGCTGGCGCCACTGGTAGTGGTCATGAAACCCAGTGGGAAGGTCAGGCTATGTGTGGACCTGCGTGAATTGAATAAGAATATTGTGGTGGAGAAGCTTCCCTTACCAAGGATCGAAGAGATGCTGGCCAAAACGAGAGGAATCAAGTGGTACTCAACCATTGACCTAACGTCCACATACCATCAAATTGCATTGCACCCGGAGAGTAGGAGGTTGACATCATTCATTACCCCCTTTGGGTACTACCAGTTCCGCTGTATGCCGTTTGGACTAGCATCTGCGGCTGCGGTGTTTCAGAAATTGATGCACCAACTGTTCAAGAATATGGATGGCATCCAATATTTCCAGGATGACATCCTAGTGATGGGACGAGACATGTTAGACCACAATGCAAAACTGACCAAGGTGCTTAGAGAGCTAGAAGGAAAAGGCCTCACAGCGGAGTGGGGAAAGTGCCACCTGGGCATGGAATCAGTGACCTATCTAGGGCATGAAATTGGAGTGCAAGGGATCACACCCAAGACTGAAAATGTGAAGGCGATTTATGATGCGCCACCACCCACCAGCAAGGAAGACGTCAGGTCCTTCTTAGGAATGGCTGAATACTACAGTAAATTTGTGCAACATTTCGCAACAAAGACGCACCACATGAGGAAATTAACTAGAGAGAGCTCAGTGTTCTGCTGGACGGAAGAAGCACAAGGGGAATACGAGAGCATAAAGAAAGATGTTGTGGGAGCCATACCCGACAAGGATACGATCCTCAGGGAAGAACGGTACTCATGACAGATGTCAGAGATAAAGGATTGGGTGCGGTGTTGATGCAGGACCGAGGACAAGGAGTGATGGAAACACTGAGTTTCGCCTCTCGCACATTGAGCGACACAGAAAGAAAATACAGCGTCATTGAAAAGGAGATGCTAGCTGTGATGTGGGCAATGACAAGATTTAGACAATTCCTGTGGGGTACACGATTTCATCTCAAGATTGATCATAAACCCTTGGTGAAGGTACTAATCTCTAGCGGGCACGCAAGTGCCACCCCCAGGATCTCGAAAATGACACTAAAGCTACTGGAATTTAGATACGATATAGAGTGCATTCCAGGTAGTCGGAACAAAGTGGTGGACTATCTGAGCAGGGCGGCGGCCATGGAACCTGAAGAAGAGGACCAGGCAGGTGGAGAAGACATGGTGGCCCTGACGGATGACCAAGAGAAGGTCATCAGCAACCAGGAGTGGAGCGAAGCCTACAGTGAAGACCCAGCCATGCAGGAGGTGAAAAAATGTATAGTACAGTGCTGGCCAGAGAGGAAACACACCAGCGAAAACCTAAGGATCTACTATGAAGTCAGGGAAGAGTTGTCTATGGATGATCAAGGAGTGTTCGTGTATAGGGTAGACAAGGTAATTCCCCCAGCAGGCATAGTTGCAAAACTATTGGCGATACTCCATGAAGGCCATTTGGGGATAGTGAAGATGAAGTTGAGAACCAAGCAAGGATATTGGTGGCCAGGTATGGACCTACGAGCGGAACGGTATGTCAGGGAGTGCCCACAGTGCCAGGGAGTGGGCAAAACACTCAAGCCACTGCGCCCGGCGCTGGGAAGATTTGAACCCCCACAGAACCCCTGGGAGGAACTATCCATCGACATATTGGGCCCAATCTTGGATGGGCAAGGTATCCAAAAGTATGTGTGTGTCCTCATCGACAGATACTCGAAATGGCCTGAAATGAAGTTGGAAGAAGTAATGGACACGGAGACGATTTTAAGGTTTTTGAATGACACATTTGTGAGGGAGGGCATTCCCAAATTCATCCTAAGCGACAACGGCCTTCAGTTCACCTCAGACAAAAGGACCAGCTTCATGGAAAGAAACGGTATCCTCTCCAAGCACACGTCGATCTATCACCCAGCGGGTAATGGATTAGTAGAACGCTTTAACTGAGTGGTGATGGGATCCGTGCAAGTAGCGATATCTAATAACAAGGACTGAAAGAAAGAAATATGGAAAATGGTATGGGCGTACAGGATCACCCCCACAGGAACTGGATATAGTCCCTTCCAAATCTTGAGGGGACGGGAATCCTTCACGAAGGACAATCGAGTGTGGAAGGAAAAGACCATAAAGAGCAAATGGTCCCCGGCGGTGGTTCAGGCAAACTTGGAGAAAGCACAGGCCATCTACGCAAAGCACTTCGACAGGCGAAGAAATGTGAAAGACACTGGATTAGAGGAAGGTGAATGGGTGCGAGTTAAGTTGGCAACGATGCAAAGAAAAGGGGATAGCAAACACAGTAAACCCTTGCAGGTAAAGGAGGTGTATGACAGAGCTGCCCTGTTGAGTGACGGCAATGTATGGTCTCAGGACCGCACGGCGAGATGCAATAAAGTGCTACAGTAGAGCCAAGGTGGACGAGAATTGGAAAATGCGGAGGAGTCTGGTGCAGGAAATGAGCAATTCAACGAGGAGATGGACATGGGGAGAGAAGAAATCGGTGGGGAGCAAAGTAACAGAGGAAGCCCCGGAGTTGAGAAAGAGACGAACATGAGGAGATCAAGGGAGATCCTGGCCGTGCTGAACAATGGGGGAGGTAGCGCAGAGACTCCTGAGAGAGAGGCCACGGCTACCCCGATAAGACTGACCCGAAGGGGAAGGACAGTGGTGAGACCAGCCAGGTTCCAAGACTTTGATATGAGCGGCGGACTGTAAGTTACAATTTTCTATTGTTTGGAAAAAAGAGAGATATGTAATGTTAGCGTTCTAGTGTATGCACGTTGCGTCACGACGCGACGTACCGGCGGCCATTTTAGGGATGCGCGCGCATCCCTGGTCAGAGGCACGAGCGTCGGAGCGCGGAGCACCACCAGCTCGGCGCTCTCTGGGACTAATTACTTATTAAACAAAGTACTCCCTACCACAGCGTCTTGTCGTTATTTCATGAGACCACCAACTTCACACCTTAATGCACGCATTTTTAACCCCTTGGGCGCGGCCGCGATTCTGCACCTGTGCAGCAGTTTTTAAGAGCGGGCGGGTTCATGATGGCCCCCAGCCGTCATCAGCACACGAGCACCGTGATGCATGACGGCTGGGGGCCGTCAACAGCATGGGAGGGGTTAAAACGTACCTTCTTTTACAGAATTAGTCGCTATTTATCAGGCAGGCAAATACTATTATATCTGATAAAGTTTGTATGGCTACAGAAATACTCACAGAAACGAAGTCGAACTCTGGGTCAGTGTGGTGTCAGTGCTGGAATGAGACTGACACTGCAGATTTTGGGCCATGTCTGATGAAGGGAATCACTAGAGCTAGTGGTAATGTAAGACAAAGTCTCTGCCACAGTAAGGTCTGACCTCTGTCTGAAGTAGATGAGGAGCTGGATCTGGGCTCTTTCACCACCTTAGACTGCATGAAATGGTAGCCTCTCAAGCGGGCATTAAAAGGATGTGCTGCATTTGGCTGGAAATGTAGCAGCATTTGTTGACATTTCTAAAGTAAAGAACAAAAATATCACCAAATAACATACACAAAGCAAAATGACAACAAAACATAGCTGGACACAATGAAACAGTCAAAATATAAATGCAACAGTACTGCCACAGTACATCAGAACAACACATTGCAATAATTCAATACAAAAAGCACAGCAGCACAAAGACCACACAACACATCACCACCGCACAAAATGCTGCATACACAATATGAACAAAGTTCTTGATTTCCTAATGGGGTGTTAAAAGATGTTTGGAGCAAGCACTGCCTCACTTACACCACGGCCATGGAAATAGCACCAGAAGGAAATAGTTTGTAATTCAGCCTTAAGTATGAAATTAGGGAAGATGTATGAGAAAACATAGCACCAGGTTGTGATTTTTTTTTACTATTTTCATTTTATAGATGATACCATCTACATTGGTTTTGAAAATGTCATTCAAGGAATATTAATCAGAGGTGTTGCTACTCTGTGAAACTTATACAGAGGGCAGCACTCTTTTTGGGGGCGGTGGAGGTGAGCAAGTTGTGTCTGTCGACTACCACCATCCCCCAACCCCTTAGAACAGGTCGTCCATCAGCCGCCAGCCCCTTCCCCCACCTCCACACCCGCTAGAACAAGTTGTCCATCAGCCGACCACCTGCACTGGGCAGCAAACTTAGCGGTAGTCGGTAGGTCTAGCTATGACACCGCATAGACAGCATAACGACTACAGGTCCTGCTGATAATCTGATCTCTAAATATTAAAATTACTTTTTATGTCCTCTCTGAGTTTTGAGGAGGATAAAACATGTTACATCATTTAGCCTATGTAGTAAATGTGTGTGTCAGTCTCTGGATAATCTACTTGAAATTCAGATCAGATCTTTTGGGAATTTCCGCAATAGCCTATGACAGCCCTTCCTGCCCAACTAAGGCAATTAGATGCGACGAGAAATGAAAATGTTATGAGCTTTACCCAATCAGATTAATTGAAATCAAATAAACACCCACGCATAGAATGGTAAAGCACCCGCTTGCAAGCCCGACTACCAAGACATGTCCACCACATGTGAGAAAAGATAAATCACACAGGGGCATATTACCAGAGTCCTTAGGGGCAACACCGCCGGTGTGTGAGTAGTGTGCGACCCCACCCCCATTTGTGTCATATTACCAAGGAGGCGATATGAAATTATCGCCGCTTTTGTGGCCGTTTTCGGCCGAAAAGCGGCGATAACTTCATCGCATTATGAGCAAAGACACGCTATTGCGTGTTTTGCTGATTTAGCGAGCCTTCCAACAACGCCCAGCTTTGCATCTCTAATGAGATGCAAAGTGGGCGTTCCAGAACAAAATAATAGGAGAAATGTCGCTAAGTGACGTTTCTCCTATTATCAAGCTGCACGCTAACAAGCAGAGCGTAAGGAAAAGTAGCGCTAACCACAGTTAACGCTACTTTCCTAACGTCTGTGTGTGACCTGATTTAGCCATGTAATCCAATGGGAGGTGGATTACATGGCTAAAATTACCCTGCCTATCAACAAGGTTATCGCCATTTTCAATGGAATATCGCTGGAAAACCAGCGATATTCCATTGAAAATGGCGATAATCCCCGCTATCGCTGGGATTTTTATCTCCATGGCGTTAAGCGTTGTTAATACAACGCTAACATGGAGATTATCGCCAGTGATAGCCGGCGATAGATTTTCTCATGCTAACAGCGGTCAACGATAATTATCGCTGTCGCTTGTTTATATGCCCCATGTTGGAACTGGGGTCACCAGCTCGCCGAGGGTAGCATGGCACGAGTGGGTAGGCATCCAAAAGCTTATGTGTAAAGCGACCATACAGCACACGCAACCACTGAGACAGAAAAATGGGCACGCAATAAGTGACGCCACTCCAGTGAGTATGTGTAAAAATTAAATAACTTTTATATTTAGAGCAGAGTCAGGGCAATCAAGAATTCACAGTATGGTTAGCTTATTAGCTTTCCTTTAAATTACATGTGTGACAACACTTGGCAATAAATACTGGATGAATAAATATTAAATATTAACTAATAAATAACCACAGGTCTGACCTTGGCCATGCTTCTTATCATCACCTGTAAGGGATACATCACAAAAGCAACCAAATGACATTCCATCATATTAGTTCTGTAGGCATATTACCCACTTCTCACCAAGTAAGGGTGAACATTTCCTTAAACCCTTTCAGGAAAAATAACCAGGCACTTAGCCAAGAGTAAGCAGCTCATTTGGCAAGAACCAACATTTCAATAGTACATTTCAGTGTTCCAATCAGGAAAGAAATAACGTTCCCTATACAGCAGTAAACATGTGAATAGGTAACTGTAGGCTTTCAGTAAATACGGCACTAAATGGGTGAAAACATATTATTGAGATTACACGTCCCCTTGTGCAGGTACTACCATCTCCTTTATCAGGGATAACCACCTTAGGAATCACTCCCGGTAGGAATAAGCCTTTCCTAGATTGGGGCTATACATTTCCTTAGTTATACATCAATCTTTCATCCGGTAACACTGGCTCAGTTCACTAGGCAGGTACTCCCACCTCTTCAGGTGTTTTAACTCTCCTTCTGGCCAGAATAAACATTTGAGGAATCAGGCAGTGATAATAACATTCCTTTAGTCACAGTAACCATATCTCAGGGGATAACAATGGGCTTCCATTTGACTTCTCACCAAGCAAGGGTGAGCCTTCCCTTAGTCATAGATAAAATATTTCATTAGGACAGAATTACCCATCTCATCGGGTAAGGATAATCTTTCGTTAGATGTAGATCAGTTAGTTAATCAGGGTAAACCCTACCAGTAGATTGGGACACCCCTTTCAATAGTCATCTATAGGCCCTCCAGGATTGCAGAACTAAACAGGACTAAACATTTCCTTTTGCACAGATCAGCATTTCCTCATGTAAGGGAAAACATTTTATGTAGCAAGAATGGATATCCCCTTGGGTAACTGAGGGCATTCCTAAAGGCATTGCACTAGGCAGGAGTAAACATTTAATTAGCCAGTACTAAGTATTTCCTTGGCCCCCCATAAGCCCTGCATCAGGCTTCAAATGAGCATTACATTACTTCCAACCTTGCATTAGGCAAGGAGACCCAGGCATTTTGGGGAAACTTTGCATTTCATTAAACCTATTCACTTGACTTGTGCATATAACACGTCTCCTCGGGGCCACTAAACACTCTGTATCTTCCCAATGGCCTTTCTGTGGGAAGCGGTCTCTGTAGGCAGTTCAGTGGGGCTGAAATAACCTCCTGGCTCAGTTCAGAGTACCTTTTTCCAGTTACAGGGGCCAACAGGGCCCAACAACAGTCCCGGCAGGGGAGGGGCGGCCCCGGGGCCTCCTTCGATCTCCCGGGGGCCCCGCGTTCACTTCTGCGGCCGCCCTCCTCCCCCCGGGGTTTACCTTTTGGTCTTCGGCTCCTCAGGGAGCCCTTGCGGAGGATTCCGGTGGTGGGGAGGGCTCTTACTTCTTTTGGAGCCCTCTGGTGGGTGTGGGGCCGATCCGGTCGCACGGCGCAGCCAGGCTACTCGGGCCCCAGCGCCGAAGGTACAGCCAGCCTCAGGGGGTGGAACACGTCGGAGGGGGGCTCTCGCTCTTCCGGGCCCCCTCCGTGAGGATTCCCGGCCTGTCCGGGCTTGCGCTGGCCGGTGGGGTCTCCTGCTCTCTCACGGAGCCCTCCGGTGTCCCGTCAGGCTGTTACCAGACCTTCCCTAGCCTCCAGGCCCGGGGACCAATCTGGAGAAGGCTGGTGGAGGGGCCCGACCCCAGCGGCCAATCGGCGAGCGGCTGCCGTGGGCAGGTGAACGGCAGCCAATGGCTGCGCGGCTTCCGGCGGGGGCGCGGCTAATGACGCGGCCGGGCGCCCCCGTCACGTCGGGTGAGTGCCCCGGCTTCTCAGGCCTAGCGCGGCCTGACTGAAATTCGCGGCGGCCCTCTCCTGGCTCCGAGGGCCGCCGAAGGGGGCGATAAGAGCGGCACCGACGCCCACAAGAGAGCGCTGGGCCGCGACCGTGATGTCCAGGCCCAGAGGTATGTCGAGCGGCGCTTTCGGTGGCACTGCGCTCAGCAGATGTAGCGCTTCTGGGATCTAGCGCTTCAGGGCGAGGGACACCACACGACAGGTCGGCACTCCCCCCCTCAGGGCACAGCGCGGGAAAGCAGACGGCTCAGGGCACTTCTAGCGCTTTCAGCAGCAAGTCTTCAGGCGGTCACAGCGCTCGGGGGGGAAAGCAGTTCAACAGTTCTGGCAATACAGCTGGTGACACAGCGCTTTGGGAGAAATTGCAGCGCTATCTTGGCACAGCACTTCAGGGGTCGACAGCGCTTCTCAGGGCCTCCACCCCAGGGAGCGTATTGCAGCACTTCTCGGGGGGGGGGGGCAATAACCACAGCGCCTCGGCCCACAGCAATTCTTAGCACCTGAGGGATGTAGAGCTCCTCAGGGCACAGCCATTCCGGCAGTTTACAGCGCTGGGCAGTCTCAGCAATAGCGCTTAGGGCAGTGAGCTAGATACAGCGCTTCACAGCCACAGTCTCTTTTTGTAGCGCTTTGTGGAAAAAGGGCAGCGCTTCTCAGCAGGTTCCACAGGACAGGTCACACAACAGTGGCAAACCAGAATAATGGATCCCAGGTGGCGTCAGGGGGCGCGGGGAGCGACACAGCGCCAATTCCAGGTTGATTTCTTAATAGTCCTGTGGTGATTTGGTTTCTTCTTGGCGCAGCTGTTTCTTGCGCCCTTGTAACTTTCAGTCTCTTGGTTCCTTGAAGGGGGGGGGGGAAATGTTGAAGTTGATGGTTAATACCAAGTCTCCTCCGCCAGTTCCCTTCAAACAGACCTGGGGTTCCCCTTCCGCCGGGCCAGGTCAGGGGGGCAAATTCAGGATCCCTCAACACTTGATAGGCAGCACCTAAGCTCTGTCTCTACCAGTGTCATAGGTCCCTGTCTAGGCCCCTCTGCCTAATGCTCCTGGGTGGTTCTTCCCCAGGTCTGTGCTCCCTCAGTCTGACAGGAATGTTTCCCTCCCTTTCCTTTTATAGTGCCAGTTGACAGTTGGTAGTGGCAGTTGGTGTCACCTCACCTGTTCCAGAAGGTTCCAGGAGGTTCTAGTAGGTTCCACCATTCTGGCTATGGGCAGGCTGGCAGGCTAGTATTGATACATTATTTGGAGGGTTCTAGCCAGCTCCTGACCACTAGAATGCGCCCACAAAGACCGCGCTGCAGTAGCAGGGGTCAGTGGCGGCCATGTTAGGGGAAGTGGGCACCTGCACCTTAACATTACTTTAACATTACACAGGGCTTTCTCCATTACACAAGGCCTATACACTTTTGTTACTATGGGGGACATCCTAAATTAAGGGAATAAAAAGCTAAACATTCTGGGGAAAGGGCCAAGTCCTACACCCCACAATTCTTTTCTTTTCATTTTTTACACTGAATGTTTCATGTATGTAATATAGTGGCATTGTGAAGATTTTAATCACACAATAAACTTACTTATATATTCTCATACAATTCCTTGTATGGAAGCAAATAGACATATTTCTACACTGAATTCAAGAAGTATCATCACCCCGCCTGAAGCCAACGAGTACAGTGTGTAAGCTCACCATGGCTTGACCCTGACACACTTGAAGATGGCTCGCTTTTGTGGTAAGGCTTGGCCATCACTGGCCCTCATTACACTCAGAATGGCCATCTCTTTGGAATGGGTCAGTGCCGCACTGCAAGATGATATTGAAGGCCAATGGAAATCGAGCTTAGTCGTATCTAAAGTACGCAGCAGAACATAATCAGAAACAGAATTCAAAATGTCTCTAAAGTACAATCTTAGTCATAACCTAATGTAAATGTAGACATCACTTCAATACAAAAGACAGAGCAGCAAGTAGAAAACAAGTTGTGCCCCTTCCTGCACAAAACAATCCTGCTAACAACACAGGCACCCTTACACCACGGCGCCAGGGTACCTGCATTAGCGCTAGGCTGCCCAAAGGGCACCAGCGCAAGGAAAGGACAGGAATGCATCATATTATGCTAGGTGGTTTGCTGTGCTGCATGAAAGGTTAATAAATTTGCCCCTGAGTATCTTAATACAGCGACACCCATTAGATCCACACTTCGGTTTTTCCGGTTTCTATTAAATTGGTAAGGAATTATGTGCATTTTGGTGTTTATATGTAATACTTAGGGATGCTATTCTGTCAATATTATTTATTTTAGGGTTCATTCTGTAGTTTAGGCTAGTTCTATTGGTAAGTTTATAGAATAGTTGGAGGCATATTTACTAGTAAAGTGGCAAAGCGTATCATTAAGCCGAGAAGGCTAACGACACACTCCATCACTTTAGAAACACAGGGCTGAACCATATTTACAAGAATATGATGCAGCTCCATGTTTCCCCTGTGCTGGCCCTGAATTTAACTGCTGAACGCCAATGCAGGCACCCTTACACTATAGTATAAGGGTGTCTGCGTTGCAGGGGAAGATAGTTTATGTGCAGGAAATTTTCCCTTCCTGCACATAAACAATCTTTAAATAGCATTTTGTAACTTCTATGTGTTCTGCTCAATGCAGCACACATAGAAATTGCAAAACTTAATTAAAAAAAAAATTATTGTTTATGTGCAGGGAGGGACACCTTCCTGCACATAAACAATCATTGGCGTTTTGCTATTTCCATGTGTGCTGCACAACAGAAAAAACGAGGAGAAATTAAACATTTCTCCTCATTTCGCCAGGGTAAGACCAGGTTTTCCCTGGTCTCAATTTTGGTGCTGGCCCATATTTACGCCATCCTTGTAATTAACACCCACAGCAACACCCATTGCCCTCCCCTTTCAAGCTGAGTATAGCATGAAAGGGTCTCAATCTTTACAATGTAGTGTTAAGCTCCTATCACCACCACAATGTCCTGAAATGTGACGTTGTGGTGGCGATAGGGGCTTGTAAATATGGCCCTTCGTTTTAGGTCTCGGCCTGCGAAAGACTGCGCTCATGCGCAGTCAAGCTGGTGAGATTCAATGAGGTAGGGTATTTTCTACTAGCGAGGTTAAGCTCCGCCCCTCTTCTCCATTGGCTGGCGTCACCGTTCATGCAAAACGGTGGCAAGCCATTGGAGAAGAGGTCCTAGTGACGTTCTTCTTTTTTTGTAAGCCCCGTCCTTTTCAGGTGGGGTTCCTTGACTTACTGCTGGCGTAAAAGGTTTCTTATCTTCTTTAAGGGTCCAGATGGCCCCATAAAGAAGATAAGGAACCTTTTATGCCAGCAGGAAGTCAGGCGTTTGTTCCGAGTGCTTGTTTTGAGCTCCTGCTGAGACTTTTACTTTTCTTCAGAGCACATGGTGGTGGGGGTATCATACACTTCATCCTTTTTGAGCACACTAAGGGCATGCTCAACTCGCGACCATAGCTCTCCCTCTCCTTCTTGCGGGTTCTTTAACCATCTGTCGCCCCTCTCAACAATCTATTTTATTTACAGAGTGCTTGATTACTGGAAGTCTTCGTGGTGCTCTTCTTCTTAGGCACGCCTGTTCTCCTTAGCAATATGACTCAGGTATGTTTCTCTCTTTCACTTTTCTTCAGAGCGCGCCTCAAACAGCTGTGTATGGTAGGCGCTCCGTGGTGTGTCAGTACACCCTCTAGTCTCCCACCATCAGCAGCGCCTGGACAGGTGCCTCAAGCAGCTATCTTTAGTGGAGGGCATCTGTGGACTGGTACATGCCTGCTCTGGTAACGTGCTGCCTGCGAGGTGTCGGACGGCTGCGCTGCTCTGGTGCGCTTGTCAGAGCCGGTGGGGCCTTTGTGGCTGCTCCCGGTAGGCACCGGAAAGATTGCTGCAAGAAGAAGGTGCGTGAGCTGCTTGTTTTTTTACAAATCAAGCACCGGGCACAGTTGTGTGCCATCGAACTTCTGTGCCTGTCTTTGGAGTGCCCGTACAAACCCACTGCCACCACATCACAGGCGCATGCCCTCTCTCCTCCCCGAGAGCGTTTCATGTCAGTGTTTCTTCCTCACAGTTGGTGAATAATGAGGGGAGGGGAGAGGGCTCAGCTGCCGCTCGCTGCAATGCTGTTTTTCTTGTTTTTTTGTTTACTTTGGGAGGCTTAGCCACTGGCATGTACACCTGAGAACGTGTAGCACAATGCGGCCGGCAGGTGTCTGAGTAGCCATGGGAAGTGCACACTGTAGTCCGAGACACACTGTGTGATCTACTGTGAGTGATATATTTAAGCTGCTGCGGGGAGTTGTAAAGTCAGGCGTGCTTCGTCCTGCTTAGCGTACGGAAGCCACATAAATCGGCATGGGCCTGAAAGGACGCTGCTGTCGAGCGCTTTATGGTGGGTGGCCGGTGCAGTGTGGGGTGAGGTCTTAGATGAGTTCCTGTGGATCAGTAGATTAATGCATTCGCCGTATTGATCTGTGTGTTATCCAAAACCACGGTCTCAAAACGTATCTAGTTCACTCTGCTCTTCATCTTTCTGAGGGCGTTGGAAGAGGCACCCGTGATTGGGCTGATTGTGAAAACCTGCCATCCAGCTTTGGGATTCAAGCACTGTATATTCACTAATATGGTATGGAAGGTGTGATCCTGTTGCTAAGCGCACAAGTGTTTCCCTGGCTTTCAATGTGTTTTATATATATACTACCACAGCCCACCCTACCAAGTGCTGCCACTTTTAAAAATGAAGTGGAAGAAATTACAAACTCGGCATCCTCCCTCAGCAATGGGACACTTATTATTGTAACATCCTGGCCATTGCTATGCTACGTCGATGTGAGCCAGTAAAACACAGTATTCCCCTAAATACATATATATGTGATTGCACGCATGCTAGTGCAGACTCGCCGTGGCTCCTGTAACAGAAACCTGGACGGGTGATAGCACTGAGGTTCAAAGAGAGTGCCAGGTGCGCATGAATATGGCGAGGATACCTCCTTCCCCCAACCCCACCCCCTTCCGCGGCCCAAAATGGGAAAGCACCAAGGTAGGGCGGGCCTCTGCAGTGTCTTACCCCGGTGACCTGGGAGCGTGCAGAAGTGTCTCCTCGCACGAAGTGCTAGTGACGTAACATAAGTACAAAGACGACGTGTGGTGAGACTGCTGTGCCTATATATAGCTGTGCTTGGGGAGTGACACTGAGGTTCGGGTGCTGTGTCGTGGCCAGCTAGCCACTGCTACTTGAGGACTACCCTGGTTTGTAAAGCAGGTGAAAAGTGTAAGGGGCGGTTTTTTGTATGTCAGGGTCACCCACATGCTGGCAGGATAGATCAGTGAGGTGTTGGCAGGTTACAAGTTAGATTCCTCATCAGGCTGACTCAGTCTTCATCCTTTCCATGTCGGTATATTGAGTGCGTTATATGGGATAACAGTAACTAATACCTGATCCCTACAGTGCTTAAAAACCGTAGAGATGGCAGGGGAGGTGGCCTCAGTTTGTGTGACCCTCACTCTGAGAAAACTGCCTAAACAATTCGAAGACGGTGTTAGTTTATACGTGCCTCAAAGCAGTGGACGGTTTTTCGCCAAGTTGCATCCTTTCGCCACATCTAGATCACACGGGGTACAAAAGGCGCCTCCTGTTTAAAAGAAGCTTTCATGTAGACCAGGGGACAACCTTGCTCTTTGAAAAAAACATGCGCGTGTCTGAAACGCCACCGATACTGCATGCAGCTACAAGCGCCTAGTGCCGACGACGCCTGATAGGTGGCCACGTCCCTTCATGAGTGATTTAAAAGGGCTCATCAGAGCCCCTCGATTCCTCACATAAAACCAGAGGAAATTCATCTAAATTATAGGGATTAGCGGCCGGGGCAGAAGCCTGGGGGCAGCATAAAATCAGGGCTTCGCCTTCCCCGAATCTCCATGCTGTCCTTTAATGGAGGGTCGAGGACAGAAGGCTCAAAGCCCTGGCAACTGTGTGTTTTCAGGCAGATGCATCATGAGCCGCCTTAAAAGTTTGAAGCACTTGGAGAAAGTGTGTTTCCTCCCCTCCCCGACCTATTTAAATAGTTGTCATATTAAGTGTGCAACTGCTTCACTGTACCTTCGGTGCAGCTTGCTTTTTATAAATGTGATAATAAATAAAAGATATGAGGTTGGTGCTTAGCTCACGTCCTTGGTCTTTTCAGATAATTTGAGAACAGTGCTCAAAATAAATGAACGTTTCTACCTAAGCATATACTTCCTGTCAATTGTGATCAGTTTATAGTCACCTGGCAAGATACGTTTAAGAATAATAATTGGATGAGTCATCTAGTGCTTTTAAGGTCTCGGCCTCCGAAAGACTGATGGTCCTAATTTACACCTTTGCCTTCACATGTACTGACTAATTTGTGCCTCCCTCTCACTGCTAAAGGGAGTACTGCCCCCTCTTACCCTGCAGTGGACGCCTCTCGCCAGTGACCCGGTCACGCCCACTTCCTAATCTGCCACAAGGCTTTCTCCCACTGAAGCGTGTGCTCTGCCTTTGACACCCCACCCCCACTCTCATATGTTCCAAGTCCCCTCAAAACAGCACCTGGATCGCTATTTACAGAGTCGCAAAAATGCCGAAGGTGGTCGACACCTTGTCCCCTCCAAAGTGACCCTGAGGGGTCTCAGCCCCAGACATATAAAGGGCTCGGGTCTCCTTCAGTGTAGGGACCACAATACCCCATGAGGGTAGCGGAGGATGCTGGGATACCAAGAGAATGTAACCAGTGATGCTCCCTACCAAAGGGGTGTAACCTTAGACGTCTGTCCTCACTGGAGACAGTGCCAAGAGGCCTGTCTGTGAAGGGAATATAACTAGCGCCTGCCTACAAAGGGAATGTAAGCTTAGATGGCTGCCTGCAAAAGCATTGTTGCTGTAGACGCCTGGATGCCCTGAAAGTACTGTCCCTGATGTCAGGGCATTGTTATCCCACCTCTCAAAACGGCCGCGATCCTACCCATCTTAAAAAAATCCGGAGCGGACCCCTCAGTACTTGTCAACTATCGCCCCATTTCACTCCTGCCCTTTCTGGCGAAAGTTCTGGAGCGCCACGTAACCAGGACGCTCAGCACCTTCGTGGAGGAGAATATGGTATTAGCCTCCCGGCAGGCTGGGTTCCACCCTTCACACTCCATGGAGTCCGTGGTCCTATCGGTCCTTGACAACCTCAGAGAGGGTATGGACACTAACCATCCCCAGGGCCTGGTCCTCCTCGATCTCTCCGCCGCTTTTGACACGGTTGATCATTCCATCTTACTGTACCGTGTCAAAGCGGCGGGAATCGGGGGATCAGCCTTGGTCTGGCTGTCCTCCTTTCTGAGTGACCGCACCCAGGCAGTACGCTTGGGAGATTTTTCAGCTGACTTCCAGCCGGTTAAATGTGGGGTCCCCCAGGGATCATCCTTGTCCCCGTTGTTGTTCATCCTGTACATTGCTCCTCTTATTTTTGTCCTCCAGCAGCTGGAGGTCTCCGTCTATAATTATGCGGATGACCTCCAGCTTATTTTTTTCCCTGTCTTCTTCCCCTGAGTCCATTTCTAATTTTCAAACTGTCATGACCTTCATCCGGGACTGGATGAACCACAACCACCTGAAGCTCAACCCCGACAAAACGGAGCTGGTGCTGACAGATGGTTGCTCCAGTCCCTGGTCCCCCTCTTTCTGGCCCCCCTCATTGGCTTCTCCCCCAACCCCTTCTTCTTCTGTAAAAACCCTTGGCTTTAAACAGGATCACCAACTTTCACTTCACTCCCAAGTCAGTTCTGTGGTGTCCTCGTCTTTCCTTTCCCTTCGTACTATTCGTAAAGTCTCTCGGTTTTTCTCTTTTCCGCCTTTAAACTTATAGTCCTAGCAATGGTGATCTCCCGCCTGGATTACGGCAATGCCCTTTATTGTGGCATGCCCGCATACAGCCTGCGACGATTCCAGCTAGTCCAGAACCAGGCGGCCCGCCTGGTCTTCAATTTATCCAAGTCTCATCACGTCACTCCCCTCCTTAAGACCCTACATTGGCTCCCCATTCGTGAACGAGCCCAGTTTAAACTAGGATGCATCATTTTCAACGCCCGCTCCGGTTCAGCCCCTGCCTTTATCATTTCTGAAATTCACTCTTATGCTCCCCCCAGGGAGCTGCGTTCCTCCACCCAACAACTGCTCCTAGTTCCCCGATTCAAACGCAAAAAGTGGGGTGGTTCCAAATTTTCCACACTTGCCCCCGCCTTTTGGAACTCCCTCCCGGTTCATTTAAGATCCTGCCCCCAGTATACACTCTTTCGCAAGGCACTGAAAACTTTTCTTTTTACACAAGCCTTTTCCTCTTAAACCCCCCTTTCCATGCTCCTATCTCTGACGCCTCAGGGGTCTCAGTACAACACAGCGCCATGAAACCGCTAGGTGTACGTGCGCTTAAGAAATATTTTAAACTCAAACTCAAACTCTTAATACAAGGGAATGACTGTGGAATGTAACCATACATGTGTACACACTGGAATTACTAGATGATGTAACCTCCACAGCCAGGAAACGTAGCTGTGTAAATGTCCCTGTAGTATGTAGCTGTATATATCCGGTTACGCTTGCAGTGTGACTACCAATGTCAAAGGTTACAAGGAAGCCTGACCGCTTAATTCTAGATTCTTTAGGAGTGTGGAAATGTCATTAAAGACTGTTACACACCCAGGGAATGTAATTGCAGATGCCTCTTAAGCAGCTATTGTACATTTCTGCCGACCCATGGGGTGTTAGCGCAGCTGTTTGGGAATGTGCAGTGCTGCTGTGTTATTCAGTAGATGTGCAGAGGCGGGGCAGCTGTGGGAACGAGGTTAGACAACTCGGGCAATGAGTAGGTAAGTAGGTGATTGGCCTATGGGGAATGACTGCCCGAATGCTGACTGACCAGCTTTGGAAATCTCAACTGATCATTGATTCAGAGAGCAGACCATGCTGCCGAGAGGAGGGAGGGGCAGGAGGAAGGAGGGGGCAAGCAGCCATGAAAAGGGAATACTGTGTAACCTATGCTTCGAGCCTTTGCTGGCTCTTGGACTTATGCCCTGGGGCTCTGTGTATGTGTGTGTGGCTCTTTGTGTGACTCTGTGTGTGGCTGTGTGTGTGTGTGTGGCTGTGTGTGTGGCTCTGTGTGTGTGTGTGTGTGGCTCTGTGTGTGTGTGGTTCTGTGTGTGTGGCTCTGTGTGTGTGGCTCTGTGTGTGTGTGTGTGTGTGTGTGTGCCTCTGTGTGTGTGTGGCTCTGTGTGTGTGGCTGTGTGTTGTGGCTCTGTGTGTGTGTGTGTGGCTGTGTGTGTGTGTGTGCCTCTGTGTGTGTGTGTGTGGCTCTGTGTGTGTGGCTGTGTGTTGTGGCTCTGTGTGTGCGTGGCTCTGTGTGTGTGTGGCTCTGTGTGTGTGTGTCTGTGTGTGTGTGTTGGTGCAAATGCAATAGGTCTCGCATTTGCGAGAGATTAAGATGTTGGCCTTGTAAATGACAATGCCATTTATTTATCTGTTTTCAAAACCAGCACATAAATAAAAATGTTGTCATTTACAATGCCAATAGATCTAACTTTTGCAAAGGTGAGACTGTTGCATTGTAAATGCTTGTTTCAAAATTCTTTAAGGGGTTAGGGTGTATGTAACTTTAGTGTTTCAGGTACCTCGAAACAGTGCAGTGGATGACAAAAAAGAATAGTCAAAGCCGCAAACTGTTGACTTTCTGACTATGATGGATGTGCCTTTTTAATTCCTGATGTGTTCAATACTGAATAATGGTGCTAACATTTTTAATACGTTTAATATGTTAATTTGAAATAAGATATCAAAAATTCTATTGACGTCTGTAAAACTGAAGATATGCTTTTATTATTAGAATGATTATAGTATTTTAAGGTACTGTTCGTTCTACTTTTGAACTAAGTACAAACTGAGGAAGGAACAATAATAACCGTATTAATGTGTTTGCTCTTTTCATGCTATGGAAATATGGATCATAGACATTAGGTAGTGAATTTGAATTTTTGCAAATTTCATTTCAACCAGTTTCTTTTTTCCTAGGTGTCACAGTTTAGACACTTTACATCTTTCTGTGCAAAAAATCCATCCGGTAGAGAGTACTGATTTCCTCTAACCCAACAGAGGGCAGGCCCTGTGACGGCAGCAGGAAGCTCTGTCTAATAAAAACAAGCATTAGCAATGCAATAGGTCTCGCATTAGGAAAGTTTGAGCTATTGGTTTTGTAAATGACAATTTTTTTATTTGTGTTGGTTTTGAAAATAGCGAATTTAATAGTTTTGTGATTTACAATGCCAATAGTTTTAACTTTTGCAAATGTGACACCTATTCCAATTCCAATTCCAAAAATTCTTTATTTCGGCCACATAGGCCATAAAAGATGCAATAAAATACAATACATATATTTAAAACACAGTATTTACATATAAAAGATTCTACTGGACCCGCATGGGGTGGGGAATACAAGGTAGTACCAGTTCAGCGGGACATTTTCTTCCTTATTATCCATGCTGCCATTAAAAATTTTGAAACAGCAAAGACAATATGGCCCAGAGTGTTAGTTTTCATGACCCTGTAGGCCTGTAAGTACTTCCTGAAGCCCAGGTTCCGACACAACGGTGCTATCCAGCGCTTCCTGGGACTCTGGTAAGCGTGGCAAACAAACATTATGTGTAGGTCATCTTCATCCTGGGCTTTACAGCATGGGCAAAGTTTGTCACCCCCTATGGACCATTTGTAGGTGAATACTTTGGTGGGGAGTGTACCAAACCTCCATTGCAGGAACAATTTCCTCGCCAAGAGAGGAAAAATAAAATCCATAAAAGGTTCAAAAACATAAGAATTTTTGGATTCCATAAAACGTCCCGTCAAGGTGCCACTATTATGAGCGTTATCCATGTCGGCGAGGTTTTTGTTTTTATACAGCTGGGCAAGAGTTTTACGCGTAATCCTTTGACAGCCCTGAGCTGGATCATCCCATAAGTCTGGCAAGTTCAAGCTAAACAGTTCCGTCTTGATAAAAGCCAGCCAGGGAATTTTGCTGTTAGCATTCAGCCTCATTACATGAATAAGGTCCTGTCTATAATGATACAGTTCCTCGGTGGTCCATATCCGATGCCAAAACTTCACGGGTTTCGACAGGAGATCTTCAGCAATAGAGGGAAGGCCCAGGTCTAGTCTTAAGGGGAGGAGTGGCGTACCTTGCGGGAGAGCAAGTAAGCGTCTCAGAAAACTATTTTCCACACCTGCCAAAACCTTCCCTGCTTTGTGTCCCCACAACTCACTACCATACATGGCTGCTGCCTTCGCTTGGGACCTGTATGTTTCCAGGGCCGGGCTTACAGGCTTAAAGGTGGACTTATTAGCCACCTTCAGGAGTGCGCCCGATAGCTGGGATAGTTTCAGCCTGGATCTCGCTATCTGACAGTCCCATGATAAGTTTTCTTGGAGTGTTACCCCCAAATATATAAAGGTCGAGACCCTCTCAAGACTAACTTCCCCCAGTTTAGGATTGGGTCTAGTTTTGGTAGGGGTGTTGAAGATCATGAACTTAGTTTTTTCCGTGTTCACCTCCAGCCCATGTTGGCGACAGAAAAGGCCAAAACCATTCACAATCCTCTGAATCCCCATGGGGGATTTGGAAAGCAGGAGGGTATCGTCAGCAAACATTATTGCCGGGACCCTCCTGCCTGCCAGAAGCGGGGCATCATTGTCCTTAACAGTGTCAAGATGTTGAATGACGCTGTTAATGAAAAGACAGAACAGGGTCGGCGCCAGGACACAGCCCTGTCTGACTCCTCGACGGACCGGGAATCTGCCCGAGAGCTTACCATCCCTCCCACACCTCACTTGTGCATAGTTGTTCTCATGCAACCTGATGATAATGCTAAGGAGGTGGGGGGGTACTCCTAGCTTTTGCAAAACCTCCCATAGTTTCCCTCTAGGGACTAGGTCAAAGGCTGACCTCAGATCCACGAAGACCATGTACAGTCTTCCTCCCTCTAACGTTACCGTCTTCCAATATAGGAGAAGGAGGCGGAAGATCTGGTCCATGGTCGACGTGTTCTTTCTGAAGCCAGCCTGGAGGGGGCTCATGATGTCATTGTCCTCCACCCAGTCCAGGAGATGGTTAAGGATAAGGCGCGCAAAGAGCTTTTGGGGTACATCTATTAGGCTAATAGGCCTGTAGTTGGCGGGGAGCAGAGTGGATCCCTTCTTGTGGATCGGAACAATCTCTGCCCCCAGCCAGGACCCGGGGATTGCCATACCTCCTAGAATGGCATTGAAAAGGATGAGAAGGTATGGACCCCAGATGTCCGGGTGATGCCTGAAAAGATCCCCGGGTAACCTATCCAGACCTGGCGCCTTCCCCAACGATAAATGCTCCAGGGCCGCCTCCACTTCCCCCAGTGTGACACCTATAGCATTTGTATGCAATGTGTTGTATTTATGTGACTTAGATGTATTGATATTACAAATAGAAATAGCTTTATTTTTTTTAAAGAATTAATACTTTAACTAAAAGTTATTGTAATTTATAATGACAATAGCTTAAACTTTGGCAAATAACTTTTGTGAAGATTCTGTTCATTGTATGTTATTGTGACGAAAATCCAGGAACAGAAGTGAAATATTTACATCTTTTTGTGACATTTGTAATAAAGCTTGAAACATTGAGAGAACATATTTGAACCAGTTGTTGAATGGTTGCACAGATTGATGCTGTGGTGGCAACGAGTGTCGCCCCAGTCTAACAGAGTCCACAGGGCTTTGCCCCAGCATTTCATCAGCATGGGGAACGGATTGGAAAGTACCAGCAAAGTCATGAAGACAACATGGGAGCAGCTGAGTACATCACAGCAGTCAGTCAACTACAATCTTTAGTTTGAGCATCCAGTGCCACGAGGCCACTGCTGGTTCTAGCAGCTAACTGAGCTCCGGTTGGCCATATAAACTGGCCATCCATATTAACAATTTAATTCATTGCACATATGAAGACAATATTAAATGTTGGAAAATATATCCTCTGTTTGGGAGCGCTTGACCCCCGGAATTTCCTAGTGCTTGTTGGGGATAAAGTAGGAACAATAACAGCTCGCATACACCATGCCCACCGGCAGCCTTGGAGTGGCACTGCCCATGGCCGCCCTCAACATTAGTAGGCCTCTGTAAACATCGAGGCAGAAGGGGATGGCAGGAGAGGAGTGACATCACTGCAGAGAGGCCATTCTGTTTGTGCCACCCAGGGCCGGCTTTTGGCATGGGCGAGCGGGCTCCATGCCCAGGGCCCAGGCTTCAGAGGGGCGTAAGGAGCTGTCTACATTAATGTCAACAGAGACCCTGCCTCTGGCTCCAGGGCTGCAGACCTGTTTTGTTTTTTAACACCCTATCAGCCTGTTTTTTTGCCCTCCTATCTCCTTCCACCCCCTGCTGCCACGTACTATTAATCCCCCTCCAACCAACAACTTGGCACCAGGGCGAGATGCAAATCGGTGCATAATTCAGGTGAGTGGGGTGGCGCAGGGATCTATTCAGAGGCCAGACACTACTAATGCAATCCTTTAGGGGATGACCTCTGAACCCAGGGGCTCCCGCTGCCTCGTTTTATTCACCAGCTGGAGGGCGCCAAATGCATCTCCGCCCAGAGCGCTACCCTGACAAAGACGGGCTCTGGAAGACAAAAGAGTGATAAATGCAGAGCATTCAAGGCACAGACAAGCATTGGTACTGGGCAAGCGTCCCATGCTTCCGGTGACGACACCTACACAAGAACAGCAGCTCGTTGCCGACTCATTTGCACTTCTGTGCAGCGCTGGGTGTGAAGTTACAGGTGTCACGTATGTTTATGCAACAGCCAACAGCGGGCTCCCTCTCCTAACATTGCAACGGGGGATGCCTTCCATGTTCGTTGCACGGAAAACACCGGCCATATGACCGAGCCGTAAATGTGCGAGGCGGTCAGTGACGTACACACATGTATTTACAACGTAATACTGTGCCAGGCCACGAGGACCTCGAGATATACTCAAACCTTGAGACTGTCGCCAGATTCAGTCTGTCTCCAGCTCCAAACACGCCGAATGCACCAGCCAGGCAGCCCTAGCACCAAGCATTTCCTGCAGTTGTGTGGCGCTTGCAAAGCACATCGGTGAAGTCACCAGCACGCTCGTGGGGAGGGGTCGAGATGTGCAGTGCAGTGATCTCACACGCGACACAAGGGTGGAGATCATTGAACGATGTGCTTAAAAGCTCTTTGAGACCCCCGTGCTGCCGGGAGGGTCCGCCGCCTCACTTCCGACCCGTGCCCCGCCCCCACCCCAAGAGAGGGCCCGGGTGACTCGGCCCCGCCCAGACCCCGGTACAGAGCTGGCCTCTGCTCAGATAGCACCCTGGGCAAAACCCGAAGAAAGCACGGACACTGCGCAAGCGCTAGTTCACCGCCTAGAGCCTCCAAGTCTTTCAGGAGGCGCTAGTTCCAAGTAGGCAATTGTTGTCTTCTTGGAAGTAGTGCCTTGTGATAGAATTTGAGGCTCTAGGCGGTGAACTAGCGCTTGCGCAGTGTCTTTGCTTTCTTCTGGTTTTGCCTCCTGATAGACTCGTGAGCTTTCCACCCTCGTGATAAATTTCAGAGCATGCACAATAAAATGAACGGCTTCTAGGAGCTTGGAGAACAGTCCTGGATTTTGACGAGAACGTAAAATGTACATGCAGAATTCCAAATGGATAATTCTGCACAGTGAATGCCTGTCATCTGCATTGCAACATTGGGATTGGTGACATCACCAACACCGGAGCAGCGGCCAATGGCGCGCTAGCAGGGCGAAGCCCTGGAGGCGGCCGAAGGGCAGGGGCTACGAATCCTGCCCCGCAGCCGCCGTTCCCGCAGCACACCGCAGGTCCCGCCGGAGCAGCAGAAAGTTAGCAGGCTGGAAGTTGTCAGCCTGTCCCTGGTATGGAGCCCCTGGCCGCGTCACCCCCGCCCGCCCATCCATCGGGAGCCGAGGACCCGGCGATTGTCCCCAACAGCAGCGGTGAGGAGCATGCGTGTGTGTGCCTTCGCGTGTGTGTGCGTGCGTGAGCCTGTGAGTGGTGGGGGGGTGTGCGTGAGCACGTAAGTGGTCGGGGTGGGGGGGTGCGTGCGTGGCTGCGTGTGTGTGTGTGCGTGTGTGTGCATGCATGTGTGTATGTGTGTGTTTGCCCACTTCAGGGAATCTGAGGCAGGAGATGTGCACGGCGCCGGCCTGGACGTGCGCGTCCACAGACACCAATCGCCGCACGTGCCCGACCCCAGTCTCAGATTCCCAGGAGGCGGGCAACATTAGTTGTCGAGCTGGAGGCAATGCTTCGCATTGCTTTCTCCAGCTCGACCTAAAAACAGCAGATAATCACGCTCAAATGTGTACATTTCAAACATCCTTCTCTTAAGTATGTTATTTCCCTCATTTCATACAAACCCCTATAGTATAGTAGTTTTTTGTTTTTACATTGGACTGATCTTTCGATTCTATTAAACTATCTTCAACATTTACATTTTCCTTTGGTGTGTTTTTTAATAACCAAAAATGTTTCTTCTTGCTGTGCCTGCTCATGGAAATATGTTTCATCCACCTTTTAAAAATGAAAATGTTATCTCATTAGCAAATGATTTGGGGTAGAGGGGAAGAGGAGACTATGCTCTGAAGTCTCTATCCCTGCAGAAACTCCTGTTAAGGGTCAGAAATATAGGTTCCATAAATATTATGCCACCTGGTAAATACTGGGGGCCAGATTAATCAGGGGCTTGTATTGCCCTTGCATCGCGCAAGCGGCGGCTCCTCCACTCCGCTAATGCAGACGAGCTTTGCCCCACTGTGTTCAAAAGGAAAATAAAATGATAACGCAATGTTTATAACGTTACGTTATTAGCTTTTTATTTTCTGTACAGAGCCCGAGCCAGGTTAGGGCAGGGCGGGGCTTGGCTCTCCTCACAGGGAGGAGGAATGGTTGCTGCACCTTAAGCCCGCATGACGGTTTGGCCAGCCATCTTGGGTCGGCCAGACCGTCATGCGCATGCCACCCTTCTGTATTGCAAGGCCAGGTGAAGAACATGCACAGGCTCCCACTCCCTGTCTGAGCGCCAAACCAGGCCACTCAGACTAATCACGATGCTGCTGTCATGCTGGTGACAGCAGCGTCCTGATTGGCTAGGGGAGCCTATGTGCTTCCTGGAGACTGCAGAAGAGGACTGAGGAGAGGCAGTTAAGTGAGCTTTTCTTTTCTTTACTTTAATTTTGTTTGTAATTCCCCCCTCCTGGGACAATGCAAGTCCTTAAGTGAGATTTACAAAGCCACGCAAAGCTATCTTGCCTGGCCCTTCGTGGTTAGTAAATCTATAGTAACGCGAGGCAGCCCAAGTTTCTGCCTTACGTTACTCGGCACCGGGAAGGCATTACATGGGTGGAGAGCGGATGTTCCTGTGAAACCACTCATGTGTTTTGCCACATTCCCTGATGTACTGACAGTAGTAAAACTGAGGATGCATCAAAATGCTATGAGGTAACCTGCAGCACACTCAGAAAGAGAAGCACAGTCAGAAAGAGGAAAATGCCCCTGAGGATTGTTTTTGTGCAGTTAGTTGTCCCTTACTGCACAAAAACAATCCTGCATGTGCTGAGGCACCCTTACACCATGGAGCAAGGGTGCCTGCCTTGCCGCTTGGCATCCACAATTGCACCAACGCACAGAGAAAGCAGAAACGCACCTTATGATAGTAAATATGGAGGGTCTGCAAGCCCTACTCAGGGGGGCTGCGACTGTTTTACAAAATTAAATAATATTAAATTTGATAAATCGCAATTTAAGGTATTTACAAATAAAGATGCAACATTGAAAATGTGAAAACTTTTTTCCTATTTGAATTTGAACTAAAAAATATCTCAATTTTTGAGCATTTGTTTGGTGTATGCTTGTTCCTATATTTGTATGTATTGTTTTGAAGTTCAAATCACAGAAATTGTTGAGGCAGTGGGACTCTGGCTTCCAATTATGACTCGGTGGGGATCCTTGGATTCCAGTAATGAACCCGTGGGGATCCAGAAAAATTAAACGATAAGAGCCACTGCGCTAAAGGATTTGTTCTCTTGAGGGCAGACAAACCTCATTTGTATTGCCTGTCCTTGGCCACTCCTTGACACTTACATTTCACATATGTAGATTAGTTGATTTTTTTGTTCCAGCTTCTGCTGCCCTCTTGACGCTTGTTACAGGTATATATTATTCTGCATGTGCATAGCTTGCACATATTAAAAATTGAGTAACCAAAAGGATAAGAGCTTTAGGAAGACTAGAGAGAGCAAAGTTTTGGCTCCGCCCCCATGTTGATGCTCCTCCCCAATTTAACAGAAGTTATGTGCTTCCTCTGAGAAAGAGGGCCTATTCTGAGCAGATTATTCTCAATATAGTAGTCCTGGGATGGTTATGTTCATTATGAAAATGTACCGTAAATGCAGTAGGACTAATTTTTTTTTTGTGAAAAGCATATGTTAAAGGCAATATGCCTTTAAGGGTAGATTGTTAATACAGTGGGACGGATTACAAGCAGGCAGACCTGTTGGATGTAATAATTATTGCACCTTATTAAAATCTGACACCAAGGTGTTTGACATTTATTGGGTGCATTAAATATCACATGTTCTGAGTTTTAAAAGAATAACCCAGGGTTTGGTGTTTACCGCAGCCAACTGTGCATGTCCCAGTAAACACCAGGCCTTTCCCCTTGCTAAGTTCTGGCAGGTTGAACTTGCCAAACTCTAATTATATAAATAACAATATAAAAAAAGCATTACACCATTTGTAATTGTGATCCTTGCCAAATGTGTTTCAATTTAATCGTCCCCAACAGTTAAAGTCTGTAGTAAATTATTTTCTAGAGTGGATTCCCACTGATTTGAGTAGCAGACACGGGACGTTGGTTATCCCCACTGACAAATCCTTTTTTTGGGAAATTGCAATAGTTTTTAGGCTAGCCTGGAGTTGGGACTATGGTTCCGCCCACATGTTGATATTTTTCTCTACAAACACTTGGTTGAACAATAGTTGTGTTAGTCTGCCTAAGAAGTAGTTCCATTGCTAATAACTGATAGGGACGTTGTTAATGCAGACCCCAGAAAAAATACCACAGGAACAGGCTTTGGGCCAGATGTACGACCAACAAAATGTACGCATCGCAAATTGCAACTCTTTTGCGAGTCGCAATTTGCGAGACGCAATTTGCCATGTACAACAGTGTGTTTAACACTGTTTGCGATTCCCAATGGGGTTGCAAATTACGAGGGTCATTTATATTAATGAGCGTCAAGCAATTTGTGAGCCCATTGGGAATGGCAGGCCCTCCCGGAATGGTGGCTTGCTGGGCTCAGCAGACCACCATGTTGGGACTGCTTTTAAATAAAGCAGTTATTTTTTCTTTAAATGCTGCCCGTTTTCCTTAAAGGCAAACGGGATGCATTAAAAAAAATAAATAAATAACCTTTTCGTTTCATTTTTTAAGGGCAAGTAGTGGTCCCTGGACCACTGCCTGCCCTTAAAAAATACTTATAGAGACAGTCACAAAGTGGAAGGGGTCCCATGGGGATCCCTTTCAAATTGCGACGGCATTACCACCCTCTTGGAGAGGGTGGTAATTTGCAAGTGTTTTGCGACTGCAATTGCGGTCGCAAAACATTCATACATGGGTTAGGGAGTCGTTATTTGGAAGGGAACGTCCCTTCCAAACAGCGAGTCTCAAAACACTTTTTTGCGAGTCGCAATTCATTTGCGACCCGCAAAATTGTGTTGGTACAAGGCCATACCAATTTTAGCATGCGCAAACAGGTTGCTAACCCAAAAACAATACTAACTGGCATATTATTGTGAATTCTCTCATAAATACTATGGGAAGTGATTTTACATTGTACATTCTAAACAAAACACCAAAGGCAGGGTGTTTACATTGAGAACCCTCTGACAAATTCAATACAAATGGGTTTTAAATTGTGAACTCTTACACATTCAGTAGAATGTGGTTTTACATCATTATTTGCATGACAAACACCATAGGAAACAGCCTTACATTTTGAACTATCTGACAAGTACAACAGGAAGGGGATTTGAATTGTGATCTCCGTGCTACAAACCATAGAAGGCTGTATTACACTTTTACTCTTTGACAAATACAGTGGGCCCATTAGCCCAATAGGAAAGTGGTTTAAAATTGTGACCTTTTCTGATAAAAGCAACAAGGAGTTAGTCAACGTCAATAATGCTAATTCTACTAATATGCAACCATGAAGGGTCTTTGAGGCTCAGTTGAAGTGTCATTCACAGGTTGGATCATCCCTCAAAGCATCATACATGTTGTAGAGAGATGTATCCGCTACCCTCAGCTAGTGGCTTTGGTGCCAGGGTCATTCCCCTTTGGATCATCCCACTGGACAACCATTGGTGTTCAAGCAGAGTGACTGATGGCATTTTGCATGGTTACGGCTGACTTCACATTGACAAGGTGCACATCTCCCACCGCCACAGTGCACGCGGAGCAGCCCGCTAAGGAGATGTGAGGTGAGGCTTAAAATACACACAGTGAGGCTGCTGCACAAGGAACCCCCTGATGAGGCTGCTGCGCCAGGAAAATGTCTGCAGCAGGCGCTGGTTTAGCATTTGAAGTGCAATCTCGCAACTAGAAGCATCAAGGCCGTAGCAAGTGGGCGGCGGGGTGGGGAGGGGGGGGGGGGGGGGTCAGATGCCCAACCTGGCCTTTCTTTTGCTTGGCCACCCCAATTGAAAGGCGGGAAAGTGAGTTTCTGTTGTTTTAAAACGTAGTTAAGTTTGACAGTGCACATAAACCGTGGCACGTGTCCCGACTGCTTAGTTGTATTAAAACAGAACAGAGCTCAGACTGTCCAAAGACAACCAGGCGGAGAGAGCGAGGCTGAGGTAAGGGAAATGGGCCCGGGGCTGCCCTGCACGGGCTCACTGAATCATACAAATATTATGTATGCGTCATCATGAGTTCAGGAGGCCGGATCCAGAGCTGACGTCTCAATTCCGTAAATGAGGTCACTGCAGTGGGGTAACAGGCTGCATGAACACTGCTCCTGGATCTCGTGACCAATCTGTGCAGCAGATATCGAGTGTCTGCAAGGACCCGGGTGCAAGGTGAGTGATGGCGGTGCTGGGTCTCTGGCCGGCATACACTTAGATGCCTGTTTTGCGCCGCACGTGAACATAGCAGTGTGCATTACAGCGGGTTTCTGATCTTTCTCTGCGTTTATACCATTGATGATAGGACCCCATATTCGACTAGCGAGATGCGGTGGTAGAGCCTTTTTCTTACTTTGCTCCAGTTTACTGGAACAGCTTATCTCTTCATATTCATCTTTGCCTTGAATACCATAAATTCAGGACAATACTCAAACAATTTCCATTCTAATCGATTTCACCCACTGCTTGTGACTGTTTGCAGAACCAGGATACACTTCGGGGTGAGTGATGTGCCATATTAAATTTAATTAACAACAACATAACAACATTACTGACCCAGACTACCACCACCAGCACATGAAGGCGGCTGCTCCTTGTGACTTACTTTGCACAGAAAGTGGCCAGACAGTAAATTATCCAGCCATTGTGAGTTACATAGTAACCACTACCTGATCTGCTTCTCTTTCCCACTACCTAGCGACGGTTTGAGTTTCTTAGGTGTTGTCTAATTCAACCCTTTCACCCAAAAAAAACTCACTACTCCTTTTGCCCAATATGGATGTTGTTTAGTAGGCCTATTGCAAGCAAGCTCATTAATAAAGTTCTTTGTTTGTCTCTTAAAGAGAAGCATTCTTTTACAGTCACGTCTTAGACTCAAAGAGGAGTGAATGATTGGTAGCCCCTCCCCCCCTTTACCAGTTACAGTGGCGGTAGGGTTTTTGATGGGCCTCTTTTGTCTGCTGTAAAGGTGGGAAGGTGAGTGAGTCAAAGGATGCCTGGATGGGTGGATATGTGAGTGATGGGTAGGTGAGTGCAAGGGTAGATAGGAAGCTGCATGAATGAATGAATGAATGAAAAGATGGATGTAAGGATGAATAAGTGAAAGGCAGGGATGATGTATGAATGGAAGTATGGATGTGTGAAAGAGTGGATGGATGGATGATAAGAGAAAAGATGGATGGATGAGTGAGTGACAAGATGGCTGATGAGTGAAAGGGTAAATTGATGGATGGATAAAGAGAATGGCTGATAGAAGGACGGATTGAATGTATGGATGAGTGAAAGGGAGGATAGATGGCTGGCTGAATAAAAGGGTGATGGGTGGATGAACCTGCCCTGGCCAGATATCCCAGATCCACAAGACCGGCACCTGAGGAAGATCCTTCTCCTACCTCGCCATCAAAACCTGGAACAGCCTGACTCTCCACCTCAGGCAATCCCTGTTACTGACACCATTCAGGGAGGATCTCAAGACCTGGCTCTTGGACTGAAACTCGGACCTGCACAGCCCCCTCCCCGACCTCCCCACCAGCGCCTTGAGACTCTCACAGTGAGTAGTCGCGCTTAACAAGAACTGATTGGTTGATTGATTGATTGATGGGTGGATGAGTAAAAAAGAGGATGAGTAAATGGATGGATGGATGGATGAGTGAGTGAAATGGTGGATGCATGTGTGAAAAGATGGATGGGCAGATGCATTGATGAATGAGTGAAAGGATGAATGTAAGGATGTATAAGTGAAATGGAGGATGAATGGATGAGTGAAAGTGTGAATGGATGGATGAGTGAAAGGATGGATTGATGGATAGATGGATGGGAGAAGGATGGAAGAGTAAGTGAAAAGATGGCTTGATGAGTGAAAGGGTAAATGGATGGAATTATGAGTTGATGCGTGGCTGGGTGAAAGGGTGGATGAGTGAAAGGATGGATGTAAGGATGGATGTAAGGAAGCATGAGTAAACGAAAGGATTGATGAATGAAAGGGAAGAAGGATGACTGGATGAGAGCAAGTATGGATGGTTAAGTGAGTGAGTAAAACAATGGTTGATTGAGGGAAAGGGTAAATGGATGATAGATGAGTAGATTGATGGAATAAAGGGTTGGTGGATGAGTTAAAGGATGGGCGGATGAGTGAAAGGGACGATGAATGGATTGAGTGAAAAAATAGATGATGAACAAAAGGGAGGATGGATGATAGAGTGAAAGAAAAAATGGATGAGTGCAAGTGTGGATGGATGAGTGAAAGGATGGATGAATGGGGGATGGATAAGTGAAAGCATGGATGACTGAAAGGATGGATATGTTAATGTATAGGTTTGAAGATAGATGGATAGGTTTGCATATAAATGGTCAGACGGATGGAAGGAATGGTGACAGTCTGAATGTTGATTCAAAGGCTGAATGGATGACAGAATGTAAAGGCGAAATGGTGGTTATCAGCGGTTGGGTGTAAAGAAGAAAAGATGAATGGATAGATGCTCGGATACTAAAGACAAGCAACCTCTTCTGTGGAGGGTCTTGATGATTTGCTTGGTGCCATAAGAGCTTTGGTTCAAAGCGGGGAGTATTTAATTTTCAGGCTACTCCCTTGAGGTTGTTCAAAAGGTTAACTCATGCTCAGATATACTGCTGTCCTTGTCTTGAATACCATTTAACCTGTCCCGGGAGACTGCAAACAGGTTTTGTGCAGCAAACAGATCACTGATTTGAAACTATCGAGGTAGCAAATTGCCTTTGCATTTTTGTAATTGCAGAGTAATCCAACAAAATATTGGGACTTGAAGTTCCAGAATACAAGAGAAACAAGCACTGGCGTTGCCAATAGGTTTCGCATTTGGAAAGTTGGAGCTATTGGTTTTGTAAATGACATTTTATATTTATATATCATTATTGGCATTGTCAATAATATATAAATATAAAATGTCATTTACAAAACCAATAGCTCCAACTTTCCAAATGCGAAACCTATTGGCAACGCCAGTGCTTGTTTAAACAGTGTTACCCAACCTCATAGTGTTTATGAGTTTAAGTGCTAGGCCTTCTTCCACAGCCCCACCCCATCGGTGATATAATAAAATATGTATTTCCATCCTGTTATATATGGTATAAAGACGCCGTTCATGTGCCAACTCCTAAAAGATTAATTTTGATAAGCATTAATATGCGATAATGAGCTGCATCGCTAAATTTTTATAAGGTCCCAAAGGCGAGAACGAATGCATTGGAAATGCTTGTTTGTGATGGAGCTAAATGTGGCGGAATAACAGCCTTCTGGGGCCATCACTTGGGAACTTCGGGTGTGCCCGTGCAAGTAGAAATAACGACAAAATATATATAAAATTCAATTACGTTACTGTACTCATTATTCAAAACTTTCCTAACAAGTCAAGACAATTATCAGGTATTGCGTTGGATTGATAAAAGTTAGTATGTATACAAAGAGTCCCAGAAGATAGAATAGGGGCACGGGTGTGTAAATAAAAGGATACATGCATACCACAAACCCTATTCAATGTCAACAGATGGCAACATTAAAAGGCAAGCCCACACAAATTATGTGTAATTAAATATTTTTGAAAGATCGTGAAGGTTTTTATGGGCGACTGATTCCACAGAAGTCCATGTGAGGCGCTTGGACTGGGTAAAGACTCAAACGACGGATAAACTCTGTCCCCTCAAAAAGATGTTCAGTAGATGACCGAGGTTAATCTAAGAACAGTAATCTAAGAAAAGAAACTAGTTGAGGCGTATTATCCCCTGCATTACAGAATTTGAGGACCGAGTGGCACGGAGTTGGCACTTCGTGGTTTAATACTATGAGCCACAGTGTACTGGCGCTGCAAATAGTTGATGTCGGTACTACACGTGGGGGCAACGAGGGGTGTGGGAGGGGCTGGAAAGCGTCACAGTACAAGGAAGGAGGAAAGGAGGCACGTGGGGTGTGCCAGAGAAGTTTAGAGGGGTCGCGGGGGGAACCAGTGAGTAGGAGGCGATAAAGGAAAAGGATATGGAGGCATAGGATCCCCTTCCCCCGCGGACCACTCTGTTTGTTTTCATTACCTGACGCCGAGGCTCCCTCAGCCAATCACGGACTGCAGACGTTTCCAGTGCAGCTCAGGCCCCCTCTTCTCCCTCTCGTACTGACTGCGGCTCGTTGCCTTCCGGTTCAGTGGGAATCGGGCAGCACCGGGGCACGAGCGCAACCTGTAACGGCCCGGTCCAGTTATTGCCGCTCCGGCTGCATCTCTCGGTAGGCCGCGGGGCTCCAGTGCCTAGCTAGGCCCGCTCATAGACAGAAAGAAAAGACTGCAGGCCTTAGCATGCGAGCCCGGCGGACATCTTGAAGTTCATAGACTATTCCGGTAACAATCGTTACTGAGAGGCTGGCATGTCTTAGTAACGCCCTCCTTGTGTATGCACATTTACGTTTCTTTTCATATTTACACAACTTTTATGTGTTGACGTATATTATAACCGTTTTATCTGTATTCAGTATTATTTTTCCAACGCATATGGTGTGGAAAACCAATTGTTCCTCAGCATTTAATTTTTTGGAAGGAAGTTATTTGGGCCGTTTCATTATTTTGAAAGGCAACCCGTGCTTTTTCAATACGGCCGCTTCCCCTAAATATTTTGAGCTGCATTCGTCTGTAGACCTTGTAGTACCTCGCTATTTAGTCCGTCGCCTGTTTTTAGACCATTCTGTCCTTCATGCTCGTAATGTTCTTTCGATATTAGTTTGCGCCACCCAAGGATGGTTTTAAGGCGATGTATGGCCAAGAGCACATATGGTTACAGATGACACAGAACACTTGACATGCATTCATAATCTGGTTCCTTATAGCCGTGCAACAAATTAGCATGAGATGCACTTATAAACACAGCCCTGTCAAGTGCCACGCATCATGCGTTACACAGGTCGAGATTCCGAATACTATAATGGGACTCTTTCACTATTTTGACAGGGTTGTATAGACCCGTGCTTGAAACAGAAATATAAAAGTACTGGTGCTGTCTCAGAGTACATGTTTACAAATGAGAAATACAGGTACTCTCCAATCACAATAGTTAACCGCCCTTTCAAATAAAACAAGTCAGATCCCGGGCCGGCAGCCAATCACAGCGCGGCCCGGGGAATGACGTCACAGAGGTGTCCCAGGCCGGCAGCCAATCACAGCGCGGCCCAGGACAATCAATCAATCAATCAATCACAGCATTTATATAGCGCACTACACACCCAAAGGGTCTCAAGGCGCTAGGGGAGGGGGGTCCGCTACTGCTCGAACAGCCAGGCAGCAGGTGAGGCTCTGAGGCAGAGGAGGAGAGGAGCGTGGGGGCGACCAGGCCGAGGGCACAGTGGTCGCTGACACACAGCAACAAGGGGGCGGGCTTAAAAAAAGAGTCAGAAACGCCCACGATTCGCGTTCTGACCGTGAAAAAGTAATTGACAATGATGTCTTCCAATGGCTAGCCTCCATTTATGGAGCTAGCCAATGGAAGAAGAGGAGTGTTCAAGTCCCCCATACTGTAAACAAAAGCTTTCGCCCTGGGCGGAGCACCTGCTTCGCAGGTGCTACGGCCAGGTCGAAACCTAAAAAGTTACTGGATGAGGTACTCGTACAAGAAACTGGAAAACGTTTGAACACTGTTTTTTTGCAAAGAAAAGAGAGGGCCCCTCCCCATGGCAAGTCAGTGCAGCCAATCTGTAATGTTGCAAGATATTTGTTGTGTATATGATCATCAACCAGATATGGCACTTGCAGACTTTCTGGTATGTGTATACCGCCTCATCTGCCATTAATATGCATAGCTGGCAAGTTTCCCAGGCCCATGTGTGATGTGCTGCTCCAGTCCAGGTTTTTTCTTTGAATTCTGGAACTTGTAGGCCTGTTTTATAATGGAATAAACACAACTACAAGTCTCAGAAGTCAAAGAAAAAAACTAGACTGGAACAGCACATCAGGCAGGTACCTTGGCAACTTGGCAGGACTGATTATAGGGAATCCATAGGGCATCCTCACTGCCTTTTGCACATTGCTGGTGTGCAGATGTGGACCAGTAATCAGAATACTTTACAACTTCCTTTAAGAGAAAACTGCTTTTCACCAATGCATTTCGAACACTGCTGGACGGAGAAAACAACAGTCAGTGCCAATGATGAACCTATTTTTGGTGGTTCCTCGAAATAACCCTGAGCTTAGGCACTACACTCTCTTGAATTCCCTATAAATCTATACAATCTATAAAGAGTTAGAACATGTATACCTTTCTGAGTCTGATGGACCTCTTGCTGGCTTCCTCATGCTTTTAGTCTAACATAATCCCACCCTCATGGAGCCAGTTTGGTTTTATACGTTTTGTTGGCTTTTTGCGCTCTTGTATCCCTCTCCACTTCTTTCATTTACTTTAGGGCCCTCCCTTATCTTTTGAAGGAATCTTGGGTATTTTCTTCTTCAAAGAAGGACCCTTACTCTGTAAAGCAGTTATTCAAGCACAGCTGTGCAGCTCTGGTCCCTAGGACACCTGCTGACATGGATTAAAGAGACAATTTTAGAAATTATTGGGGAGAGACAGTGAAATATGGTAAGTTATGAGAAAAAGGGAAAATGAAGGCAAAGAACTTGAGAAGTTGTAGGGAGAAGTATAAGAATTGGCTTGGTAGTTTGGTCTGCCCTGTTCCCATGATGCACTGGGCCAGGGTCAGACTAATTTGCATATAGCCAAGTTCTGAGCTGGGATGGTGCAGTGAGCTAAAAAACGGTGATGGATCAAGCCCTGATCTTTGGACTGGATAAGAGTGGTCTGCTTAATTCAGACACTCTGTTCATCACCACCCCCTTTTCTGAATCATTTTTGTCCACCATAAGCGTGGAAGGGTATACTCTGATGTGAGTCCCTAGCTCATTGCACCATCAGGATTTAAGCAAGCCGGGCCGAAGACGGCTGAAATGCCAGAAACTGGTCCCCGGTAGCTGTTTCCTTCCCAGTATAAGATTTGGCTTGGTAGTTTGGTCTGCCCTGTTCCCATGATGCACTGGGCCAGGGTCAGACTAATTTGCATATAGCCAAGTTCTGAGCTGGGATGGTGCAGTGAGCTAAAAAACGGTGATGGATCAAGCCCTGATCTTTGGACTGGGTAAGAGTGGTCTGCTTAATTCAGACACTCTGTTCATCACCACCCCCTTTTCTGAATCATTTTTGTCCACCATAAGCGTGGAAGGGTATACTCAGATGTGAGTCCCTAGCTCATTGCACCATCAGGATTCAAGCAAGCCGGGCAGAAGACGGCTGAAATGCCAGAAACCGGTCCCCGGTAGCTGTTTCCTTCCCAGTATAAGAATTGGCTTGGTAGTTTGGTCTGCCCTGTTCCCATGATGCACTGGGCCAGGGTCAGACTAATTTGCATATAGCCAAGTTCTGAGCTGGGATGGTGCAGTGAGCTAAAAAACGATGACGGATCAAGCCCTGATCTTTGGACTGGGTAAGAGTGGTCTGCTTAATTCAGACACTCTGTTCATCACCACCCCCTTTTCTGAATCATTTTTGTCCACCATAAGCGTGGAAGGGTATACTCAGATGTGAGTCCCTAGATCATTGCACCATCAGGATTCAAGCAAGCCGGGCCGAAGACGGCTGAAATGCCAGAAACCGGTCCCCGGTAGCTGTTTCCTTCCCAGTATAAGAATTGGCTTGGTAGTTTGGTCTGCCCTGTTCCCATGATGCACTGGGCCAGGGTCAGACTAATTTGCATATAGCCAAGTTCTGAGCTGGGATGGTGCAGTGAGCTAAAAAACGGTGATGGATCAAGCCCTGATCTTTGGACTGGGTAAGAGTGGTCTGCTTAATTCAGACACTCTGTTCATCACCACCCCCTTTTCTGAATCATTTTTGTCCACCATAAGCGTGGAAGGGTATACTCAGATGTGAGTCCCTAGCTCATTGCACCATCAGGATTCAAGCAAGCCGGGCTGAAGACGGCTGAAATGCCAGAAACCGGTCCCCGGTAGCTGTTTCCTTCCCAGTATAAGAATTGGCTTGGTAGTTTGGTCTGCCCTGTTCCGATGATGCACTGGGCCAGGGTCAGACTAATTTGCATATAGCCAAGTTCTGAGCTGGGATGGTGCAGTGAGCTAAAAAACGGTGATGGATCAAGCCCTGATCTTTGGACTGGGTAAGAGTGGTCTGCTTAATTCAGACACTCTGTTCATCACCACCCCCTTTTCTGAATCATTTTTGTCCACCATAAGCGTGGAAGGGTATACTCAGATGTGAGTCCCTAGATCCTTGCACCATCAGGATTCAAGCAAGCCGGGCCGAAGATGGCTGAAATGCCAGAAACCGGTCCCCGGTAGCTGTTTCCTTCCCAGTATAAGAATTGGCTTGGTAGTTTGGTCTGCCCTGTTCCCATGATGCACTGGGCCAGGGTCAGACTAATTTGCATATAGCCAAGTTCTGAGCTGGGATGGTGCAGTGAGCTAAAAAACGGTGATGGATCAAGCCCTGATCTTTGGACTGGGTAAGAGTGGTCTGCTTAATTCAGACACTCTGTTCATCACCACCCCCTTTTCTGAATCATTTTTGTCCACCATAAGCGTGGAAGGGTATACTCAGATGTGAGTCCCTAGCTCATTGCACCATCAGGATTCAAGCAAGCCGGGCCGAAGACGGCTGAAATGCCAGAAACCGGTCCCCGGTAGCTGTTTCCTTCCCAGTATAAGAATTGGCTTGGTAGTTTGGTCTGCCCTGTTCCCATGATGCACTGGGCCAGGGTCAGACTAATTTGCATATAGCCAAGTTCTGAGCTGGGATGGTGCAGTGAGCTAAAAAACGGTGATGGATCAAGCCCTGATCTTTGGACTGGGTAAGAGTGGTCTGCTTACTTCAGACACTCTGTTCATCACCACCCCCTTTTCTGAATCATTCGCCCTGGGCGGAGCACCTGCTTCGCAGGTGCTACGGCCAGGTCGAAACCTAAAAAGTTACTGGATGAGGTACTCGTACAAGAAACTGGAAAACGTTTGAACACTGTTTTTTTGCAAAGAAAAGAGAGGGCCCCTCCCCATGGCAAGTCAGTGCAGCCAATCTGTAATGTTGCAAGATATTTGTTGTGTATATGATCATCAACCAGATATGGCACTTGCACACTTTCTGGTATGTGTATACCGCCTCATCTGCCATTAATATGCATAGCTGGCAAGTTTCCCAGGCCCATGTGTGATGTGGTGCTCCAGTCCAGGTTTTTTCTTTGAATTCTGGAACTTGTAGGCCTGTTTTATAATGGAATAAACACAACTACAAGTCTCAGAAGTCAAAGAAAAAAACTAGACTGGAACAGCACATCAGGCAGGTACCTTGGCAATTTGGCAGGACTGATTATAGGGCATCCATAGGGCATCCTCACTGCCTTTTGCACATTGCTGGTGTGCAGATGTGGACCAGTAATCAGAATACTTTACAACTTCCTTTAAGAGAAAACTGCTTTTCACCAATGCATTTCGAACACTGCTGGACGGAGAAAACAACAGTCAGTGCCAATGATGAACCTATTTTTGGTGGTTCCTCGAAATAACCCTGAGCTTAGGCACTACACTCTCTTGAATTCCCTATAAATCTATACAATCTATAAAGAGTTAGAACATGTATACCTTTCTGAGTCTGATGGATCTCTTGCTGGCTTCCTCATGCTTTTAGTCCAACATAATCCCACCCTCATGGAGCCAGTTTGGTTTTATACGTTTTGTTGGCTTTTTGCGCTCTTGTATCCCTCTCCACTTCTTTCATTTACTTTAGGGCCCTCCCTTATCTTTTGAAGGAATCTTGGGTATTTTCTTCTTCAAAGAAGGACCCTTACTCTGTAAAGCAGTTATTCAAGCACAGCTGTGCAGGTCTGGTCAATAGGACACCTGCTGACATGGATTAAAGAGACAATTTTAGAAATTATTGGGGAGAGACAGTGAAATATGGTAAGTGATGAGAAAAAGGGAAAACGAAGGCAAAGAACTTGAGATGTTGTAGGGAGAAGTTGAACATAATAAAAGGAAAGGAGCTAATAGAATGCATATAGATGAACAGAAAGGGAGACAAATGAAGGGGAGAAGGGCAGAGAGTCTGAGGCAAGATTTTTCTATTAACTAGGCTACATTTTAGAAGAAAATTCTGTAAAGGAGTATTTTTTGAGCACCTCAAGAACTTTGTGATCTCCTGTCATAGGGGCCGATTACGATGGTGGGAATTCCGTCACCGCTTGGCCGGCCGTGAGGACCGCCAGCCCGGCGGAGCTGGAATTCCCACCATCACCCTTAGAATTCCCACCGCCAAATTAGGATGACGGTGGGAAGGGGAAAGGTACCTCGGAAGACCGAAAGACCGAAAGACCTGGTCCTGCAAGGCGGGCCTTTTCCGCCCGCCTTCCAGGACCAGGTACAAGGGGTCTATGGGGGTGGTGCCGTGCAGGCACCGCCGTGGGCATTATGATGCCTGTCTTTTGCGGCGGAGTTCCCGCCGCAAAAAGACAGGTGGAAAATGCCTTTGGGGCCCATTGCGGGCCCCCGGGGGCTAGGGGGGTGGGGTTCTGGATGTGGGGGTACCTATAGTACCCCCCTAAATTTGCATGTACAAGGTGGCAGGCACCGCACAGTACCTGCCACGTTGTACATGCAAATGTAAGACATGTATTTTTACATTGTGGCGGGTGCTGCCACCCGCCACAATGTAAACATACAGGATGTGCCCACCAGTGTGGCAGGCGCATCCTAATTCGTTTTACGGGACCGCCACACCTATGGCGGGCGGTCGCTTTGCCACCTGCGATGGCGAGCGCACTTTGTCCTTCCGCCATCGTAATCGGCCCCTTAGTGTTGAATCCCTAAAAACGACAATTCCAACCTTTCAGTTTTCTGGCTTGATAAATTGAGTACTATTAAATTAGATAATAGTAACACTTATTTTTCGCAATCGTCCTAAAATTCTAGACAGTGATGTTAGGCTTATCGAATAATAAGTTATTATCTTGGAGTGGGTCCTAATGTCACTCAGTGCAGTAATGTTTCCACTTTAGATGCCTCTGTCTAGCTGTGTGGTCAAATTCAAGTGGGTCCTCAATTCGACCTTTTATTAGGCCTGTGTGAAATTTGCCTAATTGTCTTTGTGGAATTTATGCAAAATACTTATCTAGATTTTTTTTATATGTAAGCATGAAATGTGTCCCTTCATCAATTTTAAGACTCTATTTCACACTAAAAAAAAGTGCAAAATATGCAAAGAACAGCTGTTTGCATTCTATTTGTTCTCATTGTCCGTCCCTGTGTTCCCGTAATCATATATTTAGCTGAATAAAATCTGAATTATGAAACATGGTGTAATAGAGTAATATTGGGCATTTTCATTTTGTGTGATATGCGTAATGCAAAATGCAGGAAAATACGTGAGATTACACCATCATAAACACATTTTCGCCGGGGCTACTTTTTTCCATCCCACATAGAGTAAATAAACACCACTGGGGTTATTACTGTCAGCATTGAGAACCCCTTATGAGAGTGACTGCTCACTGCACAAGACAGACATTCCCATAGTGTCCTTGTTGGCATACTCCAGACATAAATTCTAACTTCATGGGGGTTCATCCAGTGAATCATTAAAATTATTCCCATTTTACACGAATGGTCTTTAATAGTCTAAAGATGTGTAGAATTGCCAGAGCACCAGACAATCAGACTGACAGGGAAAAAACAAACTGCATGTATGAACGGTTGCCAGTCTATTCTCAGCCTGTCACTGATGCATAATCTGTGCTGTTTCGGGCGCTGATGCACCCGCACTCTGTTTGGGATCAGGGCAGGAGCCTGTAAACTGAGCCTGCAGCTCTCGAGCCGACCACTGATTGGAAGCAATCAAAAGCCAATCAAAGGCCCTGCGTCACGCTTGCAGCGTGATTACGAGCGTAGGGCGCGTCACACAACCATTCAGCACGTGGGTAGCCACATGTGGGTTGGCTGTTTTATAAGCCTTGGCCCTGTCAATCACTCTGTAAATGGTGTAAGCCCTCCCACCTAAAGGAACAGGAAGCAAGTGAGTACCAAGAGGTAGCCAGAGCAGGACACTTCAGACAGTAACAGTGGCGTAGCCAGAGCATCATCCTAGGCACTATTACAAGCAAGGAAAATGAGGCCATTAGCTGCTGTTTGAGTTGCGAAATAGCAATAACAAATAGCTCAGTGGGCCCCTCAAACTACTGGATCCAGGTGCCATTGCACCTGCTGCAGCTCTGATAGCTGTGTCACTATACGGTAAACATACATAAATATATACACATGTAACATGCTGGGGTGTTTCATTGCAGAAAATGCAGTGTATTTCACAGGGAACCATGAACTCTGGAAAATAGTTCACTGTTCGCTGTGATATATTGGCTTCATTATCATAATGACAGCCCCAACACCTCTGCAGAGCTTCACCACTGTCAGAGCTGCTTGGATTATGAAACAAGGGTGGCCACATTATGCATAAAAGTTATCAAAATTATGAAGCATGACAAAAGCAAACTATGCAGCATTGTGGTGCATGTTTTAGCATTATTTTGAACCATTTGAGCTACAAAAATATGTGGGAAATGATGGCTGTATCAGACTAGTTCCCCATTGTTTTTACTGTTACGCGTTTAGTTTGTAGGATTTAGCTTGAAATCGCTTTTTTATTCAAAATGGACCTACCGGAGACACTGATTGGAATTAGGATGCTTGGGTTTTGTTTACCTTTCATGAATAAACTGTTGATAAGGAAATGGACAATGGTGAATGTCAGTAGCTTTAAGCACTCCTGTGACTGCAGAGTGTATAATTTGCCCCATATTGTACCTAATTTAAAGATAGATTTAAAAAAAGTAATCCTAGCACAACTGAATGGAAATGCTGTCAGAGAATATGCTTCAAAAATTGGATTTTGTATATCATAAATTAGATAAACGTTTTGTATAATTTCGATAACCTTGCCACCTAACCCTAGTAGTCCTGACAATGTTAAAGCTCTGCAGAGTGGTTTGGGGCCTGTCATTATGATGTGGAAAACTATATTTCTGAGAGAACTGTAAAATATTCTCCATATGTATATGTCTTCAATGGTGTGTGTTTGTGTGGGGGCGGGGGGTGTTTGTGTTTGTGGGTAGGTGTATGTGTGGATTGTGGTGTGTATAAGTGTGCATAAGTATGTGTAAGGGTGATTTTGTGATGGAACTACCCCTGGTATCATTTTAGCTCTGGCATAATATAATTGATTCTTGACATATTAAGTGAGCCCATGTCCTGACACGATGAATAGTGATATACAGGTTATAATTGATCCATGTGTGACACTAGTTCCAGTGAGTACTTGATAAGACTGACAAACCAAGATTGAGACCCCAAACATACGTTTGCTAAAAGTGAAACATTTCATAACACCGATAAACTATTGTTTTGGGGGATTGAGTATATTCTCATTAAATGAAAATAATTAATTCAATAGCAAAATTGTGCGTATGTCTTAGAAACTGCAAAACTGAGGATTTGGGACAAACGTTTTGCACTTTTGACTATCAATTTAAAGCTGATATTTAAATGACAATCAGTACTGTAATGTGAGAATGGAGGTTGAATGATTGGTGTAAAAATATGTATGTATATTGTATTTCTATAGCACAAACCAAGACGGGAAGCAGCAGAGGGCTGGCCAGGATCAAAGATAATCATAAAGTCAACAAATGATAGTAGAGATCGCGGGGTTGTGGATGGGTTAAACATTGTGATGCAGTGTTCTTTTAAAGGGCAAATCTTCAACTCTTTCCTAAATTGGATCAAAGTTGGTGATGTCCTAAGGGATGCAAGTATGCTATTCCATATCCTGGGTGCGGTACACAGACAAAATATCGATTTTTTAATATCGATAAGCAAAAATATCGAAGTTTTAATATCGATATACAAAAATATCGAAGGTAAGTAATATCGACAGTCTAAATATCGATATTGGTATGATATCAGTAATATCGAAGTTGTAAATATCGATGTTAATAATATCGAAATTAATAACTTTGATGTTACTAATATCTATTTTTAAATACATTTAGTGTATATTATATTGTATTAATTATGTTTTAATATTTTTTTTAATGTTATTTTATTAAATATTGTGTTTTACTACTGTAGCGGGTTGTGGGTTTATAGGGGAATAGGGTGGGAAGTAATTTAATTATGTTAAATTAATTATTAATTATTAGGAATTATTAATTAATTAATTGAGAATTAATTTTAAATTATTTTTAATTAATTTATTAATTGATAAATATGTTCTGTAGCGGGTTATGGGTTTATAGGGGAATAGGGTGGGAAGTAATTTAATAATAATTAATTAATTGATATATGTTTGTATATATTTTAATTAATAATTAATTGGTAATTAATTTCTATTAATTACTTAATTAATTATTATAATTTTTTTCATATTTATAATGAATCATTAGTTGGTAATTAATTATTATTAAATATTAAAAAAATTAATTACAGTAATTTTTATATATAATTTATTGTTATTCTTAATTAATTAATTGTGCAACATAATATTAATATTTACATTAGATTAATTACAGAAAATGTGCTAATATATTTACTTTATTGTTATTGATAATTAATAATTAATTGGTAATTAAATAATATTAATTAATTTTGGGTACAGGGGTATTTTTAGGGTTCAGGGTCAGTTTTCTGTTCATGGGTACAGGGGTATTTTTAGGGTTCAGGGTCAGTTTTCAGTTCATGGGTACAGGGGTATTTTTAGGGTTCAGGGTCAGTTTTCAGTTCATGGGTAAAGGGGTATTTTTAGGGTTCAGGGTCAGTTTTCAGTTCATGGGTAAAGGGGTATTTTTAGGGTTCAGGGTCAGTTTTCAGTTCATGGGTACAGGGGTATTTTTAGGGTTCAGGGTCAGTTTTCAGTTCATGGGTAAAGGGGTATTTTTAGGGTTCAGGGTCAGTTTTCAGTTCATGGGTACAGGGGTATTTTTAGGGTTCAGGGTCAGTTTTCAGTTTTTGGGTAAAGGGGTATTTTTAGGGTTCAGGGTCAGTTTTCAGTTTTTGGGTAAAGGGGTATTTTTAGGGTTCAGGGTCAGTTTTCAGTTCATGGGTACAGGGGTATTTTTAGGGTTCAGGGTCAGTTTTCAGTTCATGGGTAAAGGGGTATTTTTAGGGTTCAGGGTCAGTGTTCAGTTCATGGGTACAGGGGTATTTTTAGGGTTCAGGGTCAGTTTTCAGTTTTTGGGTAAAGGGGTATTTTTAGGGTTCAGGGTCAGTTTTCAGTTTTTGGGTAAAGGGGTATTTTTAGGGTTCAGGGTCAGTTTTCAGTTCATGGGTAAAGGGGTATTTTTAGGGTTCAGGGTCAGTTTTCAGTTTTTGGGTAAAGGGGTATTTTTAGGGTTCTGGGTCTGTTTTGGGTTTTTGGGGTACAGTCGTACAGGGTAAAAATTAAATAAATTTAAATTAAATCAATTAAATCAAATTACAACATATAAAATTACATTAAATTATTAAGTTTTTAATTTATTTTAAATGTATATGTATTAGTTTTAATTTTTAAATTATGTTTTAATATTTTTATTTAATATTAGTAACATTATATGTATTTTATAATTATTTTAACATCATTATTAATACATTTTAAAAAACGATATTTTTTTTGTTGATATTTTTGTACTACGATATTATTTTTCCGATATTTTTGTACTTACCTTGTTAGGGATAGGATTCCGATATTTTTGACTTCGATATTTTTGTCCCGATATTTTTGTATGTCGATATTTTTAATTTCGATATTTAGTCAGACATTCCCTGGGTGCCTAGAGAGGAAAGGCATGATGCCTTGTTTTTACTTTTCTATACTTCTTTCTCTGCATTCTGATGGTGTCCTGGCTTGGTCCCAACACACTCATCAGAGATTGTGAACTGGTCTGCAGGATAAGTGGAAAGTTGGCCATGATGACTTTGTACATGATGCCGCTAGTGTAAGAGATGAAGTAAGTTTCAAGAGGAAACAATGGAGTTCCCTCGGGATGGAGGTGATGTGATCTTATTTCTTCAGGCCATGGATGAGACAAGCTGCAGCATGTACGATGCCTTAAGGAGTGCCAGTGTGGAGACTGATAGGCGATGAATCAGGAAGTTTCCACCATTGAGATGCAACAGTGCAAGTGCCTGAACAGCAGTTCTAAAGTCAGTTTCTGAAATAAACATTTTCCCTTTCTTTAGAGGCAAGAGCTTTTGCCAGTCCATCTTTGGTTTGTTGGTAGTGCTTTCTTCAAACTTGTAAGAGCACTGTGACCTAAGGAATAGAATGGTGCAAAATTTGTGCCTTTGCTGTGCATACATAAGATTCTGGGATTCCCGACATTTTTATTTTCCCAGTCATGAAAAAGATTATTTGGTATAACCACTCTGCCTCCAAATAGAATGGAGGAGGTAAGCTTTATAAACTTTGCTAGATTACTCAATGCTGTTTAGGACAGGTATATATGCCCCAGCACTATAAAACAGCACCAGATACCATTGCTCTGACATTCTGGATTTACACAAGCACCACAGTGCTCAGATACCCCTAGGGGTGGCAGTGCTGCACTATACAAATGCTGATTGATTGATTTGATTGATTGACACAATTACTGTTTTCACTGCTCTGCAAAGACGGTCTCCCTCTGTTGAATCTTCATGCCACCCTGCATTAATGTTTGCTATATCCTGAGCACATAGGGTATGTGTTTTGGGAGGCAGTACATTTTGTTGTTGTCCTTCAAATCCTCAAGGGCATAGGTGAGCTAAAATGAAGAGGCCCCTGGGTCTATGAAATGTGGAGTAGTGCCATGGGGGTGTCCCTTTTAAAGGATGGTTTCCCTCACCCACCTTCGCGGGGTGAGGAAAATCGTCCTTTCAAAGGGGCACCTCCATAGCACTCCTTCACATTTCATAGACCCAGGGGCCTCCTTGTGGTATTGGAGTCCAAGTCACAGAACTAACCTAAGACAAAATCCTAAACTTAATACCATTTTGGTATTCACAGAAGGCAATTACTCCTTGATGAGTAAGTGCCTTCTGTGAATACCAAAACGAGTAAGTGCCTTCTGTGAATACCAAAATTAGTAACTTACTCATTTTGAGTAACTTACTCCTTTTGGTATTCACAGAAGGCACTTACTCATTGATGAATAAGAGCCTTCTGTGAATACCAAAATGAGTAAGTGCCTTCTGTGAATACCAAAATTAGTAACTTACTCATTTTGAGTAACTTACTAATTTTAAGTAACTTACTAATTTTGGTATTCACAGAAGGCACTTACTCATTGATGAATAAGAGCCTTCTGTGAATACTAAAATGAGTAAGTGCCTTCTGTGAATACCAAAATTAGTAACTTACTCATTTTGAGTAACTTACTCCTTTTGGTATTCACAGAAGGCACTTACTCATTGATGAGTCAGTGCCTTCTGTGAATACCAAAATGAGTGAGTGCCTTCTGTGAATACCAAAATGAGTAACTTACTCATTTTGGTATTCACATAAGGCACTGACTCATTGATGAGTTAGTGACTTCTGTGAATACCAAAATGAGTAAGTGCCTTCCGTGAATACCCAAATGGTAGTACGTTTAGGATTTTGTCTTCAGTTAGTTCTGTGAATCGGGCCCCTTCGTTTTTGGAAAGGGGAGTCGGCCCCTGCTGGTCTTTAAACCTCTTCTGGCCCTCTTTTCATTATAGAGCTAAAATTAAGTGCATAATGCTCTGAACGCAAAGTTGTCCTTTTTGTAAGGGACAGGCTCATTAGTTTGGTAATTTGAACTTATTGGCAATGATGTGTAGAGCTGATCAAAAACTGAAAATAATTGGTCAGGGTCAGATTTTCACAGCAGTATTGGTGGGCACCAAATGGGTACACGCATATGACAAGCATGTGTTCTGGGTCCAACAGTGGTGAGCTGACAACTATATGTTTTTTAAGCTCATTTGTTTGATTGCATTCACAATAAAATTCAATTACACTGCACTGATGATTTTGGCCCAAGGTGCATTAAAATGTACTAGTTACATATATTTACCCTACCTTTACTGGGTGAACCGACAACCACACTACCTATGAAGTCATCTTGAATAAACATCTAGTTTTTACCTGTGTTGTCAAACCATGTGTTATTTGCCATCATTTTGCTGAAAATATTTGGGCAAGGAACCCCAAATCCATTGCAAAGCCATGTTTAAATGATATCCCATTTTGATCAATGTAATTGCTAAATATGTTTTATCATGCAATTTGTACATAAGTTATCATAAAGACCCCTTAGTAGGGGGCTATCATCAAAATGTAAATAATTTTTTTAAACAAATTCTGTCGATAGAAAACCATTACTTTCCACCCCAAACCCCCTCTTGTCATTATATGGGGGTAGTGCCCTGAGAAGCATCCAAGATGCGTTTGCTGCAGGAAGAATCAGTTAAGGACCAAGTCGGTAGCTGGGCTCACGGACTCACGTGTTCTAACATTGCTTCGGAACCATGACGGATTCAATGATATGAACAGAGTTCCAAGCAGTAGTCTGTCTGAGTTTAGATATCTGGTGGTGCTCTTATTCTTCACACACAATGCCCCTCTTCCATGGCAGACCCATTGCCAGAACCACAAGACTATCGACCCTTGAGCGACAGATCAAAGAAAGACATTTGGATTTTTTTTATGGCTGAGTACACGAAAAAGATACCTTTTCATGGGTGTAAACCCATTTATGACCAGTAAAAAGGCTTTGTACATGAACACACGTGTGGGACTGTGCCATGTACATTCCAGAACTTCCATTGTGTTGGTCCAAATAAAGAATAGCATTACAATAATAGAATATTAGTGTTCCTTAGATGAACTTCTTCGATCAGAGTGCCTACCTGTGATTTAAATTCATGTGGTATGTTTACCTCTGTGTATGATGGAAAGTCTGAACTCCGATCAAAGGGAGATCTTTTATCAAAATCTTATCTTGTTCAAGACAATGAAACTGATTGTCTGTTAAAAGAAAGTTACACGTCCAAATGTCCCATGCCCCCAATATTCATGAACATACTTCTAAAACCTTACTCATAACTGCTATAAAAATTTAATAAACCTTGCATTTAGCCTAATTTAATTACTGTATTTAGCACCCTTGCAAATCTTATTTAACTCACTTAAATGTGATCCCTTTACTTTTCCCATTACTTTTCGCTAATGTGTCTGGTAACCTCAACCAAAAACATTACCTTCCTCAAGAAGCCTTTGGGAAGTGAAACTAGGGTTAGCCTGAGATGAACCTGTATTCTGATCCCACTTTGTAATTTACTGCTATCAGGTTACTCTTAGTTCTGAAAACGCACACATTTATCTGAACAGCAAATGAATTCCCCACACCTGAGCTGATAATACTTTTAAATGTTTCCCACCTAGCTGTTGAAGTACTTTTTTAATGTATTCCCCGTGGAACTCTCAAGTGTTGTCTGTTTCAAATCGTATTTGCCTAAGTTAATCAAATGCAAAAAGTACTACAGAAATAATGGAACAACTATTCTCTTTTATAACGCCCCAAAACAGCACAAAGGGTATTTCATCTGCGGTAACAGGGCTGTGACTAGGTACATTTTGATTTTTTTTAATTGCAAAAACAAATAAAAGTAAGAGAGTAAAAGAAAACATACCACTGCATAAACAAAACTATACACTGGCAAAAACTATTTTCAGCCAATGGTTGAAGCAACAAAAGACATTTAAACAGGCCAATGAGTGAAGAGGGCGTGAATTTTTGATGGTGGAAAGGCAGCTAAACCTCTCTCTTGGCTATACCTAAAAATTACCCCACCTGGAGGAAATTTCAAATTAGCTAGATTGATCCTGACAAAGACAGGCCTGTTTTTCCATGTTTCTGCTAGTTTTTTTCATTGATGGAAATATCTCCTCTTTCTTAAGAAATATATATGTAGGGTGAGAATCATTATATCGACAGGCAATTGATTAACTTGCTCTCTTAAGGCCTAGATACTGTTGACTGTAATGGAAAAGTAAAGGAATTAGTTTACTCAATTTCAGCTGCATTGATGGGGATGACAGTTGACCACAGTGGATGGCCTGTTACGGTACTGGTAGAAAGCCAAAAACTCACTTTGCTTGAGATACCTGTCCTAGAATTTGGGAAACATCATTTACTACGAAGGCATCCCCACGCATAATGTTTACCACGGTACACTTACCACGCAAACGTTTTTTCAACGTGGGTGCCTTCCACGACCGTCTTTACCACGAAAGTACGTTCAGCGTGGGTTGGGGGGAGACGTGGTATTCCGTCCAGTCGTGCTGTGGGGGCTGGGGGAGGGTTGGGAGGGGGGCTGGGGGGGCTGCGGGGCTCTCCCCCCCCAAAAATAACAACAATTAAGGAGCGAGTTAGATAAAAAAAAAAAACGCTCTGTGGTATTAATGAAGTAAAAGGAAAGAGCCTCCCCCAAAGACGTGCAGTGTACGTCAAAAAAAGAAGTCCTTTTTTTATTTTGGAAGACGTGTTTTGACGCTTGTTTTCATGGTAGATGGAAGTAAGGGCTGCTGGAGAAAGACGTGCAGGTAAGACGTGGTACAATCCTTCGTTGTAAATTCCAGCGTGGTAAAGCCACTTGCGATGTAAAATTTGCGTGGTTATGCCATGCGTGGAACTTGAAATCGTTGAAAAATCATATATTCCTAGAATTTAGTGTTTACTAGGAAGAGTTAACCTCTTCCTGTTGACTAGCTGACAATTGTCCCTGAATCTCATCCACCCTAACCTTCCATGCATTCACCAGTTGAACCCACCTCCACCCCCACATGATAAAAACGTGCTGCAAATGTTCTACTATATATAGTACCTAATTAACTGAACTCATGGTCTGAGAATCCACTCCATTCCTCTGATCAACCCCTAACAGTTGTCATTTTCACGAACTTTGTATAGATTTCAGATATTTAGAGTGATTTGTTCTAAAAGCTGGGCATAATTATATTGAAGCATTTATGTGTATGAGAAGTCGTTCTACAGGAGCACCCTTTTATGGACTCCTACAAGCCTTTGTAAATCAGCCCAAAACATCCTTTTATTTTGTACTAATTGCATTTTAATATTTCCTGGCTGTTCCCATTTTACTCACAGATGTACATATTTTTGAGCCAAATGAAACAGCCTTGTAAGAGTATGTAGGAGTACTAGAGGAGTACTAGTTTGCATTCTCCAAAATGCCTTTGTGAATAGGCCCCTAAGTGTAAGTTGCCTCAATTTCCCTTGTTATTATATATGTGCTTTATAAATAGTAACATAAGAACAATTATTGTATGATTGCACCATGTTACATTAAAATGAGGATTATACTAAAGGCTGTTTTTAAAATTCCTCTGATGATTCCATTGGGCTACAGTAGGGCTATTGCTTGCCTAAAATACATCTTCCTTTTGAACTTCTGACAGTGACTTTTTCTATTATTCTAATGACTTTCGCAACCAGATTTCAATAAGAAAGAAGTGACCTTTGAATTACACCATTATGAAAAGTTCCAAAAGTAGAAGGAGGTTTACATTGACAATCTACTGATATTCAAAATCAGGTGTTTAGGATTTCCACAGTAAATATGTATTCTATACAGATATGTATAATGTACAGATTGTTTTGGTTGTTCTCTAAGGCGAATTAGCTTATATATCTTTGTACATTCTTGCTGATTTGGTTGCCAGGCGAATAATTACATAGAGATCATTATAGTGTCAGTGACACACAGTGGACTGCTTACAAGCTGTCATGTTTCCAGTTCTACTTTTTTGTGGATTTCAGTGGTGGTTTTTTAGTGTTTTCCAAACCTTTTGAAATTAGCGCTTATCAGTATTTATTATTCAGCTGTCTAACCCCCAAAATAGACAACTGTGTTTTCCAGTGTTGACAAAACATGTTTTTTTGTAGTCAATGTTATATAGCATATATTTAATTTAAAGGTTAATAATGCAGGGATTGTAGTGTTTTCCCATTGGCATTATATCCAGTGGACCAACGTTAGACTGTTTTAAGCACAGAATGTCTGTGTATTGCACTCTCACTCACACTCACATTACCTTTACCACATCTCATTACCTCTCACATTCACTTTGTCAGGACTCTGTCTGGTTAACAGACAGATGCTGAAGGCCTTTTGTTAAATAGGCCTCCAGGCCCAAGAAATACTTTTTGAGAATTCCATAAGCCCTTTTATTGAATCCAGTATCGACTCAGCTGATTTTTCAGTATTGGGGGATTACAATTGTCATTTGGAAAAATTGGAGGACCGTGATACAGCTTCGTTAGTTGATACTATGGCTAATTATGCTTGAGACAAGTAGTCGAGCATTCCACCCACACAGCGGGTCACATCTTAGATGGTATATTTACAACGAACCCGAACGTGAAGGTTTCAGAAGTACTGCCTTTTCTCTGGTCAGACCATAAAGCAATAATGTTTACAGTCAGTACTTCCCAGCACTCGCCGAGACTTTACAACCATGCAGTAATTTAAGGTCGTGACTGGAGGAATCTTGACCCCCTGGCACTACTAATATCCTTATTTAGGTCAAAGCCCGATTTGACTGTAGACGCGAAAACTGCAGGTTTTCATCTTGGATTAAAGGAGTGGTCGATCCTTTAACTCCTGAAAATACCTTTTCTACTAGGTGCAAAAATCTTTCAGAGCCTTGGTTTACTGACAGATTGAGAGCTCAGAAACAAATCTCTAGAATGAAAGAGAGGCAGGGGAGAGCAAATTATGATTCATCAGAAAAGGCAAAATCTGCACAGTCACTTTCTGACTATAAAGAATGTATAATGGAGGAGAAAAGCAAGTACTTCTCTGCAAGAATTCTGAAGGCGAAGAATTCCGGTAAGGAGCTCTTCCAGACTGTAAAAAGTTTCACCAAAATATCAGAGCCCTCTAGGATTGACAGTGGTAAGGAACTCTGTTACACCCTTGCTCGTTTTTTAAGAACAAAGTGGAGGCAGTTTATACACTTATTATGGACAGCGATTTAAACGCAAATGGAAACCAGTCAGATATCACAACACCTTCCCTATCCAATTCTTTTGTTTCCTTTTCCCCGCCAAACGTAGAACAGATTATTCAGTTGGTAAGGACAGCTAATTCTGGGGCTCGATCTGATCTATGCCCCCCAACAACACTTCACCTTGCTTCTGAAATTATTAGTTAACAACTGGTGGCTGTATTCAAGGAGATCATTAGTTCAGGTATTTTTCCTGATGTTAGGAAATCAGCCTCAATTCTCCCACTAATGACAAAAAAACGAATTTGGACCCCTCTGAACCCAGTAGTTATAGACCAATCTATAGACTTCCCTTCCCGGCAAAGGTGTTAGAAACTGCGTTAAATATACAACTTATGTCTTTTATTTTCTCCAATGAATTATTAGATCAATATCTCAATATGGATTCCAGAAGGGACATAGCACTGAGACGGCTTGGGTCATAGCATCTGAAGAACTAAGATCAATCTTGGACATAGGAGGTAAGGCCACCTTGATTCTGTTGTATCTATCGGCGGCCTTTGAATCGGTGAATCCTGAAATACTGGTTAACAGGTTATCAGAGTTAGGGACAAAAGGCACAGCGCTTAAGCCTGTTAAATCATTTCTAACTAATATGGTTCAATCAGTAGAGATGGGAGCGTTTTCATCTGATCAATTCAGTCTACCTTGTGGGGTACCACAGGGCTCGTCGTCAAGCCCTACACTTTTTAATCTCTATGTTATTGGAGATTTTGACTTTTCAGTTGTCTCTTATGCTGATGATACTCAGCTTGTAGTCTCAGTCACTAGTCTCTAGAAAATACTGGCTGATTTAACAATTGTATGACCCAGGTAAATCAGTCAATGTATTCCACATGTTTAAAAACTCAATGGTTGGAAAATAGAGGTAAATTAACAGAACTAATAATGGATTCGAAAAGTAAGAGTGCTGTATTCAAATAAACAAATTCTATGTCAGGACCGGAGGCTTCAGATTATGCTATATCTTCCTTCGCTTTATTAACATAAAGAAACCACAGCAGCTTAGGAAAAGATATAATAAGAACAAAAAATGCTTTAAACATAAAGCATTAACGTAATGTTCAACAAAAAATCAACAACAACTCCCAAGAGTCTCTTTGTCATAATCATAGTCCACAGTCCTTTGTCACTGTTCATCATCCCTATATAACCGGACTTCCCATCATCTTCCTCCTCTTTCTTCGCTGCTCCCGCAGCCAGATAAGTGTTTTTCTATTTTGTCTTCTTTATTGTACTTGATTGTCTTGCGGTCTTTGGGGACTCCTTGTGTGGTTTATTCCCTTTCAGAGTCCCTGGTTGCGGGAACGTTCTTCGTTCCTACGCGACTTTATTCCCACTCGTGTGCGGTGTGTACATAGACCGCAGGGGGGCGGCCTGTCGTCTCGCCGACCCTCCGGCGCGCCTCCGCAGTGCGAGGAGCCGCGCCGTGGGGTCTGCTTGCGCAGGGGCCGACCCTCGCGTACCCCTCTGACACCTGGTGATCCGGGTCTGTACTTTCACAATTTTGACGCCCTCTGGGGCCTGTATAGCGGTTTTGACCGCGTGGATCGCCTTCGGGCGAGATCTGTGCACCTCTTTGAACAGTGTGTGGCCTAGCGCGCTTGAGGGGTACGTAGACCCGGTCCCGGCGAGGAGGGTCTGCGCGCTTGGGGGTTGGTGCAGCCCACCTGCCACGTCAGCTGGCCCAAAACGTGATCGCAGCCGCTGGGCCTGCCCACATTCGAGAACTTTCTCGGTTGCCGCCCTCTTGGGTGCCCCGCATTTGCCCTTGGTTCCGACATGGAAGGGGAGTATGAGGAGGAGGCCTGCCCCTATCTGCAGGATGATGAGTTTTATCAGGCGGTGGACAGCTCCATCTATCGTTGTGTGACGGAGGTGGTAGGGCCCATGGAGGACCGCCTTTCGGCCCGCATCGTGGAGGAGTGTGCCAAGCTGGCGGCGGCGCAGGTGCCGCCGCCCCCCGTGCTCCCGGGGACGTCCGGCGGGTTGCCGCCCGCTCCGAAGAGACCCCGGAGTGAGGGGCCTTCATCGGAGTCCCAGGGCGTGGATAAGGACGCCTTCGAGCGTCTTCGTGACGCCTTCCTGGCCAAAGCGACGGCGGTGCCTCCGGCGCCCTTGGTGGACCCTGGCACTTCGGGCGGTCTGTCAACAGCGCCCGCTTCCCCGATCTACGATTCTCCGGACTCGGATGACGACGGGGAGTCGACCCGCTCTTGGCTCCCGGCGCCTTCGGGAAAGGAAATGCCCCGAGATGAGTCGGGTATGCTGGACCCGGACGAGATTGTCCACCCCCGTTCCGCGGCCTGGGCCCCGGGGGAGACGGTGGCGAAGTTTGTCGCGGGCCGGCTGCGCAAGCCCCTGGAGAAGGAAGCGAGGGGTTGCCTGCGCGGGGAATGCCCGCGGCCCACTTTGGAGGGGAAGGTGGCTATGACCCCAGAATTGGACCCCAAGATGGCCACCTTCCTGGCGAAATTCATGAAAGACCCCAGGAAAGGGATCGATCGGTCCTGGCGGGCCTGCCAGGACAAGCTGCTGGATGCGGTCGGGCCCGCCACGAAGATCCTCGACATGGCGGAGGAGGCTCGAGCTAATGGCACCGCCATTTCACCGGAGGTGCTCTCCAACTGGGCCCAGAGGGTGATCGTCTTCTTGGGCAACGCCAACTGTGCCCTGTCCACGGAGCGACGGCGGTCGCTCCTTATTAAACTGGTCCGAAGCTGGGGGACCTGGCCTCGTCGGAGGCAGGTGCAGTGGCCCAGGGTGGCCTCTTCGGTGAACCTTTCATCCGCGAGCTGGGAAAGTTCGTGAACACGTTCACGTCGCTGGACAAGGCCCAGTCCAGCATCAAGAAGGTGTTTCACCAGCGTTTTTCTGGAGGGGCCGGTCGCGGCAGGGGCCGCGCGATCGGCCGTGGTCAGCAGACCAACAACCGTGGACAAGGCTCCGGAAGAGGTCAGTACCAGACCTCGGCCAACTACACCAATTTATACCCCACGAGGGGACAACGCTATGGTGGAAGAGGATTCCAGAAGAAGTCCGGACAAGGACATGCCCCCGGTGAGTGTTCTTTGCTTGGATCAGGTTCCGATTGGGGGGCGGCTGGCAAGCTTTTACGGGGAGTGGGAGTTGCTCACTGCCGATGCTTGGGTTTTGCAAACTGTGAGAGGTTTCCATATAGAATTTCACGACCAGCCAACTCAGGTGAGGCCCCCGCGCCCAATGGTTTTCTCAGATTCCGACGCGCGATTGATAGACGGGGAGGTCTCGGACTTGCTGCGCAAGGGAGCCATCCGCCTATCAACGCGCCACCCGCATGGGTTCCTCAGCAACGTCTTCTTGGTAGACAAGACGGATGGGGGCAAGAGGCCTGTGATCAACCTCAAGGAATTCAATGGGTGGTTGGTCTACCGTCACTTCAAGATGGAGGGAATCCACCTCCTTCGGGACGTACTCCTCCCTCGGGATTGGATGGTGCGACTGGATCTCAAGGATGCCTACTTGGTCGTTCCCATCCACCCCCCTCATCGTCGTTTCCTACAATTCCTGTGGGACGGCAAGGTGTTCGAATTCACCGCCCTGCCGTTCGGTCTTTCTTCGGCCCCGTGGTGCTTCACGAAGGTCCTTCACCCGGTGGTGGAGTTTCTCAGAAGCCAGGGAGTCCGTATGATAGTATACCTGGACGACATCCTCCTCATGGGACAGTGCCCAGAGGTGCTGGCGGGACAGCTGCGTCAAGCTGTCGGCCTGCTTCAGAGGCTGGGGTTCGTTGTCAACGGCTCCAAGTCGGTCTTGGTTCCCACTCAGCAGATCACCTTTTTAGGTTTCGTGGTGGATTCGGTTCAGGCGGTCTTGAGCCTACCGAGTCGGAAGGTCGCAAAGATACGACACCTGCTTCGGCAGACGATCGCAAAGGATCGTACGTCACTGCGTCATGTCGCCAAGGTGGTAGGCCTCCTATCGTCCTCCATCCAGGCGATTTTCCCAGGCCCGCTGCACTACAGGGCTCTTCAGCGCCTGAAGGCACAGCATTTGCGCCGTGGGATGTGTTACGACCAGTGGGTTCCCCTCACGGACGAAGTGAAGGAGGAAATGTCATGGTGGCTGTCTCACATGGAGGCATGGAATGGGCGAGCGATCTTCGGGTCGGCTCCGGACTTGGTCATAGAATCCGACGCCAGCAGGTCGGGCTGGGGCGCCCGGTGCGGGGATTTTTCCACCGGCGGCGCCTGGTCGTCAGAAGAACAACAATTGCATATCAATTGTTTGGAGCTCCTGGCGGGCTCCTTCGCGGTTCGCTGTTGGACCAAAGATTCGGTCAAGGCTTGTGTCCTGCTCCGAATGGACAATGTTTCGGCGGTCCGATATGTGAACCACCTGGGAGGTCCTCGGTCCCGCGCCTTGGCGGATTTAGCGAAGGACTTCTGGGATTATTGCCTGTCTCGTCACATTGCGGTGACGGCGGAGTATCTGCCAGGCCAGTCCAATCAAGTAGCGGATTGGCACTCTCGACATCTCAGGGATGCCAGCCAGTGGAAACTGGATCCGGGAGTCTTCCGGTGGCTACACTCCCTTTGGGGCCCCTTCTCGGTGGACCTCTTCGCGTCCCGTCTCGACCACCAGCTGCCGCGGTTCTACAGCTGGAGGCCGGACCCTCTGGCGGAGGCCACGGACGCGTTCTTGCAGGATTGGAGTCGGGAACGGCCGTTTGCGTTTCCCCCGTTCTCCATGATCATGCGAACGGCGGCTCAAATACGCCGCCAGGGTGCGGACCTGGTGTTGGTTACACCGCTGTGGAGGTCTCAAGTATGGTTTCCGGTTCTTCTGGAACTTTCCTGGGATTTTCCAATCCTACTCCCCCTGTTTCCTCTGCTCCTGACGAGCCCGGATCAGGAACCTCACCCTCTCGTCACGCAGAACACTCTCCGCCTCGTGGCGTGGAGGCTCTCAGGAGACGCTGGACGCTCCCGGGCCTTTCGGGGTCAGCTGAGCACTTGCTCTCCAAAGCATGGGCCGATAGTACGACGAAGCGTTACAGATCCGCTTGGCTTAAGTGGATGCGTTGGTGTTTACGAAGGGATTTGGATCCCATGGTCGCCGGCCTTGTTCCCGTGCTGAATTTCCTGGCTCATTTGGCCGACAAGGGTTTAGCGTATAGAACGATCAATGCTATCCGGTCGGCGATTTCTGCGGGCCATGATAACATCGATGGCCATCCGGTAGGGGAACACCCTTTTGTGTGCCGGCTTCTGCGTGCGGTTCGCCTCGCACTGCCGCCAGAACCCAGGTACTCCGTCCTTTGGGACGTCAATTTGGTTCTGAATCTGTTCCTGTCGTGGCCAGCGAATTCTTATCTGTCTCTTAAGGAGCTTTCGGCGAAATTAGCCATGTTGTTATGTCTGGTCTCTTGTAGGCGCGTCTCGGACGTGCGCGCGCTGGATGTTTCTGCACGCATTTTTTCCCCGGATGGGGTTACTTTTACGGTGGGCCGACGCACTAAGACGTCGTCGCGTTCCATTTCTTATCCAGCCTTTACTGACACTCCTAAGTTGTGTGTCGTGCAATGCCTCAAAACATATGAGGACCTGACCTTGGATCTGCGCCCTCCGGGCGAGCGTCAGTTGTTGATTGCCCTGCGGAAGCCACACAAAGCTGTCTCCTCCCCCACTATTGCTCGGTGGGTGCGTTGGGTCATGCAGGAAGCGGGCATCAATACTTCTCTCTTTGGAGCACACTCCGCCAGGGGGGCCATGGCCTCTAAGGCATTCTCGGTGGGTGCTCGTCTGGAGGACCTTATGCGAGCGGCGGACTGGTCCTCGGATTCCACCTTCAAGAGGTTTTATTTTAAGCCAGTGGTGGATTTAGCTCAGTTGGTGGTAAGTAAGCTTTAAACTAGCATAATCTGAAGCCTCCGGTCCTGACATAGAATCGAAATTTGCCTAGCTTACGTAACGGTAAGTTTCAATTCTATTAAGGACACGGAGGCGAGGATTATCCCGCCCGGACTACGGTGGTGTCTCTACCCACCCGTATGGCAGTAAGTAAAGCGTTTTCCTTTACGTTGTCTATACTGTGTTGTTCACTGTATGCTCCTCGCCTTGTTGTAACTTTTTCCTGGGCCACCTCGCTGATGCTGTTCCTTTTTTGGCAGGCAACGACGGGGCTAAACAGGACCAATGAGGCTTAGCGTGATCTGCGCGAAGAAAGAGGAGGAAGATGATGGGAAGTCCGGTTATATAGGGATGATGAACAGTGACAAAGGACTGTGGACTATGATTATGACAAAGAGACTCTTGGGAGTTGTTGTTGATTTTTTGTTGAACATTACGTTAATGCTTTATGTTTAAAGCATTTTTTGTTCTTATTATATCTTTTCCTAAGCTGCTGTGGTTTCTTTATGTTAATAAAGCGAAGGAAGATATAGCATAATCCTCGCCTCCGTGTCCTTAATAGAATTGAAACTTACCGTTACGTAAGCTAGGCAAATTTCGATTCCTGGACACATTTGGTGGTCATTCACCTAGTTTGTACTAAATATTATGACATTATTGGGATGGTCAACCCTTCCAAGCGCATAGCACTTTGTGAAACCTTCAAGATTTTGAATGACATCATATTGATCTGAAGGCCTGGTTTCTAAGGAACCTGAAACTTAATGCTTTTAAGCATGCCCACCACTGCTTTTCTGCACTCTTTTGCTTACTTCATTAGGTTGTGTTGCTGTTGTGTGAACATTCATAGCTGCCAAGTGCCCCCATGGAAAATGTTTCACTTTAAGTTAGTCCTGATCTTTTAACAGACATCACAGTTTACTCTGGGACTTGAAATTTTGCTGTTAACATTGTAACTATGGGCTCAAAAACCCCAGCAGTAAAGTGCAATTGGGTAAAAAGCTACGATTAGATGGAACTACACATAACAATGTTTAAAGTCAAGGATGTTTGGTGGCAAGTCAATACTGACTTGTTTGAAAAGAAGGCAAAGGTCTTACCCATTCGGCGTCTGTGCATAATTGTGAGATTACAATCTTATTCAAGAATCCTATGAGTCAGCCTTTTCACCCATTAATGAAAGAATTTAACACTGCCAAGCGAACAAATATAATTTTAATATTCCCAGATTATAAAATTCCCAGTGTGTAAAATAAGTGGATCAGATAAAAACATGCTTCTAAACCCTACACCTTCAATCTAAGCCCACCAAACTGGAGGAAGCAAAAGGAAGTGGAAAAATAATTTAGTGACATCCGTAAACAACAAACCTCAAGCAGAATAATCTTAGACCAGTCTTTTTTGCTTCTGCCTTTTATTTCCAAGTACTTTATTGGCCCCTTGAATATGAAATCAAAATTACTCATTCTCTCCCCTTTTCTCTTCTTTAAATGGCATTTTAGTTTGTGATTGTGTAGTTGTTATCTGTGTATATATGTTGACACAGAGGAAGGCTGTTTCACTTTTTATGAGGTTTTATCAGTAATTATAATATTAAACCTAAAACAGGGTAGCCTACATGTGTAGCAGATGAGCGAGTAAAGATTATGACAAACAACACATAAAAAGAATTGTGCGACAACTATTTACATAAAAAGTAAAAAGCCTTTTAAGTGTGGAATGTGCATAAAGGTTGTTTGACACAAATGTGTTTACACCTTGACATTAGGAGAAAAAGGTTGTCAGAGGTGGCAAACAAACAGAATGGGGTCTTGCTTGAAGGTAGAAGCAATGTACTATGGTGTGGACTGCAGGTTAAAGGAGCCATGCTCTGTAGAGAAAAAAAGTAGTTCTCTTTACCCAGTCCTTAATCTCCAACAATCATGAACCACATTTTAGCACAGTGTTTCCCAAACGGTAGTCACAAGCCGATATTTGATGGGCGTGAAAGTCCTAGCAATAAATAAAGATGCCTTTAAATTCTGTATTTATCTTATCACATTTGCTGTGCTTCAAAGACAGAGTTCAATGTCAGGCTATGTCTTCTGACAAATTGCAGCCAATTTTTATCATGGGGATTGGTGTTTACAAACGTTTCTCACTTTCCAGTCAGAGTTAACTTAACTGTGTAGCAGATGAGCGAGTCAAGAATGTGAGAAACAATACATAAAATGGAGTGTGTAACAGTTAATTACATAAAACGCGTTTTTAGTTCAGAATGTGTATAGAGGTTGTTTGACAAATATGTGTTTGCACTTTGACATTAGGAGATAGGTTGTCGGAGGTAGCACACAAACAGGATGTGCTCTTGCTTGAAGGTAGTAGGCACATACGATGGTGTAGACTGCAGGTTTAAAAGGGTCATCATCAGTGGAGAAAAAGTAGTTCTCTCTACCTATTCCTGCATCTCTAACAATCACAAATAACATTCTATACAGTATTTCCCAACCTGTGGTTCACAAGCCAATTTTTGGCAGGCTGTGAAAGTCTGAGCAATAAATAAACATGTCTTTAAATTCTGTGTTATTTTGTCACAGTTGCTGTGCTTCAAAGACAGAGGTCAAATCATGATATATCTTCTGACAAATTGATGCTTATTGTTTTAACATGTGGATTTCTGTTTACAAACTTTTCTCACTTTGCTGTCAGAATGAAAAGTAAATTATGTGACAATCTTGCTGTGGTACAGAGAGTGTGAAAGGAAAGGTTGTAGGATGTCATTTTTTGTAACACACAACAAAATGGAAATACCTGTAAATGAAGAGTAGACACTGCACACAATGAAGAATGGCTGCATGTGCAGCTCTGAAAATCAATCTTGACAATTTCCAGCATTTCCCATAAAGCTCACTGCTTTGATATTCTGTGCAGTACAGCTTGCTGTGCAGCACATCTGGGCTGACCTGCCGACTCTCCTCAGTGCGGACCATACATAGGGTGTTGATTTCCCAGCAGTTGGTATTCTGTTTCTCACTCACTTCTTTAAAGTGACAGCACCCTGTTTTCCAATAGGCTGCTTTATGGAAAGTGATCCTACCTTGCCGGACCTACCTCATCTGAGGATAGCCCTGTTGCTTGCTCTTCGCAGCCAGCAGCTTTTTTTTCCTTTAGCCTTTGTGCACAACACTGTCTTTCTCTGGGCAGGGCTGATGCACTAGGTAGTTTCTCGCGACATTCCAAGCATCTTCTGCGACTCCACCGATAGCGGCCCTCTGCTGGCAGTGGCGCAACACCATTCACTGTGCAGTGTTTTGCAGCCTTGAACGCTTTCTGCCACGCTCTCCACACAGAGCCGCAGTGACTGGCCTGGTTGCAATCCTCGTCGCAGCATCCTATCCCCTCAGGCCAAAATGGAAATCCTTACCTTTACCCTTAACAGAGAGAGGTAATCAATGTCATGGTCGGAATGCAGTGGCCACCTCATTGCCAATGGGGTGCAGTGGGTGCTAGGACCACATGCTAAATAAATAACATGACTCGGGCACCATATATGTGGGTAGGTAACTGGCCCAGGGCTCAGGCACTGGCCCCCTTTATTAGCAGGGTCATCTGACTGGTGACATCTGTGATGGATGGGTATGGGGTGCAGGGCTGGGAACCAAAACCGGCCCTGGCAAAGAGCTCAGCCCCCCCTTGCCCCCCGGGGGGTTGGGGGTGCAACCGAGCTCTTTGCCAGAGCTGGTTTTGGTTCCCAGGGCCAGGGCCGGTATCGGCCGATTTTATTACAGGGCCGATTTTGCAGCTATGCTGCAAAAATGGCCCTGTAACAACATCGGCCCCCAGGGGCCCAAAACCGGTCCCCACCCGTGCGGCGCACCGGGGGATTGCCTGTTGCCCGCTACGGCCAGTCCGGGCCTTATGGGGTGTGTGCAAGTACAGCCATAGGGAGAGACTACTTTGTTACGTGTCTAGCACCACATTACAGCTCTATTGCTCTCCCACCATGATGGTGTGCATGCTGTTCTGTGGTAAGACTGGACAGTGCAGTCGAAGGTAGTTAGCTGTCAGAGGCAGTTACAGGCTCCAAGTCGGAAATGGCACTACAGGTGATGTTGGGACCTAACCTGTTCTCAGAAATAGACGAAAGACCGCCAAAAGTGTGACTTTTACCATTTAACATATTGGCAGATCCTTTGTTGTTTGCAGAAACCACAGGGGAAATAAAAGAAGGACTGTTGTTCTTCCTCCCACAACGTGTTCATGCTGTTCAATGGCAATGTGGACAGTGCAGTTGAAGGGTGGTCAGCTGTGAGAGGCAGTTGCGGGCACTGGGCAAGTAACGGGGCTGCAGGGCCTGTAGGGACCTTATCTGTTCTTAGAAACAAAAGCAAGACTTTAAGTGCACCTGCGGCCTTCTTCTATTTCTACAAAACAAAATGGAAATAGAAAAGGGACTGTTGCTCTCCATCTCTGACAGTGTGCATGCTGTTCTATGGCAAGGCCGAAGGGTTGTCAGCTATGAGGGGCTGTTGTGATTATGGGTAGGGAAGGGCTCTGCAGCTGCTATCAGGACTTGATCTGAAGTGACGAAGGTAAGCTTGACTCCCTGACCTGTAATGGCACTGTAGGCAGAAAAAGAGACACCGCTTGTTGGCAACTGAGATACATGGAGATGCTGCCAAATCTCTCCAGGTCCTGCAGGTAATAGAGGAGAATAAGAATACTTTCTGAACTCTGGAGCAAATGTCGAAACTGCAATCAGAGAAGAAGCAGTTCACAAACAGGGGCAAGTTTTACAACAATGAGAATGGATTATGAAGCAGACGCTCTCGGCCACCAAAATTAAATTAACCAGAACATGTCCAAAATGGTGGCGCTGGCGATAACTAGAGGCAGCTGAGCTCGACCTAGAACATATTGTGTTTGATCAAGATTGTTTCTTTAGCTCAAACACTCAAAAAAAGCATTAACGGGCCAGAATACAACAGAACAGAGCCAACTACGGGAAGAAAAAATGGAATGGATTTGGTTTCTAATTGTGAGAGGGGTTACTAGTTGAGGGTGATTATCCAAATAACAATGCCCCTATTCTGTATCAGGTCCAGTTACCTTAATTTCATTTAAACCTTTGCTCAGTCCTGTTTAACTGTGGCAGAGAGCAGTCAAGCTTAACTTAAAGTAAAACATTTAATGCATTTACCAGTACCAAAACAGTTAATAAGTCAAATAGAATCACAAAAAAATCCCACTACAATTTTTATAAATTTTAGCACACAATTAATCACTAAAATGACAGAAATTAGATCAGGGGAACTGGAGATATGACTTGGGGACATTTTAGAGTTTTCTAGCGCCAAAAAGTGCAAAGCGCCAATCGCAGATATCTGGTCACACTAAACTGGGTCAAAGTCAAAAGATTAGGTTAACCACAATGAAGCATGGGTCGGATACAGGAACCAGATCCATTCTGTTGAAAAGTTTACCTTCCGACTTAGTCTTTTTTGCTGGAGGAACTTTCTCGTCAGCAAGGCGTACTGCCAGCTGGATCTGATGTACATCTCAATGACGACGGGGTGCTGCTTGGTGTTGGTCCTGGTGAAATCCTCCCCGTTGGGAGTAAGAAATCTTTCAAGTTGCTTTCCCAAGGGCAAACCAGCAACTTGAAATTGGCCAGCTATGCGATGGCAGCTGCAGTTCGGTGACAGTTATGTGGTAGCGAACACCAATTAGTGAGTTAGGACTCGATCTCCCAGAAGTCACCAACAGTGTTGATGGAAAATCCAGTTCAAACTGGTCAGGGTTCTTCTTTGTTGCAGGCATCTTGCAGTTTTTGTGTTCATGGAGCTTAACAGGAGGCTAGGCAACAAGGCCTAGGAGTCCACTCTTCTGTCTTGGGTTCAGGTGGGATCAGGTCCAGCCTTTGCGTTTCTTTCCAGCAGGCTATGTCCTTCTTCTGAGTTACGTCCTTTGGCTTTGCAGGTGCAATCTTCCTCATGTTTGCCATTGGTCCAGCAGTGTTCTGGTTAAGGTGGCCAGAGGAGTGACTTTTGTGACTGGCACTAGCTTGTGGGTGGGATTGACTCTCTAGCTAATAACGAAAAAGTTCCTAAGGGTAACCCTACCTGCTTTGACACATATCCCTGGGGGTTTGGCCCTACAAAATCCCACAGTGCTTTGTCCTGCCAAAGTCCAATATGGCAGACTCTTTCTGCCCTTGTTCAGAGTCCTGGACACACCCCTGAGGTGTGTCTCGGTAAATGAGGAACTCCCCTGCAAACCCAGTGTTGGGACAGGTTTCTACCACCACTGGAATTGGTGGTACTCTGACTACTTAGACAAAGGCAGGGGCAGGCCTAAGTGTCATGTACATCTCCCTTGGACAGGAGCTGCTTCTTCCCAGCTTGTACAGTTGATGGCCACATCCCCCATGCCATCATGTAAGGAGGGGATCTCACCTCCTCCCAGCCAAGGCCCCTTTGTTCCCTTTCCTGAGAGCAATTCACACCTCCCAGCAGGCTGCCATCTGGAGATTACCTCAGCAAGGGCTACTCGAGGGTCTGGCAGGAAAATGCCAACTTTCTAAAAGTGTGTGAAAATAGGGGGGTTGGACCCTTTACAACAACCACCTTGGACCTCTATAAATCTAAACACGAAACAACAGTAGGTGGCTGCGTGATTCTAAAAGTGGCATTTTCAAAAATATACTTTAAAAATTAAACTCTACCTTCAGATTGGATATTAAATTCTTTTTCATTAGAGTCCTTGAATCATGGATCTAGTTATTCCCAAATGAAGGCTATACATTATAAGGTGTTATAATGTAGCCCAGTGTTTTTCGATTGGAGAGACAGCTTTTACACAGTGAATACCATCTTTGGCGATTTTTGATTAGCAGGACATGTACAGCTTAAGAAAATATATTCAATTATTTAAATACTGTTCACCCTACCCTACCTTAGAGGTTGTTTGCCAGTATTAAAATCCTCCCCCACAGGAACTCTGCTAAGGCACTTAAGGCCTACCTTAGAGGTTGTTTGCCAGTATTAAAATCCTCCCCCACAAGAACTCTGCTAAGCTCTAGTGAATCACTTCCACAGCAAGATATCCACCATCTACAGGAACTTAGAGCCCCAACCCACCGATCTCCTCAGCCTCCTCGCTCCAACTGAAGTCTCGCCTGACCAACATCTCACCACAAGGGAACAGCTCACCACACCAGACACCACAACCTTCATGAACTCCATCCACTCTGGATCACCCACAGACCCCTACCCCCACCCCCACCCCCTTTTCAACCTAGGAAGCAATGATATCAGCCACCAACTCACCATCATCCTCAATGCATACATCACAACAGCCAACTTTCCCACCTCATGGAAACATGCGGAGGTCAGACGTCTCCTCAAGAAACCCTCCGCAGACCCCAGCGAACTCCAGAACAACCGCCCCATCTTGCTGCTACTGTTTCCCACCAAAGTCCTCAGAAGGCCATCCACCGTGAGCTCACCAAACACTTGAAGAGAAACAACCTGCCAGATGCCTCCCAATCCAGTTTCCGAGCAAATCAGAGCACAGAGACCACCCTGATTGCTGCCACGGATAAAATCTGCACCCTACTCGACAGAGGAGAATCGGCCGCCCTGATCCTTCTCGACCTAACCACAGCCTTCAACATTGTTTCCCACCACACACTCATCAAGAGACTGCATCGGATCAGAATCAAGGGAGACCCACTCAGCTGAATTGCATCTTTTCTCACGGGACGCACACAGAGAATCTGCCTCCCCCTTCACCTTGGAACCCACAAACACTGGCTGTGGTTTCCTTCAAGGCTCATCCCGCAGCCCCACCTTCTTCAGTGCCTACTTGACTCCTCTGGCCGACATCGCCAAAACCTACAGTATCAACATCATATCCTATGCTGATGACACCCAGCTCATCACCTTGCTCTCAGCAGACCCCACCACCACCAAGAATAGCTTCCACAACTGCATGAAAAACATTGCAGCCTGGATAAAGGACAACTGTTTGAAGATGAACACAAACAAGACAGAAGTACTGATCTTTGGCACCCGGGTCTCCCTCTAGAACGGCACCTGGTGCGTCCCTGAATTTGGACCCACCCACACACCAAGAACCACGCCTGCAACCACCGCATCATCCTGCACAGAAAACTCACCATGAAACAACTGTTCAACCTCTGCCTACTTCCACACTCTGCACATGCTCCAAAGAATCTTCAAAAGGCTCCCCACAAGCACAAGAAAAACAGTCACACAACCCCTAATCACCAGCTGTCTGGACTACGGCAAAGCACTATATGCAGGAACCACAATCAAACTCATGAGAAGTCTCCAGACAATACAAAATTCTGTGGCCAGACTTATCCTCAACCTGCTCCAACGGACCCATATCACACAACACCTGAGGAACCTCAAAAGGCTCCCCGACCAGAAAAGATGCCAATTCAAACTACTGGGAGAGGAGTTGGCCTAATGGCTAGGGCTTTCGACCTCGGACGTGGGAATCTGGGTTCGAGTCTCGGTAATGACGCTAAACATCCTGTGATTCTGGGCAAATCACTTAATCTCCCTGTGCCTAACAAAAATTAATGTGTGTCCTCATGTGACATAACTGGTGCTATGTAAAGCGCTCTGATACCTGATTCGGGTCAAGTTCGCGCTATATAAAACTCTGCAAAAAAAAAAAAAAACTGACACATCCCCTCAAAGCCCAAAATAACCACGGGCCAGCATATATGAACCACTGCTCGAACTTCCACCAACCAACTAGAAACCTGGGCTCAGCCTCCCTCACTGATGCACGGGCACTGCGAATCCACCGGAGCTACAGTGGACACTGCTTCTCCTCCCACCTCACCACAAAGTCCTGGAAAGCCCCCCTCTCCACCTCTGAACATCACCCTCCCTGACGGATTTGAGGAAGTGACTCAAGACCTGGCTTGTCGACTAAGCCCAGCAAACCAGCGCCTGGGTACCCTCATAGGTGATACGCCATGTTTGATTGGGTCATAAAAGTGAAGGTTTTGACCTGTCAAAAGGGCAATTTTGTCAGGTTGAATTGGCAGTTTTAAAACTACCATGTTAGACTGCAGTGGCAGGCCTGGAGTCATGTTTTCACTTGGTCACTGTAGTGGTGGCACAATAAGTGCTACAGTCTACTAGTGACATTTAATATGCAGACCCTGGGTACACAGAGTACCATATACTAGGGACATATAGGTAACTTAAATATGCCAATCAGGTGTTATCCAATTACACATATACTTTAGGGGTCAGATCACATACACTGGATGCAAGACGCCAGTGCCCTAGTGTTGAGAGCTAGTAAACCAGAACTAAATCTAGCAAAAACTGGGGGCAAAGGGTGGGAATGATCCAGCTTCATTCAAGATGAATGCCTGTGACCAAGTATTATTTCTTAGAGTGGGCTCATCTTTAATAGGTGTTAATGTTGACTTTTTGGAAGTATTAGAGAATATGCAAATGATGGACCTGTTTCTCAAAGATTTCTGTATATTTAATCAATCAATAGTCTTTATTTGGTCATAATAGTGACCACAAAAACACAAATTTAAAAAATACTTCATACATAATATAATTATTTTAAATACTGTTAACAATATCATCAAAGCTAAAAAAGAAATATTCTTACGAAGCATACCTCATCCTCAATTTTATTGACAGAAAAACAAATTGTTGTAGTATTTAAGAATTTTAAAAGGATCAGCCCCTCTTGGTGCATTGTAAAGTGCTTGCGCTTATAAAGTGGTAGTAAGAACCATTTTCTCAAGCTGCTATATAGAGTACAAACAATCATAATGTGAAATGTCATTTAGGGCAACAAGTTATTGCATGAGCAGCCTGGAAGAGCTTCAAACCAGAACCAGAATTAGGAATTAGGAAACGCAACCAAATAATGAATTGAACCTGTGTTCTGGTTTTTCCACCCAGAGTGAATGCTGCTCTATCCCAGGCATTGAGGAAATTGGAAAATAGTTAAGAACTGAAGTTAAGTAGATTGATCTTGCAATGATCATGATAAATGTTTCCTTAACTATGGCCTTAATCTGGGGACCAATAATATCTGGAAATTTAAGGACATGGCCATGCCCATGTCATTAAAGCTTTTCCTGACATATGCCAGCCAACAGATAGAGTATCTATCGTCCAACTTCAATCAATCACTAAAAATGTCTCTCGAAAAATCTGGTACAACAAAAAATGGTCTCAGCATACTAAAAATTTGATAAATACTGTTAGAGAAAAGTTCTTATATACAGCTATATTCCAACACATGTTCCAAGTAAGCACATAAGAAATAATCCAAATGTAGTCGGTGTTCTTTTTTCAAACCTTTTTCTTCCTTTATTATTCAGAGTGAGAGAATTCTTCCATTTGATAAAATCATCCAACACATAGCCAACGCGTTTCATCTCTTTTTCTAGAGACATCTTCGTATTGGGAGTTTCAGCGCGGTTACGATGCCAGAACACATGACCTAAATCACTTCCTGGAGCCACAACAGAAGGCTGAATTACCCTTTATGATCACTAAACTGGATCTGAATAGAGATTCACTAAATCTTTCAGAGGAGAAACAACATTGAATTATCTCTTCTCATGCGAAATAACTGAGGGGATTACACATCTTACTATAAGCCCTGAAGAAGTCTCTAAAAAAAGAGACGAAACGCGTTGGCTATGGCTTTGTGTGGGATGATTTTATCGAATGGAAAAATTCTCTTACTCTGAATAATAAAGGAAGAAAAAGTTTTGAAAAAAGAACACCGACATCATTTGGATTATTTCTTATGTGCTTACTTGGAACATGTGTTGAAATATAACTGTATATAAGAACTTTTCTCTAACAGTATTTATCAAATTGCTAGTGTGCTGAGACCATTTTTTGTTGTACTAGTATTTGTAGGTTGTTACTTACAATTTGTGGGGAATGGAGGGGGAAGCACTCCCAGGTTTCTTGCACCTAGTTACAAAACTACACTACCGGTTAGCTACAGTGCGGGTTCTATTGATCTCTGCCCGTTGTATCTTGTTAGTTTCTCTCAAAAAATCTGCTTGTGGGGTACACCAAATTTTAACCTAAAGCAAAACGGGGGCCATGTTAACTTTGTCTACCAAATGGCCCATACCCAGTTCACTGTGGGAGATAAAACTAAAGATTGATTGAGGAATGGCCAGTATCTCCGGCAAACATACTTGTTTTCGAAGACTTGCATTGTAGCTGGCATTTCATGACCTCACACTCCAACTCCATAAGTTCCCACTCCCAGACATTTATATTTGTATAGCTGGGCCATCTCTTTAATTGACTTGTGCTCCAATTTTTTTGCTAATCTAATGATAGATTCTCACACTACTCCCATTTTCTGAATTCTCCATTTAATCAAGCAGCCCGATGACAAATTAGCTTCAAACAGGATACCTAAATAATTGAAATATAAAGCCTTAGTAATCAGCGTCTCACCAATAAAAATGGATTTTGTTTTGGTGTTTTTGTGGGCCGCAAGTCAAAATATATTTCTGGTAATTTACTTAGACTTAGGTTTTTCATAAAACTGTTAAAACAATTTAAACGTTTCTGGAGGCCAAATGCTGTTTGTGAAATTAGAATCGCCTCACCCACATGTTAAAGAACTGGGACTGGTCGGGAGGTGATTTTAGGGGTATCATCACTACATAAGAGCCGGGCTTTGACTGAAGAATTCATATAGAATAAAAACAGAGAAGGTGCCATTATACAGCCCTGCCTGATCCCTCTTACTACCTTTAAAGGTTGTGTACAATTGCTGTGTTGCGTATAACGGACCCTGGTGGTAGTATCCCAGTGTAACCACCTAATAAGGTTGAACAATGGTGGGTCACCCCAGCTGGCTCCATCAAAGACCACAACTTTCCCCTGTCCACCTAATCAAAAGCTCATTAATACAATGAAAATGTCACACAATCTGCATGTAAAACCTTGTACCACTTCACACAGGCATATCAGATGCAGAGATGTCTCTTATAAATGCAGAGGTTCCACAAAGTGTTAAGATATTTCCAAACTCTCAGATCTTCTCTGGAAGTATCAAATGGGTGATGTAGTAAATGGTATCATTCTGTTTATGATGAAAAACTAAGTTGAATAATGTAGGGGGCGTGGCTAGGCAAGATGGTGACCTAGACGCGGAGCCCCAGAGCTCCTGCCGAAAATAAATGAATCCGGCATAAACCTGTGTTTACCCACCTAGAATTGAAGCTGCTCGGTTGCCACGTAGGTGCGGAACTCCAATTCTCAGATAATTTAGCCTGAAGCGGCCCTGGAAGGAGGTGGCAGAAATGACAAGCGCGAGGCCCGTGGCGAGGCTGAGGCCTGGGGCTGCACTGACGTACTGTCTCTGTCTTGAATTGGTTGCCGGCGCTCTCTGGTTGGTGTCACGGTGAGGTGGAGACACCCCAGAGGTAAAGAGAGTGAGGTGAGCGGCAGGAGCACTATTGGCGGGTGATTCGTACTCCCCTCCCCAAGAGTCAACTTGTAGAACCGGGGAGAGCCAGGAACCTGGTGGGGGCGAGGGTGGTGCCCTAGGACTGCTCTAAGATGCCCCCCAGGGAGCAAACAACAGTGCAGTCTCCGTGTATGCGGCGCCCTGGTGGTGGGGCTGGAGACCAGATACAGGTGTAGCTGAGGTGGCAATGAATCTGCTACAGGAAGGCAGGCCCCCAACGCAAGATAGTCGATCGTGACCACGGCCCTCGGAATCAGGTGAGGGGGTCACATGCTTTGGACGGCCCCCAAAGGGGCTGCTGCGTGGCACCTGTCCTGGAGAGGCAGCGGGCTTCCATGTAGAATAGTCCAAGGAGGAGGGCCGCTGCAATTAAATCAGAGAAGGAGTGCTGCGTGGCTGGCATTGCAGTAGTAGGGCACCCAGTCTGGCCGTGTCTGAGAGCGGGGAGCAAGGAGAGCGGCTCTCTGGAGGCCCCGCTAGGGCGCAAGGGCATGACGCACAACATACCGGCGGTGCTCTATCCCCCAAAGGGGGGGACAACGGCGGGCTTTTTACAGAGGCTGCATAGGTCTAAAGGGGCCATGACAAATTGTGAAACGGAGGGCCCAGACCAGAAATAGTGAGGTGTGCCATCTCCCTGAGTCAGGGCTATAAGGTGAGGTTCTCAGTAGGGGTATTGCAATCCAGAGTGAGTGACGGATTGGTCCGCAGAACAACCAGGGCCCCTACGCTGTGCAAGCTGCCTCAGCGAAACCATTGCCAAGGAGGAAGATGGCAAAAATGTGCAGGTCAACAAAATAGATAACTTTGCTATGCCTTTGAACACAGAAGGTGGGACAGGGGGTGCAGGCCCACAGGCCCTGAAAGGGGATGAAGAGGCCCCCATGCTTGCAGAATTAATGGCTAAAATGTAGGGATCTACGGATATCACCATTGCTATGATAGACACTGTTGCTCTGGAAATGGGGTTGCTTCACGCCGATATGCGGAAGATATCAGACAGGGTGACTGCCACTAAGGGAGATGTGCAGACCATACAAACAGAACTAGCCTCATTGAAAAAGATAGTTACGGAGCTCCTGACTAAGACCACCTGACTGGAGGAACAAGTTGAAGATGCGGAAGGGCAATCAAGGAGAATTAACCTTTGCATAAATGGGATACCGGAGAAGGCAGAGGGTCAGTCGATGGAACTCTTTCTGGAGGACTAGATACTGAACACGTTGCGCCCCAAGAAATTATCCAACATCTTCACAATCAAGCGGGCGCACAGAGCGCTGGCACCTCCACATAGACCCGGGTCCAAGCTGCGCGTGATAATCACCGACTGTTAAATTTTAGAGACTGGAACATAGTAATTCAGCATGCCAGAGTGCATAGTACCCCAGGGCAACCAAAAAAAGGCTAAGAGACAATGACATGACATACAGACTCCTGTTCCCTGCGAAACTCATATCCAGCATAACGAACAGGCATATTTCTTCACAAACCCGGCCAAAGCTAACGATTGGCTAGTCAAATCACAGCAGAGTGCTCAAGAGGGAGCAGGGGGCAGAGCAGGCGCACAGGGGCGAAGCCCTCGTGCCAGGATGTGCTCAGCAGAGTCACTGTTAAATCGAAATGGCCACCACAGTGGCAGAATAGTGGTCTGTCTGAATAGTTTCCTTGGCAGACTCGGACTGTTTTCTGGACACAGATGAACCCCCCACGGCCACGTCCAGAGTCTAGGAGCAGAGGAAGAGAACCACTGAAGGGAAATGAGCGATCACCGACTCACTAGTATTAAAGGGGGAGCAAACTTCTGTGTTCACTTGTCTGTAGCTCATCCACTTTACTGCCTAGATATGATCACGGATAGGATGTTTCTGATGCTTGTTATAAATATGTGTATAGTAAAGTTACCAGAAAGAAACTCAGTGCCGGGACAGCTGACAAGTAGATACACTGTATTGATGCAAGGGTATTATGTATAACACAAGGCGGGAAGCTCCACGTTGGCTGGGGTCCGTTGGACTGGCTGAATGCTTGGGCCTCGCCAGCTCCCCGGAACCAAGGCCCTCTCCTAGCAGCGAAAGACACATATCCTGTTGCATCGTCAGGGGGTATCCTACGTGAGGGCTACGTTGGGGTGGGCTCTCCAGTTTGATCACACTGCCTGAGGGTGGGGAGGTAGTTCTGGGGCTTGTTACAGTTTTATGGGGGACATTATGGCTCAGTTTGAGGGTCAGGATGAGATTCCAGAGTGTGTGAGGTACAGGGAAAAGCACAAGTTAAATAAGGTAGGCAGGTGGAATGAGGGTCTTCTTTTGTTGTGCCAACGCCTTCACACTTCATTGTCCCTATGTTTTAAGTGCTCCACTTAGGAGACAACATCATCACGTGCTATGCTAGTGTGAGAGCCATCACCTAACTCTAGACTGTGTGTGCTCTGTAGAAGGAGGAGGTACTTTTGAACCACAGACATTCCACACTGGTTCTAGGTCCCCGACAGTGGGATCCGCATCCTCTTCTCAAGCTCCTCCTTCATTCGTATTTCCCTGAGGCATAAATAATAGATCACAATAATAAGATTACTCAATGAGTAGCAGCTTAAAAACATCAAGCAGATATTTATTTTCAGGCTGTTACCTAGAAAGTCGACCACTATATGAATTCGAAGATCTCTGCTTTTCTTCTAGGAAACACATTTCCAGCTGGACTCGAGACATGCACCCAGGTTCAATGACAAAAGGCACTTTCGTCTTCCCTATCCCCAGCTTCAAATAACAGTGTATTTTAACCTCACACATTTTACATTGGCTCTTGACTTTGATCAACTGAGCTAAAAGTTTGATAGTGGCATCTCTCTCTCTGTTTATGTGGAGGATTGGTGGTGCCATTAGCCTACTTTTTATACTTGAAAGATGTGCAAACCAACTTCTGTTTCTTTAATTTGTCTTGATTGGACTGTTCTGCGTTGAACCAAATATAGATCTTCATTCAATTGAAACTGCTGCAGTCTAATTATTCACTCAGGGCTCAATTCACAAAAGTAAACTTAAACCTGATGTCTAAGTTTAGACCTAAGGGTAAGTTTAGACCTGAAGTGTATGGACCCAATTCACAAAGATGAACTTATACTTCACGTCTAGAATTCACAAAGGTAAACTTAAATTACAGGTCTAAACTTAGGGGCCCATTAGGATGTCGGGCGGATTGCCCCCGCCAGGTTGGCGGTAGCCACCGCTGGCCTGGCGGGGGCAATCGGCCCGACATCTGCAAGTGAATTCCCACCCCGCCATATTAGATTGGCGGGGGGACCGCGGCGGACGGAAAGACCGTCCACCGCTTTTCCACCCCGGTCGCCTTGCGGCCGGGGCGGAAAAGGATTAATATGGTGGCGGTGTCTAATAGACACCGCCACCCATATTACGATGGGCCAATTCAGATGCCTTTCCGTGGTGGCGATGCCGCCTCTGAAAGGCTTGCAGTCTTCACTCTGGGGGCCCCCTGAGTGAAGGAGGGTTGGGGGTACACACGGGGGGTACCTGTGGTACCCCACAACATTTGCATACACGAAGCAGCAGGCACAGCGCGGTGCCTGCCACTTCGTGTATGCAAATGCATGCTTGCATTTCTGACATTGTGGCGGGCAGTGCAGTGAGCACCGCCCGCCACAATGTTAGAAATGAGGGATGCACCCGCCACTGTGGTGGGCGCATCCTAATGCTAACATCGGGACCCGTGCCGGGCGGGCAAAGTCCAGCCGCCATCATAATGGGGGCCTTAGATTTCAGATCTATGTTTACCTTTCTGAATTGGGCCCCTAGGTATCAAAATATTATATTTCATCCTGTCCTCCTTTTTTGTCACACCTTTATGTACACTAAGCAAGGATTTTAGGATGCCTGGGGGGTCCATTTGCCTGTCTTTGTATCCTAGTCTCTGTCACAAGAGTAGACCAGGAAGTTTCATCTCCCGTGACTCTCCTGTCCTTTCTCCTGAAAAACATTGGGGCATATTAGCAAGAACCTCGTTAAAATTATCACAGTTTTAGCGGCAGGAAACTGCCGCTAAAACGACGATAATGGGTTTGCTAATATGTGTTATAGAATTCCAATAAAAGCCCAGGTTAGATGTCCTGCACATCTAACCTGGGCTTCTTTTGGAATTCTATAACGCATATTAGCAAGCCCATTATCGCCGTTTAGATGCATGGGGTGTGTGGGGTCTCCAATCTCATCCAGATGGTAGAATGGGCTCAGTGCCCTTGATCTCTTTGACCTGAATCAAATACATGATATCTGGATCACTACAGAAAGACACACTTCCAAATTCAGCTCCTGTGCTAAAGAAATTCAGCTGGCTATGGTAAGTTGTTAATTACATAACACTTCTATATTCATGTGAAAAGTCATGAAACAACTACTGAAGTTCTCAGGCTGGTGTGAACTGGGGCATTGCTCATCAAAAATAAACTTTACTTTGCAAAATGCAAGTCATGCAGGCCAGAGAGGTAGCAACGTCACAAGTACAGTTTGAGAACCCAATAACTGTGTTACCTTTCATGAACAGTGTGTCATTGACGCACATATTACTACCAATATTCCAAGATGACGCAGGTAGCAATATCATGTCATCAAAGTAACAAGAAGCACGAAGGAACACTGCATACTTTTCACCTGCTAATAATATCACTAGTGACATCTATCAGTCAATCAATCAGGTCTTGGTAAGTGCAGCTATTCACCCGTGAGCGTCTCAAGGCGCTAGGGGGAAGGATAGCAGGGACGACTGGGCGCTGTGATTCGTTCGAAAAGCCAGGTCTTGAGATTCTTCCTGAATTGTTTCAGAGATGAGGAGAGCCAGAGGTGGAGGGGCATGGCATTCCAGGATTTGGAAACACAAACTTCCATTAAGATGGTGTTGTGGGAGGCGGCATGGGGCTCCGACAATGTAATAGATAACGACATCCTACAACGTATGACCCCGTTGCCATCATAGTAAGTGACATTGTGGGAGCAAATATTTTGCCGTACACCAAACTGTTCCCACATGCAGTGGCAATATTAAGGTCTCCAGAAATTGCAGCAAGATGATTATGGATTATATGATTAATGCAGTAAAGACAAATGGCACACAAAACCCTACCATGGTAAATAAGGTAACCAAGGGGGGCTGCCCTACAATGCTAATATGAGATTGATACACAACTTGAAGTTCAAATAACTATAAATTGTACAGTATAGTAATTGCGATTGCACTGTATATGTTCCAAGTGCGATATATCAATTGATCGGTGTTATGTATTGCATATAGTGCATTACCATATAATGGGTTGGCCGCCAGCTGTTCGTCATCTTCACCTGTGAGATTACCTACTCTTCATTGTTAACTGTATTGTGCTTATCTATAAATTGGTGATGATCTGTGGGTTATTTCATTATACTATTCCACCCACTTGATGGTTGTAATGATGTTTATGATAGGCCATATGGATGATTAGAGTGGCAGGCAGATCCCATCTACTTTCCAATTCAACCTCCCCATCTCCTTCATAGCATTGCGCCTATTTATTTTATTATTTATACCTTCTATGTCTCTTTATAAGGTGCTTAAATCTCCTCTGCAATGCCGCGTCCAGACACACTCATCACTCCTACGTCACCATTTCACCCTGCATACCTCCTCCATGGTCCTCACTTGTGTCTCTCTCCACCTCCAAGCCCTTGATGGAGCAGGTCTAGGTGCCTCAAGAATCAAAAGAGGGAGGAAAAAGGAGTTAAAGTTCCACTCTACTTCCCCAAAGTAACCATAGACTAGGTCTAGGTGGTCCTCCTGGCTCCAGACCAGCAGCACTCACTATTAACGAGCAGATCCAATCCAGAGCAATAGATACACTTGGGGGCCGGGGGGGTTGCTAGTGATATGTAAGACACTTGCATCATGCAAAACAGCACAAAGCAAAGCATTATGAAAACACACTTACCATTAAAAAGGCCATGAGGCATGGAGCAAAACTGTGCAAGTGCTACCACGACTCTTAGTACATCTATGCCCATTAATGCAGACTGTGGAGGACATCTCCCTGTCTGATTGGCTGAAGGAGAAACGCGGATGAGAGCGCCTAGATGTTTGTGGTTAGGTATATGGAAGAACATGCAACTAAAAGTTGCTAAAATCAGCAAGACCAAGGCTCAAAAACAGCACATTTTGAAATATCAGTAGCTGCACATTTGGTTAAATCCAAGGGATCTTTAGAAGCAAAACAGGGGTAAAGAATGTAACTTTATATCCAGCTAACCATTAATGGCTCGATATATAAATTTGTTAGGCAGCATCTATGTATTTTCAATACATGAGGGATTTCTGACTACCGAGTAGCACAGATTCATTCCAAAGTGAAGGTGCCCCATTTATTAAAATATTTCTGATACTAGTAGTCTAGATTGAATGCCCAATACAACTGACCATAGATGAGCGTCAGACACCACCCCAAAATTGTGAAGATGAACTTTGGCATATAAAGGTCAAGGACGTGCAACAATCTCATGCTATGCTCATACAAAGTTACCAAAAATAAAATAGATTTCAAAGAATTACAGAAGAATGAGACAGATATAAATACACCTCCACAAACAAACATACTAATTCATAGGCACTGATCACCATTACTTTGGAAGGATCTTGCACTGACTTTCTCCTGCTCACCCAGCAAGAAATGCAACCATTGTTTTCAACCAGTCTCCTTCATCTCATCATAAATGGCATCCCCTCACAATCTCTTCAATTTCATCCATTCCGACCTAAAGAGTTTTACTTTTTAGGTTTTCCTTTAGTACTAAGGGAGTTCAATATACTCATAGTATCCTTTCATTTCTGCTGCAAATACACCATCTATAAATTCCTAAGTGCTACTCTTATGCCCTAAACACTGCTGTGAAGCATTGCTTATCTGTTCAAGGTCTCCCCTGTACATCATTTTAAATGTAGTTCAAGGCAATCCACGATTTTTCTTATGGTTGCTTCAGTGTTGAAGTGCAGCCAGTGCTGTTAGCCATTAAAAACAGTGTGTCGCTCTTCTGAACTTTTCACAAGGACAAAGATTTATTTTGGGGGGTGGGGAGGAGGGCAGGACATGACCTGACTCTTACAGCTAGATTCATGAAGCATTTTTGCGGGCGCAAACGGTGCGAATCGCAGAATTCGGCCGTTTTCGCCCGCAAAAATGGCATTTGAAATTCATCATTGGGTTATGTACTCGCAATTTGAGAAATCGCAAAAAAATTTGATTTTTCAAATTGCGATCGCATTTAAGGAATCTCAATTTGAGATTCCTTAAATGCTATTCATGACCCAATAAAAAATAGCAAATTCTCTATTTTTTGCCGCTATTTACCGCGAAGTCAGATTTCGTGGTAAATAGCGAAAACTGAGAAAAATGCACTTTTGTGCATTTTTCTCAGTTGTATGTTACACACACACATGTCCTTTGGACATGTGTGTGCGCAACATAAGTCTAAATTTACATTTCAGGGGTGCTACAGGGTGTCCTGTGGACACCCCTAGCACCCTTGAAATCGCATCCTTATTTGCGATTAGCAAATTGCTAATCGCAATTAAGGAATAACTCCCCATTCATTCCTATGGGCCTTTAGGCCCATAGGAATGAATGGGGAGTTATTCCTTATTTGCGATTAGCAATTTGCTAATCGCAAATAAGGAATGTGTAGGAATCGCAATTTATTTTGCGATTCCTACATGAATCCCGTTTTGCAAGTCCTTAATAGCGATTCCTTAATAATCGCTATTAAGGACTCGCAAAACGGGATTTTGATGAATCTAGGGGTTAGTGCCTGAGGATGAGTGCCAAACAGCTCCCGGATGTAGCATCCTCCCCAGCTTGGGTACCTGCTAAGGTCTACGCCGCACACGGATCTTAGTATAACACATCTTTATTCTTCCGCGTGTAACCCCAAACTAACCATTCTAAACCCGCATTCACCACGCGACACTACATTTCTCCCGCTGTTAAATAAAAAAATATTTTTTTACAAATATATACAATTATAGATATTTAATGAGCCTTAATGGCTGTCTGATCACACATCCCGACTGTGTCTTCGGAAACTGGGAACAGGCCGTCGAAGTGTCGATGATCTGCATTGGCAATTTAGGAACAACAGCATTCAGGGGGTCTTGCCTTTTCAGAACCAGTCTCTACATTGGCATCAGTGCCTGAGGAGTGATGAGCCACATGGTGGCAATCCATAACATCCATGCAAGGAATCTCATGTAATAGATTTACCAGGATGTTGGGCAGTCACCATGTGTCTTTTACTGGCCTCAACATGAAATGGTTCAGCATCAAAAGGGAGCATCAGATTTTCGTTTTCTAGAGTGACGAACAAGCACTCGATATCCTCTAATAAAAGCATCATATTTTGCATGTCTGCTTAGGCCTTCATTTTTGTTTTACGATCCAGGTCTCTTATACAAGTTTTATCCTTAGTACTTGGTCTTCTTGTTTGTCCATTGAGGTAACTTGGTTGTCATGGCTCTCCCTAATTTCCACATTGCAGGCCCGTTCACCTGTGGTCGAGTGAGGGGTTGAACATTAAGCTCGAAGAGTATAGTTTATAACAGTTTTAAGGCTGAGCTTGTCCAATGCAGCACGCTAAACAGCTTTCCTAAGAGTACTCAAGAACCGTTCAACAAGGCCATTGGTCTGTGGCTAAAGAGGTGTGATTTTCTGATGCTTTACATTAAGATAACTGAGAAAGTCTCTGAAATCTCAAATGTTGAAATTTGGGCGCTGTTTTCAGATTTTAGGATTGCAGGAACAGCCCATATCGCGAAGACACCATCTAATTTCTCAATGACTCTTTCTTGAGTGATGGATGAGAGATCTTCTATCAATGGAAAACAGGAGCATTCATGAACAATCAACATCAGGTGATGTCAATTGTCAAGAGGACCAAAGCAGTCAACTGCAATTCTTTCCCATGTAGGCTTCGGCAACTCAGGCATGATTAAGGTGTGTTGAATGGTTTTCGATGAAGGCATAGATGACATGTCTTCAATTCTCTTTCAACTGTCTCATCAGGATGAGGAAACCAGACTTGGTCTCGGAGAGCTCGTTTTGTGGCAGCGATTCCACAATGTCCTTCATAGGTCACATCAATTATCTGTTGTTGCACACTCTCCGGAATAACAATTCTTGAACCTCTCAGGATAACGCCTTCTTGAGTAACAGACAGTTCCTCGTTGACATTTTTAGACTTCTGCTAAGCACTGTCACTGGTAAGAGGTCAAATATGCTGGTCCCAAGACTGGTGTACAACAATGTCTTTCAGTTTTAACACATCACTATCACACATCACTATCTTTACATGTGGCAGTGATAATCTAAGATTGTCAACAACGCTTGATAATCCATCACAAGCATGAAAGGCTTTCCATATAAGAATACGTGGAAATGTTCTCAAGCCCACACCACTGCTAAACTTTTTTTCTCTGGTTTTGAATAGGCATGTTCAGTTTGGAACAGATTTCTGATTGTATATGCCACAAAATGCCCTCAAACATTTGGTTATCTGTTATGCTGTACTAGGATTGCGCCTAACCCGACTAGGCTAGCATCAGCAACAACTTCTGTATAAAGCTTTGGATCAAAGTAGGCCATTTCAGTAGCATTCTTAATAGCTTGTTTGATCTTCTAAAAGCTTTGCTCGCATTCATGTGACCAATGAAATGAAACATTCTTTTTCGTCAAGTCTCTCAATGGAGCACTTATGGTGGCAAAGACTTGTATATATCAGAAGCAGTAGCTTGCCATGCCAAGGAATGAACATAACATGGAAACATCTTGTGGGGGACTGGCAGTTGACAACACTTGCACTTTAGCTGGTTTGGGTGTCATTCCTGCATCAGAAAATATATGGCTAGAGAATTCTAGCTTTGTCTTATGGAAGTCACATTTGCTGGCATTTAAAGTCAAACCTACATTTGCAAGTAAACAACACTCTAGCATGAGAGATTTATTGTGCTCCTTCTGTTTAGCTCCAAAAACGAATATGTCATCCCGATAATTTAACGCATTGGTAAAAGGCTGTATGACATGTTGAATGATATCTTGAAGCAGCTCTGCAGCTGATGACACACCGATACTTTATCTTTTGTATCGCAACAGACCAATATGTGTAGAAAAGGTTGCAATGTACCTGCAACTCTCCTCGAGTTCCATTTGATGAAATCCTTTATTCAAATCAAGGCAAGAGAAAATCCACTCACCATTTAATTGGGTTATTATCATGCTAGTGATATGTGGACCTAGATGCCTCTCTTCTTCAATTGCCTTGTTCACTTGACACATGTCAATGCAAATGTGTACAGCTCCTTTACTGTCCTTTTTGGACACTACCACTTGGGAGAAAGCCAGGTCATTAGACCAGTGGAAAATTCGATGATATCATGTTTGAGCAATGATTCAAGTTCTTTTTCAACAGCTTCCTATAAATGAAAGTCAGTTTGTCTGTGCCTTTGAGAGATAGAACGGACGTCCGCATTAATATGCAATTGTACTTTCACAGTCTTGAGTCTTCATAACCCATAAAACAATGAAGGGAATTTACTTACTATTTTGTGATGAGCATTTATGTTTCAGTTAACATCAGTCCCATATCAGCAGCAGAATGAAGCAAAGCAAACATGTACTTGACGCCATACCTTGAAGTACATGAACGGATGCTTGTACTGCCGTTTTTTTGTGTTTCATTGTTGCTTCAAATGAACCATCAGTTTTTAATGGTGTTGATGCAGACCATGTGTACACTTCAGCTTTTGATGGCCTAAGTTGAGGCAATCGAGATAATTCATTGTGTTTTTCCAATGGCATTATGTTTATTGACGCACCACTGTCAATATTATAAGGTAATGAGCAACCGTTTACTATTACTGTAATCTTCAGACAGTATTTGAATAACTTTGGTGATTTTTCATGTCGACTTTTCTTCAACTTATATTTATCTTCACAAGCTGCCATTCCAACATGCACACATTTTCTTGTGGTAAACATCAACATTGCACAACCATTGTCTTCACTTTCAACAGATGTCGATACTGAAGAACTTTTTGACAATGATTTAGGTGACAATCACCTTTGTTTGGTGTCGATTTGCCTCAATTGGTGGGGTCGCTTGACCTTGTGGGCATGCGTCGAGCATCGATTCTGAAGCTTTTGGGCAGCCATGTTGTCTTCTTGCAATTACTGTTTTCATTCACCTTACCAGTTGTTACAAATTGGTTCTCCTTCCCACAGCCTTTGCACACCTGTTCAATGGATGGACATTTACCTTCGTGTGGAAACGAAAACTAACACCTGAAACACAACTTATTTTTCAATGGGTCATCACTCTGTGCCCCTCTGCCTTGTGCTTTTGTTTTCTTTTTATGTTTATGACTGACTCACTCTGGGCACCTCCAGCCTATATGTCAGTAGCTTGTCAATCGGCATGCTGTTCAGCTCTGGCAGCAATGAAAACTTGCTTCAGACTAAGAGTTTCTCTCAGCATTCATCCTCTGAATGAATCTGACAGGTATCTGTCAATAACTCTGAGGCGTATTTCTTCCTCATCATTAAATTAATTGAATTTACAGTGCTCAAAGAGCATATCCAGTCTCTCAACAAATTTGTAGATGGTTTCACCATCTTTCAATCGCTCTGCCAAAGTCTTACCGTTCGTAATCTACATTCGGCATTGGATTGAATTTGGGATTTAAGGCTTCTTTGATTTTACGCAATGTAATTATTTCAACTCCTAGCATTTCCTTTATGACTTCTTTTACACCGTCACAGCTAGATTCTTAAGGTATTTGATCATCTTCTTGTTATCAGTTTCTTCTAGCACATCAATGAAATCATCAAATATCTCTACCAAAGCAGTCCATCTGTCGCCAATATTCTGCTTCTTGGTGGTATTGAAAGGTGATAGTGGTTTCAGGAAGGCTGTGGCATTGTAACCATTTGTGTTATTGGCTGGAGGTCTCTCACACTGGCTACTGTCCGGTAGGACCTGCTTCATTCATACCATCTCTAAGGCCATGTGCTCTTCTGGCTTCCGGGTAATCATGGCCAGTTGGTGGAACTGCAACCTCACCCTTGGTCTCCATGGGAGCCCTTCACTTTTCTGGAGACCTATGGAGTTGTTTAGAGCCACCACCCAGCAGCTTTGATGGCATGCGGCCTCAGGTATGGACAGCTCCGTAAACACAAACCCGGGCACTTCTACTAGGGCTACTCCACCTACAGCTGTGGCATGGTGACCCTTATTATTAATTTCTGGTAAGCAGATGATTGTTTGTTGTATCTGAATTGCTTTGCTTGTAAGCGTCTCTTTGTACTGTCTGACACCTGGTTGATTTCTGCCTTGCAGCGCTCCTGTCCACAGTGTTATCTTGCAATTGACTGTTACTATTTGCTGCTCTTTCAAAACCAGGTTATATCCAACTTTAGCGTTATCACTCCATATGATGTATAGTTTTAGGTTTCGTAGTAGAGCAGTATCTCATTTTGCAGCCACTACAGCAAGCTCCTGGCCAACAATGTGTAGACTTCTCAGTGAAGCTTTTGTCATCTTCAACTGCTTTACACAGGCTGGAGTAGTGCTCTCATTCCACATACACCAAGCATTAATTTCACATTTCGACTGAAGCACATGTGGCACACACATGCATTTTTCTGGACCACAGCAAATGCTCTGGGAGAGCACTGTCGAACTTCAGGTTACTTATCCCCTATCTCGTTGCCAGTTGTAACATCCTCCCTAGTCTGGGTGCCTGCTAATGACTATGTCACACACCAAGCTTAGTATAATTTATTTATTTATTTATTTTTGAGATTTTTATTGCGCAAACAATTACCCTGGGGTGTCTCGGCGCATGTGTGAACTAGCGGGACCACAATAATAAAGTTCACTGATCAAACAGCCATGTCTTTACGAGCCTCCGGAAGCTCATCAGGTTGGGGGCGTTTTTGATATTTAGTGGAAAAAGGTTCCAAAGTTTTGGTGCAGCCACTAAAAAGCGTCTGTCTCCCCAAGTTGCCGTTCTAGTACGAGGTACAGGTAGGAGGCAGGTGTTAGCACATCTCAGCAGTCTTTTGGGAGTGTACAGCTGGAATGCCTCAGTCAGGAGCTTGGGTCCGATGCCATGCACTGCCTTGTAGGCAATGCAGAGGGCCTTGAATTTAATACGGCTCTCTACTCTGAGCCAATGAGGCTTGCGAATGGCGATGGTAGTAGGCTGGCGGCAAGGAATGTTTAAGAGAGTTCTGGCAGCCGCGTTCTGTATAGACTGTAGCTTTGACATCACAAGTTTCGGGGTGTTGAGAAAGAGGGCATTTCCATAGTCAATTTTGGAAAATACCAAGGTGGTAACTAAGGTCTTCCCAGCAGAGGTGGGGAGGTAAGGCAGCAATTTCTTAATTTTCTTTAAAGTGAAGAAAGCAGAGGAGACAACCTTGTTGACATGAAGGTTGAAAGTCAGTTTTCTGTCGAAGATGACTCCCAAGTTCCTCACTTTGACCACTGGGACGGGTGGAGAGCCCAGCTGGTTGGGCCACCAAATGGAAGACCATTCAGGGGAGAGGTTGCCAAAGGTCATAACCTCGGTTTTATCCGAGTTAAGCCTTAGGCAATTGGAGGACATCCACATACTGACAGCAAGCATGGCCTCCTGAAAATTGGCTGCCACTGCTGTGCCGTTCTTATGGATCGCCAGCACCAGTTGGGTGTCGTCTGCGTAGGAAGTTAATCGCACCCCATAGGCCTTTATTACCCTCGCTAAGTCCGCTACGTAGATGTTAAATAACGTGGGGCTTAGCGAGGAGCCTTGTGGTACTCCACATGGTAGTGCAGTGACGGGAGAGTAGAAATTACCCAACTTGACTGTCTGGGTGCGGTCGGCCAGGAAGGATGAGATAAGGTCTCTAGCCGAACCGTCTATCCCCAGGGCTGTGACACGGTCGACCAAAATGGCATGGTCGACCGTGTCAAATGCTGCGGACAGATCCAGAAGAATTAAGATGGCTGCTCCTCCCTGATCCATGATGGTTCTGATTTAATCTGAAGCTTTTATTAGAGCGGTCTCCGTCCCGTGTCCCTTCCTAAAGCCAAACTGCGTTTCGTCTAAGAGTTGGTGAGTATCGACGAACTCTGAGAGCTGTATATTCATCAGAGCTTCGCAAATTTTGGCCGGAAAGGGGAGACAGGCAATGGGTCTGTAACTGACCAAAGCGGAGGGATCCAGGGAGGGCTTCTTCAAAAGAGGCTTAATCACTTAATAACACATCTTTATTCTTCTGCGTGTTACCGCCAACTCAACATTCTAAACTTGCATTCACTTCACTCCGCTCTAACACTTACGTCACTGCTCTACGTGGTCCACCAGGAGCCAAAAGGGGTCCGTCATTGCTAGCTCACATGACACAACATCATGTATTTTGGCAGTGGGACAAACATGAAATGCATGTAGGTGAGAATAACATACATTATGGGGACAGAAGGGAGAAGGAACACATGAAATCAGGATGATATATCTGATGGTGTCAAGGGCAAATGAAAGATTAATCAAAATCCTGGGTGTTCCACCGCTGTTCACCATCTGGAGGTATTGGCACCAAGATGAGAATAGATGCAGTTTCTTAATCGTGACAGAAGCCAGTCTGAGGTCTATAATGAGGAGACCCAACATTTTCTCTACAATGAGCTGTGACATTGCTTCCAAACAATTTAAATGAAAGTGAATGTGGATAGTGGAAAGAAATAGGTATAAACGTACCCTGCTGTGTGGTATACAAACTCAAAAAGAAGCATTAAAATGCCTTCATCAAATCCAAAGAAAACATACTATGGAATATGAAAAGGGGGTATCTTAGTGAGGTGAAGTAGATGTTGGGTGTAGGAAAACTGGTCATTAGTTTTTTTCTCTTCCTTTCCCTTGAAGCGCATGCCTAATTTCGATAATGCTTTCCTCATGATGGACACCAGTTTCCTTTGAGCTGACTATAAACCCTAAGGCACTCTTTACAAGTTAAGGGCAAAATGTTCATCCCTGGGCAAACAATGGCTTGCATGGGGATCAGAGTTATGTGCTATGTGATAATTATCACACCCTTGATACATTCCGGCAGGTCAAATCTGACAACATTTATCTGGAAAAAAAGCCTGTAAAAAAAGTCAAAACATAGTTCATCCAGTGGGTTAAATAATAATTCTGCACACTATGCCTCATTTTGAAGTTGAAAACTCAGAATAGGGGGTATTTACCTGACGTAGTAACTATCTCACCCTATTTCTTCCAGTTTATAATCAGGGTTTTAAGGGAATAACAGGTGATACAGAGTACTGGAGCACTGGAGAAAGATAACACAATGCACAGTAATCAATTAAGGTGAAGATTAAAGCGAGTGTCTTACACAAAATGGTGTACACAATCCCAGAACATCTCATCTGTCTTCGGAACAGTGAATGGGTTCAGTTGTTGCACTGTTAAGTGAATTCAAGTCGCCAATCCCAAAAGCATAATTCCTTTAGGAGCGTCACACTGCTTAGACAAGTGTCATAGCTCACGGCATATATAAATTCAGGAATTATAAAAATCACGCGGCATCTTAAAATCTCACAGCACCAAGGTGGACGTATATATAACTAGGTGATGACTGGAAGACGCTCACACATTTTGAATGATGAATTCCTCTCACTACACATTGTGACTTAAAGGTGTAGTCAAACAGCAGGTTTATAGTCAAGAGCTTTTTTTTCTAAAGTGTTATCTCAAACTGTCTCATTGCACGAGTCTGTGTGTGTGCTAATGCTCAATTAGTTATCGGAATTTTCACTGTTTTTAGCCCCAAAAGTCCCCGGCACAGTCATCACTTTTGAGGTGATTCCACCTCCCAAAGGGAAAAGCAACAGGACATAATCTAAGCTCTTCCCCTTTCCCCCACCGTACACTAGGTCGCATCCTGCAAATGCCAAACCCATGAAGGATAGTATAATTGGGTGAAATCGGTGGGTTGTATTCACTTTGGAACCACACTGCTCAACCCCAATATATCATGGAGGAAGTCCCTCAAGGTTCATCCCTCAGTTCAACCCTCTTTAACTTCTACCTGATGCCAGTAGCAGACATCGTCAGAATCCAGAACATCACCATCATCTCCTTTGCCGACGACACCCAGCTCGTCCTCTCAATCTCATTGGACCCCATCACCATGAAGTCAATTCCTCAATTGCATGAAGAATGTCTGAGCCTAGATGAGGGACAGCTGCCTCAATGTGGACAACATCAAAGTGCTGCTTTCCGGCAGCTACACGACCATCTGGAATGACTTCTGGTGGCCATCAGAACTCAGACCCACCCAAACAGTGAAAGTCCACGCCAGCAACCTAAGCATCATTCAGGACAGCAAACTCTCAATGAAACGACAGGTCAATGCCTTCTCCTCAGCCTGCTTCCACATGCTCTGCAGAATGTTCAAATGGTTCAAACAGCGACGCAGGTCCTCATCACCAGTTGTTTGGACTATGGCAACATACTCTATGCAGGCACCACCAGCCGACTCATGAGAAAACGTCAGACAATACAGAATGCAAGAGCCAGACTGTTCTTCAACCTGCCCAAAAGGAACCATATCACCAGCACCTCAGAGATGTCCAAAGGCTCCTCAACCATGAAAGATGCCTTTCAAACTCCCGACCCTGCCTACAAAGCCTTTTACAACCAAGGATCTATATGCTTGAACCACCGCATGAACTTCCACCAACCTCTCAAGAAACCCTAGCTCTGCCCACCTCACCTACACACAGACACGCACATCCACCGCTGCTTCACTGGAGAACGCTCCTCCTCTCACCTTGGGGCCAACTCCTGGAAACCCCCCTCTACACCTCCAAACATCACCCTCGCTGACAGACTTCAGGAGGAAGCTCAAAACCTGGCTCTTCTGAGATCTACAGCCCAGGGCCTGGATACCCTCACTGGTGACAAGCCACGCGTTACAAGTACTGTATGATTGATTGATTGATTGACTGAAGAACAATGCTTACATGCATCAGCACAATATGTTTAATGTATGTAATTTTTTGTTTAATCTGATAATTATTTTTCACAGGTAATAAATTACTGAAGACATAACAATGACTGCGGCAATACAGTTGTTTCAGTTGTGGTTGAGCAGTGCCACATTTGTACGGTTCCAGACATTGTTATGGAGTCAAATGGTTATTACAACTTTATTGACGCAGTCCCATAGATGACAACACAAATTTGTTTAGCAAAAAACAGATGTTTCCAATTTTCTGGGTTAACAGGATCAGGAAATGGAGTGGGGAGGAAGGGTGAAAAAGGAGGGAGGGGGTATGTCAAGGAAAAATAAAAATATTAACAGCTGTAGATACAACCAGTCCGACACCAGTAACATATATGTTAATGCTCCTCGAATACAAAAGGCACTTGACCCGCCTAGACCATGAAAGTAACCAAATCTCATGCGGTGTGCAGCAACACCCCTCTTGTGCATTGGATGTAATGACTATAAGTCGCCTTGCGGCTAAAATCGTATCCCAATTTGCAGAGATTGGGTGTTTACGAAGGGCCAGGTTATCCTCCCTATAGTAGGCTACACTGTCTGTCCATGCCCATGTATGAGTGCGACCAAGCCTCCAATGTCAGAGGTTCATGGGATTTCCACCGGTGTGTGATGAAGCGTTTCAACACCAGGAGCCCTAAATCTAAGAAGCGTGTAATGTTTCTGTGCTTTTTCTCCGAGCATGTGGATAGATAATGTGTCACTCCTCGCCAGCAGGGATTATGAAATGATTTTATTGTTTCAATGAATAAAAATGGTTACAAAAGACCATGTATAATATGTATTTCCAAGATCCATCTTTAACTGTTAAAAAAATATAGACAATATCATTTCAATTCTCATCATACATTTTAGAGCTGTATCAAGAATAAAAATAGAGGCCCATGGATACTTGATTTATGCTCACGGCTTTGGGCTTAGAATGTTACATTAAGCCTGGCTATATCTTTACTTAAGAGCTCTTTAAGCTTTTGTGCAAATTTCGCTAGTCTAGCCAGTTCCATGGGGATCTCTAAATTAAAAAGAAGCTTCATTGCGTCCGTGCCGGTGTGGGCTCCATAATTTAAAAATAATGGTTTTATTAAAGTATGACATGCGAGGCTCAGATGAGGACAAGTGCAGAGTAGGTGGGCCAAGGACTCCGCTCCTCGAACTGATGGCAGAGTCTACAGGAGGTGACCGCCTCTAGTGATTTCCAGCAGGTATTGATGTCTTTTATTGGAATGGCCATGAGTCTTACTGAAAGGATTTGCTTTAGTATTTGTGGATTCAGTGCGGGATCCAGGTAAGGCTGCCTCAATTTCTCCTCGTAAGATCTGACTAGTATCCCAATATTGCTGCTGGAGGACTTGATAGTTGCTATGTCATCTTGCTTTGATAGTGTTCTGACTTGTTTCCTTAAAATTGTTTTAAGCAGTCCGGGTTGATGAATAAAAATTGCCCCAGTCAGACAGCTCCTTAAGGGCAGTTGAGAACGAATCTGCCCGTGGGTTTTTTCCTTTCGTGAAAATTTCTTTCAAGGTAGCTTTCATTGTGGCTAAGGGGTGGCGGCGCATGTCCCTCGATAATAATGGATAACCGCTGCCCAGTATTCATATGTTTGTTTACTTAATCCAAATTCCAGCCTTACCAACACATTTCTGGTGTAGACCTGTATCAGGAAAATCTGTTTGAATGCGCAGCTGTTGGCAGTCTCCATGATGTTAATTAGGGCCCCGGGAAATACTAGTTGCCCATAGGAGATTGAAGAGATTAGCTTGGCTCTTACAACCTTTCGGATGGGTTTGGTTGATGCACTGCATAGTTTTGAGTTGAGTTTACAAAGGGCGTCCGTTACCGCCTTGGCTTTAGCTTCTATAGTTGCAATATGGGCTGTCGGCTTGTCGTTGCTCATAATCCATGCCCCCAAGTAGTTATATTTGGTTGTTGTTAATATTTTCAGATTGCCCATTTTCAATAGATGTTTAGGTTTGTTGGGTTGTTTTCCAAAGATGACTGCCTTTGTTTTGATGGCCTTTGCTGTCAATTAGTTTTCTTCGTTGTAAATGCTGAATGTGTCCAATGCTCATTGCAGGCCTGTTTTTGTGTGGTCCATTAGGACCATGTAATCTGCTTATTGCATTAGGAATAGTCTGGTCGGCCGAATTTTGGGTGCTAACAGGTTGGCTTTTGATATTGTGCTAACAGGTTGGCTTTTGATATTGTTTTGCAAGTTTAAGCTCAGGTCCGTACCATCTCTCTGATTTTTTGTTGCCTGGTTTGTGACGGGATTGGGTGGTCGAACAATGTTCAAGTGCAGTTTAAGCTCAGGTCCGTACCATCTCTCTGATTTTTTGTTGCCTGGTTTGTGACGGGATTGGGTGGTCGAACAATGTTCAAGTGCATTTTTAATGTTTTTATGAAGGAGGTCTATTTCCTCATGGATATTAGTACTTGTACAAGAGGGGTGTGAGAAATGATTTCTGAATTTATCAAGTGTGAAAGATTTCCAATTTCTCGTGTTTGCTGTGAATGTACTGTGTTTTTTGGTCTGGGGGATGGGGAGATTAATGCGGAAGGTGATCATGTAATGATCGGTCCATAACAATGGTGTTAAAGGGTCGATGCCAATGGATTCAATATTAGAAAATATCAAATCTAATGTATGTCCTGCAATGTGTGTTGGTTGGTGGACTCTCTGAGATAACTGCAGGATAGCCATGTCTTCCACTAATAGGTTCGTCAAGGAGCTACTGCTGTTGTCCAGATGTATATTAAAATCTCCAAGGAGGAGGATGTTCTTGTTCTTCAGACAGACAGGCATGATTTGTGTGAGTAATTGTGTACTAAAGTTTAATGTGCAGCCTGGGGGATTATAGATTAAAATGCCTCCGTATAGCACATTGGTGTTTATGTTCACCGTAAATGCCAGAACTTCATAGTTTTCAACGGGCACGATACTCTCTTGCCTGCATGAAAGGTGGTCTCTGAATAGTAGAGCTACACCGCCACCTTTTTTCTTAACTCTATTAACATTCAGTATCTTATAGTCTGGGGGAAGGGCTGTGACTATGTCTGGGATATTGTGGTCATCAAGCCATGTTTCAGATAAACACACTAGATCAGGTTGATGTTCATTAAGAAGGTCCCAGATATAGGTGGAATGTTTGGGTAGTGATCTTACGTTCGTATAGATGCATTTAAGAGGAAATGTGGGTAGATTTAATTTCACAGGGTTCAGTGTAAGGGTAATTTCCCATCTACAGTTGTAACAGCTAAATGGGCCGTAAGTATCAATCGGACCCATGTGAGCACAATCGAATGTATTTGTGGCCGTCTTACCAATCAAATCCAGCAGTTCGCGGCTTGTATAGTTAATGTTTCCACTCGAGTCTAGTACCTCACTAATAGTTTGGGCAGGGGTCGTGGCCCCTGTCCCCGGTCGGCCGCGGACGGGCGCAGACGGGCTTGGCTTAGGCGCGGCTTCGCCGCCTGGCCACCTTACACATGATATAGGGAGGGAAGAGGGTGGGAGGACGGCGCGACTAGAGCGCTGTCCCCGCCTCACTCAAGATGGCGCCCACCGCCGCCGAGTATCGGCTGAGAAGCGGCTGGGCAAGTGATCGGTAGCTGGTTAGGGTGTCAGAGTGCCTGCCACTTAATTCCCCTTATTCTAAAAGCCACCCAAGATAAAATAATGCAGTTTGTTAAAATTGTTAAAAAACGCTCCAAGTGCAAATCACTAATTGCCAACACAGATCACAGCATACAATTCACGTGCAGCTCGCAGCCCCAGTTCCCCTCACCAGGGAGAGCTTCTGAAGGCACCGAGCGCAGAAGTCCGGTTAAATAATCTAAGAGGGCGGGAGGACGGCGCGACTAGAGCGCTGTCCCCGCCTCACTCAAGATGGCGCCCACCACCGCCGAGTGTCGGCTGAGAAGCGGCTGGGCAAGTGATCGGTAGCTGGTTAGGGTGTCAGAGTGCCTGCCACTTAATCACCATCTTTCTATCGCTCTGCCAAATTTGTACCGTTCGTAATCTACATTCGGCATTGGATTGAATTTGGGATTTACGGCTTCTTTGATTTTACGCAATGTAATTACGTCAACTCCTAGCATTTCCTTTATGACTTCTTTTACACCGTCACAGCTAGATTCTTAAGGTATTTGATCATCTCTTGTTATCTGTTTCTTCTAGCACATCAATGAAATCATCAAATATCTCTACCAAAGCAGTCCATCTGTCGCCAATATTCTGCTTCTTGGTGGTATTGAATGGTGATAGTGGTTTCAGGAAGGCTGTGGCATTGTAACCATTTGTGTGATTGGCTGGAGGTCTCTCATACTGGCTACTGTCCGGTAGGACCTGCTTCATTCATACCAACTCTAAGGCCATGTGCTCTTCTGGCTTCCGGGTAATCATGGCCAGTTGGTGGAACTGCGACCTCACCCTTGGTCTCCATGGGAGCCCTTCACTTTTCTGGAGACCTATGGAGTTGTTTTGAGCCACCACCCAGCAGCTTTGATGGCATGTGTCCTCAGGTATAGACAGCTCCGTAAACACAAACTCGGGGGGCCCGATTCACAGAATGAACTTAAGACTCAATCCTAAATTTACTACTATTTTGGTATTCACAGAATGCACTTACTACTTTTGGCATTCACAGAATGCACTTACTATTTTTGGCATTCACAGAATGAACTTACTACTTTTGGTATTCACAGAAGTTAGGATTTTGTCTTAAGTTTGTCTTAAGACAGACTTAAGACAGACTTAAGACAAACTTAAGACAGACTTAAGACAAAATCCTAACTTCTGTGAATACCAAAAGTAGTAAGTTTATTCTGTGAATACCAAAAGTAGTAAGTGCATTCTGTGAATGCCAAAAGTAGTAGGTGCATTCTGTGAATACCAAAATAGTAGTAAGTTTAGGATTGAGTCTTAAGTTCATTCTGTGAATCGGGCCCGGGCACTTCTACTAGGGCTACTCCACCTACTGCTGTGGCATGATGACCCTTATTATTAATTTCTGGTAAGCAGATGATTGTTTCTTGTATCTGAATTGCTTTGCTTGTAAGCGTCTCTTTGTACTGTCTGACACCTGGTTGATTTCTGCCTGGCAGCACTCCTGTTCACAGTGTTATCTTGCAATTGACTGTTGCTATTTGCTACTCTTTCAAAACCAGGTTATAATCAACTTTAGCGTTATCACTCCATATGATGTATAGTTTTAGGTTTCGTAGTAGAGCAGTATCTCATTTTGCAGCCACTACAGCAAGCTCCTGGCCAACAATGTGTAGACTTCTCAGTGAAGCTTTTGTCATCTTCAACTGCTTTACACAGGCTGGAGTAGTGCTTTCATTCCACATACATCACGCATTAATTTCACATTTCGACTGAGGCACATGTGGCACACACAAGCAGTTTTCTGGACCACAGCAAACGCTCTGGGAGAGCACTGTCGCACTTCAGGTTACTTATCCCCTATCTCGTTGCCAGTTGTAACATCCTACCAAGCCTGGGTGCCTGCTAATGACTACGCCACACACCAAGCTTAGTATAACACATCTTTATTCTTCTGCGTGTTACCGCCAACTCAACATTCTAAACTTGCATTCACTTCACTCCGCTCTAACACTTACGTCACTGCTCTACGTGGTCCACCAGGTGCCAAAAGGGGTCCGTCATTGCTAGATCACATGACACAACATCATGTATTTTGGCAGTGGGACAAACATGAAATGTATGTAGGTGAGAATAACATACATTATGGGGACAGAAGGGAGAAGGAACACATGAAATCAGGATGATATATCTGATGGTGTCAAGGGAAAATGAAAGATTAATCAAAATCCTGGGTGGTCCACCGCTGTTCACCATCTAGAGGTATTGGCACCAAGATGAGAATAGATGCAGTTTCTTAATCGTGACAGAAGCCAGTTTGAGGTCTATCATGAGGAGACCCAAAATTTTCTCTACAATGAGATGTGACATTGCTTCCAAACAATTTAAATGAAAGTGAATGTGGATAGTTGAAAGAAATAGGTATAAACGTACCCTGCCGTGTGGTATAAGAACTCAAAAAGAAGCATTAAAATGCCTTCATCAAATCCATAGAAAACATACTATGGAATATGAAAAGGGGGCATCTTAGTGAGGTGAAGTAGATGTTGGGTGTAGGAAAACTGGTCATTAGTTTTTTTCTCTTCCTTTCCCTTGAAGCGCATGCCTAATTTCGATAATGCTTTCCTCATGATGGACACCAATTTCCTTTGAGCTGATTATAAACTCTAAGGCACTCTTTACAAGTTAAGGGCAAAATGTTCATCCCTGGGCAAACAATGGCTTGCATGGGGATCAGAGTTATGTGTTTTGTGATAATTATCACACCCTTGATACATTCCGGCAGGTCAAATCTGACAACATTTATCTGGAAAAAAAGCCTGTAAAAAAGTCAAAACAAAGTGCATCCAGTGGGTTAAATAATAATTCTGCACACTATGCCTCATTTTGGAGTTGAAAACTCAGAATAGGGGGTATTTACCTGACGTAGTAACTATCTCACCCTATTTCTTCCAGTTTATAATCAGGGTTTTAAGGGAACAACAGGTGATACAGAGTACTGGAGCCCTGGAGAAAGATAACACAATGCACAGTTATCAATTAAGGTGAAGATTAAAGCGAGTGTCTTACACAAAATGGTGTACACAATCCCAGAACATCTCATCTGTCTTCGGGACAGTGAATGGGTTCAGTTGTTGCACTGTTAAGTGAATTCAAGTCGCCCATCCCGAAAGCATAATTCCTTTAGGAGCGTCACACTGCTTAGACACGTGTCATAGCTCACGGCATATATAAATTCAGGAATTATAAAAATCACGCTGCATCTTAAAATCTCACAGCACCAAGGTGGACGTATATATAACTCGGTGATGACTGGAAGACGCTCACACATTTTGAATGATGAATTCCTCCCACTACACATTGTGACTTAAAGGTGTAGTCAAACAGCAGGTTTATAGTCAAGAGCTTTTTTTTCTAAAGTGTTATCTCCAACTGTCTCATTGCACGAGTCTCTGTGTGTGTGTGCGTGCTAATGCTCAATTAGTTATCGGAATTTTCACTGTTTTTAGCCCCAAAAGTTCCCGTCACAGTCATCACTTTTGAGGTGATTCCACCTCCCAAAGGGAAAAGCAACAGGACATAATCTAAGCTCTTCCCCTTTCCCCCACCGTACACTAGGTCGCATCCTGCAAACGCCAAACCCATGAAGGATAGTATAATTGGGCAAAATTGGTGGGTTGTATTAACTTTGGAACCACACTGCTCAACCCCAATATATCATGGAGGAAATCCCTCAAGGTTCATCCCTCAGTTCAACCCTCTTTAACTTCTACATGATGCCAGTAGCAGACATCGTCAGAATCCACAACATCAACATCATCTCCTTTGCCGACGACACCTAGCTCGTCCTCTCGCTCTCTATGGACCCCATCACCATGAAGTCAATTCATCAACTGCATGAAGAATGTCTGAGCCTAGATGAAGGACAGCTGCCTCAATGTGGACAACATCAAAGTGCTGCTTTCCGGCAGCTACACGACCATCTGGAATGACTTCTGGTGGCCATCAGAACTCAGACCCACCCAAACAGTGAAAGTCCACGCCAGCAACCTAAGCATCATTCTGGACAGCAAACTCTCAATGAAACAACAGGTCAATGCCTTCTCCTCAGCCTAATCCACATGCTCTGCAAAATGTTCAAATGGTTCAAACAGCGACGCAGGTCCTCATCACCAATTGTTTGGACTACGGCAACATACTCTATGCAGGCACCACCAGCCGACTCATGAGAAGACTACAGACAATACAGAATGCAAGAGCCAGACTGTTCTTCAACCTGCCAAAAAGGAACCACATCACCAGCACCTCAGAGATGTCCAATGGCTCCTCAACCATGAAAGATGCCTTTCAAACTCCTAACCCTGCCTACAAAGCCTTTCACAACCAAGGACCTGTATGCTTGAACCTCCGCATGAACTTCCACCAACCTTTCAAGAAACCCTAGCTCTGCCCACCTCACCTTCACACAGACACGCACATCCACCGCTGCTTCACTGGAGAACGCTCCTTCTCCCACCTTGGGGACAACTCCTGGAAACCTCCCTCTACACCTCCAAACATCACCCTCGCTGACAGACTTCAGGAGGAAGCTCAAAACCTGGCTCTTCTGAGATCTACAGCCCAGGGCCTGGATACCCTCACTGGTGACAAGCCACGCTTTACAAGTACTGTATGATTGATTGATTGATTGATTGATTGACTGAAGAACAATGCTTACATGCATCAGCACAATATGTTTAATGTATGTAATTTTTTGTTTAATCTGATAATTATTTTTCACAGGTAATAAATTACTGAAGACATAACAATGACTGCGGCAATACAGTTGTTTCAGTTGTGGTTGAGCAGTGCTACATTTGTACGGTTCCAGACATTGTTATGGAGTCAAATGATTATTACAACTTTATTGACGCAGTCCCATAGATGACAACACAATTTTGTTTAGCAAAAAGCAGATGTTTCCAATTTTCTGGGTTAACAGGATCAGGAAATGGAGTGGGGAGGAAGGGTGAAAAAGGAGGGAGGGGGTATGTCAAGGAAAAATAAAAATATTAACAGCTGCAGATACAACCAGTCCGACACCAGTAACATATATGTTAATGCTCCTCGAATACAAAAGGCACTTGACCCGCCTAGACCATGAAAGTAACCAAATCACATGTGGTGTGCAGCAACACCCCTCTTGTGCATTGGTTGTAATGACTATAAGTCGCCTTGCTGCTAAAATCGTATCCCAATTTGCAGAGATTGGGTGTTTACGAAGGCCCAGGTTATCCTCCTATTAGTAGGCTACACTGTCTGTCCATGCCCATGTATGAGTGCGACCAAGCCTCCAATGTCAGAGGTTCATGGGATTTCCACCGGTGTGTGATGAAGCGTTTCAACACCAGGCGCCCTAAATCTAAGAAGCGTGTAATGTTTCTGTGCTTTTTCTCCGTGCATGTGGATAGATAATGTGTCACTCCTCGCCAGCAGGGATTATAAAATTATTTTTTTTGTTTCAATTAATAAAAATTGTTACAAAAGACCATGTATAATATGTATTTCCAAGATCCATCTTTAACTGTTAAAAAAATATAGACAATATCATTTCAATTCTCATCATACATTTTAGAGCTGTATCAAGAATAAAAATAGAGGCCCATAAATACTTGGTTTATGCTCACGGCTTTGGGCTTAGAATCTTACATTAAGCCTGGCTATAGCTTTACTTACGAGCTCTTTAAGCTTTTGTGCAAATTTCGCTAGTCTAGCCAGTTCCATGGGGATCTCTAAATTAAAAAGAAGCTTCATTGCGTCCGTGCCGGTGTGGGCTCCATAATTTAAAAATAATGGTTTTAATAAAGTATGACATGCGAGGCTCAGATGAGGACAAGTGCAGAGTAGGTGGGCCAAGGACTCCTCTCCTCGAACTGATGGCAGAGTCTACAGGAGGTGACCGCCTCTAGTGATTTGCAGCAGGTATTGATGTCTTTTATTGGAATGGCCATGAGTCTTACTGAAAGGATTTGCTTTAGTATTTGTGGATTCAGTGCTGAATCCAGGTAAGGCTGCCTCAATCTGTCCTCGTAAGATCTGACTAGTATCCCAATATTGCTGCTGGAGGACTTGATAGTTGCTATGTCATCTTGCTTTGATAGTGTTCTGACTTGTTTCCTTAAAATTGTTTTAAGCAGGCGGGGTTGATGAATAAAAATTGCCCCAGTCAGACAGCTCCTTAAGGGCAGTTGAGAACGAGTTTGCCCGTGGGTTTTTTCCTTTCGTGAAAATTTCTTTCAAGGTAGCTTTCATTATGTCTAAGGGGTGGCGGTGCATGTCCCTCGATAATAATGGATAACCGCTGCCCAGTATTCATATGTTTGTTTACTTAATCCAAATTCCAGCCTTACCAACGTATTTCTGGCGTAGACCTGTATCAGGAAAATCTGTTTGAATGCGCGGCTGTTGGCAGTCTCCATGATGGTAATTAGGGCCCCGGGAAATACTAGTTGCCCATAGGAGATTGAAGAGATTAGCTTGGCTCTTACAACCTTTCGGATGGGTTTGGTTGATGCACTGCATGTTTTGAGTTGAGTTTACAAAGGGCGTACGTTACTGCCTTGGCTTTAGCTTCTATAGTTGCAATATGGGCCGTCGGCTTGCCGTTGCTCATAATCCATGCCCCCAGGTAGTTATATTTGGTTGTTGTTAATATTTTCAGGTTGCCCATTTTCCATAGATGTTTAGGTTTGTTGGGTTGTTTTCCAAAGATGACTACCTTTGTTTTGATGGCCTTTGCTGTCAATTAGTTTTCTTCGTTGTAAATGCTGAATGTGTCCAATGCTCATTGTAGGCCTGTTTTTGTGTGGTCCATTAGGACCATGTCATCTGCGTATTGCATTAGGAATAGTCTGGTCGGCCGAATTTTGGGTGCTAACAGGTTGGCTTTTGATATTGTTTTGCCAAGGTCCGCAGTATATAAATTAAACAGTAGTGGAGCCAATACGCAGCCTTGTTTCAACCCTCGGTCAGTGTAAATCTTCTTTGTGGCACTGTTCTCATGTTAGTTTGACGCGTACCCAAGTTCTGGTGTAGAGAGCTCTAATGAAATTCAGAAACCTGTTTGGAATCCCCCAATTTTGTAATTTTCGCCAAAGTAGGTTTCTGTTGACACAGTCAAACGCCGCCGAGTAATCAATGAAGCAGGCAAAGAGGGGCGCTGGTTTTCCCGAGTGGACTGGTCTACCAGATAGGCTAGGGCTAGAATGTTATCCAGTGTTGATGCTCCTGGCCTAAAGCCAGATTGATAAACTGGTAATATTCCTTCCTCGTTAGCTCAGGTTTGTAGATCTTGTAGAAGCAAGCTTGCATATGCCTTTGCCTCGATGTGTAGTAGGGCTATCATCCTGTAGTTGGTTGGATCTCTAGTATCGCCTTTTTTATGTATTGGATGGAGCAGGGATCCTTTTCAGGTTTACGGAACTATTGAGTTAATCATGCAGAACTTATATAATGGGGTAAGGATTGTTGCCCAGAATACAATGTCCTCCTTGAAAAACTGTCCAAGGAGGCCATTGGGCCCCGCCCGGGGCATTGTTGCTTCTCATGTTCTTTAGAATTGTTAACACTCAATTGTACACATCCGGGGATTCACTTGCTTCCTCCATGTTTATTTGATTTACCCGGTTTTTATTGTTAGTATCTTTATACAGACTAATACTCATATATGGTCATTTGTGGTCTAAAGGAAGGTTCTGAGAAGGATTGCAGTAGAGTGTTTTCACATGGTTTACCCATGTGTGCCCTGGAACTCTGTTTCGCCGATCGTGGCCATGTCCAGACAGCCTGTTGATGTATAGCCAGAATTCTGCTTGGGGTTAGAAGACTGTGCATGTACAGCCACCGAGAGTCTTTTTGTTGTCTTTTAAAGTTCCATATGTTTCTCTTGTGAGTGTCCCTGGCTGTCAGTCATGTCTGGCGAGCGGTTTCGTCCCTAACCCGCTTTTAGTTGCGATTGGCTTGCTTGCCTCTGTGCCTTTTTACGTAGTTGGTTTGTTGTGCACCATGGATTGGGATGGCAGCGTGTCCTTTCCTGATTCCTGGTTTTGGGCTGATCCCTGATTCCTGGTTTTGTGCCATACAGTAAACGGTGGAGCTCTGGGACCAGGTTTGACGATTTCGCTGATATATTCCCTTCAGCATAGTCGCTATTGAGTACAGGCCCATTGTTTTTCCAAACTGTCAGGCTGGATGTGTTGATTTTACTCCATTTCAGTCGGCTTAGGAGTGTATGGACTTCCTCCCCGTTGGATGAACCCAAAAGTGGTATATCTAAAAGTACCCGCTTGCAGTGATATATCAGTAAACAGTGGAAGGCGGTCACTAGTTAATTGTACTGGCTTTTGAAAGTCCAACACTTGTTCGTGGAGGCAGTGGCTCAAGGAAATGTAATCTATAGTCGGTTTGAGTTATCTCTGGGGGTCTCTCGGCGTGTCGTGGTTTGCAAGTTGCGCCTCTTGCGCGGACCTTAGACTGTAGGTGTTTATAAATCTGTTAAACAAATTACCAGAGCGGTCCCTGGTACAAGAGACATTTGTTTCTAGTCCCAGGTTATGCATATTGTAGTCGCAGAACATTATTATCCTGCAGTTTGGGTAATTATAGGGCAATGCCTCTAATGTGTTGACCAGTTCTCTCATCTTGCCATATCTTGGGCTGTCTTTGCAATTAAAATAGATGTTCAGCAGTAGGATCATTATGGGGGATCCATTCAGTTTCAGGCCTTGCAAGTATAATTCTTGAACCATGTCTGTACATATTGGCGATTTGACCGAAGTTTACGTATATGGATGGCCTTCCGAAGACATTGAACCTTTTTGCTGGATGTTTAAATTCCTCGAATGGTATAACCAGGGGGGCAAGTAACCAGGTTCCTGAAGACACAGCAGTTCCCCTGTGAAGAAGTACAAGTAAGCAGGATAACAGCTAAACAGATCTTCTTTATTTTAAGTACAAGGTACAGCAACGTCCTAGCCACAGGGCAGCCAGTAGCAACTGTCTCTAAGTACTTGGCAACCAGACAGTTTGGTTGCTGCTGTGGCGAGGTTGTTATTGCTCTATCCTGGACGTGTGTGTGCATTGTGGCTTTCCCACTTTCTATGAATTTACGTACAGTAGCTCCTGAAGTAGATGAGAAGTGTATTCTCAAGTCTGAGGAATGATATAGGATGGAAGGCTTCAGACGTGCCTCTTAGAATGGACTTTCGCTGTGACTGTATTTGCCTGCTATTATGTTGGCTTGTTAGCATGCGGGGGCAATTTCTACTGGGGGTTCGTGTATGTTAATCCCCCATTTCGTAAAGTGAGGCTTTTCTGTCATGATCTTTTGGGCTGTCGTTCTGGTTTTACATGTTGGTATTGTCGATTCTCTTGTTGTATTAATGCTCAGCGCCTTAAATTGAAACCAAGTTAGGTCTTCCGTTGTAAGATGTACCAGCTCTGGGATATGACAGAGGATTTGTAAAATGTTTGCCCTATTTAATATGTCTGAGCCTCCTCTGGAAGTGTATTTGGGCGATAACACTATGATGGTGTTTTCCAAATCCCTTTAGGTGGGATCCCTTGGCCTTATGATTCCTGGGTTTGTTTCTAGGCGAGGGCTGTTTGTTATGTTTGCTCTATTGTCTATTTGGGCTGCTGTGTTTTCACGTGCCCCTGTTCTGTTTGGTGGATTGGAAGGCGTTCTTATGTTATCCATTTTGGATGGGGGCTTGGCTTGCTTCTGGCTGTTGTGCTTTCGTGGTTTGCTGTCTGTTTGTAGAGGAAGGGCGGTCTCCTGTGGAGTTTGCTTTTGCCATTTGCCTGCCCAGCCTGGACCACAGGCAAGTTTTTAAGAGGAAGTGCTGCCATTGCTGTTGTTAGCTCAGCATTCCCTTCGCTGGTGATGAGTTTCACCTTTCGGAAGATTGGGTAAAGTTTCTGTGGCCTGAGCGGTTTCACTTGTTGGTCAGTCTTTGGGTCCATTTTGCAGCCTAAGTTACCGTCTGATGCTGCCAGGAGCAGCTATAGCTCTTATACGCCTCGCCGAAGTGTGATGTTTTATGTTTGTTTCTTGAGGCTTTTTTTCGCTCTTCTGGAAAGCAGTTTACTGTTCCCTTTAGGGCTATCAGTTGGGCCTTGGCAGAAGGGCCCAGCTGTGACTGTAGTTGGCAAATCATATTGAATTTTATTTGAGCTCATTGCTACTGCCAGCTGTAACGACCTATCCATGAGTTGTTTATAAGGAAGTGTCCTGGGGTAGTCCGGAGTCTGTCATCAAAGACTCATAGAGAATAGGGGGGCCATCTCAATAGCGGTCACCCAGTGTGTGGAGACCCATCTCATGCCAGGTGGTCAATTCCAATGAAGTAGTCATGGTCCGTTCCCGGGATGCCCTGAGTAGAGCTATCGCAGGAGCGTAGGGTTAGTTGATCTGGTAAGATATAAACGATGCCGAAAGCATCAACAGGCTACCCGTAGCAGTTTAGGGCTCGGTAGCGGTAACTTCGAGCATGGGTGAAACAGGTGAAGAAAGACTGGTAAGCTTCAGGTGGGTATGTTTGTGGCAGTGTCTGTGAGTTGTAGGCTCGCCATCCATCGGTCCACCCATTGGAGTCTGGAACGATATAATTACGCTGGGCACCGCCAGTCCTCACTGGTCAACTGGCGAGTACAGCTTCGATAGAGCTACCTGTCGTGTCTGCACACCGAAATCATGACATGGACCAAGGGTTATAATCTGGTATCTTTATTTCTCATCCTTACAGCTCGATTTGTTACGTCCTGTCCCCTCGTCAGTTCCTGTGTGTGTTGACCAGGACTGGTGTCCGGTTTCCTGCCCCCTCCCACCACTCGTTGTCCAGGGTACTAGTGCCCCAAGTCCAGGGCACAGCATCTCCCCCCCTGTTGCAAAACAAATATAGTTGTGACACCACCTGCTGTCACTGACACAGAGATAGAGATAGAGAGAGAGAGAGAGAGAGAGAGAGAGAGAGAGAGAGAGAGAGAGAGAGAGAGAGAGAGAGAGAGAGAGAGAGAGAAATGAAACTCATCACATCACATCTCTTCAATCAGTCTCATTGGCCTTTTGCATTCTCTTCTCTGCCGTGTCTCTCCTTTGTCAGTCTGCGCGCCTTCATCCTGTATGGTGTCCCCCAGAGCAGTTACCTGTCTGTCTTCTTCCTCGACCTTCAATTCCTTGAAGTGTGAGCTGTTTCTTGTGATGTGGTAGCGCCCTGCTGATGCTGTTATCATGGGCCCTTTCACTTCAGTCACCATCAGCGGCTCCTTCGAGAACGGGATGTCTGACTTCCTCAGCTGTCTTTGCGGCACTACCACTTTGTCTCCTTGCTTTAGTTGCGCCGGAGTGGCGTGCCTCCTTGCGTCTGCGTATATCTTCATTTTTGCTTTTGCTTCATGATCTTTGGTGGCAATGCTGCCTCTCTCTTGCTTTGCTACCGCCTCCAGCTGCAGTATCCTCGTCCTGCTCAACCAGCCCAGCACCAGCTCAGCGGGACACCATCCTGTGGAGCTGTGAGGAGTGTTTCTATAGTCCCTTAGTATTTTGCACAGGGCCTGCCCTATCGATATCTGTGTCAGCTTAGCTCATTGTACAGCCTTCTTTATCATTCCCATGAACCTTTCTGCCATGCCATTTGCCTGTGGCCACAACGGCGTTATTTTCCGGTGACGGATCCCTAGGTATTCCATGAATTTTCTGAACTCCTCCCCTGAGAAGGGTGGACCCTTGTCAGTCTTTTAAGCCCCACCCCGCGAAAACGTCATCTATAACCGGCAGCGTCGCACTTGCTGATGTTGACGCCATTTGCCGCACAATGGGAAACCTGGAAAATTCATCAATTATCACAAGCAGGTAGTTTCCTGTCTCCAGGGGCCCATAGAAATCAGCTGCCAACTCGGTCCACACTGCCTTCGGGAGCTCTGACATCTGTAGTGGTTCCGGTTTTGCCAGCTATCCTGTCACTTGACAGATGTGGCAGTGTGCGACTGCGGCTTCTACCATGTTGTCTAATCCTGAGAACCACACTTTTTCCCGTAGCATTTTCTTTGTTGCTACCATGCCTCTATGTGATTTGTGCGCTAAGTCCACTGTCTGTCTCCTCAGTGCTCCTGGAATTACTATTCTCGTTCCTCTCATCATTATTCCATTCATGGTCTCTGAGAGTTCTTCATGGATCTTTTTGAATGCCAACATTTCTTCTTTGATCACCCCTTTTTCCATGATGCTGTTGTTGTTGACATGCCTCCACCTCTGCTGTCTGGTCACTGTTTTGATCGTTTGTATTGTTGGATCCCTCACTGTTTCTTGTTCCAGTTCTTCCATCTTTATTGATGCCGGAGTATTATGTTTTAGTACAAAGTTCAGGTACTCCTCCGCCATTGAAGTTGCCTCAGGTGCGTGCGGTAGAGGGTGCCTTGACATGTAGTCTGCCGGGTTGTTCTTTTTTCCAGGTTTGAGTATGATCTTGAAGTTGTAGTCCATGAGTCTTATGCCCCACCTCTCTATTCAGGGCGGTATGTTCGCATTAGGGTTTCCATAGATCGTTACCAGTGCCTGGTGATCCGTTATGATGGTGAATGGTTTCCCATATATGAACATGTGATAGTGCTCACATGCCCATACTACTGCTAGACTCTCTTTCTCCGGCTGAGAGTATGCCCTCTCGATGTCGGACAGGCTCTTGCTTTCGTAGGCTACTATGCATCTTGGTGAGTCTTTGCCTGGCCTGTGTTGTGCCAGTATCGCTCCCAACCCCACCGGGCTGGCGTCCACCGTCAATTCTGTGCATAGCAGTGGATCAAAGTATGCAAGGTGGTCTACTGCTATCACTGCTTGTCTGATGGCTTCAAATGCTTTTTTGTAGTCTTCTGCCCATATGAAGGTCTGGCCTTGTTTGGTCAGTTCTCTCAGTGGCGTGCTTACCGTGGCAAAGTCTTTTATGTATCTTGCGCAGTAGCTAGCAAGCCCGAAGAATGACCTTACTTTTGCAACGTAGCTTGGATGTTTTTCTTTTTCTAGCGTGTCCACTTTGCTGCGATCTGGTCGCATCCCTTTTTTGGAGAAAATGTGTCCAAAGAACACCAATTTGTCTCGGCCAATTTCGCACTTGTCCTCGTTTAGTGTCAGCCCTGCTTGTTCTAGCTGTGAGCATACGTCTCGCAGTGCTTTGTCATGTTCATCATCTGATTTGCCGAACACCAGAATGTCGTCGATATAGTTCAGACTGTTTTTTACCGGCCTTATTACTTGCCGTATCGTCTCTTGGAATATTTCAGCAGCCGATGAGATTCCAAAACTCAAACGCTTGTATCGGAAGAGACCCATGTGGGTGGAAAATGTTGTGATGTATCTAGACTGAGGGTCAAGTTCTAGCTGATGATATCCTTTGCACAGGTCCAGCTTTGAGAATCGTCGTGTACCTGTCTGGCAGCTGATCATGTAGTCGAGGTGCGGTCCAGGGTGTCTTTCACGTTTGATTGCTGTGTTCGGTATTCTCATGTCAACACAGATACGAATTTTGGATGTGTTCTTCTTTGGCACTGCCACTACTGGAAACACCCATGGCATTGGTCCCTCTGCCGGCTCTATGATGCCCTGACTTAACAATGCTTCAATTTCTTCCTCTACTTGTGGTTGTTGGTGTATCGGTTCTCGCCTATGGTGTTGAGCCACTGGTTTTACTGCTTCATTAATGTGCAGTGTTATTTGTCGTCCTTTTAGCTTCCCTAGTCCCTGTAGAAGTCCGGGATACTCTCGCAGGATGCTTTTCTTCTCTGACATGTGGTATATCATTGCGAGGAGGCCCATTACCTGCGCTGTGACATTGCTCAGTAGGCACGGTGCCGGAATGTCACACTTGAGTACATGTATGTCTTCTTTTATTGTTTGGCCATTATACGTCAACTTCTCTGTAAACTTTCCCATGTTCATCACTGGTTTTCTTGATTACCACGTGAATACATCAACTCTGGATGGCATCAGCACCGGCTTTACTTCCATCTTGTCATATTCGGATACACACATGATGTTGCATGTGGCTCCGCTGTCTAGCATGAACCGTGTTTTGTGTGGCCCCACATCTATGGTCACGGTCTCTGTTTTCTTTACTTCATTTTTCCCCATCAGGTGGATACTTTCTCGACTCATGTCTTCTTCGGTTGACACAGCAACAGCATCGGACATGAGGTATAGGCGTTCTACCTTTTCTTCTTCCTCTTCTTCCTCTGATTCAGCCAATGAGCTTCTGTTTGTCGTTTCCATGTGCCTGGCATGCCTGCTCGTCGTCGTGCGCGGTCTTCCCGATCTTCCTCTCTCACTTCTGAACTGCAGTCCCAGACATGCACTGGCAAAGTGATTGCTCCTGTTGCATTTCCTGCATTTCTGACCCATTGCCGGGCACGCGCCTTTGTGTGGGAATTCTAGTCTGCATCTGTAGCAGGTAATTTCTGGTTGCTTCCTTGCCGCCTGTTTATTGTACCCTTTCTTCCAGGTGTTTGTGCGGTTGTTTTCCGCCATGCATGTGCTTGTTCTATTCGCCGTTCCTTGCCCCGCTCTATCTGTTTCGCTTGCACAGTTGCCCTTGCCTCGGCCCTTGCCAACGACAAGATGTTCTCCAGCGAGATTGGTTCTTTCAGAATCCTCGCACGGAATTCAGTGTCACAACATCCTTCAATGATGCGCAGGCAAATCGCTTGTTCATTGTCAAACTTGTCGAATTCACAGTGTGTCACCAGCTTGCGCAGCCGTGTCATGAAGTCATCGAGCGATTCATCCATGTGCTGAAATGCTATCGTGAAAGTGTACCTCTCAAAGTCAATGTTTCTTTGTGGATCAAATTTGCTTGAGAAACACTTTATTAGCCCTTTGTATGTCAACGTCTCTTCATCTGGGGGTGTTACTAGCTGGTTGTCTACTTCATCGCCTACCAGATTTAGAATCAGATCCATTTGTTTGGCCTCTCTTACATCAGAGGCGCGCATTTACCGCTCGAATTTTCGAATCCATCGCTCTCATCGAATCCCTAGTTGCGGCTCTGATAAGTTGAAAGGGAGAGGTCTGCGGTATTGAGCGCTCTGTTTCTCACTCCTTTGTTCAGTCATCTTTGGGCCTGCAGCGCCTCTTTCACACTTTCTTTCATCTATGGTCTTCTAGTGCACTCTCACTATTCTTCAGATGTCACTTGCTTGTTGCCTTTTTCTTCTCTGTTGTTTCTTCATATGTCTTGTTAGCTATTCTGCAACTTTATTTTATCTTTCCTTTCCTTCTTTATTACCTTCTTGCTTACTTTTGCATTTGCTTGTGCTTTATTCTTTTTGCTGTGCTCTTATTGGCACTTGTTCTGCCTTTGCTTTTGTTTCCTGGCCCTAAAATGGCCGCCGGGCCTCTCCCGCTCCCGATTGGTCACAATTGCCTGACTTCAAAATGGCCGCCGAGATCTAACGCGATTTCAGGACCAATCCAGACTTCACCTGACCTTAAAATGGCCGCTCTTACTCTTGCGAGAGCTCGCACGAGATTTCTTTGAGTTCTTCGCACTCAAGGCTTTTGTTCTAGGATGTCAGGGGCTTCTTACCGGCTTCCCAGTGCTGCCGGACGATCGTTGATTCACGTTCCTCACTGGTCCTGTTGCGGCCGGGGTGGGCTACCGCACCGTGACTTCTTTCCGGTCACTCGAACCAGGGTGGGCTCCTGGCTTCGCTTTTTGTCTCTAACGGGCACCGGACACATGTGCGCTTCTCTTGGCACCTTGGTCGCCAGTTGTCGTGTCTGCACACCGAAATCACGACATGGACCAAGGGTTATAATCAGGTATCTTTATTTCTCATCATTACAGCTCGATTTGTTACGTCCTGTCCCCTTGTCAGTTCCTGTGTGTCTGTCTGTGTGTGTGTTGACCGGAATTGTCGTCCGGTTTCCTGCCCCCTCCCACCACTCGTTGTCCAGGGTCCTAGTGCCCTATGTCCAGGGCACGACCTCACCCAGCATCTCGACTTATTCCAAATACACTCCCGCACCAGTTGTTAAAGGATTGGAAGAAAGGGGGTGGAATGTAAAATGGCAAATTAGAGAAATAATAAAGTAAACGGGGAGCACTACCATTATTAGGAGTGCAATGCGTCCCACATCAGACAGCAAGAGTGTGCTCCAAAAAGCCATCTGTGACTTCAGGGAAACCACTGCCCATGTTGAATTCCCGTCAAGCAGGTCAGATTTGGAATGATATATTCTAATACCCAGATAGCGGAACATCACAAGTTGCAAGGGCACAATTGACTGTAAAATTCAGATCTGTCAGCTTGGGTGTAAATGGAAAGAGACAAGATTTTGTCAAATTAACCCTTAGGCCAGAGAGGGGGGGAACAGGTTTAGTGTGAACATGACCGAGGGGGGGAATGGAATGAATATCTCTAAATTAGAGAAGTAAATCATCTGCACATAGTGACAATTCGTAAATTCCATCACCCATGGGTATGCCCCAGTCCCGATCTTCCTCGTGCTTAGGAAGTGATAGGGATTTTATAGCAAGGCAAAAAAGTAGGGGGGAGAGCAGGCAGCTCTACCTAGTGCCCCTGTGTATCTAAATTGTTCTGATATAATGTTCCCTGTTCTCACCCTAGCTGTTGGCAGTGTGTAAAGTAAACGCACCAACTGGATGCAACCAGTGATTTAAATGGGCCAGAACTCACCGGTACTGAGTAACGGCACTTCCGAATTTTCAGGCCCTCAGTATCGGCACTTTTCTTGGATCAGGGAGAGAACCGGTACCCTCATCGAGAGCACAGCAGGCTCCGGTTAGGTATGTCCTCCAGCTCAGGGCAGACACCGTTCAGCTTCGGAGGAGATTGCAAGTCACTTAGCCCCTCAGTGCCCGTTTGCAGAGTCTCTCCTGGAGATTCCAGCAGTGGACACTTGAATGGCCCCAGACTGCAGGGGTCTGAGAGGGCTTGCCTGCGTCATGCTTTGATCAACAGGGCAGGGTCTAGACAGACCCTGCACTGTTGATCAGGTGCGCAATGGCTATTAGCCTTAAAGTGTTAAGGCCCCCCACCCCCTTCCTCCATCAGGCATGTGAAATGGGCTGGGGCTTCCAATCAGTAATACTGTCCCATTTAGGGAAATGCACTGGCCATCTAAAGTGGGCGGTTGGGGCACACAATCCTCTACCTTCCCCAAAGCCGTTTCTTTTCATCTTTTTGTTCAACACAGAGGCTGCTTTCCTTTGTGTGCCCCTCCAACACTAATCACTGCCTTTGCATGACAACATGACTGACTTGGGTACTGGCTCCATTGGTGTAAAATCAGTGCTTAATTTGTGCCTGTAGATGCTGGTGCTCAGCACCAGCACTTATTTTCGAGGGCAGGCACTATGGCTGTCTTTTATGCGGGAAGCTGTGGTGCAGATAATTTTTAAAAGAGGAATGAATGCACGCATCAGGTTTGGTTTACTGTATTTTCCTAAATCATCTTCCGAGCTGCTTTCACTTTTACCCTTTTCGTCAAAAGGCCTGCACCCTGCCCGAGCCTCTAATTGGGTATAATTATTGCTAGGGGCTGGCTTGTGACAGCTGGGGCGAGGCAAGCTTGGAAACAGCAAGCCCAGAACGATGAAGGAACGTGACAAACACACTAAAATGTGTACATTACGGTTGCACGAAAATGTGTACAATACGCTAGCCTGTGTGCTTAGCGCCTAGCAATAAAATATTGCACAGAGGCCTAGGGCTATGTCTCCCCAGGTAAGCCGGCAGTGGGGCGGAGCCCACAGTTCTTCTCACCCCTCAGACACTGCCTGTCAAGAGTGCTACAGAAATGTAAGTAGTGGGTGGGGGTAGGTAGACGAATAAATATCACAGTGCCTTCTTTTTTCAATTACAAATTATGCCTTAACTTTGGACCTCTTGTTTCCTTCGCCGTCTTCTGCAGTGGTGACCTGCCATTGCATATATCTAACTCCTGGGACAACCTCGTGGGCACTTTGTTGCGGAGCTGGGCTGGATGGGACCGCTGGGATGCACTTCACTATGAAGCTGCCAGTGATTGCCCGTTTCTGCCTCCTCCTGTACCGGGCCTTGTTGAACATGCTCGGCTACACAGAAAGAGAGAAGCCTTTTAATAACTAATTATTGTCAACTTAGCTACGGTAACAAATATGCGTGTGTTTTTTTAACATTCAAAAATCAAGACAGGCCCAGAGAGCCAACGTCTAGGCCCACACTACCACCACAAATCCTATCTCCAGTGCTTAATTTGAGCTGGTGTTTGAAGGTGATGCACAGTAGAACTTATTTTTAGGGATTGGGTCAGAACGAGAGAGAAAGATAAAAATGGGTAAAGATGCAAGAAGGTAACAACTAGAAAATAGAGACAAAGGGGAAAAGTAGGAGTGAAAAGTACCTGCAAAACTGAGATAAAGAGTTGAGAGAGTTTCTGGTGGTAGATGAAACAAATGTCAACCTCGCATTCGGCAGCGCTGATAAAGAGGATCTGAGATAAAACTTTGAGCCCTGGCACTTATTTCTTTACAAATTAAATACTGGCCTTTCCCATAGAGAAATGAACAGCAGGGAACACTGCAGGACTCCAGGAATGAGCACCAGGACAACTGGCAAATGGATTTGGTTGAGGGTAAGTTAAGATGAACATAGAAGGAAGGGGAGGGATGAATGTATAGAAGTGAGGTGACAGGTGAAGTTAGGATTGACACTTTTTTCACAGAAAAATACCAGATTTTGTGTTCTGAAATCATGAATGGGCTTTGAAATGGTATTTTAACACAAATTTGTGTACAGTCACAAACCCTGTGCATTTCTTGTTAACTTTAATAATCGTTTAAACATACATGTTTATATGTCTATGTGCTTGCCGACCTGTGTGTGCCCATTTTTGTGTGAGAGAAAAGAGAGAGAAAGAGGGAGAGAATCAGGACACTCTCAGGAGATATATTGAAGGGAATGGGTGGAGTGCTTTTGTGTTCATCTCCGCTTGATTCGCTCTCTGTGTGTGGGCACGCTTGAGAATATATAGTAGTGTGCCAAAGAACAATAAATAACATATGACATTAAAAGCAGCAAATATTAAAAAACAAGGAAATGTTAACATATCATCCTGTTTGGCTTTCATTTTGTGTAATGAGTTAACCTGCTTTATTTACATAAACGCATCTCTCATGCATTTTGATATGTGCTACAACTGGTACAGAAGTCATTATGTATGATCATATCTTGCCCTTAGCCCCTCCCCTAGCACCGCCCATTTGCCACACCTCTAACTCATTTTAATGAGCACCTGCACTTATTTTTTCTTATTTAAAGCACTGGATGCAACGGGTTCCCACACCATATTGCGCCAGCACTGCAAAAAGGAAGGCTCATTCTAATGAGTCAAATGCTTTTTCAAGATCAAGCACCACACAACCAGTGCGGGCCAGGCATCTGGAGCATATGCGAGAAGGCGAAAGAAGCATCGTAAATTAAGCAAGGTATTGCAGGCCTTAACAAACCTGTTTTGGTCCGAGTGAATCAACGAGAGAAACAGTGGTGCCAGATGGTCTGCAAATATTTTTCGCAATATCTTATAATCCATGTTCAATAATGCCAGTGGCTTGTAGGAACCTAATTCAGCATGATCCTTGTCCAGCTTTGGGAGGGAGATTAGCAGAGCTTCGCAGAGGGAATCTTTGAGGGCAAGAGGACGACAGTGCAGCATCATACATGTGCTGTAAGTTGGGTCCTGTTGTGCAGAGTAGCTTAACGCTACTCTGCACAACAGAGCAGAGCAACTCTGCAGTGCAAGGATTTGGGAGTCTGGACACAGCTCGATAGGACCTGACACAACATCAACAGGGTGGGTTTCGACCAGGGACTGGGGGAGATGTGCACAATGGCACACATGCATAATGATGTGTAGCACACTACACGCCCACAATGACTTAGGATCATGTCTCTGATCCTCATGGCACACTGCAGCACACACACATCGCAATAACATCATATCCACATTGACTACAATGTGGTACAAAGTGCAACACCGACACTGCAAAACAAAGGACACAACTGGGTCCGTTCATGGGCAGAAACAGGCCAATCACATCTAACATAGCAAGAAACTGTGAGATGGAAAAGTATGTGTACAACCACACATCAGTGATGTAGTCAAAATGTCAACTGTCCCGCATCAACTATTCAGCGACTCCCAAACAGTCACAATGTACATTGTCATACAGTCTGCATGTAAACAAGAACAATGCGCCAAAATGCATGTCAACACAATGTTAACAATCATCTTCCCTTCACATTGCAGAGGGACGCACAACACCTTCAGCAGAGCAGACCAGAAAACTCCTAAGTGATGCTGGAGAGGACCAACACACCTTCGACACCGATGCCTTACAACAGCTCATGGACATCTTAGGCAACCCACCTCCAGGAGCTACCAGCCCAGTTGCATCGAGGACAGACCACACAGCAGGAAGCACCCACCAGCATGGCTGGCTCCCAGCACTTTAACAAGGCACACATCGCATTCCAATGCTAGGTGTCAGAATGCTAAATGGAGCTGGCCGAACAGGTGCGGTGGGGTCAGAGCTCATGGATGCCGAACTAGATCACATACCTAGGTGTCTAAGTCCCATCAAGGACCACCTACACCCCCCAAAGGAGACCCACACTGCGACAGAGACACATGCATTTGCACATTTCCTACACTGAACCACGCCCAGAGCCCCAGAATTATCATTCACACACCCATGCTGGGCCAGCGTACGATGGCCCAGTCCACTCCTTTTACGTATTTAGTGGGTGACGACAAAGCTACATGTCCAAGGTCTTACCCGCTGACTGCGATGACATGGTTGTGTCCACTGTACACAGCATAATGTAATGTTGTAGGGCCCGGGGCCCTCATGCGTACATTATGACCACATGGACACAAGCAGATAGTTTGTTGAACTGGCTACGGGCACGTGCGCCCGGTCCCTTTATTGGCAGGGTCACATGTACAGTGACGCCTGTCCTGGATGTGTGGGGGGTGAGTGTAAGCCAGCCCTCACAGAGTGGTTGGTGCTGGCAACAACTCGAACAGTGATCACTTTTAAAACAGAAACAGAAAACACCCAGCATTGCATAAACAACTGCAAAGCAACATGGTGGTAGCCGGAGCAAGTACAGAGGTCACCCAATATGCAAGCAGAAGTGTCCGTGAGTTGCAGTGCACTGAGCTTTGGGTACTGGAGGTGAGTGTGCTCATGTGAATAAATTGCCCAGGATTGTGTCCCTTCTGATTATTCCTGCTGCAGCTGCTGGGGGGTGTGACACACCTGCATCAACCTCCTCATCATCCAGCACTTAGGAGGGAAGAAGCACAGGGCCCCGGAAATACCCCATCTCCCAAGAATGGGAAGTTATGCTACTAGCGTTGGAAGACATATACCCACCCCAGGCACCAGCACCGGGTCATGAGTCGCAGGGCTGAGATGGAGAGGACAGAGGCGGCCTTGTGGGGATCTGAAAGTTCACGGATACCCGTACACCACACCAAGCCACAGTACACACTAGAGTACACAAGAGCCAGAGTAGACCGAGCATAGAAATAAAAGATTCCTAGGCCACCGGGAGACGGGAGAGTGGGATTGACATGGGGGCGGGGGGCGGAGGGAGGGAAAGGGGAGAACGAGATAGTTTATTTTTTCTTTGTTTACTCCCGCAAGCGGTTGACGGTAAACATAGACATGTAACTGTGTTGCAATATTGAATGTAAAGTGATATTGAAACTCCGCTGGATGCATGTCGAGGTATAAGCCTCCAGAGATGGGAAGTTATGTATTGGGGAGAAAACAAAAACACCGGCTGTTGCACTGTAAGTTTTAAATGTAATGCCATATCTATTGTCATACAGCTGTGAATAAAGTTTAAAAAAAAACTCCTCATCATCGTCCCAGGTCTCCCACACTGCCTGAGGTGACATTGATGCGTGAGCTCTCCACAGCACAAAACTCAATCAGAAATGGTCCATGAGTTGTAGTGCACTGAGTTGTGGCACCTGGATAGACAGGTTTCCGTGAAGGGGCATGGTGTGCCCATTCAATTGAAAAGAATTACAACAGTGCTGTTGCTGGAAGTAAGATTCTGAGCCATCGTTCAACATATGTGACAGAGTGCTGTCCCTCCACTCCCTCAGGGAGATCTACCAGCTGGGCATTGTTTCAAGTAGTACACCCTTCTGCGTCTTCAGCCCTGGCCTCCAGGGTCTGTAGCGGATCCACAGAAGTCTTACTGATCTGTGTCCACGTGCTGGGATGTTGGTTGGAGATCAAGAGACTGCTCCACCGTGGGCAACCTTGACCATTTTACAGTGGTCCACATGAAGTAGCGTGAGGTTGTCTGTTACACTGTTGATTCTGGACTCCAGCCATGTGCAGGTCATTTCTATGGCCACCGATATCACATCAAGTTTGTAATCAAGGAATGGATAACATCTAGTGTGATCAGGTGACACAGGGCCTGTAGTGGTAGATCATCGGGAGGAGGACCTGGTAGTGTTAGAGTGTTGGCATCCCATCTAGACCAATATGGGCAGAGAATTTAAAATAGGAAGTCTAAAGTGGGTGTCAGCAGGCCCACTTAATGAGGCCTATGGTCACTTGGTAGACACTGTAGCATGAGCAGCCTGACGACACCCAGATATGTCCGGTCAGCAGTGTTGCCACCCCACCTTGATTTGGGCAAGAGTATACAAAGCACGTACACACTGTTGTGTCGTTTTGAACTCATGGCATGCAGAGGAGTTTTGAGCCTGAGGGTTGCAGTTCCGATGAGCTCTGTTCAATGTAGGACCCAAGTGCCACACAGTGGAGCACACTGTGCAGCACTACTCAAGGTCCAATCATCCGTGAGATGGGGCAGTTGCAAGAAGACACCTGTGGACCCACAATTCACTGCAGAGTAGCTCAAGAGTACAGGCAGTAAGTCCCAGCACATGGGGCTGAATGATGCGAGTGCCTCAGTATGTGCCTAGTGTAGCAAGAATTCTCGAATGTCACAAGTGATGGCAGCCACATGGAGCAGGCAAGTGTCATAGCTATTTCCAGTAAGTTGTCAGGGTGTGTGCCTGGTCAGCGTGCACCAAAAGGCCAGGAGGCGAAGGGAAGGTTCAGCAAGGTTGTGGAACACGCGGCTGGGCCCCATGTCAAGGTGGCAAGTCAGTAAGGGTCTCCAGTGCGTCCGCTTGCCAATGCCTGTGGTCACATCCCAGGGACTGTAGCACGGGCAGCCCAAATAACATCCGGCCATTCAATGAAACTGCACCACTATTCCATAATGTAGGCAAGAGCGGATGGTGTGGATATACGCTGTCATTTTGCCGCGTATGTCTAGAGCCCAAAGACGTAGTGGAAGTGGAAGCACTAGACTGTCTTATGGGGTATGTGACACTAGATTTGGTGCTGGCAGTGCTGGCTTGTAGTTACCTGCTGGTTTGGTCTGTTGCATGTGAGTTCTCTGTAGATCCATGACCCTTAAAGGACAGTAAAAGGTTGCATGGAGTGGGCCCCTTTGTCTAGGGAGATTTGCTACGTCTGGAGGTGAAAAGGCCTATAATAGCCTTTTGGGGGAAACTGAGGTGGAGTGGTGAGCAAGAGAACGATGGATTAAACCCACATCTTTGTGACTGGGGGTGAATGTTTGCATTATTCAGCATTACACCTATCATTTGTTCCTATCGCTTTTGTTGCCCTAACTAGGAAGGCTATGCCCAGACATGGGTCTCATGCTCACTTCACCACTGGACTCAAGCTAGACTGGCTAAACCGTAACTGGTTCTGGGATGCTTGTTTCCGGTCCAAGGAGGGCCTGGATTGGCAGTTTGGGATGGACTGGTCCCATGAGGAACAGGGTCAAGACTGATTTGCATATGGCTGGGTCCAAACTGTGGTGGTGTGGTGAGCAAATAAATCATGGATTAAACGTACATCTTTGTGACTGGGTGAATGTTTGCATTGTTCAGCATTCTGTTCATCATTTGTTCCTTTTGCTTTTGTTGCCCTAAGTGGGAAGGGTATACCCAGATATGTGTCCCATGGTCACTGCACCTCTGATTTCAAGCTAGCCTGGCAGATGACAGGTGATGCCCCTAAACTAGTCCCAGGATGCTTGTTCCCGATCCAGGGAGGACCTGGCTTGGCAGTTCGGGCTGGACTGTTGCAATGAAGAACCGGGTCAAGAATGATTTGCATATGGCTGGCTCCAAACTGGAGTGTTGTGGTAAGCAAGAGAACGATGGATTAAAAACAGATCTTTGTGACTGGGGTGAATGTTTGCATTGTTCAGCATTCTATCCATCATTTGTTCCTTTTGCTTTCTTGGGTGAGGTGGTCATGCAGCTATGCATGAGAGCACTGTTGTTCAGTCCTGAAGGAGTCTCCAACAGGTGCACGGGCGGATGTCCAGGAGGTGCACGGCCAGAGCCGGTAAAAGAGGGAGGGCCCTGCGCAGCTGTCATCCCCCGAGGGATATACAACCTCGGATCCGGGGGCTATAGTCGACCTTTTAGCTGACCATTTTAAAAACACATACACCCCCCATGCGCCCTACTCAATAGAGGAGGCGTACGACTATATCAAAGATCTGATGATCCCTCGCCTCTGTCCGGAGGCAGCGCTTCTACTTGAGGCAGACATCACTGCGGAAGAAATACAAGAAGCAACCTATGCGCTAGCGTCCGGTAAGGCACTGGGCCCCAACGGGCTTCCAGTGGAACTGTATAAGAGCACTGTTCAAACAACGGGCCCCTACCTCCTTAATATGTTCTCTGATAGCCTCGAAGCTGGGGAACTGCCTAGAGACCAGCGCCTCGCCACGATTATCCCGATCCATAAAACTGGCAAAACGGCAATATCCTGTGCCTCCTATCGCCCTATCTCATTAATAAATGCGGAACCGAAGATCCTCGCCAAATTACTGGCGCTATGGCTGGCCCCCCACCTTAGCACTCTGGTACATCCAGATCAGTCAGGCTTCATGCCACACTGTAGTACATCGCACAACCTACGCCGCCTACAGGCAGTATTGGCCCGCCGGGAGCACATTCAGGAACCTGCTGCCCTCCTTTCCCTTGGCGCCACTATGGCATTCGACACCGTGGAATGGCCTTATCTGTTCGCGGTGCTTCAACACATGGGCTTTGGCCCCAAGTTCTGTGCCTGGATTCGTCTACTCTATACCAAACCCATGGCCCAGATAGCAGCAAATGGTCACATCTCTAGAGACTTCCCACTTGGCCGTGGACAAGGCAGGGATGCCCGTTATCCCCCTTATTATTTACACTGATCCTTGAGCCATTAGCAATCTGGATCCGGTGGGAGCCCTCCATCAAGGGCATCCGGTGGTCGCGTGTATGGGAAGATCGCATATCCCTATACGCAGACAATATCCTTCTTTATCTCACCTCCCCAAAAAGTCAATTCTAGAGCTCCTTAATGTCTGCGAAAAATTCGGGAGAGTGTCGGGATATAGGATTAATTGGACTAAATCTGTCCTATTTGTTCTTGCCGGCCTTCCGCCTTGGCTCCCGGTGAGCTGCCCTTTACGTTACTCCGAGGCAGCTTTCAAATATCTGGGTGTTTATGTGTCATCGGACCCAGACGAGTTCTACACCCTGAATTTAAACCACCCGCTGCACCGGTTCAAACGAGACGTGAAGGTATGGCGCTCCCTCCCTCTCACCCTAATGGGCCAGGCTGCACTATTCAAAATGATGTCACTCCCCCGCTTCCTGTATCTCCTCGAAAATACGCCGTTCCCGGTCCCGCCCTCCAATTTCACAGCGATCTCAGCGGCGGTTTCTACCTTGCTGTGGGATGGGAAGCCAGCACGGATTGCGCAATGCAAGCTGGTGAAAGACTGGTATGGCGGGGGTATCGCACTCCCCAATATCGAACTATACTACTGGGCGGCCCACCTCAAGCAAATCAACTATTGGCTCCATGCCCCGCAGACTGAGCCCGCATATTTACCGGACAGACAGGGTTTGGAATCGAGAGGTCTGTTGGGGAACCTCTACAGTCGTGGCGTGTCGTCAGACCTACTGGGTCCTACACGCCACACGGTTCAACTCTGGTATAAAGCACATAGGTGCCTTCAGTGCTCTGATGTTATCACGCAAATGACACCCTTATGAGACTCGCATAGGCTGGGTTTCCTGCGCAACAGTAAGGGGTTCCAGGCCTGGGACAACATAGGCATTTCGGTGGTGGGAGACCTTTGGAAAAAATGCAAGGTAGTGGACTTTTCATTCCTGCAAACCAATTATGATATGGCGCAGTCGGAACGCTTTAGGTACATACAAATTCGACTTGCACTGCAGACAGCAGTCCCAGCAGAGACGGACCTGCAGGAATCCACCCCTCTTGAAGATAGATTGTTGACAGAACACATGTCGTGCAAAGCAACATCCTTTACATATCGAAAGTTGGTTAACAACCTCCCTGACATGTTCTCTAAGTTGCGATTGAGTTGGGCGAGAGATATCGGTGATTTTGATGACTTGGAGTGGCAGGAGGCCCTTTCCTCGCCTTTGGAGACAGCTATCCCCTCCAGGCTTAAGCTAGTCCAACTGAAAATATTACACTGCACGTATTACACCAGAACAGTCCTCTACAAGATAGGAAAGGCTTCTCATGTGTACTGTCTCCGTGGCTGCGGGGAGGAGGGAACATTCTATCACACTATATGGGACTGTGGTCGGGTGGCAATGTACTGGACTGCTGTGATGCGCACCATTTCCCAAACCACAACTGTTTCCTTGTTGCCCGATCCCCTGCGCTGCCTGCTAAATATATGGGAAGCAACGGACCTAACCCATCATCAGCAGGACTGGGCAATGCTGGGTATGATGTTGGCAAAACGCAACATAGCTAGGCTGTGGGGCTCTGATGTGCTGCCTACATTAAGGGACTGGTGTAGAGACATGGATGACGTGATGGTGGCCGAAAAAGCAGTATTTGTCCACCGGGGATGTCCCGGGAAGTGGGAACGAATCTGGGGTGCGTGGAACAAGTTCAGGGGGGATGTATGTGAGCCCCCACGGCTCGATGTGGAGGAGGCCCTTTCGGATTAAGAGTTCTACTTACATATCTGTAAGTTATGCAATGTCTTTCTTTGACCTGATGGATTCCCTACCGCTTCGCAGATGCTATGCCGATGTGGACTTGACTGTAAATGCACTGTATATGTTAAAGATACTACAACTGTATGTTTTGTCGCCTTCCCTGCTTAACATAATAAAAACATGTTTAAAAAAAAAAGAAGGAGGGCCCACAAGGCCATCAGCCACGTGGCCAGGCCTGAAGTTGTGGCACCTGGCCGGGATCACAGCACCCGAAATGTGCATGCACCACAAAGTTCGGTCTCCGGCCCCAGGCTGGTGATCGGAGTTCTCGGGGGGGGGGACCCAAGAGGGGCTATGGACTCTCCCCGAGGGGGCTGTAGCAAGCCGCAGGATTCAGGACCCGCTCATGCGGGGCCAGGGCCACGCACCCTTAACATGCTGTCAGGTGCTCACTGCTCCCAGAACATGGGCAGGTCACTCCGGGGCCTCGTGTTCTCACCCCGGTCAGACTCGCAGTCTGGAGGCCCTAGTCCACAGGCTGAGTTTTACCTTAGCGGCCCGACCAAGGCATGGTCCTCAAACCGGGTCCCGCCCCCGGCAGCAGGCTGGATATGGCACCGCCTCACCACAGCAATGGCTCCGAGCCCTCTGCGGCCAAACAACAGAGCTCCTGAAAGGTGAGTGGGTTAGGAAAGCATTGGGGGGTATTTCATTTGTGGATGGTTTGGTGGCAGCTGGATAAAAGGCAGATAACTGGGTGTCAGTGCAGAGCTTTGCTAGAGCGCATCCACCATCTTTGCCCAGCAAGCCACACCCTTTATATTGGCTGTGTGTCTTAACCCTGTTAATGTAAAATGAAGCACCAAACTTACCTTAGAGTGTATTCACTGCAGAGAAGAAGTGTGGCTCAGGGGTTAGAGGCGGCAGACCCGGAAGCTGAGATCGGCCCGGGACCAGGGTTCAATTCCCAAAGTGGCAGGGTCTTGGATCAATGTCCGCGGACTCGATAATTCTCGACTCGGCGCCTACTCTAACCTTGGGCTCCACTCTGCAACTCTGGGCAATAGCTTGCTTAAGCTTCACAACGGCCCCTTCAACCCCGGGGATGCCTGGTCTTACCTTGGGGGTGCCCAGGAGGGACCATCTCACAGGGAAAGCCAGGACGGGTTCCCCAGCGGTATACAGCGCCGGGACACCCCGGAGTGGGTAGCTGTGCGCTTTACAAGTATACCATTAATTAATTAATAATTAGAAAGTAGTCATTCACATATGGGTGTACTCAAATATTTTCATTATAATTTTACAAATTGTTGTTCTCATTCACGTTTCCACTTGTGCATTTCAAGATTTACTGCTTTACCTGGAATTTCATTCTTATGTACTCATGTATTCATTTATTAATGTTTTGCTTTCATACTATATTCATAGGTGCACCTATAATCATGTATTTAAAGTGCACACTGACTGTCATACTGAGTGAGCTTAACCAAAGGTGTTAAGCATTTGGTCCCTAATGTTTAAGTTTCAACGTAAAAGTTTTGCTTTTGCTGCAATGTTCTTCCTCTGCAGGTGCGGTCACAAGATCTCATAGCCAGTGAAAGGCATATTGTGTATTACAGATAGTGAGGTTCGGAAGATGAACTTTTGACAAGAATGAGAGACACTAATAAACTAAAAGAAAGACTCCTTCTTATTCATGTCGTATCAGGAGCAGTGAGACATCCAAGATCATCTTGATGTTCAAACCGTGGAGTTGATGACGTGGAATTCTTGAATGGTCTCTGGGTTTAATTGGTGTATATATTGTTAGACTTTAGGGTAGATTTTCTTGGACTTTTAGGGGTACAAACCTCTTTGCTTTTATTCTCTTTCTGTGGCTTTATGCTATGCATTGGCTAGATTTGGAGAACGTCTACTGAAGTCTCCACTACCCTGACACCTTGCTGCTATCCTTGAACTAGTTTTGCCCAGTGCTACCAACTTTAGGTTAAGACTGGGTTAGGCAACTTTAGATTTATTCATGCATAGAAAGGAGGATCATCAAATCCTACTTATTATCTTCTGTATTGCTTCAACTCAATTTTTTGTATGCTTTATGGTACTAAGACTCAATTCCATTTGACACTTTGGCATGCCAGTGGTTATTTTGTATGTTTACTATATGTTTTTGAGATTTATATACATCAGTTTGACCCTTAATTTGCAATAAAATCTACTTACCTCTTCTAATTGATTCCTGGTCTTTAATGTGAGGTCAAATGGGCTACACTGTAAATTGAATTGCTTGATTGATATTAAGTCCCCTTTACTCTTCAGGCAACTAAAAAAGATTAATAGACGGGTAAATGTTAAGACCGGCATTGTGCTCTAGCAACTTTGACAAGGACTTCAGGACTAAAGAGAATGAAGATTACCTGTATGTAACTGGAAATTATCTCTACATCCTTCCATCCTCAACCCAGTCATTAATAAGGAGCACAGCCATAACTGGACTACACTTTAAGAAAAGGTATGTGGAACTATGCAGCACTCTTTTATTAGTGAAATGAGAATAATGTTTTAGAAAGGCAAAACAGATTTCAAATCCCCTTCACCAAAGAAACGACTTTTCCGTTTCAAATTATCAATACAGTAATGAACATGTTCAGGAAAGCTCAAGTACCAGCTGTAGATATTCCATGTAATGGAATGTCCAGATACGCATTCCAGGAGGAAGCCATTCCCAAGTAGGTCTTGTCTCTTTTTCCTCTGCAAGAGGAATGTCAGAAAGAGAGGAAGCCATTGAAATAGAAGAGCAATTTCATCCTATTAATAGTCATGCTAGAGGTTTTGACTCTTTGGTGTGAGTTCTCAAAGCTAACTTACAAATTATCAGTTTTCTAGAAAGGGTTACATCTGTCCAAATAAATAGCAAGGAGTTTTTTTTACATCTGAAGAAACAATGCAGTGTCTTACTCTCTTCTGAAGCTGAGAATGAAAATAAAGTAGGTGAGAAAATGTTGTGCTTTTTATGTAACATTGATAGAACTTTAGGTAGAAAAGCAGGCTTCAGTCTTAAGATCCCACCATCTTCTAAAATAAAAAATAAAGGAGGTTTACATAGAATTACTCCCAATTCCCAAATCTGCCTTTCAGAAGTACCACCTCCTAGGAAAGAAACCTTTATGTCAGCTCAAGTTAGGGTTCATAATGAGCACTTTCCAGGACTCTTAACACTAAGGGAAGAATACAGAGAGGTACAAAAGATCTGTTCATCTGCCCAGCAATAGGTAAGCTTCTTAGTAATCCTATTTCTAGATTATCATCTTTAGTAAAAGCCCCCCAAGGTTCTTGGAAAGCCATGGTAGTAGACCATTGAGGTCTTAAAGTGGATCCTGCCAATTTTTTACTAAACCCATCCAAAGCAACTGGAGTATCGAAGAGATGTTACAGGAAAAAGGAGAAAGGACGAGAAGACCACACAAACGGTGAAACACTCCCCGATGTTTAGAGTAAGATTTAAGGTGGCAGAACAGCTGAATATCTGCAGCAGTTGTGCTAAATGCTACGGGATCATCTTGTTTTGGAGCCCAATACTTTCAATCCCCAGACCGATAGAGAGAGCTTCGAAAGAGGATGACACCCCAAAGTACATTGAGGACAAGGGGAGTGAGGGATTTCCCAGTGAGTAGCTACCGACATTGCCTTCACTCGAAGAAACCAAGAGTGGCGAGGCCGGAATGGAAGCACTTTTAACACCTCAAGTTGTAGTGTAGTTCCTAGTTTCCCACTAGGCCCTGCGCATTGGAATAACATAAACAGTAGTATCGACGTGGAACTGCTTATATTCCAGGCCTCCACTGACTATGCTAAACTTAATTGGGTTGTGTTACCAACTAGCTCAGAGGTCACTGGAAACTTTCTTCTCTGCATAGGAAGTGATCAGCTTCCTTGGCACAGACAAGAAGGGATTCAGCTTTCCAACAACCGTGCAACATGACAACTTTGCTCCTCAGATCAAGAGTCGATCTCTAGGGTCGTGTGAAACAATAGACATAGATTTCACTCAGTCAGTCTAGTGCAGTTTACTTTCACAGTATGTAGAGAATAGAGAGACGGGCGTTTATCAATAAAGGTTAACATTTATTGAACAGTCTTTCTTCTCATACAAGAGAAATGTATTGCCACAATTGCAATAACTGTTATTATAAAAAGTACGTACAGTAAGATAAGTATGGCGAAATAGAACTGTAAAAGCATTGATATGGTTTGTTAGCCATACAATGGTTTAAAAGTAATAAAACATATATACAGTCATATATACATTAGGCTAACATACTCAACTGGTGCTTCTAACTAAGCCTACCCCAGTGTGCCTGACCTAAGCCTAACACGTGAAAAGGGGAGTAAGGAAGTAGCTTAAGTTAAGTTGGTTTTGCCAAGGTTTGTTTCAAGAATTCTCATCTAAGGGTTTAGTCAACACCATACCTCTGAATAGAATGATGGAGGATTGGTATCTCCTTCAGGGGTCTCTCTCGATATCCCAGTCACCTGCGAGGGTAAACTGGAAGCGCCGGGACTGGATTTCTCTGCACGAGAAAGGCAGCGGCTTCTCTCAGCGCGTCGAGGAAGGAGGGGTGACAGCGTCCGCGGGCAGCTGGGCTGGATGTCTTCGCAGAGGACGGCTGCACGGCTCCTCAAGCGTACTGCACCATAGGTCGCGCTGTAGCGGCGATAATGGTAAACAGTAGCTTCACCACCACAGGATAGCAGGCTGCAGCGACAGAGTGCTAGTTTTTACCAACACGGGGTCATGCAGGCAGCTGGCATCAGCAACATGTTCGCTCCTTGCTTAAGGCAACGTTGGTAATATTTATACCTGACAGGTGCCGGGTTTGACGCAAGTTTGCTGGACATAAGACGTCAATTAAAGATGTCACTAGGAAGTGATAGTTATCAGTTGCTCATTAGAGTTCCATTACTAATCAAAACATAGCAAGCGGGGATTTCCAGGTTTGCTAAGTTTTTATCTTGTTGAAGAACTCGGAGTGTTATCTAGGAATATCAGATAGTGACTGCTGCTCTGTCATTGCACTAATTGGTCGCAAAGGAAGTAGCAGAGAGTCATGCTGGAATGTGGCTCTGTGGCTCTGCTCGTGTGAGGCCAGAGATGACTTTTCAGAAAATCGCACTTGAACGGTTATGCCAATATAGGGAAAAAGGGGCTTTATAGCCGAATAGGGGCATAAGGTCACAGTATCGATCAGGAACCTAGATAAGCACATGACACCCACTCCACGAATTCATGTCCATCAAAATTACTAAAACTAAGCAATAAGATGCATGTGTAACATTGCCCACCCCAAAATACATAAATGCATTCGAAATAGGCGTACTTGCAATACATGGAATTTAGGTACTGTACGTTTTTTAAAGCATAGTAATCATTCAAAAGGCATTGCATATGAAATCAATGAACGATTATGCATAAGGAATTACACATGAAGTATCTCTGACAGAAGAAATGCGAGATAAATCATCACATAAAAATGCATTGTAATAATATGTGTGCTAGAGGCTGGTGTTATGTTGTTATGTCTCTAGATGTGTTTTTTAGAAATAGAAGTGTGAAGCTTCTGTTCTCTAAGAATAGTTTTTACGTTAAGCAAAGAATTGTTCGTGCCAAAAGGAGAGGGCCAATATTTTTTAAAAATTGTCCAATTCAAAGAATAATCAGTTTACCAAAGCTCCTGGCAGTTTTATGTTGATCAAAACTGAAGGCCGAATTCAGAGTTCATGGGAACGCCGTGTGTCGGAAAGCTTTTCAAAAGTTATTGTTTCTCTGTGGGTGAGAACATCGTATCAGACAGGCTCGCAAAGAATTGGTCTACAAAATCAGGTGATAGTTCAATCAAATTAGATAGCGCTGTAACTTGGCAGGTGTGAGAATGATTGCTGTCATCGAAGACAGGACCAGCCCTGCTCACAGAACGTTGTACCTGGATGATGTTGCTTTTGTCACTCGCTCCACTGTTACCACTTGGCTGTAGTACAGGAGTCTCCACGAATGCCGTCATCAGGATTGGTAGCCGCTGGGGACAACACAATGCGTGAGCCGTTATTGGACTGAGCAAAGTATCGACGTCCATTGGTACTGCTGATGGAAGTGAAAGACAGATGTCCAACACGCATTCATCGCCGCAAAGCATACACCGTAGCACAGGTAAAATGCAATTTTGCCATATTGGTCTGAATGAAAGGAACCAGGTCATGTTTAGATCTCTCAGCCTGGCCAATCCGAGGACGTTAGTTATCCTGTCCCTGTAGCGCATTGCTAGGATTGTTTCTTCCATTCCCATGGGAGCTATGTCTGAGCCGAGGCTTGCCATAACGTAGCAGGAGGGTCAAAAATAGAATCCCTGCGATGAGTCCAAAAAATAGTGGAATTCCACCAAAGATGGAGTGCACAAAATTAGGAAAGATTCCCAAAATTGCCTGGAAGGGTGTCAGCAGTCCCGTAAAGACTGTCTTAAATATGCCTCGGATGCTTGTAGCACTAGACATGTTAAGGAGTTGGTCGAGCATTTGTACGAAATGCACGGGGCAATTTGTTGATAAAAGGTCATGGACCTCAGTAGCCGTCCTTGCGACTAGAAGATCATACGTCTCTTTAGATGACGTTATAGGCACTGTTGTCTGTAAAAGCACAGATTTCATTTTGCTTAATGTATCAATTCGTATAGAATAGAGATTCAGACGAGGCCAGAGGGGAGTCACTAAGTCTGGAGGCCCGCTCGGGAACAATGCTTGCATGCAACATTTGACCATGGACGTTACTTGTACTAGATAACTTTTTCCGGGCGCGAGGCCACAGCACCTGTGATCCGTTCTTAGAATGTAACTCCCGTTTGCGAGTTGCATAAAGAAGGGCTCTATCTGAGTTGCAGGTGTGACTAGCTGGTGGCATGAAAGGTTGTTTGAATTGCCATCACATGCTCCGTGTAAATTAATACCCTGACACAAAAGTATACCGCTTAGTGAGTGTTTACAATTTTCACCACTAAGAAATACATTTTTGTCGCTGTCACTATAGCAAGAATGAGTGTATGGTAATTTCCATTCGGATTTAACATATCCCTTACCCAATTGTTCATACTGGCCAGCAGGTATGTATTCAAGGCACTTTTTAAAGCAGAAAGTTGTTATCGGAATTGTGATAATTCCGTGTATTATCCATTCAATGACAGGACTCTCTGACATTGTCAATGGTAATCTCTCGAGTTTCTCGATGCTCAAGATTGTATAGTCTGCTCCTTTCTGTGCCAAACTGATCTGTTTATCAGTAAGGTTAAAAATGGAAAATAATGACGTTGTGTTTATCAGACGCCAAGGCACATAGCCTGAACGAAGATTTTGCAGCGTCCAGCCTAATTCTATAATAGAGCGTAATTGAGACTGGCCATGTTGTAACATTAGCAAATCTCTGTCTATCACATCAAAGGCAGAGGATACAATATTGTCCAAAGAATATATTCTGGAAGACAGAGTCATTAACCCATTGTCTACCACAGAAAGTGATTTTTCCAAATTAATACGATCAATTTCTCGTATTTTTTCAGCAGTTTCAATTTGCTTTACTTTCCAAGCCTCGTTGTAAGCAGCATAGATGCTGGTCGCTATGAAACGCTTTTGACGCTGTTTGCGTGGTCCAAAAATGAAATCGCGCAAATCAGCACCATCTTTTAATAAAGACAAGTGTTGCTTAATTTCAGCCAGTGTGGATGTAGTTAGCCATTCTAGGCAGAGTTTCCCTACACTGTATGTGGTTATAATTCCTGGATGTTGTCTCTGGGAATATCTAGGGTCTAATCTGGTCATTTTTAAACCCTGTGTTTTATTCAGGAATCTATCTTGACAGCTGTTTGTGTCTGTAGGCCAGATTAACCACTTTTTCCAATCAGGATGTGTTCTGTTGAAATGTAAAATTTGTGACACGTCTAACTCAATATCAGCTGTTGCATTTTCAGGTATTGGCTTTGGTATAGACGGTGTTCTAAGGTCTTTGTTCTTGGCTAGGCCAAGACAAGATGTTTGGTGTACAGTGTCATTTAAAAATAACATTTGTTCTGGTATCATGCAGGTTCTAAATAGTGCTTCTATGCCTTGCACCTGCCAATCTTTTGTACCCCAAATTGTTTTCGTTTCAATATTATTTTTCCAATAATCAAAACCAAATGTCATCATTTTGTCATAAAATGCTTCTGAATATATCAATTTAGAATTTGTCAGCATTGTTTTCATTCCTGTTTTATCTAACAGTTTGTAATAAAACGTTTCTGCATCACTGGTGTTAAACCCTGAAAAATATTTGAATTTCTCAAAAAATGCTTTAGAACTGCTTTTAGATGGTGTAGAACAATGTTCCCATTGATTATACATAAAAACATTTCTAGGCTGTGCAGATTTATGCAAGTAATGATCCCCATAGTGGGTGTAACAGAATAACTGCTCTTAACTAGATGAACCTTGTAAATAATCATGATCTGTGAATCTAGCTGACATTACTAAATCAGACATCATGTCATTAATACTGTTAAAGTCCCAATCATCAGAGAATGTACTTGGTGTCAAAAAGTCACTTAAGGAAACCTTTAGTTGATGAGGATACTTCAGGATTTCGACCGGACCATAGATCTCATAGTCTGTTTTCTCCCATACTACCCCACCAGGTATTGGAATTGCTGTGACATTTACTGTTGACAGTTCTCTTTTCTTTACGTGGGATGATCTGTGTGGTTTCAGGACTAGGTTGATGTTCTGACTTGCTGTGTCCATTGTAATATATTTTCCTTCAATGAATTTTCCCAAACACAGTACCATGATGAGCCAAAGCAGGAGGAAAAATACACCTAGACCGAACCAGAACTCTAGCCAAGGGGAAATGAGGTAGATTTCCTTCAGTTGATGAAAGAGTTCCGTTGCTTTTTCTTTAAAAGACTTTTTTGTTTCTGGCATCACTTCCGGGTCATTTAAATCTTCAGAGAAGTTGTCGAAGTTGATGAAATAACCAGAGGCAGTTCTGTCAATTGATGGGATTGTTCTTTCAATCTGTCTCTCGGTAGCACTTTCTGATGCCACATCATTGTAGACTGGTGTTGTTTCTTGACGAACTGTTTCAATCTGTGTTTCAAGAGGCACGAGTTCCATGGCATTATTGCATAGTCCTTCGTTGTGCACTGCAGGCTGATCGAATGTGATTAGTCTTTCAGTTTGAACCTCTTGGATTGTTGCAAGTTTGGGTATTCTGTTGTTTCTTGGGAGTCCACTGGGCCTACTGTTGATTATAGGCCACATGCTTGTGGTTTTACCAGATCGATGGACACGACTCTGTTCTCCTTTTTACCAGCAAGGGGCGGTAGCACAACTGATCTTGTTCCGGTGACTGCTAAGACAGGTACTGCTTTTCTGTAAGAAGGCCCAAATTCCTTCTTAACCGCGATCTTTTCTCTGACTAGATCCCCAATCTTTGGAATCCAGACAGGCCTTGCTGGGGCTGTTGCGGGTGGTGCCTCGTCAGTGGTACTTGGCTGTTGCTTTAACTTTATGTTGCTTAATGATTTTCTTGTTTCATTCAGTTCCTGTAAAACAGCCAAACGGTCTTTTACTTCAAACTGCGTTGTTTCTTTTTGTACCACTGACATCTGACTATCGAGGTCCTGAACGTTCATTCTTATTCCGAACAATAGTTCGTATGGGCTGAAACCTTTTAGAGAATTTCTTGGCATGTTGTTAAGACTAGTCTGGACACTTATTAAATGTTTGACCCACCCAGCGCCTGAACCTAATACCTTCGCTGTTATAGATTGCTTTATGTCACGGTTTTTTCTTTCTATCACACTATTCCCTCCCGGGGTATGACTGACAAGAATACCACAACCCAATTCCCATGCTGGCCCTGGCCTCCTCATAAGCTCGAGAGCTGAAAGCAGGACCCTGGTCAGAATGGAACGTGGTAATTGCGCATGTGCCGATATGGACTCGCAAATCTTTTATAACCGTTCTAGCGTCAGCCGAGCGCTGGTGGCCTCATTATTTAAGTGTATTTCGTCTTAACTATTAATAGGACGCAGGACGGGGTGTAGGCAGCGTTACGCTCTTTCTGATTGGTAGCCGGTAGCAAGGTTCGCTACTGCGATCCCTATTGCAGTTTTCACAGTTGTTTGCATATATTTGGTGTTCTACACTCATTCCCGGCCACCAGAATACTGATTGTAATTCAGTCAGTGATTCCTTGATCTTTCTGTGCCTAAGACCCAAACCCATGTGTGCGTCTGCTATTAAAAATATTCTCCTGTTCATGTTTGGAATTACTCTATCCCCCACTCCAGGGATTCGAGCAAAAGGAACGGAGTTTGCATCGATTATGTATGCATAATTGAGTGGATAGTTTACGGGTAGTGCTGCACAGTCGCCTTTTACGGTCGTTTTTACTGCTAGCATGGTTTCCCCGTCTATATACTTATCTGTACGCTTTTTTGTGGCTACGGAAGCCGGGTTCGTTGCTTCCGCGGTGGCTGTATTAGCCAATGAATTCCCTGCAACGTGAACGCCATCACGTTGAAGACTCTGTGCGTGAATCACGTGAGTCTTTTGTAGTTCTTTGTGTAAAAGAGCTACCTGTTCCCAAAGCAATTTATGCTTTATTGTGGCACCTGTGTCATCTTTGTAGTCGTTTTCGATCCAACTCTGCAGTTTGTTGTTGTAAGAATTGACGCAAAAATGAGAATCGCACACGATAAGTGTGGGGAATTCGCGTTCTGCATTTTCGAGCGCCATCTTTAAAGATCTGATTTCAGTTCTCTGAACCGAACAGTTTCTTACAGATTCAGTTTTTGTTACTTTCGGTCTGAATTTACCGCACAGCCAACGACCTTTAATAATCGCACATGCTGCATCGTAGGATTTTCTCTCTACGTTGAAATGCTGTACAAAGCTATCTGTATAGATTATACATGCGTATTGTGGGAGAGGCAGGATTTCGATTGGCAGAGGATATTCTTCTTCATATTCTAAATCATTCAGTTCTTCGTATTGCGGGGCGAAATAGTATTTCACGTCTTCCGCTGCTAGAGAATCTATGCACTGTATCCACTGTACCTGTAGGCAGGTTTACTGGGCTGAATAGCGCTTCGAAGGCGGATTCCGCTGTAAGGATATTAATCCGTTTGCCGTGTGCTAGTTCTCTTTCATTTGCTAATGCCATTTGCACTGCGTTCACAGTTTTTTCTGTGCGACTGAATGTTTTTTCTGCTTGTGTGTACAGGTGAGACTTAATTGAAATTGGTACCTTTTCTCCCTCATTAGAGGTTAGGTACGTGAATCCGCATCTTCCTGGGATGACTCGGATTACAAGATCGATCGTGTTGTCACGTGTATCTAATTTTGTTTTTGCTAACATATCTGTTTGCAGTGATCTCAAAATTTCTGTGTGTTTTTGAGTCCAATTGATTTGTTTTAAATCAGGTTTAATTAGTTCGTAGAGAGGTTTAACCCTCTCTGCGTAATTTAGGATGTAAGTTCTTCCGAAATTCAGAAAACCTAATATGGATTGTAAATTCTTCAGCGTTTTTGGAGCTTGGAGTACAGCGCACTTCTCTAAGAAGTTGTCCGCTAGGCTTTTTCCTTCACTTGATAATTCGTACCCTAAAAATAGTACTGTCAGATGGGCAATTCGAGACTTTTTAAAGTTGAATTTGTAACCCTCTGCTGCGAACCCAAGTATAATGGTGTTCACTCTTTTCAAGTGAGTATCCAAGTCGTCGTCTGTGAGATAAATATCATCTACGTAAGATAATGCTTCATCATCATAGATTTGTAGTAACTCTGTTACCCTAGCTGAGAATAGTCCTGGGCTGTTCTTGAACCCCTGTGGGAGTCGACAGAATTTTTTCTGTGACCCAAATGCGGAGAAAGCGGTCAAGTATCTGCTTTCTGGTGCAATGTTTTGACAAAAGAAACCATTAGAAATGTCTAATGTCGTTTTATATTTTTTCCTAACTATATTATTCATTAGGGCTGCACTATGCGAGTTTTGTACTGCAAAAGTTTTGCAACATGTATTAAGGTGTCTGTAGTCCAAAACTAGACGATATGAATTGTCTGGCTTGGAGACAGGAAACAAAGGATTGTTCATTTGAGAGGTGCATGTTTCAATCACCCCCTGGTACTCAAGTTGATCTAAGATCTCCCTGACTTGTTTTTTAGCTTCTTGCTTTATGGGATACTGCCGTTGGGCAGTTGGTTCACTTTTTAGTTGGATTTTGTGAGGCGGTGAATCCTCATCCCATCCTACATGATTTTTATACAATGCAGGTGCCTGGGCTACAGCCCATTTCCTTGCATATGTGTATTTTTTGTGAATCGGTATGTGATTCGAGAAGGCAGGCATAATCACTTCTTCGCCACGAGGGCACTCCCTGACAAACTCTGGGGGCCAATCTTTTTCAGCTAACAGAATATCATAGCCTTTTGAGAGCTTATCCCAAAATAGACCCTTAATTTTCCTAGTCTTATCACCCTCTATACGCAATGTTATTTCGTATATTTTATGGGGCTCGCTAAGCCTGGCGTCGGCAGTTTCAACCTGAATGTATTCATTCGTGTCCACTGTCTCCAGATGACTCATCAAGATCTTGCGCGCTATACTGATTTCTGCTGCACTGTCCAACATTGTCAATGCCCACTCCCCGTTTTTCAACTGTGTCCTCAGTATTCTCGGCATGGTTGATTACTCTAATACTGGCTACCTTCTTTTTAGGAAATTGAGATTTCTTATTTTGAGCAGGTTCCTTGTCTTTGGACTTGGTGTGCTCTCCTGGGTCTGACCGTCCTCTTCTTTCCGAATTCTGTGGAAAAGATCGAGAGGGACGTGTATCAATACTTTGATATCTATCAGGTTTTTTTATATTATCCCTATTTCTAAGGTTATATCTTTTCTCAGAGGGCTCCCGTTGGGGAGACTGGCGTTCTCGAGTCGGAGTTCTTTCCCTCCGTCGAGGAGACCTTCCTCTGGACTGGAAAACTTTTTCCTTGGGAGTGGATTGTTTATTTCCATCCCAGCTCTTTTTAGGAGTGTTTAAATTATTTTTAATAAATAATTTTTCAGGATTTTCGAGCAGTTGGGGCTTAACTGGTTTTCCACCCAAGCTGTCTCTACCTAATTCTTCATAGCATTTTACTATGATTTTTGCAAGCTCAACAGGATCTTTTATATCTGTTTCCCTCAACTTCTGGCGAATCGCCACAGATGCTGCTTCTCCCTTTACGTTGGCTAATAATATAGCCGTGACCTGCTTGAAGTCTTTCAGTAATTTCATACCTAGATTTAAAGCGGGTTCTGGACCGAATTCATTTTGAATCTGTTTTAGCACGTCTGGTATTACCGCCATAGACGGAACACCGTGTGTTTTTGTGTAAATGGAAGCAAAGACTGTACCCCAAGTGTCGCAGTCCTCCACGTGTGGTGCGATTCCCATAGGAAGGCAGATGGTCAAGATTCTGTGTTTCTCAATAGGGGTAGTATCAGGAAATACTGCCTCTATTTGAGTGATTTTCTGGGCTAACCAGAAAGGAATTTGTTCCCGTTTTACGGGTGTTTTACCAAGACATGACTGTATGTTCTGTGGTGTAATTTTATTTGTGTTCCCCTGATGAGGGGTCAGCTGTGGTGTATTAACAGCTGGCTGGACTGTTGCAGTCCGCATTACATATTGGACTAATTGCCTATGTATTTTTATTAATGTGTTTAGCTGTGCTAACAGCTCTTCCTTAGACATTTTTGCAATGTCAGGATGTGGTGTGTAGCTGGCTAGAACCGGCCACGTGGCTCCTGGTCTACCTAGTGGACCGAGCCTGGTTATGTGATCATTGTGTTTTAGGGCGCCATTAAACCAGAGCAGGTGCTCTTGAAATTTAAGTGGGATTTCAACCTCCTCGAAAGGAGCGTACTCTCCCGGAGGTTCCTCTATTTTGTAATAGTGAAACTCTTGTGTTATAGCGTTTACCGCTGGAAAGTTTATCCATGAATAGAATACCTCTGTCTGCCGATACTCGTGAGCCTCTATCACGAAAATTACTGTACCACCTTGAGGTGGCAGTCCGTTTTCTATAAGTTTTAAAGTTATAGATCTTCTTAACTGGACCGGGATGATAATAGCACCCGGGTCTGTGTATTCGGGACCTTGCTGAGTCGCATCTACTGCGGCCCCAGTGGTGCCGTTGTTTTCTACTGACATTGTATAAATGCAGTTTTTGCAGAGTGGGTCTCCAAGGAGACAAAGATTAGATGCACAATATTTTGGAACACTGTATCCTTCAACGTTGAATAAACCAGAGCTTTACATAGGAATCTCTTCCTACTAAGGTCGGGCGGATTTTAACCTTTCACCCACTCCAGACGTCTATTGGAGTATTTACGGGAGAAAGGGGTGTGAAATATGCACGACTGAGTTACTCTACAAGTCTTACGTTAGTTTATCGCCTTACCAAACGTTTGGGCGCCATGTAGTGTAGTTCCTAGTTTCCCACTAGGCCCTGCGCATTGGAATAACATAAACAGTAGTATCGACGTGGAACTGCTTATATTCCAGGCCTCCACTGACTATGCTAAACTTAATTGGGTTGTGTTACCAACTAGCTCAGAGGTCACTGGAAACTTTCTTCTCTGCATAGGAAGTGATCAGCTTCCTTGGCACAGACAAGAAGGGATTCAGCTTTCCAACAACCGTGCAACATGACAACTTTGCTCCTCAGATCAAGAGTCGATCTCTAGGGTCGTGTGAAACAATAGACATAGATTTCACTCAGTCAGTCTAGTGCAGTTTACTTTCACAGTATGTAGAGAATAGAGAGACGGGCGTTTATCAATAAAGGTTAACATTTATTGAACAGTCTTTCTTCTCATACAAGAGAAATGTATTGCCACAATTGCAATAACTGTTATTATAAAAAGTACGTACAGTAAGATAAGTATGGCGAAATAGAACTGTAAAAGCATTGATATGGTTTCTTAGCCATACAATGGTTTAAAAGTAATAAAACATATATACAGTCATATATACATTAGGCTAACATACTCAACTGGTGCTTCTAACTAAGCCTACCCCAGTGTGCCTGACCTAAGCCTAACACGTGAAAAGGGGAGTAAGGAAGTAGCTTAAGTTAAGTTGGTTTTGCCAAGGTTTGTTTCAAGAATTCTCATCTAAGGGTTTAGTCAACACCATACCTCTGAATAGAATGATGGAGGATTGGTATCTCCTTCAGGGGTCTCTCTCGATATCCCAGTCACCTGCGAGGGTAAACTGGAAGCGCCGGGACTGGATTTCTCTGCACGAGAAAGGCAGCGGCTTCTCTCAGCGCGTCGAGGAAGGAGGGGTGACAGCGTCCGCGGGCAGCTGGGCTGGATGTCTTCGCAGAGGACGGCTGCACGGCTCCTCAAGCGTACTGCACCATAGGTCGCGCTGTAGCGGCGATAATGGTAATCAGTAGCTTCACCACCACAGGATAGCAGGCTGCAGCGACAGAGTGCTAGTTTTTACCAACACGGGGTCATGCAGGCAGCTGGCATCAGCAACATGTTCGCTCCTTGCTTAAGGCAACGTTGGTAATATTTATACCTGACAGGTGCCGGGTTTGACGCAAGTTTGCTGGACATAAGACGTCAATTAAAGATGTCACTAGGAAGTGATAGTTATCAGTTGCTCATTAGAGTTCCATTACTAATCAAAACATAGCAAGCGGGGATTTCCAGGTTTGCTAAGTTTTTATCTTGTTGAAGAACTCGGAGTGTTATCTAGGAATATCAGATAGTGACTGCTGCTCTGTCATTGCACTAATTGGTCGCAAAGGAAGTAGCAGAGAGTCATGCTGGAATGTGGCTCTGTGGCTCTGCTCGTGTGAGGCCAGAGATGACTTTTCAGAAAATCGCACTTGAACGGTTATGCCAATATAGGGAAAAAGGGGCTTTATAGCCGAATAGGGGCATAAGGTCACAGTATCGATCAGGAACCTAGATAAGCACATGACAAAGTGTTTCTTCCAGAATTTCCAGAAGCACCTGAGTGACAACAGGAAAAGGCGGAAATGCATAGAGGCGCTGATGAGGCCACAGTAAAGATAGGGCGTCTACTCCCAGAGATCCTGATGTAATAGAGTGCGCAAAGAACTGTGGCAGGTGAGTGGCTTCTTGGAAGGCAAACAGGTGTCCCAAACTTTAGGCATATTAGGGTACCATGTAGCGGGGGATAGGTATAGAGATGAGACAAACACTCTGCTGAGATAATTTGCTGTTGTATTCTCCTTTTTTCTGATGTGAATGGCCCTTAAAGACAGTGGATGACCTTCTACCTAACCTTCTATCTGTTGAGGCACCAGGTTGAGGGGACCAGATCTCAATTCCCAGTCTGTTTACATAAGGCATAGCCACTGCGTTGATTGTTTTGATTAGCACATTCTGGTCACATATGATTTCCTGAAAGTACGATAAGGTCCTGTTAGTGACTGATATCTCTTTCCAGTCCGAAGACTTACATTTCTTCTGGATTTACCATCTTCCTAGAATCAACCTAGAGACACATGTTGCTTCCCACCCCTCTGTCTGGCATCCATCGTTATTACTAAATATTATAGCAGGTCTTCGCCTCTGTGCTCCGTCCTCTAGAAGGAAAACCTTCCCCACCTTGGTTTTGATCAGGGCCTCAATTAAACTAATTTCCTGTTGAGGTTCCAGGTTGCACTTCTTGTAATTTATTAGCAATCCATGTTTTCTAGGCATCCTTCTATTGTCTTCTCCATGGAGGAGACTTAAATTAGCCAGTCATCCACATACAGGTAAATATTCCAGCTCTGAATGTGACGACTTGCTATGATAGTGCCAGCATCTTTGTGAACACTCTGGGTGCTGATCTTATTGCAAAGGGTAGAACTTGAAAACATTAATGTCTCTTGCCTACTACCAACCTTAGGAACTTCAAAGGATTCCTTCAGATAGACAGGTGACATCCATCAGGTCTACTAGTATTAAGAATTAATTTACAATATCAGGGAGGTGATCTGTATAGTTTCCATTTCAATGGGAATTCAACCTGTGCAAATTGATGATCCCTCTATAATCCCGAAGGTTTTGGCACTAAAGATATCTTGGAATAGACACGCTTCCCTCTCTTGCATGCTGATGCTGGTATCATTGCATTTTTCAGAATTAGTTTTGTGATCTCTTATCTCAAGCCTTACTAATTGATCACATTTCTGAGGTAACACATATTTATGGTCCCAGAGCCTGGAGGTAGGGAAATACATTATATTTCTTTTCTCTTTTTGGTAGCAGGTCTTCACTTCCTAACTCCCCCAGAAATCTGAGGTAGACTTTTATCATGCCTCCTTGAAAAACAATATCCTCCTTCCTAATGGTCAGTGTTAGCCATGTTCCTGGTAGTCAGGAGTGCTGAGTCTTGGGTTTAGGAGAGCTCCTAGTCCTCTGTTAACTTTCATTCCCTGAACGTCACAGATTTCTGCGCTATTCCTGTGTGCCATTCGCATCAAAACACATTTCTCCTTGCTTCTATGATAGCTCCTTCAGCTAGGATGGCGGGTCTTACAACATCAAATGAAATGTGCAAAAGGAATTCAATCTACTTTTTGGTTGCCTCCAAAATAGAAGAGCTCTCTACTCCCTCCTAAATAGCCTTATAAAGATCCATAAAATCAAAAATCAGAGACTGTAGAGTAAAGGGCCATAAATCACAGCCGTCATAGCAAGATGAGATCAAAAATAGACTTTCTTGAGTGCAGAATCCATTTCTTTTGCCATCTAGACGTTCAGAGTGCATTTTTTCAGTCGCTGAAGTGTGTCCCTTCAAACTGGCTACCAGAGAACCTACTGCCATCGAGTCAAGCATATTGTTGTCCAATTGTTCAAAAACATATAATCTGGTCATAAAAATAGGAATGGACATAATATAGAGTTTTAAATATCGAATGGACAAAATATCGACTGGACAGAATATAGACATCAAAAATATCGTTTTCTGGCAAGTAATGTAACATCGAATGTTAAAAATATAGACTGTTAAAATATCGAAGTATATAATATAGGTTATTAAAATTATCGAATTTTTAATAATATCTAATATTTTATAGTGTTTTTATGTTATTATATGTGTGAAAAGTGTGTATTTATGTTATAATTTATTTGAATTAATGAAATTTGTTAATTTAATTTTTACGTAATTTAATTCTATAGCGGGTGGTGGGTTTATAGGGGAATAGGGTGGGAAGTAATTTAATTATAATGAATTAAATATGTAAATTTATTTATTGGTATTCATATTAATTAATTGTTAATTAATTTATATTTGGTAATTAATTAAATTTTATTTGGAAATTAATTTTAATTAATTGATTAATTGTTAATTGTGTTAATTTTACTAATTTATTTTCTGTAGCGGGTTGTGGGTGTAGAGGGGAATAGGGTGGGAAGTAATTTAATTAAAAAGAATTAAATATGTAAATTTATTTATTGATATTCTTTTTAATTAATTGGTAATTAATTTATATTTGGTAATTAATTAAATTTTAATTGGCAATTAATTTTAATTAATTGATTAATTGCTAAATATGTTAATTTTAATATTTTTTTTTCTGTAGCGGGTAGTGGGTTTATAGGGGAATAGGGTGGGAAGTAATTTATTTATAATTAATTAAAATAATCAATTTATTTAATTGTATTTAATTTGAATTAATTGTTAACTAATTTTTAAATGTTAAAATATTAATTGATAATTAGTAATTAATTTGTATTAATAGGTAAATAATTGTAATAATTAATTTAAATTTGTAATTTAAATAGATTAATTATTATATTATATATAATTGGTAATTACTTTTAATTAATTTTTAAAGATATTCATTTATATTTATTGAAATAATATATGAAGTATTTAATTTCCCTACTATTGCACTCTCTGGAGGGGTCCCTATCATCTGTGTTCCTGCAAAGCAAGGACCTCTATAGATTTGAGAAGGCCTTGGACCCTATATACCCCACACTTGCTAGGAAGTTGTTCCTCCAATGGTCCTTTACAAGTTCCTGGTTATCTGCTCCCCTCACAAAGCACTGTCCTGTCTGTGCTGACAAAGAGGAAAACGACTTGCACGTGGTCTTCTTCTGCCCAGCCTACAAGGCAGCTAGAAAGTACTGGCTCCTCCCTTTGATAAAGAATTTGGGTGGCAGGGAATATGCACCAATGTATAGGATTTTAAAATCCGATGTTTCCGGCCCAACTGTTTTTGCACTTTCCAAATTCTTTACTAATGTCTGGTATACGCGTAATTGCTTTTTAAAAATGCTGGGTAGCACCTAGGAATGCTTCTCCTTTGTAAGATGTTTTTAAGTTTGCATAAGATCCTTTTTAACATATGTACTCAATGTTTTAGCTGTTTATGACAGTCACATGTGATTTTATTTGTACTGTGTATCTTTTATGACCGAATGGTCGAAATAAAGATTGAAAAATGAAAATGAATAGTAATTTTTACGCCTACGCTATCCAACGCTTTCCCTACTGTTGCACTCACTGGAGTGGGAATAGTAATTTTTACCCCTACGCTATCCAACGCTTTCCCTACTGTTGCACTCACTGGAGTGGGAATAGTAATTTTTACCCCTAGGCTATCTAACGCGTTCCCTACTGTTGCACCCACTGGAGTAGGAATAGTAATTTTTACCCCTACGCTATCCAACGCTTTCCCTACTGTTGCACTCACTGGAGTGGGAATAGTAATTTTTACCCCTACGCTATCCAACGCTTTCCCTACTGTTGCACTCTTTGGAGTGGGAATAGTATTTTTAACCCCTACGCTATCCAAAGCTTTCTCTACTGTTGCACTATTTGGAGTGGGAATAGTAATTTTTACCCCTACACTATCCAAAGATTTCCCTACTGTTGCACTCTTTGGAGTTGGAATAGTAATTTTTACCCCTACGCTATCCAACGGTTTCCCTACTGTTGCACCCACTGGAGTGGGAATAGTAATTTTTACCCCTAAGCTATCCAACGCTTTCCCTACTGTTGCACTCACTGGAGTGGGAATAGTAATTTTTACCCCTACGCTATCCAACGCGTTCCCTACTGTTGCACCCACTGGAGTAGGAATAATAATTTTTACCCCTATGCTATCCAACGCTTTCCCTTCTGTTGGACTCACTGGAGTGGGAATAGTAATTTTTACCCCTATGCTATCCAACGCTTTCCCTACTGTTGCACTCTTTGGAGTGGGAATAGTAATTTTAACCCCTACGCTATCCAACGCTTTCTCTACTGTTGCACTATTTGGAGTGGGAATAGTCATTTTTACCCCTACACTATCCAAAGATTTCCCTACTGTTGCACTCTTTGGAGTTGGAATAGTAATTTTTACCCCTACGCTATCCAACGGTTTCCCTACTGTTGCACCCACTGGAGTGGGAATAGTAATTTTTACCCCTACGCTATCCAACGCTTTCTCTACTGTTGCACCCACTGGAGTGGGAATAGTAATTTTTACCCCTACGCTATCCAATGCTTTCCCTACTGTTGCACCCACTGGAGTGGGAATAGTAATTTTAACCCCTACGCTATCCATTGCTTTCTCTACTGTTGCACCCACTGGAGTGGGAATAGTAATTTTTACCCCTACGCTATCCAACGCTTTCCCTACTGTTGCAACCACTGGAGTGGGAATACTAATTCTAACCCCTACGCTATCCAACGCTTTCCCTACTGTTGCACTCTCTGGAGTGGGAATAGTATTTTTTACACTTCTGCTATTGTACGGTAATAATATTGGATATTATTTAATTATATTATGTTACTATATATATATATGTTTTAACAAATATGATTGTAAAAATTTTTTATAACTTTCATTAATTATTTAATTATTATAAGTTAATTTAATTATTTTTAAGTATATTTTAGTAATTAGTTTTTAATATTAATTTAATTTAACACTGTTTTAAATAAAGTCGATATTTTTATAAACTATATAATTGTAAACGATATTTTGTACTCGATATTTTTGTACTTACCTGTTTGTAGATACAAACTCGATATTATGTCTGTCGATATTTTTTCCTCGATATTCTTGGTAGTCGATATTCTGTCCCTCGATATTATTTCAGTGATCCAAAGAGCATTCTCCTGAGCAGCCCCCAGAATATGGAACTCACTCCCTCCAAACATTAGAAAAATTCCAAACGTAGCAACATTCAAGAAGGAAGAGAAGAGCTTCCTATTGAGCAAGTTCCTTCCATAAGGCTAGACGGTTCTTTAGCATTAAGACTAATACCAACCGTCGATCACAAACTGGTCCTGTTGTGGATTCCACAGAAAGCACATCAGAACCATGTGCACAGAAACAATATTACTTTTGCTAAAACGGATAGGAATGACATTTACATGAATATTATATAAAGTAATGCTGGTGTTTTTTGTTGAAATTGATAAGTGAATCATGTCATTTACAAGAATTGTGTATACAATAATGCTACTATTTTATTGAAACTGATACGAAAATCATGTACAGGAATTATATATAGCTATTCGCATTTTATCACAAATGTTCCAAATGTAACTGTTAAGCGCTCTGATACCTAAGGGTCAAGTCCGCACTATATAAAACTCTATAAATAAAAAAAATTAAAAAAATAGAAGTGGCTGGGTCCTTCCGTTCTCTGAAAACAACATGAGACATATGTTGATGCCTGGGAAGATCTAATACGTGGAACACCTTCGCCATCTGCCTACAGCAGCCCGAAGACATACTAACCTTCAGGAGACTCCTCAAAACCTGGCTCTTCGAGCAGTAGCAGCATCCCATCCCCCTCCCCCCCAGCGCCTTGAGACCCTCACGGGAATGTAGTGCACTTTACAAATGCTATGATTGATTGATTGATTGAAGGAATGAGCTATAACTCCTGCACCAAGGTAACTGTAACTCGCTATGCACTGCACTGTGCACTGTGACCAAGACACAAGTTAGTGTCGAAACGCGTAGCGTTATCTGAGAATAAATTAATTTTCAGCAACCTGCTTCGGAGTGCGCAATTGCTTACGAGCACTTTTCGGATTTGGATTCAATTTTGCGGCATTTGGGTTCGCCGCATTTTGCGCCACCTGACAAGGGAGAAGAACTCGGAAGGACCCTTCTTGCTTTGAACATACATCTATACTAATATAATAAAGAGAGAGCCCAAACCTTTGAGGCGGGTAATCTCAGGAACCACAGCATCAATCACACACCCAATACAGCGTTGGAAAGGGCAGTTGCAGCAGAAGGACATAGGCTATGCAGGCGCTTCCCATATACATTTAAAAGATAATAGAACCGTGCCAGCAAAAAAGTCCCTTGTGGGCGTGTCTGTGTTGTGCTGTGGGCGTGTTCTGGGGGTTTGACAAATGCTGGGGGCGTGTGGTACGTTCCGCCCTTCATGCCATGTCTCATATCGTGTGCTGTGGGCGTGTGCTGGGGGTGTGGGCGTGTGCCAGGCGCGGGATTACGGAGAAAAAAAACGAGCGTTGTGCCCAATATTTCATTGATTTTTTAAACCTTAACCCTATAAATATACCCTCTACCTCAAAACCCAAACCTATACCTAAACCCTAAAAATACCCCTGTACACCAAAACTCAAACCTAGCCCTGAACCCTATAAATACCCCTGTACCTCAAAACCCAAACCTACCCCTGAACCCTAAAAATACCCCTGTACCCCAAAACCCAAACCTAGCCCTGAACCCTAAAAATACCGATGTACCCCAAAATCCAAACCTACCCCTGAACCCTAAAATACCCCTGTACCCCAAAACGCAAACCTAGCCATGAACCCTTAAAATACCCCTGTACCCCAAAACCCAAACCTACCCCTGAACCCTAAAAATACCCCTGTACCCCAAAACCCAAACCTAGCCCTGAACCATAAAAATAACCCTGTACCCCCAAAACCCAAACCTACCCCTGAACCCTAAAATACCCCTGTACCCCAAAACCCAAACCTAGCCCTGAACCCTAAAAATACCCCTGTACCCCAAAACCTAAACCTACCCCTGAACCCTAAAAACACCCCTATACCCCAAAGCCCAAACCTAGCCTTGCACCCTAAAAATACCCCTGTACCCCAAAGCCCATACCTATCCCTAAACCCTAAAACTACCCCTGTACCCCATAACCCAAAACTATATCTGAGCCCTTAAAATACCCAAACACCCCAAAACATATACCTGAGTACCCCAAAACATATACCCCTATACCCATACTTACCTTATCCAAACATTAAAAAAAACATGCTTTTACCATTCATGCATTTACAACGAATTTCGTTGTAAATGTATGCGTGGTAAAAGCATATAAAATGTAATGCCATGCGTTATAATGGCATTGCGGAGTCATGGTACTTTCGTAATGAAAGTATGCAGAGTGATGGTATGCGGAAAGAAAGTTGCGGAATAATGGGTGTTTACCCTAACGCAGTAAGTACATTGGTGGCACGGCGGCCCACATCTCCAGCAACATACTCATATTTTTTCACCACAGATTTGAAGAATGCACAGGTCACTCTCATTGATGGCCAGCAACGACATACACTTTTAGACACACCTCCCGCCACAAGTTCTAGAATTGCAAACTTTAGAGCTGGGGAGCTACGTTCGAATCTCTGCATCATTTCAACATCCTGTGATTCCAGGCAAATCGCTTTGTCTCCCCGTGCCTACCACAAATGAATGTGTTCTTCTGTAATGTAAATTGTGCTCATGCCATGTTGTCGAGTTCGCGCTATATAATATTGCAAGGAAAAATAAAGTAGGGAAACTCTAGTTCACACACTACTGAATGTGCACTCTTAAGTGCATCAGCAGTGCACTGTGAATCAGAGCGTTTCACAGGCCTGTCACAGATAAGAAATGCTATCAAAGCGAAATCCTACAAAACAATATACTACTGGCCGGCAGCAATTCATACCCGGACAATGTCAGGACGGGCTGCTAGTATATATATATATATATATATATATATTTATTTTTTTTAAGTTGTGAATAATTTTTAGTTAGGAAAACTTATACATTTTTTACAAAAAATATTATACATAGGTCGCGAACCCTACATGATGGCAACACGCATTCCGGTTGCTATTCTGAAAAGTTGTGCGGGGGACACGATTTCAACGTAATTTGTAAAGTATGAAATATTTTCTAAATTTCATATAAATAAAAGTTTTCCTTTAAGTGTTTCTCTAAATTTATATGTAAACTTATTTTAAAAATAATATTTTCAATATAATATAAACGAAAGTAAAGTTACGAAATACGCGGTGTAGTCGCTTAGTTTGGGCGACCTATCCTCGCACGTATTTCTGGGGTAGCGCTGTAATCGCGGCGGAATGGCGCCGAAGTTGCTACTTCGGTACAAAAGGGGGTGGTGATGGACGGAGCATCTGAATCAATCAAACACTCACACCCAGTCAAAAGATCTGGGTTTAATTCTTTAGCCCACTCTGCCACCCCAGTTCAGACATGGCTATATGCAAATCAGTCTGACCCTGTGCTTCATGGGAACAGTCCTGCCCGAACTGCCAAGCCAGAAACCGGTCCTCGGAAGCTTGTTTCCGGTCCAGGGAATGCATAGCTTGGCAGTTCGGGCTGGACTGTTCCCATGAGGCACAGGGTCAGACTGATTTGCATATAGCCATGTCTGAACTAGGGTGGCAGAGTGGGCTAAAGAACTGTGATGGATTAAACTCAGCTCTTTTGACTGGGTGTGAGTGTTTGATTGGTTCAGATGCTCCGTCCATTACCACCCCCTTTTGTACCGTTTTTGGCCGCCATAAGTGTGGCAGGATATGCTCAGATGTGAGTCCCTTGCTCACTTTGCCACTGGATTCAAGCAAGCCAGGCTGAAGACGGCTGGAATGTCAGAAACCGGTCCTCGGAAGCTTGTTTCCGGTCCAGGGAAGGCATGGCTTGGCAGTTCGGGCTGGACTGTTCACATGAGGCACAGGGTCAGACTGATTTGCATATAGCCATGTCTGAACTGGGGTGGCAGAGTGGGCTAAAGAACGGAGATGGATTAAACCCAGCTCTTTTGACTGGGTGTGAGTGTTTGATTGGTTCAGATGCTCTGTCCATTACCACCCCCTTTTGTACCGCTTTTGGCCGCCATAAATGTGGCAGGGTATGCTCAGACGTGAGTCCCTTGCTCACTTTGCCACTGGATTCAAGCAAGCCGGGCTGAAGACGGCTGGAATGCCAGAAACCGGTCCTCGGAAGCTTGTTTCCGGTCCAGGGAAGGCATGGCTTGGCAGTTCGGGCTGGACTGTTCTCATGAGGCACAGGGTCAGACTGATTTGCATATAGCCATGTCTGAACTGGGGTGGCAGAGTGGGCTAAAGAACGGTGATGGATTAAACCCATCTCTTTTGACTGGATGTGAGTGTTTGATTGGTTCAGATACTCCGTCCATTACCACCCCCTTTTGTACCGAAGTTGCAACTTCAGCGTATTATTAAAGTTAAAAAAATAACTATGGAAAGTTTGAATATGATAATAGAATGAACAGTTTTGCTAATATACTTATTAAAAGTTTATAGGAATGTCTATTTATAGTGTTTAATCATGTATATGACATTTTGCGGGTGCGCAATGGGTGCGTGACGGGTGCATGACGGGTGCGTAACAGGTGCGCGCACTCGACGTGACTTTCTGTCAGTACTAGGAGCAAAAATCTGATTGGTTTAAATCGATTTCATTGTGGAAGAGGGAGGATCCATCCTCTTGATGTTCCCCTTTTTTTGTATTTGATAGAGACAAGACCTGTTTCCCAGTTCTCTTTAAAAAAAATATCATTTTTGCGTGTTTGTTTATTTTATTAAACAAAAATGGCTTCTAGTTTTGCGGAGATTGATACTCTGGCCATGGAGGAGGAACAACAGATGCAAGAGTAGAACAAGAAGAAAAAAGAAAGCCTTGTGTTGGCTTTTTTCAGCGTTCCTGAGGGCGAAAAAAAAGTGAACGCCCGAAAAGATACTTGCAGAATCTGTAAGAAAATATTGCCGAGAGGATCTGAGAAAAAATATTCATGCGGTACCAGCAGCATGAAGAAGCATTTGGAGACCATACATCCAGTGCACCTCGCATGAGAGGAGAGCCGAAGACAATTGAATGCTGCTGTTGAAAGAGGAAGAAATGCTCAATCAACATCAGCACGGGCTGCATCTCCTTAGAAAGCCCCACATTATGCCTGAATTTTTAAATGCTGCTGTTAGTTGTGTAAAGTGCGACACCACACTGTATGGGAGAGAAGTGTCTGGACGCTTTATCCACTGCTCTAAAAGCACATAAATGTTAATTTTTTCTTTTTATAATGTGCTTTTGTTGGTGAGCTCATGTACTAATCATCATTTTTGTTTGTTGTTCTTAAAATAAAAAACACACAAAAAAGTTTAAAAAGCTAAATAATAACAAAAAACAATTAAAATTTCTTCTGAAATTTTTTAAAAAAACAACAGTTCTTACGGAACCACCTTTACTGGTTGAAAAAAGAAAAATTACCTGACTGATTGTACGAGAGTATGGAAACTGTGTGGGTAATTACTGAAATGTAGCGCTGCTGCATGGTTGTTTTATGAATGTTTCGGTAATGGAGTGTGATTGAATGAGTTCATGGATAATAGCTGGGTGATTTGAGGTGTGCACGAGGAGTGTGTAGGTGGTTAAAGTTCTACATGGGTAGTGCATGGAGAATTGTAGCAGTGCACGAGTTAGTGCCTGAGTCATTGCATGAGTACATGGGTAGTGACTGAATATTTAGAGTACTGCAAGGAGAGTGTGTGGTGAATTTATAAGAGCTTGGGTATTGGCAGAGTGATTGGATACGTACATGGTGCTGGATGGGTGATTGGAGAAGTGCGCGGGGAGTGACAGAGAGATTGCTGGAGTGCATGGGTGCTACCTGGGTAATTGGTGGAGTGAATCAGTAGGGTGTAGGTGGTTAGAGGTCTGCATGGGTAGTGCATGCAGGATTGTAGCAGTGCACAAGTTAGTGCCTGAGTCATTGCATGAGTACATGGGTAGTGACTGGATGATTAGAGTAGTGCAAAGAAAGTGCATGGTGACTTTATAAGTGCTTGGGTATTGGCGGAGTGATTGGATAAGTACATGGTGCTGGATGAGAGATTGGAGGAGTGCATGGGAAGTCATAGGGGGACTGCTTGAGTGCATGGGTACTACCTGGGTAATTGGAGGAATTAATCAGTAGTATGTAGGTGGTTCAAAGGCTGCATGAATAGTACACAGAGCAATACTGCCTGAGTTCATTTATAAGAGCTTGGATATTGGCTGAGTGATTGGATGAGTAGATAGTGCTGCATGGGTGATTGAAAAGAGCATGAGGACTGAAAGAAAGATTCCTAGACTACATACTTAGTACCTACGTAATTTTTAGAGAAGTGAATCAGTACTATGTAGCTGGTTAGAGATCTGCAAGGATAGTGCAAAAATAATTGTAGTTATGCTTTTGTTAGAACCAAAGCCATAGTGAATTTATAAGTCCTTAGGTATTGGCAGAGTGATTGGATAAGTAGATAGTGCTGGATGGGTAATTGGAGAAGTGCATGGGACTGACAGGAGGATTCCTAGACTACATGGGTAGTACCTGGGTAATTAGAGAAGTAAATTAGTAGTTTGTAGGTCTGCATGGATAGTACACAGAGTATTATAGCTATACTTGTGTTAGTACCAAGGCCATGGTGAATTTATAAGTGGTTAGGTACTGGCAAAGTGATTGGATAAGTAGATAGTCCTGGTTGGGTAAATGGACAAGTGCATGGAACTGACAGGAGGATTGCTAAACTGCATGGATACTACCTGGGTAATTAGAGGACTGAATCAATAGTATGTACCTGGTTAGAGGATCTGCATGAATAGTGCACAGAGTATTGTAGCAGTGTTTCTGTTAGTATCTGGAACATTGCATAGGTACATAGCTAGTGACTAAAACATTACAATACTATAAGAAGAGTGCCTGGGTCCATTTATACGAGCTTGGATATTGGCGGAGTGATTGGAAAAGTAGATAGTGCTGCATCGGTGATTGGAGAAATGTATAAGAAATAACAGAAAGATTCCTAGACTGCATGCCTACTACCTGGATAATCAGAAAAGTGAATCAGTTGTATGTAGCTGGTTAGAGGTCTGCATGGATAGTGCACAGAGTATTGTAGCTATGCTTCGGTTAGTACCAAGGCCATTCCATAAGTACATGACTGGTACATGGAATGATTACAGTGCTACAAAAAGAGTGCATAGTGAATTTATAAGTGCTTAGGTATTGGCGGAGTGATTCCATAAGTAGATATTGCTGCATGGGTGATTGGAGAAGTGCATGGAACTGACAGGGGGATTTCTACACTGCATGGCTACTACCTGCCTAATTAGAAGAGTAAATCAGTAGTATGGAGCTGGTTAGAGATGTGCATGGATAGTGCACAGAGTATTGTAGCTATGGTAGTGTTAGTACCAAGGCCATTCCATAAGTACATGACTACTAACTGGAATGATTACAGTGCTGAAAAAAGAGTGCATGGTGAATGTATAAGTGCTTAGGTATTGGTAGAGTGATTGCATAAGTAGATAGTGCTGTATGGGTGATTGAAGAAGTGCATGGGACTGACAGGGGGATTCCTAGACTGCATGGGTATTACCTGGGTAATTAGAGGAGTGAATCAGTAGTATGTAGCTGGTTAGAGGTCTGCATGGATAGTGCACAGAGTACTGTAGCTGTGCTTATGTTAATAGCAAGGCCATTCCATAAGTACGTGACTAGTAACTGAAATATTTACAGTGCTGCAAAAAGAGTGCATGGTGAATTTATAAATGCTTAGGTCTTGGCGGAGTGATTGCATTAGTAGGTAGTAGTAGGTAGTGCTGGATGGGTGATACGAGAAGTGCTTGTGGACTGACAGGAGAATTCCTAGACAGCATAGGTACTACCTGGTTAATTGGAGGGGTGAATCAGTACTGTGAAGCTGGTTAGGGGGCAGCAATGTTAAACCAAACACCAAAAATGATGTGACATATTTCAACGGAATCTCTCTAGACACTTATAAAAACTAGTCTCATCACAAATACCTTAACGCAACATATGCAAGTACAGTCATACTTCACACATACATCCATGCACATTTTAAAACTTGGCAAACTAAACTTCTATTTTGAAATGTATGGTTATTGCCTGGGTCATTTTATGAGTACACACATACTGACTGGATGATTAGAGTACTGCTAGGATAGTACATGGCGAATTTATAAGTGCTTCTGTTTTGGCACAGTGATTAGATAAGGACATAAAACTGGCTGCGTATTTGAAGGAGTGTATCGGTACTGACAGGGTGATGGCTGCACTGCATTACTGGTCCTCAGAAGATTTTAACACTGCATGAATTAGTACCTGGGCATTGCATGAGTATGTGGATACTGACTGCATGACTAAAGGACTGCAAAGAGAGTGCATGGTAAATTTATAACTGCTTGTGTATTGACAAGGTGATTACATAATTACAGAGTGCTGATAGCTCATTGTAAAAGTACATGGGCAGTGATAGAGAAATTTACTAGACTGCATAGGTGCTACCTGGGTAATTGTACAAGTTAATCAGTAGAATTTAGGTGGTTAGAGATCTATATGGTTACTGCAGAGAGGATTTGTAGTCGTGCATATCTTAGTGCCTGTATCATTGCTTGAGTACGAGTGTAGTGACTTATTTTTTTACAGTGCGATAAAGAGAATGGATGGGGAATTTATGTACTTGAGTATTTGCACACTGATGATTGGATAAGTGTATAGGGCTGGATGGGTGATTGGAGGAGTGTATGAATACCGACAGAGCAATTGCTCCTCTGCCAGGACAGTGCTTATGGGATTGAAGTAGTGCATGAATCTCTGCTGCTACTTTACCATTTTTCAACTTCTTTTAATGTTACACCTAGCCAAATACAAAGCAGGAAGCATTCACATTTCTCAGCTATAACTCTCACCATATTACTGAAAACATAAATGGATGCCTCTCTTCCACAACACACCTCATAGATTAACAGAACAAACTTAAATATTAAACCAAACACCAAAAATTATGTGGCATATTTCAACTCTACCTCTCTAGAGACTTATAAAAACTAGTCTCATCACTAATACCTTAACTCAACATGTACACTTCCAATTTGAAATCAACACCTAAAATGATGTGGTATATTACTAATGTACATATCCACACACTGAAACAAACTACCATAATCAACAATCCCTATTCCAAAACACACATAATATTATACAGAATTTAAATTAAACAACATTTAAATACATTACAAAAAACTGCAATAAACATTTCTTCATTTCAAAATATATCTCAAACTTCAAAGGTCATGATTTATATTTTATCTTTAAAAACAAAGACACCACATAGTAATACCTCACCTTTCAAATTGATTTGTAGATTATGAAGTATCAGAATCTCACATCAGATTTTCTTATGCACACAATCAATATAATGCACTGCTCTTAGCAAAACCAGTAATAGCAAACTTTCCCTCTCTTTCTCTACACATATTGATGTAAATGACAAATCACATTGCTTTCCAGATTATTTGAAATTCTAAAACACATTTCTATTGGTTACACATCTCAACCCTAGTCAACCCTTGCCAACTGACTTATAACTGAACCCAAAATGCTTCTGGAATTTTCTGGATTCGCGCCTGCACCGTGCACCGTAAGCGATGGCACCGTGAATCCATACGGGAGTTCAAAAATATATTACAAATAATTCTACCACTTTTTTTAATAATACACACATTTTAAAGATAGCAGGGACTTGGGAAATCTCCCTGCAATAACATATTACTTTAATATTTATAACAAATTCACATTTTAATGGCACAGTTAACTTTCTAACCTACCCCCAGTCTCCTTAAAGCCTGTTTCCTTAACAACAGTTCATGGAACACTCAACTGAACACACAGGTCACAAGTTCAGCACAAAATGTTACAAATACAAACAGCAAGTGTGCTTGACTTTCCAAAGCAAGAACTTATCCAATCTAATTCAAACATGTTTTATTAACCAATAAGAAACATGCTTTTTAAACACAGAAACATGCACCCTATTTTTGAGTATATAATGTTCTTAAACAGCCATTTATGTATCTTATTTTTTTAAACTTCATCTTGCCCACCATTTTAGATACCTCTCATTCTACCAACAGCGACAGACATCTTTTCAGTGCAACCAGACATCCCTTCAAGATGTTTAGAGTGTGGATTGTGGGACACAGCTATGTTTTCTGGTGCAAAAGGTATGCTGAACACAGAGGTATTGACAAAGATCTAGCTTTACAAAATGTGGACATTAAATGGATTGGACAGAGAGGATTTAAGTGGCACCAATTGATGCCTTTGGTTAAAACCTTTTTACATCTCCGACCCCCTGACCTCATGATTGTGCACTGTGGTGGCAATGAACTAGGCACATTGAGTGGGGTAGGTCTGAAAATGCTAATGAAGGACACCTCTTCAGAATTTATGTTGCTTTTCCCTCAAACTGCCTTTGTATACTCTAACATATGCCAGAGATGACTGGTCCAATCAATTTTGTCCTCAGATTGAGAAAGCTAGAAAAAATGTCAATATGGCTGTTTCTGCTTATCTCAGAGACCATAGTTTGGGCTCCATATACAACAACAATCTGCGTGTCAATATGGGTGACATCTACAGGAGTGATGGTGTACATTTTACAGATCAGGGAAACAGAGTCGTTCTCAACAACCTAAGGCTCTGCATCGGCACTTACATGTAGCTACAAAAATCTCCCAATAAACACAAGGGCTCTTTTTAGAGCCACCTAATAACCTAACATATAATTTAGTTTAAAAAATATATATATTTTTTTCTTCCTTGGAGTCACGCACCCAGCGCGACTTAAAGCTTTGCACCCATCGCGTTCACACAGGGGGGACACGCTGAGAGCCGCGGACCCATCGTGTTCACACGGGGGGCTGCACTGGGAGCCTCACACCCATCGCTTTTACACGGGGGCCGCGCTGGGATCCGCGCACCCATCACTTTCACACAGGCTGCACTGAAAGCCGCGAACCCATTGTGTTCACACAGAGGGCCGCGCTGAGAGCCGCGCTAAGATTGCGACTCTATTTTATTTTTATTTTTTTAAACATCCACTTTTACTAATTTACAATCGCCCCGGGGACCCCATCCCAAGGCATGCCCACATGTTCATTATTGCAACAATAAAACAACGAGAGGAGGGCCACGTGGCCCCCCTCCCAGGCCACATCTGGCCCAAGGCCCTCATCGTGCGGGGCCAGACCTCTCTGTTGGGGACCGTGGGGGGTCCCCAATTTTCCCACAGTCCCGCCGGCTCCCGGCCTCCTGCGGGAGCCACATTTCTTTTCCACACGGGGAGCTTCTGACATGCAGCTCCCCGTGTGGAAAAGCAATCTGCTTAGGATTTTGGAAGCTCTTGCTTCCAAAATCCAAAGCAGTGTTTGCTATGGCAGGGCGGAAGCTGCACCGCTCCCCCCCTGCCATAGCAAACAGCAGTGTCCCGGGAGTGGGCATCCCGGGACACTGCAGGAGCCGGCCCTGGTGGGTGGTGGTCCCCAGGGCCATCACTGGCTCCAGGAGGGGGGCCACGTGGTCCCCCTCCCTTCAATTAGAAAGCCCCGGGGAGGTGGTGAGCCCTGGACTTGGGGGTCCGTAACAGACCCCCCCCATTTGAAGGACTGGGCTAATTTAAGGCCCAGCGGTGCCAGGGAACAACACCTGAAACCTTTGTGGGGATACCTGTTCCGGCGTACAAATTACAGAGACACGGGACACTTCCTTCGGCGACAAAGATCAGCGTTTATTTACTGCAGGGACACAGAAATCGCTAGAAGTACAACATAGTGTAGGTTCAGAGAGTCTGCTTCGAATTGCAAAAGTGGATCGCTCCTTTTATACACATTTTCGCCATTGCACAACATAACGAACAAAAGGTTACAACTCAGTTCCCACAGTAAACTTCAAAAGGATCGCATTCATGTTTTCAGAAGCCCGGAACATAATTACAGTAACACGTCGGTTCCCAACTGTAAAAGTCCGCTATCCCATCATTAGGCACATTCCATTCTAGTTGTAAACGACCTAAGAGAAGAGACAGAAACAGGTGCAGGAAAAACAAAGACAGACAACAGATTGAAAAGAGTGTGGGGGCAATATCGGAAGCGTGATCACAGGATCAAAGGATTCGAGCCTAGCGTATGCAAGGCTGAAACAATAGATCGGCACGGCAAGATGAGCCCCGAGCGAGCCATCTGCTTCTGCCGTGTCATTCCCCTAGTCATAAAGGCCCACTCAAAGGAATATGCATCTTCCGCAAGAGCTTGGGAATCCCAGGGTCATCAAGCGGACATTGTCCGTTCGCCGGCTACGTGAGGGCAAGAAACAAAATGGATGCCATATCTAAAATGGAACCCGAAGGTTCAGATGGAAACCCGTAAATAAGACGAACCCTTCCAAGTAGTGTAGCGAAAACACGTACATCTACTAATCTCGTCATTTACGGTTCGTAGATACCAAACTCATCCATCTGCAGACAAGCCCAGAAACGTCGTTCCGATTCTTACCGAACCTCAGACGCTCCTTTTGCCCTCATGTAGGCAAGCACTAGTCGATATCAGAATCAATATCGATATTCATCAGATCATTTAGATGTTGCTGGAACATTACTCTATCCATCAATGTCTCTCTGGTAACAGCTGGTCTTCTTATACACGTTGTAGCACAAAGGCTACATAAGGTAGGACCACACTGTACACAAAGACAACACGTGAACAGGAACGTCACAACAACCCCTACAACCATCAGAATCTTCCAACCCCAAGTCGACATCAGACCCCAAAACCATCCTAGAAGCGTCCAATCACCTTTGTCCACGTGTATGGACTCGGAGATTTTATGCAACTTCGAGATGGCTTGATAAACAGTTGGAGCATTATCAGGTATGAAAATACAGCAGCTCGAATGGATCACCTTGCACACACCACCTCTATCTGCGAGTACAACATCTAGAACCATACGGTTCTGTAACGTCATCAGTCTATCCGCTTGAAGCTCTGCTGTCAGGTTACCAAGTCATGGGGAAAATGAGTTCAAGTGGACTGTGCTGTTCAACTTGAACCAAACTAATTTGAGTGGAAACAGCGATCAAATGCTCTTGAGAAAAGAAGCGTATTTGATACTAAAATTCAATAGTACCCAAACGGGGCTCAACTCTTTATCAGAGATTTCCCGCCTATAAACTTGAAGTATCTGGTTAACTTCAAAGTCCACAATGCTTAGCGGCGGATTAGCTATGAAGTAGTGGCCTCACATGGTGGTTTTCCACCAATGAGTTCGCATTTCCTGGTACGTGGTTGGAAAGAGAGGTGAGTGTTAGCGCGTCTCCTGCAGTATGGTAGACAAGTAGCCTCTTCGCGCTTTACAATTTAAATATAACTATTTCAGATCCAAGCGAGATTGAAGCACGCAGCGTTATACCGCGGAGGCATCCCCGCCCATCAGCGAGAGTCTGACATAACAGCGAGATCCCTCACTGCCCCCTACAAAGATACTCAGGTACGCCAATAGTTAGGCAAACCGCTTTAGATCGAGCTAGCAAAGTGAACGGTCATCTAGTAAGTACAATACATGTCTGTTGCTTTTCAGGCGGCTGCGTGAATAAGTATACAGCGGAAGAACCACTTTTGGAGAAAATAACTAGTGGTGCCCCCGTTTTAAACAATCTAAGGTACGGAATGTGTGCTTTGAAATTGTGGGACCATCCACCTGCTCGTCTCTGAGACGCTTGGTATTAAATCCCTTTTCGTAATCTTTTTAACAGAATCCCTGCATAACAAAAGGCCCCTCTCTATTTGAATTATTGGACCGCGGGACCGCGTTACCCATATGAAAAGGTAAAATCCTGCGACTTCTGTCCCTGTGTTTTAGGGGGAGGTTTTCAATCCTTGTAAATAGTGGCTAAATCAAGCTTCCTTTATTTTTATAGAATTCCACACTGACAGAGCCCTGAAGAGAATCTGTGATTCCTTCCAGATTTGAAACGCGTCGGCATAACGGCGAATAGGCACTTTTGATTAGGCAAAGTTAACAGTCATTTGTCAACTGTAACTGATTGTTGAGTACAAAGTGATTTTTCTGTTGCCTTTTCCTGTTGTTTAGACCCGGGTTGGGCTTTCTAATAAGTTGAATTTTTCACAAAGATTAATTTTTTGTGTGAACAGAATTGTTGTTTTTCTTATTGTAAAAGAAGCTTGCCTATAACTGTGAATTCATTTGTATATATTGTCTTGTGTATAGAATTGTTCGTATGATAGCTATAAATAGTGTAAATGTGTGTAAGTAGTGTCTTTTCTCTACCTTAAAATGCCTTTCAAAATGATTTAACAAAAAATTGTTAAGAGGGTTTAAATAAAATAACCCATACAAACAATAGGTTTCCTTCCCTTGTTTGTATTCTCAAAAGTTGTGAGAGAAAATTATCCTGGGGGACAACATTGTTTTTGTTCTACTGTCAGGTTACCAAGAGCACTTGCAGTTATATTAGCAGTTGATTCTACCACACGAGTCAACTGTCTCAGGTTCCTACTATTGACCATAGGTCCCCAAAACGGTAGGAAACCCTTAAAGAAGTCTCCTGCTTCTTGACCAGCAGTGTCCTCTTTGCTAATAATGCCTCTCACAACTCTTGTCTTGTGATAGTCTGAGGCAACTGTAAAAGTCGGTGGCAAGAGATTTGCGATATAACAGGTGCCCGAGAAGTCACGGGGCAACCACGTATAAGCACGATCATAGCACACAAAATAGGTACCCTTGGCAGTCAGAAATACAGGGGAAGAGAGCATCGGTAAAACGTATGTCTCAGTACAAGCACTCTTCCCAAGCTGAGCTCTCGGATTTCGACCAAGACCTTGTAGACAAAAATGACCTAGGTGGGGTACAATCCAGATTGGAGACGAGCTCTTAAGCTGTCTATCACCTACTGAAATACTGTACTCAGCCTCACTCAGATCCTTGTAAGCTCGCACCTCTTCCTCTGGAATAAGCAATGCATCAAAAATATCTCTATCCAGATCAGCAATCGCTATCGCCAAAGACTTGTGGTACGGGCCAGAACCAGGGTCTGTAGAACGTGGCTCTCGACGGGGGTAGGAATCTAGTGCACTACGGAACATGGTTTGGAACGCCCGAGCTGACCCCTGGGAGCTATAGGGAAGAACTAAATACGGAATACCGTTATCCATGGTATGTGGCATTAACCCACACACCCAACAGTTGGTACTGTTCATCACCAACTGATGCTGATGCAAAAGTTGGACAAAGGAATTATTCATGAATTCCGCACGTCTGACCTGTTCATATTGGGGCAGAGTATGAAAAGAATGTGGAGAGACAGTGGGAACAAGAACAGAATTCAGATCATGAGAAGGAGAAGGAGGAGTAGATGAAGTGGAAGGCAACAGTGACTGAATTCCAAAATACACTCCACCCACCAATAACATAGACACAGTTAGGAACAACATGAAAATCTGAAACAGAAAACACTTTGTTTGAAAAATCTTACGCAACTTAAATCTTTGAGCCGACATCATCTCTCTTTCTGACAGCTTAGAGAACTCCATCCTCTAAAGACCGTCCGTAACGTTCTTGACGCACCTGATTCTGAGTAGCAATTGTCAATTCCCAGGAGTTCCCAGAAACCGACAAAAGTAACCAACCTAGTGTCAGAAACCTGCCAAACAGAAGTAGGTACCTGTACGGCCGTACGGCCAACCCAGATGGTAGGTTTAATCAATGAAGCATTCAATTTCATATAAGTCTCCTAGCTGCACAGAAAAGGAACACATGTGATATGTCAAACAAAATAAAAGAACTCAAGATCAGGAAAAATGCAAATATTTACAATGTTCATAGCAACTGAAAGGGGGTAATGTAAGTTCAAGAATAAAGGGGAATTTTTATTTGTCCTTAATCACGCGATCGAAGGAAATATCGACATTTTCCAGGTCGAGTTTGTTCTTCAAACAATGATTCAGGTGGCAAAACAGAGTTCGATTGTTCAGGTGATTGTTCAGAACTTGAATTCTCCAATGCTGAGGACAAAGGTACAGTTTCAGATGATTTGACAGACGTATCTAGCTGCGCTGGATCGATCTCTACAGGTTGAGCATTACTAAATGGCACATACTTTGGGATGACATCGGTTTCAGTCGGGACAAATCCTTTCCTTATCCAATTATTTGCTGGCAATGGAAGCGGTACTTTCTTTGTGTGGGTGGCGTGCACCCAATGCTTCCTGCCATCCAACCGAACTGCAGTCCTCGTTGCCAACAAAACTTGGTAGGGTCCCACGAACCTTGGCTCAAGATTTCGTTTTCTCCCAAAATTGCGGATTAGGACCCACTCTCCAGGTTGGAGCCGATGTCCAGGTCCTTCTGTTTGTGCGGGTAGAGCTTCAAAAACCATCGGGATCTTCCAATGGAGTGTTTTTCAGGTCAATACGACCCTTCGTCTCTTCTTCAGTTCTTAAGTAACAGTCATGTGGTACTACATCACCTAATTCCATATGAATCGGCAACAATGTCGCTGGATTCAACACATTACAACGTTTTATCTGTATATGACTTGCCAAAAGTGTCAACTCATAACCGGACAACCTTGCACTCGTCAAGTGTTGAGTCTTCGTTCGTTTCAAGAGCGTGTCAACTGCATGCGGAACCATCACTGTAAGCATATTATCCATGACCAGACCTGCGGACTGTCGAATGGACACGGCAGCTGCCGCTGTCGCTCTTAGACAACTCGGCAATGCTCTAGCTACGGGGTCTAAAATCGAAGAAAAATATGCACATGGACGCTGTTTGCCGCCAAATTGTTGCGTCAAAATGCTTAACGCACAACCGTCTCTCTCGTGAACGTATAGTGTAAACGGCTTACTGTAATCAGGAGTACCTAACACAGGAGCCGAACACAACGCATCACGCAATTCAGAAAAACTTTTCTGACAATCTTCATTCCATGGCAAAGGAGTCGGAACATCCTTGCACGTGAGAGCTAACAATGGCTTCGCTAACAATGAAAAGTTTGGAATCCATTGCCTGCAGTATGACGTGATATCTAGAAAGGCACGTACGTCTCTTTGAGTTGTTGGCACAGTCATTCGAGCGATCGCTGCAATTCTTTCTGGGGTCAACCTTCTTCCCTCCTTTGACAAAAAGTGACCTAAGTAGGTTACTTCTTGACAGCAATACTGTAGCTTAGAAGGTGACACCTTGTGATGTAAGTCACATAAATGCTTTAACAACGATACCGTAGCAGTTTTACAAATTTGCTCAGTGTCGGCAGCCACTAACAGATCATCGACATACTGAATCAAGGCCGCACCAGCAGGTAACACAAATGCATCAAGTTGACTCTTAAGGGCTTGACTGTAGATCGATGGACTCTCACAGTACCCCTGTGGTGCGCGTTTAAACCTAAAACTGCGACCACCTAATGAGAAGCCGAATAGTTCTCTGCTTTCCTCAGCAATCGGAATACTAAAGAAGGCATTCTTTAGATCTATCACCGAAAACCAGGAGGCAGAGGCTGGAATCAGGGTCAGCAAAGCCGTAATGTCAGGAACCACTGGAAACTGTGGAATTACAATTTTATTCACTTCTCTCAAATCAATCACAAAACGGTACACAGGAGGCTTAGATGGGTCAGTTCGTTTCAAAATAGGTAACACCGGACTATTACACACATTTCCCCGAGTTTCTTCAATAACATCCTTTTCAATCAAGTCATAAATGATCGCTAATAGCGCTCGCTCGCCATCAAGAGAGATACGATACTAGGGAATACGCGGTAATCTCACATGTGATTTCAAGTGGACTACATAAGGTGGTTTGTCCAGGAGGCCCACATCATTGGGACCTGTTGCCCATAAAGACTCAGGAAGGGAACTCAATTCCAGTGGGAACTTATCAGTTGACAAGTACATAGGAGAGATCACTCTCTGCCCTAATATAAGCTCCACTCCAGTAGGAGAGCAATACAGAGTCGCATATAACCGCTTTAACAAATCCAGACCCAAGAGATTCTCACCACAACCAGTAGTTAAAATCAAAGGAGCCTCTAGCTCACGTGTCCCGATCGTAAGGGACAAAGGGCTAGAAACTGGATTGCTAACCGGGGCGCCAGAAAATCCAACAGAAACATTCGTTAAGCCAGACAAAGGTGCGCCAGGGAGTTTCGAATGCATGATGGAACTTTTTGCTGCACCAGTGTCCAACAGAAAAGGCTCAACTACGCCCAATGTGGCAACTGCGACGTAAGGCCCTCTCTGATCAACCAGAACTGATACTACTCCCTCTCTTTGTCTATGGCTGTCCTAATAATCATTGTCTGCACAAATCTCATGCTCAACATAATAGTCATCCACATGATACTGTGCAGATCTACCAGGCGATGTATTTCGCTGATCAAAACAATTGTTTGTGTCCGATGGAGGAGCAGAACGCTCATTTTGATTTTGAGAGGTGCCACGACCTCTACCCCGAGAGGCTTGCGGAGGACCAGCACGACCTCCTCGAACCGAGACACCATTCGTTCGGTCACGTAAAACAGGGCAATGAAATTTATAATGGCCCTCACCCTTACAATATTCACACTGATTATTCCCAATCATAGATCTGGGTGCAGAGTATTCAGAGCGCGACTGCATTCTAGAAGACTGTGCCTGTGGTCGATACTGCACATGCTGCAGTTGCGAATCATTCTGATTCAAGCGCGGAGGATACGCTTGCTGCAATAAGACCTTAGTTTTTAGCTCCTTCGTTTTCTTTTCTGCACGATCACTCTCCTCTTTTTCCCTATTCTCATAATATTGAGCCGTTGCTAATATCTGAGCTGTTGTTGAAACAGCCCAGGCACTTTCAGAATTTATTTTTCAATTTATTGCACAGTTCAGGCAACAGGTTGAGCACAAACTTATCGACAAACAATCGCTGACCTTCCTCAGTGCTCATGTCCTGACCACTATGATCGATAAATGCCTCCTCAAACCTAGTAAAGAAATCGGAGACACTCTCGTCTCTCTTTTGTTTGCAAGCAGACAATTTATCCCAGTTCAACCTCATCGCTGGCATGAGTGTTTTCATGAGCGTAATGATTCTTTGGGGCAGATCCGTAATTAACTGTTCGGGCTTGGCCCCACCAACTTGCTGTCCATCGGCCGCTACAATTGCAGCCCAATCACCACCTAAATCAGCTGCATGATTCTCGTAACGAATCTTCGCCCAGATTGGTTGCGGTACGACATTACCAAACAACATGTCGATATCAGCAAGGTTCATAATAGAAGCATCCACAAATTGGGATAACTCCTTGTAATAACCTGCCGTATTCTTCCGTGGATCAGGCAAGGATTGTTTCACCTGCAAGACTTCTGATCGCTTCCACAGGAGGTGTATCCAAACTCTCTGGAAGTGTGGCAAAATTGGAGGAACGACAGCAGCATCACCTGGCCTCCACACTGGGGGGACCTCTCGCATGGGGTACTGGCCAGATTTCGTTTTCGGATCATCAGAGTCGTCGTCAAACGACACTCGTGAAGGCACTGTAGACCTAAAAGCTAACAATCGCTCTAATGCACGCCGTACATCACCACCTACAATCATACCGTTCGAAAACTGACTCTGAAGTTCAGTCATATCGGGCGGTACGATATCTAGCTCATCACTATCCCACTCTTCTCTCAATGATTTGCACATATCTTCGAACACGAATCTCTGTGTGGGCTCATTAAACTGAGAGAACGTATCGTAAACTATGCGTGTAGTGTACTTAGCAGGGTGTCTAATCCACCTATGCGCCATAGTTACTAACGTCTCACTCTCCCTTAAACCAGCCATTTGACTTCGTCTCTGAGAGATTTCAGAGACATCAGATTCGAATAACGATCCGAAAAGTGGAGAATAGAGAGTAGCAACAGAATTAGGTATACGTTTACGAACAGAAGGAGAAGAGGAGAGAAGAACAGGAGCAACAATATTAGGACTAAACGTAGGAGCAGTGGGAGTAGCCAAGATAACAGGAGTAGTAGTAACAATAGACTGAGAAGTTACGGGCAGAGGAGCAGTAGGAAGAAGAGCTAGTAAAGGAGCAGGGCCCACTTGAGGAACAAGGGGATTCGGAGGAACAGGACTAACTACAGGCCGACCAGCAGCTGCCGGAACGACAGGCGGAAGAACAGGAGGAACTATAGGGGCTATAGCACCCTGTACATAAGGGGGTGGTGACTTTAGTAAATAAGATAACAAAGGATCCTCTTTCTCTTCTTCTCCCTTTTTTTCAGAACTCGACGGTAAAACCGGATAACATTTATCCACCGCCATGCTATGCTGTCTGATAGAAACTTCCCTTTCCTTCTCTGCCTTGTCTTGCTGATGTTGTTCTGCACCTTGCATTATCGAAATGATACCCTCTCTCTTATTTTTCTTAGTCAGCTTGATTTCTTTCTGTCTGGCCTCTTTGCGCCATAACCGAAAGGAATCAAACATTGCTGGCCTAGCTTTCTTTTTAAACAATTTTGCTTCGAGATTATCTAGAATCTCAGTTTCAAAGCTACCATGGGGTGGCCAACTAAGGACACCATCTTTTCTCGTATAACGGATCCAAAATTCATTATATACAATGGGGCCCACTCCATGTCGACTATAGAGCTCATAAATTGGAGTTCCAACCGGAGGTATCGGACACGAGTCCTCCAACCGGGAATCCGTGCTGCAACATTTAAGAAAACCAAACAAAATACTACGGCCAGGCATCATGCACACTAACCGAGTTTCGAACTTCAAGGGTTATCGAATTATGATATCCTCGCAAACATACGAGACCCTCGGTTTTTGGCAATTGCAATTGTCAAAGAAAAACCCAACAACTAAGAATCAAAAATATGCAATGGAGCCATGCAATCAACCAAGTTTCAACAACAAAAACCAAGTTTCAAAGTACGAAGCAAATGTCAAACAAATGCAAAGTTTTCAAATTTGAAACAAATGTTCCTAAAAAGGAACCAAAGAGCTAACTGGGAGCGACCCACAAATACTTAACTGAAAGAACAATGGCGGCACCAGGAAGGCCCGTCTATTGTCTCGCCGTACAAAGGACTACGCCAGGCGCCAAAACAGGTCGACAGTCAGGGCATCAGTCCGTCGCAGCCGTCTGGAAGCGGGAATCTTCGCGGGAAAAATCTTCGGACCACTTATTTCGACAACAGGATCGATGAAGCGGGGTGCACCTTCCCTCAGAGATTTCACACGAAGTTCCTCACGATCGTCAGGCTTTGGACCGGTACCGCATGATGTCGCCCTACGTTGGGCGCCAACTGAAGGACTGGGCTAATTTAAGGCCCAGCGGTGCCAGGGAACAACACCTGAAACCTTCGTGGGGATACCTGTTCCGGCGTACAAATTACAGAGACACGGGACACTTCCTTCGGCGTCAAAGATCAGCGTTTATTTACTGCAGGGACACAGAAATTGCTAGAAGTACAACATAGTGTAGGTTCAGAGAGTCTGCTTCGAATTGCAAAAGTGGATCGCTCCTTTTATACACATTTTCGCCATTGCACAACATAACGAACAAAAGGTTACAACTCAGTTCCCACAGTAAACTTCAAAAGGATCACATTCATGTTTTCAGAAGCCCGGAACATAATTACAGTAACATGTTGGTTTCCAGCTGTAAAAGTACGCTATCCCACCATTAGGCACATTCCGTTCTAGTTGTAAAGGACCTAAGAGAAGAGACAGAAACAGGTGCAGGAAAAACAAAGACAGACAACAGATTGAAAAGAGTGTGGGGGCAATATCGGAAGCGTCATCACAGGATCAAAGGATTCGAGCCTAACGTATGCAAGGCTGAAACAATAGACCGGCACGGCAAGATGAGCCCCGAGCGGAGCCATCTGCTTCTGCCGTGTCATTCCCCTAGTCATAAAGGCACACTCAAAGGAATATGCATCTTCCGCAAGAGCTTGGGAATCCCAGGGTCATCAAGCGGACATTGTCCGTTCGCCGGCTACGTGAGGGCAAGAAACAAAATGGATGCCATATCTAAAATGGAACCCGAAGGTTCAGATGGAAAACCCGTAAATAAGACGAACCCTTCCAAGTAGTGTAGCGAAAACACGTACATCTACTAATCTCGTCATTTACGGTTGGTAGATACCAAACTCATCCATCTGCAGACAAGCCCAGAAACGTTGTTCCGATTCTTACCGAACCTCACATTTCCAATTTTAGTGCCCCAGGGAGGTGGTGATCCCCGGGGTGTGTGGGGGAGCTCAAGGCCCCACACACATATTTTTTTGTATAAAGAAGAGGCCCGAGGAGGTGGCGGTCACAGGGGCTGCGGGGGCCCCTGCGGGCCCTCGGTATTTTTTGTGTCAATGCCCCCGGGACCAGGCCCAACCGGGGGCCTCATGAATGAATGAAGTGCAGGATTCCCGACCCCATCACGAGTTCCGCCGACTTCTTTTTAAAAAAATGCTTTTTTTTGGCCCTGGGAATCCTTGTGGGACCCCCTGAGCAAGCCTAGGGGGTCAGGGTGTTTCTACCCTACCGCCTTTGCATTTTTTACCTTTATTTTACTGTTTTTCTTATATATATATATATATATATATATATATATATATATATATATATATGTATATAAAAAAAATTGTCGAAACGCGTAATGGCGGGCATGCTGAGTGAAATTAAGCTAAAATAAACGCACTTTGTTTGGCACCAAGAAATGGGTTCCTCTCTTCGTCTTTTCTCAGCCTGATAGAACGTGGCAGTGCTGGGGATTGTTTGGTGAGTTTTCTTTTTATATATATATAGTCGGTTTCTGACTTCCTCATTTCAGTCAGGAACACACAAACAACTTCTTGCTGAAGAAACGCTTTTATTGCAGGTTTATTGCAGGTTTCAGGCTAAAATACTCTACGCGCTTCAGGAGCTCACCTCCCTTGCTATATATAAAAAATAAAATTAAATGTTAAAGTGGTCATGATTAGTTTTGTTTATAAAACATTAAATGTATATTTCCACCAAAAAAAAGAAAAACACTAATGAAAACACAATGTTAGACCTTCAATGGGATTTGCAACTCTGGTTTTGAAATCATGGAACCTGTGAAAGATCTGTTATAGCACAATCAAGCTTTCCAGCCAGGGATATAGAGTACCCGGGCACAAGGTACGAGGTCCAGAGTTGAAATCCACAAATCATTGGGACCTCGCAAGCTGCTGCAGTTACAACCATGGGTCCACAGACCTCACTGCAGAATCAGAATCAGCGTCTGTTTAGGCCTGTGAATAAGGGAGTTCTCATCCTGACCCCATATGCTCTTCTATTTTTAATATCAGAAAGTGGGGACTTAGTTGCCAAAACCTGTAATGGTGGGCACAACATTGTTCTCAAGTTTTCGCCAGCCAATCAGTTCTTTGAATCCGCAGAACTAACTTTGGGTTTGCAGAACTAACTTTGGGTTCGCATAACCTAAATGGACAACAGGATAGAAAGCTCTCTCCATCCAATGACATTTGAATGTGTTTAAAATGTTGGGTTCCCGGAGATCCTGGAACATGGGTTCATGGACCTCTATGGATTAACAGTCCAGATATGTTTCCCTAATTCGTTCGAGCCGGCAAAAACAAATGAAAAATTAATTACTTAATAACTACTGAAAATAGTAAAGATTAATTTACATGCTAAGTTTGGTGTAGTTCTGTTCAGCCTTTTTTTCTGTATCTATATCAGGGAGTAAACATTCCTATGAGATTTAAAGTGGGGAAAGTCCGTTTTTTTGTCCTCCTCTTTATTTTGCACCATACTAATCCCTTAACTCCACTGTGACAGAGCTACATTAATGTGGTCATGCTGAACTCAAAGTGGGCGTACATTTGTTTGGAAAATGTTGTGGATTTGAAATTCCTTTTCAACAGAACCTCTTAAATACGATACCTACATGATAAACACATGCGTGTGCCATGCTGCATGAGTGCTTGCATTTAAAGCAGGATTGTTTTTGTGCAGGAAGTGATACCTTCCTGCACAAAAACAATCCTTAAAGGCATTTTCTCCTACTGTGTTTTCAGCAACATGCAGCACGCATAGAAAAAGGAAGTAACATGGAGAAACAAAGATATTTCTTCTCGTTATGCCTGGTTGAAGTAGGTGTAGCATTTCAGTGCAATCTTAGGCTTATTCACCTTAGTAAATCTTGGATTGCGTCAAAATCTAAGGGTGGAAATATGGGAATGCCCATGCTCCAACCATGGAACGCCTCCCCGATGCAAAGTAACGCAAACCAGCGCAAGGCACTGCTTTGCGTTACTTTTTGGGGAAAATCCCACACAAAGCCAAACAAATTGGATTTACGTGGCTTTGTAAATCTCAACTAACAATTTGTGTTGTGGCTGCACCACAAAATGGAGCCAGCATAACACAAAACTTTAGTAAATCTAGGCCCTTACGATTGCTCATCTAACCCCCCTTTTCAGTCACACCAAACAAATTCAGGCAGACCAGCCTCAGCATGCTGTGATTTGATGATCTGCTGCTTCCAGCTGAATCTAGAACGCTCGCCTGATTAAAAGCATGCTCAGCACTCATACAGATATACACACAAAATCACAGCCCAAATGTGGACACCAAAACACACTAATTGAAACATAACCCATTGCACACTAAGCCATGATCAAAACTCAGGCACAGTCCTGACGAGCACCACCGTATAACAGATAACCAGGTTGTTCTGTACACCTTCAGCACTACAACCACCCCTGGCTAGCATGCTGTGTTAAGTAAGAACACAAAAATAAAAATGTACAGCATACTTTACTTTTTAGACACGTCTGGTTCTAAAAATGTCAGGACAGGATTAGCAGGATGCATGGCCATCAGCATCGGCAGGGCATGGGTAACCATTGGAAACAAGAAAAAGAAGAGAAACAAACTCCTCAAATAGCTTCCTGCAACATTTATAGTGTTCTGTTAAAAAATGGCCGATACTTAGTACTGTGTACAAATGTGCAGCAGCAAGATGGGGCATAGACTTGCCTTTTGTAGGAAGGCAAGACAGGAGGTGGTGGGATATGACCAGATGAAGAGGATAATTGGAAATTAGGGAAGATGTGAGATATGGGTGAGAGAAAAGGAGAACAGCATTCAGCATTAGACGTCAAAGTGGCAGGGCGGGCCAGTGGCGTAACACAAAATAATAGGGCTCTTCTGCAAAATATGAGGAAGGATCATGGGTCTCCCATATCTCACAGTTATTCATTGGCCTTGAGATGACTGGGGCACCCTGAAGTGTTGGGGCCTCTTGGCCTGCACTGCAGGGAATGCAGGGGCCTGTGTTACGCCCAAGGGTATGAGCACGCTTAACTTTGTGGGTGTACAACTTTGTACATATTGAGCCTGTAGAACAAAGGAAACAGACAGCAAAGGCAACAAGTGCACAGTGCTAGCAAGGCCAGGCCAACGCTGCACAGCAGAATTGGAATCTGTGGGCTTTCTCCCCAGACTCACCAAAACTACATTTCAAGAGCCAGAAAGAAGTGTGACTCCTGGCTGGCAGGATCACACCAAAGAAATGCCTTATTCAGGCAAGGCTGAAGGCTGGTACCGAATAGTAACATTCCCCTTCCACTAAGAGATCCACATCAGAGGATTTGACAAGATTCAGTATTGCAAAAAAAGGTTGCTATTAGAGCGTGAACAAAACTGATGGGGCCTCATTTATGAGAAATGACGCATCGCTGTGTGAAAGCAGCGATGCGTCACTTCTCAGTGCGCACTCCTTGCGACATTCCTGATGCGTCATATTTACTGTATGACGCATCATGTCGCAAGGAGTTACAGATACGTCAGTATTTCTGACGTATCTGTAAGCGCAAAAGTGACGCATTGCTGGAGTGTGTTACAAAAGTGACGCAACTCCAGCAATGCGTCCTTTCACATGGGGCAAGCTGTGAGGCAGGCGCAAGATTTTGACGCAACGCTGTCTAAAAGTGACGCAGTGAAATCTCATAGATTTCACTGCGTCACTTCTACGACCCTTCCTTGCGTCAATACGCCCCCCTTGCATACATTATACCTGGCGCAGGTATAATGTGGCGCAGGGGTTTACAAAGTGACGCATCTACCTAGATGCGTCACTTTGTAAATATGGCGCAACAAGGCGCATTTTTTACACCACTGGTGTGTCACAAAAAGTGACGCACCGGCGGCGAAAAAGTGACGCACTGCCTCATAAATGAGGCCCATGGAGTGGGCAACTCAAAGCCAGGCTGAGAAGGTAGAGGTGGAAAGTCACTCTGTTGTTTGAGCGTGATATCCATGGATCAGGACTTAATAGCAGCAGATCATAGCATGCTGCTGCTACTGAAGAGGGGCACTCAACCTTCACTGAGGTCCAGATCGCCTCTCCACTGCTGCCACTCTGGTCCCTCAGAGGCAACACCACAGCCCGAGCCCCACAGCCAGGGCCGGACTGGGAACAGAAACCGGCCCTGGCAAACTGCTCTTCCAGCCTGCAATAAGAGGACGGGCGGTGCAGCTAAGCTGTATGCGAGGGCCGTTTTCGGACGATTGTGTTACAGGGGGCCAATGTTGCTGACCCCCGGTAACAAAAACGGTAACAAAAACGGCCCCCCATGGGCCCAAAACCGGCCCCTACCCTGGCGGCCCACCAGGGAAAGGCCCGTTGCCCACAACGGCCAGTCCGGCCCCTGCTCTGGAGCCCACCCAGTGTGCGATGATGGGGTCCGCGAGGGAGCCTGAAGGCCCCCGCTGTGCCTTTGTCCACACCGAGTTCGACTGCTGCCCTGTGTCTGTCCAAGGTTCATTGCAATTGAGTTACTACTTCTGTCTCACCACTTCTGCTGAGATCTCTGATTTGACATGATTATCTACTGCCTTTTATTAGAGCTTGGATATTACACCACTATGTAGTCGCTCCCATATTTAAACATGCAGTTGCAGAGGAGAGTAGAGTAAATAAAGTGTGTACTTATTTGTGGATCTTTTGTATATTATTGTTGAGACACAAACCATAGAAGTGGATTGGGGGTCCTTGGCTTCCAATTGTAATACATTGGTATACGCAGAAATAAAAAGTGTAAGGACCACTGTGCAAAAACTTACAGTAACCAACTACAGATACTATGAGTATTACAGCTAAGACCTGATCCTAAACCTTCATACCCAAGCAAAATATTGTGCATTCTAAGAAACAGCAAGATTACTTAGAACCGAAAAAACAGCTTCACGCTCAGTAATGAAACATCAGACCATCATGAAGGACTGATACCGTATTAGCAGGCACACGTGGTTACCTTCTTACCTTAAAAAGTACCAACCAACAGAATTATTTTGGTTCACTTTGTCCTACATTTTTGGTGTCCCTGATTTGTCTGGACTGTCCTGGTTTTTCAACATCAATCCCAGCAAATTTAATTAAATTTAGCATATCACTGTTTTCAGAACAGTAACCACAGGGAGGAACATTTTTATGTGTTCCAGTGCAGTATTAGTTTGCAGACCCTGGCAGAAAACAATATAATTAATACAGATGTAACTGGGGGTAAAAGTCGCATTTACTTTCCTTTAGAGCCTCGTTGTCTGCATTTTTTATGTTTGTGAGCGTCGTCAGTTAAGACATTCTGTATTCCTCGTTTGATGAAAAATTGCAGACCTGCTTCTATGTTTCAGGAATGTCCTGGTTTTTGGTTTTCATAATGAAATATTTTGCATTGATAACGATATTAACTAGCAACATATGAATGTATGTACAGTGTGTTTTTCACGTTTATCTTTCTGTAGTTAACATAGGCCGCATGTTAAAATGAGCGCCTTTAGTCTGCCATTTTTTTTCTTGAGTGGCTTCTTTTCCATTTCAGCAGAAAAACTGTACCAGCAATTTCGAAAGATGTAGCATTTGCTATTCTTTCTCATGTGAATGTTTACCTTTACGCAGTCATCAGAGAATGCACTAATGAGCACCTGCGAGAGAACATCTTGGATGGAATGTATCTTCTTATGTTGCAGGTGGCTGAAGTTTGAAGGACACTTGGAAGAGATTCATTGTGCTTTAGCTTATGAAAATAATGAATTTGCTTTAGCAACATGTACTTTCTCTCCCCTCTACGCTCCATTTTTGCCCTCTATGTTCTCTAAATGTTTCCCATTGAGACCTAGCTACTTGGCCAAAGCCGGATGAAGCTACCTGTTAGCTATAGAGGAGATGGGTTTTGGGTCTTCCACTTCGACCGTCACCTACCCAGCCTGACTTTGGGCAGACTCTCCTTAGTCTTTCTGCTGTATCTCCCTCCCACCCCTTTACCCTGACCCCCTTTCCCTCTACTCTTCCCTTATCTCGTTTTCTATGTTCATGTCATTGTTTGCCTAGCAACTTATGTAACTTGGAACTGATGTAATCGTGTAATTTTGTGGAACCTCATGTAAAGCGCTCTGATACCTCCGGGTCTAGCCAGCGCTATATAAAACTCTTAAAATAAATAAAAATACACTAACCTCATTTGTTCCCTTCATGGGAATCAAGTGTAGTTGCAGTCAAATCTAGAAAAAGAATGATTTATACTAATGCAATGCAGTTAGTTCGGAGATGCCTTCCCCACATGCTAGAAGAAGCTTTACATGATTCTTGGGGGAATATTACCAAGCAATAGTGATAATTATCGCTATTGCTTGGTTAGCGACAGAAATTTACCGCAGAGCTGCGGCGATTTTTACCGCAAATAAACCTTGGTATTACCAAGGTTTATCGCAAATGCGATAAAAATCGCCGCAGTGCATGAATATCGCTGAAAAGTCAGGGATATTCATGCATTACCGAGCTAATGCTCTTAGCCATGTTATCCACCTCCCATTGGACAACATGGCTGAGAACTGCTCAGGGCAGGTGTTAGCTTTTGGAGATATTCGCGCTTAGCGCGAATATCTCCAAAAGTTGGTAATAGGAGATAGCGATGTTAGCGACTGTTTTCAGTCGCTAACATCTTGGCACGCCCACTTTGCATGTCATTAGTGATAAATATCACTGACATGCAAAGTGGGGCCCAAGATGGTCGCTATCTCCTACTAGCTGTCGCTAACAGGTGTTAGCGACAGCTAGGTAATAGGGAGATAATTTTATCCACGCTTTCTTGGCTTTTAAAGCCAAAAAAGCGGGAATAAACCCCCTTGATAATATGCCCCATAGAGTCTGCCTTTCAGAGGCTTTCTCTGCTGACAACTTCTTCCTTACTTCTCCCCAAATTACCTGACTTCTTATAGCATAGCTGAGTTAGGTTTTCCTGCATGGAAAAATGATCCTGCTTTAATTTAGTTTGGGATAACCTTACAGCTTGCCTCTGCAGCTGTGATTTTGGATGGCTTCCCTAATTATTGAATACAGCATTGTTGCACTGATTATTGTATTACAACTAATTTGATTATTTGAATTTGTAACTTTGCTAATCCTTTAATAAACCTTCATGGCTTTTTAATCAAAATGTTCCCTCATCCTTGTGTGCTTCACCTTATTGAAATGCATTGATTGTCATGTCAGCTTTAGTCAGAACTAAAGATCTATCCCAGTGAGTGCAGCCTGAACTTGAGTCTGCACCAAAATTTGCATGGTGCAAAGTGCTGAAACAGTGGCAGAAATGATTCCTTGTCATAGGAACTTTCAAGGGCTGTGCTGCTTTTGGCAGCCAGTGCTGACATATCTAAAGTAAACAACTGAACATAAAGCAATGACACACAAAGCAACATACAATTAAAACAGAGCAGGACACAACAAAACAATCAAAACAGAAAGCAATACACCAAACACAGAATATCACATCACAGTAATGAGCACAAAAACACAACAGCATAAATAGAACAGAACACATCCTCACCACAAGATGCCACTCCATAAATATGCACACACGTAGTGTGCGCACAATGTGACACTCACATCTCTCCACCACTACCACTGGCAACATCCTTCTCACCCCACCTCCCCATCATGCCCATGAAATCTCATAATGCGGTTATATTGTCCAGGGCGTAGATTTATTAACATCAAACCGGTTAATTCCACATAACCACTACATGAATATAGGCATACTACTTGGAAAACTGAAGATATACATGCTTCACACTTTAGTGATATTCATATGTCCAAACACTGATATAGTAAGATATATATTACATTTCAGCATATCATTAAGCTGTCCAGCCTCTGGAACACTCAACTGCGCACATTATGCCGGCAGGCCAAAACGTGCTAACAGTAACAATTGCATTTACCTGAACCAGGGCACCACCTAACGCCTCAGAGGTACCTGACCAATGGATAAACCTTCAGGCATACACATACCAAATGTACAATGAAATTATAATTGCAGTCTCAAGGTGACACAGCATTAAGTTGTTCATAGTGTAGAATCCTCCGCTGTGCACATTGTGCCGGCAGGCCACAACGTGGTACAATGAACAGTTATCTTGCTTGAAAACCAGGGCACCGCATAACGCACCGGCCCTCCAAGGTACCACCTGAACCCAGGCAGCCTCCCAAGAATCAACTCAGTCCTTCAATGACGTGTTACGGCAGTAGAGTTGAGGACCGCCGGCAGGCCGGTCCCTCTCCCCGCCACTCCACTGCACGCTTCAATCTTACCCTGTCCTGGGGGTCTATCCACCTCCCTTGTTGAGCATGCCTCTTTGTTAACTGTCAGTGCTCCGCCTTCTCCGCTATACTTAAATGCCGGGCGGGTGGGTGGTTTTACGGCGCTCTGCGGCTAAGTCCAAGGAGACAAAAGAGGGCGATCCCCAGGAGACCCTGCCTTAAATAGCTTCTACATTAGGAATCGGTTTTGTTTCTTCTTTCGCCGATCCCCCCGCTGCATGTCATTAGCCAGCCCACTCCTCAACCAGCCTCCTATTGCGATGTCCAGTCCCATGGCGCAACTAATGCCACCCCTCCTCTAATCGCGGGGGGCGACTGCTCATTCTTGCCAAACATTAGCACTCTCGAAACATAGGCCTAATTTTTGAGGGTTTGGGGCAGGGCAGAGCCATAAAGAATCTTGCTGTGCTGCATCAAAACAAAAGGGCTGGAATGTGATGTGTCTATGTAATATGGCACTCTCCTGTCCTTTTCCGCTGCGCCGGCTCGCAATAGGCTGAAATGCTCCATCACTGGCACCCTTGTACCACGGTGAATCATCAATTCAGGCGATTTACACTTTCTATGTGTGCTGCAAAATGCAGCACACATAGATAAAGGAAAAAAATGAGGAGAAATGAAAACATTTCTCTTCGTTGTGCCTCCCTGACGCATTCCCAGGTTTATGACTTCTCGAAAACCTGGGAATGCTTCAGGTTGCATGGGTGTTGCATGGGAACACCCACAGCAACGCCCATGGAACGCCCCTTTCACACAGTGTTCTGAGTGAAAAGGGCACATGTTTACAAGGCCATGAAAAGCCACGTAAAGTGGCTTTAGGCGGCCTTGTAAATATGCTGTGGCACACTGCACCACCAGAACGTCAAAAAAATTATGGCAGAGCAAAAGTACTCATAAATAAGGCCCCTTGGGGCATATTACCAAGCAATAGCGATAATTATCGCTATTGCTTGGTTAGAGACAAAAATTTACTGCAGAGCTGCGGCGATTTTTACCGCAAATAAACCTTGGTATTACCAAGGTTTATCGCAAATGCGATAAAAATCGCCACAATGCATGAATATCGCTGAAAAGTCAGCGATATTCAGGCATTACCGAGCTAATGCTCTTAGCCATGTTATCCACCTCCCATTGGATAACATGGCTAAGAACTGCTCAGGGCAGGTGTTAGCTTTTGGAGATATTCGCGCTTAGCGCGAATATCTCCAAAAGTTGGTAATAGGAGATAGCGATGTTAGCGACTGTTTTCAGTCGCTAAAATCTTGGCACGCCCACTTTGCATGTCATTAGTGATAAATATCACTGGCATGCAAAGTGGGGCCCAAGATGGTCGCTATCTCCTACTAGCTGTCGCTAACTGGTGTTAGCGACAGCTAGGTAATAGGGAGATAATTTTATCTCCGCTTTCTTGGCTTTTAAAGCCAAAAAAGCGGAGATAAACCCCCTTGATAATATGCCCCCTTGTTTCCATAATAGCCTATAGGGTGGTAAACTGTGTTTGGAGATAGCTTTGACTTCATTTACCACCAAAGCCACGAAAGAGCTCCAATTAAAAATATTTTGTGAACCGGCCTCAAAAAGGCAAGAGGCAGGGGGCTTTCACCAACTAAGCAGCGTATTTGACATTAATTCTTCATTGTAGCGTGTAGCATTTATATTACATAAAGCATCTGATTTTGTTTTGCCACACTTTTGTTAATGAGCTGCGCCCCTTTAGTTTCGGTGCACTCGCGCGACATTCTGCTTGACAAAACAACAAAGCAAGCGGCTGTCCCGCTGCAGCGCGGCGCGCCAGAAGCCTTGCTGAGGAGAGCGCGGCGCGAGCCGATTTCCCTGAGTGAGGAGGAAAAGCAGGCTCGTGCTTTCACGCCACCGTCGCGAGCGCTTCAGCGGTGAAAAAACAGGTCCGACGCAGAGTCAGAATCAGCATTTAAATGGAAATATTTGCAGTGCTGTTATGCACTGGGGATTCGGATACCTAGAAAAAAATCAAATGTGCTGAGAGGTTATGGCTTTTGGCGGTATGCAACATGAAGCAGGCACTTAAAAAGCATGCCCTCGGCTTGTTATGCATGCAGCTGCGAGTTTCAAGTCTCTGGTTGCTGTAAGACAATTTGCTAAAACCAGATCTTTGAAATAAATGTCTGTGATATGGGAGGGTTTGTTGATTCCAGCGTGCTACTTTGCTGGAATGCTCTCGGGGTCGCCCCTCCTCCCCCTGCTGGCATTACACAAACACATATTGGTACATAGGCGGGTGGCATGTCACCATATGGATGCAGGAGCCAGGTAAGGTACTAAAGGTGCCATGATATAAAAGAATACTACCTAATGACATGTACTTTTTGTGGCACCCATTGGTACCTACCTCCTCATTGGCTGAGAACACCATGCAAATGTGCCAACATCTACTTTACAATTCAGATGTTAACTTGGAAGCACATCTTTAAAAACAATTGAATTGCCTGAGCAAAAATCAAAGGTAGCTTATGAGCATCAATCACATCCGGGACATTGTCTTTCACACGTGTAACACTGAGCGAAAACACAAGACTGCCTGAGACCTCACCACTATCCAGTTGTCTTCACTTCTGTGCACAACCCAGAAACCTCTCAACATCACCTCCTTTGAAATATGCATCCTCTGATTCCTTATGTCAGCATCTCGGACCATCAGTTCCAATCTCATCTACATACCCCCAGACAACAGCATTACCTTTATCGAAGAATGCAGTGACTTCATTACCAAGGCCTCCTTCAATCCATACCTCAGAGACATCAACACTACCCAAAAAAATATGACTTCAGTTATTGATCTCTCAAGACACCCTCAACACCCCTCAATAGATCCAATAAACAGGCAAGGTCTTAGGCAGCACTAAGACATCAATCGTTGGGCCTCATTTACGAAAAGGGACGCATCGCTGCGTGAAAACAGCGATGCGTCACTTTTCGCTGTGCCCGCCTTGCGACACCAATGATGTGTCATATTTACAGTATGATGCATCATGGCGCAAGGATTACAGATACGACAGTATTTCTGATGTATCTGTATGGCGCAAAAGTGAAGCATTGCTGGAGTGTGTCATAAAAGTGACGCAACTCCAGAAATGTATCCTTTCACATGGGGAAAGCCCCATGTGAAAGGGCCTGCGTCAGTCGTACGCCTGCTGCGAGGCAGGCGTAAGACATTGACGCATTTGTTTCCTAGAAGGGGCGCAGTGAAATCTTATAGATTTCACTGCGTCACTTCTACGACACTTTCTTGCGTCAGAACGCCCCCCTGCATACATTATACCTGGCGTAGGTATAATGTAGCCCAGGGGTTTACAAAGTGACGCATCTACCTAGATGCGTCACTTTGTAAATATGGTGCAACAAGGCACATTTTTTACGCTGCAGGTGCGTCACAAAGGTCAGAAACGAGCGGAAAGTGACAAAATAAAGGTTAGAAACTAGCAGAAAGTGTGTGTATACTACTGTTTTTCTTTAGTGGTCTAGAGTACGGCAGCAGCGCAACCTGGGGGGGGTGGTTGGGGTGGGGGGAGGGTGTTTTGAATGTTATTAAACTGCTTGACGATGCTATACTTGTTCTATTGATGTGTGCAATAGACTCCGGAGCTCGGGGCTTTGCATTTCTATTTGTGCAGACGAATAAAAAATCTGTTTTCAAAAAAAAGAAACTAGCAGAAAGTGGCTAAATACTGGTCATAAACTAGCAGAAAGAGACAAAAAGGCAAAATACGGGTCAAAGACAACCAGAAACAGGCAGAATAAATGTTAGAAATGAGCAGAAAGAGGCAGATTAAAGGTCAGAAACAAGCAGAAAGAGGTAAAATAAAGGTCAGAAACAAGCAGAAAGAGGCTAAATAACGAACAAAAATAGGAAAAATTAAAGGCGGGCGCGAGCAGAGAAGATGCAGAAAAAGGAGCAGAAAACAAGCAGAGGCACAAAACCGAAGGCAACAGAGTGTAGCAGAAGTGCGAGCAAGCTGGATAGGGGGGCCCTTGCAGGGGGAGCTGTCTGGAATGAAACAAGATTTCCCACACATAGGGTGTCCCGGTGCTGACCATTCTACTCACAAGAAGAATGAGATACCAGCGACACTTACTTAGTTTTAAAAGACAGGTTTTGAGATGTTTCTGGAAGAGGAGAGGTTTTTGAATTCTCTAAGGTGTTGAGGAAAGGGGTTCCATTTCTTGGCTGGTAAAAAAGAGACGGATCTACCACTTAGCCTGCTTCTGTTGACCCTGAGAACCGTAAGGAGATCTTTTGGAAGCAGAATGCAAATGGCCTAAAAGTCTAGTGGATGTTATCTTCTTTCTTCTTCAGTGGCCCCACCTTACTGAGTGGACCAATATGAGCCTCATTAAAAGCCTTATTAGTGAAACATAATACTTTCAACAAAATACATTTTTGCACGGGCAGCCAATGTGGACTGTTCAATTTCAGTTTGATGGAGACGTGCTTAGAAATGCCAATACTGAGCTGAGATGCAGCGTTCTGGACGATCTACAGGCACTGAATTAGATTTAATGGAGCACCCAAGCACATGAAACTGCTATTATCAATTTAAGAGGCAATAAATGCCTATATCGCTGTCTCACACAAATTTAGAATAAGTAGTGTAAAGATTTTGTATGTGGTGCGTAAAAGGAAAAAAAGGTGTCAGAAACCTTGTTAATTTGTGCATCAAAGGATAGATTATTGCCAATATGAATTCCCAGATTCCTGGACGAAGCTACTGGAATGTTAAAAAGTTCCATTTTATCTGGCCACCAAAAGTGCAACAACTGGGGTGCATATTTGCCAAGAAATAAACTCTCTGTTTTGTTGCCATTTAACTTAAGACAGTTTAGATTCAGCCTTTGGCTGACTAGCGACATACAGTTTAGAGAGGGCCGTATGTATGAACACATTTTCCCATAGACACAGAATGGGTAAAACCCTTTGATACATCTTGTCCTAAGGGCCTGAATCAGATCGCGGAATACGGCCAACTCCGTCACAACGGTGACGGATGTCCTGTCCTGCTGAAATATAAATCCCATAGGATATAATGGGATATATATTTCGGCGGAAGGGATATCTGTCATCGTTGTGACAGAGTATCCCGTGCGCCGAGATCTAAGTCAGGACTTTGGTCAATCAGTCTCAGAAGAGTCAGAAAAAGAGATGATGATTTTTGTCATCCGCATGTGACACTAGATTAACTCCGAAACAATGACAATAGAGATTAAAGAAGAACTGTATACATTAAGCAAGGTAGGACTGCATGAAGATACCCGAGGTGCACCACAGATGATGGAAAAATGGATTGATTAAAAAGGAGGGCAAATTAGAGTTTGAGATACCTCTGAAACAAAAGAGAAGAATCATCCTATAGCCTTTTTACAAAAGTCCTTCTCAGCTCCCTTACCGGTGGAATGGAATGAGAGATGATGTAAAAGGTTTCAGAGAAGCCAAGGAACACCAAAGCCAAGCCGCCCTGCCCAGAATCCATCAGAGATCATTTACAATTGTTAATAGAGCCGATTTGGTGCTACGGCATTGTCTGAATCTTGACTTTATCGGGTCAATAAATGAATTGGAATCAAGATATTCTGACAGTTTAGTGCAGATGGCTTTTTCAATGACCTTAGTGAGTGAATACAAGAGTAAAATGAATCAATAGTTAGTTAGAATCCACATTAGGGTCTTTAAGAATAAGTTTGAGCAAGGCCAACTTCTATCTGGCTGGAATGTATTTACAATGATCTGTAAGGGTAGAAATTATTTTGCTCAGGCGAGCTGCAGGATAAGGGGATAACAAGAGCCCCCAGGGACACCCTGATTTAAAAGTATATCTGCGATGACTGGGACAGATAGCTGTTTAAATTTGCTCAAAGTGGTGCCCTTTATTGACCTATGCTTCCTCCGCATGAGATCAGGGAAATCCAATGCATCAGGTGTTATAAAGTTTAAATATATCTTCTCTATTTTGTCTTTATAATAGAGAATTGTTAACCATATTAAAAAAAGCTCCTGAGTTGGGTTTTTAGAATTAGCAATATTGGTAGCATAAAAAGTGGAGACTACACCATCAACTCCCATGAGCGGCTAGCCACTTCTCCCTCTTAGTTAGTGAAAACGAAAAAACTATGTCCCTCTCTCAAGCACGTTACGTACCAAAGAGAACAACTTGAATGTGAAAGGGATCACTATCAGAATAGATCTCAATAAAAATAGGAAGAATAGGTGCACTATTTTTATCGATTTTCAACAGTAGAGTAGGCCTGCACCAGTAGGTAAATTTGGGAACTTGCAAGGGGCTGTAGGAGACCCAAGAAGTGGTAGCACATCACCCACATCCCATCTGTTAATTTGAGTGGAAGATGTCATATGTGGAATGATCAAAATGTTACTTCAACTAGACCAGCAAAAATGCTTTTATCAACTAAGACAAGCAGAAGACCTTTCTGTGTTCTTCAGTGAAAACCTCCCCAGGAGGTTAATCAAAAGTACTGACTGCAGCTCACAAACTGCTATAAACCGTTTGATGTTATAGGCAGGTTGTCTCCCCAGTTCCTATGGAAACCATGTGCTCTGCTAAAGAATGTAATCACCTAAAGAGAGATGCTTATCCTCTGGGATAAATGACCATATGTCAGCCAGCAAAACACAATTGATATGTGCCACTCATCTGCATAATTATGCCTCCAATGACCCCTATGCCTTCACCCTGTTTTCCTGAGCCGTATCATTTTAGGTGTTGTAGGGCCAAACCTGTGTCCAGGAGACATGCCTGTGACCCAGCCTCAACGAGGTCCTAATGGTGCCACGGGGTGTGCTTCTGCACTTCCCTGACAACTAAGTGCCCTAAAAATGCAAAGATGGTGCTAATGAGCTAGATAAGAGAATTCAGTGACCCCCACCTTACTGAGTGGATTCATATGAGCCAGTTAGGGAACTCAATTAAAAGAACACTCCACAAGTTTTGGAATATCAGAATATTTACTAAAAAAATTAACAATGCCATTTGCGTAGAAAAATAAAGCTAAAAATGTGCATATCCTACTTACCTAAGAAAACAAGAGAGAAATATATGAAACACAACCATCATACCTCATTTAGGGATATGAAGATGTGCCTGGTACGGGGTGAACAATCCTCACCTCGATGTCTGCTACCCACAGCAAGTATGTATAGGGCTGTGTCAGAAAAGCAAAAAAGAAAAAAAGAAAAAGCCTCGTCCTCTCTACTGGAGGTTAAACTGCAACCTTGTCATATCAGACCCATTCAAGGGGGGAAACATCCTTTACAACGCAACTTTTACCACGCAGTGCGTTTACGACGCAACTTGTACAACGCAAACCATTACAACGCATTGCGCTGGGGGGCGCTCTAGGATAGGGAATAGGTTTAATTTACTATCCAACACCTTCCCTACTATCCACGGGGACTGGAGTTGGAATAGTAAATTAAACTTTTCACTATCCAGCGCCCCAAAGCACTATGCGTTATAAAGGCATGCGTTGTAAAAACCGCATTGTAAAGGCATGCGTGGTAAAAGCATGCGTTGTAACGTCATGCATCCATTCAAGGGTTCTCTCACCTGCCAAGGACTTGGCCTTCTCCACATCCACTTCTTTCAAAGGTGTAACTGGGAGAATCTTATAAAAACCCAAAAACTGCACCAGCTCCGGAACCTTCAGACATCCAAGAAATTAAAAGCAGTGAGCATCCCAAAGCAACACCTCTCCACAGAGCCTGCCAGCAAGCAACATCAACACACATGCTTCTAGGGCGCAAGTCCTAAAAAAAGAAGTGGGGACTAAACTAGTTAGGCAGTATGCACGTGAAATCACAATACGTGACATCACAGCAAGTGGCATCGCACATGGCAACACAGAAATCAACATCAGAGGAAGTGGCACCACAAACCATGACTTTACATGAAGTGGAATCACAAGAAGTGACATCAGATCTTAAGACCTCACACATATGTTTAGCAGGTCTATCATGAGCACATTGGAGCGTGTTATAATTATACATGCAAATCTTCTTGATTTAGGCAGAAGAGTCACACATTCGTAAGCTACACATAAAACAATGCTGTCTTTTGTCAGCGTGAAGCTTCCTCTATCCAACTATTGAACGAACTAACTCTACCGCCAGCCTACTCAACCAGGCATAATATTGCATATGCAGCTCATTTCCATGTATTAATGAATGAATTAAATGAGACCTCTAAAGCACAAGGCTACTCCCAGGAGTATCATGGCGCTATGCTTACAGTGACTGCAGCTGCAACAACCACAGGGAGTTCATTCCAGGCCACTGATCCAAGATAGGAAAGGGTCCCCTGCTAATTCTTGCGCATCGAACCTTAGGAATCTTAGCCAAGTGGCCATGAGTTGACCGTATGTTTCTTGAAGGAGTATAACAGCTAAATCTAGCTCTAAGATAGCCTGGCCCAGAATAATGCAGTGCTCTATGGACAAGGACTAATGTTTTGATGAGGATTCTCTTTGTTATCGTCAGTCAATGTAGTGCGCATAGATGTGAAGACATGTGTTCTTGGGGGCAGGTTAAGTAGAACACGGGCTGCCATGTTTTTGACCACTTGCAGCTTGTTAACCAGATACTCTAAAAGTGCTAAGTATAAAGCATTTCCATAGTCCAATCTCAATATTATAGATGCCTGGATCACTACCTTTCTTGCTGACAAGGAGAGAAAGTGTTAGCATTTTTTCAAAGTCTGCAAGAGCACAAAGCCAATTCCGACCAGTGACATAACCTGTGGATGAAAGATAAAGCAAAATCCAATTTAATGCTCAGATTTTACTACTCCCTGAGATCCCTGGGGTGGAGCATCCTTAGACCATATCATCTGCCAGTCTGGGAGATTAGGGCCAAAGTATAGAATCCCTTTCTTTTCTGCATTGCATTTTAATTGATGTGATGACATCCAATAAAAAACAGAAGAAAAAGTGGCTTTAATTGACTCTCTCATCATGTAGATGAGATTGCTTTAGCTGCCTGTTTTCTCCAGAGGTGAGACCACTTTCCCATGCAAAGTATACTTACTCACCTGCACTCATTTTAGAAGACCGGGGCTCGTTTTACACCAATAAATCATAACCAAAAACAAGATAGAAAGACCGAAATGGCAGAATGGAGAAAGAGAACTAAAAAAACAATGATGAAGGCCAAAAAGGGTAAGAACCTGCAAGAATAAAAAAAAACTGTAGGGTATTGAAAGAAAAACGTTATGGCAACCTTGGCATTCAGCAATAGTACCCAAAGAAAATGTTTGGGGCTGTGTATTTATGTTTTTACAAATTACACACTGCCCCTCAAAATGTCACCTCGTCATTTAGCAGCAGACATCTCTCATGTTCTTATTGTTGGCAGTTGGTAGTGTCATTGGCAGCACTGGAAGGGCAGTGGGTGATGCACGATACAGTGGCCTCCTGAGGCGGGCCCTGGCACTTAGCACTGAGAAAGGGCAATCCCTTCTTGAAGCTACCCTGCCAAAAGGTGGAGAATCCTCGGTTAGAGGATTCCCTGGAAAAGAAACCGATTCTGGAGGAGGTGAAAAAGCAAGAACCTCAAAAACCTCCAAAGGAGAAGAAATCCAGAAGAGCTGGAATCACAGAGAGGATCAACTTTGAAAAAAGGCGAAACAGGAGAAAAACTAGTAAAGGACACTAGGTATTAACTTGGAGCATGTATGTAGTACGGGAATATTTGCGATGCACTTCCTACAGGTTCTGGCAGCCTTAAATACCATAGAATGACCTGAAAGAGGAAGGAACCAACAGGAAAGCAATGGACACTTTCTTGAATTGAGAATTAACTCATAAGAACAGTAAAGGGGACCCATCTTGGATCAGGCTATTTAACAGTCCAAGATGGCGCTGCCACCCAGAATCCCGAACAGAATCCCCAGCCAGTCTATGATGTAGACCGCACCTCCTGTATGCAGATCGCACCTCTTGTAGGGTCCCCACCCCAGAACTGCCTTACCTGCAGGGGAGGACACCATCAAAGCACAGGTAAGTCCGCTTCCACTGAGCCAGCATCTCGTGAGCCGCGCTACCGGTGCACTGTTAAAGGCAAACCGCAACCGGGATGTGGGGACCATGACAGCACACAAATAGGATACTAACAGAATCCTTGTAAAGTCTTGATGGAGGCCAACTGCCAGGCACACTCTAACCTCATGCGCCAAGCATTTAAGACAAAACATTGACCTTTGATGTGAAATAGGAGAAATAAAGAGATGACCATTTAACCCTTTCAATGCTGATGACGAGCTCAGCTCGTCATCACCCACGGGTGTCGTGTGCTGATGACGAGCTGAGCTCGTCATGGTGCCACTAAAATGGCATTTTCCAGCACAGGGGGGGGGAAATGCCCAGCAGCCATGTGGTTAATTGATAAATTGTACAAAGTGAATGCAGAAAACCTGTGTTGTGTGCTGCCTATGAGCTACGCATGCCAGGTGTGGGCCGCAATTATGACTGAGGGCTGTTGCCACAGGTGCATTGCTGTCTCAAGAACAGGGCCATCACCCTGTGTAATGCTATGACCTGAAGGGGCTGTTTTCCTGTGTGCACTATCACAAACCCTGTATGCAAGGAGGGTGGCCGTGGTGAAGTGTCGCCCCCAATGTAGCATGCAGCTTTGAAGGAGAAGCAAGCAAATACCCATGGAGGAAGAGCGACAATTCAACTACCCAACAATCCAGTAGGACCCAAGACCTGCCGCCGGGTTTAGGGAGGTTTACACCTTAGGCAGAAGAGCTTGTGAATGCCTGCTGCCTCTACCATTGCATCCAGCCTTCTGCAGAGATCTGTGTGTTCCCAGTAAATCTTCATGAATAATAATGGTAAGATAACTATGAAGGTTAATGTACTTGCTGGAGAGATCTCCGTTTTTTCTAGCCCCGTTGTGACTCAAAATAACATAGAGGGTTAATATGTCTCCTGCAAAGCACATCATATAACATGCAGATGGCATTTTATTTTATGTAGATAAGTAAGTGGGTTACTGCTTTGAACACAGATATCCTTATGTTACTTACAGTTGGATTGTAATACTTCTAATATAGAACAGTGAGCTATGAAGGGTGATATGTGACTACTACACCTTGCCTCACTGTTTTGCAAACGTATATGATTTATTGTATATATAATTTGCACGTGTGTCGTAAAGTGCTCTGACACCTTTGATGAGTAGCACTCAAAAAAAAAAAAAATAGCGGTATTTAAATTGGTATTTTAACGTCTCGTCCCCAGCCTCGTCAGGGGTTGTCAGCGCTATATAAATGCAATTTATTTTGGGTTAATACTGGGAACGAACAACATATCTGACATTCTTACAATGCATGCATATCTCGTATACAGGGTCTGAACAAAGTCAAAAGCATGCCTCTCTTAAGTGCATGTGATGTGCTAACAAGCTGGGTACCTTTGTTTCCCCTCCACTGCATTTGCATTTAGGTGTGAGGCTTCAGACCGCGCACTGCCAGGAGACTCGAACAAAAGGAGGCCTGACATCTCTAGCGCCTTGAGACCCTTACGGGTGAGTAGTTGCTCTTAACAAACACCTGATTTGATTTGATTGATTTGATTTGATGACCCCTCAAATTCAGCCTTTGTCATGGGCCTGGATGGAGTCTGAAATAAGAAAGCCCACATTGTTGCGGATCGAAAGCAGACAACGTACAGGCATTGCTGAATGTGTCCCTGTGTTTACAAATTACAGTGGGACGAATTCCGCATATTTTACAGTGGGACCCAACGTCTTGGCAGGGTGGACAGAGTCCACCTTGTGAAAATAGTGGGTGTACATGTACCCCCGACTTGTGCCCTGCATGCTCCTCTCCTCAGCACTGCCCGGAGCAAAGTGTTCACTCACAGCACATAGCATATATGGTAAGCCTGAGTTGCAGGCATTGGCGACCACTCTAACCAATCATATGGTTCCCTGTTTCATGGGCTGACTCACTCAATAGCCATTCTGGGACTAGATTCCTCTTGCTGATGAGGATATCTATTTTAGACATGTCGCAGGTAACACCACTCTCACTTTGAACCTTCCATATCCATCATCAGACAGTAGACATCTTGATGTAAATGCCACTCTGTGGTGCTCATGTTCTCTGGTGCATGTTGAATTTCTCCTGCATGGTAAATAGACTTGTCTCTCTGCCCTGATGTGACCAGATGGAGTGTGAAACTGGTAACCTGACTTTTCTTTGGTCCAGCTGTCATGCTAATCTAGCATGTGCACTGAGGCCTAGGCGTATCCTTGATAATTCAGCTGTCCAGAACCCGTTCTTTGACCTGGAGGGGATCACCAAATGCGCTCTTTATCTTGCCGTAGAACTACTGCCCACGTCCTGGGTTGCTTGCAAAAAAGTGGTGGTGGAAGCATACCAGTTTTTGTGGACTATATTACTGAACTGCCCTTTTCCCTAATTCAGGTAGAGTATGCTGCCTTCTTGGCCCCACTTGTGTAAAGGTCCATTTATATAGAATGCCCATACACCTGTGCTGACATCCCAGGTGTACGGAGTGTGTGTGTGTGTGTGAATGGATGGTGGCAAGCTTCCAGGTTGTGGTGCAAATATAGTTGCTGAGATGAGACCAGCAGGAGTCATATTGAATTCCCCCTGGTTTGATGGGCACAGGGTGGAGGATCGTATACAGCCTTCTCAGACAACAGAAGAATTGTACTTCATGGAGGAGTCGCAGGCACTAAAGTGTTGACGGATGGAACAGGGCTACAATTGCATGTGCAGAATATTTACAGTTCATTGTGTTTTTGTTTTGAGAACTCCTGCTTGGAGTTAGCATCATCACAACTGGCTATAAGAACCATCCCCTTGCACAAAAAGTGTGCCTGCACTGCAACCAGAAAATGTAGTTTTAAGAACAATCATCCCAAAACCTGTTCCCTGGACTTCTGAGTGTGGATCAGTGTCGCCTGTCTGTGAATAACAATAAAGGGGGTACCCAAACTATCCTACTTGGTTGCACTTCCATTCTAATGAACAAGGAAAGGAGTCCTCTGTAGAGTACTTGAAGAGCTGTTGTGACCCAGTGATCCAAGAATTGTGTCTGCCTGAAATGCAGTCGCCCAGGGGTGTAATGACCGGATTCTCGGACCAAAAACTATCCACTCACCTAGATGCAAAGAACCCGGCCAAAACGTAACACCATCCCTTCCCGGATCCTATTTACAACAGTACCTGAGTACTTTCCTGGGAATGGGGAATTCGCAATATACAAGCGTATACAATCAAAAACACTGCTATATCTAAGGGATTACTAAGAATAGTCACTAATAACTACGGAATTCCATGTCTCATCCTATGATCTCACCTTATAGCCCTGTGACAATCTGGCCCGGGCTATTCTACCCTACTTCTCAAATTGGAGAGCAGCTCACTATACCACACCAACCACGATTGGTATTCGCATTAACGCCCTATCTTGAGCGATCTCACTACACACCAATCACAATTGGTGCTCTCATTAACGCCCTATCTTGAGCGATCTCACTACACACCATCCCCAATTGGTGCTCTCATTAACGCCCTATCTTGAGCGATCTCACTGTCCTATTAATACCTTCTGTTCTCTCTCTCTATTGGGAAATTCCTAAGTACCTAATATTCACTGGAAGTTATTTCCTATCAAAACTACCATGTCCTCCATTTCTCAGTTACCTGTAAGCAGGGAATTGCCCATCCTTCTGTACGACAGCACCTGGCTAAAAAGAAAGGTTAATTCTGTCTTAGTAAACAACTCTCAAGTGCAATTACCACATATTGGGGCCTCTTTACACACTAATAGGATGACAAGGGGGAATAGCAATATAGATGAAAGGGAAAATAATTAATCATGAGAATGCACACATACACACCTAAAAGATACACAGATCTGACTAAAACATTTGCAGTTATTCTCTGAACAGAAGCAATACACTTCACTGTCTTCAGTCACCTGTAAGAAGGGGATCACAAACCTTCTGTACGTCGGCGCCTGGCTATGAAAAGCCCACTTACTCCCTCCCAAAGGAAAACATACAAATGATACTAATGCACATCGGGGTCTTTATTAGAAAGAGAACAATGCAAAGAAAACATTGCAATAATACAGTAGGGAATTATTGATGCAAACAGGAACCTAAATATAACCTAGAAAACAAAAGGGGATGAATGATTATATATAGTGTAAACTATCTAAGAATACCTCACCCTGTTAAGAAGGGTCCAACTGTCTGTTCCTCTCTCTGGTGGAATCAGGACTCTCTCTCCTTCACCATCACCAACGTACTAGCTTCACTCCACTGGTTCAACTACTGGTGTTTCTCTTGGCGTCTGTATTTCACTGACTCCAACTGCACTCCAAATGTAACTTCATCGTCTGCTAACAATTCCAACTCTTCCATCTGCCTGGTAACAGCTCCACAGATCAGCTGTCCAACTCACAACTCCAGCTCTCAGCTCCAGCTCTGCAAACCAACTGACTCCATCTGACCAAAGTGATCCATCTGACTTCTTCAATTCCAAAAATCATCTGACCTCTCTGCTCTTCTGTTCTCTGATAATATGGGAGGCTCTCTGCTCATGGAAATTTCCAGTAAGCACCCTGCCTCCCACCGAATTCCTGTACCAAGCCCCGCGCTCCCTGCGCTCCCACAGTGGCCAGCTGTAGTTGCGTCTAGAAGTAAGCACATTCCTTCGATAAGGGCCGGTCCTCACCGGTCTCTAACTAGTGAATAACAGGCTCAACTCTAAACATCACTTCTGACCTACAAGCGCCTCAGACAACTGAGGCAGGAAGACAAGATGGCTGCTCTCTAGTTTATGCCTTTAGGCCTGAAAAGAGGCAAAAGAGACATAGAATCATGCTAAAGCCAATAGGCAAACACTGCAAATAGATAAATACCGCAAAGGAAAGATGGCTACCTTCTAGTTTAGGCCTCTCGGCCCGAAAAGAGGCAAAAGAGACATAGAATCATGCCAAAGCCAATAGCCAAGCCCTACAAATAGGCTAAAAATAGGGATCTAACCACTATACTAGGATGGTAGTAGACCAAAGTCACCATTACTCAGAAATAAAACAAATTATCCGGTAACTACAAGGGGTGGTGGACATCACAAGAATTCTGCACACATTGCTGGAGCGATGTGAGTCTGCCTAGCACCTAGAATCCCGCATGCTACGGAAGATCTTCCGGTGGATCCCCACCGAGACCAGGAAGACGGTCACCCAGGCCCTCGTCACCAGCCGACTGGACTACGGCAACGCCCTCTACGCCGGAACCACCGCCAAGCTCCAGAAGAGACTCCAGCGGATCCAGAACGCCTCAGCCAGACTCATCCTCGACATCCCACGAAACAGCCACATCTCCGGACATCTGAGAGACCTGCATTGGCTCCCCGTCAACAAAAGAATCACCTTCCGTCTCCTCACCCACGCACACAAAGCCCTACACGATCAAGGCCCGAGCTACCTCAACAACCGCATCAACTTCTACGCTCCCAAACACCACCTCCGATCAGCCAGTCACGCCCTCACCGCCGTCCCCCGCATCCGAAGAACGACAACAGGAGGAAGGTCCTTTTCCTACCTGGCCGCCAAGACCTGGAACTCCCTCCTGACCGACCTGCGCCTGACCCAAGACCACCTCTCCTTCAGGAAGAAGCTCAAGACCTGGCTGTTCGAGCAGTAACAGCACCCCCCCCCCCACCCCCCAAGCGCCTTGAGACCCTCCGGGTAAGTAGTGCACTCTATAAATGTCTTTGATTGATTGATTGATTGATTGATTGATTGATTGATTGATTGTGTCTGCCTGCTCAGAGTCTGATTGGCCCTACAAGAGCACAGGCTGAACAGGATGAAAAACCCAGCCAAGGTCCTGGGTAGTGGATCACCAAGAAAAGCAGACTTGCTACCTATTAGTGTAACTGGCACTGACCTGAGTTGAGAGGGATCACTCAGCTTCACTGTATGGTTCAAGAGGGGAACTGCATGAAGAACCAGCACCCCCCCGCCCCACAAGCAATAGTATGCCATACACCATCACCACGATGTGGTCAGAGGACATGTTCTGCCACCTCCCCAACATCCTATGAGTCCTGGAAGGTCAGCAACAGTACCACAGCAGAAGACCTAGCATACTATGGAGGTCACAATTGCCAAAGACAAGTGCCCACTGCTGAGTCCTGCTGTGCTTTTTGTCCTTTAAATCTGCACACGAGGCATGACTTTGCAGCCATGAAGGGCTCCGCACCAACCTCCTCCAAAAGGCGCCTCCCAGCAAACAGGTAACTTGTGGACTGAGAGTCAGAGTTGAGAACTTGATAAAGGCAAACCTTCACATTATACTGAATATGGATTGCCATCATGAACTCTATTGCTTAAAAGATGCCGTAAACTGACATACAGGTTACTGAACCTGATAGCTGCTCGCACAGCCTAAGTGTGAACTCGCCCGTCTTCCAGTGGTACCTTCTCCGCTATGGTGGAGTGTCGCCACCCCACCCGCCAGCCTTAAAACTTGAAAAATAAAACGATAATAAAACAGGTTTATTATTGTTTTATTTTTTAAGTTCTAGGGGCCAGGCCAAGTCTTGGGGGAAGGGCCATTGCGGAGGCAATCACGAGGGGGAGAGGTTGGCACTGCTATCAGTGCAAATGTCAGTTTGACTGGCATCTCAGGACGACCAAACCAACATGCCCACTGAGCTGTCTCCAACCTGAGCTGCGTTGCCGGGGTTGGAGACAGCAAGCACAGGCTCTCAGTCTTATTAGGAGCACAAATTTAGGGCACTCAGACCAATCTTGACGCTGCTTTCATGATGCCGGGCAGCATGAGAGCAGTGTCAGTATTGGCTGAAGTGGATTGGGGAGCCTGTGCTGCAGCAAGGACTCAGAGCAGAAGAGTGGCAGGCAAGTTCCTTTTCTCATTTTGTTTGTGTGTTTTCTTCATCATCTGTCGCACGTCCTCTGTCCCGCCACTTCGCCTGTGCAGCACCCGCTGCTGTCTTCTGCCTGTTTTCTGCCTATGACCTTGTTACTGCTGCTATGACTACATAGTTGAGGTGGCCACTATAGTCACTGTTAGAACCCAATAGTTTGTGTGGGAGTTGGTGGATGTGTCTAGAGCCCTTTTCTTGTGTTTGTAGCTGAACCCAATTATTGAGTGCAGTATTTCGTTTTGCTGTGAAATTAAAGTACTTTTCTTTTGACTAAATCAAGTACTGGGTTGAACCGTGATCTATTCTGTAAGTTGAGTCTCTGTCCCCCAACACTCAGAGGCGCACCATTGCGATTTCCCAACAAAGCCAGAATTCATACTAAAAAAGAACACTCACTCACAGGCACCCACTTCTGTTAAGTAGGTACACCCCACAGACTTCGGTTTATCAGATGTCAGAAAAAGCAAAAGTGACACCACACACCCTTTCATAGGCGGTGACTTAACAGAGTCGCCCCCCCTTTGCCAACTCCAGCCCCTGAGCACCCTCTTGTTTGGTGCTGAGGTGCAAGGACAAGGAGTGCTAAAACCGAAAGAAAGCAGGACTCCCAGAACCCTGCTGCTGTTTTGTTTCTGCTGTTGCCTTCTTGGACCCTGAGACTAACTGGCACATGAATGTATGACGTTACAACGCATACATTTACAACACATGCACTTACAACGCAGTTTTTACATTACAACATCCACTACAACGCATTCCATTAAATAGCATGACGCTACATCGCATCTTAAAAAACTATCTTTACAACGCATTCCATTACATCGCATACTATCTTTACAACGCATAGCATTACAATGCATACCATTACATTCAATTTAAGGTAAGTATTGGATAGTATAGGGGTAAAAAATACTCTTCTAACTCCAGGGGGTGCAACAGTAGGGTAAGTGTTGGATAGTGTAGGGGTTAAAATTACTATTCTACCTCCAAGGGGTGCAACAGTATGGTAAGTGTTGGATAGTGCAGTGGGTCTATGCGTTGTAATGGTATGCGTTGTAATGCCTGCGTTGTAGTAACATGCGATGTCATGCGTTGTAATGGTATGCGTTGTAATGCCTGCGTTGTAGTGACATGCGATGTAGTGTCATGCGTTGTAATGGTATGCGTTGTAATGCCTGTGTTGTAGTTCCATACGTTGTAAAGGATGTTGCGATGTAATGACTGCGTTGTAAGTGTAGTGCGATGTAATGACTGCGTTGTAAAAGTAGTTTCACCTGGCACACAGGCTGCACCTGGTGTGCCAAAGCGCGAGATAAGAGTACCACTTGCTACCTCTGGCTACCCCTATTTGACATCCACTTGTCCATATGTCTTCATTACTAGGGTCCCCATCTTAAAGGCCAACCCAACACATTGCATTGCTCACACTCTCCACAGAAGGGATTTCTTCATGGGGTAGTTACATTTCTCCCTCCTTCTGAACACCGACCCTTTGAGCCACAGAAATCCCCCTGAAGCACAATCTTCAAACACTTAATTTCTCATTTTGTTGTTACTCTTGTACACGCCGCCGTGTAGCTCATTCTGTGCACTCACGTGTAGCAGCAACTCAATAAACATGCGCACGAGCTTCACTGAAAGGCGCGGGTCAGCTGTATTTACAGTGACTGCTTCAAATAATGAGGTGGGATTGATCTGAAGTGTTTACAAGGCCCGTGTCATTTCATGTGAGAATGAACTCAATAAAACAACCTTCAAAAACACGGATGCAGGCTTTCTTGCCAGTGGCGTAACGCAAAATGGCAACATGCATAGAGGGGCCCCTGAGTCTCGCATATCTCACAGATATTCATTGGCCTTGGACTGAATGCGGTCCCCGACAGCCATTAACAGAATTAGGACTAAATGTTGGCACTGCTCAGTGCAGTGTCAACATTTAGTCCTATTTCTCTGTCAATGGCTTTTCTGATGATATATAAATACACACACACAGGCACACGCACACTCACATCCACCTCTGTAGCATAAAAATTAAAGACTTCCTGAGCCAAGCTGGGGTGTGTTGTAAGGGCAGCTTTGTAATTCTGGCCTAGAGTGCTCTGCAGGGGTTGATTCACCCCCATTACATCCTGCTGTGCTGCTTGCATTAAGTCAGGCAGCACAGTAGGAGGCTCTTATAAAACACTCTGTCCCTGCTGTCATGAGGGCCGGTATGAACGTGAGCCTTCACAGCAAAATGGAATATGTGCATGTTCACCCGACCTGCTCTCAAAACCGGACCATTTATTTGTTTTTTGGTAAAAAGTGTCAGTATGCCGGGACTGTTAAAGAAAACCCGGGACTGTCCGGACAAATCTGGAGCGTCTGTTCATCCTAGTGGCATGTCCATATTTTTTATTTCTAAAAGTGAATTTATGCTTTTTAACTCCCTTTGCTATCGAGACATCTATCAGTCCCAGATCTTCAATGTAACCTTTCGACCATTCCCTCATTTTGGTTACATTAAGTACTTTTCTTACGAGTTGTCTATCTTCCCTTGGGTCTTTTATCAGGCTGAAGTCTGGTCTGGTCGCCCATGGAATACTTGTAACTCTCCTGAGGCGGAAGCCGGGAGACCTCTTGTTTTAAAATTGTATTATCTTGCTTTCACCTTACGCATTTCTTTGCATTTTTAAAAAACTCACTCACCCCCTGTCACCACGGAAAACAGGCGATAGAAGCGCCGAACAGCGACCTTTCGCTGCAACGAGGAACCGGCATACAAACAATTGTGCCGCCATTGACGGCGAGGTAAACAGGCCACGCCTACCCCGAGGCCACGCCCACCCGCCCTCCACAGTATAAATACGCTGCCTCCAGCGCTGCCTATTCATACCTTGTAACTCTCCTGAGGCGGAAGCCGGGAGACCTCTTGTTTTAAAATTGTATTATCTTGCTTTCACCTTACGCATTTCTTTGCATTTTTAAAAAACTCACTCACCCCCTGTCACCACGGAAAACAGGCGATAGAAGCGCCGAACAGCGACCTTTCGCTGCAACGAGGAACCGGCAGACAAACAATTGTGCCGCCATTGACGGCGAGGTAAACAGGCCACGCCTACCCCGAGGCCACGCCCACCCGCCCTCCACAGTATAAATACGCTGCCTCCAGCGCTGCTTATTCATACCTTGTAACTCTCCTGAGGCGGAAGCCGGGAGACCTCTTGTTTTAAAATTGTATTATCTTGCTTTCACCTTACGCATTTCTTTGCATTTTTAAAAAACTCACTCACCCCCTGTCACCACGGAAAACAGGCGATAGAAGCGCCGAACAGCGACCTTTCGCTGCAACGAGGAACCGGCATACAAACAATTGTGCCGCCATTGACGGCGAGGTAAACAGGCCACGCCTACCCCGAGGCCACGCCCACCCGCCCTCCACAGTATAAATACGCTGCCTCCAGCGCTGCTTATTCATACCTTGTAACTCTCCTGAGGCGGAAGCCGGGAGACCTCTTGTTTTAAAATTGTATTATCTTGCTTTCACCTTACGCATTTCTTTGCATTTTTAAAAAACTCACTCACCCCCTGTCACCACGGAAAACAGGCGATAGAAGCGCCGAACAGCGACCTTTCGCTGCAACGAGGAACCGGCATACAAACAATTGTGCCGCCATTGACGGCGAGGTAAACAGGCCACGCCTACCCCGAGGCCACGCCCACCCGCCCTCCACAGTATAAATACGCTGCCTCCAGCGCTGCTTATTCATACCTTGTAACTCTCCTGAGGCGGAAGCCGGGAGACCTCTTGTTTTAAAATTGTATTATCTTGCTTTCACCTTACGCATTTCTTTGCATTTTTAAAAAACTCACTCACCCCCTGTCACCACGGAAAACAGGCGATAGAAGCGCCGAACAGCGACCTTTCGCTGCAACGAGGAACCGGCAGACAAACAATTGTGCCGCCATTGACGGCGAGGTAAACAGGCCACGCCTACCCCGAGGCCACGCCCACCTGCACCTTCGCCATCCATAAAAAATGTGCAATCACCGGACGCGCAGCGGACGGGCGCAGCGGGCGCGCCGTCAGAGCGCCGAAGGCGCGCCAAAGGCAAGCCCGTCTGGGCCCGTCCGGGCCCAGCCGGCCCTGGGACCAGACACTATGCCCAAATCACAGCCCCACCTATCCTACTCCCCGGATACCCTCCGTCTTTGGAACACAAAGAAAAACCCTCAGTGCGACTTCACTCCCAAGGATGACACCCCGTTCACAGGATGTCCCCTTTGCGACACCCACAAAGCTACGGAACCTAGCCATATGCTTCGACTGGGCCTTTTGAATTGCAGGTCGCTAGCAAAACACTCGCACGAGATCAACCTCCTCACTCAAACCCGCTCGTTAGATGCCCTATTTCTGACCGAAACCTGGCTGACCTCCAGCAACGGCTCGGACCTGGTCAATGCAACCCCCCACGGCTATCAAGTCTGCCGCCTTGATAGACCTGCTGGAAGAGGTGGCGGGCTCGCCATTCTCTTTAAAAACAACTTCAGCTGCAGGATCAACGAGGGCACGGTCAAGGACTGTGAAAACTGTAACTTCTCCCTCCAGATCTCCCCCACCACCTCACTATCGGGTCTGCTGGTATACCGACCACCAGGCGCGACAGGCGATTTTCCTAGCACGCTGATGGACCACATCCTCTTAAAAACAATAGAAACGCCCAACTTCCTCCTTCTAGGGGACTTGAACCTACACTTTCTAGACCCGGCAGACAACATAGCAGCCAACCTCCAAGCAGACCTCATGTCAGCTGACCTCCTGCTCCTGAACTCGAAACCCACGCACGAGAAAGGGCATCTCCTAGACCCAGTTTTCTCTAATATTAAAAACCTTCAAACCCAAGACCCTACCCCTCTCCCATGGACCGACCACTTTCTGGTCACCATGCACTGGTCCTATCAGCCCGCCACGGTTCCTAAACAGAAAACCAAGATTCTAACCAGACGTTGGAACAAGCTTAGACCAGAAGAATGGGAAGTGAAGCTGAGGGAATCCAATGGCCCCCTCTCTAACGACCCTAACACCGCCGATAGAGAGTTCAACAGCTGGCTCACCAACCCCCTAGACAGCCTCGTCCCACTAACATGCTCCCTCAAGCATGAAAAAAGGATTAACCATGCCCCCTGGTACACTCCGGCCCTGAACATCCTCAGGAAGGAGTGCAAAAAGATGGAGCGGACGTGGAGAAAAAATAAATCGGCGACGAATAAAAACGCCTACCAAACAGCCATGAAGGCTTACAAACAAGCTCTCCACAGCGCAAAAAGCTCCTTCTTCGAGGAAAGAATAAAGACCACCGCGTGCTCTGCTAAGGAGACTTTTTCCATCCTTAAAGAGCTTCTCCATGTCCCAGCCCCCCCTCAGATATCCCTGGACCCTAAGGCAGCCGAGGAGAAATGCGCCAACCTGGCTAATTTCTTTGATAATAAAATTAAGAAAATTCTTTCCTCCCTACCTATCACCAATCAGGCCACCCCTGGATCAGCCAAGGATTGTACCCCCACGTCAAGAAATCCCACTGACTTATCCGAACCCCCTCGTTTAGCCTCTTTCGGACCTTTCACAGAAGAAGAAGTGGCAACCACCCTAGCAGCCACAAAAAGTGGCGCTCCCAGCGACTCAGTGCCCGTACGGTTCACAAAAAACATCGCTCGGACCATTGCAGCTAGACTCACGGCCCTCATTAACACCTCGTTTACCCAAGGAGAGGTCCCTCAAAGCTGGAAGGAGGCCGTGGTCAAAGGCCTATTGAAGAAGCCGTCACTAGACCCCACGGACTTGTCCAACTATAGACCCATCTCGCTCCTCCCCTGGATAGGGAAGGTTGCAGAGAAACTCGCAAATAAACAGCTATCCCACTTCTTGGAGGCAAACCTTCTCTTAAAAAATTCCCAAACTGGCTTCAGACCAGGTCAGGGGACAGACACCGCCCTCCTGGCGGCCGTAGAAAAAGCGAGGGAAATCATTGACACAGGAGGATCAGTGGCAGTGGTCCTCCTGGACCTCAGCGCGGCATTCGACACTGTCAACCATCAGGTCCTAGCCCAGCGCCTAGACAACACGGGCATACAAGACAGTGCGCTGAGATGGCTTACATCTTTCCTCTCCCAACGCTCCTTCCAAGTTTGGGAAGGAGAAAGCCGCTCCCCCTCAATCCCCCTCCGGTGTGGAGTGCCTCAGGGCTCCTCACTGAGCCCCACGCTTTTCAACGTGTATATGGCCCCACTGGAGGAGCTGGTCGCCCCATTCGGAGTCACAATCGTCAGCTACGCTGACGACACCCAGCTGGTGGTGACCCTCTCACACCCCAAGCTACAGCCCTCCAACCTGCGTGACTGTCTCTCCACCGTCCACCAATGGATGAGCGACTCTGACCTAAAGCTCAACGGGTCAAAAACAGAGATCCTGCTCCTCGGCCACAAAACCTCGAGTCTCCCACCTGACATCTGGCCCGCCTGTATGGGTGACCCCCCCTCCCCCAAAACAGAGGTCAAGAGTCTGGGAGTGTGGCTGGAGACGGATCTCACCTTTAGGACGCAGGCTAGGAAAACTGCCGGCATCTGCTATGGGCTTCTGAGATCATGCAGAAAGGTACTCCCCCTACTTCCATTCCAGTCCCGTCTCCTGCTAATTCAAGGTCTAGTGCTAGCAAGGCTAGACTACAGCAGCGCTATTTACCTCGGAGCGCCGGAAGCCACCTATCAGATTTTACAAAAAACCCAAAATGCCGCAGCCCGCCTGCTCACAAACACCCCGTCAAGAACGTCGGCCAAACCGGCGTTGAGAAAACTACACTGGCTCCCCGTGAGGGAAAGAGTCGCGTTCAAGGCCCTCTGCTTGGCCCACAAGACCCTGCACAACGCCGGTCCCCCCATTCTGAGCACGTGGATCACCCCATACAGACCACCGAGAGCGCTCCGGTCTGAACAGGGAAACCTTATCGTTGTCCCCAGGGTGAAGAAAGCCCGCTTTGGCGGTCGCAGATTCTCGGTAAACACGGCCAGAAAATGGAACGCTCTTCCCCCTAACCTCAGAGCAGAACCAAACCTCCTAAGATTCAGGAAGTCCCTCAAAACCCTCCTTTTCCCTTGATCTACCTGTAGGTTCCCTTGCCCCCCCCCCCCCCTTGAGGAGTATGAGGTTCAACGCTGGGATACTCGAGGGTGACTACGCGCTCTATAAAAACCTAAAAAAAAAATTTAAAAAAAAGGAATCTTAGGAGAAGTGCTTAATTTGGGCCAGTGGTTTCCAGTGCTCGGAATCGGCACTTAATCATCAGCACCAGCGCTTTTAGCATGAACTCATGAGCACCAGTTAAGGACACATTCATTTTTGGTAGGCACGGAGAGATTAAGGGGCATATTAACAACGGCCAGCGTTATCACTGGCTGTGCTTAACGATAATTATATTATCGCAGGCTATCTCTGGAATTTATCGCCCTGGTAGCGCGTTATTAACAAAGCGTTACTCCAGGACGATAAAAATTCTGGATATAGTAAGGTTATTGTTCTTTTGCAGGGAACGTTTTTTCCTGTGATGTTCCCTGCAAAACGGCGATAAACTTGCATAATCCACCCCAATGCTGGGGATAGGTAAGTCTGCATTTTAGCAGATGTTAGTTTTTGGAGAAAACAGTTGTTTTCTCCAAAAACTAACGTGTGCTAAAATGCTGGGGCAGCCTTGTAAATACCGCGATGTGAACATCATCGATATTCGCAAGGCTGTCCATCTGGGGTACGCCCAGTGACGCCCACTTTGCATCTCATTAGAGATGCAAAGGAAGGCGTTGGGAAAAAGGTTGCTAACATGCGATTATGGATGTTAGCACCCTCTTGTAAATAGGGTGATAGTTTTAACTCTGCTTTTTTGGCTTTTCAAGCCAAAAAAGCAGAGATAAACCCCTTGTAAATATGCCCCTAAGTGATTCGCCCAGAATCACAGGATGTTGAGCCTGCACCAAGACTCAAACCTAGTTGCCCGGCTCCAAAGTGGGCAGCTCTTGCTGTACATCACATCCTCTCCCCACTTGAAGGGTTTGATGGTTACTAGTTAGTTCCGTTATAGGCGGCGCTAATAGGAGCAATGGGCTTGTGCAAGCTGCCGCCTGAAGAGAGCCCGGCACTTATTGTTTCACAAATTAACAACTGTTTAAGAGACCCCTAGCGAGGAATACTCATACCCTCGAGCTGACAAGCTGAGGGGGCGCTCCTTTATGAATGGGAGTCTAGGCCCCCCTCCCACACCACGGGGGTGTTGGGTGCCTGTTACACCCCCGCTGCCTGGGGGGGGGGCGCGACACGCCTTGTCTGGTTGCTGTGGCTACACATGGTACTTGACTGCTTTCACCAGGGATTCTTTTGTTCTTTAGTGCATGTGCGTAGGAAGTGTGGGGGACGTGGGGGACTTATCCCCCCCAGATTTTGGAGTGGGGGGACACGGGGGACAAGGGTGGGTGGGACGAGGGGATAAAAGAATTTCCCCTCTCCCTTCTGTTATGCACAGGGCCATTACCGCGCGAAAGCGCTACCTAATGGCCCTGTACTTCACGTGTGATTCACCTGCCTGCAGTCAAAGAGGCCACCCGCCCTCTGCCCGTCATTCCCAGAGAAGGCAAGGGCAGTGTCCGCTTCTCCTGCTCAGCCTCTGGTAGCTTCCCTCCTCCCCCCCCCCTCTCTCTCTCCTTATTCCTCCATCTCTTTCTGTCGCTGTCCCGCTTATCTTTATGTGCGGATTTCAAAAGACAGCTGTTACATACTCTCTCTTGCCTCTCATTTTTTTTATTTGTTTCGCCATGAAATGGATCCAAAAATGAGCATAACACTTTAGCTGGAAATGTCCTAATTTTCTGACAGCATTCTATTCCAAAGTACAACCTCGGGACGGAGAGAAAAAAGTATCAAAATAAGAAAAATTATTAAATAACCAAATAAAGCAATACAGAGTGGGCAGCAGATAGGCCAGATTGTTATTTACACCCATGCACCTTAGCGCTGCTTTACAGAGTTTTCCAGTGAAGCGCTACTTTCTTTTTATCTTCTTTCTTTGAACAACATTGTTTTCCCAGGGTGGGGAAGTGCACCATTCATAAAGGGACTGCAATACCTAGTTGAGGGGTGGACTGGAAAACGTTTAATATGAGCGTTTTCAACTGTTTTAATTATTTTAGCCTATAAAATGTGTACCACAGCTCTGTGTTGAGGGATTTGGTCTTTTTTTAAACCAAACTGCTTATATTTTATAATGATATAAGCAATGGACATTGAAACAGCCCTTCCTAGTCCTGTAGTCATGTCCAGAACTTTTCAGGCAAAATCACTTACTGATTTCTGAATAATGAGTTTAAAACATTTAAGGTAACCTTGTTGTTCCTGCTTACATTTCACATGCTTTGCTCATCCTTGCATTCAGTGTTTGCTTTTTACAGGGTTTTGTTACTTTTTTTCAGGCCGCATTTTACTCTTGTCCAATGCATAATTTGAATTGAGTCTCAGCACAATTGGGTTGTAGCTGAAGGCAGTACCAGTTTAACCCAGTGGGGCAGTATGGTGTTCAGTCGGGGACAGGATGTGGCACTCTGGCCAGAGTGGCCAAATTTGGAACTGGAGCACCATTTTCAGCCTTCATGACCAGTCCACCAGTCCACACTCCTGACAGAGCTCTTTCCGGTGCTACCACTTAGAAGGCCCAATAGACCTTAGAAGCCCTGGTGTCTTAGCACCAGCAGGTTGACCCTAACGGTGGCAAGTGCGGGTTAACCTTGAAGGCCTGTCCACCACAATCCATGCAGTTCATCTCCAGTCTTGCGAGCAGGCATACGAAGAAGCACACACTAGAGCGACAGTGACTCTGTCACTGAGGTCACAAGACCCTTGAGGCCAGTCCACCTTGTCATTGGTACCTCCATTGGACTTTTTCAGCACTAGTAGTGCAACTTACCAGGGGTTGGTAATGTTGGATTTGCATGCACATTAAACTCAGGGGGTGATTATAATGGTGGTGGGACTGCCACATCACCGCGTCGTTGACAGTCCCACCGCCATTGATGACTGCATTACTGCCCGCCAATATGGCGGGCGGTTCCCTGGCACTCGGAGAGACCGATCGCCACGCACACTTCTCCCTTCCATAGGGAAGGGAGAAGGCTAGAATCCTTGTGTCTTGCAGAAAGGAGAGAAAAGGGTGTATCTGCTCTTCAGGAAGGATATACAGTGCAGAAAGGGCCGGAATAGCCACTCTGGCATTTCTTTTGTGGGCTGAAAGCTAATGATGCTTAATTTAAGTTGGTGTCTGCAGGTGAGGCGAACTGTATTTTTTGTTAGAGACAGGTACATTATTTAAACCATCAGACTGTAAAACTGAACAAGAGAAAGGCATCAAGAGTTGTTGGCAGAAGGAGGAAGGGAAATATGGAAAACAGAGAATAAGGAGAAAGCAAAGATGAGAAAGAACCTGGAAGAGTGAGATAATGTGGAGGGAGAGTATGTTGGTGTATGAAGGAGGCAAGAGATGAAATCAGATAGACAGCATTGGTGTTCAACAACCCAGCTCCGACACAGATTTCCTCACTACCACCCTTTAATAGTGCTGCCCAAGTCTCCATACCTACTCTCTCAGAAGCATTCAATTAGTTATATAGCGCCACTCATACCAGTGCAGGGTATCAACACTTTACATCATTCACACTACACAGAGGCAGTCAATCATAGGTGTGCAAATATGTGTATAGGAAATGTTAAATAAAACTACAGGGTGTAGGAGTCACATGTCATCCATATTTGTAGACAGTATTGTTTAAGAGTGCTTGGTCTGGATGTTGGAAAGTGGGGCAAATGTATATCTGTCCCCGGCAATAAGAACACTACCTCAATATATAGCTCCATACCAGTCTTTGAAAATTATTCTCATGCTCAAGCCTTGCTAGCTTGGCTATTAGCAGGTAAGTAAAGCATTTAAAAACACCAATTAAGTAAATAATTAAGACACCACACAATAAAAATCCAACACCAATTTATAAAATTAAAAAATATTTTTTTCTTTAAAATGAAAAAAATCCAATGCAGGGAAACGGGAATATGACTTTTAACATTTTTTGCACGATATAGCACATAGAAACGTATATCCCCTTTTGGTAAATCTGGTCATGCTGGACCTGCTCAAAGTCAAAGTTTCAGGCCGACCACAATGAAGCCCTGCAGGGGCTACTCCTTGCGGTAGGTCTCGGTCAAAGTTTTTACCTCTGACTTAGAAACTTTTCTGGAGCTTTTCTTCACGGGGTCCGTCGAAGCTCTCAGCCACCCCTGATTCGGTGAGGGTTCGCCAGCTTGCCTTGCAACGAACTCCCAGTCAAACTTAGGGAAGTCCAACCTGCGGAGCTTTCCAGCGGTACGAGCTAGGAATGCAGGCTGGCACACAGTTGATGGTGGGTGGCTTGGCTCTACTGGTTGGCCCGATCACCTTTTCTAAGTTCAGAATTAGAAATGTTTGCAGAGATTTTTCTTGCAGGGTCCCTCAATGCTTTTCACTAGGCCAGATTTGGTGAGGGTTCGCCAGCTTGGGTTTCTACCTATGCCCGATCAAACTCTGGAAGTTAGACCCCTGGAGCTTTTCAGCCGGACGAACCTGGGCGGCAGGCCAACTCATGGTTGATGGTTGTCGGCTTTGCTGGTCAGAGTGAGTCGGTCCACTTATAGAGCTTTTTACCAGAGTTGCTCCAAACTTCTCCAAACCTCTTTAACTTCTTCCTGAAGTTTTCCAAAGGGTCTCAAAGGGTCCAAAACTTACTCCATGGGTCTGGAATCTCCAAGATGGTCCTTGAAATGGCGCCGGGTCTTGGGCTCAAAATTCCACGGACCTGATAATTCTCGCCTCGATGCCTATTACAATCATGGAGTCCCACTCTGCAACTCTGGGCAATAGCTTGCTTAATCTCCACAACAGCCCCCACAACGCTAAGGATGCCTGGCCTCCACCTTGGTGGTGCCCAGGAGTGGACGCCTCACAGGGAAAGCCAGGATGGGTTCCACAGCGGTATTCGTACAAGCGCCTTGAGACCCTTGGGGGAGAGTAGTGCGCTATACAAGTATCAATTTACATTTACATTTACATTACTTCAGTTACCACAATCCACTTGGACAAAACTCTTTCAAATTCACTGGTGGTTCTCCAGGCTGGGGATTCTTGGTGGGCCAGGTTAGCTCTGTTAACCTTCAGCTTGCAGGGAGTCCACTCTTTAGTCCTTTTGAAGCAAGGTAGTCCATAGGACTGTAATTCCAGATTGTGCAACAGGCACAATCTTCAGTCCAGAGCCTGGTTGGTTCAAATCAAACTCCTAAGCAGGGACCCTTCTTCTCCCAAGTTTGAAGCAGCATCATCTGAGAGGCTTTGTCCCTTTCAGATACGTATTCCAAGTTCTCTGGGTCAAGAAGGAGGGCACTCCTGTCCAATGAGGTGCAGGGCAATGCTCCAGGGTATGACCACATCCTCTAAAGTGGGGCATTATTTCCCAAAGAGAGCATCATTTCTCCAAAATTCATCATGGCTGATTTTCCAGCAGAGGGAGCAGAACTAACTCAACCAGCCTACAGGATGGCTTCATATACCTAGGTCCACTCCCCTTACATCTGGGAATTCCTCCTTAATCCCACCATCCAGCTGTGGGAGAGGTGTAAATGAAAGTGATTTTTCCAGCTTGTCTCCTTCTCTTGAAGAGCATTGTTTACTACCACTCCCCCTGGCTCTGGCGTTCCTATGCCCAGCAACCTCTACTCTCAGACAGGCCACCTAACTCCAGGGGTCATTTATCACCTCTTCAAACAGCCAGTCCAATCCATTTACCTCTGACAAATAAAGGCAGGGCACTAGAGGGCTTAATTGTGGCTTGCAGACAAGAAAATCTTATAACTTCTTGTCTGTACATTTTAGAATAAATTTAACAATACCACATTGTTGCATTTATCATTAGCATTCTTCTGAGTCCTTTAATCCTAGTTGTATGGCTTTCCTTTCAAAAGTTATTAATGAATAACCTCTTGCAATGTTAACCTATGGGCTGGGGATCTGCAATGGAAAAATTAACTTGCCAATTTCTCCAATACCAGGGCCTGTATAAGGATCCTCCTTATAGCTACAGGACCCCCACCCCTAGAATACATAGGAAAGATTTTAGGGGTTCTAAATATATCAAAATATTGCAGATCCTCACTTCACAGTGCTCCTAGCACAAAAGCTGATTTTGGGAAGCACTATACTATAATGTAGGCAGTGAAATGTGCAATTTCACTAAACCCAGGGCATATAACACTCATTTTATAAGGGCCCTCCTTGTGGATACCTGACCTCTAACCCCTAGGACACCTAGGGGAACCCCTGGGGATACCTAATATGCCCCAACATTGTAGTTTTTCAATTTGTAAGTGCCCTAAACCCAAAAGTCAAGATTGGGCACAATTTGCATTTTAAAAGCAGTCCTCCAACACGGGTCTGCTTTTAAAATGACCTCAGGCTACAGCAGTGCACACATGCAAGAGCAGGAAGGGGTGCTGGCCTCTAAACCACTATGACCTAATATATACTAGGGACTTAAAGGTAGTTTCAATCCCCATGCCCTAATATGTTTTAGGGCCGTATAGGAGAGGTCATGTCAATCATGGAGGTACCCTAACCCATAGTGCACCCTAGTGTATGTAGGTGTTTTTACTGTATTTGCAAGTGTCTCTTTCAACATAGCACTGGCTCTGGGCCTGGTTAGTCAGAGGCCAGGGTCAGTCAGAGTCAGGTACCACTAGTACCAGTCAGCAAAAAGTTGGGGAGTGCCCAGGGCACAGATGGCTTCGCAACACTAGAGAAGCACAAACCCAGAATTTAAAACCTAACACCATGGTTGGGGGTTCTCTTTAATAATCAGAATTGATTTCCATCCTAATGAACGCATTTTCAAACTTTAGGATAATGAAAGACTGGGTAAAAATCATACCGTTCTAATCTATACCTTGCAGTTTTCATGCAGCTCTTTGATGAAGGGTAATAGCTCACTGTTCAGTGTTAGGAATTTAACTTATAAACTGCAAATAGCAAAAGAATCTCTCAGACAAAAGCAGTAACTCACTGACCTATTTACATTATATGCATTTTGTGATCTGCGTGGTACACGATCTTTGTAGCGGGCATATTACCCCACTGTGGCTACCTTACCATGAGTCAAAACTTCCAGTACTCAGACCTCTGATCTCTCTCAATAAAGATCATTATTCACTGAAGTTATCTTCACATTTTTATTGTTGCCTGAAAATTTCTGGAGACCAGGAATGCAGCAGCAGGTACTTTTCAAGCCATAATGCACTTGCAAACATGACGCCCTCACCCAAAGTCAGCATCCTTTTTTGCTTGGTGCATGAAGATGCAAGATTCATATATATTTTTTTAACATTTGATCTGATTACTATGTGAATGTAAACAACAATAAAGCATACATGCAAACTGTGACTACATGCTTGCTTTTCTCAATATTTCACTTCAAAACGACGCGAATGTATTTGTTTAACGGGTGGTGATTTGTATAGGGTCAATGGAAAATCCACAAGGTTGTCCCTGCCCCCCCAGAATGTTAGTGTCTCCTACGCCCCTGCTTTAGTGCACTGATATCACTGGAGCACCAGTGAGACATTTGTTTTTTTCCGAGGCAACACAACATGTAAGGAGGAAAATGAGGAGGGGTTCTGTTAACATTTCTTTTAGAACAGTCCGTTAATCACCGTCACAAGAACAGCTTCCGCTTTGCAAAATTTGTGATGGGAGCTGGAAAACAGAAACAATCGTAAAAATATTGCTTAGAATCTACATCAGAGAAAAAAAATCCTTCGTATGCTGCAGTGTTTTGGATCAAATGGGACCTGCAAATGAAATGCCGGCTTTCTAAAGTGCATCCGGCGGTTAAACCAAACTGTTGAATCCAGAGCGAAGACTCTCCTATGCAAATAGCATTTGCATCAGGTTCTCGAGAGTCCGCATTACTAGTGGCACTGACCCTCAGGGTCGGACTGGCCGTAGCGGGCACCGGGCAATCCCCCGGTGCGCCGTACGGGTGGGGGGCCGTTTTTGAGCTGCAAAATCGGCCCTGTAACAAAATCGACCAAAAACCGGCCCCGGTAAAGAGCTAGGCGGCACTTCCAAGGCCCCCCGAGAGGGGAGGGGGGCCGGCAGAGCACTTCGCCAGGGCCGGTTTTGGTTCCCAGTCCGGCCCTGTTGACCCTGTTTGTGCAGGGGCGCACCTTTAAATGGGTTCACTGAGTGCAGACTGGCACAGTGTATGACACTGCAGTAATTGCACTGCCCCCAGGGAAATATCAAGGGTGTTACTGCAACCCACTGCCTCTGACCGCTCCTTTTCCTCAGCGCCTGCATATGTAACAGCAGGGGTGCAGACAAAGTGCTTCCATATGGCTCTCCTTTTGATTGAAAGTGAGGACCGCAACGTATTCTAGTTCGAAGTATTTTATTGAACATTTTTTTTACAGGTATAATACAATACAGTACAGTAACACGATGCGGGGCACTTACAGACGGCCAAGGGGGTACACCAGGGGCGGCCTTAGGCATGTGCAAGCTGTGCACCTGCACAGGGCCACCAAACCCCAGGGGCCACCATGCCAATATATATCCTTAATATAATAATTCTCTGAGGATGGATACATATTTGCGTGGCGGCCCCTGGCAGGGATTTGGTGGCCTCCAGGTCTTTTCCACGTCCAAACACCTTGACCCCCCCACTTCACTGGCCTCCGCACTCGGCCCCGCCCAGACCGCCTCTTCTGGGGCCCCCTACCTACGCTCCCTGCCCAGGGCCACCATGAGTCTAGAGCCACCCCTGGTTACACATTGTATACAAGGACATTTGGTCTTGCTTGCTGAACTTCATCGCCGACGAGTCTGTTGGCCCGTGCAAAGCTCATAAATGAGAAAAAAGGTTCAGTATACTTAAAAAAACACAGGGCCAAGCCAGCTCTACAGCATGAGGTGACCTGAAAAAATCTCAGGCCCTAGCACTTATAATTTTACAAATAAAGCACTGGAGGGGTTTAAGGTTGGGAAAGGGCTGGTGAGCTAGGAGGGTTTTCATCAACCTGATTGGGGTTTGGAGTGGGTGGCAGGTTGAGGGCGGGGTTTGTTGTTATGTTTTTAGCTAGTATGACACTTTGCTGCTTGAATGTCTGCACCCGGAGGTGTAAGACGATGCTACATTGTCCTTATTCAACTGTACTCTTGCACCTTTCACACACCCCGCCACCAGTTTGAATTTTTTAACATGGAACATTCGGGGATTGAAAGATGGTAGAAAGTCCAGCTTGTACATGCCTATTTGTTGAGGCATAATATAGACTTATGTATACTGCAGGAGACACATCTTAATGTCGTGCCTTCCCCTAGGCTGAGGCATAGCCGATGGATCATGTGTACAATTCAATATATTCTAACTACTCCCGAGGGGTGGCGGTGTTGATCAGGCGTGGCTTGGACTGGAGAGAAAGGGATCTACACAAAGACCCGGAGGGCAGATTCATTATCAACCTGGGCATATTGAGTGGGGCCCCAGTAGTGATAGTTGCGCAAAATGGCCCTAATGTGGACTCTCCTCGCTTTTTTCATGATATGTGGGCTAGAGTTAAGGCGCCCAGCTGCAACACTATTATTTGGGGGTGGGGGACTTAAATGCCATCTTGGATGATGACTTGGACAGGAGGGGGGTGTCCAGGGCGCTACACTCTTCTGCTAGTGCGGCCCTGAACGCCATAATTACGGATGGAGATTTAGTCGATGTATGGCAATGTAGGCACCCAGCGATTAGGAAGGGCACCTGTATTTCTGAGCATCATGGCGCCTGGTCCTGATTGGACTTTTGGCTGGTGTCGCGCGATGTTGCCAGCTGGACCAAGGGGGTGTCCCTTCTCCCCAGATCCCTGTTGGATCACGCCCATGCCTTTTGCAATTGGCGCTCGCCGAGTCCCCTCCACGTCTGTTTTCTTGGTGGTTACCACAACATGCACTCTTTGATGAGGAGTTTAAGGAAGAAATCAGAACAGATATCCCTGACTATTTTACCTTCAATTCCAGTTCGGTGGACACGGAGGCCTCCCTATGGGAAGCATTCAAGGTGGTAATTAGGGATAAGTGTATTGCTCACCAAGCTGGGATGTTAAAGCCTATTCAGGGTTCGCTTGCCTCCCTAGAGACTCAAATCAGGGATTTAGAAACACAATAAAATTTCTCTGACAACTTTGACATGTTGGCCCTCTTAAAGGCGAAACTGCTTGACTTTGATCAGGAAGCGCAGCGGAAGGTTAAGTTCCTTGGGAAATACGCCGAGGCGCAGAGATTTGGAGAGGGTGATAGGCCAGGGAGAACATTGGGGAGGATGATCTGGGCCCCACGATCCACTGTTTACATTCCCGAATTGACTAGCACACATGGTACTGCCGTTAGGGGCCAGGTGAGTATCCTAGACAAATGCTCCTCGTTCTATTCTAGACTCTATACTGCTACTCAACAGACATGCCTGGAGGGCATGCAATCCTTCCTTGATTCCCTAGAGCTACTCTGGTTCAGTCAAAGGTACAGAGATTATTTAGATTTCCTGTTCACAGTAGAGTATGTTTCCCAGGTCATTAAAAGTTTACCTTTAGACAAGACCTCTGATGGTCTACCCACCACCTTCTATAAAACCTACGTGGAGAAACTTGCGGTTGCATCTGACAGTGCTATATGAGGAAGCCCAGACTACTGGTATTTTATCACCAACCATGCACGAAGCAATAATAATCACTTTATTGAAACCCGGGAAGTCTGAGACTGAACTTGACTCATATAGGCCCTTGTCATTAATAAATGTGGATGTTAAAATTCTGGCCACATTGATAGCCAATGGGTTGCAGCCCCTACTCCCCTTGATCGCTCGCCCCGATCAATCGGGATTCATTCCTGGGCGGTCTACCTCCCATAACCTCAGGACTGTTTTTTCGGTATTACACTACCTCCATCCAGATGTACAGGCAGCTGTGGTTTATCTTGACGCTACCAAAGCGTTTGATACGCTCAAATGGCCGCATCTGTTTGCTATCCTGGGCCGCAAGGGTTGCCCTCTGCCCCCCTGCTTTTCACGATTGCAATGGAGCCACTAGCTGCGCACATACGGAGACCGACGACACCCAGCTGATCCTCTCCCTCACCAGAGACCCCGACACCGCCAGAACCAGCCTCCACGAAGGGATGAAAGACGTCGCCGAGTGGATGAAGAACAGCCGCCTGAAACTGAACTCAGACAAGACGGAAGTCCTCATCCTGGGACCATCACCCTCCGCCTGGGACGACTCCTGGTGGCCCCCAAGCCTATAGACCACGCACGCAACCTGGGCTTCATCCTGGACTCCTCCCTCTCGATGACCAGACAAGTCAACGCCGTCTCCTCTTCATGCTTTCACACCCTCCGCATGCTCCGCAAGATCTTCCGATGGATCCCGACCGAAACCAGGAAGACAGTCACCCAGGCCCTCGTCACCAGCCGTCTGGACTACGGAAACACCCTCTATGCCGGAACCACAGCCAAGCTACAGAAAAGGCTCCAACGCATCCAGAACGCCTCCACCCGACTCATCCTGGACATCCCCCGGCGCAACCACATCTCCGGCCACCTGAGGGACCTGCACTGGCTCCCCGTCAGCAAGAGGATCACGTTCAGGCTCCTCACCCACGCACAGAAGTCTCTCCACGACCGGGGCCCCAAGTACCTCAACGACCGCCTGACCTTCTACACTCCCACCCGTCAGCTACGATCGACCAACGCCACCGTTCCACGCATCCGAAGAGCCACCGCCGGAGGCAGATCCTTCTCCTACCTGGCGGCCAAGACATGGAACTCCCTCCCCATCCACCTTCGACTGACCCAGGACCACCTCTCCTTCAGGAAGCAACTGAAGACCTGGCTGTTCGAGCAGTAGCGGACCCCTCCCTCCCCCCCAAGCGCCTTGAGACCCTTCCGGGTGAGTAGCGCGCTATATAAATGTCATGATTGATTGATTGATTGATACGGCAGCACCACACAGCCAGGGGGATCTGGTTTAGTACCAGAAGCCTTCTCATTTCGTTATATGCTGACGACGTCACATTATACATCACTGACCCTGCGGTAAACCTGGACCCCCTTCTTAGAGAGTTTATCAGATTCTGAGAACGGTCTGTAGTTTCCATTAACTGGGCTAAGTCCTTTGTGTTTCCCTTGACGGACACCACTGCCCCAGTGATTTCTGAGTTTCCTTTAAAATGGGTGGACCAAACAGTCAATTACCTGGGCATATGGATCAGCAGGAACCTACAGGAGGTGTGGAACTTAAATTATGGGTGTGCCATCACCTGGTTAGAAGAGAAGGTTGCATTGTGGGCTAAACTCCCGTTATCTCTAGCCGTGAAAATCACCCTAGCTAAAATGGTAGTATTGCCGAAATGTCTTTATTTATTTGCTAACAACCCGATCCCCCTCACCACACATGCCTTTTTTAAGTCCCTCAGATCTCTGCTGGTTTCACTGATGTGGGCGGGATGGCAGGCTCAGGCATCCTGGGAATTTCTGATGCTTCTGCTGTGCCAAGGAGGGGTTGGGTGCCCCGGATATGCAACTGTATGCCTGGTGTGCCCAGGCTCAATTCCTCCACCACTGGGTTCACCTGACTCCTTTTCAACCCCATGTGGCCATGGAGACTGACGCAGTGGCGCCTGTTCCTCTCCATGTGGCACTTTACCAACCATACTGCCGACCCCGAGATGGCATAGACACCGCGAAGACCCTACGTTGGGCGTGGAATGAACTACGGAAGAGAGCGGGCGCTCCCATCTATACCACTAGCACACAACCCTATGCTACCTAATATTAAGGATGGAATCAGTAGAACAGTGGCACAAAAGTTGAACATACGCACCTTCGCTGACCTGTACCCCGGGAAGACATTTTGACCCCCCCCGGTTGCAGAAGAAGGACAAGCAGTGCCCCTTGCTGAACTTTTCCTCTGTCATAAGCTTTGGGCCATAAGTCTCTCCCTGCATGACAGTTTCCCGGAACCCCCGCTATCGCTGTCAGCATTAGAAAACTTGTTTAGCTCACATTCGCCCCGTAAACTTGTCACACAACTCCATACACACATGCAGAACACAGCGCCTCTGGTAAAGCTTAGGGCATTACAGGGGTGGAACAATGAACTCCTCGTTCTGCTAACTGAGGTTCAGTGGTCCTATTGCTGCCGCCAGCTCACTGAATTATCCCCAACTACAAACTTCGCCTAATACACTTTAGGTTCCTCCATCGCTTTTACAGGACACCTATAGGCCTGCACCGTATGGGGTTGAGGGATGATGAAAGATGTTGGTGCTGTGGTTTTACTCCAGCAACTTTTCTACACATGGCGTGGGACTATCTGAGTTTAACGCCCTTCTGGTCCACAGTTTTTACATTGGTCAATCAGATTATTGGCGCACCTGTGTCCCCCTCCCCTTTGCTGGGTTTGCTGAGCTATGTCGAAGACACACCCATTAAGAAAGGTAAACTGCATGCATTGCTTCTCCTTTTTGCCACGCGCCAAATTGCTGTGCACTGGGGGAGGAAGAGGGAGCCTTCCATCAAGGAGTGGATCAGGGATGTCACGCATGGACACTCCAAACTGACCACCTTCTGGGAATTAATGCCTCCTACCTCCAGACCCAGAGATATTTGGGAACCGTTCATCACTTGGGCTCAGGAGAGGCAGGGGTCAGATGGGGACACCTTGAACGTTATGGGATTGGAGGGATACGTTGATGTGGAATGATGTGGCTGTCTTCCTTCACAGTAGGCCTACCTGCTGTGCATACGATACGAGGTGGGGTCAAGGACTTGTGGCCATGTAACTCATATGTTTATTTCTTGATTGTTATTGTAATGTGGTGATCATTTACATATTTTAGTATTTTTTTAATGGGACAGGTACATATTGTATAACATCTGTAATGTATTAGCTGTGCAGCTTTATTCCTGAACATGCATTGTTGGTATGCTTGCTAGTTGTTTACTGTGTTATAAATATATATTTTTTAAATGCCAATAAAAATAATTTTATGAGTTGTTCAATGGGTAAGGACCAAGGAAAACAAGCCGGTTGATTCCTCCCTTCACTCCACCTGTGGTGTCGCTTACTTTTTTCTCTCTTAGTGGTGTCACTTCCTCTTTAGGGGTGTGTGGCTTATCCCTTTGTCTCTTCCCAGTCTGGTTCTGCTTGAATCAAATTCATGGAGGCAACGAACATAGTAGGCGCTCGTGGAGGGAGTGTCGCGGTGAGGCGGGGCAGGGGAGGGGCAGGGTGGGGGTAGTAAACTCCGGCTCATGGCCAACCGGAGTAATGTAAATAAATAAAATTTCATTGCACACGCTGAAACGCCAAATGTATAGGATCATTCTCTTTAAGAGCATTAGGCATATTTGTAGGATAGTATAAGTTCAGACATCACCACCTTCCCCTGTTCCTAGGTGTTACTGATTCCAGGTGTTTATCCACAAGTCCAGGGAGCAGTAGGTTCCTTAAGTGCAAACCTTTTCTTCCAAAACGTGACTTCAGAACTGATGTTCAAGACCTCCTACTCTAGCATCTGGGTAGTGGTAACTCCCCTGTCCAAAGGCTACCAGACTCCACACTGGCACCCCTTCAGAGAATCATAAACACTGCAGAATAACTTATCCAGGGCATGAAGATATGATTATATCGCTACCACCTTGATGGGGCTACATTGCTTTGCTAATGAGATGCAGAGCAGGCATTCCCGTGCTAAAAGCCGCAAAAACACCAAACCACAACATTCACAACGACCAGACAGAACCGCGAAAAGATAACAAAATAGGTGAAAAGGCGCATTAGCAGCAGAAAATGAACACCTACTCTGACCTGGTGTAATGTCGGAACACAGTCTGCACCACAAAAGAGAGCACAACCCAGAGCTACACATGAAGAACAACAGATGCCCTGCGCAACTGAAAATGCAGCACGGACACCCAAGAGGGCCACAACACCCACCTACATCACACCCAGGCCTGCAACAGCCCCCCCGGTCCCACCCCAATCCCAGACTAAGAAACTGCACACCAACACCACGAATCGCCATACAAATATTTTGCCTGATGTCGCACAAGCAGGAAATTCAACATACATGCATGGGCAGAAAATGGAGAATTAGTCAAACAGCAATGTAATCACCAACACAAAACACCATACAAACAAAAGCCAAAATAACCATTCGGATGCGTCCTAGTAGGTCCTCACTGGACAATTTGTAGGACACAGCCTGGAAGACTAAATCCAACAGAAGAAGGTGTGCCATGCGCCCAACAGAGAAAAGAGAGGGAGAGAGCGAGGGAGAGAGATGCAGTGAGATTGCACAAGCAGCGCAAGGCCTTGCAGGGAACCTGGCACCACATGTCAACATGTGTGTGTGTATCGCCATCTGTACACCATGAGTCCAAGGCCACGTCCCAATCTCAGCGCCAAAAAATGCAAGTAGTAGTCAGAAAAACATCAGGGATGAAAGCTCCATTGTTCCAATGCAAAGCGGAAGGACACCTGACCCGCTGACCTTGGTCTAGAACACGCCTGGAACTCCCTGAGAGAGATGCCATGGCAGATGTGGACGACTCCCACACCACGCATTGCGCAAATGAACTATCCGACTAATCCCCACCCCACACACAGAATCCCCTGCCTGAGATACCCCCGCTTGGGGTGCCCTTGACACTCACAGATACAGCAACCCATTCAGCCCAACGTTGCACACACATTCGAATCATTGCTCAGAGCTGTGGCATATCCTCCACACAACTGCGGCAGTTCAGAAGAGTGCCGGTTCCACGATACGCACCAACGCAATGGCAGGCCATACCTGGCACATGCACAACCCACGTTACGTGGAACAGTACCATGCACATATGCTGCATTTACTTGGTGCAGTGCCACTTGCAGTGCTGCGGATCAGTTACCTGCTCAGCTTCCGCATTGCCTACGACACCAGCGTCCAGCCCTGGTTCCACTGCCGAACATGCACATTCGAGCATCCCATGGCTGTCTGCCTATCCAACACAACCTTAGATGAATTGGACGAAGACTTGTATCTGCGCCTCCTGTTGGATCACGAACAGGAGTGTAACCGAGACAGCCGTGCATGGGATGCCTTGACATACTGCGTATGTATTGGCAGTTGTGCATGGGAGATTGCACAATTCCTCGTGTGCAGAGACCACATCGAGGCGCTACCCTATTGGGCTGTGTTGCGATTAGTGAAACGGGGTGGGCTGAGCACACCTGCCCGGACCAGTTAATGGATTGGCTCACCCTGGTGTTCCAACGAAAATGACGTACTATTGGAACACATTGCACATGAAGCTGCGCAGGCATTCATGGACGAGTAACTACGTTCCTGCAGCCACATCCGATTGTTACCCACAGCACAGGTCCCAACAACTTGTTGCAACATGGGGATTGCTCACATATCTCACCACAACAGAGGACACGTCTGCCATTGTCCGGACTCTAATGCATGTGCATGGAACAACACGTGTGTACACACACCTGTGCAGGGTGATGCAGGTCCAGGGTCGGAGCAACACAGCGTCGTGTGGCAACGTTGCCAATTCGGACATACTGCTCGGGGAGAGCACACATATGGCAATGTATCACGACATGTTACCCTGTCGGACCCTTTCACCTGACCACTGTCAGCAGAGCAGACAATTGGCGCACTCCAGTGGCAGAGCACTATGCACATCCCATGGGTAGTGAGTTGTGCCCCCTCAAATGGCGCAATGGGCAACACATGACTCATCCAGCAAGGCAAGGTGGGCTGGGAGCGTTGCTATCCGTGATGATTGTTGTCCTTTTTTGCACCCACATTTTCTGAACCTCGACATGTACCCATGCTGCGTGTAGGTATCTTAAGCATGTCCCTGCCTGTTTTGGCCGTTGCCTCGTCCGTACTGACACACACCTGCCAATAAAGTCTATGCCACTGCACTGGTGTCTAACTGTGAGGTGTGTTGATTTTATTGTCCACTCGCGTGCCACAATGAGCATCGTCCCTACACAGGGAGGAACTAACTGACGCATGTGCAATGGGGGTGTATCCCTTTTGCAAGCTCAACATCTGTGAACCAGACATTGCTTTGGTATAGGTGCTGGCCGACATGTGCACTTACGTGACTTCAGCAATGTGAGTATGGTGACCAACCTCTAACCATGTGGAGCAATGTCATATATCATAACAGAATGTGTCCACACAGATGTGTGTAAGTAGGTATGCATTGTGAAGTTCTGTTGTCACTTGTGATGTAGGACACCACTCCTGGCCTGTTTTATTCACATTCAGGTGATTGATGGAGCTGGAGCTGTACATGGCCCTCCAAGCCCACATCACATGGAAGCCCAGTGGTGGGCCAACCAGTGTCCTTTAAGAATTGAGAAGTGATTAGGAAGTGGGAGAGTGCAGTCCGCATGAAGATTGCTGTGTAATTGGCCAGCAGTGATGAAATGGGAGTCCGAGACGGGGTCCGGATGAATGTCGCAGAGTGTTTCCCGGGGGCCAGTAGGAGGTATTTCCCATGGCATGATGCATAGGTCATTACTAAGCAGGGACAGGGCATATGGCGGGGATGGATGCTACTGCCTCCTTCCTCACACAGTAATTTCCATCCCCTTCTTACTCCCCTGATATGGTTCTGTGTTCGATGTGTGTGACGGGGTGATGGCTGCATCACTGTGTGCCACTGACACAACCGACTGCGACGGTGTTGGGGTAGCATCACTGTGCGCTACGGACACATCAGAAGTCGGAGCTGTGTATGTCAATGTTCTCACTGCAGTCACCTGGGACTGGCTCAGTGGTAGCAATGGCAAGATGAAGTACTGCAGGGCATTGAAGTTCCCAGATATTACTCGCTGGTGTCCAGCCGTGGTATACATACTTCCAGCCTGCATCTGCTCCATGGTCTCCACTGCCCTCCGCATCTGTGCCAACTCTGTGCTGTAATCGGTGGTGCCTGTCTGACCAGACAGTTCTTGTATTAGATTCATGGCCCCAGGGAGGTCAGCCAAGGTCCATGGTGGAGCATGGTGCTTACAGGGGGTGTCCGATAGGGACTGTAGGTGGTCCCTGATTGGACTCAGACACCCACGTATGGCATCGAGTTTGGCAGCCATGAGTTCAAAATCCACCCGGAGCTGTTCAGCCAACTCCACCTGGCAACCCCACCCACGTTGCTGGAACTCCATGTATTGGTCGGGGGATGCTGGGAGACAGCTGTGGTGGTATGTGTTTCCTGCTGTGTGGTCTATGCAGGTGGTGGGCTCACCTCGGGGGAGCTAGCCAGCCCTGCTCTTCGGGATGGGGTGCGGAGGCTGTCCATTGTCCGTTGGAGGGTCTCTTGACATATGTGCAGGTTGTCCTCTTCATCATCAATGATGTGTAGTGTGGTGTGTCCTGCAGAATGTGCTGTTTGTCCCTCTGCAATGTCAAAGGGGAGATGCAGGTTAACAGAGTTACATATGTATGTTGAAGATTTGCAGATGTTTACATTCAGACTGCATGCCAATCCAATGTACATTGTCACTCTTTTGGTGGAGCTGGCTATTTGATGACAGTCATTGTGTTTTATGACTATATGACGGATGTGTGGTTGTACCCATGCATTATCATCCACTTTGTCAGCCAATGCCAGATGTAAGTGGACAGTTACTACGCATGTGCGGTACCTGTTGTGAGCCGTGTCCTATGGTGTTGGTGTTGCACTTTGTCCCTCATTGCCATCCTTGCTGATGTTCTGTGATTGCTATCTGTGTGTGCTGCATTGTGGGGGAGTTGCCCCTGCAGCTCTGAGTTTGTGTAGCCTTCTCCCTTTGAGGTGGAGTGCCTTTGAATTGTGTGCTTTCCGGGCCTCATTTGTTTTTGACTTGGGTCATACGTGCTCTCGGACATATTTTGTGGCCTGGTGCATTGTTCGTCTGCTGCGTGTATTGTACGCCATGGGTTGTGTGTGCACTTGGACATGTCATCGTGCGACCTTCTCCTTTACGGATGTGATCCGCACTAGGCTACCTCCATGTAGATTCGTGGGCCATCTCATGTTTTTGGGCTGCTGCCATACTTTCAGGCATGCAGTGCTACTTGCATAGTCAGCGTGGGTAACAGAGCCGCTGCTTTGCTGGATTCATCACATGTGCATGGGTCGGTTGTGATATTAGTGATATGGAGGGGGCCTTTTTATGCACATTGTGGACGGGGGCCTACTTGGCATTTCTTTGTGTGCTGCAGTGTGCCAAGGCTATCAGTGACATGTTCCACGATCATTATGGGTGTGCAGTGTGCTACACATAATTGCGATGTTGAAAGTTGCGTTATGCTACTATTGCGGTAGTTATCACACAATCTTGTGAATATACCCCACAGTTTTTTAAATGACTATTCAGGGATGGACTGAATAAACCTGACGTAGGGATAGCCCTTGGTAGGCTGGGGTGGTGTTTTCTGAGAGAATGGACTGACAGTTCTTAGACCTATTCTGCCCAGAAAGCAACAGTGTAAGAGCAGCACACATATTGTTGCTGTAGGAAAATAACACTTATGGGTAATAGGTTTACTCCCAGACTCTGAAGTACTGCAATATTTCTCCACAGAACTGAGCATAAAACCTGCAATGTTTTAGCAACTGTGAAATTGTGCCATAAAATGAATCGTGTGGGCACATTTTCTTTAAGGCAGATTTCCTAAAAACAAGCCGAAGAGGATTAGTTCAACGGGCAACATTGAACTTGTTGCAATATTTGACTAGGTGTAAACAATTTTTAAAAGCTGATTTGAGGTCCAGGACTAGAGCTGCCTACTCTATATACTTTACTGACACACATTTCACTTTAGCATAATGTTGAGATGCCGGTACAAGTGCACTTTTAGCTATTCTTTCAATTTAGGTAAAGAAAGAAATATGTTTGCTTCCTTGAAATGTTTATTAGTCCTGGGAACTGGGGCAATAAAGTACTAAAGAGAACAATGGTTCCTTTGTGGGGTACCCTTACCCACATTTATAGGGTTGTTAGCCAACCAAGGAAAGGTTTATTTGCTCTTGGCATTTAGTAAACAGACCCTTCAATTCAGACACCACAAAATGCCCGAATACAGGTGTATTCTTATTATTTCAAATATTCAATACACAGTTTATTATCCAAGGTGCTTCACAAATAAATAAAGTGATCGGCACAGTATTTGGTGCAAAGAGGTAGCGCTTTTTTCAATAATTTGGTCTATCCCTTCTCTATTGATTGGATTCTTACAGACTTGTACTGAAGTGGATTAATATATAGGCTTGTTTCAGTGTGTGGGACAGCCTTTTCTGAATTTATTGATCTGGGTTTATACATCACTCATTCCGCCAAGTACGCGCCAACCACTTTGTTTATATTGTAGCACCTGGGTTATTAGTTACACTGGATAATAAAATGTGTATTGTAGAATTGAAATAATAACAGGGGATATGGCCTTCCGGTCAGAGCTGCTGACTTTGGAGCTGGGGAGCCAGGTTTGAGTCTCGGCATTGGTTCAAAATCCTGTGATTCTGGGCAAATCACTTAATTTCCCCTGTCCTTGTATAACGCAGCTGGTGCTCATGTAAAGAGCTCCATTACCTCACGGTCCCTCCAGTCCTCGTCTCATTCCTCAACAAAGTGGAGATGACCATCTGCACGACAGAAAAAAAAACAGGAGAATGCTCCGATACCTAAACCCACCACCTCCCACTGGAAGTACATAAGCTGTACCAATCCAGCATTCTGCCTGTTCTTTTTTTCTGTCTGGTGGTCTCCTGGCCTGCTGGGCTTGCCGGGAGCCGCATTGGTTGGCGGACAGCCCTTTGCAGCTGGGGCGCAGTTCCTCCCGGTTTGTTCCGGTCGGAGGGTGTGTTTTCCTGTGGCTTGGTCGGTCTGGAAGATGTGCTACTGCGGCTGCTGTGGAGTGTCCCGGGGCCGTTCTTACTGGTGCCCTAGGCTTCCTGGATAGTTGATGGGGTACTACTGGCATCCTTTTCCTCCCTCGAGGCTCCTGAAGTTCTTGTTGTGCTGCCTGGGCAGGCAGGGTCTCGGCTTGCCTTGGAGTGCTGGATGCTGCAGTCTTTCCTTTGGCCGGGCGCTGGTTTGTGGGAGAGTGCCTGGACGGCCTGGTAGGGGCAGTCGGTTTGTGGTGCTGTCTCCCTGCCATGGTGGTGAGTAGCACCGTATCCCTCGGCCAACTCCAACGACATCACCCCCTCTCAAGCCCTCTGCGACTCCCTGGCTTTATTCTTCCACAACAAAATTGCAGACATCCACAATAGCTTCGACAACCAACCCGGAGACCAACCCACCCAACCATATGATGAACATTCTCCCCCCTTGAACACCCTTAACGACTGGAACCCAATCTCCACTGAGGACACCATCCGCCTGATGAACTCCATCCACTCAGGATCCCCCACAGACCCATGCCCTCACCACATCTTCAACAAAGCAGACTCCGTCATAGCACCGCACCTCCGAGACGTCATCAACTGCTCCTTCAACTCCGCCACCTTCCCGGAAAGCTGGAAACACGCTGAACTCACCGCCCTTCTGAAAAAAACCCACAGCGGACCCCACCGAACTCAAAAATTACCGCCCCATCTCGCTCCTTCCTTTCCCGGCCAAAGTCATCGAGAAAGCTGTCAACAACCAGCTCGCCGCCTTCCTCGAAGCTAACAAATCCCTCGACTCCTCACAGTCTGGCTTCCGAGCAAAACACAGCACTGAGACCGCCCTCATCGCAGCAACAGACGACATTCGAACTCTACTGGACAATGGAGACACAGTCGCCCTCATCCTCCTCGACCTCTCTGCAGCCTTCGACACAGTCTGCCACAACACCCTTTTACAACGCCTCAGAAACATCGGAATACAAGGAAAAGCACTTGAATGGATCACCTCGTTCCTCACCGGAAGAACCCAGAGAGTCCGCCTTCCACCATTCAAGTCCGAGGCCACTGAAGTCATCTGTGGCGTACCACAAGGATCCTCACTCAGTCCCACCCTCTTCAACGTATACATGAGCCCCCTCGCGGCCATCGCCCGCCAACACAACCTCAACATCATCTCTTACGCGGATGACACTCAACTGATCCTTTCTCTCACCAATGACCCCAGCACTGCCAAAACTAACCTACACGAAGGAATGAAAGAAGTTGCCGAATGGATGAAACACAGCCGTCTGAAACTGAACTCAGATAAAACAGAAGTCCTCATCTTAGGTACATCCCCCTCTGCTTGGGACGACTCTTGGTGGCCGGAAGCCCTTGGAAAAGCACCCATCCCGACAGACCACGCACGGAACCTAGGCGTTATCCTGGATTCCTCACTTTCAATGAACAGACAAGTCAGCGCCGTCTCCTCATCCTGCTTCAACATTCTTCGCATGCTCAAAAAAACATTTCGCTGGATCCCCACCGAAACCAGAAAAACAGTCACCCATGCTCTGGTCACGAGCCGACTGGACTACGGAAACACCCTCTACGCAGGTACTACCGCTAAACTCCAGAAAAAACTCCAACGAATCCAAAACGCCTCAGCCAGGATCATATTAGACATCCCGCGTAACGAACACATCTCTGGTCACCTGAAAAACCTCCACTGGCTACCCGTCAATAAGAGGATCACTTTCCGACTTCTAACCCACGCACACAAATCACTCTACGATATCGGACCAGAATGCCTCAACTCACGACTGTCCTTCTACACCCCCTCCCGCCAACTACGTTCCTCCAGCCAAGCCCTCGCCACTGTACCTCGCATCAACAAGACCACCATGGGAGGTAGATCCTTCTCATACCTGGCAGCTAAAACATGGAACTCACTCCCCACTTACCTTCGCCTTACCCAGAACCACCTAGCATTCAGAAAGCAACTTAAAACGTGGATATTTGACAAGTAACCCTCCTCCCCTACCTAAGCGCCTTGAGACCCTCTGGGTATGTAGTGCGCTATATAAATTCTTTGACTTGACTTGACTTGACTAGCACGTAGCGGTTCCTTTTTCCTGTTTTTGCCTGCAGCACTGCCTCTTTTTTTCCTATGTGCTGGGGGTTAGCAGGGGCCTAGTGGTTGCGGTCATGGCATTTCCGGCTGCAGGTTTTGTGCTCTACACTATCACACCCTATGTTCCTCATTCCTCTACTCATGCTGTGGGCTGCTTCACATGGGCATTGTTCCTGTGTGCTCTGGTGGGGAGGGTTGTTGCCTTCATTTCTGGCTAGTCATCCTGCACCCTTGCCTCCCTGTTTGGGCCTGGTCTAGCCTGCTCGGTCGTTGAGTGGGGTCGGATTTGATTGGTTCCTGGTTCCACATGGGTGTTCCCTGGGGCTGTGGGCTGTGGGCTGTGGGCTGTAGGCTGTTGGCCTTTGGTATTTCCCAGCTCCCTGTTGCTTGGTTGGTGTTTTGGTCTCTGTTGTCCCTCTTTCTGGGCGTGTTTCCCGTTGGCCTTCTGCCCGGTGCTGCACTGGTTGTCACTTTCTGGGCTGGCTGGTGGGGGAAGATGGTGTGTTGTGCTGTATGTTTGCCCCAGAGATGTTTGCTGCATGGCAGTTTGTCTCCTGTTCCGGCTCTCTGGCCCTATCCATTGGGGTCACCGGCCTCCTGTTTGCTGGGGTGTTTTTTTCTTCCGGTTTGCCAGCGCTGCATTCCTCCCTAGGGGTTCGGTTGCTTTCCAGTCCGGCGTCGGGTTCTTGGTCTCATCTGGGGGGGAGGGTTGGTGTTGTGCCCTCTCTCTGGCCTGACGTGGTCCTTGGGGCTGAGGTTGGCTGATACGCTATGCTACTGCTGCCTCTCGCTGGTCTCCCGTGGCTGGCTGTGGTGGGTCGTTGGTTTCATGGATGCGCTGCTAGTGCTCCTGTTGTGCCTTTTTTTGGTCTTTGTCTATTGCCTGGCACTGGGTTGTGGTTGACGACTAGGCTGGCTGGTAGGTGTTGGGTGCTGTGTTGCGGTTTCCTTCTCCCCTTTGCAGGGGCTTGGGCCGCTTTTGGGGGTCCTCGGTCTCTCTGCTGCCGGTTCCTTTGCCGCCTGTGGGGGCTGGGTGTTGTGGTTCCTCCTTCGATTTGGCCTCTGGGGCTCCTTGGTTTCTCTCCTGTTGCTCCTGCCTCTCTTTTGGGGGTGTTGGTGGGTGGCCGGTTTGATCTGGTATTTACCTACCCTGGAGTGTGTGCCAGGTTGCGGCTTTCCCTTCCACTCCTGCTTGGACCCCGTGCTGTGTCTTTTACTTTGGCCTGGCCTTGCCTCTGCTCGTGGTTGTTTTCTTGTTTGGATTTTCCCTAGTGTGCCTTGTTGCCGTTGGCCCTCTTTGTGGGGTGCCGATGGGTTAGTTTGGTCCTGTCGGTTTCCCCTTGGGGCTTGTAATTTGAGCCTAGTCCTTTGGCTCTCTGGTGTGTAGGATTGTTTTGGGCCTGTGGTGTATCTGGTCCCTGTTCTTTTGTTGGCAGATTCTGATGGGGTTCGTTTTCTTCCTTGGCCTCTTCAGGTCCCTCTCCTATTTGTGAGTAGTGCGCCTTTAATTTCTTCTGGTGCGTCCCTCCTCGGGTCTGTGGTGGGGCCTTA